>NC_062547.1:37779033-39052533 GCF_016906955.1 Phacochoerus africanus
GGTTTTTTGCATGGATGTTCATCAGTGAATTGGCCTGTAGTTTTCTTTTTTTGTGGTCTTTGTCTGGTTTTGGTATCAGGGTGATGGTGGGCCTCACTGAATGAGTCTGGGAGTATTCCTTCCTCTGCAATTTATGGAACAGTTTCAGAAGGAGAGGTTGTTAAGCTCTTCTCTAAATGTTTGGTTAGAATTTGCCTGTGAAGCCGTCTGGTCCTGGACTTTTGTTTGTTGGAAGTTTTTAAATCACCGTTTCAATTTCAGTTCTTGTGATTGGTCCATTCATCTTTTCTATTTCATCTTGGTTTAGTCTTGGAAGATTGTACTTTTCTAAGAATTTGTCCATTTCTTCTAGGTTTTCCATTTTATTGGCATGTAGTTGCATAGAGTAGTCTCTTATGATCCTTTGTATTTCTGTGATGTCCGTTGTACTTCTCCTTTTTCATTTCTAATTTTATTGATTTGAGTCCTCTCTCATTTTTTTTCTTGAGAAGGCTGGCTAAGGGTTATCAATGTTGTTGATCTTTTCGAAGAACCAGCTTTTCTTTCATTGATCTTTCTATGGTTTTCTTTGTTTCCATTTCATTGATTTCTGCTCTGATCTTTATGATTCTTTCCTTCTACTACCCTTTAGGTCTTGTCTGTTCTTCTCTCTCGAGCTGCTTTAGGTGTAACGTTAGGTTGTTTATTTCAGGTTTTCTTGGTTCCTGACGTGGCCTCATACTGCTATAACCTTTCCTCTTAGAAAGGCTTTTGCTGCATCCCACAGGTTTTGGAGTGCCCGTATCTCTGTTGTCCTTTGCTTCTAGGTATTTTTTAATTTCCTCTTTGATTTCTGAAGTGATCCATTGGTTGTTTAGTGGCATGTTGTTTGTCTCCACGTGTTTGTGTTTTTTGCAGATTTTTTTTCCTGTTGTTGATTGCCAGTCGTATAACATTGTGGTTGGAAAAGATGCTTGATAGAATTTCAGTGTTCTTAAAGTTACTGAGGTTGGCTTTGTAGGCCAGGATGTGATCAATCGTAGAGAATGTTCCATGTGCACTTGAGAAGAATGTGTATTCTGTTGCTTTTGGATGGAATGTCCTATACATATCTATGAAGTCCATCTGGTCTAATGCTTCATTCAGGCCTGTGTTTCCTGATTGATTTTCTGTCTGGTTGATCGGTCCATTGCTGTAAGTGGGGTGTTAAAGTCCCCCACTATGATTGTGTTATTGTTGATTTGTCCTTTCAAAGTCGTTAG
Source organism: Phacochoerus africanus (assembly GCF_016906955.1). Classification (NCBI taxonomy): domain Eukaryota; kingdom Metazoa; phylum Chordata; class Mammalia; order Artiodactyla; family Suidae; genus Phacochoerus; species Phacochoerus africanus. The sequence continues at coordinate 37,780,275 of NC_062547.1, forward strand.
CGGTTGCCTTATATATTGTGGTGAAGCTATGTAGGGTGGTGTAGATATTTAAAATTGTTCCATCTTCTTCTTAGATTGACCCTTTGATCATTATGTAGTGGCCTTCTTTGTCCCTTTAAATAGTCTTCATTTTAAAGTCTATTTTGTCTGATATGAGTATTGCTGCTCCAGTTTTCTTTTGATCCCCGTTTGCATGAAATATTTTCTTCCACCCTCTCACTTTCAATTTGTATGTGTCCCTAGAAGTGAAGTGGGTCTCTTGAAGACAGCATATATATGGGTCTTGTTTTTGTATCCTTTCAGCCAGTCTGTGTCTTTTGGTTGGGGCGTTTAGTCCATTCACAGTTAAGGTAGTTATTGATATGTATGTTCTCATTGCCATGTTATTAATTGCTTTGGATTTGTTTTTGTTGCTCCTTTTTCTTCCCTTCTTGTTCTCTCCTCTTGTGGTTTCATGACTATCTTTCATGTTGTATTTGAGTTGATTTTTCTTATTTGTTTGTGTATCAGTTGTAGATTTTTGACTTGCAGTTATTCTGAAGTTTTGAGATAAGAGTCTGTACGTATATTAGATTGTTTTAAGTAGTTGTTCTCCTAATTGCAAGTTCATCTCCAGTGTCCTGCATTTGTACCCACCTCTTCTCGTGATTTCTGATTTGGGTGGCATAATTGTGCATGGATGATTTCGTATCTTCACTGTATATATATATACCTTTGCTGGTGAGCCTTATCATTTGCGGAATTTTGGTTTCCTGTTGCTTTTCTTTTCTTTTCTGCCTAGAGAAGTTCCTTTAGTATTTGTTGTAAGGCTGGTTTAGTGTTGCTGAATTCTCTCAGCTTTTGCTTATCTGTGAAGGTTTTGATTTCTCTTTCAAATCTGAAGGAGAGTCTTGCTGGTTAAAGTGATCTTGGTTGGAGATTTTTTCCTTCCATCACGTTAAGTATATCATGCCACTCCCTTCTGGCCTGCAGAGTTTTCTGCTGAAAAATCTGCCCATTACCTCACTGGGGTTCCCTTGTATGTGACTTGTTTCTTTTCCCTAGCTGCTTTCAAAACTTCCTCTTTGTCTTTAATTTTGGTCAGTTGAATAACATGTGTCTCCGGGTGTTCCTCCTTGGGTTTATTTTATATGGTACTCGTTGTGCTTCCTGGATTTGAGTGAGTGGTTCCTTTCCCATGGGAGGCAAGTTTTCGGCTATTATCTCTTGGAATAGTTTTTCTGTCCCCTTCTCTCTCTCTTCTCCTTCTGGCACCCCTATAATACAGATGTTGGTGCGTTTAACGTTGTCCCAGAGTTCTCTGAGACTCTCTTCAATTGTTATCAATCTTTTTTCTGTTCTGCATACGTAATTTCTACTAATCTGTCCCCCGCCTTGCTTATTTGTTCTTCTGCCTCCTGTATTCTGCTGTTAGCTGCTTCTAGTGAATTTTTTATTTCCATTGTTGTATTTTGCATCTCTTCTTGTTTAAGTTTGATATCTTGTATCTCTTTGGTCAGTGTTTCCTGGAAGCTATCTGTCTTTGCCTCCAGTTTATTTCCAATGTCTTGCATCATCTTCAGCATCAACAGTCTAAAGTCTTTTTCCTGGAGGCTAAGAATCTCCTCACTGCTTGGCTGATAGCTGATTTTCCTGGGTTTTTCCCTTCCCCCTCATCTGAGTTATAGTTCTCTGTCTTTTCATTTTTATAGGTGTTTGGTGTGGTGACCTCTTTACAGATACTAGAGTTGTAGCCTCTCTTCCTTCTGGTGTCTGCCCCCCCTTGTGGCTGAAGTCGGTATGGGAGTTTGCTGTGGGCTTCCTGATGGGAGGGGCTGATGCCTGCCCACTGGTAGGTGGAGCTGATTCTAATCCCTCTGGTGGGTGGGCCTTAGTCTCTGGATGGGATGAGAGGCAGCTGTGTGCCTGAGGGGTCTTTAGGTAGCCTGTTGACTGAGGGGCAGGGCTGTGATCCCACCTGGGTTGTTGTTTGCCCTGGAGCTTCTCAGCCTGACTGATGGGTGGGGCCAGGTTTTCCCAGAATGGCCACCTCCAGAGAAAGGCATGCTGCTGCATATTCCCTAGAGCTTTGCTTCCAATGTCCTTCCCTCCCAACAAGCCACATCCACCCCTGTTTTCCCAGGATGTCCTCCAAGAACTGCAGTCAGGTTTGACCCAGATTCCTATGGAGACTTTGCTTTGCCCTGGGACCCAGTGTATGTGAAAATCTGTGTGTTGCCTTTTAGGAATGGGGTCTCTGTTTCCCCCAGTCCGTGGAGCTCCTGTGCACAAGCCCCACTGGGCTTCAATGCCAGATGCTCCAGGGGCTCTTTCTCCCAGTGCCAGATCCCCACACGTTAGAGTTTGATGTGGGGCTCAGAACTCTCACACCTGTAGGGGAGTCTCTGTGACCCAGTTAGTTTCCAGTCTGTGGGGCTTCCCACCTGGGAGGTATGGGGTTGTTTATATTGTGAAATTGCCCCTCCTACCTCTTGCTGTGGCCTCCTCTTTTTCTTCTGGAGTAGGATATCTTTTTTAAGGTTTCTGGTCCATTTGGGTGAAGAGTGCTCAGGCTTTAGTTGTGAATTTTGTTGTGTTTTAGGAGAGAAGTTGAGCTCCAGTCCTTCTATTCCACCATCTTAATCCCATCTCCCTGCAAATGTTCTTTATTTAATGTTTTAGTGAGGTCCCTTAATTGGAGTACAAAATCTGTCAGCTAAAGTTCTTTCTGATCATTCAGGTCACAAAAGCTCTATGTAAATGAAATTGTAGTTAAACTTCTGGAGTCTCCCAGTTGAAAAAAAATATAATCCTTTTTAAAATTAAAAAGAAAAAAAATCCTAGTAGTTGGAAGAAGGTTAAATGTGATAAACATCTGATTAATTATTAATGCTTGGCACTGCTGGCAGATCTACAGAATTTTATAAACTTTTCTATTGATTTTCATACCAGATTGTATAATTTTATTTTATATATTGTTGTCAAAAAATGCTTGTTAGGAAAATGTTGCTTTGACACATGAATGTAACTCTGTAACTACCTTCCTAATGAAGCTATAGAACATTTCTAATTCTTTCTTTATATCTTATGAATGTGTTTTCTTAACCAATAGTCATATTAGGCAAATTTTTCTTAATCCCACAGGAGTAAAAATAATGTATAAATAAGGTTGAGAGTTCCTGTTGTGGCTCAGTGGCAGACAAGTATCCATGAGATGCAAATTCGATCCCTGGCCTCACTCAGTGGGTTGAGGATCCAGCATTGCTACAAGCTGTAGCATAGATTGCATATGTGGCTTGGATCTGACATTGCTATGGCTGTGGCACAGGCCAGCAGCTTTAGCTCTGATTTGACCCCTAGCCTGGGAACTTCCTTATGCCAGAAGTAAAACCCTAAAAAAAAGCAAAACAAAACAAAACAAAAACCTCAATAAATAAATCTAGGCTGGATGACTCAATGAAATTGTATTGATGATTGATGTAGGGGTTGGGAGAAAAGATTTCTCTGTAGGCTAATCATATGTGGACAGTCCTCAGATTTGACCTAATGGGAAGGGGAAATAATAGCATGAAGAACAGGACTATTTAGGCTTTCATGGAAACTTCTGCAGCTAAATCTTGCCCATCATCCTCTTTTCTTGATTAATCTCCTTAGTGTCTGATGCAATAAGGTGAAACTTTGAGTTGGCCTCATTAAGAGTTGCCTAACCATTCTTACACTGTATTACCGGCATAAATCTGTTACTAACATGTGTCACTGTTAAACAACAAATAACACCTTAATCATTTGATTACCCCAATAGAGTTAGTTAACTTTCATCACCTCCATGGTCACCATTTTTTTTTAACTGTGATAGTAGAGATGCTCTTCCTACAAATACAGATTCATGTATAGAAATATATGTATGTTTATTCACCAGTTAGGTTTTTTTCCCCCAAATAAGGTGTTAGGTCTTTTTTTGTCTTTTTTATAATTTTTTTTTCCTATTATAGCTGGTTTAAAGTGTTCTGCCAATTTCCTACTGTACAGCATGGTGACCCAGTTACACATACATGTATACATTCTTTTTTCTTACATTATCATGCTCAATCATAAGTGACTAGATGTAGTTCTCAGTGCTACACAGCAGGATATCATTGCTAATCCATTCCAAAAGCAATAGTTTGCATCTATTAACTCCAAGCTCCCAATCCATCCCACTCCCTCCCCCTCCCCCTAGGCAACCACAAGTCTATTCTACAAGTCCATAATTTTCTTTTCTATGGAAAGGTTCATTTGTGCCGTATATTAGATTCCAGATATAAGGGGTATCATATGTTATTTGTCTTTCTCTTTCTGACTTACTTCACTCAGAATGAGAGTCTCTAGTTCCATCCATGTTGCTGCAAATGGTATTATTTTGTTCTTTTTTATGACTGAGTAGTATTCCATTGTGTATATATACCGTATCTGCCTAATCCAGTCATCTGTCGATGAACACTTGGGTTGTTTCCATGTCTTAGCTATTGTGAATAGTGTTGCAATGAACATGAGGATGCATGTGTATTTTTCTTTTTTTTTGTCTTTTTGTTGTTGTTGCTGTTATTGTTGTTGTTGCTATTTCTTGGGCCGCTCCCGCAGCATATGGAGGTTCCCAGGCTAGGGGTTGAATCGGAGCTGTAGCCACCGGCCTATGCCAGAGCCACAGCAACGTGGGATCCGAGCCGCGTCTGCAACCTACACCACAGCTCACAGCAACGCCGGATCGTTAATCCACTGAGCAAGGGCAGGGACCGAACCCGCAACCTCATGGTTCCTAGTCGGATTCGTTAACCACTGCACCACGACGGGAACTCCGCATGTGTATTTTTCAAGGAAAGTTTTGTCACCAATTAGTTTTAATTGCTTATTTTCAACTGAGAAATAGGTAGTTAATTTTTACTGAACTTTTTAATGGGACTTTGGTTTCTGATGACTCTAGTGTCATATTTACCTTGTGATAGATAAAATTTACTGGTTACCAATTGCTTCATATTTGGAAAAGTTCTCATTGCTGTCTGTCTCATTAAAAAGTGTCATTTAAAAGATACTCAGTCACACAATTAAATCTTATATGTATCATTTTTTCCTCCAAATCTATGCTTCATTAATGTAGGACTGCAAGTAGAGAGGAATCAGGAAATACATTATAACATATATGCCTTCTAAAATCAATCACATGGTATATATTTTTCCAAGAATAAGTTAGGGTTTTAACTACCCTCTTTCAACATGGATTGGAGATATAAGGTTCAGTTGCGACCTTCCCTTTTCAAACATATCTGAAATACATGAAATAATGATATTTACTATTTATTGACATGTATATGTACCAGAGAACTACTTTATCTTTATGTACATGTACTAGAAAACTATATTATTGTTAATTATTATACCAATTCCACAAAGCAGGTCAGCTTACATCTATTTTCAGATGAGGAAGCTGAGGTGGATAAAAATATTTAAATACCTTATAAAGATTTCACACTTAGTGAGAGGCAGAGGCACACTTCAGGATCATATCAGCCCATTCCAAAGGTCATGATTTTTCACACCCAATCGCTGTTGCCTTTCTGGGATTTATATCTACTTCTCTAAACATAGAAAGCCCAGACATCTAAGCTATGTTTGCTGTTTCTGTGTAGTCCCTCTGACAGATAGAGCCAAACACTCATGAATAATGACATACTTACCTTCAAAATACATCAAGAATAACCTTAAGAGTCAGCATGGTTCAAGTGTTGGCTCTGCCTCTTTATTGCCTCATGATGATGGACAAGATTTGGAAGACCAAAGCCTTAAATTTTTCCATACACAGATATGACAAATAAGATTAAATGAGTCTATAAAAATAAAGATCATGGTAGGTGATAAAAGCTAGACCCACCTCCCTCTTCTGACACTTCTTTGACTGCCTCATATCCTCCGCCTCCTATGGGTATTTTGTAGGTACAAAAAAGAGCTGCAACATGTTCCCTTCTGTGGCATTGAGGAAGTCACAAAATGCCAGTATGTCTGTTTTGGCCTCTGTAAAACCAAGATAACAATAATTGACAACTGCACACCATACTGTAAAAACAAATACAATAACATTCACAAGGCAGGCTAAACTCAGTGGAAGATGGGAGCCACATGCAATAAAAAGTAATGGCAGCAATAGCATATTAAACTTCTCTATCCAAGAAATTCACCAAAGAGATTTGGACACCTGTTTCTCAGGACATACAGCCCTTTAATGAAAACAAACACCTGCCAGTATTCATTAAAGTACAGATCAGCAAAAGATGAGTACATTTTAATATACCTGTTGCATCCTATATAGATTAACAAAGAAGCATTGGGAAAATGAACTGTATGATAATGATGGTGACAAGATATGAGAAATGCAAAACAAACAAAACCATCTAACCTCCATGGCCCATTCTGTGCAGTTACCCTTTAGCTGACAGCACGTTTTACTCTAAATTTTATTGGCTTTACCATAAGCAAACATTAACTATCTTAATTGGGAGATCGTGCCAGCATCTTTAGATGCCACTTTGTCCAGCAATGGGTGATCTTAATATACCATGCCACAAGTTTGTTGGTATTACATTCAATCAGATCTCCTCTTTTCATGGTGCTTGATTATTCAAAATTGGGCAACATTTCCTGCTTGATTTGAGATTTATATTTTTCAACATCTTCCCAGAGGAGTACTATCAGAAAAAAAAAAGTTTTTAAATGAAATTGTTTGCCTAAAATGATGCATGAAAAATCATGAGACATACTGATTACAGGCAACAGTTTTTATACTATTTAGTTTTACAAATGTCTTAGCTTTCATTGCTTGACATGGCTGTCTACAGTATAAGTGACCAGAAATATACCAGGAAGCCTTTCTCCTAGCCCCACTTAGTGTTCCTGCCAGGTTTTCTGAATGCTAAACTGTTATCAAAGACATATTTACAGCACAGCCTGTGTGGTACAACTGAAGCAATGGGAATGTGCTGGGAGACTTTTGTCGGGATGTCACTTTCTGGATTGAAAGAGACCTTAATACATGTAACCTTCTAAATATGCTGGCTGTGAAACTATTACCTGGAGTGAGGAGAGGTAGGAAAATATTTCTTTTAAAAGTTGGAGCCACATAATAAGAGTTAGAAAAAAAGGGACTAAAATTGGAGAGAAAAGAGGCCAGTCTTTCAGGAGATGCTTGCTTCCTTTTAGAATAGAATCTCTTACAAACACATCAGTCATCCATCAATGTCAAACAATGCCCATTGTTCAATGTCTTTTAGGCTCAATGAGCCTCTTTTTTCCCCCAGAAAGATGACATGGATTTCAAACACTACATTTTGTCTTTAGAGTCTGCTTTTCTTGATTAGGAAAATTTATGACAAGTGAAAATGAAAGGTAATAGTAAAAGGTAGAACCCTATTTATGTGCCTTGGCATATGAAGGATTTTAAAGGGATATCTCATTTTCAATTAATCTTAAAGGGCAGGGGTGATGCTTTTCCAATAAGAGTCTTGGCTTCTCTCAAGCTTCCCATCCTTCCATCAGGGAGCTATGAGGGTAATCCTCCAAGAGTATATCTGGCTCCCAGTTGTTTTCCCAATAAGTATATTTGAAGCCTTCTTTCCAGTACCCCCAATATTTTACAGCTTCATTTCACTGCTTTGTTAAGCTTAACTAACATTTCAGCCTAAATGATGTACTAACTTTCCTCTGCATTTCTAAAGTCTGTCCTATTTCTCTTACATGTGTGGGTACAAGTCTGCCATGTTTCCCCTCATGCCAAGTGTTTTAACCAACATGACTCACCCAAAAGATGTCACTCTTTCACCCTTGGAAAAAGAAGTGACATGAAGCATATAGAAGAGTGGAAGTTAGCTTTTATTATTTCACATATCATGGAAGTTACTAGTGCACTGACAGAAGTATTAATGCTGGCAAGAGGGATGGTTACTCCCATATTGTCCGTAACAATGAGATAATAGGCGACATTTATTTACAGTTCATGATTTATGCATTCAGACATTTATTGCAACCTTAGAATATGCCAGGAACTGTACAAGGTGTCAAGACAAAAGAATAAGCCTGCTCCTGTCCTCAGATTTCTCACAGTCTGTGTGGAACATGCAAGTAAATAGATAATGGCGATTATTGTCACTGTGATACAATAAATTTATAAACCACTGTACTGACTATCTGACTCAGTTTAGCTACATCAGTGCAATATAACAAATAATTTCAAAGTTTCTGTGCATAATAAAAGCTTAATTTTAATTACATAATAATGTAATAAGGGTTGGATTCTCCTCAGGCAGTGACTCCAAGACTTAAGCACATGGCCTTGAATGATCACCACGTAAAAGGGAAGAGAGATTGATTGTGGACAAGATGTTTTACAGCCATATCTGCCAATTCCAATGGCCTGATTTCAGCTTCAAGGAAGGCTGGGGATTATAGTCTTATTTTATTCCAGTGACTATGAAATGTGCCAGTTTTTAACCTTTGGAAAAATAATAGCTAGACCTTAATCTAAGTCCTGAAGGAAAAGTTTAGCACAAAGTCAGATGTGAGTTGAGTATTCTTATCAGAGGACAGAGCATGTACTGAGTCACAAGGGCATGCAGGATGGGACATTATATTAAAAATGTTCCTTATTCCAATTTAAACTGACCTCCTTTCTGTACTGGTTTAAAAAACAACTGTAAGAAGAAAGGAAGTCTTCACTTTTATAGTAAGGAGTCACAACAACTTACAATGCATTTCCTTTTTCCACTAAATAAAGTAAAAATGAGAGTTCCTGTCATGGCTCAGCGGTAACGAACCCTACTGGTAACCATGAGGACGTGGGTTCAATCCCTGGCCTTGTTCAGTGGGTTAAGGATCTGGAGTTGCTGTGAGCTGAAATCTAGGTCATAGATGTGGCTTGGATCCTGTGTTGCTGTGGCTGTAGTGTAGGCCAACAGCTACAACTCCAATTCAACTCCTCGCCTGGGAACTTTCATATGCCGGAGGTGCTGCGGCCTTGGAAAGATAGATAGATAGATAGATAGATAGATAGATAGATAGATAGATAGATAGATAGATAGATAGACAGACAGACAGACAGACAGACAGACAGATACATACATACATACATACATACTTACATACATACATAAAGTAAAAATCACTTATTATTATTTAGGGGTGTCACTTGTACAGTGTTAGACCAAATTCACTTCCAAATATTTTAAAGAAAACATTGGCACTTAATTCTAAATTGTGTGGTTCTTTCAGGTTTTCAGATGATAGGCTCTTTCAAGAAGATGCCAGTTTCTCAACATAACTTCCAAGATGAGCAGATGGTTTCCCAGATACCTTGGTATGTACACACTTCCTAAAGTAAGCAGTGCATTTAGTTACTGGTTTACAGCCTTATCTTCTTTGGCAAGAATTACCTGGAATAAAGATGTTGACATAAATGGTTTTAGTTCTGAGGTCTGATAGTTAAGCAATGAGAATTCAGGTAGTCTCAAGTATCAAAAAACAATTCTATAGGGGGAACTGCTGTGTAAATTAAAATTTAACAAATAAAAGTCAGTTTATTTTTCTTTCCTACTAATAAGTATATATAATAACACTGAGTAGGCACTCCTCCAGCACTCCATGTCTTAAGGAACTTGCAATTGCTACTTTGTGTTAATGAGGAATATGTTATTTACTCTACTAGGGTTTGAGGTCATTGGAGGCAAGAACTCCAATGCATCAGTTTATTCCAAATTGTGGCCAACACACTGATCTTATATGAAGTAGTTACAATCAAGGTATTTTGATGAGTCCTAGGAATATAATGCTGGGAATATAGGAGTTGTCCTTATGTTTTCTGACTTTAGAGGCAAATATATATGCATACAGTATTGGTATTACAAAATAAAATAGAAAAAAAAAGGAGGGAAACTAACAGTAACAACAAAATATCCTTTGCCATATCTTCCAAAAATATGCATTTTTTTCACATACTGAGTTATAAAAGTATAAATTATTTGATAACATTTTGCTTTCAACTGTAGTCTCCCATAAGCTAATCTTGAGATAGGAAGTTGGGTGCACAGAGTATGTATAGAAGAGGAAGCAATTACCAGTAGGAAAATGGAAAGTGAGATAGGAATGAAAAGCAGGCAATAAAAGGTATATTATTATGCTAGCATCACAAAGAATTTAAAATTCTACATTTTGCTTTTGAAAAAATGTTAGAAATTAGAGCATGAGATAGCCTCAAACGTGTTCAAGTAAAGTTCCGGTTATGATATTAATACATTAGTTTAATTTTTTAGGCAAAATTGGAAAAGTCACTTGATTTTAGGGAAGTTCCCTTTTTGATTCTGCTCTGGCATGATTCAGATTAATGTCTACATTATAAACATTTTAAAACTCAGTTTGCATTTGACCATATCAGATATGTTCAATATTACCTGGGATAGAATGTCAGTCTTACTGTCATTTATCAGAACATAGTGTGAGAAATTTGGAGCAGAGAATAGTCATGTTTATTTTATATGAATGCCAAATTTGAATCCACACTTTATGATGATCAGCAATAAAAAATGTTCAATAGTAAGCTTTTACCACTATTGTATAAAAGTGTGAGAAACTTTCGAACCCTAGTTTTATCACTTGCGAATGGCTTCCACTCTTGTATAAAAGTGTGATGACTTTTTTTTTAGCAGTATCTATTTATTTACTTATTACTACTCAAATGAATTTATCACATATGTAGTTGCATAATGATCATAACAATCCAATTTCACAGGATTTCCATCCCATAACCCAAGCACATCCCCCCACCCCCAAACTCTCTCCTCTGGAGACCATAGGTTTTTCAATATCTGTGAGTCAGCATCTCTTCTGCAAAGTTCAGTTTGTCCTTTTTTCAGATTCCACATGTCAGTGAAAGCATTTGATGTCAGTGTCTCATTGTATGGCTGACTTCACTTAGCATGATAATTTGTAGGTCCATCCATGTTGCTAAAAATGCTGGTATTTCATTCCTTTTAATGTCTGAGTAATATTCCATTGTGTATATATACCACCTGTTCTTGATCCACTCCTCTGTCGATGGACATTTAGGTTGTTTCCATGTCTTGGCTATTGAAAAGAATGCCGCAGTGAACATCAGAGTACATGTGTCTTTGCAAGTCATGGTTTTCTCTGGATAGATGCCCAGGAGTGGGATTGCTAGATCAAATGCTAGTTCTATGTTTAGTTTTCTGAGGACTCTCCATACTGTTTTCCACAGTGGTTGCACCAATTTACAACCCCACCAACAGTGTAATAGTGTTGCTTTTTCTCCACACCCTCTCTAGCACTTATTGTTTGTAGACGTTTTGATGATGGCCATTCTGGCTGGCGTAAGATGGTATGTCGTAGTGGTTTTGATTTGCATTTCTCTAATAATGAGTGATGTTGAACATATTTTCATGTGGTTTTTGGCCATCTGTATGTTTTCTTTGCAGAACATTTTGATCTTCTGGACATTATTTGATGGGATTGTTTTTGTTTTTGTTTTTGTTTATGTCTTTTTTTTGCCATTTCTTAGGCCGCTTCCCACAGCATATGGGGGTTCCCAGGCTAGGGGTCGAATCAGTGCTGTAGCCACTGGCCTATGCCCACAGCCACAGCAATGAGGGATCTGAGCCACGTCTGCGACCTACACCACAGCTCACAGCAACACCAGATCCTTAACCCACTGAGCAAGACCAGGGATCAAACCCACAACCTCGTTGTTCCTAGTTGGATTCATTAACCACTGAGCCACGACAGGAACTCCCGGTTGTTTGTTTTATTGGTATTGAGTGGTAGGAGGTGTTTATAAATTTTGGAGATTAATCCCTTGTCAGTTGATTCACTTGCAGATATTTTCTCCCATTCTGTGGGTTGTCTTTTTGTTGTGTTTAGGGTTTCCTTTGCTGTGCAGAAACTTTTAAGGTTAATTAAATCCCATTCATTTATTTTTGTTTTTACTATCATTACCCTAAGAGGTGGATCCGAGAAGATGTTGCTGTCATTTATGTCAGAGACTGTTTGGCCTATGTTTTCCTCTAAGAGTTTTATAGTGTCTGGTCTTATATCTAGGTCTTTAATCCATTTTGAGTTTATTTTTGTGTATGGTGTTAGGGAGTGTTCTAATTTCATTCTTTTCCATGTGGCTGTCCAGTTTTCCCAAAACCACTTATGGAACTTATTGGGTTTAATTCTGGGCTTTCTATCCTGTTCCACTGATCTGTATGTCTGTCCTTGTGCCAGTGTCATACGATTTTTAGGATTGCTGCTTTGTAGTATAGTCTGAAGTCAGGGAGCCTAATTCCTCCAGCTCCATTTTTCTTTTTCAGGATGCTTTGGCTATTCTGGGTCTTTTGTGCTTCCAAACAAACTTTAAAATATTTTGTTCAGGTTCTGTGAAGAATGTCCTTGGTAATTTGATAGGGATTTCATTGAATCTGTAGATTGTCTTGGATAGTATAGTCATTTTGATAACATTAACTCTTCCAATCCACAAGCATGGTATATCCTTCCATCTATTTGTGTCATCTTTGATTTCTTTCATCAGTGTCTTATAGGTTTCAGAGTACAGGTCTTTTGTCTCTTTAGGAAGGTTTACTCCTAGGTATTTTATTCTTTTGGATGCAGTGGTAAAGGGGATTGCTTCTCTAATTTCTCTTTCTGATCTTTCATTGTTAGTGTATAGAAATGCCATTGATTTCTGTGTATTAATTTTGTATCCCACGACTTTGCCAAATTCGTGGACGAGATCTAACAGTTTTCTGGTAGAGTCTTTAGGATTCTCTAGGTATAGCATCATGTCATCTGCAAATAGTGATAGTTTTCCTTCTTCCTTTCCAATGTGGATTCCTGTTATTTCTTTTCCTTCTCTGATTGCCATGGCTAGGACTCCCAAAACTATGTTGAAGAGTAGTGGTGAGAATGGACATCCTTGTCTTGTTCCTGATCTCAGTGGGAATTCTTCAGCTTTTCACCATTGAGAATGATGCTCACCGTGGGTTTGTCACATATGGCCTTTATTATGTTGAGGTAGGTTCCCGCTATGCCCACTTTCTGAAGGGTTTTTATCAGAAATGGGTGTTGGATTTTGTCAAAGGCTCTTTCCACATCTCTTGGGAGGATCATATGGTTTTGACACTTCAGTTTGTTAATGTGGTGTATCACAATGATGGATGTGCAGATATTGAAGAACCCTGGGATCAATCCCACTTGATCATGATGTACAATCCTTTTAATGAATTGTTGGATGTGGTTTGCTAGGATTTTGTGGAGGTTTTTTGCATGGATGTTCATCAGTGAAATTGGCCTGTAGTTTTCTTTTTTTGTGGTCTTTGTCTGGTTTTGGTATCAGGGTGATGGTGGCCTCACTGAATGAGTCTGGGAGTATTCCTTCCTCTGCAATTTTCTGGAACAGTTTCAGAAGGAGAGGTGTTAAGCTCTTCTCTAAATGTTTGGTAGAATTTGCCTGTGAAGCCGTCTGGTCCTGGACTTTTGTTTGTTGGAAGTTTTTAAATCACCGTTTCAATTTCAGTTCTTGTGATTGGTCCATTCATCTTTTCTATTTCATCTTGGTTTAGTCTTGGAAGATTGTACTTTTCTAAGAATTTGTCCATTTCTTCTAGGTTTTCCATTTTATTGGCATGTAGTTGCATAGAGTAGTCTCTTATGATCCTTTGTATTTCTGTGATGTCCGTTGTTACTTCTCCTTTTTCACTTCTAATTTTATTGATTTGAGTCCTCTCTCATTTTTTTTCTTGAGAAGGCTGGCTAAGGGTTTATCAATGTTGTTGATCTTTTCGAAGAACCAGCTTTTCTTTCATTGATCTTTTCTATGGTTTTCTTTGTTTCCATTTCATTGATTTCTGCTCTGATCTTTATGATTCTTTCCTTCTACTACCTTTAGGTCTTGTCTGTTCTTCTCTCTCGAGCTGCTTTAGGTGTAACGTTAGGTTGTTTATTTCAGGTTTTTCTTGGTTCCTGACATGGCCTCATACTGCTACAACCTTTCCTCTTAGAAAGGCTTTTGCTGCATCCCACAGGTTTTGGAGTGCCTGTATCTCTGTTGTCCTTTGCTTCTAGGTATTTTTTTAATTTCCTCTTTGATTTCTGAAGTGATCCATTGGTTGTTTAGTGGCATGTTGTTTGGTCTCCACGTGTTTGTGTTTTTTGCAGATTTTTTTCCTGTTGTTGATTGCCAGTCGTATAACATTGTGGTTGGAAAAGATGCTTGATAGAATTTCAGTGTTCTTAAAGTTACTGAGGTTGGCTTTGTAGGCCAGGATGTGATCAATCGTAGAGAATGTTCCATGTGCACTTGAGAAGAATGTGTATTCTGTTGCTTTTGGATGGAATGTCCTATACATATCTATGAAGTCCATCTGGTCTAATGCTTCATTCAGGGCCTGTGTTTCCTGATTGATTTTCTGTCTGGTTGATCGGTCCATTGCTGTAAGTGGGGTGTTAAAGTCCCCCACTATGATTGTGTTATTGTTGATTTGTCCTTTCAAAGTCGTTAGCGGTTGCCTTATATATTGTGGTGAAGCTATGTAGGGTGTGTAGATATTTAAAATTGTTCCATCTTCTTCTTAGATTGACCCTTTGATCATTATGTAGTGGCCTTCTTTGTCCCTTTTAAATAGTCTTCATTTTAAAGTCTATTTTGTCTGATATGAGTATTGCTGCTCCAGTTTTCTTTTGATCCCCGTTTGCATGAAATATTTTCTTCCACCCTCTCACTTTCAATTTGTATGTGTCCCTAGAAGTGAAGTGGGTCTCTTGAAGACAGCATATATATGGGTCTTGTTTTTGTATCCTTTCAGCCAGTCTGTGTCTTTTGGTTGGGGCATTTAGTCCATTCACAGTTAAGGTAGTTATTGATATGTATGTTCTCATTGCCATGTTATTAATTGCTTTGGATTTGTTTTTGTTGCTCCTTTTTCTTCCCTTCTTGTTCTCTCCTCTTGTGGTTTCATGACTATCTTCCGTGTTGTATTTGAGTTGATTTTTCCTATTTGTTTGTGTATCAGTTGTAGATTTTTGACTTGCAGTTATTCTGAAGTTTTGAGATAAGAGTCTGTACGTATATTAGATTGTTTTAAGTAGTTGTTCTCCTAATTGCAAGTTCATCTCCAGTGTCCTGCATTTGTACCCACCTCTTCTCATGATTTCTGATTTGGGTGGCATAATTGTGCATGGATGATTTCGTATCTTCACTGTATATATATATACCTTTGCTGGTGAGCCTTATCATTTGCGGAATTTTGGTTTCCTGTTGCTTTTCTTTTCTTTTCTGCCTAGAGAAGTTCCTTTAGTATTTGTTGTAAGGCTGGTTTAGTGTTGCTGAATTCTCTCAGCTTTTGCTTATCTGTGAAGGTTTTGATTTCTCTTTCAAATCTGAAGGAGAGTCTTGCTGGTTAAAGTGATCTTGGTTGGAGATTTTTTCCTTCCATCACGTTAAGTATATCATGCCACTCCCTTCTGGCCTGCAGAGTTTCTGCTGAAAAATCTGCCCATTACCTCACTGGGGTTCCCTTGTATGTGACTTGTTTCTTTTCCCTAGCTGCTTTCAAAACTTCCTCTTTGTCTTTAATTTTGGTCAGTTGAATAACATGTGTCTCCGGGTGTTCCTCCTTGGGTTTATTTTATGTGGTACTCGTTGTGCTTCCTGGATTTCAGTAAGTGGTTCCTTCCCCGTGTTAGGGAAGTTTTCGGCTATTATCTCTTGGAATAGTTTTTCTGTCCCCTTCTCTCTCTCTTCTCCTTCTGGCACCCCTATAATACAGATGTTGGTGCGTTTAACGTTGTCCCAGAGTTCTCTGAGACTCTCTTCAATTGTTATCAATCTTTTTTCTGTTCTGCATACGTAATTTCTACTAATCTGTCCCCCGCCTTGCTTATTTGTTCTTCTGCCTCCTGTATTCTGCTGTTAGCTGCTTTCTAGTGAATTTTTTATTTCCGTTGTTGTATTCTGCATCTCTTCTTAAGTTTTACATCTTGTATGTCTTTGCTCAGTGTTTCCTGGAAGCTATCTGTCTTTGCCTCCAGTTTATTTCCAATGTCTTGCATCATCTTCAGCATCAACAGTCTAAAGTCTTTTTCCTGGAGGCTAAGAATCTCCTCACTGCTTGGCTGATAGCTGATTTTCCTGGGTTTTTCCCTTCCCCCTCATCTGAGTTATAGTTCTCTGTCTTTTCATTTTTATAGGTGTTTGGTGTGGTGACCTCTTTACAGATACTAGAGTTGTAGCCTCTCTTCCTTCTGGTGTCTGCCCCCCCTTGTGGCTGAAGTCGGTATGGGAGTTTGCTGTGGGCTTCCTGATGGGAGGGGCTGATGCCTGCCCACTGGTAGGTGGAGCTGATTCTAATCCCTCTGGTGGGTGGGCCTTAGTCTCTGGATGGGATGAGAGGCAGCTGTGTGCCTGAGGGGTCTTTAGGTAGCCTGTTGACTGAGGGGCAGGGCTGTGATCCCACCTGGGTTGTTGTTTGCCCTGGGGCTTCTCAGCCTGACTGATGGGTGGGGCCAGGTTTTCCCAGAATGGCCACCTCCAGAGAAAGGCATGCTGCTGCATATTCCCTAGAGCTTTGCTTCCAATGTCCTTCCCTCCCAACAAGCCACATCCACCCCTGTTTTCCCAGGATGTCCTCCAAGAACTGCAGTCAGGTTTGACCCAGATTCCTATGGAGACTTTGCTTTGCCCTGGGACCCAGTGCACGTGAAAGTCCGTGTGTGCCTTTTAAGAATGGGGTCTCTGTTTCCCCCAGTACTGTGGAGCTCCTGTGCACAAGCCCCACTGGGCTTCAATGCCAGATGCTCCAGGGGCTCTTTCTCCCAGTGCCAGATCCCCACACGTTAGAGTTTGATGTGGGGCTCAGAACTCTCACACCTGTAGGGGAGTCTCTGTGACCCAGTTAGTTTCCAGTCTGTGGGGCTTCCCACCTGGGAGGTATGGGGTTGTTTATATTGTGAAATTGCCCCTCCTACCTCTTGCTGTGGCCTCCTCTTTTTCTTCTGGAGTAGGATATCTTTTTTAAGGTTTCCAGTCCATTTGAGTGAAGATTGCTCAGCCTTTTTTTTAGGAGAGAAGTTGAGCTCCAGTCCTTCTATTCTGGCATCTTCAGTAGCAGTCAAAGTGTGATGACTTTTGAACTCCATTTTTTTCCGTGGCAAATGACTTTGTTGTTCAGTCTTCCCAGTGTGTTAGATGAGAAGGAAATGTTTTGGACTGTTGTATCTCTTCCCATCCAATTCCCTCAATGTGCCAGGATGTCCAGTCCAACCCTGAAAACATACCTTCTTTCCTCCTTTCCATCTCCGTTGTCTTGACCACAGTAGTTCATGAAAATATCACCTCTTTCTTGAATGATTCCAAATGCTCATCTCTCAGATTTCATTCTTGCTACCATACAATGCAATTTTCACCCAGCAAAAACAGAATTTCTTAAAATTATATTTTTCTTTGTATCATTCCTTTCTTCTATGAAATCCTCCAAGGGTGTTTTATCACTTGAAGTCTAATTTTTCTTTTTCTGTCAAACATGACCCTATCTGGCATGGCTACTTTCCATCTCAGAGACTTCATCTCCTCTTTCTCTCTATCCATCTCCTTCCACTCTTACCATGGTGAGCTTCTTCCTGTTTCTCAAACATCATGCTTCTTTCTAGCATAAGTATCTACACTGTCATTTCTCTCGACTGGGAAAATGCTTTTACACTGTCATGTCTCTCAACTGGGAAAATGCTTTTCTCAGATTTTCATATCACTTCTCCATGTTTTTCAAAGAGTCTTTTCCTGACTAACACTCTAGTCCTTCTTCTCTGCCTCTTTCACATTACTACTAACCTATCACTTTTTCTTTTCTATATCTTTTCCAATGGAAAATAGATTTACAGTTACCATCTCATTGTCTTATTGATACACAAGCTCTAGGAGGGTAGAGGTCATATCTGCTCCAGGTCCCTCACAAGCAAGTAGAACAATGCCCAGTGCACAACAATACTTGATGATTGTTTATTGAATGACTAAATAAGTGAATGAAATAGTGAATGAATTGGTTCTCTTCCAACTTAAACATCAAAGTTAAAGCACCTCATTAAGAAAAGTTCTTGAAAAAAAATCATCTTATTAACATGCCTTTGAATTTTCATTGGAAACTTTCATTCTTCAAGGTGATAATTCCTCCAGTAAAATGGCCTTGATAGCTCAGAAAACATTTTGTTTACCTTCCCTGAACTTTCTTATTTTTGAATTATTCAAATTACTCTTCTCCTTGATATCAGTTACTTAGTAATTTGAAATAATAACCCTTCTAGGAGTTCCCATTGTGGTGCAATAGAAACGAATCTGACTAGGAACCATGACGTTGCGGGTTCAATCCCTGGCCTCACTCAATGGGTTAAGGATCTGGCGTTGCCCTGAGCTGTGGTGTAGGTCACAGACACAACTCGGATCTGATGTTGCCTTGGCTATGATATAAACCAGAAGCTATAGCTCCGATTTGACCCCTAACTGGGAACCTCCATATGCCACAGGTGTGGCCCTAAAAAGCAAAAAACAAAAACAAAAAAAAAACTCTTCTATATGTATGGGCCAAATTTTCTATCTTAGAAAATAGAAGATTTCTGGAGGACAGAACTTGACTAAGTGCCTTGCATAACAAGTTTTTCTAAATAGATGAGATATCTGTGTTTGTTTATATTTCATCATATTTTTTGAAGTGCTAGAATCTTATGGACTAGAGTATATAGCACAACTGTGGGTAAATTAAATGAGTATCAGTAGTAATTCTTGAAAAAATCTGGAATTTATTTTGGAGAAATTTTGGCTAAAAAGTAAACATTAGTTTTTCTATTCTTTTTTGTTTGTTTGTTTCAAATTTGGAAAATGTAATTGCCTCCTGTCCAACTAAAATACTTTATAAATTCTAATTTAAGCTTTAACTAAAGAGACACATTTCAACTAGTGAGTCCAAAACTAAATTTTAATCTTCTGTAATTCTAAATAGCTTACTGAAATAAAAACTTTTAGTATAGGAAACCAGTTTTGCCATTTGAATACATTAGAGAATTTGGGAGGCCATAATGTGTAACATTCTTAATCCCTTTTTAATTCAACTCATGAAATATCTCTAATTGTAAAATCAAATATTTGCCTATATTTGTATTTTTAAAATAGCACATATTATTTTAGAGTTATCAGGTACATTTCATCTCACTAGGTCTCAGTTTCTTCATTTCCATGTATAGATCATGTTTATGTTTGCCCCTTTGGTTTTGGGAGTATTGTTAAGTGGTAGAAATTGACTGGCAGAGTATTTGTAAATAAATGATTGAGTTCCTAGTCCATCTGCCTCACTGTGTTGTTGCAAGGATTACATTTGATAATATGAAAACACTTTGAAATTGGAAAAGTCTTATACTAATGGTATTTTCTCTGATTTGCGGCTCATTTTAGATTGATGACATAGTCTTAACTCTGCCAAAATTGCCAACCTTTTAATCAGTTAATTCCATTAAGTTAAATAATGTGGTTTGCTTCAACGTTGGGTCCAGTTGTCCATAGCTGGAATACAGGGTGTTCTGGAGCACTTGTGTTCTTGGTACATGTACACGTAGGCACACACGCACACACATTTGCAAATATGCATAGGTTAGGGATGATATCAACCTATGACAGAGTCTAACTTAAATGATGATGACAACTTTATTTACCAGTTGTAAAATCTGACTCAGGGCTGAAGTTGAGGTGATAATATGGAATGCGCATGCCAGTAATTAAATATTATGTGTTTCTATTTGATTTTAAAAATAGCCACTGCTTCATCTCACTCCTTACTACAACCCCTTCTTTCTTTTTTAATTCTCATCTTTTCCTAACTATATATGTGGGAAAAGGGGTAAATGAAATGAGGGTTGCACCTAATCTTGCTCGATCTTTACAGAGACGGGAAAGAAGAGTGATACACTTCTTAACCATCTTTTCTTCTCTCTCTAGCCTTCACATTTCTCACTCTCCAGCTCCCTTCTCTGGAAATAAGCTTTCCTGGGCTAATGCAGTATACCTTAACTCTAGTCTGAAATATCTTCTAGACTCCTCAGGTAAATTACTACTATTCATCCTTGACATGTAAGATAAGCTATTGCCTTCCTAGATGCCTTTATTACACCCTGGCAGGATGGGTGACAGTCATATTCTTAGTCCATTAAAGCATTTATCACTGGACATCATAATGCATTGCCTATTACTTCTTCTTTGTCACCCAAGACTAATCTTTCCTTAGGCAATGGACTGTGTTCTCCAGTGCTCAAGCATATGGTCTGCAAATGAATGAAAACATAGTCTTTATATATTGAGATTTAGTGTATGAAATCATGTGTTGAACATCTCATAAAATTGACCTTGATTAATTCCTATCTTAGGTACATGAACATTATGTTTCAGAGTGACACTTAGCTGATCAAGATTACACAGAACTACTATTTGGATTTGAATGAAGTTTGTTTGGTTCCAGAATCCTTATCCTTGCAGTGATATCACACTACATGTGTAGTGATGAATAAATCATTTCACTCCCATTGAGCATTATAGGCCATGGGCATTTTTGGTTTACAGAGCAATCCCATTATTCTACAACTTGGTTCTCTTCTGGGAGATATAAAAAATTTTAAAACCATTCCCAAAAAGTTTATCCCATATAAATTTTTACAACATAGATTCTGTTCTGTATCCAGCAATCAAATTTAAAATCCACAGAGATTTGGGATTCTCCATGACATTTGCTTAAAAGATTCTTATGGTTGAATGCTTTGTCCTCAGTATTCTTTCTAATGCTCTTTTCTGAGTCTATGACATTTTTCTGTTTTACTCTGAAAACATTTTACAATTTCCATTATTTGCACAAATGTAATAGAGTGCTATGGTAACTGCTCTCCCAACTTTTCTCCTTATCTGGTCTTCATCAGTTTCTCAAAAAAAAAAAAAGTAATTTGAGTCTAACGTGGTTTGCTAATTATTTGCTTAAATTGGTATTTCTTCTGCTCTTTCTAAACATGTGAGCTTGTTTGTCAGTGCCATAAAAAAGGGCCATACTCTTTAGTCAGGGGTATGTACTTCCCTAATATGTGTGAGGGGTGAGTATAAAGGGCTGTTCCCTCAATTCAGATTCTGACCAACTGCTTGCCAGAAGCATATCTTGAGTAAGCTACTTGAATTTTTGGAGCATTAGCTCACTCATATATTAAGAGGATACAGGAATAATCACCATCTTATTGGGTTGGTAGTGGGAATACATGTACCTTACTTGACCTAGTCCTGAAAGAATTTTAGTAAACTTGATTTTTGCATTTCTCAAACACACACACACACCCCCCACAACATATATAGAGATATATATATGTATATATAAATTCTTTTTTAAATAAACATAGTTCAGAAATAAAAAAGAATATAAATTTTTGAGAAAATATTGGCAACACAGGTAAAGTATATATCTTTTGTTAGTTTCCATTCCATTACAGTGATTTATAGGAAATAATTCCCAGGTTTTTTACTATGAATGTATTTAAAAAAAAAGGTAAAGGAGCATCAAAACTCACTCTGATCCCACTATAGAATAAAACAAGGAAGGAAATGTTTACAACAATTCAGAAGTGTTTCCAAAGCTTAACTGTGTTAAAAGTATCTAATAAATGAAGAGTTTTAGAAGGCAGTGCTGTTAATTTTAACTCTAAGTGAAATATAGTTTAATTGTGTTGTTCATATTTCTACCATTAGGCTTGGCATATCACAGATTCATAAAGAAATATGCTTATGTTACTTTTTTAATGAAAGAAGTACACTGGGCTGAGGGACAGGCATACTATTGTGAGCAAACTAACAGCCTCCCAGGAAGGAACTCTCACATTCTGATCTATGGAATCTGTATGTTACTTTACATAGAGAAGAAGAATTAAAGTTATAGATGGGGAGTTCCCATCGTGGCGCAGTAGTTAACGTATCCAACTAGGAACCATGAGGTTGCGGGTTCGGTCCCTGCCCTTGCTCAGTGGGTTAACGATCCGGCGTTGCCGTGAGCTGTGGTGTAGGTTGCAGACGCGGCTCGGATCCCGCGTTGCTATGGCTCTGGCGTAGGCCAGTGGCTACAGCTCCGATTCAACCCCTAGCCTGGGAACCTCCATATGCTGCGGGAGCAGCCCAAGAAATAGCAACAACAACAACAAAAGACAAATAAATAAATTAAATAAATAAATAAAGTTATAGATGGTATTAAGATTGCTGATCAGCTGACTCTAAAATAGAGGATTTTGCATTATCAGAATAAATCAAATATAATCACAAGTATTCCTGTAAGTGAAAGAGGCAGGAGCTTCTCTGAGACTCAGCTTACAAAACATGTAGAGTGCGCTCTGCAGTGCATGAAAAATTGCTAACTAATGATAAATGATATTAATATTACTCTAATTATGACTAAGTCATCATTGAAAAGGAAGTGATATCTAAGAGAGCTAGTAGACTGAAAGTTCAACATAAGGGAATATTGATGAGGTAATATTAACAAGGGGAGTTAAAGAGTAAGATATAACAATGTGTGACATTGGTGAGAGTGAATTGTCAGGGTTTAATGTTTCATGTTTGAAGCATCTGGGGGTAATAACAAAAACTGGGTGCCTCCCTAAGTGTGATTTGCTATAGTGGATGTGAAAAACCTTGGAGAAGCCACTAGAAAGATTGAGGTCAGAGTATAAAATAAGTTGTCAAAATGAATATTGAAATTATCCAGGTCCAGGATCAAAGCCACAGCAGGTATGAAGGAATAACCAAAGAACGGCAAATGATGTCAATGAAGAGGAGTGTGGAAGAGCAACATTACATAAAATTCAAAGAACACATTTGAATGTGAAAATAAAGGACACAAGCATCCACATTGATTCGTGATTTCAGTGTTCCCCCTCTGCTGCCTTTAGAGCATGTAGGTTGTGGGAACATCAGTAGTAAAGAATCAGGGTTGTACAGATCAAATGCTTCCATGGTCTAGTTTTGAAGCCTTGAACAAGGTATTTCTTGAGTTTCAGGTTCTTCAACTATAAAGTGGTGGGAGTTAAGTCTACCTGGGGAAATGCCTATCTTGTTAAACGAGACAAATTCTGCTAAACGCTGAGGAGAAGACCTCACATGTATAGCACTTTTCATTACCCTCCAAAGAAGCTGAAAATGAATGTGGTCCTGGGAAGAGTCAGGTTTCAGTTAAGATAAAACGTCTCAGGAAAGAATCTCTCTTCTCTGAATTTTGCCATCAGATCACCTGGAAAGAAATTCAAGATCTGTCACTCAGCTTCCTCCAACAATCAGTGAGCTTTAAAACAATGGCTTACAAGCAACAGAAAACAAATTGAACTACTTCTCAACCGTGAAGTCTTAAAACAGATTCCCAATTAGAATTTCACAGTGAATTGCAATTGCATTTTTTTTTTGCCTTTAGACATTTCATCAATGCATTCTATTGCCTTGCTTCCCGGATGATTTTCATCAATGATAAGGTAACCTTTTAGCTAGTTAAAAGAGTGAGTCGGGAGACCAGCAATCAATGAACCACTCAGGCTTTGTAAATGACATGGCAGTTACATGATCCCTAACCTTTACTGGACTATAGATTTTTGTTAGGAAAAATAAATAAAAGAAAGTAAAACCACTGTGAACTTCTCTATTGGATAACAGTGGTAAAGCTACATAACATCATGATGAATACTAACGTTAATAGAGACAAGATGACAACTTTTTGTTAACTTTGATAAATATTACATTAATTGATTTTTGATCTTTAGTTGTGGTTTGATTAAGCATTGATTCATCCTCGATTGTTACTGAAAAATCACAGGAATTATTTTCCATGTTACATGAAATAACATGAACCGGATTGTACCATAGAATGCCAAAGCTTTGAGTTATTAATGTATCTTAATTTTATTCCTCTACTAGGGCTGGAATTTGTTTTCCTACCCAAAAAGGAGAGATATTCTCTATTTAATGAATAACAAAATGGCGCATATCAGTGTTGACATGCTATTACTATAAGTAAGAATTTTATCTCAAAGCCAAAATTTTACTATTTTTGAGGAAAAAAAATTAGATATCTGCTTTTTTGCTTAATTACTATTACAATTATTCTTATTAAAGTTTCACAAGACATGTTCATATCTGAGAAGGCTGACTTTTTGTTTGTTTGTTAATGATTATAAAACTATTCCAGACAGAATTTTGAAAAACATAACATCTCATAGCCCTGAATTAAATAGGATTGATGTTTTTGGTCTTTGGTTATTCAACTAACCTAAGGGAGAAATAAAATATGTCAGTTCTCTTGTGAATAGGAATGACAAAGCAAATCACTTTCAAGTTTTCTTATTATAAGTTGTAAATACAGAGATAGTATAGGCAAGTGCTCTGTATTTAAATATTCTCTATAAAAACTACTTTTTAAAAAGTAGACTTTAGTTTTTTTGAGTAATTTTAGGCTCGAAGAAACATTTAGGAGAAAATGTAGAATATTTCCAAGTATCCAAAATCCTCCTCTGGTTTCCCGTTATTAATATCATGTGTTAGTGTAATATATTTGCTAAAATTTGTGAGCCAATATTGATACATAATTACTAACTAAACTCTATAGTTTACATTATGGTTCACTCTTCATGTTATATATTCTATAGATTTGGTGAAATTTATAATGATACGTATCCACCACTAGAGTATTTTACAGAATAGTTCCACCACTTTAAAAATCCTTAGTGCCCCACTTTGTCATCCCTCCCAACTTTTCTCCAAACTCAGAGCAATTACTGATTTTTTTATTGTCTCCATAGTTTTGACTTTTCCAGAATCAGATAGTTGGAATAATATACAGGGTAGCCTTGTCAGATTGGCTTCTTTCACTTGGTAATAGACCTTTAAGATTCCTCCATGTCTTTTCATGATTTGATCACTAACTTCTTTTTCTTGCTTAAGAACATGCTATGGTATGGATGAGCCAGAATTTGTTTATACAATAATTTAGTGAGGGTCATCTTGGTTGCTTCTTGGCAATAATGAATAAAACTACCATAAACATTCATGCACAGATTTTTGAGTATTCATAAGTTTTCATTTCCTGTGGTTAAATTCGTTGGAGCATGATTGCTAGATCATATGATAAAAATATATTTTGTTTTGTCAGAAACTGCCAAACTGTCTTCCAAGTAGCTGCACCATTTTTCATTGCCACCAGCAGTGAATGAGAGTTCCTGTCACTCTACATCCTCACCAGCATTTTGAGTTATCCATGTTTTGGATTTTCACCATTCTAGACAGGTGTGTAGTGGAATCTCTCTGTTGTTTAATTTGCCTATTTGTTGAGCATCTCTTCATATGTTTATTTGCTATCTGTTTATCTTATTTGGTGAGACAGATCTTTTGCCCATTTGTTAATTGGAGATAATTTTGGGGAGGGTGCCAAAACCTGGGAGAATTAAATTTTTTAATTAATAGTTGATGCCTCATGACAGACAGGCAAAAGCCAGTCTCATAATGCCCAGGGCAGAAGATTTGACCACAAAGACATGATTGTGTATTGGAAGTCTATGTCAATGAGAGAAAGTATTTCAGCCATGGGATGATGTAAATGAGAGCTGTGTATAGTGCCCATTCAAGTGCTGTGAGATGTAAGAAGACTTGCTCTCAATATCATTCCAATTGTTGGGATAAAGACACTACACCCTTTTTCTCATGCTGCCATCAAATATTTAAATGTTTTATATTTAAATTACTCCCACTCTAATCACATGTCTATTCTGGTTAAGAACTGTTTTAGGTTCAGAAAATGCAAGGATGAATCATATGAATGTCCCTCAACTCAAGGAACATACATTAAATTTGGATGAGTCAGACAACAGGCGGGTAAGTCCATAAATAAATAAGACAGTGTAAGAAGAAGACAGTTTTTAAAAGGAAGATGAATCAACAAAGTAGAATTAATGAGGCAGAGGCTGGCTGAAAGTGGCATCTGATCAGAGAAGGCATCTCTGCGGAGGGAACATTTGAAACCAATCTTGAAGAATCAGGCATGGGAAGATGGTGGTGATAGGTAGGGTTTGGGGCTGGAAGAGAGCTTTCCAAAATCAAAGGAAGAAATGTGAAAGCCATGAAAGGGGGATGAACTTGGCATATTAGAGGAAAATAAGCCAATGTAGCTAGAGTGTAAAGAATGAACTGAATGACTGGGGAAAATTCCCCTAGTGGCACCTTGCCCAAATGATGGTTCTTTTTTATGAATACAAACCAAAACAGGTAAAAAAATTCAGTTGCAAAATAAAGTCTTCTCAAACTAGCACTAAATTAAAACTTCAGAATAACTAAGAGCAATAAAAAGTTTGTGGTGGCAAACAGGCAATTTGATATTAAAACAAATAGTAAATGATAAAATGAGTATATGGATGTCTACTTGGATTCCAATATTTCTCTTATTGACTATTGTGGCATACACTAAAATACTACTCAACAGTGATTTCTCACCTTCTTTTCTAGCGATATAACCTTGAATTTGTTGGAGACAGCAAGGTCCCAGCTTGCTCTTTCATGCCTCTTGCAGCTGGGATTAACCATATGACAGAGTCAAAACTGGTAAGTCATCACCAAATCTTATGGGAACATGCGGGAAATCTGATTTCCTGGTGAAGGAACATGGAACATAAGTGATTGCCTCCACTTCTCCACCCTTTCTTCTCCCTTGAAGACTTTCTTGATGAATCTATCAGCTATCTTGCAATCATTAGGCTTTAGGCCAGGTTTTCTGTCCTCGTTTTTTTGCTTTTTAGGGCCACACCCCTCGGCTTATGGAAGTTCCCAGGCTAAGGGTCCAATCGGAGCTGCAGCTGCTGGCCTACACCACAGCTCACAGCAAAGCCAGATCTTTAAGCTACTGAGCGAGGCCATGGATTGAACCCACATCCTTTTAGATACCAGTTGGATTTGTTTCTGCTGCACCACAGGTTTTCTGATAACACCACTCCTTCAGCTAAACCTAGGCAAGTAACAGGGCATCTCTGGAATTCTGGTTAGGTCAGAAAGCAGTACATGGCTTTAAGATTAGTTAAATTTTTCCCATGTAGATTATCGCAGAATACTGGATCAAGTTCCCTGTGCTGTATAGCAGGTCCCCAAAGGCCAATCTATATGGAAAAAAGATTCTGAAAAAGAATGGATGTGTGTATATGTGTAACTGAATCACTTTGTTGTACAGTAGAAATTAACACTCTAAATCAACTATAAAACGAAAAAATGGAAGAAAAAAAAAAGGTTGAGTTTTCTGTCACTCACGAACACTTTACTAAATGCCTAAATTATTTGATTCTTGTTGAAAAGCAGTATCAAAGTCACTTTTACTTTTTTTTGGGGGGGGATACACACTGTGCTTGTGTTCAGGATGTTTATTCTGAGTTCAGTGAACATAATCAGGAGGAAGCAACCTCCACTGAGCTCTTAACAGAAACAGCAAAACTCTAAAAGCCAGAGGCGTGAATCACTTCAGCAACACTATGAAGCTGGTGCATTAACATTCACATTTTATACTTGAGGAATCTGAGGTTCAGAAATGTAACGTAACCAGTCCAATGCCACATAGCTTATAAGTGGCAGTTAGCCTCTGAATCCAGGTTCCAGGGCCCTGGCTCTAAATATTGTGTGGGACAGTCTCCTAGAATCAATGAGCCATTTCATTACATAACACTGAATGGACCAAGCTAATGAGATTTTATGTACATATTCTGATTCCTTCAATGCGATAGAAAAAAAAATGTAGAATGACTCCATAGAAATATGTATGCTTACTGTATGTATTCAAGTTCAGTATTTATACATACATTCTTATCATTGTCCACATAACAGTTAATAGCTTTTCAAGAGAAAAATGAAATACAATAGCAGTCCCAATGAAATGCCAAATGTTAGCCTCACTGGAATTACAATGACTAAATCATACAATTTTTTTTTCTTTTAGGAAGCTATTTTAAGAAAACCACTGACAGACTGGTAAGAGGCCAAATTAGAGGGTAACCCAGTAGTAAATTTTACTGAGTGTGTGTGCCTCTGTTTATTTGGAAACTGCAATTTGAGAAAACATTTGTACACAGGCACTGCAGCTGCCAAATGTTTTTCTTGCAGTGGAGGTTCCCTATTGTTAGGGCATAATTACAGAGCCCTGTGTACTCAAGATTCTTATAACAATCTGCATTTCGAAGGAAACTGAGTGTCCATCAATCTGCCAGTTCAAGCCCATGCACTATTCAAAGAAGGAATTTGATAGTAAAAACTCTATACAAATAAGATAGTTGAGTTACAATAAGTTTAAAAGAATTGTCTCTTGTTTTACATGTTACTCTATTGCAGCAATTTTAAAAGACTGACATCTCTTTAAGCATTAACACCCATTTATGAAATTCCCCCATGAGCATGTGAATGAAATTAAAAATAGCAGTAGTATTAGCTGTACTGCTAAGATTTCTCCTATTTCTTTTATACCAATGGTGCCAATACCACTCCATTTCTTTTTTTCATGATTCTGTTGATGGTGTTCTAGCAGTTAAGTTAAATATTTCAAATATATAGTATATAAAATATCTAAACTTGTATCCAGGTAACCTGGACAGATTTCCTACAGTCTCAACATAGAAACCAATTCACCTAGTGTGTTAGATATATAGCCTACTCCATGTAGGTCTCTGCTTAATTATCACTCTCAGGAAATTTCCCATCTTCCCATCTTTTGCCTCCTTTACCTATAGAGAACATAAAATTGTATGTATATTTGTTTCCATACTTATTGTCTACCGCCTCTCTGGAATGTAATAAGACTTTGCCTGTTCTCAGCTAATTTAGGACCTGGGACAGCACTGGGTCTATAGTGATTGTTCATTAAACACTTGCTGCAATAACTAATGAATGCACATTCCTGGCTTTTTATCTGAATGAATTATTCAACAATATTTTAAGAATGTATTCATAATGGATTACTCATCTAATGTTTATGTCAAATGTGAACATCATAGGATCTAGTGATTATTGAAGAAGTCCCTTCTTTCTCATGTGTGGTATCCCAGCTCGCTTTGGACAACACTACAAATACATTTGTCAGATTAAATGCTTTTACATAATTATTTTGATGGCACAAGTCATTGAATTCTACACTGAAAGAAACAAACATGCTTATTATACTTTATGCAAATATAATGTAACTTAGAAAACACTGTATTATACAGGATTTTATTCTAGAAGTTTACCATAAGGACTGGGGCAATATTTGCTGGCGTAATAGTTAAACACAGGTGAAACATAATTATCTTCATCCTTTGTTATAATTTTATAAGCATAATCCAATAAATTATTTACACATACTATTAAGGAAATATAGGAAAAGTGATTAACAAAAAAACTTTCTGATGGAAGCATTTACTCTTATCCTTAACACTGAAAATGGCTATATGATGCAAATTACAAGTGTCTCTCCATAGATCAGGATATAAACTTCTTTTGATGTGGAACATTTAACAGAATGTGTAATAAAATAGCAGAGGAAAAAATAGAACTTAATCATTAAAAGAGAGGCTTCACATAGCCACATTTGAGTTTCTCTCTTCTGTATTGAATCCTGACACAGAAAAATGGGCCCCCAAGTTCAGAGGGAAAGATTTTAATCAAGCCTGATAATTTACTGCATGTACTTTATCACTGCCTCTTGACTTGTTTCAAGTTCCACAATTTACAACAGCTATTTTTTCCAATATATGCTTGGATGTTGTGACCATTTCCTAGTTTTATTAAAAATCAGTAGTGTTTTGGCACAGCGGAAATGAATCTGACTAGGAACCAGTAGGGTGCAGGTTCGATCCATGATCTCATTCAGTAAGTTAAGGATCTGGCGTTGCCATGTCCTGTGGTCTAGATCGCAGACGTGGCTCGGATCTGGCATTGCTGTGGCTCTAGCATAGGCCCACAGCAACAGCTCCAATTGGACCCCTAGCCGCAGGTGTGGCCCTAAAAAGACAAAAGACAAAAAAATTTAAAAAACTAAAACAAATATATTGTGTGTTGTTACCATTTAATAAAAAAATCATTAATAATTTTATATTACTTCTGTTGTTTTAAAATATTGTCTAAAATAAGATAAACTATTGAAATTGAAATTGCCTTTTTTTAATAATTTTTTTTTTAATTTTCCCACTGTACAGCAAGGGGGTCAGGTTATCCTTACATGTATACATTACATTTTTTCCCCCACCCTTTCTTCTGTTGCAACATGAGTATCTAGACAAAGTTCTCAATGCTATTCAGCAGGATCTCCTTGTAAATCTATTCTAAGTTGTGTCTGATAAGCCCAAGCTCCCGATCCCTCCCAATCCCTCCCCCTCCCATCAGGCAGCCACAAGTCTCTTCTCAATTGGAGAAATTGCCTTTTTTTTTACATTTGTAAAAAATTAAAAATATATGTGTGATACATATTTGTGTTGGTTTGATATTTGTTTGGTATATGCCTAGTTTAGAGTGTGACAGTAAAGAGAGAAGAGAAATTTCAATGACTGATCCATGAAACACCCTTTACTTAAAGATTGGGTTTTAATTTCTGAAACCAAAGTAAATATGATATTTCAAGAAGCAGAAAATGATCAAGTGTATAAAATGATGATAATAAGTCAAAATTAAAACAGAAGTGGACATTGCTTTTAGTGATTTAGAGTTATTGCTGATGTTGATGAGTAAGTTCAGACAAGCTACAGGAATAAAATCTAGAAAGGAGTGAGTTCAAGAGAGCTAGGAAGATAGAAATTGAGGTGAGGACAACTCCTAAAATGGATGAGAGAAATCTGACTGCAGCCTAATGAATATGTGGGATTAAGACTGGTGTTAATTTTTGATATCTGCTTATTGATAAAAATTGATAAGTAGAAGAGAGAGGATTTCTGTAGTGATGCCGTCAGAGAAAACAAGATATTGTTGTAATGAATTTACTAACTTAATTTTGATATTTACCTATTTAAATTTGAAGAAATACTGAAGAGAAACAAACTTAACAATTACAGTAAGTTTCTGAATATTTGCTCTTAAGGACAGAGCATGAGCTTTAAAAGTCCAAAAAAATCCTTTGTTCAAAATGCAGTTCTACTCATTTATTTGTGTCACTGGGCAAATAGTAGGTAGGGAATTGAGCCATTGAACAAGGAGACAAATGTAGCCCTAAAATAGGACATCAGATCTTTCATCCACAGTAACTGAAAAAAAGGCAAAATATATAGGAAGAGAAATAAATTGATTGCTAAATGTTGTGGTAGAAAAATACAATGTTCTCTTAACTTCAGGAGCTGCTGAATATTCTATTTTAAGCCTGATAATGTTTTTTAACTAGTTTGCTACAAGAATGCTGTGCTAAATAGCCTTTAAAGTTACATTTGCATTTTTGATAATTTATTAGGATAAACTACAAGAAATTATAGATTACAGTGTGAGAAAGTACATGTATTTATATAACTTTTAATATCATGTTAAAGAACTCAAGACAAATTTAATTCTCACTAACTGCATAAAAGTGCCTTTTCTAAGAATGCTTACAAATAACAAATATAATGAATAAAGAGCTACTTCTGTGAAAAAAATCATTATTATAAGAATATTTTGGATGATTTTTAAACTGAGAAATTGATGAAATTCCTGAAACTTCTTCCCAGAAAAATAAAGGTATATTCAAAAATCTGTATTCAAGATCAGAATGTGCTCTGACATCAGTAACAACTCACTTTTTCTCATTTTTATATGTTGGGATACTAGGATGAAAATAAACTAAAAAATATTTTAAAAGTCACTCTGTATGATCTCATTATAAATGAAGTATGTGAGATTGAACACAAACATATAGAAAGAAATAACAACATGGTTGGTAATTTATTTGATTATTCATTACTGCATTCAAAAACCAGTGGCAATAACTGGTGGAAAAGGGAAATTTGTTGTTTGACCTCTGTTTTAATTTCACAGTGGTGTAATGAAGGTATCGATTGGAGTTGCACCAACAGAGGTCTTTGTGAGAAGGTAAAGCAAAGATTTGTCTTTGTATTATATATGGGTAGTTAGAATTGTAATTAAGCACAAGTTCAGTTACCTGAAGCACATGAATAAACTGAAAAGAGTCTTGAGAAACAGTTGTCCATGTACTGATACAGTGTTTTAGAATTTTCTAAATAATTAGAGGCAGGGACTATTTTGGATTCTGAGCTGGGAAATGAAGTGAGAATGATGAATTGCTAGGCAGTGTTGATAATTCCAGGTCTATGTGATTATAATATCTCTAGATAGAGGTACTTAAGAGGGCATTTAAATTTTTTTTTTTCTTTTTAGGGCTGTACCCACAGCACTTGGAGGATCCCAGGCTAGAGGTGGAATAGGAGCTGCAGCTGCCAGCCCACACCACAGCCACAGCAATGGAGGATCCGAGCCATGTCTGCGACCTACACCACAGCTCACTGCGATGCTGGAGCCTTAACATACCAAGAGTGGTCAGGGATTGAACCCATGTCCTTGTGGATACCTCAGGTTCGTTATTGCTGGGCCATGATGGGAGGAGCTCCATTAAGAGGGTGTTTTAATTGGAAATAGTATAAAAATTGGTAAAGTAGAAGTTAAAATATTGCACATTTCAGGATATACCAAGAAAAAATGAGTGCCAAGCAAGGCGATACATTGCTCAGTTTGTATGCGTTGTACAGAATATCAAGAGGAAAACATTGGTATATTCTGAAATGCTGGAAGATAAGTTCAGGGTTTAGAATGTAATGCCCAGCATCAGTCAGCCAGTGTTGGGGGCACCTAAGAGATTTTTTTACCCATGGCATTTTAAAGTCATTTTCATATGTTTTCTCAGATATCTCTGAAGTGAGGACAGAAAAATAATATTTTTGTGTGCCTCCTTCTGGTTAGATATCCTTTGAGTTGACTTTTATGTATGACATTACTTGTAATCTGTTAACTCTCCCTCTGGTTGGTATTGATTCCCATGTTGCAAATGAGGAAACTGAAGCTCCAGAAAATTAAGTGATTTTTGCCCACTGTACACAAATAACAGACAGTGCTGATATTTGAACAAAGTAGGGTAACTGACATTCAACAAAACTTTGTCAAAATCCAAAGCTCATCCTCATTTTTTAAGCCATGAAAGTGTAGCACATGCCCGTGTTATAATTTACTTTTAAGAATCTTTGTAGTCTCAGTTCCCATTGTGGTGCAATGGGTTAAGAATCCAACTGCAATGGCTCAGGTTGCTTCAGGGGCACAGGTTGGATCCCGGCCTGGTGCAGTGGATTAAATGACCCAGCATTGCAGATGCAGTTTGAATTCAATCCCTGACCAGGGAACATCCATATGCTGCAGGTGCAGCCATTAAAAAAAAAAATTCTCATCACAAGATTCTATGTTAGTCTCCACACTGAAATAAGTGAACTTCAACTGAAACACAGTGTCTGAAATATGTTCTAAGTTTCTAGGACATCGGCATTTAAAACTCCAATTGGGAATGTGCAGACTCTCTTAAAACAGAGTTCACTTGTTATCAAGATGAAGTCTAAGCATCACTGTTGCCTATTTTCTTTAGTAACATTTCCTTCATATCATAGCTCCAGACACTGTTGGATTACTTCACGTTACCTGAACATTTCATGAGCTCACCAACCTATTCTCTTCCCTAAGCCTGAAGCACCTCCCTCTCCAACTTCAAACAGGCCCCTCTACCAACTGCTACTCACTCTTATTTATTAGTGACCTTCTACACAAAATCTTCTCTGACATTTATTAACTGAGCTTGCTGTTCCTCTTTTTAGTCCCAAAGCATTCCAGAGTCACCCTTTTGTATCCTTTGATATCCTATATTTTAATTGTCTGCCTCTCTCTCTTTCTCCCTAGACTTCAAACACTTTGAAGTGTGGAAACACTGCCTAGCCATTAATGAAATCTGCTTTGCTGAGGCCCTAACACATAGTAGACACATTAATATATAAATTAAGTACAGTTTAAGTATGTTAATATATGGTACACATATAACTAAATGAATCGATAAAACTCGTTTGCCTGCCAGAAGAAAAAATAAATAAGAAGTCAATCTTCTTTAGTAATGGCCCTACCATGTTAAAATTCAGATCACCCAGATTTAATCCTTAGAATCATTAATTAACAAATGAATAATTTGAAAAACTATAAAAAAAGAAATACTTTAAAACAAAATAATTCTAATATTCATAATACAGAGAAGTGATAATTATTATTAGAATAATGATATTAAAATTTTATTCCATAAATATATTTGGAAAGTTATGATCATAACTTAAAACTAATTTTATATACTTTTTTTAATGTTATTATATTTACCCAAATTAAAAGTTCTTTAGAAAAGATTTTAAGTTAGGGAGTTCCCTGAGGGCTCAGGGTTTAAGGATCCAGTGTAGTTACTCCTGTGGCTCTGGTTACTGGTGCAGGCTCAGTCCCTAGCCCCTGGAATCTGCATGCCACGGCACAGCCAAAAAAAGGGGTGGTGGGGAGGAGATAAGTGAAGCTGTCCCTCATCTGGAAGTATGGTTTCCCTGAAATTAATTTACATTTGAATGAAAAGAAAGAAAATATGCACAGAAGAAGGATTCACTGTGAAAAGAATATCTTGCCATTAATGTTTGGAAGGCAAAATCTCTTTGCATATTATTCCTAAATAAGTGATGAGACATTTATTTTAATTCAAAACCAGCCTCCTATTGAAGAACTAGGGAGGCAGCAGATCAAGGTGCAAAGAGCATGTGAGCCAATATCATAGGACTGTTTTCACTACTCACTTGCCCTAAGGCTTTTTTACACAAGTCCACTAACCTCATAGAAGCCTTGCATCTGTATATATGTGAGGTTTATGTGAAGAAGAAAAAAAAGAGAGACAATGTATGGAAATGTGCTTTGTCTACTGGAAATGTCTACAGGAATATTGGTGTAATTACTAACATTGTCCAAGGAGTCCTTCACTGTTTATTTATTTATACAAAATAAGCAGGAATGCCAGTCACCAAATTATACAAATGCTACTTGGATATATACAACTAAGCATGCTGATTAAGTGCCTGTGAAGTGAAAATATGATATTAGGCACTTTGTAGCCTGGGGATGAGATTGCAGGATGTACAGAGAGTATGCAATTTCAAAGAGCTGGTTTGCATTTCTGAGATTTCTAACTTCCTTTCTCTTCCGCAGTCCGTAGTTCTAAGAACAATTAACGCCCTTGACAAAGACTCTGCCTGACCAATCTATAGTCAGACCCCAAACCTTCTTCTAGACCCATTTGTACACTTCCTCATGACAACCAGTTTTTAGCAAGAAAACAGCTAAGTCTGTCAAAAAGAACACCCTACCCTTGATATCTAATCATCCTGGATATCTGAATAGGTGTGTCATCCTCTACCCCACCCCCATTCCCAGGTGAAGTCTGATCACCTTGACCTGTCTTTAGCAAGAATCCTGTAAGGTTGGTTTAGTCAGAGTACCTCTTGACTTAGATGTTTCTTCCTAGTAATCATCAATATACTAAACTCCATATTACTTCTTGGCTATAAATTCTGATGTGCCTGTGTTGTATTTGGATTTGAGTCCAATTCTGTACTGAGGTCTCTTTTCCCCTATTGCAGTAGTCCTGAATTAAATCTCTTTTTACCACCTTAGTTACTATCCAGGTCTAGCTTTTCTTTGGCATCATCCAATCCAAGGATCTGTTTGGGGTCAAGAGAATAAACACACCAGGAAATAAATGGGCTTAGTCAAAAAGATGCAATACAGCACTTGGGAAGCCTGAAATTTATGGACACTTGAAACTAAGCAATGTCTTTGGAAGTGTTCCTAATCAAAATGGGAGAACAGAATTGGCTTCTCAGCAACCAGCTCAAGCCTCTGCTTCCATAAGTTTTTGAGCAATTAATACTCCTATGAATAACTACAGTGAAAAGGAATAAGAAATTACTGGTATGAAGGGGTCCTGCAAAGCATTTATTAGAGGAAGAGTCTGCTCCACCCAAATCAGAGACAGGCATCAGATGGAAGAACATAAGAATAGACATACAATGAAAAACATAACAGAACAGCCATGCATAAAATATGTGGGAAGGACTGAACTATACACAATAGAGTCTGAATGGAAGATAAGTCTTCCCCTAAAGGAACCCATCGTGCAGGTTTGATTGCACTTTTAAAAGAAAACACTGGATCTTCTTCTTGCCTCTTTAATTACTGTTTTCAGCCTGCCTGAACTTGACAGGGATCTTTCTCTTACAGCAAATTAAGTCAAGTCAACCTTCTTTAAAGAAAAAAAGGCATTTTCTTGGCTCTCACTGAAAAGACCATCTTTGGACTTCAAGGATGAAAATTTGCAAGTGTAGATGGATACAAGAAGTCAGAAAATATCCTCTGGGATTACAAAATGTTTCTTTTACAGCTCCACTAGCAAGAGGCCTCTCTCTCCACGAAATGGTTGAAGTCCTGCTGAAAGTTTCTAAATCACATCCTCAAAATTTAGTAACTCCAGTAAAAATAGTCTTTTTTTTCCCCCAGTAATTCTTACAAAAGTTTTGGGATTCAAACTAATATATTCTGGAATTCCCATCGTGGTGCCACAGTAACGAATCCAACTAGGAACCATGAGGTTGCGGGTTCTTTCCCTGGCCTGGCTCAGTGGGTTAAGGATCCAGCGTTACTGTGAGCTGTGGTGTAGGTAGCTTGCAGTTGCTGCTTGGATCCCTTGCTGCTACGGCTGTGGCATAGGCCGGCAGCTGTAGCTCTGATTAGACTCCTAGCCTGGGAACCTGCATGTGCCTCAGGTGTGGCACTAAAAAGCAAACAAATGAACAAACAAACAAACCTAATATACTCTGCACAAAAAGAAAAAAAAGAAATAAAGAAACTGCATAAAAGAAAATTAGAGACACTAATTCCTTCTCTCTTCCATGGTCAGGCCATACAAGGTGGCTGTTTTCTTGCTCTCTGTACCTCTCCTACCTGAACAGTGCCTGCTTCATTTACAGTCTGTGCACATGGCTGACCTTCCAATGTACTTGCCCCAGGCCCAGCTAGTGATAGTTTATCAAAGAGGCAGTGAGGGGCCAGTCCCTCTGCTGGTTTCCCTGGTAACTAATGAGTCAACCTGATGTAATTCCCCCTATAACTGGCAATCTACCCCTGCTCCCCAGCAAATACTGCCACCATGCCCTGCCTGCCATCTGCCTCACACAGGAATATAGCTCCAGGACCTTGTTTCAGACATGTAAGATGTAAGTTCCCCATCCATTAAACCATACATATCTCTGTGGCTGACTCTAGGCTCTTTCTTAGGTCTTAAAGCTAAGCAAGTACAGGGCTTTGTAGCCTATGGGGTGCAGCCCAACATCTCTGTTCCCACCAGGCTACCTAATAATTCTGATTTGAATTTATAATATGTGGGTTTTTTCCCCAACACCAACAAGCAATTCTCAGACACTATCTAGGAGTCCTACAATTAAATCAATTCTAACCTATAGATAGCATCAGACCCCCGCATGTTAAAGGTTCATTGCTTCAAGACTGTGCCCTACTTCAGATGCCAAGTGCATGTCCCGGCCATCACCTGTTCTACAGGTTGAAAATTTCCAGGGACCTTAGGTTTGATTATTTTGTTACAGCAGCTCACAAAACTCAGAGAAACATACTACTTACTAGATCACTAGTTTATTATAAAGATGCCTAACTCAGGAACAGACAGATGGAAGAGAAGAACAGGGCAAGGTGTGAGGAAAGACTATGGAGTTTCTATGCAACTCTCCCCAAATTTCATGTGTGCACCAACCTGGAAGCTCTCCAAACTCTATCTTTTTTGGGTTTTTATGGAAGCTTCATTACATAAGCAGGATTGATTAAAGCACTGATGACTGGTGATTCAACCTGTATTTCCTCTCCTCTCCCCAGAGATTAGGAGAATAAAGTTGAAAGTTTTAAGCCTCCATCACTTTGTTGTTCCCCATGGCAACCAGACCTCATCCTTTTGTACTATTCAAAAGTCACCTCATAAACATGAGCTCAGGTGTAGTCAAAAAATGTTTATGAATATCAGGACATCTTTAGCACTCATCACTTAGTAAGTTCCAAATGATTTAGGGCCTAAGAGAAAGGTCAAATATATATTTCTTATTTCACAACAGTACACAGCCTCTTTTTAATTCCTTTGCTGTAATTAGTAATAAACCTAACTTGTCCATTTATATGTATGTTTCTGGTAATCATTGGACAAAGGTTATTGACACCAGGAAGAAAATAATACACTGATTTTATAATTGTGTTCTCATCATTAAGGAGGGACCCTTAACTTTATCACTGACCAAGTAATATTAATAAACCTTCCTATGTTAGGCCCCAGAGTGTCTCTGGAATACATACCTTATCACTGTGTCTTTTGTTCACAGTAAAATCTTAGTATATATTTTATGCAAAATATATTGTAAACCCCCCCAGTATTTAGTAAGCATATAGCAAAATGCTAAAAATGGGAGGATGGTATGAGATGATTGATTACAAAATATAGAGGAAGGCTAATTTTTTTAAAAATCAAAAGAAAAAGCAATAACAATTTTCTTTCAATATTGTTTGAAAATGTATTTCATCTAGATGTTCACAATCTATTTTTTTCTTGTAAACAAATAACAAAGTGGCAAATCTTTAAATCCTGTGTTGTTGGAGTCCCCTATGTTAAGGGTCTGGTGTTGTGACTGCTGTGGCTCTAGTTGCTGCTGTGGTGAGGGTTTGATCACTGGCCTGGGAACTCAGCTGCAGGCATGGCCAAAAAATTAAAATAAATAAAATAAAACCTGTGTTTTTAACAGAAAACCTCAACAGACTGCCACAGCAAAATGAACTCACAGGTATGGATAATTAAAGATATTAATATATTTTCAATGAATTTCAATATTGTTCATTTTTGTAGCTCAACTTAAGCTAATTGAGATATAATTAGCCTAAGTTCAGAGGTGGCTTCAGGCTTTGACTCTTACTAAGAATACATTCTCCAGCCCTGGAGATACAGGCAGGTGCTGAACTTAAGTCACTGTAGCCCTGGGCAAAGCACCCCTGCTACAGACTCCAAGTTCCTCCTACCTCCACAGGCCCTCAGCTCCCACTCAGCTTGCCTGGCCCAGTGACACCGTCATCGCTGCAGTGCACGTCGGGGAGGTGCACTTTTCCAGGAGGTGAGGACCGAATAAAGTGCTGGGAGGCAGGCACCCACCACGAAGACTACGCTTCTTGCAGACAAGGGTCTGGAAGACTTGGATCACCTATTTGAGACACCAGAATCTGGGATCCTCTGCTGCTGGACATGCCTGATCAGGGGTGTTGAACTTGGCTGTGTCAGCATCAAAGAGCACCCTCAAAGCCTGAGCTGGTGCTTGTTGGCCTTACATCTACAGTGAACACAGGATTGTAGGGATGCCCAAATATACAAATTGGTCTTTCAGAGATGGGATTAAGATGGCGGAAAAGAAGGACTGGAGCTCAACTTCTCTCCTAAAACACAACAAAATTCACAACTAAAGCCTGAGCACTCTTCACCCAAATGGACCAGAAACCTTAAAAAAGATACTCTACTCCAGAAGAAAAAGAGGAGGCCACAGCAAGAAGTAGGAGGGGCAATTTCACAATATAAACAACCCCATACCTCCCAGGTGGGAAGCCCCACAGACTGGAAACTAACTGGTTCACAGAGACTCCCCTACAGGTGTGAGAGTTCTGAGCCCCACATCAAACTCTAATGTGTGGGGATCTGGCACTGGGAGAAAGAGCCCCTGGTGCATCTGGCATTGAAGCCCAGTGGGGCTTATGCACAGGAGCTCCACAGTACTGGGGGAAACAGAGACCCCATTCCTAAAAGGCACACACAGACTTTCACGTGCACTGGGTCCCAGGGCAAAGCAAAGTCTCCATAGGAATCTGGGTCAAACCTGACTGCAGTTCTTGGAGGACATCCTGGGAAAACAGGGGTGGATGTGGCTTGTTGGGAGGGAAGGACATTGGAAGCAAAGCTCTAGGGAATAGGCAGTAGCATGCCTTTCTCTGGAGGTGGCCATTCTGGGAAAACCTGGCCCCACCCATCAGTCAGTGCTGAGAAGCCTCAGGGCAAACAACAATCCAAGTGGGAGCACAGCCCTGCCCCTCAGTCAACAGGCTACCTAAAGACCCCTCAGGCACACAGCTGCCTCTCATCCCATCCAGAGACTAAGCCCCACCCACCAGAGGGATTAGAATCAGCTCCACCTACCAGTGGGCAGGCATCAGCCCCTCTCAACAGGAAGCCCACAGCAAACTCCCATACCGACTTCAGCCACAAGGGGGGCAGACACCAGAAGGAAGAGAGGCTACAACTCTAGTATCTGTAAAAAGGTCACCACACCAAACACCTATAAAAATGAAAAGACAAAGAACTATAACTCAGATGAGGGAGAAAGGAAAAAGCCCAGAAAAATAGCTATCAGCTAAGTGATGAGGAGATTCTTAGCCTCCAGGAAAAAGACTTTAGACTGTTGATGCTGAAGATGATGCAAGACATTGGAAATAAACTGGAGGCAAAGACAGATAGCTTCCAGGAAACACTGACCAAAGAGATACAAGATATCAAACTTAAGAAGAGATGCAGAATACAACAACGGAAATAAAAAATTCACTAGAAGCAGCTAACAGCAGAATACAGGAGGCAGAAGAACAAATAAGCAAGGTGGAGGACAGATTAGTCGAAATTATGGATGCAGAACAAAAAGAGAGAAAACATTGATAACAATTGAAGAGAGTCTCAGAGAACTCTGGGACAACGTTAAACGCACCAATGTACATATTGTATGGGTGCCAGAAGGAGAAGAGAGAGAGAAGGGGACAGAAAATCTATTCCAAGAGATAATAGCCGAAAACTTCCCTAACATGGGGAAGGAACCACTTACTCAAATCCAGGAAGCACAACGAGTACCATATAAAATAAACCCAAGGAGGAACACCCGGAGACACATGTTATTCAACTGACCAAAATTAAAGACAAAGAGGAAGTTTTGAAAGCAGCTAGGGAAAAGAAACAAGTCACATACAAGGGAACCCCAGTGAGGTAATGGGCAGATTTTTCAGCAGAAACTCTGCAGGCCAGAAGGGAGTGGCATGATATACTTAACGTGATGGAAGGAAAAAATCTCCAACCAAGATCACTTTAACCAGCAAGACTCTCCTTCAGATTTGAAAGAGAAATCGAAACCTTCACAGATAAGCAAAAGCTGAGAGAATTCAGCAACACTAAACCAGCCTTACAACAAATACTAAAGGAACTTCTCTAGGCAGAAAAGAAAAGACAGCAACAGGAAACCAAAATTCCGCAAATGATAAGGCTCACCAGCAAAGGTATATATATATACAGTGAAGATACGAAATCATCCATGCACAATTATGCCACCCAAATCAGAAATCATGAGAAGAGGTGGGTACAAATGCAGGACACTGGAGATGAACTTGCAATTAGGAGAACAACTACTTAAAACAATCTAATATACGTACAGACTCTTATCTCAAAACTTCAGAATAACTGCAAGTCAAAAATCTACAACTGATACACAAACAAATAAGAAAAATCAACTCAAATACAACATGAAAGATAGTCATGAAACCACAAGAGGAGAGAACAAGAAGGGAAGAAAAAGGAGCAACAAAAACAAATCCAAAGCAATTAATAACATGGCAATGAGAACATACATATCAATAACTACCTTAACTGTGAATGGACTAAACGCCCCAACCAAAAGACACAGACTGGCTGAAAGGATACAAAAACAAGACCCATATATATGCTGTCTTCAAGAGACCCACTTCACTTCTAGGGACACATACAAATTGAAAGTGAGAGGGTGGAAGAAAATATTTCATGCAAACGGGGATCAAAAGAAAACTGGAGCAGCAATACTCATATCAGACAAAATAGACTTTAAAATGAAGACTATTTAAAAGGGACAAAGAAGGCCACTACATAATGATCAAAGGGTCAATCTAAGAAGAAGATGGAACAATTTTAAATATCTACACACCCTACATAGCTTCACCACAATATATAAGACAAGTGCTAACAACCTTAAAAGAACAAATAGACAATAACACAACCATAGTGGGGGACTTTAACACCCCACTTACAGCAATGGACCGATCAACCAGACAGAAAATCAATCAGGAAACACAGGCCCTGAATGAAGCATTAGACCAGATGGACTTCATAGATATGTATAGGACATTCCATCCAAAAGCAACAGAATACACATTCTTCTCAAGTGCACATGGAACATTCTCTAAGAATGATCACATCCTGGCCTACAAAGCCAACCTCAGTAACTCTAAGAACATTGAAATTCTCTCAAGCATCTTTTCTGACCACAATGTTATACAACTAGAAATCAACAACAGGAAAAAATCTGCAAAAAACACAAACACGTGGAGACCAAACAACATGCCAATAAACAACCAATGGATCACTGTAGAAGACAAAGAGGAAATTAAAAAATACCTAGCAGCAATGGACAACAAAAATATGGGTACTGCAAAACCTGTGGGATGCAGCAAAAGCCTTTCTAAGAGGAAAGGTTATAGCAGTATGAGGCCATGTCAGGAACCAAGAAAAACCTGAAATAAACAACCTAATGTTACACCTAAAGCAGCTCGAGAGAGAAGAACAGACAAGACCTAAAGGTAGTAGAAGGAAAGAATCATAAAGATCAGAGCAGAAATCAATGAAATGGAAACAAAGAAAACCATAGAAAAGATCAATGAAAGAAAAGCTGGTTCTTCGAAAAGATCAACAACATTGATAAACCCTTAGCCAGCCTTCTCAAGAAAAAAAATGAGAGAGGACTCAAATCAATAAAATTAGAAATGAAAAAGAAGTAACAATGGACATCATAGAAATACAAAGGATCATAAGAGACTACTCTATGCAACTACATGCCAATAAAATGGAAAACCTAGAAGAAATGGACAAATTCTTAGAAAAGTACAATCTTCCAAGACTAAACCAAGATGAAATAGAAAAGATGAATGGACCAATCACAAGAACTGAAATTGAAACGGTGATTTAAAAACTTCCAACAAACAAAAGTCCAGGACCAGACGGCTTCACAGGCAAATTCTACCAAACATTTAGAGAAGAGCTTAACACCTCTCCTTCTGAAACTGTTCCAGAAAATTGCAGAGGAAGGAATACTCCCAGACTCATTCAGTGAGGCCACCATCACCCTGATACCAAAACCAGACAAAGACCACAAAAAAAGAAAACTACAGGCCAATTTCACTGATGAACATCCATGCAAAAAACCTCCACAAAATCCTAGCAAACCGCATCCAACAATACATTAAAAGGATTGTACATCATGATCAAGTGGGATTGATCCCAGGTTCTTCAATATCTGCACATCCATCATTGTGATACACCACATTAACAAACTGAAGTGTCAAAACCATATGATCCTCCCAAGAGATGTGGAAAGAGCCTTTGACAAAATCCAACACCCATTTCTGATAAAAACCCTTCAGAAAGTGGGCATAGCGGGAACCTACCTCAACATAATAAAGGCCATATGTGACAAACCCACGGTGAGCATCATTCTCAATGGTGAAAAGCTGAAGAAGTCCCACTGAGATCAGGAACAAGACAAGGATGTCCATTCTCACCACTACTCTTCAACATAGTTTTGGGAGTCCTAGCCATGGCAATCAGAGAAGGAAAAGAAATAACAGGAATCCACATTGGAAAGGAAGAAGGAAAACTATCACTATTTGCAGATGACATGATACTATACCTAGAGAATCCTAAAGACTCTACCAGAAAACTGTTAGATCTCGTCCACGAATTTGGCAAAGTCGTGGGATACAAAATTAATACACAGAAATCAATGGCATTTCTATACACTAACAATGAAAGATCAGAAAGAGAAATTAGAGAAGCAATCCCCTTTACCACTGCATCCAAAAGAATAAAATACCTAGGAGACAAACCTAGATATTTTAAACCTACCTAAAGAGACAAAAGACCTGTACTCTGAAACCTATAAGACACTGATGAAAGAAATCAAAGACAACACAAACAGATGGAAAGATATACCATGCTCGTGGATTGGAAGAGTTAATATTATCAAAATGCCTATACTATCCAAGACAATCTACAGATTCAATGCAATCCCAATTAAATTACTAAGGACATTCTATTTTAAAGTTTGTTTGGAAGCACAAAAGACCCAGAATAGCCAAAGACATTCTTAAAAAGAAAATTGGAGCTGGAGGAATCAGTATCCCAGACTTCAGACTATACTACAAAGCAACAACCCTGAAAACCATATGGTAAGGCACAAAGACAGAAATAAAGATCAGTGGAACAGGATAGAAAGCCCAGAATTAGACCCACACACCTACAGCCAACTAATCTATGACAAATGAGGCAAGAATATACAATGGAGAAAGGAC
Organism: Phacochoerus africanus; assembly: GCF_016906955.1. Classification (NCBI taxonomy): domain Eukaryota; kingdom Metazoa; phylum Chordata; class Mammalia; order Artiodactyla; family Suidae; genus Phacochoerus; species Phacochoerus africanus. The sequence continues at coordinate 37,824,880 of NC_062547.1, forward strand.
AGCTTTTTCAACAAGTGGTGCTGGGAAAATTGGACAGCCACATGGAAAGGAATGAAATTAGAACACTCCCTAACACTGTACACAAAAATAAACTCCAAATGGATTAAAGACCTCGATATAAGAGAGACACTATAAAACTCTTAGAGGAAAACATAGGCCAAACACTCTCTGACATAAACAACAGCAACATCTTCTTAGATCCACCTCTTAGAGTATTGACGATAAAAACAGAAATAAACAAATGGGACCTAATCAAACTTAAAAGTTTCTGCACAGCAAAGGAAACCCTAAACAAAACAAAAAGACAACCCACAGAATGGAAGAAAATTTTTGCAAGTGAATTAATTGACAAGGGATTCATTTCCAAAATTTATAAACATCTTCTCTAGCTCCATACCAAAAAAAAAACAGCCCCATCAAAAAATGGGCAGAAGATCTAAACAGACAGTTCTGCAAAGAAGACATACAGATGGCCAAAAAACTCATGAAAAGATGTTCAACATCACTCATTATTAGAGAAATGCAAATCAAAACCACTCTGAGGTACCACCTTACACCAGCCAGAATGGCCATCATCCAAAAGTCTACAAACAATAAGTGCTAGAGAGGGTGTGGAGAAAAAGCAACCCTACTACACTGTTGGTGGGGTTGTAAATTGGTGCAACCACTGTGGAAAACAGTATGGAGAGTCCTCAGAAAACTAAACATAGAACTACCATTGGATCCAGCCATCCAACTCCTGGGCATCTATCCAGAGAAAACCATGACTCGAAAAGACACATGTACTCTAATATTCACTGCAACACTATTTTCAATAGCCAAGAGATGGAAACAACCTAAATGTCCATCGACAGAGGAGTGGATCAAGAACAGGTGGTACCTATACACAATGGAATATTACTCAGCCATTAAAAGGAACAAAATACTGGCATTTTTAGCAACATGGATGAACCTAGAAATTATCATGCTAAGTGAAGTCAGCCATACAATGAGACACCAACATCAAATGCTTTCACTGACATGTGGAATTGGAAAAAAGGACAGAGCGAACTTCGTTGCATTACAGATGCTGACTCACAGACATTGAAATACTTATGGTCTCCAGAGGAGAGAGTTTTGGGGGTGGGGGGATGTGCTTGGGTTATGGGATGGAAATCCTGTGAAATTGGATTGTTATGATCATTATGCAACTACAGATGTGATAAATTCATTTGAGTAATAAAAAAAATTTATGTTATAACAGAAGTTCAATTTTATCTTTGATAGGTCATCCTATGATTTATAGCATATGTCTTCTTTCAATCACTATCAACCTCTGGAGATCTAAGTGCAACATGTTAACATTCACCAGAATGCATCCAAATCGAATAAGATGTTAAATAGCTAAGTGGATTAATTATCTGGGTCAATTGATGTTAGTTATCTTCTGTCTTCAGCCACTGTATTTATGTCATGGTGAGCACATGAACTAAAGTGCCATAGTTATAGAAATAGAGGCCACATATAGGCCATCCTGATGTCAGTGATTCCTACTTACCAAGGACAGTCTAATCATGGTTATTGTCTAATGATTGATATGCCAGCACCAGAGATCACTGCTAAGTCTTCATATAACATCATCTCTTGAGAAGATCAAGATCAAGTATGGTCCTCTCTGGAAGGGACAGAATAATGAATACATGTTCTGGTTATGGATTTGCCTTTCCTACCTCTTGGACTTTGATTACCACCACTATGTAAGGACTTACTGGATATTTAATGCACTATGCAAGACACTGAAAACACAGAGATGATACCTGAGAGTGTTGAGAAACTAGAGAGAATAGTAGAGGAAGGAAATAATAAGCATTATTTTGAGCCCTAAGACCAAGTGTAATTTGTCCCATCAATCTTTGCCGTATATTTATCCTTCTTAGAATAAAGTTCTGTTCACATCCAAGAGGAGCTGCTTTGTGAATGAATATGGAAAAGTGGATCAAAATACCACCAGATTTAGATTGTAGTATATATATATATATATACTATATATATATATATAGTATATATATATATAGAGAGAGAGAGAGATTCACCCACCATATCTTCCTTCAAGTATAGGATTGTTGCCCAGTTGCAGTTAGTACAGTTAATAACCAGCCTCCAACTGCCAGATCTTTATAGGAGGCCTCACCTGCAGAAAGCTACCTTGTTTGCAGGAGACCACCTCACTGACTGAGGGAGGTCTATATATATAAACCCAGCCTTTGTGGGGAACACTCATAGACAATATTCACTGCAGAGCACCCAGTCCAGTTAGTCCTGTCACCCACAGCCCTGCATTGCAATGAAACTTTTTCCTCTATTGAATCTTACTTTTTCCACCCTCCCTTCACTAGTTTTGATCTCTAATGAACATTTTATAATTCAAAGTCCATCTCACTGTATGCATCTGGAGACTCCAATTTGCAATACATGACTAACGATATTTGTCATCTCCCATTAACTACTCCTCCCACATTATTATTTATGAGTGATATGAAAGTTGCTCAGAAAACAATAGCAACAAAAACAAACCTTAGAATGTAGTTTGAAATTAAGGAGCACACATATATTTTATGTACATATACACACCCGTTTTTATTTTGCATTTTTATGTAACAGTGTATCTTGGAAATGTTCCATACGATACCACTAGATCGCCCTCATTTTCATAAACAGCTGATTATTGTCCCATTGTATGGATGTAAGCTCTGTTAATGGACTTTGAGGTCACCTCTGGATAACAGAAATTGCATTTGTGTAACAAAACTCAAATTGCTCACATAGATATATAGATTATGTGTATGTATTGGGGAGATACAGACATAAAGGTTAGATATAGATATAAATATTTGCTAATGAATTGGCTAAGCTTCAGAATCTGACCCCTTATAATCAAAAATGCAAAGATTATAATTCTTCATTTCATGGTTATTTCTTCTCCAACAATCTCATTTTCCAGGTTAAAATAATTGAAACTACCTTAGAATTAATAATGATGTCTTAAAGATTTCACAAAGGAAGTTATATAAGTCTGAGAAGTTAAATGCCCTCTGAATTCTCAAAGTATAATTTAGTGTCAGATCCAAAGTTAAATTCAAATTTGAATGATTTCTGTTCGGCAACACTGTGTCTTTAGGCATACTGTCCAAATTAAAGATGGTTGGAACAGATGAATTATCTGTTCAGAATGACTTATGTCACTATGGGCCATATACAAAACTTGATAATATTTCTCCAAAGTTCCCTAGGTCTTCATATATACTTATTTGTGGACATATGTGTACAGTATCCATGTGGGAAGTCAAATTTAAAAAAAAGAAAGAAAAGCATATGAATGCTTGACAACAGTAAGAGCTTGAATTAGAAACCATAACAATTCATAATGATTAGAATCTTATTATACATAATTTTTGTGATGAAATTGAACAATAAGTCAAACAAAACATTGTATCGGTTTTGTCAATTCAGTTATCATTCTGAAAGCATTCTCTGTTTTCTGCTCTAAAGTAAATAAGGTCACTAGAGCCTCTCTTCTTGAATCAATATAGCATATTTATCACATTTAGCTATTTGATCTACCTAGTTGTATGAAACAAGCATGGGAATGATTGAGTTTTTATTTGACTAACTGTATGCTAAAACAGTTGGTGGTAATAATGATTCCAAGATGAGAGAAGAGAAGTAGATAGAGCAAAAGAGGGAGAAACAGGACTAACAATTTAGAGACTGCTTGCTACTAAGTGCTGTAGTCAGCGGTAATTGTTGCCGATACAGCTCATCTCTTTACAATAACCTTGTTTTTATTAATTTCATTTTAAATTTGACAAAGCTAAGCCTCGGGGATCTTAGAAATAACTTCACAAAGTCAAAAAGATAGTAAATGACAATAAGAATTCAAACACACAACTGATTTTCTCCTAAACAAGCTCTTAACCTCAATACTATACAACTTTATTTCTTCATCACTGCCTTATATTTATATACTTAATACTTTAACCTATTAAAGAGTAGCTATTTAATGGAAAAGTGGAAGGTGATGCTATAAAATGGAAATTTTTTTATCCTGATCTTTGACTTGTAAATCTAAGCTTAGTAAAAGATCAAAATGCCATATTTGGAAAAATCTAAATTTTAACTCTATGTGTGTATATGACTGGATCACTTTGTTGTACAGCAGAAACTGGCATAGCATTATAATTCCACTATACTTTAATAGAAAAATTAAAATAAAAAAAATTTAACTCTACTTAAATTTTAAAGTGAGATTAATATCATTTACTTTCTTATATAGCCAGAAGAAAACCATCTCTATAATTTTGTGAAGTGGTCTTTATGATTTAGCTAGGTAAGTAAACTATTAATTTCAATGTCTGAACTAATGTATCCTGTTTTCAGTTTCATTGCACTTTTTTTCTTTCTGCATTATTCAACTCATTAAATTGACAACTTTAGTTTGAATTTCATTTTCTTTTTAAGATCAAAAGTGGGGAGTTCCCATCGTGTCACAGTGGTTAACGAATCCGACTAGGAACCATGAGGTTGTGGGTTCGATCCCTGCCCTTGCTCAGTGGGTTAGGGATCCGGCGTTGCCGTGAGCTGTGGTGTAGGTTGCAGATGCGGCTCGGATCCCACGCTGCTGTGGCTCTGGCACAGGCTGGAAGCTACAGCTCCAATTCGACCCCTAGCCTGGGAACCTCCATATCCGTGGGAGCGGCCCAAGAAATGGCAAAAAAAAAAAAAAAGTGAAACAGGGATCCTATTTTCTACTTTGAGGAGAGGGCACATAACTTAACATACTAATGTTATTCTATAAATTCATATTATTATTGACAAAGAATAAAACTTAAAATGCACTAATACAGAGATGAAATTTGCTTCAGTAAATTAAAGTTAGATTAAATGAATAATGTAACTGATTATAGGTGTTATCATTATTTTTATCATAATTTACAGATAAAGTTTCTTTTCTTCTACATTCCCAGTAATTAAGATGAATGAATTCAGGTTAATTATCATGTGGTGAATTGGGGTGGTATGCATTATGGTTTATAGAAATGTTTCCCCTTAAACATGTCTAATGGGAAAGGAAAATTAAACACATTTTTCAAAAACGCATTTATTCAATGATACTTATCCAAATGAAGAGTATATGCAACTAAATAATTTTAAAAGTTTAAATTCTGTAGAGGTAATTTGCTACTGTTTTCACCAGGTCTGAATTGATAATAACCCTTTCCTCTGTCTCCACTATTCAAATTAAAATTAGCTTAGCTATAAGCTAAGGCAAGTCATGCTTTGGGAGAGCCTATGACTTGTGATATATCTGGTTCAAGCAATGTGTCTATAAGTTTCCCTCCAGATTCCTTAGCTAGCTTCTGCTCTTTTACTGCCTAGCCTCTTTGGCAAATGGCTCTTATTATTTTATTTTTCAGAAATGATAACCTAGGTGTTTCTGATCATAACTTAACTGATCTCCCTGCTGGAATCTTTGCCTAATTGAGAAAATAAACTCTTGTGTTCCTTTCCTCCTTGCTTTCTCTGGCATTAATCATAGGTTCAAAATAATTGTAATAAATTCTAAGTTACTCCTGTTTAAGCAAAGTCTTATCTGATCCCTCACAGACTGTCCTAACTCTCTACCACCATCAATATTGAAGTGATCAAATGGCTATAACTGTTATTCAAGATAAGATAAATCTATCCTAAGATAGAGAATATATCACATTTTCCATTGTAGCATACTTTGACACACACATTTAAATAGAACATAGGAAGATTTCTGAGTTGAACTCTGAAGTATCTATTCACAAGCACACATATACACACACTATCAAAGAGTGATGTTGAATCTATACATATTATATTTATATATAAATGTACAAATTACATGTGTCATATTAAGGAAGTTACATGTAGTCTCTGTTATACTAAATTGAGAACATAATATAAAAATCTCTATCATATTCTATCTACCTATCATATACCTTGTTGTCTTTCATAAATGCTCTTAGAATACACAGATATAAAATTGTTAATATTTTTTAACCTGCAAAACTTGTTTTCTTCTCTGTATTTGACTTCATTTTAAAAAAAATTCACATATAAGCAGTGCCTAGCATGTTACATACTTCTTATGCTTTGCCTTTTTAATTTCTTTGTCAATGCCTATATGCTCAATCATAGCCCAGTCACTGTGTTTGATGCTAAATGAGATACAAACAGAAAATTGATGAATCAGGGACCTTGCCATCCAGGATTTCATGATTCCATGTTGACCATCAAAAGTGTTAACTTAGCCCCTAGTTTCATTTGGCTGAAACTCAGGTGTTTGTATAAAAAGGATCTTTTGGAAGAAATGGTGGAATTTAAATAATTTATATTCTTAGCTTTTTATTTGTGTATCTGCCTGTTGTTTATTTTAACTAAAAAAAAACTTACTAGTTATTCTTTATTATTAGAAAGGAATAAAAGATCTGTGAATCACCATTTTAGTCTTCCCAAATAAGAGTTATAACAGTTAAGGTGTCATTTACTAAATGGAAACATGGAACTAAGTTTCAAAGCCTTTTTCTTTGTGATCCAAATTCCAAATCGTAAAACAGTAAAGACAAAGTGAGCAGGTTCTTTAATGTTTCAAATGTCACTGCATGTTCACCTCTTTGTTCAATGTGAATGGATAAGAGCTTCCTTTTTTAATCACTGATTCCTTAAGTACTTTGAAATGGAACTGCCCATTCTGATGTACTCTTTCTGTGTTTTCTTATCCTGTATCTTGTCCTATACATAGAAAAGTTTATTTAACCAACAGAAGGCATCATTTTGCTCTCCTCTCTTGTCAAGGACAAGCAACTTCAAATGAGGCTAACAGTAGTAGGATAAAGACAACTGCCACTGCCATTTATTTTGTATATGCTTCTTGGGAAGCACTGATAGGCATTTTGGATGTATTGTCTCTAATCTTCACAACAATCACACATGGTCCCTGTTTCACAGAAAAGTACTGAGTTTCCAGAGGTTAAAGAACTTGGCTATTTTATAGGATTTATAGGATTTCCATCCCACACCCCCAGTGGATTGTGATGATTATTGTACAACTATAAATGTAATAAATTAATTGAGAAATAAAATAAAATAAACCATCACTAACAACAGCAAAAAAAAGAACTTGGCTAAGGTTCCTAGGTTGTATCAAAGACTAGATATGAACTCAGGCTACCTTCTCCAAGACCCGTTCCATTTGCATTAAGCAGCAGCCTCGTTTTCTTAGGTTATGTCTTCAATCCTGTCCTTCACCTTTACCCTCCACTATTTAATCTCTAATCCTTTTAAACTACTTATGTTCATTTCGATTTAACTGTGTCCCTGTATCTGCATATCTGTATATCATCTATTGGCTGTCTTGGATTAATTCAGTAAAAAATTATTCAGTAAAATATGTTCTTTGGATGGGATAGAAGGCTTCCTTTAGACTCAGAATCTATGACCTGCATTTATAATTTCTTGTACCCAGATTTTTCACCCCCAAACATTGGCCTCATGCTTCCTGGACTGACAGTTTGCTTTCTAGATTCACTATTTTTAATCTGATTGGTAGGTTTTTCTTGATGCCTATCCTTGGCTGCTCACTTAGGTGAAGTAGAGTACCTGAACTCTGGTCTTATGACCCGCTGCTTCAACATTTCCTTCCTATTGAAAAGCAGATTGGAACAACAGCAAGAGCCGTGACTTTGTTTTTGCCCTGAATTTGATCTGAGTTCTGCAAATTATTAGGTGGATACGAAATACTTTATTTCGGTGGATGCTATGATTCAGCAAAATTTCTGATTCCCATGTTGATGTTAGACCTATGTGAAACCAGGCAGTATTTTTCTTGTACTATTGCTAATTTGTTAACTATTGAGAATCAGCAATATAAGTTTAGCCTTTATAATATAGTCCCTCTCTGTCTTGTAGGTACATCATCGATGGCATCTTTGTTTTAGTGACGTTTTTCTTTGTTGTTAAATAATTCTGGCTATCCCTGTAGAGCTCATTTGTGATATCCAGGCACTTTTTAAATTCTCTCTGCCTATGCTGGACCCCTAAATATATCTGTAGATGACATATGGATGGGCTATAATGAGTAAGGCTTATAGATATTCCTGATCTAATCTGCTAATGAAAAAAAAAATTCTTATTAAGTATTCTGACCTGGAGATATTTCCCATACATACAAGTCTCATTGTGTCTCCATTTGCTCTCCCATACCTAATAAACTGCCTATAGATAGTAGTGACTGCTTTAACATGTTTCACTAGCCCAGTTGATAGTTTAACTGTTTCAAACCTGGGCAATGCATGGATTACATTTACATAAATTTATCTTTTTGGTTCTTAGGGAACCATTAATCATTAATTATTAGAAATAAGAAAGTACATTTTTTTCTAACACCCAGTTTAAGAGAAATTAAATTCTATTTTAATTTTGGTCTTAAGATTCTTATGTCAAGTAATAGCCCCCTGAAAAGAATGCTTATCATATATAAAGCTTTTTTTAATTTTTTTTTTGGTCTTTTTTCCTTTTTCTAGGGCCACACCTGTGGCATTTGGACGTTCCCAGGCTAGGGGTCTAATCAGAGCTATAGCTGCGAGGGATCCGAGCCACATCTGCAACCTACACCACAGCTCATGGCAACACCAGATCCTTAATCCACCAAGCAAGACCAAGGATCAAACTTGCAACTTCATGGTTCCTAGTTGTATTTGTTAACCACTGAGCTGCAATGAGAACTCCTTTAATTGGTTAATAAATAAAAGTTTAAGAGTCTAATCATAGAGGCTGGTTCTGTTACCCTTTCCAGATCCTTTAGTTATCTCACACAGAGTTTGGGAAGAGAACATTATTACACTCAGACCCAATACAAGGCATAATGTTAGGCATAGATGCTTGCATTTCAAATGACCTTCAGGTATAGAAATAAACATTCTGAGCCAACAGATTTTACTTTTTAAGTTTATTTTCCAGTGGTAGATGGTGAATGTTAGCAGAACTATTCTCTTCTTTCTGTTGATCTTGCTGCTGTCCACAGTGTGTGTATTAAGAATGGTGGGGATTGAGCCCATGAAAATGAAATTAGGAAAAAAATACTCTGATAAAGTTCAAATTTCCAATATCTCATTTGAGATAATACTCACAAATACTTTGATAGACGTCATTTGGAATGAAGATACAACTTTAGTGCTCTAAAGGATTATAGATAATTTAATAGACCATGTTTTAAAAAAAGGGAGAGTTTCATCATGTTGTTTGATTCATTTTGCTTAATTCTTTCATCTTAAAGTGGGAATTTTAGTCTCTGTTCTTTCTCAGAGAGTTTTTTTATTAATCAGAAGTATCAAGATCAAAGTATACTGTGAGCTCGAGAAATATGTGATCAATTTTATTAATAAAATAGGATGAAGAAAATGTCATTGATGTAAACCCTGTGATAGTTTAGAAGTAGTTTCATAATATTCCAGGATTTTAAAGTTTGAATGACTGTTTGAGATCATTTGACATTCTAATTCACTTCTTCTTGTCATTGAAGGTTTTGGGCAATGTGAGGTTAAAATTATTCAAATTCACCCAGAAAATAAACCCAGAATTTAATTCTTCAACTCCTTAGCCCAATTACTATCTAGAATATTCCTATTGATTCATAACAGCCTATAAATTAGTTTCCAGACCATGGAATAATATATTGTTTCCAATCTACACACCACACACACACACATACACCCACACTCACATCTTAATGATAAGGCTTTTATAAACAGAGTGATATTATTTCCTATTATTTTTCATTATCTTTTGCTACATAAACCTGGTCTCCAATCCTCAAAGTAATTTTTTTTTGAAGTATTCTCTTCTTTTCCTTCAATTATTTGTCTTTTCTCTATTTTTGACTTTCTTCTCCTGAGGAAAAATTGGTACACTATCAGTGATATATTTACTTTTATCACTATAAGTGTTACCAATTATTCATTAACTCGTTATGCTATAATGAGATGTATAGCATAAAGATAATATGAATAATATAAACATTATTACAGTTGTACTATATATATGGAGTCTTTCCTCTTTACTGAGTACTTTCATGAATTTAATCACAATCTAAATATCATGACAACTGTATAATTAGAATTTATTGCTTACATTTTACCAATTAGGTAAGTAAGTAAAGCTTGAAAATTTTTTTTGATTTAGCACCATAAGTCAAACTTAACTGTTGGTAATCACCAGACATTAAAACACTGCCTAAAGCCTGAGCACTTTCTAGGACTCACTGCTGCTTTTTCAGTATCTTAGTGTGTTTGCACCCTTCTTCACTGCCTATGCCAGTCTTTTATGTGGCTCATTGGTAACGAACTTGACTAGTGTCCATAAGGACAAGAATTCGATCCCTGGCCTCACTCAGTGATGTCCCTGTTGATATCCCTTCCCCCATCTCCATTAGGAGACAGGACATGTCTTAGCTATTGTGAATAGTGCTGCAATGAACATGTGGGTGCATTTGTCTTTTTTAAGGAGAGTTTTGCCTAGATATATGCCCAAGAGTGGGATTGCTGGGTCATATGGTAGTTCTATGTATAGTTTTCTAAGGTACCTCCCTACTGTTCTCCATATTGGTTTACTAGCTTATATTTCCACCAACAGTGCAGGAGGCTTCCCTTTTCTCCACACCCCCTCCAGCATTTGTTATTTGTAGACTTATTAATGATGGCCATTCTGACTGGCATGAGGCGGTATCTCATGGTAGTTTTGATTTGCATTTCTCTAATAATCAGGGATGTTGAGCATTTTTCATGTGCTTGGTGGCCATCTGTATATCTTCCTTGGAGAAGTGTCTATTCAGATCTTCTTTCCATTTTTCCATTGGGTTTTTGGCTTTTTTGCTGTTGAGTTGTGCAAGTTGTTTGTATATTTTAGAGATTAGGCCCTTGTCAGTTGCATCATTTGAAATGATTTTCTCCCATTCTGTAAGTTGTCTTTTTGTTTTCTTTTTGATTTCCTTTGCTGTGCAAAAGCTTGTCAGGAAGACGTGGTATATGTACACAACAGAATACTACCCAGCCATAAAAAAGAACAAAATAATGCCATTTGCAGCAACATGGATGGAACTAGAGATTCTCATACTGAGTGAAGTAGGTCAGAAAAAGACAGATACCATATGATATCACTTCTATCTGGAACCTAATATACAGCACAAATGAACCTTTCCACAGAAAAAAAATCATGGACTTGGAGAATAGACTTGTGGTTGCCAAGGGGGAAGGGGAGGGAGTAGGATAGATTGGGAGTTTTGGGTTAATAGATGCAGACTATTGCCTTTGGAATGGATTAGCAATGAAATCCTGCTGCATAGCACTGGGAATTATGTCTAGTCACTTCTGATAGAGCATAAATAATAATGTGAGAAAAAAGAATGTATACATGTATGTGTAACTGGGTCACCATGCTGTACAGTAGAAAAAAGATAATATATTGGGGAAATTAAAGAAAAAGGAGACAGGACATGAGGAAGTTTCCTAAAGTTTAGAGATAGAAAAAATAAGCTACATTTCCAGCTTCTGAGGGGCTGTCATAATGCATTTCCCCATAGGAATAGTCAAGTGGTCAAGACAGTAAGAGCAATGTAATGAGCTTTTCCATCATACATATATTAATGTTTATAAGGAAAATATGTTCCTACCAAAGGGTAGAAGCTTCACAAACTGCAGAGAAAACTCTTATAGTCACTAAAAGTAATCAGTCCTTATCATTTTCATCATCATCTTCATTATCATCATGACTAATTTAATAAGTGCATGCTACATTTCAGGCACTATTCTGAGTGATTTACATAATTAACTCAGTTAATTGTCACAACATTCATAAGAAGTACAAAATATATTATCTCCATATCACAGAAGGGAAAACTGAGAAACATAGAAAGGAATATGCAAGAGTTTCCATAGATAGTAATCAGTGCATTAAGAGTTCAAGATATGCCGTCTGACTCAAGAGTGCATCTCTTAATAGCTAAACTTTCTCGTTTCACTGCAGTGGTTCTAGTATTAGACAGAACTGGATTAATTTGGGGAGTATGGTCAAGTAACAGACATACTAAATCTCAGTGTATTTTTTCTGTAACATTGAGCAAATAATATCTATTTTACAAAGATGTAAATCTTATTTTAATTAATTAATATTTCTTTTTAGGGCCACACCCACAGTGTATTGAAGTTCCCAGGCTAGCGGTTGAATCAGAGCTATAGCTGCTGGTGTACACCACAGCTACAGCAATGCCAGATGCTCATCTGCAACCTACACCACAGCTCATGGCAATGCCAATGGTTAACCCACTGACTGAGGCCAGGGATTGAACTCTTGTCCTTATGGATACTAGTCAAGTTTGTTACTGCTAAGCCACAGTGGGAACTCCCCAAAGATGTAAATTTTAAATAAAAGGTTTGTAAAAATGCTTCACACAATGTCAGAGAGAGAGATGTAACCTTAAAATACCAAAATAATACTTTAATGATTCATGTGTATGTGTTTGTATTTTTCTGTATGTACCTGTGCATGCATGTGTGAATGTGACAAGAAACATTGATCAAATTTGATGTTTCCTTAGAGATTAATTTAGGCACTCCAAAAATCTTTTTGATTAATCAGCAGTCAGGGCCACTTTTAATGAAAGTCCTTGCTTAATTAATTTAGTTAATGAGTTAAATAATGCCAGAGAACAAAAGATGTAAGGGGGTCATGAGTCCAGATTTTTGGTTCTCTTGATTCTTCTCCAGAACACTAAAACCTCTTTTTCCCCTTTTATTCTTACTTCTCATTTTATTCCCCCAGACTCTTTATTTTCCTTTTGTTGTAAGGAAGAATGGGTTTATAAGGTTTGGAATCTAGGAAGCAGTGGACATGGCAAGTCTCTTCCCCATCACCTCTCCATGAACACATGTAAACCCCTGAAGGTAATAACCTTGAAAAATTCTCCCCATGCTGCAGATTCCTGCCAAGGGTTTGTTAGGATATTATTGTAAAGGAGCTTTGAGGCATCCTCCTGCCTTATACAACATACAAGAAAACTTGACTCTCTGTCACATTGTATTATTTTGCAGCGTTTGCTTCACACTATCAATTTGACAAAGATTACAAAGCTATCACATCTGTGACATTATATTACCATCAAAAACTGCTGAATGGTTCAGACTAAGGACAAGTTCAGACAGGGGTTACTGAATTCACCAGATCAGCAGGAATGGAAAAAGAGCAACCTTAATACTTTCTATTCAAGCCATCAATGAGTCTGGAAATGTTAGCCTGGAATTGGCTTTTTTTTTTTTTTTTGATTTTTAAATTTTTTGTTTGTTTTTATGGCTGCACTCACAGCATATGGAAGTTCCCAGGCTAGGGACTGAATCTGAGCCTCAACTGCAACTTATGCTGTAGCTGTGGCAATGCCTGATCCTTTAACCCACTGTGCCCAGCTAAAGATTAAACCTCTGTCTCCCCAGTGACCAAAGCCACTTCAGTAAGATTCTTAACCCACTGTGCCACAGCAGGAACTCCTATAGATGGCTTTTTTGTTTTCTCAGACATCTGGAATTCTTTGATCCAGATACAAGAGTGAACAGTACCTGAAAAGACTACTCAACTTTACTTTCAAAAGGTCTTGAAAAGCATGTAAATTACTCTAATGTTATAGGTTATACATTCCCAAAATATGACATTAACAAAAAATAAACTGATTTCTGTAAACAATTTCACATGAGGATATTTTCATTTTCAACTTTGCTTTTCCTGACATACCTTCCACTGCCCCTTCTTTTAAAATCTGTGCTATCAAAGGATTTTTAGTTAAGTTTATTTTGTGATTATGATTTTACTTTCATATACATCACTTAAAGCTAATTATCTATTCTGTATGTATATGCTCCCCAAAATCAATATGACCTATAGTAAAAGGAATGAATGGCTCTACTGAAGTTCTTCTTTGTTTCAGGCTCATTCATAAAGTTAGGTTTTTGTTTTTTTTAGTATAACTCTAAAATACAAATTTGTTAGAAGGAATTTTCTCTATAAACCTATTTCTCATTAATAATTATGTAGATTAAGATAATATCAGCCTGCTAAATCAATGTAAAGCTAATCAAATGAAGGAGGCACTGGCCAGAGAACTTTTAGAAATAAATTTTCTCAATCATGACTAAGTGAACTAGCTGTATCTTTACCTTAGGGATAGAACTGCCCACCTCCAAAGAACTCAAACTCTGTGCTTTTCAAACTTCAATGAAAAACTCCTAAAGTCATCTTTTATTCAGATCTTCCAGTTGTGTATGCTTATAAATAATAACTATGTTGACTAAAAAAATTCACAACCTAAAGGTTGAGAGATATGTTTTATTCAGCAGATAAAATTGAGAACTTAAGCCTGGGACATAGCATCTCAGATAACTCTGAGATGGCTCCAAAGAGGCCAGGTGATGGAGTGGGGTTGGGGAGCCAGGATATGCAGGAGTTTTTACAGCAAAGACCAACTAGTTGGAACATCAAAAGATTACTGTTAATTAAAGAAAAACAGAGGAGTTCCCGTCCGTCGTGGCGCAGTGGTTGACGAATCCGACTAGGAACCATGAGGTTGCAGGTTCGGTCCCTGCCCTTGCTCAGTGGGTTAACGATCCGGCATTGCCGTGAGCTGTGGTGTAGGTTGCAGACTCGGCTCGGATCCTGCGTTGCTGTGGCTCTGGCGTAGGCCGGCGGCTACAGCTCCGATTCGACCCCTAGCCTGGGAACCTCCATATGCTGCGAGAGCAGCCCAAGAGATACCAAAAAGACAAGGAAGGAAGGAAGGAAGGAAGGAAGGAAGGAAGGAAGGAAGGAAGGAAGGAAGGAGAAAGAAAGAAAGAAGAAAGAAAGAAGAAAGAAAGAAAGAAAGAAAGAAAGAAAGAAAGAAAGAAAGAAAGAAAGAAAGAAAGAAAGAAAGAAAGAGAAAGAAAGAAAGAAAGAAAGAAAGAAAGAAAGAAAGAAAGAAAGAAAGAAAGAAAGAAAGAAAGAGAAGAAAGAAAGAAAGAAAGAAAGAGAAAGCAAGCAAGCAAGCTCAAGGAATTTAGTGCTTTTCTTTGTATGGGAAGGTGCAAGAGTCTGGGCTCACTGAAATCATTGCTTTAATAAGCACTCAGCTATCTGGGGCCAATATTCTGTGCTTTCTCATCCTGAGTTTCCTCAGAATGGATGGTCATGGGTTGGCTGTAGTGTCTGATGGTCTGATAGTGGGCATTTTTTTCCATCCTGAGTTCACCATTGGGGCAACTGTAATGGCTGATGGCTGCAACATCCTTTGTTTCCTGATATTGCAGGTGGGTGCATTTTTAGTTCACAATTACTAGGTATTTGTTTCTCATTGTGATCCAGAAACTATGTGTTATGAATTGAATTGTGAGCCCCCCATATTCATTAAGTTGAAGCCCTAACCTTCAGTTGGGGTCTTTAAGAACAAATTAACAGAAAAGAGACCTTAAGGGTGAAGCCTTAATTCAATAGGACTGTGTCTTTAAAAGAAGAGGAAGCGATACCAGTGATGCCTATGTACATAAAAAGTCCCTATTAGGACACAGTGAGAAGACCATCTGCAAGCTAGTAAGAGAGATCTCACCAGAATCCAAGCCTGCCAGCATTTGAATCTTGGACTTCCAGCCCCCAAAACTGTGGGAAAATATTCTGTTGTTTAAGCCATCTAGTCTATGGTATGTTGTTATGGCAGCCCTTGCAGACTAAAACTTTATGCCAAGAACTTTAAGTGCCTTGTTATTATTATTATTATTATTATTATTATTATTATTATTATTATTATTATTATTTTGGTCTCTACATAGTTACTGAGGCAGGTGTATTTACTATCAGGTTTTTTTGTTTGTTTGTTTTGTTTTAGATAAATGAAACTTAGAGGAGTTTCCGTCGTGGCACAGAGAAAAGGAGTCCGACTAGGAACCATGAGGTTGCAGGTTTGATCCCTGACCTCACTCAGTGGGGTAAGGATCTGGCATTGCCATGAGCTGTGGTGTAGGTGGCAGGCACGGCTCAGATCCTGCATTGCTATGGCTGTGGTATAGGCTGGCAGCTGTAGTTCTAATTAGACTCCTAGTGTGGGAAACTCCATATGCCACAGGAATGGCCCTAAAAAGCAAAAAATAAAATAAAATAAAATAAATGAGGTTTAGAAATATTAAGGATCCCAAGATCACACAACTAATGAGGACAGTTCTTATACTTACTACCCACCACTGCACAAGAGAAAACTAGAAAAGCATGTCCTTGGAGATTTATTAATAGGAATTTACCCAAAAGGCCTAAGTTTTCCCCTCAGCTTGACTGAACTTTACACAGCTTTCTTCTTGATGATAGACCCCTGACATCTTTTTTTTTAGCATTTGTTTTAGAAAACTTGCAATTGTATATCTTTTCTCTATTACTTTGAAATATATGTAAATCTTCTTCCAGCTTCTTAATAGTTTTTCTGTCAAGAAAATGTCTCTCTTGAGAGCTTGGAAATATCTTTTTTTTTTTCTTTTTATCTTTTTAGGGCTGCTCCTGCAGCATATGGAGGATCCCAGGCTAGAAGGTGAATCGAAGTTACAGCTGGTGGCCACAGCCACAGCAACTCAGGATCCAAGCCTCTTCTGTGACCTACACCACAGGTCAGGGCAATTCCAGATCCTCAACCCACTGAGCGAGGCCAGGGATTGAACCTGCATCTTCATGGATGCTAGTCAGATTCCTTTCTGCTGGACGGGAACTCTGATAGCTTTCTGAAATGTAAACATTGAAAGAAACAGTGCTCCTATTTCCCAGTCTCTGTGGAGGGTAGGACCTAACTTGGATGGGCATCAGTTAGCAAATACATGTGACCTAATCATAGAGAAAAACAATCGCAAACCCAGGAATAATTTAGGGTGCTCTTCACATCCTGTTTACCACTTGCCCCTAATACTTGTTCACCTCAGCACTTAAGAACCCCAACTTTTGTTTCAGCAGAGTTGCATTCACTTTTTCTCTCCTATTACAATAGTCTTGAATATCTCCCTTGCCTGTTTATCCTTTTACTTTAAAAGACTTTGAAAGGACCCAGAAACTTAATATCTAGGGTGGAAAATCAGCAAAATTTAACTTTTTAAAAATATATGAAGAGGAGAATGACACAATGGAAAGAGCTTAGGACATAGAAACCTGGAGGTTTGTGTTCAGAGGCTGCCAGATGTCAGAAGTAATTGTTCAGATATTTGGGTCATTGAAAAGTAGAGCAGGAAGCACCTAGTTTTCAAATTTGTGTCTCAGTTTGAGATTCCCAGAGGTATGCCCTAAGGCAAGGATTCTGGGATGTGAAAGAGACACCAATGGAGAAGAAGTGAGCCTAGGAGGAAAGGTGGCCAATAAAGATGACCTTTTCAAGCCAGCTACTATTCAGATGAATGGAGGTTAATATCTCATGGGAAATTTGGAAGTCAGTATAAAATACAAGACAGTAAATGTGAGGGCCCTGGAGTATTTGTGCAAGAGCTCTTGTTAGACATTGTTGGAAGCCTGTGGGTATTAATTCCCAGTACTTCTATCTTGCAAAGTAGGTAGGTAAAGCCCTCTGTCAGGGAAGCTTGTAGAGGGAGCAGAAAAAATCCTCAGAAAAGGGGATATAAATACAGGTCCCTGGAGAAGCTTATACAAAAATTGCAAAGGTGATAGGATATGGCTGGGACATATGTAGTAGCATCACCTACATTGTGTTAATCAATGTGACTTCTGGAAGAAGATTACAGGGTTAAAAATTTTACAGAAAAACTGGGTTAATAAAACAGAAATTAGTTTCTTGACTTCATGATTTCATAGATTATATATAGGATATGAATGTAAATGTTAAAATAGAGCAATTTATTTAAATTTCTAGACTATTTTGACTGAGGTCATGGGGTTTTGTTTTGGTTTTTGTTTTGTTTTGTTTTTGTCTTTTCTAGGGCTGCACCTGTGGCGTATGGAGGTTCCCAGGCTAGGGGTCTAATCAGAGCTGTAGCCACCGGCCTATACCAGAGCCACATCAGCTCAGGATCCTTAACCCACTGAGCAAGGCCAGGGATCAAACCCGCAACCTCCTGATTCCTAGTCAGATTTGTTAGCCACTGCGCCACGATGGGAACTCCAGAGGTCACAGGTTTGATCCCTGGCCTCCTCAGTGGGTTAAGGATCCAGCGTTGCCATGTGCTTGGTGTAGACTACAAACGTGGCTTAGATCTAGCATTACTTTGGCTGTGGTTTAGGCTGGCAACTGCAGCTTTGATTAAACCCTAGCCCTGGAACTTCCATCATATGCTGCAGGTGTGGCCTTAAAAAGACAAAAAAAAAAAAAAAAGTGGGAACTGAAATCTAAAGAGAAATAAAACTCCAGTCATCATGTGACATCTAAGTCATTCCAGAAATAGGTTACAGAGAGATTAAGAACCCAGGTACCCCCTTACACCATTGGTGGAGGTGTATAAGTTAGGATCATAATAACTATAATAAAAACATTGGTTTATGTTTATAGCCTTTTAATTTTATGAAGTACTTTATTTATGATCATTTTCAATTCAAGTCACTTATGTTGCCCTTGGAAGACAAATGATGAGGATTTTGGTACTGTTGACATATCTTTGAGCTCAATTATCTCAATGTTCTTTAACTATAAAGGAAGTAAATTCCAAATAAATGTTTACTTTATATCTTCTAGAAGGTCACTACATATTACCACATATCATAGAATGCTTCCTACTAGATGTGCAATATGCTTGATTTTGAATGTTGGCAAATTCTAATACTTAACATAACCATGACCAGTATAATTTTTATTTGATAAAATTAATGTCAAGAAAATTTATTTTTTGAGAACTGCTATTCTTCACATTGACCAAAATAAAAGTCAAACGTAATTTCAGATTTTCCATACTAATATTAAATTCTCCTATGATTAGGTGATTAAGATTTATAAGGCAAAATTACACTTTACAAACCATGGTTTATCTGAAGTCCTTCTTTAGAGTTACCCGTCTTGGCTCAGCAGAAACGAACCTGACTAGGAACCTTGAGGTTGCGGTTTGATCCCTGGCCTCGCTAGGTGGGTGGAGGATCCAGCATTGCTGTGAGCTGTGGTGTAGGTTGCAGACATGACTCGGATCTGGCATTGTTGCGGCTGTGGCATAAGCTGGCAGCAACAGCTCTGATTAGACCTCTAGCCCGGGAACCTCCATATGCTGCGGGTGCGGCCCTAAAAAAAAGACAAAAAAAAAAGAATTACTATATAATCAGCATTTCAGGAATCAGTGTACTTAATTGGCTAGACATTTAATTGTATTTAACATATTAATTGCTTTCTACAATTGCTAGAAATCCATGGGAAGGTGAAGATCTTCACTCCTCAATGGCTGCTTTCATGAGCACCCACTGTCACATGGCTCAGTGGCCAACATTAGGTTTAAAAAAATAATAAAAATTTAAAGGTTATACATAAATGTTTTAGCAGAGATTCTTTTTTTTTTTTTTTTGTCTTTCCTAGGGCCGCACTCATGGTATGTGGAGATTCCCAGGCCAGGGGTCTAATCGGAGCTGTAGCTGCCTCCCCACGCCACAGCCACAGCAATGCGGGATCCAAGCCGCGTCTGCGACCTACGCCACAGTTCACGGCAATGCTGGATCCCTAACCCACTGAGCAAGGCCAGAGATTGAACCCACAACCTCATCGTTCCTAGTCAGATTCGTCAACCACTGAGCTACGAGGGGAACTCTGAGATTCTCTTTTTTGGTAACAGCTGATATATAACCAATAGATGAAATAACTTTAATGCAAAAATATATACTTGACACCTTATAATTTAATATTATATTTGACACTTAAGGGGCCCTTATTGGGTACAGCTATAATATTTTATTTGAAAAGCCTGGAAGTTCCCACTATGGCTCAATGGAAACAAATCCAACTAGTATCCATGAGGATGTGGGTTTAACCCCTGGCCTTGCTCAGTGGGTTAAGGATCTGGATAGCCATGAGCTGTGGTATAGGTTGAGTCTAGGCTCAGATCCCATGTTGCTGTGGCTGTAGTGTAGGCCAGCAGCCGTAGATCCAATTTGACCCCTATCCTGGGAACTTCCATATGCCACAGATGCAGCCCTAAAAAAAAAAAAAAAAAAGTCTGTTTATGGAAACCCACATCAAAAGAATAGATTAATGTAGCTCCTTTAAGTTATAGAGAGAATAGAATCTTTCTTTCTTTTCTTTCTTCCCTTTACTCCCTTCCCTTCCTTTTTTCTTCCTTTCCCTTCTTTCTCCTCATCAGTCTATACATTAAAACATTTTAATAAAGTTTATTTGCTCAAAAGTCTTGAAAACTTTGGATCCAGGTAACTAAAATTTAAAAGAAGGTGACTTTCTTCAGATTGACTTTGCTGCTACCTTTGAGGAGGAAGAACATAGTAAAGATAGACAAAAAATTCCAGTGTTTTCTAATCACAAAGATGACAATCCAAAGAACTAAAACTGGAGAATATATATCAGCTTAAGGATAAAGTACTAAGGAGACAAACTTCTCTATGAAGTCAAGAGTTTCTCAGGAGTAACTGTGTTGTGTTAAAAATATTATGGCTTAACATCAAGATCAGAGCTTCCTGGAATTATTTTATTTCCACTAGAAGGAAAAACAATGTCTGTTTTAGATAATATGGTCACAGTAAAAAATCTACTTACTTAAATTCTTTTGGATGGAGGAAGGACAAATCCTAAATAACAGTCAATCACTGGGTCATTCACATACTTTCATATACCTAAAGAATTAAGCGTGATTTAAAAGATGAAGCACAGTATTTACTGTCGCATGAAACTATGTTCCAAATTCAACTCTGTTACTTACTATCTTAAAGCTCTATTTATTTTTTTGTCTTTTGTCCTTTAGGGCCGAACTCGTGGCCTATGGAGGTTCCCAGGCTAGAGGTCCAATCAGAGCTACAGCTGCTGGCCTATACCACAGCCACAGCAACAGCAACACAGGATCCGAGCCGCGTCTGCAACCTACACCACAGCTCACGGCAATGCCGGATCCTTAACCCACTGAGCGAGGCCAGGGATCGAACCCACAACCTCATGGTTACTAGTCAGGTTCGTTAACCACTGAGCCACTATGGCCACTCCTATCCTGAAGGTCTTAAAGCTAACCTAAATCATGTTAGCAATAAAGGAAGATTTTATACACATGCATACATGTGTACTGTAGGCATGTATATCTATGCATGTGTATATGTACATATAAAAATAAAATATATTTTCTTGGACAAGCAGCTTAGATTTTTTAATCTATAAAATGGGAATAAGAAAAACTTACCCTTCAGGAGTGCCACTTTGGAAAAGGACTAGCACAATTTTAATTACATCACAAGTTAATTGTTTCATCATTCCATTCCCATCACAGCATTTGACCTGACCATGCTTCCCTATATTACAAGGATGTCTTTTCCTCCTTGCCCATATCTCATTGGCCACTTTGAATAGAAGTCCTCTCAGATATCCTGAAGGCATATAAATAGACTAAATAAGATCAGCCTAGCCAATTTTTAAAGTAGGAGGAAAATAGATAACAGACATGACTTTAGTATATTCTTTAACCTTTTAGAAAATTTTGTTTCAAAGTGTCAGACTCACCACTAATTATTGTTCACTCAAGAAAAAAATGTTGTAGAAGTCATCCTTTCTTTTATTTTTAAATTGGGGTTTCTGTGTGTAAAAGGAGATAACCTGCAAAGTTTTGTCCACTGTAAAACAGTTGTCCTTCCTCCAGAGGAACCCACTTAAAAAGGAATTACAATGATACAAAGGAAAATGAAAATTTAGCCTGGTATTTCAAAATCCTCAGTAGATGATATTCACTTTTTTTAAGTTAAGGAAAAAATGGTGATAGCATGATGATCATTTCATGATGCTGAAATAACAGTGGAGTCCAGGTCTTTTCTCTGCCAAGCTATGAGTGTCAGCATTTAACTGTATATACTTGCAGAGGTGCAGCTGATCACAGAGCAGTTAGGTTCTGAGTAACTGACAGCTTTTTTTTTCTTTAATTAGTATGATTTACCTCTTTAGATTTCAGAATTTGGGAATTATATTTATAAACTGCCAAAGGAAATATGCAATCAGCACTGAAAATAAAGCAAACAATTTTATTTCAAAAATTAATTACAGTATTTAATATTGACAATTATATGTGTTTAAATTTAATATATGAAATAAACATAAATCTCCTCATAGGTCCATGATATGAGAGCAACTGTTCTTCTATGATGAAGTTTCTTAAAAACCATGAATACATTTTACAAAGTTCTAGGTCATTCTATTAAGGATAAAATGTATAGATTTATTCATTCAATAAATAGTTATTGAATGGTAACCATGTGCCAAACCACTGACAGAAGATATTATAGCCCTGTCCTCATGGTGCTTAAGTTCTAGTGTGCAAGAAAATAAATAAGAAAAAAAAATAATATGTATATTGAGTATTATAAGTAGAATTAGAGCTAAGTGGAAAATTAAAGCAGAGAAGGGGGATAAAGTTTATTGGAACAATAATTCCAATTTTAATGCAGGTAGTTTGGGAGGGTCTCAAGCAAAATTGAAGATCTGAAGGATGTGAGAAAAGACACGTCATGTAAATATCTCTTCAGGCTAGCTGAACCATAAGTGCAAAGCCCTGAGGCAGGGGTTTGGCTCATACATGAAGGAGTCAAAAGGTTGACAGAAAGGAATGGGCTAGAGGGAACGTAGGAAAGAAAATTCAGATGTGCAGTGGTAGGGCCAGATCAACTGGGGTCTTTTGGATCTTAGTAATGACATTAACTTTTATTGTCAATGTGAAGGAAAGGCACTGAAGTTTTTATGTGAAGCAATAATATACTGTCACGATTTAACAGAATGACTCTAGCTACTATGGTGGCAATTGATTAAGGATACAAAAATAGAATCAGGATGACAGGTTAGAAGGCTATTACACTTTTTTTAGGTAAGAGTGTCAGCAATTTTAAGTGGTGAGACAGTAGAGTTAATACAAATAGATTGGAAAATGTAGCCGGCAGAATCTAGTCAAGACCCAATTTGGGGCCTGAGTAAGGGTGAAACATTAAGGATTACTCCAGGATTTTTACCTGAGCAACAGGAGGAACAGAGTTTCAATTGGCAATTTGCAAAAGACTAGAGGAGGAGCAAAATTGCAATAGAAAGAATATAAGTAACTCAACTATGAATATACTAATTTTTTAGAGACTTATTAGTTGCCCAAGAATTGCAGAAACAGTTCCATATGTGGGTCTGGATTTCAGGGAAGAGGGCTAGATTTGACATATATATTCATCAGAAAAGACTAGGTGAAATGACCTAGAGACAAAATTATAAAATCTAAAATTATATGAGGACAGATAGAATATTGGATAATGCCTAATGTAAAAGCCCTTTTACATAGTGAACATTTCTGCCAAACATGTTGTGGATATTTCTTTGACATTGAACATCACCTTGAGATTCTTGCTCACAGAAAGCACAAGTCAGAGGAAAATCTTATAAAGAAATAGGAATAAACTGCCTCCCTTGAAGAAATACCACTTCTATTCCCCTTTGCAGTTCTAAGCTCATTTTTCACAGGTAAACTAAGACTCTAAGAAGTCAAGATGCATCAAGTATCAGTAAACTTCAATTTACACGCTGTCATGCAGCCATTTTGTGGTTGCTCTTACATGCACCAAGCTGACTTCAGAACTGAGCATCTGTTTTGAGCAATCCAGTGAGTCACTTAACCTTTCTTTACCTTTTAAAAATAGGGATAAATTGTTCCATGCCTCATTTCATCTAGCTGATGTGACTATCTGTGAGATTATGTCTGTAACGCAAAAGCAATTTGAATGTCTCATATTGATATACCAAAAAAAGTTAAATATTTTCAAAGTGAGTTGCTGGATTTTCTGGATCAGAATCTAAAAAGGAAAACCATAATATTGGCTTTTTTCCTGTATATTTACATGGGTTGGGTAAAAGGGAAAATTTTTTTTACCTGGAAAAGGGAGGAAAATATGGTATATTTGTCCAAAGACTGTTGTATGTTTCTCTCAAAGAAGTCTCTCATTACTAAATAACGATTTCTTAAGCATTCACTAGGTACAAACATCTGTTAAAAGATGCCCATGAAACCCTCAAAGGCACAAAAACACTGACTCTGGAAAAGCATCTCTCTCTCTCTTGGGTCCCAGCTTGTGGTACTAATATACACCTAGCTGCTCAGGTTATAACTAGAATTCATCTAGACCTTTACTCCTCACCTTCACTACATCCCCAAATCCTCTGCATTCTTCAGAATCATCATCTTTCTATCCACTCCTTGTCCTTTTGAATTCAATGCTTCTTCTTCACTCTGGGCAGCCATCATTCTCTTACCTTGGATATTGTGAGTCTGTCATTAGACTTTCTTGCCTTCTGTCAAATGTCTACATTTCTTACTCCATGTGCATGGTCTCCCTTGGTCTGTCTTCTAATCTTTCCATCAAATCCTTTACCCTTCCACTCTCTCAAGTACAGCTTTTGCTTCAGATACACTGAGCCATTTTTAGTTCTACAAAAGCATAATTTTGTTTCATACCTGGATTTGCATGAGAGGCAGCATAATGAAGTAGTTAGAGTACTGGCTTCAGAAAGATGCCTGTATTCAAATCTCAACTCTAACTTTTTCTTCCTATGTGACCTGGGCTTTGGTTCCTCATTGCTAACACAGAGATAATATTATCTGCTTTATAGGGCAATAATTAGTACTAAATGAAGTAATTAATTTACTTAACATGTATTAAGAAATCAATCATGTTAGTTTTTATTAATATATTTTAGCCAAAATGTTAATATCACAAACTTACTTCCTTTTGGTGAAAAATTTCCTACCACCCTCCTCACCCTGCCACCCCTGTAACTGATCACTACTCCTTTGGTTCTATTCCTCTACATTATGTACACAGTCAGAGCTTACATAAGTTTGAAACGACTGGATATCTTCTTGAATGCAGTCCTGGGTCTTAGTCATCCCAACATGTCTATGACAAATTCTGGCAAAGAATAAATACTTAAAAATATGTATTTAAGGAAAAATACCAAATGGATAGCCAGTTGTCACTCACAAAATGTTTGAGAGATAGAAAATGACCCTGTCCTCAGTATTCCTGGGTAATATGGTATCCCCAAGAGCTTCATGGCAGGAATAAATATTTTTTTCTCATAAGCGTGACCGTTGCCTTTCTTTGGATTCTAAAGCAAGCGTTCTATGGCTAACAGACTTTTTTGATTAAATTTTACTTTTGGAGCAATCCCCTCCCACTTGCAGCTGACTTCTTCATTGACCCACAAACTTAAAATGGTTTGTTCAGCTAATGGTCTCAGAAGGTTTGTGATAGTCACAGTTTAGCATGGTCAAGAGGAACAATTTATATAAAAATAATTTAGGAGTTTCTATTTTGCAAAATCTGTTTGGCAGCTTAACTATTTGGGGTCAGTACTGTATTAACCTGTCTTTCCTGAATATATTGATATCATAACTCCATAATTAGACTCCAGCACAAATTTATCTAAAAAAAAGGGGGGGGGGCAACATTAGTTGACCTCTATCATTATTATTTCATTATAAAATACCAAAATATTGCACTTTTAAGTAAATAAACTGTTAAAAAAAAAGCCTGTTGATTTTTAGTCCTAAGGTCAATATTTCAGCTATTATGTTTTGAAAGTAATTTGTCTATTATCGTTGCTGTATGCTGAAAGAAATAAAAATGATGCATCTTAGATGGTAATCAAAAGATTTAAATAGAAGTTTGGCTTTAGGCATTTTGCAGAATATTATATTGGACTTCCTAATACTTCCACAGTTGTCCTTAGTACAGGAGTTAAAAATATCATGGATAATAAATCATGTTTGCCTCAGTAATAAAACATCCCAATCCTGTGGAGCCATATACAAAGTAAAAGGTACACACAAATCTCTGAGGACTTCTAGGAGGTTCTTGCTTCTTTTTGTAAGTCCTTGAGCTAGTTAACAAAGCGTCATGTCTCCTAAGGCAAAAACCTTTCTTCCTACGGCCCTTCAGTTTCCCATTCAGTGAATTGCCTTCAAAAGGGTCAGCATACACAATATATATATATATATGTATTTTGTCTTTTTGTCTTTTTAAGGCCGCACCCGCTGCATATGTAAGTTCTCAGGCTAGGGTGGAATCAGAGCTGCAGCTGCCAGCCTATGCCACAACCACAGCAACAAGGGATCCGAGCTGGGTCTGCAACCTATACCACAATTCATGGCAATGCCACATCCTTAACCCACTAAGCAATGCCAGGGATCAAATCCACGTCCTCATGGATACTAGTCAGGCTCATTAACTGCTGAGCCACTAAGAGAACTCACAGCATGTATCTTAATTAATTATTTATTTTATGGGTGTGCCAGTGGTATATGGAGGTTCCCCACAGCCAGTGACTGAATCCAAGTGGCAGCTGCAACCTATACCACAGCTGCAAGAATACTGGATCCTTAACCCACTGCACAGGACCATTGATTGAACCTGGGCCACCACAGAAACAATGATGGACACTTAACCTGCTTGCTGCAGCAGAAATTCCAATCAGCACATCTCTTAGTGTATCAGGTTTAAAGTACTTGATGCTCTGATTTTACTAAAATAGTATTTTTAATATATATATTTTTATCTTTCCATCCCAATGTAACCAATCTGAGATATAAGATCTAGGTAGAAGTATTCAAAGATTTTTGCATATAGTATCAAATACTTAATGATGTTATGAGTATTATTTAGAAATACAGAATTAAAACAGCAAGAAAAAAGATCTAATTTACTTGAAAGTGGCTGTTTTCTAGGTGTTGGAAATGGTTTCAGGAGGATGGGTAATACATTCAAGATCCTGAACCTTATTGCCTAATCATATGGTAGTTTTTTCTTAGTTTTTTAAGGAACCTTTATACTGTTTTCCATAGCATCTTCCAAGAATGTTGAATGAGAGAGAATTAGCTCCCTTATACACACTTCTTAATGTCTATTCTAACCTTCTTTTTTTTTTTTTTGGTCTTTTTAGGGCCATACCTGCGGCATATGGAAGTTCCCAGGCTAGGAGTCAAATTGGAGCTGTAGCCACTGACCTACACCACAACCACAGCCATGCCACATCAGAGCTGCATCTGTGACCTACACCACAGCTCAAGGCAATGCCAGAACCTTAATCAACTGAGCAAAGCCAGGGATCCAACTTGCATTTTCATGGATGCTAGTCAGATTTGTTTCCTCTGAGCCACGACAGGAACTCCTATTCCAGCCTTCTTAAACTTTTCTTCCTCTTTTCTTTCACTATAATAATTCTATAATTTTTTGTCAAATCATTATTTCATATTCCTATTTCTGTAACCATGTAAATGTTTTTCACAGTCACGGCCCATAAAGAGCTCTGGTTATATTTTCTTTTTTGTTCAATTTTTGTTTTACATGGAGTTATTTATGGTCTTTACTTTAAAACAATTTTTTTAATCTACTTACATCTAATACATTGGAAAGTGTCTGATACAAAGTGACTTCTTGTAACAAAACAAGCTTTTGGACCTCCATTTACAATTTACAAAGCATTTTGTTCATGGTATTAAATTTATGGTTCACAATGAATCCATTCATCGTGTAGTGCAGATTTATCTTGTAAATAAAAAGACTGAGGTATAACTGGATTAAAGTAAATTGTCCAAGTGTCTGTAACTTGCACGTTACAGAAACATTTCTGACACTGGAATTCCTGAGGCCAAATCTTTTGTAACATCCACTGTAACACATCTGAATCTCAGCTTGGAGTTTCTCCATCTTCTAGCATATAGCCTCATTAGCTACAAGTGTCAGCACTGTTCTCTAAGGCTTTTCATCATCTGCACTTAATACACTGGGGAATTTATGTTATGCACCAAATAATTCTCCGCCTGTGATTCTATTGGCAACATAAGAGGATCAGTGGATATCCCTACTTTGATGCTTGAGCACACCTTACGCCCGAGACATTGCAACGGCCAATTTGATTGGAATGAGGTACTGGACTGTAAAAAGTCACACTACGTAAAATAACTTCCTTGGGAATAGAAAGATTATTCATGAAGAACAAGAGCTCAGTGACTTTATACTATCCTATCAAGTACCAAGAACACTGATTGTAATTGGAATAGAATGCATAAAAGTAATTAAAGCTGTTCCCAATAAGTATGAACTCATTTTCTTCTTTAGAATTTGAATACATTAGCTTAGCAGGAAGGGCAGATTTTTGCCTGCTCACTGGGAAAAAAACAGGTATGGCAAAATTGGCTTATTCAACTCTGAGTAGTCTTGCTGTCACAACAGCGTGAATGTGTTCCCTACATGAGCTTCATCACACCTGTCTATTTAGATCTTGTCCATTGTTCAAGACCCAGTGCCTGTTCTTAATTCACTTTATAGACCTCACTAAACACACGACAATGAGACCTAATATCTCAAACTATACTACAGTGCTGATAGTCGACTTTAATAACTTGATACCCAACAATTTTATATGTTTCAAAGTAATATACTTTCTCTGAATGCAAAAATTATTATCCTTTCCAAACTTTTAGGATTCAAGATATTTGAGAATCCTTTGGAAATTTATTAAGTGACTACCCCTTAATCTCTAAACTATAACACATACATAACTTTATCCACCTATGTGTACATACATATATGTATGTGTGTGTATATATATGTTAATATATATATAGTCTTTGAAATATTATAAATTAATGAGAGGGTGAAGAAAATCCTTATTCATTTACCAAGCTCCATTTTAGGAGCTCTATTCATGTTTTTATTTTATCCTATGACCTCAAGAATTGGGTATCATTTCATCTTATTATAGACAAAAGTCAAATATTTTGATCAAACTAATGCAAGTAATACAGTTTTCCCAATCTCAGCTTCTCATTTATCTCTTTCCAAAAATCTTTCCTATTTCTGTTATACCCTGCAACTATTCCTTTAATTCTTCTTATATATATTTTCACATGTAAAGAATATAAATTAATTTAGAACAAGTAAGTTATTACCTAGCTATTCACATCCTCAAAAGGTAAAATATTTATGGTGATAATTAGGACAAAACAATGCCGTCTGCTATACCTGGCTAATCTGTGAGATTATAGATATGAATACAAAATGTGAAAAATAAATCAATATTACATTTATTTTCTAAGAATGTGAGTCCTCAGCATATGGCATAAATGAAACAAAAAAAAAAGGTTGTCACTCCATGGCAAGTTTCCCAGTGATTGCTCCAAATTATCAATTATGTCATTTCATTCATAATCTCTCTTCTATAATGTCCTGGTGTCTGAGTGCATGTGTTGAGGGATGTTTAAGCTACAGAGGAGTGAGCATTTGACTTTCCACATATAGGGTCTTTCTGGCCAACAAATGCTGAAAAGAAAATTTTAGATTTTTTTGCCCCTATCTTTAACCTTTTCCATCTTTCAGAACTGTTTTTCTCCTTTTAAAATCCAACCAGGGAACAACATAGAAGCAAGAACTTTAGGCCTGCAGGGAACCTGAGAGCTCAATCACTTAGCCCATAAAGGACAATGAGAAGCTCATTGTTCAGACACTAGAGGTTTCTTCAGGCAAATTTCAGTAACTGTGTCTTGGGGCTTTCTGATTATGCTAACATTAGTAATTAGTGTTATAGCAGCATATGAGGAGATTTGGGATTTTTAAGGGGCTTTTAATGCTCTTAGAACTCTTATAAAATGCCCTGCTACTCAAATTGAATTGGTTTGATTCTAAACATGGTTGTGACAATAGTGAAAATAATAGCATCTATAATGCATTTAGTCCCTACTATGTAGTTTATGTGTATAATGTCATTTATCAACCCAAGTCTGTGTGGCTTAATTCTCAGAGGCCAACATCCATCTTTTCCACTTTCACTTTGATTAATACACCCTTCCAATCTTTCTTTCCTTAACTTTTAACTTAACAATTAACTCACAAGTTGATAGGAGGGCCATTAGACTTAGCTAATTAAATAGTATAGTATTCTAATTGAAACTAAAATTATTGTTCATTAATCAAACAACTTGCCACAGAGTATACTGATAGCCTACAATTAAACCATTGCAACCAAAATGTTGGACAAAAATTTAAATCAGCCATAAGCTACACTCCATGACTTGTTATAACTGTGGCTAAAATTCAGAGGTAAAACTGAACACAGAGAGTTCCAGGGCAGACAAGATGGTAAAAATTTATCTCTCCCTATTCCTTCTCACAAATTATAGCTATAAGCCAGAGACATAAAGCAAGAAATCAATGAGAGGCAATTCTGAGAGGTAAAAAATTGTAATGTAAATTGATTGAAGACTCTAGGATGGAGAAGAAACATAGCAATAAGGCAAATTACAACTCCCCCATCTTAAAAAATAAATGTGAACAAGTATTTCCTGATCTCAAAACCAGCATTAAAAGACCACCCAAGGAGATTCAGTTCTCCCTGGGATTGGACAAAAGTCTTCCTGACCATACTAAACTGAATCAAATTCCCAAATTTGGTGAAAAGCATTAAGTTAACATTAAAAAACTGAGCAACCGCAAATAGGATAAATCCAAATGAATCCATTTCAAGATACTTTATAATTAAGTTTCTAACAACTAAAGGCAAAGAAAAAAAAAAAGTATAGCATTTTGTGTGTGTGTTCTCTATTCTGCTCCATTAATATGTGTGTTTCTCTTTCCACAAATACCCACCCTGTCTTGATTACAGTAGCTATAAAATAAGTCTCGAAATGGTAGTGATTCTTTTTCTCTTTTTTAAACATTTGTTTTGGTTCTCCTTCGGTAAAAAATATAAATTCCAATTAAAATGGGTTAAAAAAAAAGATTCGAGCAGGCATTTCATCAAAGATGATACATACAAGTGGACACATAAAATTTTTTTCAACCTCATTAACCACTTAGCTGTTAGGAAATTGCAAATTAAAACCACAGGAGATATCACTGCAATCTTATCAGAAGGGGCTAAAATATAAAATATGACAGCTACGAATGCTGGAGAGGATATTTACTATTCACACATTGCTGGTGGAAATGTAAAATAGCAGAGTCTTGGAAAACATTTTGGCAGTTTATTTATTTATTTATTTTAATACCCCAGAAGTCAAACCCTTAGACATTTACTCGAGGAAATAAAAATATATGTCCACACAAAATGTGTATAAGAATTTTCATAGTAAGTTTATTTTTAACAGCACTAAATAGAAACAACTCAGATGCCCCCAATATGTGAGTGATTAAACAAGTGGGGGAATACTCTTGTCAAGGAATACTATTCAGCAAAAGCAGGAACAAGCTATTGATGCACACATTTTGCTTCAATCTCCAAAGAACTGAGCTGAATGAAAAATGCCAATCCCCAAAGGTTACATGATGGATCATCAATTTCTGGATGATAGAAATGGAGACTAGATCAGTCATGATCAGAAGTGAGAGGTTGGTGGTGGATATGGTTATATAAGGTATGTGGGGCGGGGGGGGGACATACAATGATGAAAAATGTTCCCTATCTTAACTGTATAAAAATCAATATCCTATTTGCGATAGCATAGTATGGTTGTGCGAAATGGGGAAACATGGGTAAAGTATACAAGGAATACATCTGCATTGTTTCTTACAATTATCTTAAAATATAAAAAATAATTTAAAGATGTGTATTTACAAAATATTTTAAAAATACGTATTTCAAATGAGAACAATTAAAATAATCACTTGATAAATTTTATTTTTTAATTTTAATTTTTTTTAGGTAAATTCAATTCTTTATTATAATTCTTTATATTCATGTTTGCGAACATTTAACAGGAGGTGGTGGGGAGAGAGCAAACCAAGAACAACCCAAACTATTCTTTTCTCAGCTTCTGTGGTAGAAGCAGGGCCTAGGTGGTCCCAGGCAGGGGCTTCCACTTTGACCTTGCCTGGCTTTCTTGCTCCTGGGCTTGAAAGACCTTCAAAACCTGGCGACTGGGCCCTGGGTAGCTTTGGGGGACTGCTGGGTCTGTGTTTCCTGTGCAGACACTTTGTCAAAGCCTTTCGTTGTTCATGTTTTATACATATATATATATATATAATATATATATATATAATATATATATTATATATATATATATAATATATATATAATATATATATATATAATATATATATAATATATATATATATAATATATATATAATATATATATATATAATATATATATATACACACACACACATATTCTTTTTCAGATTATTTTCCCTTGTAGGTTATTACAAAGTATTGAATATAGTTCCCTGTGTATATAGTAGGTTCTTGCTGGTTATTTATTTTATATATAGTAGTGTGGTATATCCAGAAGGCTTGATAGTTCAATAAAAATCTCCAGGGATTTACATATTAAAGAGCCATAGAAAGGCCCTGCTGCTATGGTGGCATTTGCCTTGAAAATAAATAAAGCTCTTGTCAAAACTCACCTTTGATAACTAAAGCAAATACTTGTATCAAAAATATCATTCATTCATCTGATATTCCACTGTTCTCTAGTGAGATCATAAATATTCTTTTTTTTTTTTTCCCCCGCTTTTTAGGGCTGCACTTGCAGCATATGGAAGTTCCCAGGCCAAGGGTCAAATCAGAACCGCAGCTGCTGGCCTATGTCACAGCCACAGCAACATGGTACCTGAGTTGCATCTGTGGCCTACACAGTAGCTTATGGCAATGCCATATCCTTAACCCACTGAATGGAGCCAGGGATCAAACCCATGTCCTCATGGATATTGGTTGGGTTCTTTACCACTGAGCCCCAATGAGAACTCTGATATTCTTTTTTTAGATAGTCTTTCTGATTGCTCTGTTTACTGTTTAGTTCCGTCTTCGGAACCAGCTTCCACATTCTTCAGTTATCCACTAGTTAAAGAGTAAGAAATTCACAGTGATCTGGGTATTGCTAGTTGCTTCTCAGCACTTACAAACATTATCCCTCCAATAATGCCATCCATTTCTAAAATCATATATTCCAAACAGTAAGTTGAATAGCTCACATTCATCACTATGAGAAATAAGAGTGAGTCACTGTTTCTCTCTGGTTGTTTCCAGATAAGCCTGCAGTTTGTCTATATACTCCCTTTGTGGAATTTTGACTGGCCTTAGATTTTCACGTGTAGCGAACAGAATGTATTAGAAACAGCACTGTGCGTCTTGAGGCCAAGAAAGAAAGACCATGTAATCCCACCTTGTTCTCTTGGTGAATTTCTTCTCTTTTTTTGTCTTTCTTTTTTTAAAGTGTTATTGAAGTATAGTTGATTTACCATATGGCAAAATTTTCTGCTGTACAACAAAGTGATTCAGTTACACATATACACTTGACCTCTATGTGCATGTCCAGATCAACAATGAGTCTGCAGTTGACTTCTACAGGAAGTTTGGCTTTTATATTATTGAGATAAAGAAGAACTACTGTAAGAGGCTAGAGCCTGCAGACGCTCAATGCTGTGGAAAAACCTTAAAATCCCCTCTGGCCAGAACACAGATGAGCAAAAGACAGACAACTGAACAAATTACAGATGAAATTTCTTTCACTTGCTTGTTGCCAAACAAAAGAGAGTCCCATTGATTTCCTCTGCACCCCCCACCACCTTTCTTTCTTCCTTCCTTGTTCTTGATTTTCCTCCTTTCAAAACTTCCTTTTCTTCTAAAAGATTTAAACTTTTAAGGACTAAGTAATCATGCTTGAATTGTTTTATTTTTATTTTTGTGAGGTGGTTTGATTGTAGGTAGGGAAGGGTATAGGTCTGTTTAGTTTCACTGTTAAAATAGATGATCCCAAAAACTTGGGTGTCAATTTCAATGTTTTTTAGTGTTTTTTTGTTTGTTTGTTTGTTTTTGTTTTGTTTTTGCATCCTGCTTTCACATTGAAGGGCAGAGCTTACAAATATCATATATCTCAAAAGATAAAAAGCAGCAGCAGCAATATCTTGTTCTCTAATTCCTAGACAAGTTTAGTGTGTTTCTGGCACTTTGTAGGATACTAATCTCTATACATTGCCTTCACTCCACCTTTTGCTTTCCTAGATTATCTAAAATTTACACACGAGAAACCTGACACTTGAAAGACTAAAGTGGCTTCAGCAAGATCACGGAAGCAGGCAGATTGGGGAAATATAATTCAAACCCAGGCAGCCTCACGCCAGAGCAAAAATCTTAGTCCTATACTTTACTGTACTCCAGGTCCTAAAATGGAAAAAGATAAAGTAGTGAGCTTTTAGCTTTGTTGATAATGGTAGGAAATTATTTCAATATATACAGATGTAATCCATTGGTAAAAATCATGCTCTCCAAAAAGATGTAGTCCAAGCATATCTCACAAATCACCTTGATTCTATTAATGTAATCAACATTAACTTTGCTGATTGCAAGATGCGAAAAGTGCCAGTTTAATATATAAGGATTTTCAAGTCTCGCAGTGGAATTCCCATCATGGATTAGTGGAAACAAATCTGACTAGCATCCAGGAGGATGCAGGTTTGATCCCTGACCTCGCTCAGTGGATTAAAGGATCCGACATTGCTGTGAGCTGTGGTGTAAGTCACAGACAGTGGCTTGGATCTAGTGTTGCTGTGGCTGTGGCATAGTCTAGCAGCTACAGCTCTGATTTGATCCCTAGCCTGGGAACCTGTGGCCCTAAAAAGACCAGGAAAAAAAAAAAAAGTCTCAGGGCTTTTCTTTCTTATCCCTTTCTCTTAAAGGAAAATCCTGATTGTATCATGCTGAACACGTCACAAGTTCATTGCTGAGCAATGCTATGATATCTAAAATGATGCATTATAAATTTTCCTATTTTACTAGAAAACTAAGAGCAGGCGAATGTAAGCGATCTTGGTAGATTTTGAATCAAATGATTTATTTAGGTATTTTTAATTAATCAAGTTCACATATTCTCTAAAGCAATGTTCTAATCCATTTGCAACTACTTATTTTTTTACTCATATTTCTCTGAGCAAGGCTGTTTTATGTTTCTTATGCATAAAATAGTGCTAAAACTTTCAAATCCTCACATATCCCCACCTAAGAATTCCTATCATCCTGTCCTACTTTCTTTCAGTCTCCCCACCTCTACTTTGGATACCTGCTACAACATCTAGGCAATTCTTCTAACAGCCTGCTTCTCCCTTGATTCTCTTCTCACATCACCCTCCCATACACTTCCCTGCTTCCTTTTAACTCTGCGTATCACACCTTCTCATCATGAGATGTGGATTTTTAAGAGTCATTTAGTATTTGAACATCCTACCAGTGTAATTTCATTCTGTCCTTTGATGGATACAGTTGTTACTTGTTACTTTAACTGTTGAAAGGGAAATAAAAATTAAAAAAAAATAAAAACAAGGACTACCAAAGACAAGTATTCAAATCCCATTTTCTTTGCTATTCTTTTGTCAAGGGAATTGACAATATTCTTGCTGAGGTTTGCTGAGGTTTGTTAATCCTCAGCAGACTCTAGCATACCTCACAGGCTGCAACCAACCAACCAACCAAACGATCATAAGATTTACAGAGGAAAATCCTTTGCCTTTGCAGAAACCCCTTCCCTGTTTGTCTTTTTGAGAAATAAACCCCTCTGTAAAACATGCACCATTCTATGCAAATAAATCATCTCACAGAATGCTGGTTTAAGAAGGCTGGAGGTGAACATCTATGAAGCAGGATGATGGAGGCAAAAGAGTCTCCTAAAATGTCAGTCTCACCTCTGAGTTTTGGGAGAGAGAACTGGAATGGGATCAAGTATATACCCCTTTGGGAGAGATGGAAAGGGCAACAAGAAGGCAATGTGTGGGATATGGGTAGCATTATGGGAAATTCCACCATAGTGAAAAAGGTAAATGAACCAGAAATAAAAGGCTTTAGCAGAAATCTATAAGTGACAGTCACTTGTGTGAGGTAAAATTTCTTGAGGTAGCAGGGTTGGAAGTGAGTACTATCAGAGAAAAAAATAAATCCTAACTGCTTCTTCTGAGAAAATCAAGTCTGCTCACACTGCTTTGTGAACCCTGGGATTTCAGAATAAAATGGAGTTGGTTACATTAATTGATTAAAAAGTAGTTTTTGCTGGGAGTTCAAGTATAGCTCTGTTCAGTTATTGGTTGTGTGATTCAGCTTGGGTTATGCTTTTATACTCTCCAATCTCAGTTCCCTTATTCATAAAAATAGGGATTATTATAGCTAATGTGTAGGGTTGATATGAGGATTAAATTAAATCATATATGGATATTGCATAGTACTGTAAGGACAACATGAGAACTAATTGTTAAGATATGATTTTTTTAATTTTAATTGTTAAACAAAGATATTGCCCAGAGAAGGTACATATAGGATTACTACAATGGTCATGGCCTTTGGAAGTGCAGACAATGAAGTATTCAGGTATAAGAAATTGAGAAAATAAAGAAAACTAATATTAAGTACATTACTTAGATATTAATCATCTAATAGAGCATATATACTTAAAGGATTAAACACTAAATAATAACAACTAATAACAATTACTAATGGTTTTGAAACACACATCACCAGATAGGCATTGTTGTATTTTATTTCCCAATGATTATAAATACAATATATATTTTATATTTTTGCAACAAGGTTACCAAGGTAAAAAGAAGGTTTGTATTTGAATAGCTTCATAAAAAATATAAATAGAATTCCCTAAAGTCCATTAAGACCATGAAAATTTAGATTGCCTCTTGGCTAAGTAGGTAATTGTGACTGTCTTCATAATTGAGAGCAAGGAACAATAAATATCACAGGTTTCACGTACAAAGTGTTATGAAGTAGAAGAAAATATCTACTAGGCAAAGTTTTGAAGATATAAATTGGTTCCTCCTTTCTGCTAATAGCAAAAGGCAAGAGGAAAGTGATGGATTGAAGAAAGAATGGCTAAGCAAAAAAAGAACAAAGACTTGAAGATTTGAAAATTCTCAGCCTATTCAGGTTGCAAAAGATGATAAAATTAAGAACTGTACTGCCAGGAAAACTTGCTCTAGAGGTGAAAAAAATGCTGAGGGCAAGGCTGGTAATACTTGCTAATACTTCAGAATGACCAAATGGTAAGCATATTTAGTCATATTAAGTGTTTTTTGAAACGATTAGTATGTGACTCACATATCTCAACTACTTCTTTAAAAGCCAAAAATAGAGAAAGAGTTAGCTAGAAAATACCTGTAGGAAAATCTCGTATCTAATAGATAGGAGACCCTCAAGGTTCTTGAGAATGTTCTAACAACAGAAACATGACCAACTGGACTGACGGGAGCAGAGAAAGGATGAAATAAAAAAAAGGCTAATAGATCCTCAAAATTTGATAGGCAAGAAACATGCCAGTAAAAAGACTCAACTACAACTTTATGCTACCATTTATTAAAAAGGAAGGATAACTCGTAGAATGGAGCCATAATTCTGGGAGGTAGAGCCAAGACAGAAGATTATTCCCATATGTTGAAAGCCAGGAGAGTTTTCTTTTTAGCTAGATTCAAGTGAGCCAACTACAATCACAATATTTTTAACTATCAAAGAGAGAGGAGGAAGATGAGAATTAAAGAAAAAGAAAGTAACAACAGAAGAAAGATTGGAGAAATGCTTTATTGCTGGCTTAGAAAATGGAAGTTGGACCTACAGAAATTCCTTCCTAATGGAGGCTGGAATAGGCAAGACTCTTTCTAAAGCATTCTGGGGAGAGAAAAAAAGTGTGGTCCTGCCAGCCAATTAATTTTAGCTCTTTGAGTCTCTTAACAGACTTTTGACCTCTAGAGCTGAAAGCTAATTATTTGTGTTATTTAAGCCTCCAAGATTGTGACAATTTATTACAACAGCAGTGGGAAGCTATTAGAAGCATAGTGAGTGACTAATATGCCCAAAAATACGTGGTTAAAAGCAAAAGTAATTCTAAATCTAAGGTTTTCCACTTCAAATTTTCTAATTTGTTGGTATAAATTATTTTATTCCTGATGTTCTTACTGTTGTAATCTCTTAAAGGAGATAATGAATTCAACAAACTCTAGTAGCATGATAATATCAAAATTATTATAGTTGTTCTTAAGGAAAATTAATGAATGCTAAAGTTTCTAAGGAAACTTTTTTGAGGTCTATCAGGTTTGATGTTTGAAGTGATCATGAAAGAGAAAAAAATGCTGGCTCTTATTTCTTTACCACTGCTTTCTCGTCTAATCACCATAAGAGCCATGCTACATTTATGTATTTCATTTGTTTGCATTTCCAGGTAAGATTTTAAACAAATTTATAAGTCACATATGTAAGCGTAGAAGTTGAAAAAAAAATATGGAATTATTGATCTAAGCTACAGTTCTATGTCTCTTTTCTACATAGATTTAAGTTGTCTGCTGTCATTTATTGTCAGATGCCTGCCTCCACTAGATCTCTTCTAGCCATAGTCTTTTTAACTTCAATTTTTTTTTTTTGGTCTTTTTGCCTTTTCTAGGGCCGCTCCCGCGGCATATGGAGGTTCTCAGCCTAGGGGTCAAATGAGAGCTGTAGCCACCGGCCTATGCCAGAGCCACAGCAATGCAGGATCTGAGCCGCGTCTGCAACCTACACCACAGCTCACGGCAACGCCGGATCTTTAACCCACTGAGCAAGGGCAGGGATCGAACCTGCAACTTCATGGTTCCTAGTCAGATTCGTTAACCACTGAGCCACGAGGGGAACTCCTCTAGCTTCAATTTTTGAACTTCTATAGGCCAGGATGGTTATATAGCATTATATTATGGTTATATAATGCTATATAACCATACTCACTACATAAGATTAAAGTTTTAGGTGAATGCCGACCCTCCCCCTCACAAAGGCATGTATTTAGAAGCTTTTAGATATAGTCAGAGAGTTTTCACACATGTTAATAAATTCATCAATCATCTTCTAATTATTTTTTTAATGTATCTGTCCTGTGGAAGCTAGGAAAATATCTATCTTACTTGGTATTTTAGACCCTGTGCCTGACATAGGAAGAATAAGTAAACATTTCTTTTTGGCTGGATTCTCCAAAGCAGCAATTGTTAAGTGTGTCTTTATACACATTTAAATTCATGTAAGTTAACTCCACTTACATGAATTTCTGTATGTATTAATATTTCTGAATTTATACGCCACATGTGTAAGATGACTTTCACAATTTATGTTCTTATTCAAATTTATGTTGATATTGCTCACATTTTTAGAATGTCTTCTTTGGGTTTGGTTTTGGAGTTCAAGTATCTTTTTTTTTTTTTTGGTCTTTTCTAGGGCCGCTCCGCAGCATATGGAGGTTCCCAGGCTAGGGGTCTAATCAGAGCTGTAGCCACCAGCCTACACCAGAGCCACAGCAACGCAGGATCCGAGCCATGTCTGCAACCTACATCACAGCTCAAGGCAATATCAGATCCTTAACCCACTGAGCAAGGCCAGGGATCAAACCCACAACCTCACAGTTCCTAGTCGGATTCGTTAACCACTGTGCCATGACGGGAATTCCTCAAGTACATTCTTAAGACTTTGTCTTAAGACTTATCTTTATCATTTGAGTGTAGATGTGATATTAGGATGGATAATACATTAAAATGAATGTAGGTAGTTCCCGTCGTGGCGCAGTGGTTAACGAATCCGACTAGGAACCATGAGGTTGCGGGTTTGGTCCCTGGCCTTGCTCAGTGGGTTAACGATCCGGCGTTGCCGTGAGCTGTGGTGTAGATTGCAGACGCGGCTCAGATCCCACGTTGCTGTGGCTCTGGCGTAGGCCGGTGGCTACGGCTCTGATTCGACCCCTAGCCTGGGAACCTCCATATGCCGCAGGGGTGCCCCAAGAAAGAGCAAAAAGATAAAAAAAAATGAATGTAAAGTACAGGGAGGAAAAATATCTTTCTAGGTTTCTATAATTTGGTGCTTAAACCAATCCCAGAGAGTCCTATAACAAGAAACAAATGTAAAACCTTCCAAAGTGTTGGAGGTAGGCAACACGCCTATGGCTGCTGTTAGTTATATAATCTTAATTAAATATCTAATTCAGAGGTTTCCATGTATGAACTGAATTTGTGTGATCTCCATAGATTTAGAGTCCCTAGTGGCTAACGTTGAATATTTTTGAGTTCCTTCTTTCCAAATCCAGGAAAGTTCTCCATTAGCAGTACACTAAGCATATAGCCAAGAGGAATTTGAAAATTTCTTTATTTTGACAAGATGAAATACTTTGGGGAAGGCTGAGTTACTTATACATATTAAACAGATATTACCAATTCAGTGACAGCAAGATAATGCATTGTGTGCTAAGTTATGCAACTTTTCATTTCATTATGCTTTCTGTGAACACTGTAAGGGTATCATTTCATGTGAAACTTCCTTGAGGTGCTCTAGGCTGATTTTGAATAGAACACTGGATAGAGCATTCTCTAGGTCTAGCTTGTTTCTTCTCAAGGACAAGGATTTATCTTCCATGGTTCGCTGATGGATGTAGGCAGGATTACAATGAAGTGTAATCTCTAAAACATAGGGAGACATTGACCATCATGTGAAGAGCATGAGAAACACCTGCTTGTAGTATCAGCCTCTTCCTTCTGATTGAATTTTCAACATTAGGTGAAGTCACTGTCTCTGAAATCCTAGAGTTAATGTGTAACTCAATTCAAATATTTATAGAGTGCCTACTCTGTGCCATATACTGTGCTAATCCAGCCAGATTCCTTATGAGAGACTTAGGATAGGTATTTTATAATAGAAATTATTGCTATCTGTCACCTTAGACTTCCTTATATCAAGATTTTGTCTAGAGTTCTTTAATTCATAACTAGCATAGGTAAAAGAATATTGACTACCTAGTTTCAGTAAGACATTCTAAAGCAGTCAAGTCTAATCTATGGTAAAAGCAGAACAGATCTTAACCTGCAAAAGGTATTTACTGAAAAGGTGCTCAAGACCACTTTCTGGAATAAAAGAAATGTTCTATAACTATAGGAAGGTGTGTTTCATAGATATATATGTTTGTCAAAACTCTTTGAACTGAAAATTTAAAATTTGAGCATTTCTCTGAAGGCAAATTATACCTCAAAAAGCATTTTTTTAAATAAAGAGATGTGAAATCAAACTAGAAATTAGTTGAAGCAGGAAGAAAGTTATCTTGCCTAGCAAATTAGACTTCAAAACAGATAATTTTCAGTTGGTCACTAAAGGGAAAGATTTAGGCAGATATTGATGATAGAAGACACAGGAAGAACAAAATATGACTAGCAGAGAATCCTCAGGGAAAAGGGAGTCTGTTTTTATAGGGTCAGTATTTGAGCATAGAAATGATTTGTAAAGATTTCCCTGAATGCTCTAAACACTAAGTTCACCAGTGGAGAGAACTGGGCAACATTTACCATCAGAGAGCCTTCACCAGAGATTCTCTTGTCATGCATTAGATTATTTAGCATATAAAATTAATGATTAATGAGATTAATAACAAATTACAACTTTTAAAAAAAGAAACAGAAGCCACGAATTCACATTAATGAAAGTGTATGTGCACGCACGTGTGTGTATATGTGTGTGTGTGTGTATGTGTGTGTGTACACAGGGACTAACATAATAACAGGTATTTACATAGCAGGTAATTACTCTCTGCAAAGTACTTTTCATGTACTTAATAATTTAAGCAAAACAACCATCCTATGATCCC
The DNA here is from genome assembly GCF_016906955.1 of Phacochoerus africanus. NCBI lineage: Eukaryota > Metazoa > Chordata > Mammalia > Artiodactyla > Suidae > Phacochoerus > Phacochoerus africanus. The sequence goes on from NC_062547.1 coordinate 37,866,755, forward strand.
ATTATCATCTCCATTTGAAAGGGGAGATTAAGATATAGAGAGGTTAAGCAACCTATTCAAAGTCATATGTCTGGTAAGTAGTCAACCAGATTTTAATTCTAGGCAGCTTGAGCATAAGTGTTCATGGTCTAAACCAAGACATTATGCCACCTTTCCAGAAGATGCACAAGTCAGTTCCTTAAAGAAGAGTGAAAAATGGAAGAGGAAGTTAGGATAAATTTTGTTTAGGGGGTATCAGTGCCTATGAATGAAGAGACTCATGTTCCTTCTAGAAGTATTCTACCCAAATCCTTCGGTCCTGGCACACACTGTGGACAGGTCATTATCACTGATCAATCTGAAAAATGCTCTATGGAGGTAACGAAGGAAACAATTCACTAGAAGATATGCCCTTTTCTGAGTGGTTGAAAGAGAGTGGGAATTTACACACTGGAGATATGTTTAGCCTTGTGGCAATTTGTTCACCTCTTCCAGGCCTAAGAGAGTTAAGTGAAGTTTGAAAGAGTGCTAGGTGAAGAGAATACCTGGGAGTTACTGCAAAGACCTTAAAGTCATACAGTCAGTGGTCCCTTGAGGTCTGTGGGGCATTAGTTCCAAAAATACCCTCCACCCCTGTGGATGTTCAAGTCCCTTATAAAAAAGGAGTTAGGAGAGTCTACCCTCAGTATCTATGGTTCTGCACCCATGGATTCAAGCTACCCTGGATCCAAATCCATCCAGAACTTGAAGATATGGAAGGCCAACTGTATGGTGTTAAAATTGTATTCTGTGCAGTTTTAGAAAGTGTAGATGGAAAGCTATTAAATGTGACCTCTGCTGGTGTATCTTTCCCATAGCTGTCAGCATCCCTCTAAAAATCAACAGCCTTATAGAAGGCAGCAAACTTAATATTGACATTTGAAATCTCCTTTTGAAACAGAAGCCTAATTATCATAAAGAGGCAAAATTTTAATAAATTTGGAAGGACAAAGATGTTAGAAAGCTAGAAAATATATCTTTTTTATTTGCCTGTATGAAAAGCACATTAATGACAATGGAAATGTAATGGAATTCTGTGACTCTGGGTGTTATGAAAATAAACCATAAATGACACGATTTGGGAGATACATTTGACAGATGCTTAGCAAGAAGTTTTCCTTAGAAACCTCTAAAATACATACTTAAGAGAATCCTAAGCTACTGAACTTTCTTAACTTGAACAGATTTCAAGCATCCAGGAAATTCCCCAAGGTTTTTTTGTCTACCTGGCTTATGCTATGCCTGGCTGTAAAGATGTTACTCTCCTTTCACAGGTTACTGGCTCTAAATTGTTTTCAGACTCCTCTGAATATGAAATTATATTTTCAAAATACCAAGCAAAATTGAACTTTGGTTCAAAATTCATCTTTTGAGGTGCCCAGACAAAAGCCAGTGAAGGCAAATAGGTTGTACTGCTCACTAGCTCTGTACCTGAAGCAAATCGAGACTCTCTTGAACTTGCTCCCTTATCACCAAATATACCATATCTGCACTGCAGGACTGTTTCAAACTATAAATATATTTTGAGCACTGAATATATACCAGGTACAGTTCTAGGTACTGGGTGTACAGAGGTGAATAAGATAAATTTTCTTTTGCCTTTGTCAAGTGTATATTCCAGTGGAAAAGAAGGAAGAAACACGACTGAAAAAAATGAAATGAATACATAAAGTATCAGACAAAATAGTGAAAAGTAAAATCAGTCAAGAGAATGGATCTTGGGGTGATTCAAAAAGATCCTCTGAGGAAGTAACATATGAGCAGAGTCCTCAATAAAATAAGTATCAAGTGTTATAACATGGAAATATTTGAAAATTATAAACATTTTATATGCACAGACAAAGGTTATAGTTTTTCTACTTAGCTGAGAAAAAATGAGAGTAAAAGATTTACCATTTACCTGAAATTCAATTTTAGGCTCAAAGTCTTAAGCTAGGACAGACCAACAGGACCCAGGAAATAGCTCAAATTATAGACCCCAGAAATTACTAGGGCCAAATCAAAAGTCACCTCAAGGGATTGTTGGAAGGTACAATTCTCTAGATTCAAGAAATTTCAGACTGCAAATTAAAATGCACTTTCCCTGACATTTTCTCTTCTATGTAGGAAAGTGTAGTTATCCCAAGGGGAATGGATAAAAATTTGATCCCACGGGCCAGCCTTAAAGTCTGAGTCAGTGCACTCAAAAGAGACAAAGATATATAATTATTAAAAATGTCTGCCCTGCATGTGGAGTAGAGGACACCTTTCTTTCTAAATCATGTTGTTGCCCACACTTTTTTCAAGAGAATGCAAAATCTTGAACCTTTTTTTTCTCGTAATTTTCAAACATATTTTAGGAAACATTGTTTATTGTGGGGGGAAAGAAAATATGTGTTTTAACCAGCACTTTTGTTCCTATTAAAAAAAAAAAATACTGCCTCTTCCGTCCTACTTTTTACAGATACGGTAAAGCCTTTTTTTTTTTTTTTTGTGACAGAAATACATAATGGCACCATTTTAATGGGACCAAATAATGCCTTCAGTATAATAATGGTCATGCAGCTTTGATAAGGATATTTGGCTTCCTCTCACATGGGTACTGGATCCCAAAGTCTAGCATTCTAAACCTGGCAGAGGCTGTGTCACCTTTTATGGAATCTTCAACAATCACAAAATAGTCCATCCACCATAGTTAAAGACCTGCCAAGACTCAAGAAGAGGGAGATGGACTTCACCTCTTGATGGAGGAATGTTGACAGTGTTCATTAAAGGAAGATATTGGAAAGCTAGAAAATGTATTTATTTTAATTTCCTTCTATGAAATGCACACTAATGACAATAGAAAGTTAAGGAGATGCAGTGACTTGGAGTATTAGGACAATAAACCATAAACATATATTGTGCATATATTTATACATGTATCTACTATGTATGAGGAAGTTTATTATAGGAATTGGCTCATGTGCTTATGGGGACTTAGAAGTCCCACAATCTGCCATCTGCAAGCTGGAGAACCAGGAAAACTGCTGATGTAATTCAACCCAAGTCCAAAGCCCTGATAATCAGGGGCTAATAGTATATGTCTTGCTCTAAATGAGAAAACCAGAGAACCAGGGGCACCGATGTCCAAAGGCAGGAAGATATGGATGTCTTTGCTCAGGCAAAGAGAGAGAACTTGCCCTTCCTCTGCCTTGTTGTTCTGTTTGGGCCCTCAGCACATTGTATGATGTCCACCTGCAATGGTGAGAACTATCTGCATTACTTAGTCTCCTTTTTCAAATGCTCATCTCTTCAGAGATGCCCTCACAAACCCAGCAATCAACACTTTGCCAGCTGTCTGGGCATTCCTTTACCCTGCTGAATTGACACATAAAATTAGCCATCACAATAAGCTATAGGATTTAATTAGTATATGAATTTTATTAGTATGTTTCATGAGTATATTTTATTATATTTGGGAAGAATAAGTGAGATGATATCACAACTTACAGCTTACATTTTGAGAATAGTTCAATAGTGATTATCACAATCCTCTAAAGGACTAGTATTGTTTCTCCTTTCCAATTAAAAAAGGTTAGAAAATGCAGAAACCAATTTTATGCTCGAATCACAGAAATGCTGCTACTGCTGTGTTCAATTTTTATCCCTTCTTCAAGATTTTCTACTTTATTAAACTTCAGTAACACTTTAAAATATCTTTAAAGGTGGAATAAATATTTTAATAAATATTGATTGAATATTTCAATGTTCTCAACATTAACCTCCTCAGGCATATTTATGTAACAGTCCTGTAATGGTCTCTGTAAATTCAAATTTAGAGGGTAAAAGGATACTTAAGTATTCACATTTTAAAATATGTAGCTATTTCACTGATATAGCTAAAATATTTTATTAAACTTTTCTGCTTTCGATATGAAGTTTTAAAAACTCAATTACACAGAAACTAATATTTTCAGCCCTTAATGAACTATACTGAAAGAACATAAAAATGTAGTATCAGTTGTGTCTTTAAATAGGCCTCACATGGTTGTGAAACTGCATTTACCATCAAAGCAATATCAATTAAGTTGAGGACTTTAAGAGGCACTTGACTTTTTGTGGGGAGTCAATTGAAGAGACACGATTAACTATGAAGTATGATTTTCTAAAGAACTATTAAAAATTAGGGAATTTGACTTTATTAAGCCAATTTTATTAACAGTCTGAAAGTTTAGTGCTCAGCTCAACTGTTGCAAAAACAAAAATGGGTATTTCAGATACCACATCAAAATGCTAGAGTGGCTGAAAAAAACAGAATCAATAATTCCATTGCATTCTTTAATCATGTGCAAGTGGGAATCCTTCCTAAAGAAGAAACATTCCAGCAACTGAAGAGGAATGGAGCTTTGAAAAGCCAAAGTGGAAGAAAAAATAAAATTTCAATATTCACAAAAATAATCCACACAAGAAAAGATACTATAATCTGTGATATTAAACAGAAATTATTCCCTATGATAATTACATGATGATAGATAGTAGATAGATAGATAGATAGATACTTAAATAGATGATAGAAAACTGACAAAATAAGGAAACTTACTGAATGTTGGTAGATTAAAAAAGAAATTTTTAAAAAACATCCATTTAGAAGAAATTGTAAATTGAAGAAAAATAAGTTTGGGATATACCTTACTCCCACTCAATTTTGTATTTTCTCAGTTTATTGAGATTTTCAATGAATTAATATCTTTTTTCAAGAATCAGAAGTATGTGTTTTATTCTTTCCTGTTATAACCTAAAATTTTCTACTTTAGTACAATTTGTTGCCCCTAATTTCCTCAGTGATGTTCAATTTTCTGCATACTGAACATGAATTTCTTTTTATTCAAGCTTGCTTAATTAAACTTTAATTTTCATGGTTTAAATATTGTATTGATTTCTTATTAAACCACAAATATTTTCCATTAATGGACTCTGATAATGTAAATAAGAATTATTGAAAATATATTTATTATGGCCATATCTGTGATAGTTAATCCATTAGTTTAATTTTGCTTCAGAATTTGCTTCTCCTGCATACAAACTCAATTTTTCTTTTCAATATTTTTGACTGGCTTTGTTCTTAAAAGCTTAATTGCTGTTTTTCATAATTAATTGCTTTATATAATATCAGATATAAAACTATGAAATCAGAATAAGACCTAAAATGATGTGATATATTCATGGCATTAAAAATATACATAGAGTACAGGAGTTTCCATTGTGGCTGAGCAGAACCCAACATAGTGTCCATGAGGATGTGGGTTGGATCTCTGGCTTTGCTCAGTGGGTTAAAGATCCAGCATTGCCTCAAGCTGTGGTGTAGTTGCAGATGTGGCCCAAATCCCTTGTTGCTGTGGCTGTGCGATAGGCTTGCAGCTTCAGCTTTGATTCAACCTCTAGCCTGGGAACTTCCATATGCCACAAGTGCTGCCTTAAAATAAACAAATATATATAGAGTCCATAATCTAACATTTACTGAGTGTCTACTAGAATTCATATATCGCTATAAACACATCCCACAGAGTCCCTAGGTTTCTTTCACTTATTTCTTTTCTATAATATGCTCAAGATGATAGCGAGTACTGAAAAAAAAGCCCTTTAAAAAGGTAAATATATGAATTTTCATTTGTTACTCACTTTGCAGAATTAATCCCAGAGCTACTTTTCCATATTATGAAGCCAGTACTGTATTTTTCATTAATGTCAAAATTCATTGTATCTATTATGAGAGTCTATGCTTAAATAACAAATGACCCTGAAGTCTCAGAGGCTTAACATAACTAAAATTCACTTCTTAAAGTCATTTTGTCTAATATTAATATAGTCACACCCATTTTATTTGGGGAATGGTTTACATGAAAAATATTTTTCCATTGTTAACTTTCAGATTATTTGTGGTTTTGAACCAAAAATATATTTCTTATAGACATTTCTGAAAGTCAGACACCCCCCCAATTTTCCCAATCTCTCTCTTTGATTTGAGAGGATATTTCTGACACATATAAAATTCTTAATTGGCAGTATTTTTTTCTTCCATCCCACTGGCTCCTGGCTTCCATAGTTTCTAATGGGAAGTTGATAGTTATTTTTAAGGAGGATCCTCCTTCTTCTTCTTTTTTTTTTTTTTTCTTTTTAGGCATACCTGCAGCATATGAAAGTTCCCTGGCTAGGGGTCGAATCAGAGCTACAGCTGCTGGCCTGCACCACAGCCACAGCAATGCCAAATCTGAGCTGTGTCTGTGACCTACATCACAGCTCACAGCAATGTTAGATCCTTAACCCACTGAGTGAGGCCAGGGATTGAACCCACGTCCTCATGGATACTATTTAGGCTCATTACTGCCGAGCCACAATGGGAACCTCCAAGGAGGATCCTCTTTATGTGATGAGTTATTCTCTCTTACTGTTTTCAAGACTTTTTTTTTTTTGTCTTTGGAATTTAGACTATGATGTTTTATATGTAGATCTATTTGAGTCTATAAAACTTTCAATTCATCAAGCTTATTCTACGTGAAGAATAATTTTTTCAACTAATTTGAGAAGTTTTCAGTCATCATTTATTCATTATTTATTCATATAATATGTCTTTTGGGGGGCAGTTCACTCTTCTCCTTCTGGGACTCCCATTATATGGAGAATTTGTATTGGTGTTGTACATTTCTCTGAGTCACTAATCATTAATATTTATTCTTTAGAAGTTATGTTCTTCATACTGCATATCTCAATACACCCTGTCGACAAGTTTGCTGATTCTCTGCCAGTTTGCTGATTCTCTGCCATTTATATTACCTTTCGACTCCAAAATTTTTCTTTTTATAAAAAATAATTGATGAATCTAATAAAAATGATACAAATTAACTTATTTATAAAGCAGAAACAAGCTCACAGATTTTAAAACTAATTGTCAAGGGAGGAAGGAATTGGGAGGGTGGGAATAACATATAGACACTACTGTATAAAATAGATGATTAACAAAAACTACTGTATAGCACAGGAAAATCTACTCAGTTTGTAATAACCTACATGGGAAAAATGGATATATATATATATACATATATATGTGTGTTTATATATGTATATATATATGTGTGTGTATATATACATATAACAATTATTTATGTGTGTGTATGTATATACATGCACATAACTGATTAACTTTTCTATAACCTGAAATTAATGCAACATTGTAAGTTAACTATACTCCAATAAAATAAAAAATAATTTATCTTTTTTTAATATACTATCTTTGGTGATACATCACTTTCACATTTTTCTCTAATTCCTTAAGCAATTTCCTTTAGTTCCATGAATATATTGATAATAGCAGATTTAAAGCCTTGTATAGTAATTCCAATATCTATGCTAAGGGAGAGTTTCGGTTTTCTGTTTTGTTTTGTTTAGTCTTTTCCTTCCTATGTATGGCCCATAGTTTCCTATTTATTTGTGTGTCACATTTTTTGTTTTTGAAAATTGGGCATTCTAGATAAAATAATGTATCAGCTCTAAAAGTCAGATCCCCACCCCATGATTTGTTGCTCTTAGTATGTGGGTGTGTATGTTCTGCCTCTTTCCTTAAAAGTTTTACAAAACTAACTCTGTAAATTCTGTATTCCTTATAGTGTGTGACCACTAAGGTGTCTGGTCAGTCAGCTTAGTGGTCAGCTAGTGGTTGGTCTAAATTTGAGCCAGTAAGCCTGCTACACTTTTATGAGGGAGTCTATGTGTGTGCTGGCCCAAGCCTTCAATACTAGGGCAGTTCTTATGTCTACCTTAGCCTTTAGTTCCTCCCTGAACAGAATATCAAGCTCTGTCAAATAGGGCAGACTAGGACACTCTCAATAATTCCTTGGATCCTCGGGAATATGTCAGAGCTTTTCAAAACCCCCCATGGGCATTTCTTACTCTATATCTTCTTTTTAATTTTTCTGTCCAGGATCTTGTTTGGCCCAACTGATATTTCAGCCTTAGGTAACTGTCCTGTTAAATAACTTTGGCTGATTGCAATGTGGGAACAAAGATTTTCCTGGGGAAATATTTAAATCAGGTTAAATAACAATATTCCATGAATAGAGCTTTTTCTGAAAGTTGCAAGATAGGTCGAATAGAAACCATGCTTTTGGGATAGAACTTTCTGAGGTGCTCCAGACTCTGTTTGCCCTCCTTTAGTGGCTACAAGGCTGTTGTTTTTCTCTTTACTCTGGTTATGAGGCTGTAGATTTTCATGGCTATTGGGAGCTGGAGAGAGAGGAATGGTATTAGATCAAGTTAATACCAATTCTACTCTTTGTACTAAGGCTCGCTCATATTTTTCTGAATAAATCCTCAGAATATTGTAAGCCTTTGGTTAATATCCAGGATTCTGAAATGATTTATCCTATCAATTTTGCCAATATTTCCGTTGTTTTTATGTAAAAGTGGATTTATGGCATTTATCACTCTGCTGTTTTGGAAGTTCTGCTAAAAGTCTACTTCCCGCTCATGTGATATAGGTACAAAGCGTTGGCCAAGTGTGAGCTGATGGAAGTCCATCTTAATCTGTGCCTCAGCAATCACTTAGAAAGGGAGGAAAGAATGCAGCAAATCATGACCTGATGTCTAAAGATTCATATAGAAATTACACACATCAATTATGCCAGTATTTCCGTATTCTAATGACCTAGGCAAATAATGCGGCTTTGTCTAACTTCAAAGGAGAAAAAGAATAGACAATGCCTATATGTACTCTGTAGGATGAGAGTTGGAAATATATGATGAATGGCAATATTGACTACCACACTTATAAAACTTATTTTTTATAAATAATTGAAATCTAATTTAATATTTTCTAAAACCTAAACACATTCAGTTATTTATAACTATGTTAATTTCTTATTCAAGCTGTAATAAATTACCACAAACTTAATGGCTCAAAAAATTTAAAAAATATATTATCTTAGAGTTGCAGAAATCAAAAGTCTAAAATAACTTTCCTGGGCCTAAAATGCATATATCAACAGATCTGCATTTCTTCTGGAAGTTCAAGATGAGAATCCATTCCCTTGTCTTTTCTAGCTTATAATTACTTTTATACTCATTTGGATATAACCTCCCTGTTGCAAGACATGTTTCCTTGAAAACTCCATCTTGTCCTTCTTTACTTTATCCCATCTTCCTGACTTACTTTATCCCATCTTCCTGCTTGGAAAAACAGTCACAGTGCTGGTAAATGACTTAAGTTTAAGAGCAAAGACCTAAAGGCATAAGTGACTTAAGCTTAAGAACTGTTATGTGCCTAGAGGTCAGAGTAAGAGCTTAACCCTTTACCACCTAAGTGGCTTTCTAAATAGAAAAAGAACTTATATAATAGTAAACAAACCCTGTATCAACCACCCATAGCGACTCCTCACTTGATCTCGGAATAAAAGCAGTGTGGTTTCTTGAGGCAGGGCGCTCTTGGTCCCGGAGACCTTGAGTTCCCTGGCTCCCACCTCTACTTAAGATAAATGTCTCTGTGTCTTGTTTTGTGTTAACTATTTTTCCTTAAGTTCCACAGCACCCGTTCTTCAGCCCCATCCTGCTGAGTTGGCCCTGGCAATTGGCGCCCAACGTGGGGCAGGCTCACAAACAGGCAGGCATGAGGAACGAAGGATCGCGACTACAGCGGAAATTTTATTCACTGGAAGTGCTGTGGAGTCCTGAGGAGAGAGGAATTTTGTGTGGCCACGCTAAAGAAATCCTGCAGATAAGTTCCCTCTCTCAGGTATTTACAGGGTAAAATGGGAAACTATAATCCTTACATTTGTTTGTTTGGACAACTCCTTAAAAAGGGGGGTGCAAAAACAAGTGAAAGTAAGCTTTCAAAACTTTTTCAGACTATTGAGAAACATTGTGATTGGCTTTTTACATCAGAAACATTATATTTAAAGATATGGGAAACGATAGGAATGGAACTTAGGATATTGCATGATGAGGGCATTCAAATTCCTGTGTCCATTTGGAGTACTTGGAACTTAATTAAATCAGTTTTAGAACTTCCAGAGACCACAGAGGACTTAGAGGAAGAAGGGGAGTTTACACCTTTGTTGGAAGAATCTAAATATGCAGTCCCTGAACAAAATTATCATAGAGGGTATCTGGCTCCTGAGCCTTTGGCTCCAATTGTTGATTCTGATATTCCTCAATCACCTCCTATTAGGAGTAAGGTGACGAGGACTCATCAAGCCTCTACTTCCAGGGTTGTAAAGAAAATGAGCGCTATCCCTGAACACCACCTATCATCCATTCAACAGGAAATTTTACAGGCTCAAAGGGAAGGCGATTTGGATGCCATACACTTAGCCTTTCCAGTAACTGTCAGGGAGACAGTGGCTCCAGGCATTGATCCCGCCAACCCTGATGGAGTTTATGAGTTCATTCATGAGCCCTTTCCTTTTAAAATACTTAAAGAATTAAAACAGGCGGTTCAAAACTATGGTGTTAATTCTCCCTTTACAAAAGGAATCCTTCAGGGAGTAGCTGAAGGAAATCATATGATTCCTGCTGATTGGCATAGCTTAACCCGTGCTGTGCTATCACCTAGTGAATATTTACAATTTAAGTCTTGGTGGCAAGATCATGCCCAAATTACTGCTAATCGTAATCAGGTTCGAAATCTTCCAATTACAATGGAACAATTGTTAGGGATTGGTCCTTGGAGTAATCTTCAAGATCAATTAAGAATGAATGATTTGGCTATTGAACAGATTAGACAATGTTGCTTAACGGCATGGGATAAAATTGAATCTACGGGTCAAATAAATATTTCTTTTCAAAAGATCCTACAAGGCCCTAAGGAACCTTATACTGAATTTCTAGCTCGTTTACAAGAGGCATTAAAATGACAAGTTACTAACTCTGAGGTGTCTGATACTATTTTTCAATTGTTAGCATATGAAAACGCAAACACTGATTGCAAAAAGGCCATAGGATTTTTAAAAGGAAAAGCTAACATAGCCGAATATATTAAAGCCTGTCAGGGAGTGGGGACGGAGTCTTTTAAGGCCTCAATGCTAGCCCAAGCAATGGCTAATTTAAAAGTTAAAGACAAATTTTCGGGAAAATGTTTTAATTGTGGTAAGACAGGACATATTAAAAAACAATGTCGCGCTCTTCCACGACCCCGACCTTTCTTTCACGGAGCTTCAGCACCTTCTAGTAACAAGAATAAACAGCCCAGACTATGTCCAAGATGTAATAAAGGAAATCACTGGGCTAACCAGTGCCGGTCCATCTTTCATAAAGATGGAACCCCCTTGTTGGGAAACTACCCTCGGGGCAAGCTTCCAGCCCCGTCAACCAAGGAAGCATTCCCCATTCAGAACAAGAGCCAGACTCCCTGGAACTACGCTCTGCACCAGAGTTCGACATCACAGTAGATCTCCCTAGTGTACAGGATTTAATTCTCCTTCCTAGTGAAACTCCTACTTCTATTACAACCAAATTGGAAAATCCATTACCATCAGATACAATAGGGTTGATAATAGGAAGGGCAGAGCTAACAGAACAAGGAATTCGAGTTCATACCAGGATATTGGATAATAACGGGGATGATAAAGTACAAGTGATGGTTTCCACTGCGATTCCTTGGAAAATTAAAAAAGGGGATCGGATTGCTCAAATCTTAATTTTACCTAGAGTCCAGAAGAAAAAAGACAGGAATAATTTTAGACAGAAGAGATTCAATACCACAGGAGGGGCAGGAGTGTTTTTATCGGAAAAGGTCCTAGAGGAACGACCCACTTGTCAAGTTATCATAAATGGGAAGTCTTTTAGAGAATTGATTGATACTGGTGCTGATGTTTCAATCATTAGCCATTTACATTGGCCAGACACCTGGCCTCTTCAGCCAGCTGATGTTGAAGTCACTGGGTTAGGAAAAGCAGAGGGTCTCAAAAAGAGTGCCCAATGGCCTAATTGTGAAGGACCAGATCGGCAGCCAGCTAGATTGAAACCTTATGTTGCTCAACTCCCTATCAATCTATGGGGGAGAGATTTATTACAACAGTGGCATGCAGAAATTTACTTAGCACCAGTAGATCAATATAGTCATCAAAGCCAAAAAATGTTGCAGAAACAGGGTTACATTCCCAGATTGGGATTAGGAAGACATCATCAAGGGAGAGTGGAACCTATTGAATCTGAGGTTAAAATGGACAAATCTGGTTTGGGATATCGGCCTTTTCATTAGCGGCCACTGCTTGTAAAAATAATTATGTTTCTCCTGAATCTATTCGACTGAAATGGACTACAGAAAAACCAGTTTGGGTTGAGCAGTGGCCTCTTTCTTCAGAAAAATTAATGGTTTTAAGTGATCTTGTCCAAGAACAATTAGAGAAGGGCCATATAGAAGAATCCTTTAGTCCCTGGAATTCACCAGTGTTTGTTATACAGAAAAAAATCAGGAAAATGGAGATTGTTAACAGATTTAAGAGGAGTAAATGCTGTAATTCAGCCTATGGGTGCCCTTCAACCAGGCCTCCCATCTCCTAGTATGATACCAGCTAACTGGTTGTTAATTATCTTGGACCTAAAAGACTGCTTTTTCACAATTCCTTTACACCCAGAAGATAAGGAAAAATTTGCTTTTTCGGTCCCAGTGGTAAACAATATAGCCCCTAGAAGGCGTTATCAATGGAAGGTCCTGCCTCAAGGTATGTTAAACAGCCCTACCTTATGTCAGTATTATGTGGCTTCAGTTGTTGAGCCAGTCCGAAGACAATTTCCTAAATGCTATATTGTTCACTATATGGATGATACACTTTGTGCTGCACCCTCTCAGGAGCAGCTGACTGAGGTTTTCCAATGTTTACAAACCTGTCTAAAAGGAGCAGGATTGGTTATTGCTCCTGAAAAGATTCAAGTGAAAAGTCCATATCAATATTTGGGAACTGTGGTTGAACGTACCACTGTTCACCCTCAAAAGGTAGAATTGAGAAGAGATCAAATTTCTACATTAAATGATTTACAAAAATTGTTAGGAGACATTAATTGGCTCCGACCTTATTTGGGGATTCCTACATATGAATTGTCAAATCTTTTCTCCTTGCTTAGAGGAGATTCTAAATTAAACAGCCCCCGCTCTTTAACTGCAGAAGCGGAAAAGGAACTAAAAAAGATTGAAAGTAAAATACAAAACTCCCAACTAAGTCGGGTCAATCTAAAACAACCCATTCAGTTAGTAATTATACCTTCTCCTCATTCTCCCATGGGAATACTAATGCAATTAGAAAATATTCTCGAGTGGCTTTTTCTTCCCAATAATGTCACGAAGTCTTTGTCTCCGTACCTGGACTTGATGGCACAACTTATTCTAAAAGGTCGCACTCGCTGTGTACAAATGTCCGGAAAAGATTTGAATCGTGTAATTGTTAGTTTAACTATTAAGGAAATCCAAAATTGTTTTCAAAACCATTTAGGTTGGCAAATTGCCTTTGCAGATTACGTAGGATCAATAGATAATCACTATCCAAAAAACCCTGTTTTACAATTTATAAAGCGTACTCAATGGATTTTGCCAAAAAAGGTGAAGGAGTCACCCATCATTGACGCCCCTGTGATCTTTACTGATGGGACTAGTAAAGGGAAGGCCGGATATGTGGCTAATCAATCTAAAATTATAAGAACACCTGGCCTTTCAGCCCAACAGGCTGAACTAACTGCTGTAATCCATGCCTTGAGGGATTATCCTGAGCCTATCAATATTCTTTCTGATTCAGCATATGTAGTTCATGCTGCCAAAATGATTGAAGCTGCTACCATTAAACAAAATTTACCTGTCTTGTTATTTGACTTGTTTACAAAATTACAAACTGTTGTAAGGGAAAGAAGATATCCATTTTATATTACTCATATCAGAGCACATACTAACCTACCTGGGCCTCTAGTTGCAGGAAATAAAGAAATTGACTGCTTGGTGACACCTGTGTTACAAGAAGCTCAACATTTTCATGATTTAACACATGTAAATGTTTGAGGCCTTAAGAAGAGATTTGGAATAACATGGGCTAAAGCTAAGACAATTGTTCGTCAATGTCCTGCATGTCAAATTATTAACAATCCTTCTCAATCTGAGCCTGGAGTTAACCCTAGGGGACTTGTCCCAAATGCTCTCTGGCAAATGGATGTTACTCATTATTCATCTTTCGGAAAATTGTCATTTATTCATGTATGTATTGACACTTACTCTAAATTTATTTGGGCTACTGCGCAGTCTGGTGAATCTGCTAAACATGTTATTCGTCATTTGTATGCCTGTTTTGCAGTCATGGGCCTGCCACAAGCAATTAAAACTGATAATGGTCCAGCTTATATCAGTTCTCAACTTAAAACATTCCTAGATACATGGCATATTGCTCACTCTACTGGTCTCCCTTACAACCCCCAAGGACAGGCTATTGTGGAACGAGCCAATTTATATGTAAAACAGTCTCTTCAAAAACAAAAAGGGGCAGACACAGAAATAGTTAAGTCACAACAAACACTTTTAAACAAAACCTTATTCACTTTAAATTTTTTAAACTTGGCTTCTGATGAAAAAACAGCTGCAGAGAGACATTTTTATACAGAACAAAATAAGATTAACTTTCCTCATGCTGAACAGCCCTTGATTTGGTGGCAGGATCCACTAACAAACTTCTGGTCTCCAGGAAAACTTATTACGTGGGGTAAGGGATATGCTTGTATTTCACCAGGTCATGGATTACAACTTGTTTGGGTTCCATCAAGAAGAATCAAACCATATCATGAGCAAGCTTGTGAAGCATCCCTCGACTCTAGACCCCAGAAGGAGGATGATAAAGGCTCATCTTCCCACTTGAGGTCAAATCAAACATCTAACCCGAGAAGCTGAAACCTAGCTCTCCATCGCAAATGTGTCTGATTCCCTGCTAGATCTTCATCAGTAGATTCATGAGCTGTCCAATCCAGCTCCAGCTTTTGGAGCTGCCCTGTGGAACCAGCTGACCTCCTCCTCCTGGTGAAAATATTTCTTTGAGGTATCCAAAGCAATGTTATCAAAGCCCACTTGACCATTCCATGAGTGGAGACCTAACTGCTTTCCCTAACGACGCCCCTTTTCAGCAGGAAGAAGTTAGAGCGGTCGTCGCCCCTTTTCCCACAGTTAGAGTCTCCAACTCAAAGGGGGGGAATTAAGGTAGATTTTTAACTCAGGTAGTCAGTGTAGGGATATGGGCTTTGATACATTCTTTGTGGTTATTTATTAACATTTGTAAACTGAGAGTCGCATAGCAAGCCCAACTGCTATAAAGGTTGCGGGTATTGCCCCATGGATCCATCACATCAGAGTGAAGCATCCGCTGCTGACACGGACACTGGGGAGGCTGTACAGCACCTCAAGAATCTCTTCATGGTCAAGTTCCAGAGACTCCCTTCATCATCAGAGTGCTAAGCCCTGCTCTGGCCACCTGTGGAAGCTGGTCAGTCTATGCACAGCAGAAGCCCGAGGAGTTCCACGTGAGACTTAAAACTTGAACTCTGAGACTTAACTTGGACTGTGTTCTGTCTAAGTGAATAATTCAAGAAGAAATGAAAAAAGTTGCAAGACCTATTTTTGTCTTCCCACAAAAACAAAAAGGGGGAGATGTTGCAAGACATGTTTCCTTGAAAACTCCATCTTGTCCTTCTTTACTTTATCCCATCTTCCTGACTTACTTTATCCCATCTTCCTGCTTGGAAAAACAGTCACAGTGCTGGTAAATGACTTAAGTTTAAGAGCAAAGACCTAAAGGCATAAGTGACTTAAGCTTAAGAACTGTTATGTGCCTAGAGGTCAGAGTAAGAGCTTAACCCTTTACCACCTAAGTGGCTTTCTAAATAGAAAAAGAACTTATATAATAGTAAACAAACCCTGTATCAACCACCCATAGCGACTCCTCACTTGATCTCGGAATAAAAGCAGTGTGGTTTCTTGAGGCAGGGCGCTCTTGGTCCCAGAGACCTTGAGTTCCCTGGCTCCCACCTCTACTTAAGATAAATGTCTCTGTGTCTTGTTTTGTGTTAACTATTTTTCCTTAAGTTCCACAGCACCCGTTCTTCAGCCCCATCCTGCTGAGTTGGCCCCGGCACCTCCCCATCTCAAGATCTTTACATTAATATGTAAATGCATAACCTCCCCATCTCAAGATCTTTATATTAATCACATCTGCAGAATTTCTCTTGTCCTGAAAAATAACATACAAATTTCAAAGATTAGGAAGTGGACATATTTTGGCAACCATTTTTCTGGCTACCAAACAACTATATCTAAGCTAATACTGTCTGTTCAAATGACTCAAACATTTTGGATCTAAAATTATTTTGCAAATAATTTTACAAAAGCTGAGAGAATACCTCACTGGAAAATTAAAGGATGGCCTGAAATCTCAATATTTTCATTAAACCATGTTGAGATTACTAGAAAGATCAATTTCTGTAAAATCAGAGAATACTAATCTTTGAGTCTTTAATATGTATCTATCACTGAATTTTATTAATCAGACTATTTTATTAGGTCATAAATATTTTAACAGATGCAAAATCTTTCATATTAGCCTCAACTTCTAACATCCTGATATGAGTGCTAATTTATATTCTAACTTAGCACTTTATAGTCTTCTATCATAAATACAAATATATTTTACTAAGATACAGTCTCACAAAATTTTATGTTTACTTTATAAATATTTTGAGTGACATATATTAATAGCTGAATAATGATCTTCAATGAGGTTATACAGTACCTTAGAAGAGCATTCTCCTAAAGTTTTGTTCATAAATTTATTTGATAAATAACACTAAAATAAATATCCTCTAGTATATGCTTTCTACAGTTATTTGATTAATTCCTTAAGATAAAGACCTAAGAATGGATCACTGAATAATTTGAAGATAACCATGGTCCCCAACAAAGATTATATTTCATCCAATTCTATGCATTTTAGTTTCACTAATGACTGATTCTTGATATAAATGTATGAATGAATGTATTGGAATAAGTGTTTTTATAGCTTTTGAAATTGGTTTTCAAAAATTATTTATATATTGAATGCTTTATTATAATTTTTATTGCTTTGATCATTATTAGAACTTCCTAGTAAAATTTCAGGAGGAAGGAGGAGCTCTCTTAATCTTTAAAATGAACAGCTTTCCAAAACTTACTATCCCCTTTTTACAGATGTGAGTATTCTTTTAGAATAATTATCTTTAAACATGATAGTTTAATAATCCTAAAAGCCCTTTTGAATAAACTAAACCATTTCTTAAAAGTGAAAAATTAAAAATTTCCACTTTTTACACCTAATCATTCATTTCATAGACATTTTAGGACACTTACAATGACCCAGATACTACGAGAGATATTGGATATACAACAGCAAATGACTTAGTATGTTATTCTCTCATGAAGCTTGTAATATTGTAAATGCGTAATAAAGGAGAGTATTTCAATATTTACCACCAAGTCCAGAGGTAGACAACAGAGGTGGAAAGGTAACTCAAAATGAATAATGAGTGCAAATGAATGGAATCATGAAAGTGTAAGTGTATCCTTGAAGTTTCTCATGACCAATAATATCTAGAGCACGGAGTGCATGGGAATAGAGAGTAGACTTTAGGAAGCTACTGTGACTCTGGCTTGCCCTTCAACTTTCCTCTGTATGCATGTTGTATGTGCACTCACGGCATATGGAAGCCCCTGGGCCAGGGATTGAATCCAAGCCACAGCTGCAACCTCAGCCACAGCTGCTGCGATTCCTGATCCTTTAAGCCACTGTGCTGGGATGAATATTGAACCTGTGCCTACACCTCGACCTGAGCAGCCGCAGTCAGATTCTTAACCAACTGCACCACAGCAGGAACTCTCAACTTCCTTATTTAAATTCTGGCACTCAGTTTTTTTACCCCCTTATCTTTACTTTCTTTTTTATAAATTGTTAGCAGGGATTATTAGTTGGCTACTTGAATTCTCAACTCTCATTATCTTCATTATCCAGGGGGGCCCAAAAGCCCAAGATTTCCGTGGTGAAAATTGGAGCTCTCAAATGTCATCCTAGAACATCTGGGTTTCATATGAATCAAACGTGGCATCTTCAGACCTATGCTCTATTGTGAGCATCTATATTCATTCAGTAATTTAATAAGGATTTAAAGAATGTCCTTTATTTAAATATTGGAGTTGTTGGAAATTTAAAACACACAGTCTCTCCTAGCATGAGTTTGCATTCAATTAGGCTTTTATTTACTTAATAGCACAGTAAATATTACCAAAGAGAACTTTTGAAATGCTATGAAAGTGATTTGTAGGAGAAACTGGCTTAATCTGGGAAAAGGTTAATCATCTTTAACTGAGTGAAGGTTGGAGACCAACAGAAAGTTGTCCAAAAAAAAAAAGATTTTCTTTTCAACTGAGAACTGAAAGATAGCTGTGGGAAAAGAAGAGGGAAGAATTTCCAGGCAAATGAAAGTACATACAGGGAGTTCCCGTCGTGGCGCAGTGGTTAACGAATCCAACTAGGAACCATGAGGTTGCGGGTTCGGTCCCTGCCCTTGCTCAGTGGGTTAAGGATCCGGCGTTGCCGTGAGCTGTGGTGTAGGTTGCAGATGCGGCTCGGATCCCGCATTGCTGTGGCTCTGGCGTAGGCCAGTGGCTACAGCTCCGATTTGACCCCTAGCCTGGGAACCTCCATATGCCGCCGGAGCGGCCCAAGAAATAGCAAAAAGACAAAAAAAGAAAGTACATACAATAAAAGGTCCTCAGGTGAGAACCTGAAGGAAAGAGTATGCCTGAGACACAGTGAACTAAAGAAAATATAATGCTAACCTAACAGGTTACTAATGCGATGCCCTTCTCTTCCCCATAAGCAAATTCATACACTGTCTGAAAAACAGTTCAAATTATCTCCCTCATCATTGTGTTATTCTCCTAACCCACATGTTTTAATTCTTCCTTAGTTTAGTTCTTCTATAGCTATTTTCCTCTGCATCACTCATTCTGATACAATCATATACACAGCCTCATATTTTCACCTTACGTGACTGTCAACTACATCTGCTTTCTCCCTCAGATTGTCCCCAGGGTGTTCCAATCACATCTTTAATAGACTGCCTTTAGCATCTGGCAAACACTGTGCTTGTAGACACATTTTCAACTAATACTGGCCAAATTTGTGACTGTCATAGAGAAATGAGCCTAGTGTAGACATAGGATTCATTTGATTTGTCTTTTTGGTGAGTATTTATTGAGAGCTCTGTATGTTAGGCATTAGGCTAAGCACTGGGGATGCAGTGATGAATTCTGTGCTCATCAAGCAAGCGTTCTGCATCGTAAGTAATTGATGAAAGGAATTATAAATATGTTTGCCTGACTGCAAAAGGGAGAGTGCAGAGAGGGACAATCTCTGCAATGCAAATCTCTGCAAATGGCTGTCCTGGATTGAAAGTCAGTGGATGCCTCATGGAACTGCACCCTGAGTGCAGTGATCAGTGAGTCCACATAAAGCATGGAACCTGTGGACAAGAGTAACCAAAGCGGCTCGTTGTCTTTGCCCTCATTTATTAGAGAGGTCACATCAATACAATTCTTTATATTTCAATATATGCATGTTTTGTGTTGATATCATTCTAAGACGTGAGGATAAACTAGGGAACAAAAAGACAAAATTTCCTCCCATGATGACCATGTGCTCTGTTGGAGACAATTTTTTCCCCTGCCATAGCCCTACAACCTATTGCTTATTGCGTCATTGGTCCTGCAATAGGTAAATAAAGATAAATCTTGAGGATTGATCATCCCTAATGTTTCTCAAGAACCACAATTCAGCAGAGTACTTTCTTCTCAATATCTTTAATTACTATTGAGTTGTATCACATTGTCTCTCAGGAAAGCAGAGTGTGGAACTGAAGGAGTGAGTTTAAAGTTTCTCAAATGCCAACTCCAAGATATCACAGTGCCTAGAGTTTGATATTCAAACTCATTCTTTTTTTTTTTTTTTAAATGGCCGCACCTAAGGCATATGGAAGTTCCTGGTCCAGGGCTTGAATCCGAGCCACAGCTGGTTAAATGCCAGATCCTTTATCCTTTAACCCACTACACTGGACCAGAGATCAAACCCATGCCTCCTCAGTGACCTGAGCCACTGCAGTCAGATTCTTTTTTTTTTTTTTTTGTCTTTTTGCCATTTCTTAGGCCACTCCCGAGGCATATGGAGGTTCCCAGGCTAGGGGTTGAATCAGAGCTGTAGCCCCCGTCCTACGCCAGAGCCACAGCAATGCCAGATCCAAGCCGCGTCTGCAGCCTACACCACAGCTCACGGCAACGCCGGATCCTTAACCCACCGAGCAAGGCCAGGGATCGAACCCGCAACCTCATGGTTCCTAGTCAGATTTGTTAACCACTGTGCCACGAAAGGAACTCCTGCAGTCAGATTCCTTAACCCACTGTGCCACAGTGGGAACTCCCAAGCTCATTCTTTAGGGTTGTCTTTATGACCTGACGGTAGTTCTGTGCCCCTCAAGGGAAAGTTTTCTATCCACTTGAGGGGATTGGGATTTGCAAACTTTGTAATACTGCTGAGTAGAAATCTCAAAAAGTTTCCAATGGCAAGTTGCTAATCCTGCATTTGCTTCATCTATTCACTTCCAGAAGCACCACTAGCAAACATATGACCCTAAGCAAACCTTTCTAAACGTGTCACTGCCAGGGGATGCCACCAATGTGACATTTCAAAGAAAAAGGCAGGAAACAGATTTTCTTTCTCTCTGAGCAGTGGCACAAGAAGAGATCAGGGCTGAAAAGTGGAAGTAGTAAATGGGTCACTAAATCCTATAAAAGCCAATATCTCCAGAGTGTCTACTCCATGCTCCATCCAGGCTAATATGCAGAATCATACCAGGAGCTGAAGTTTATTCTGAACCATTCATGAATGAGCTTGAGCCTAGTGGTTGAAGAAATTCCCATGACTATGACAAGTAAAAAAATAGCTTAAGTAACTAAAATTATCTGATAATGACATTCAGCATCAGCAAAGCCCTAGTTTTATCAACTCATATAACTTTGACCTGGGTGTATCCCCGCTTGGTTTTTGCATTCCTTCTGTGCTCCTGTGTTTCCTCTCCTGCCTGGATCAGTCAGGCTATGGGAACTGCTCTCCTCATTTATATGATCATTGAGCAAACATCAACTGAATTCTTATTAATATCAGGCACTATTTTGGGCATCTGGGATACTTAATTGATACAAAGGACAAAAATTCCTAGTCTGAAGAAACACTTTGTTGGACAGTTTTATCATACATTTTCTTGTGACTTTTCAGAATGATGTTTTCTATTATCTTTAATTTGCTGCTTTGGTTTCATATTGAGTATTATATCTTTTAAGTAATACACCTTTTTTTTTTGTCTTTTCTAGGGTCGCTCCTGTGGCGTATGGAGGTTTTCAGGCTAGGGGTCTCATCAGAGCTGTGGCCTCCAGCCTACTCCAGAGCCACAGCAACGCCAGATCTGAGCCAAGTCTGCGACCTACACCACAGCTCATGGCAATGCCAGATCCTTAACCCACTGAGGAAGGTCAGGGATCAAACACGCAACCTCATGGTTCCTAGTCAGATTCGTTAACCACTTAGCCATGACGGGAACTCCAGTAATTTACCATTTTTTTTTTTTTTTAGGGCCACATCTGTGGCACTTGGAAGTTCCTAGGCGACAGCCACAGCAACACCAGATCCGAGCCACGTCTGCAACCTACACCACAGCTCACGGCAGCGCCAGATCCTTAACCCACTGAGTGAGGCCAGGGATCGAACCTGCATCCTCATGGATGCCAGTCAGATTCGTTAACCACTGAACCATGACAGGAACTCCATAATTTACCGTTTTAATTGTTCTAACACTTTTAAAATCAAGTACCATTAACAAAAATAAAATGTTTTAGTCTTCACTTTTACATATGCTTCTTAAAAACTGTAATAAAGCTTTCTCTTACATTTTGTTTTCTAATGCTGAAGTCATTTTACTTGCTGAATACAATGACTACGTTCTTCAGTGCAAATCAAAAGTTGCATTCTCTTTTATTCTCGTCTTTCTCAGAAAACTCTCTTCTGGATATCCAAAAGCAACAGAAATAAAAATAGTTACAAAAAATTAAATCATAAACTTTGGTATGTGCACTGTCTTCCTCTTTGGTTTTGTATTTTTTATATATTTTGCTTTTTGTTTTCCTTCAATATTTTTACTTTTACCTTGTTTAGCACAACATATAAAGACTTTTATAACCAAGAATAGACTATTTAAAAGAATATTGGCATGGTGGGTTTGCAACGTCTCAGTTCTTAGGTTTTACTACTGAAATAATACATTATGGCTAACAGACACCAAATAATAAAAGGCAATACAGAAAGAGTTATGTGACATATAAAAATACAGAACTATTGATCAGTAAAAAAGAGTGTAATCATAACAATATTCTTTATTTGTAATTATGGTCAAAATATTAATTTCCAAACTAAAAACTGTAAAATGTGAAAAAAATTAATGTTGTTTTCCTACATAAAAATCTTCATATAGTTGGCATTTTAAACTATTATTTATTTTTCTTTACCAATAACTTAAATACAGTTTGTTATTAAACTGCTAAACACAAACATAATCACATATGAAACATCACATGCAGAATGTTGGTCACTACTATTACTGGGAAAATGCTGGCAGAGATAGAGGAATTTACCAGAAAGATATGATCCTGTAGTTTAATCACAAAGAATGTTTCATTGTGTCTAAGTCAGTTGGACATTTATCTTGAATAGCATTGAAGGTGATATACTTTTTTTTTTTTCTTTTTACAGCCACACCTGCAGCATATGGAAGTTCCCAGGCTAGGGGTCGAATCGGAGCTGTAGCTGCCAGCCTACACCACAGCCACAGCAATGCCAGATTCGAGCCACATCTATAACTTACACCACAGCTCAAGGCAACACCAGATACTTAACCCACTGAGCAAAGGTAGGGGGTCAAACCTGTATCTTCATGGATCCTGGTAGGGTTTGTTACCACTGAGCCATGATGGCAACTCCCCTGAAAGTGATATTCCTAAATACTGGAACTTAATGCAACAGACTTGCCTGACATAGAAGTGATTCATTAAGTTAAAAATGCATTACTCAAACTAAATTCAGTTGTCATTGCTTGTGAAGGCCAGTTGTAGACTAGCACACCTACAGTTTGTAAAATACTCTTGTCTGTACTCTTAGTGAAAATTAACTTATGGTCAGTTTGTGATACCTATCAAGCTGCTTGATGAGCATTCACAAACTTGAACTTGTTCATGTGCTCAGAAGCAAAATTTGAATATCCAGAGTATTGCCTGGTGTACAATCTATGTGAATTTGGTGAAATCTTGTAATTGTTCGAAGTCCTTATTTCCTCACCTAAAATAATCATCTACCTGATATTTTCTGAAGTCCAACAAAGTTAGTGCATATAAAAACACTCTCTTTTTATACATATATATTTTGCATTGTTACAGCTGACATAGTTCAAAGGCATCCTACAACATTCTTGATCATTCTTTTTTTTATTTAAAAAAACATTTTTATTAAAACATTTTTTATTAAAAATCTTTTAATAAATTAATATTTTATTTATTAATAAATCATTTATTAAAAATAAAATCTTCTTACATGCTTGGTTTGTCTTAGTTATGTATATCTTAAACCATCTATAATATTGTGAATACCTTACTTCTATTGATTAGGCCAATTTTCTTTTTTTTTTTTGTCTTTTTGTCTTTTTTTGTTGTTGTTGTTGCTATTTCTTGGGCGGCTCCTGTGGCATATGGAGGTTCCCAGGCTAGGGGTTGAATCGGAGCTGTAGCCACCGGCCTACGCCAGAGCCACAGCAACGCGGGATCCGAGCCACGTCTGCAACCTACACCACAGCTCACGGCAATGCCGGATCCTTAACCCACTGAGCAAGGGCAGGGACCGAACCGGCAACCTCATGGTTCCTAGTCGGATTCGTTAACCACTGCGCCACGACAGGAACTCCCAATTTTCATTTTTAAAGTCTTTCTTCTAACATATATACCTTGTTAAATACATCAGAGCATCTCAACTACAATAATATGATTTCTTAAAATAAAAATGTTAAGACATTTAATGACTATTCAAAGTTTAACAGTTGAAGTTCAAATATTACTGTTTGAACACTTTGACTCTCTCTGAAAAGTTCTTTAATTCATTAATACTAATATTCAATATTTTTCATATAAAATATTATGCATTGAACTAGATTCTAAAAAGTGTTCTGAAACAGTTATCTGCCAAAACACCTCTCCCATCCCTTCTTTGTGAATCACCTTGAGAACTATGGTTATTAGTGATCGAAAAGCCACAAAAATTTTTTGACTTTACATGAATTTGAAAAATGCTTAGTCTTTTTTTCGATTTAAAATGTTATTAATTTGTACAATACTTATACTATGGTAAAATATGAGTATGATTTTTACTTTCAATAATAGAAGTATAATGGTATTATTTGGTATTATAATGTATAGATAAGTGTTTGCCAACAGAACATAACTGAGTATGTTGTTACTTGCTGACCTGATTTATCTTTGATGGTTTTTTAAATCAAATTGTAATCTAGAGAGGAAATTTGTAATGATTTTTTAAAATATCAAATAATGCTCTTTTAGACAATTTTTGAAAAGGAACATCATTTAAGTTAATCATTTTTACAAAAGGAGGCTATAGTTATTTACTCTTCAGAAGAACTGCTTGCTGAAAATATCTTTTAAAGGGCAAAGAAAAACACAATTCATTATAGTAATCAAAAATAAACTACATTTTAAACAACCTATTCTTGGAGTTTATAAAGTGATTTTTACCCACTCTTAATTTTGCTGATATAAGAGTACAAAAGATTTAAAAATAGTCTCTATTGTGAAAATAAGTAAGGATTCAAAATTTGGTTGTTTAGCTAACTAGCAGCTGTTTTCATTGCCCTTCCTTTAATAAGTACTCAAAACTCTTCTCATTGTAATTGCTAAATAATAAAATATTGTTCTAATAAAATATTTTCTATAGCAATACTTTTAAACATACTAATAAAGCAAAAGCAAGAACCACATAAAAATATTTTCGAAAATGATCAATTCTGGGAGTTCCCCTCGTGGCGCAGTGGTTAACGAATTCGACTAGGAACCATGAGGTTGCGGGTTCGGTCCCTGCCCTTGCTCAGTGGGTTAACGATCCGGCGTTGCCGTGAGCTGTGGTGTAGGTTGCAGACGCAGCTCGGATCCTGCGTTGCTGTGGCTCTGGCGTAGGCCGGTGGCTACAGCTCTGATTTGACCCCTAGCCTGGGAACCTCCATATGCCGCGGAAGCGGCCCAAAGAAATAGCAAAAAGACAAAAAGAAAAAAGAAAAAAAGAAAATGATCAATTCTTTTAATGAACTCAGTTACATTTTTCTTTAATTACTGTCTATAAACTTGCCCTGTCAGATCCCATTTTATTGCCCCTTAATGTAAGCTTGGATGGGATTCATACATTAGCAGTCATAATTAGCTACTAAGTAATTCAGTTCAATTTATTTTTCCCTATTTACCCCAACTTTTTATTTTGAAAAATTTCCTAACCTACATAAAATTTAAAAGGATACTACAAGGAACACCCTTATTGTCAATACATGTGTTCACAAACTGCTAACATGTCCCTGTTTTCCAGCTCAAGTTCATGTGCCAGATGCACAATGAAACCAAACCAAACAAAACTTCACAGTTTGGAGAAGAGAATGGTTTATTACAGGGTCAAGCAAGGAGGACTGTGGTTCATGCTCAAAAGACTCAAATTCCTGATGTCTTTCAGGAAAGTGTTAGGGGAGGGGATCATAGGATGCATGATCAACCCATGGACCTTCTTTGGACTGGCTGATAGTGAACCAACAGGTTGGTGTTGCTGGAATCTCAAGCTTCTGGTTCCAACCATTCTGGATTCTATGTGCTTGTGGTCAAAAGTAGCCACCAACCTCCACCTAGGTGGGGGGTCTTAGTTTCTGTAGAACAATTCAAAGATATGCATCAGATTGTTATTCGTATCCCTTCTGGGGGAGCTAGGAGACTCATGATTCTATTGTCCTATTAAATGCTTGAGTGTTCTCTTCAAAACTCAGGGAAGGCATAGGAGACTAAAGCCTCCCCCCCATACATAAGAAACAAAGGATAATTATTAAGTTTATGTAAGCTGGTACAACCACTATGGAGAACAGTATGGAGGTACCTTAGAAAACTATACATAGAACGACCGTATGACCCAGCAATCCCACTCTTGGGCATACAGCCAGACAAAACTTTCCTTAAAAAAGACACATGCACTCACATGTTCATTGCAGCACTATTCACAATAGCCAAGACATGGAAACAACTCAAATGTCCATCAACAGATGATTGGAGTAGGAAAATGTGGTATATATACACAATGGAATATTACTCAGCCATAAAAAAAAACAAAACAAAATAATGCCATTTGCAGTAACATGGATGGAACTAGAGACTCTCATACTGATGAAGTAAGTCAGAAAGAGAAAGACAAATACCATATCACTTATATCTGGAATATAATATATGGCACAAATGAACCTTTCCACAGAAAAGAAAATCATGAACTTGGAAAACAGACTTGTGGTTGCCAAGGGGGAGGGGGAGGGAGTGGAATGATTTGGGAGCTTGGGGTTAATAGATGCAAACTATTGCTTTTGGAATGGATTAGCAATGAGATCCTGCTGTGTGTAGCACTGGGAACTATGTCTAGTCACTTATGATGGAGCATGATAATGTGAGAATAAAGAATGTGTACACGTGTAACTGGGTCATCATGCTGTGCAGTAGAAAAAAAAACTGTATTGGGGAAATAACAATAAAAAAAATTTAAAAAAAAGTTTTCACTGCCTGTTGATAAATCTACAGCTATTGATAAAACTGGTTAGACTATCTGAACAGAAATACTTAAAAGAATATTATTTGTTCTAAATAAAACCATACAAACAATTGGTAGTGAAATATTCAAAGTAGTAAATTCATTAATTTGAAACAAATAAGATGTAATTGGAAACTTCGTAAGTGTGTATTGTGAACTGAAGTTTGGCACTTGCCATCAGCCTCTACATGGAGTAAAACATGAGCCACTGCAACTACCAACCCACAGCACCCCCTGAGTGGAGCTCAGGATGGAGACCAAGAGTGAGACACTCTGTGCTCTGGAAAAACTGGAAGAACAGGCCTTCAGATAGTCAGATATTTTTAGAAGATTTTATGTGCCCAATTCTTGCATCTCCTATGTCTAGAAAAACACTAAAATCCTTCATGGTGATGTCTACCCCTTGTGACTTGTAATAACCTTAAGGGATCAGCAACAAACATTTGTAAAATGTGTGTATGCTGCATGCACGTCCCCCTCACCTTCATCATACCCTGATATTCCCCCTTTTCCTCCTTGGGTGGTATTTCAGTCTGGTTGTAGTTAAGAATATTAGAATGCCACAGTCATCTGTGACTGCAGTCACCTCCAAGGGTGAGAGCCAGTGAGTCCTACAAGCTGTGAAAACTCAGGATAGTGGCCCTGATAGTGGAGGTGCATATCAAAGGAATGATTTCTGTAAGCCCAGACTTCTTTTGTTCCTGCCACTTGCCTCTGTTGCAAAAACTCTTACATATACTAGCTCCTCCCTCATTGCCTTGGAGCAGTTTCTTGGGGCTACCTGAGATGCTGTCTCCCAGGCTTAAGTTCGAGTTTTGCTCCAAATAAAACTTAACTCTCAAATTTAAGGCTGTGGTTTTTGGGTTTTTTTTGTTTGTTTGTTTTTAATCTACAGTATTGATGGAGCTCCTACAAGGACAAAAAAAACAGCAAGTCTTCATTTTCATAAAATGGCTTTTCTTTATTGTAACTCAGGTGACACATTTCTTTTTTCACAGTCTTTCATATGTAACAGTTGTTCTGTAAATCTAAATTGTACATGAAATAATCGTCGTTGGCAGAATTCTAAGATGACCCCATAGAGGCACTCTTTTATGCAATTCTGCAGGGTAGAACCTGAGAATATGAGTGATCACTCATATGATCACTGCTTGCTTGACAATTGAGGAGGCCACATGGCAACAAATGAGGAAAGCCTTTAGGAACAGAGAGTGCCCCCCATAGCTGACAGTCAGCAAGGAAACAGGCACTTCAATCTTACAACTGTTAAGCCATAGACCTCATATTGGGACTTGAACACATGTGCTGGGACTCTTACTACACAGCCAAGGCTCAGACTGGCACTCGGACCTGGCTAAAACCCAGATTGGAATTGAACCACTTTTTTTTTTTTAATTAAAATCATAATCTGGTCCCAAGATTTACTGAAGTTCATGTTCTTTATGTCTCAGGGCAGAAGGAATTCAGTGACAGTCAAAGTGTTAGGTAAGAAGTAGATTTATAAAGAGATAGACAAAGTGTGGGCTGTCTCAAAAGGCAAGAGAAGAAATTGGCTCTGGGAGAAACACACTCCACAAACAGATTGTGGGCCATCTCAGAAGGTGAGAGGCAAGAGGCTTGGAAATATGGGGTGGTGAATTTTTATGGGCTGGGCGATTTCATAGACTGGTGAAATCTATTTCTAGGAAGAGGTGGGAGTTTCCAGAAATTGGGCCACCACCCACTTTTTGGCCTTTTGTGGTTGGCTTCAGAACTCTCATGGTTCCTGTGGGCATGTCATTCAGCTAATGTGTTACAGTGAACCTGTAATGAAACTCAAGGTCCACTGGAAGACAAATCATTCACCACCTTGGACCTAGTTGGTTTTTAACAAATTTTTGTCATATCCTCAAGGTCTATGTCATTCTTTTAAAGGTTGTGCCCTGCCCCCTTCTCTCCTGTTGCAATTGCAAGGAACTAAATTCTGAGGAGAACAAATCCCAAAGTGGAGAATGCTTTAATTTCAACTTTGTAAAACTTTGAGCAGAGAACCCAGCTGGCACACTTCCCTAATTAATTCTATTGAAATAATTTCCATTGCATTGATAAGAGGTATGGATGCAAAACATATAAAACCAAGGGGGAAATTTCACAATGAATAGATCATAGTGAAAGACTTTGTACATCAGAACTTCATCTTTGGCAATTTTATTTTGAATTGTAAAGTGAAATGAAGAGATCACATATTTTTCAAAATTGTACTTACATGTTTATTATTCACACTTTATTTTCTTAGATTCAGTGAAGAGAAAAAGTGGCACTCATGTGAAAAAATTCACACCTTCCCACCTCCTGTCACATTCACTGCTTAACAATTCTTTGAGCTGTTATCACTCTCCATATGATTTTGAAGTACTGACAATAAGAATCCTTTCAAGGAAAATTCAACCTCAGTTTAAAAAATCAAACGAAATGTGAAGAAATTATTATTCATAAATCCTGAGCCCACAAATTTTTAAATTCTTACTTCATATAATTGGTATACTGTTGTTTCTTCTCAGTCCAAAATCTAAATATAAAACAACCCCAAGGGAAGCTGGAATTAAATTTGTAGAGATCACGGTTTTGTGTAGAAAACAGCAAATATCAAGAAATATGAGTGAGCAAATGGAAAAAAATGAAAGCTGTACATTAAAATAATTAATAGGTGATTGGACCCTTTGACCTTTATTTAGCTCATTACTGTACACTTGATTATGAATCATGCAAAATTGAGGTCTAAATTGACAGTATTCATAATGTAACATTTTAATAAAAAGTGTCAACTTCCCAAATCAACCCCTGTAATAGGATTTGGATGTAAAGCTTAAAAGGAAACCAAAATTTAATCTATTAGTCATATTATCTCTGGGTAAGAAACTTTGATAACTTAAGAGAAATGTATTTGATTATTCAATTTATTTTTTAAAAATTAATTTTGCTGTCTGACTATATATTAAAAATAGTTTCATTTGTCCCTTTATGACATCATTTAAAATAGCCAGATGGATTCTCATCGATCTAAGTATGTTTAAGATGGTTTGGTTTAAGATCTAGGCTGGTGGGATACCAGAAAATTGCTTTGGAGATTTCTCAATGTGGGAAGCTTTCTTATAGCCACCAAAAGGAACAGCACAGTGCTAAAGAGTCACTTTGGGAAAATCTCAAAAGGATAGACCATCATCATTCTAAGGGATCAAAGAAGTCAAAGAAAAGGTGGAAAGGAAAGAGGCTTGTGAGATTGCTAATTAGAGATGTGCCATAGGGATTGATATGTTATGGCTAGAGATAACAGTGGATCAATACAAATGCCAGATAGATTGTCACCAAGAATTCCTAGAATCACAGACACTCACTTGAAATCAAATTGCTTTACACTTTAGCAATACTGTGTAGTGAGCACCAAGGTGAAAGTGGTATGAAGATGACTCAATCCAATCTCCTGGGATAGACCATGACGGAATATGGAAATTAATATTTAGAGAGAGAGAGACAGAGTGTGTGTGTGTGTATACATATATATATAAACACTTAAAATATTATTTTCATATATATATATATATGACTGAGTCACTTTGCTATACAGCAGAAATTGGCACAATATTGTACATCAACTGTACTTTAATAAAAACAAAAAAATTAAAAAGATGATTCAAGAGCCTCAACAAGAATGCCAAGGAAGCCCCCGGTGAGTCTATAAACTGCTGCTAGAAGGCAGTGATACTTCCAGGCATCATCAATACTTGACTTCTTTTGGAAATCTTGACATTATAATATCTGAAATCCAGAAGACCCTATGTTACATTGCAACACATTTAAAATTTTCAAAATGTATTTAATTTCTTGAAAAATGAAATAAACTATAATTATAGTTTAAATTCATCTTCTTCTTTTTATATTTTAATTGAGTAATAAAATTTTTAAATTACATATATGATTATATTTTTATCAGATGACACAGCTCTTTTTATATATATATAAAAATATATATATAAATTATATATTTATTTTAGGGCAGCACCTATGGCATATGGAAATTTCCAGGCTAGGGGTCCAATTGGAGCTGCACCTGCATGCCTACACCACAACCACAGCAACATCAGATCCTTAACCCATTAAGTGAGGCCAGGGATCTAACTTGCATCCTCATGGATACTAGCTGAGTTCATTACTGCTGAGCCACGATGGTAACTCCCAGCACAGCTGTTTAAACACAACATTATTTATCATTTCTTTTTAAGGCTTCACCTGTGGCATATGGAAGTCCCTAGGCTAGGGGTGCAATTGGAGCTACAGCTGCTGGGCTCTGCCACAGCCACAGCAAGCTCAGATCCAAGCCATGGTCTGCGACCTATACCACAATGCCAGATCCTTAACCCCCTGAGTGAGTCCAGAGATCGAAGCCACATCCTCATGGATACTAGTTGGAGTCATAACCCACTGAACAATAGGAACTCCTAGTTTTATTTTTTTCTCACCAGGAATTCCATAATCATATTCATATTTAAAGCCCTATAGTTTACTATGCTACTATTATTTGTTTGTGTGTATATATGTGCATTTGTGTGTGTGCATTTATAGTAACTTATAAAGCAGCATCCTGTTCTAACTCCTAAATATAGCTGAATCCATGGCAATGCTACATTCAAATTATCTTTTAATCCGTATGATCATTGCCTTTTTACCTATTTTTTTCATATGGAAATGAATTATTTCTCAAGACTTAAATCTAAGCTACTTAAAAGGAAGTTGAACCTCATCCAGAGAAGAATCAGGTATAATGAGGTAATTTTTATGCTCACCAAAATGTGAGACCCTCTAGCTAATATACGGTATTTAAAAGTTAACAGTAGCCTTGAAATTCTTTTTAGCTTGTAGAACAGATAATAATGCAGTCTACCTAAATGAAATATGTGCTTCATCTTTATGGTCAATTTCAAAAGAGATCCTGAAGGGAGATACAGTTGGAAAGGAAAGTTGTTGGGTAACTATTTTCACCCTCTTCTAATCTGCCTTGGTTATGTAGACATGTTTTTCCTGAATAGATCTCTTCTGCCACGGGAGACATATATTCAAGTGCATTTTGAGGTGACTGAGGTTTGGCAATTTTCTTCTAACCATTCCTCCATAAGCAAAGGGTCTGGAATATTGTGGAGATTTATAGATACAACACACTAATTCAGAATTAGATTTACCTGAGCATTAACTGAATGAGAGAACTCAATAATGTGTATACTAATATTGGTATAATAATCTCTCACAAATGTTGCTGGAGAAAGCCCTGGGAGCATAAGATTTTGTATCATTTCTTGTTTTTTCTTCTATTGTTACATCTGCTTAGTCATCAACTCCTGGGGTTCCAGTAAACAAATTAATAAATAAAATTGTTGGGACTACATCCTCCTGGCACTTGAGTGCTGGCTACATTTAATAAACTGTTTCATAAGATAGCTTTTCCCTCATGAAGTAAGAAAATATCAGAAAAGTAGGAAATGCACAATGACAGAAAATTATACCCTCATATCCCCCAGAGGAAATATTGATCTGATATACAAACTTAAGATAGGTATTTTATGGCTAATCAAGTATAAAAATGTGCTAGTGCCATCAACCAAATCTAATGGCAAATTTTCAACCTTCATCTCTTCCTTCTGCCTGAATCAGTCAATACTGTGCTACTACACATAACCCTAAAATTGGATAATCTAATACTAAACTCTCCCTATAATATTTCTATATTTTATAGTCATTCCTCCAAAATAAAGATCTTATAAAAGTAATTTGCTTCCAAGAAAATAACTCTAACTACAATATTATTTAGACAAATCACAC
Source organism: Phacochoerus africanus (assembly GCF_016906955.1). Lineage (NCBI taxonomy): Eukaryota > Metazoa > Chordata > Mammalia > Artiodactyla > Suidae > Phacochoerus > Phacochoerus africanus. The sequence goes on from NC_062547.1 coordinate 37,899,604, forward strand.
CTAGTTAATTATAAATTTACAATTATAAAAAAACAAAGATCAATCAGAAGAAATTAGAAATAAAAGGACTGTATGTGTTATTCTCTCAGCTCAAATTTTAAGATCTTAATAAAACACCAATCTGATCATTAACATATATCTCTGGTAGGCAGAATTTTAAGATAATCTTAAATTATCCTCACCTTTGTCTAAATTCCTTTCCTTGAGTATATGTGAGACTTGCGAATATGAAGAAATATTGGTCCTGTGATTATACTACATTGCATGGCAAAAATGAAGGGATTTATCAGATGTAATTAAGATCCCCAATCAGGTGAATTTAGTTAATCAAAAAGATGCCCTGAGGATTAAGATGGTGGAAGGAATGGAAGGACTGGAGCTCAACTTCTCTCCTAAAACACAACAAAATTCGTAACTAAAGGGTGAGCACTCTTCACTCAAATGGACCAGAAACCTTAAAAAAGATACCCTAACTCCAGAAGAAAAAGAGGAGGCCACAGCAAGAGGTAGGAGGGGCGATTTCGTGGTATAAACAACCCCATACCTCCTGGGTGGGAAGCTCCACAGATTGAAAACTAACTGGTTCACAGAGACTCCCCTACAGGTGTGAGAGTTCTGAGCCCCACATCAAACTCTAATGTGTGGGGATCTGGAACTGGGAGAAAGAGCCCCTGGAGCATCTGGCATTGAAGGCCAGTGGGGCTTGTGCGCAGGAGCTCCACGGGACTGGGGGAAACAGAGACCCCATTCTTAAAAGGCACACACAGACTTTCACATACACTGGGTCCCATGGCAGAGCAAGGTCTCCATAGGAATCTGGGTCAAACCTGACTGCAGTTCTTGGAGGACATCCTGGGAAAACAGGCGTGAATGTGGCTTGTTGGGAGGGAAGGACATTGGAAGCAAAGCTTTCGGGAATATTCAGCAGCAGTGCCTTTCTCTGGAGGTGGCCATTCTGGGAAAATCTGGCCCCACCCATCAGTCAGGCTGAGAAGCCCCAGGGCAAACAACAATCCAGGTGGGATCACAGCCCCACCCCTCAGTAAACAGGCTGCCTAAAGACCCCTCAGGCACACAGCTGCCTCTCATCCCATCCCGAGACTAAGGCCCACCCACCAGAGGGATTAGAATCAGCTCCACCTACCAGTGGGCAGGCATCAGCCCCTCTCATCAGGAAGCCCACAGCAAGCCCCCATACTGACTTCAGCCACAAGGGGGGCAGACGCCAGAAGTAAGAGAGGCTACAACTCTAGTATCTGTAAAAAGGTCACCACACCAAACACCTATAAAAATGAAGAGACAGAGAACTATAACTCAGATGAGGGAGAAAGGAAAAACCCCAGAAAATCATCTAAGTGATGAGGAGATTCTCAGCATCCAAGAAAAAGACTTTAGATTGTTGATGCTAAAGATGATGCAAGACATTGGGAATAAACTGGAGGCAAAGATGGATAAACTTACAGGAAACACTGACCAAAGACATACAAGATATCAAACTTAAACAAGAAGAGATGCAAAATACAATAATTGAAATAAAAAATTCACTAGAGGCAGTTAACAGCAGAATACAGGAGGCAGAAAAACAAATAAGTGAGGTGGAGGACAGATTAGTGGAAATTACAGATGCAGAAGAGAAAAGAGAAAGAGGATTGAAAACAAATGAAGAGAGTCTCAGAGAACTCTGGGACAATGTTAATCGCACCAACATCCGTATTATGGGGGTGCCAGAAGGAGAAGAGAGAGAGAAGGGGACAGAAAATCTATTCCAAAAGATAATAGCCGAAAACTTGCCTCCCATGGGAAAGGAACCACTCACTCAAATCCAGGAGGCACAACGAGTACCATATAAAATAAACCCAAGGAGGAATACACTGAGACATATTAATCAAACTAACCAAAATTAAAGACAAAGAGGAAGTCTTGAAAGCAGCTAGGGAAAAGAAACAAGTCACATACAAGGGAACCCCAATAAAGTTATGGGCAGATTTTTCAGCAGGAACTCTGCAGGCCAGAAGGGAGTGGCATGATATACTTAATGTGATGAAAGGAAAAAACCTCTAACCAAGACTACTCTACCCAGGAAGGCTCTCATTCAGATTTGAAGGAGAAATCAAAACCTTCACAGATAAGCAAAAGCTGAGAGGATTCAGCAACACTAAACCAGCCTTACAACAAATACTAAAGGAACTTCTCTAGGCAGAAAAGAAAAGACAGCAACAGGAAACAAAAATTCCACAAATGACAAGGCTCACCAGTAAAGGTATATATACAGTAAAGATATTAAACCATCCATGCACAATTATATCACCCAAATCAGAAATCATGAGAAGAGGTGGGTACAAATGCAGGACACTGGAGATGAACTTGCAATTAAGAGAACAACTTAAAACCATCTCATATACATATAGACTCATATCAAAACCTCAAAATAACAGCAAACCAAAAATCTACAATTGATGCACAAACAAGCAATCTCTGGAGAAGAAATGTATCTCACAGTAAATAAGTGCATAATCCACCATGAAGGGGTTCATTTGACATCATTTTTGGAATGCTGAAGTCTGCTTAGATCTGATTCTGATTTCCTCTCCATCAAAGAATTTATGATAATTATAATTAAATAATGCAACTGTACAATTAAATGATACAGTTCTATAATTGTATTATTAATAACCATTTCTCTCCATGGTACAATGTAAGGTCTATAATGTCTTGTTTATCACATCACCTAGAATGGTGTAATGCCTATATTGAAGAATCAATAAGATGTAACAAATTGTGAGGACATATTTATATAGCTACACTGTTTTTTAACCAATTTATGCATTTTATATTTTACTTATTTTCAGAGTATTATTTTTGCTATTCTTACCAGTTAAGTTATTCTTTTTATTACGCTATATAAAATATTTAGTGGTATATAAGGCTTTCTTTATAAATTTTAGTTGATAATATACACAATTTTAATATAATGCTAATTTTTAAAGAAAAATTGAAATGTAATAGATAATATTAAATAGTAAAGATGAAAGCCATACAAAATGGGATAAAGTATAGAATAAATTTCCTATTTGTCTCAGCATATTTTCCATTCCTCTTCTCCAGAGGGAGTCACTTACTCTCTTTCTTAAGATCCATGATATAATAATCTGTGTGAATGTAAATGTGTTTAAATATATGTATTTTATTCTGTAAAAAAAAATAAAAATAAACATCTACTACTTGATTTAAAAAAAAAAAATGATTGCCCTGTGTGGTCCAGAACTAATAAGATACTTTGAAAGAGGGCTTAGGACGTCCCTGAGCTCAGAGGTGGGAAGCAGCAGAGACCCTCCCGTTTTCTGTTGCTGGCTTTGAAAAAGCAAACCACAGTGAGTCTTGTAGCCACAAGGAAATGGATTTATTAAGTAATAACCACAGGAACTTGGAAGAGGACCCCAGGCCTTAACTGAGACCAAAGGCCCAGCTGTCACCTTGGTTGTAGCCCATGACACTCTAAGCAGAGACAATGAGGCAGCTAAGCCATGCCTGGATTTCTAACTCTCAGAAACTGTGAGATAATAAATTTACTTTTCTTTAAGTCACTATGTTTGTGGTGATCTTTTATGTAGCAGTAGAAAAGGAAAACAGTCTCAAGGGAATTTTTTTAAAAAGGAATCATCTAAAACCTGCAAATTAAACAAAATAATCTAATTTTTCTCCTTCTGATAATCCTATTTAAAATCTTATTCATTTGTTCCAAATCTCTGTATTTTATGAAGACTTAAGATGAAAGAATTAAAAGTTATTTTTCCCTCAGATTCTCCACAAGTAAGGTTCTCAAATGTAAGGCCCAATACCCATCTGAAACAGGTGAAGTTGCCTAGCAACCATTTCCCTCCACCACCCTGGAAATGCTGAGTGCATCTGTTCAAAGAGCAACTAACTCATAGATCAATAATTAAGACAGGAAATGAAGACAAAAGGAGGAAATGGTAGTGCACTACTCAACCAGGTAAAATAGGATCCGGATATTAAAAGGCAAAATTACCACAAAGGGCCTCTCCTCATTTCCTTTTCTTTGCTGAAACACATAAACACAGAAAACTTCATTGCTGGCAACCTCACAAACACAAACGTTGTTGGACTGACAATGAGGACTCATGACCCAGGAGAGGCCATGTGTTGGTACAAGACTGAAGACAGCTTAAAGTCATCTAGCCCATCCCACTCCCATTTTACACGTAGGAATGTAGAATAAATAACACAAACACCGATATTTTAGAAAACAGAAAATTAGAGATAGTGACTGATCCAAGATGTGATAGCATTAGGAGCCTAGCTATACTAGAACCTTCAAATCTGAATGAGAGCTTTACACTCAAGTAGCTTCCTACAGTATAAAGAACATAGGGTTTGGGTGAAGGTAAACTGACAGGATGCTTATTGAGTTTGAGTTTTAATTTGCTCATCAATAAAATGTGGATAATTCCTTAAGCAGTTGTAAGAAACATGAATTTATCAGTGCAAATAAAATCATCTAACTCCTCCTGGCACATGCTAAATGCAGATATTTGTCATTTGAGCCTTGAGAATTGAGATCTCCCTTAGACAGTTGTTCTTTTTTTGCAGCCATTAGAATCCCTTGAGAGAATTCTAGATAAGTACTCCTTAGGGAAATGCAAATAGTCAGTGTATCTAGTCCCATATAAACTTTAAAAAAAAAAAAATGGGAATATTTACCTAGTCAATTTTGGAAATTCCAGCTTAATCCATGAAAGAATTTGAATGTGATTCAGTATAACATATGAAATCTCAATTGAATAAGATTGAATATATTTCTCATGGAAATTAAGTAACAAAAATATCTTGTTAAAAATGATATTACAGCTTTTGTTACTTGATTACTCAAATCAAATATATTTAAAGAGCGTATTTTTACCTGGTAATGACACATTAGAAAGGTATCTTCAGGGATATAATTAGCAATATAATTTTAATGAGAAAACTTCATAGAACATCTTACAAATTTACACTGAGTAAACCAAAAAGTTTCATTTGCATATGTTATGTAAACATACTTTAACTCTTAACTTATATTTGCATGCTGTTTTCAAAAGAAACAATTTGGGTAGATTCAAAACCAATATCTATTTAGAATTCAACCATTCATATTTCTTTTTCTTTATGAGAGGCAAATTCCTTCCAAAGTAACAAAGATAAGCAGGCCTTAAGATTCTAAATACTTGCGAGCGCTAAATATAAATTTGAGCCTGAAACTTAATTGCAAATCAAAAGAAAAAACGTGGGAGAAAACTGATAGGGTCTTTAGAGAATGAAAACAAGGTTATTTTCTAGCAATTAGAGGTAAAAGGAATGTTTAGTCTTGAGCTTCACCTGGACTAATGATTTTTCAGACACTTTATGTCAGGCATTTCTGAGATTAGCTTATCCCTTGAGTATACTAATAATAAACATAATGTCAAAGATTTAATAGGACCTTACTACAATTAGGCACTGAGTTAAGAATGTTACTAACATTAACTTATTTCCTCATCATGACTATGTATGGGGTAGACGATGTTATTGTTTTCATTTAATGATGATTGAACAGAGGCACAGAGATAGAGTAAAATGACCAAGATCACTTAGCTTAATGAGTAGTATTGACAGGAGTTTCAACCTCCTTATTAGTAAATTTGAAAAATGATCAATAATAGTAAAAATAAAATATAATACTTAAAAATACATTCACTTGTAATCTAACTTGTTTTCTTGCTCCATCTAATCTTTTCAATGCAAAGAAAAATTCCTATAAATATCATAATACAGTAGTTAAGAAACCCTTTCGATTATTTATTGCTGATTAATAGACCATCTCTAAATGTAGTGGCTTATAAAAACTACAGTTTAATATCTTTCGGAATTCTGTGTGTTGGCTGGGCCTCACCAGGAGGGTCTTCTGCTTCACAGGACACTGGCTGGAATTTACACTCACCTGCAGTTAGGTGGTGTCAGAGATGGCCTAGACATTCTAAGAGGGCCTCACTGGCCCTGTTCATGCATCTGATCGCTCCACATTCCTGGCTTGGCTCTTTACAACATGGTGGCCGGTTATTCGTTTTCTTATATAATGCCTTTCCTTAAGAGAAAGAAAATGAAATCTGCGAGTCACTTTAGGTCTGGACTCAGAAGTCTGAGCTAGCCACTCCTACTATAGTCTCAAAGCAGGTTACAAAGCCAGTTCAATTTTAAGGAATAGGAAATGAGCTGGAACAGCAGGGACATACCAGGAGGAAAAACATCATTGATAATAATTTTCTGAGACTGTGTCACAGACAACTAGTCTATATTTTACTTTTTCCATTTCCCTTCATCTGACTGCTATCTTTAAAGTAATGTTTAAAATGATTAAATCAGAAGAATTAAAAAAGAACAGCAGAGTAAAGGACAATGAGTCTACATAAAACAGACATGAGTATTTTAAGAATTTTAATGAAATCTATAAAACTCATTTTTTTAAGTTTATATGGGTGCAAAGGGATAGTCTATGTAGGGGAGCTTGGACAAAGGCCTGCAGGAAAGAAATTACAATGAAGTTTGGAGGACTCCTTACAAATTAATAAGACTAAAAATAAGATGCAAATGAAAATCTATTCAGAATAAGGATGGAAAGAGATAGAATGACAGACCAAGGATTGATAGTGGACATTTTGCCCATAGTCATCCCTGGGCTCACTTTTTAAAATGCAACATAACCAACAGAGAATTGGAAAGAAGTTACTTTTTGACTCAGTTGGAGATGTCTAGTTCTTGTCAAATGTTTGATCTGTTTTTGAACATACATTTCTATGGCCTTGAAATGTGATGACAAGAGTTTTGGACAAACATGTCCATGATACTGCCAAACTTAAATTCCTCTAGTGCAAAATGCCTTAGAAAAGTGTCATGCACAGAGAAAGATTTTAAAACCTTCTTCAGAGAATATAAAACATTCAATGTAATTCTGAAAAGAATCCTACTACTGGTTTGATAAAATAAAAATCTACCCAGGCAAAATCACATGTGGATGCCAATTCTCTAACAAAATGCTGTTAGGGCAATTGACTAATATAAATAATGACCAATTTCTTTATGGAAATGATTACGAGATGTAACACTGTACCCCCCCTCCTGCCCCATCCATGATACACTCTCCGCAAGAGAGTGAATTAATGGCATGTATCACCAGAACTTTGATAGAAAATAGATGATTTCAATAGTTTTACCAATTCTATATTTCTTACTGATTAAAGAATTAAGTCAGTGATCTGGAACAACTGAAAACAAAGAAAATGATGGAAGATTTTAAAATATAACTTAGGCGATCTGTGCTTTATTTATATAACAGACATATGTATACTTATTGCTTTCTCTTTGTCTGACACAATTCTAAATTATGTTCATAAATATAAATAACAACTCTCTGAGGAAGGTGCTATTGTCGTTCCCATTATCCCCATTATATAAGTGAGAACGCTGAGGAATAGAGAGTTTGAGCAATTTGTATAAAGTCACACATGGTTCATGGCAGGACCAGGTTTCAAACCCACAAGTCTGGACTCCTGAGCATGAGCTTCTATCCCTACACTACTTAATGTCTGAAGTTTCTTCTCAGTTTCCTTTTTAAAAAGCATCAAATAGGATATTTTCACTCATCAAACAAATTTTATTGAGTTCTTAATTTGTGCCAGGCACTGTTCTGAATGTCAGAGACACAGTGGCAAACTAAAGACAATCCAAAATTACTGCTCTGTATTGTTGGTAGACAAGACAAGGAATAAATAAGTAATCCTGTCAAACATAAATATATGGGTGAATTTTGAGAACATTCACTAAGTGGAATTAGCTGAAAGGCAAATATTGCATGATACCACTTAGATGAGATATAAAAAAAGAGTCAAATACAGAGAAACAGAGAGTAGAATGATGGTTTCCAGGGACTGGGCATGGAGAAAATGAGGAGTAGCTATAAATAGGAATAAACTTTCAATAAGAGATGATGTCTAAGCTCTAGAGTTCTGCATTATAACATCATGCCTATAATTAATAGTACTGTACTGTAAATGTAAAAATTAAGGGGGGATAGATCTTATGTTAAATGTTCCTACATATGCATACACATACACACACGTACACAGAGTTATCGAACAAAAAATAGGTAAATTGATAAATAAACCAGATTATTTCATAGTAGTATAAGCTCCATGAAGGACGTAAAAAGAGATTATGTATTACAGAAGTGGACCCCTTCATATTAACTGGTCAGGGAAAATCTTCTGAAGAGGTGACAATTTAGTTGAGACCTAAGTAATGAGGAAAAGATAAACCTTTGAAAAATCAGAGAGAAAGTTTCCAGGCAGAGGGAACAGCAGGTGCAAAGACCCTTAGGTAGAATGGACCTGGTCTGTTCAAGGAGCCAAAAAGAAGGTAAGAGTACTTAGATTGTAGAGGGAAAGGGATTATAATGAATAAAGGGTGGAGTCAGAAGCAAGCAATAGACCATGTTAAACTCCGTAAGAATGGTAAGCGAGATTGAATCTTATTCTAAGGACAAAGGCAAACCATCAGGAGGGTTTTAAGCAGAGCTGAAGCATTTGAGAACATTTGTTATTATATTTATTTGCCTGGTAATGAGCGTTGAAAGTCAAGAAGTCAGAAAATTTATCAAAGTTAAAGTCATGGCATCCAACTCTTTTCACTGTTAACTTTTAAGACATTATTTAAAAATTTTATTTTGCTGGGATTATAGTTTCATTGAATGTGGAGGAATAGCCACCAGAGGCATATCTACATCAGTACCCAGTGGTGCCATGGAAATGTACTTTACTACGGTTCAGAGAAAAGCCAGTTCAACTTCACTTCTCTCTCCTAGAGAGGTAATGTGTGTGGTAGGCTGCATACCCTTACTCTGGAGAGAAAACCTGGGTCCAAATCCCACCTCCACCACTCTGTTTCCTTGGGTAATTTATCTAACCTCCTTAAGACTCATTTTCTTTTTTTTTTTCTTTTTTTATGGCCACACCTAGGGCATATGAAAGTTCCCAGGCTAGGGGTCGAATCAGATCTACAGCTGCCAGCCTACAACGCAGCCACAGCAATGCCAAGATTTATTTTGTTAATTATTAAAGTAGAATTATAATAATACCTTTCCAGGATATTCTTACAAAGATTAAAAAATAAATATTTAAAATAATACCTGAGATTTAAAAAGCCTGAATTAAAAGATTTTGATAAAAGTGATTTAAAAACACATCCAGCTGTCATAAGAAAGCCAACATCTATTTGAATCATTTGGGGGATGTTTTAAATGGTTGGTTTTTCTCCTTGTCATGTCTAGGACCAAAATCTGACTCTACTGCATGAATTCACTTTTGGACTATTTTGCCTTTTTAAGAGTGCTGTCCTTGTTTTGTAGCTGTCTTCTTTCACTGAACATTCCCTTAACTCTTTCATTTCAAAAACTATTGCTATAACTATTAATTTACAACAAGAAGTTAATCCTGAAACCATAGAAGTCTAACACTGTAAAAGGTCTTTCTTGCTCACACATAGATATGCTGTGGTTGAGAGGCCCTTCAGTCTTGTAGAACATGCAGCTCCAGGATTGGAGCTTACTTACCGGCAATGCCCTCAGGACTATTTTGCTTTTTAAAAACATGGCTCTCTGTGAAATAATGCCATTTGCAGCAACATGTATGGACATAGAGATTATCATTCTAAGTGAAGTTAGAGAAAGACAAATACAATTCCACTTGTATGTGGAATCTAATAAAAAAAATGATATAAAAAAACTTATTTACAAAAGAGAAACAGGCTAAAATATTTCAAAATCAAACTTACAATTACCAAAAAGTAAATGTAGGGGTACATGGTAAATTAGGAGGTTGGGGTTAACATATACTCACTACTGTATATAAAATAAATAACAAAGACTTACTGGATAGCACAGGGAAAGAAATCTACTCAGTATCCTATGACAACCTATATGGGAAAAGAATCTGAAAAGGAATGAATATATGTATATGTATGATTGATCATTTTGCTGTACACTTGAAACTAATAATGTTGTACATAACTATACTCCAATAAAATAAAAAAAATGACTATCTGCTATTCAAAAAATATGAGCCACTTTCCTCAGAGGTAAGATAAGATATTGTTATATTGGGTTTTATTTTTTTCTTAGTTTTACAACTTCCAAATAATTGCTTATGTTTAGCATGTTTTCCTAGAACAAATGGATAACTCAAAAGATATGTTAATTCAGAATTTTTATAAAATTTTGAGATTCTCTCTCTCTCTCTCTCCATATATATACACACACACACACACACACACACATGCATATTCAGGGACAGATATATTCTAAAATCTTCAACTCTAAATATATATCAGGAAAAGTACCCATCAACCGATCTAATTAAGAATATATTAAAAATAGCATAATTCCAGACGCATGTAAATGAAGTAATTAAAATGCAGAATAAAATGAAGACTCAGTTCTGAGGTTATGTTAATGTTCACATTTTTATACATTGGTTTCTGACAGCTACATATTGTTGCTTCCTCCTGTCCTATCCATACTTTATTAAAAGAAGCATTAATATTATTTTTCAAATGACTTGCAAAAACACATTACCTAATATTAAAAGTATATTAGAAAAGAAACAGACAACATGCTTTCCTCTTGTTACTCTGCATCTGAAAACTGTATGCAATTGAATCTTCGCAATTTAAGAAAGATGCAGTTGAGATTGGAATAGTGACTGGAAGGCTAACCAATAGAGGATGAATCTAATTTTATAGAAGAAGAGAAAAAAGAGGTGAACTAAATACTTGAGATTTTCAGTAGGACCAAATGAAGATCCCAGGGTTTGTTAGGTTTGACTGTAAAAGATGGCCATGAGTATTGAGAGATAACCAAATGTCCGAATGTTATTATTATCTATTACTATGTTTTCTGTAATTCTGAGTTTTCACCTCGATATTATTAAACAGTTTAATTAACTTAGGAATTATATATTCCTTAAAGGTGGAAAGATTTTACCAAAGAAAGGTCAAGGAAGAGTTTTTGACCAATTTTGAAATTCTTTTATGATTTTGGCCTAATTTAATTTTCTAAATCTCATTGAGTAGACTTCTATTTTATAGAAATATATAGATTTTACTGACATTTGAATTCAATAATTTTCACTTTTAATGTTTAGAAAAAATAGTATATGAAATTTGTAATTTTACAATAAAATCTCTTGAGGCATTGCTGTTTTCTTGAAAATTTATAAGTTGGAATAGGGCCTTATCTGACATATATTTTCTCTTATCTAGTATATTAAATAATCTTGATTTTAATTTCTTCTTTGAATACACTCTCATACCTAGCAGTAACAAACTGCACTGGTGTTTTGGAATATCACCCTTGCTAAGGGTAATTTGTGCCTAGAAATTGAATTTCAGCCGGCAGCAGCCTGAATCCTAATGCTCCCATGTATATCTAGTCAGCATATTTGGTGTCTTCTATAGGTAGAAGTTCAATATCTACCTAATGCGTCTAAAGGATAATGCTTATGTTTAAAACCCTGGAACTTTTATTTTCCTAAGACACAGTATTTGCAGCCCTGCTTCTACAGAAATAGCTACACTGTCTCTTCTTTTATAAAGATGTCTTAAACTGCAATATCCTTAAAAAATACCATGAGAGTTAAGATTTAAAGTCTTTTAAAAGGTAACTAACTACACATGTATAAAAACATAACTACACTGGAAATACAGGCTGCATCCTACCAAGGGGAAAAAAAAATCTGTGCTTAATAAAGAGCCAACAAAGCTTAAATCTTTTGTTAAAATTTAATATTTAAATTTCTGAATTAGTTTTTTCTTCAGAATTGCACTGTATATTTCTTAATATGTTTGGCAAATGCCCCTGTTGTTGATTTCTGTGCCTTTCTACCCCCAAATCACAAGTCCTTTGCTCTATACTATGACACCTCCACAACAAGAGCAGAGATCCCTTTAAAACCACATACTCATTTCTGGAACTATTTTTTTTTTCTTTTTTCTTTTTGTCTTTTGTCTATTTAGGGCAATACCCACGGCATATGGAGGTTCCCAGCCTAGGTGTCGAATCAGAGCTACAGCTGCCAGACTACACCACAGCCACAGCAATGTGGGATCCAAGCCATGTCTGCATCCTATACCACAGCTCACGGCAATGCCAGATCCTTAATCCACCGAGCGAGGCCAGGGATTGAACCCAGGTTCTCATGGATAACAGCCGGGTTCATTAACCACTGAGCCATGACAGGAACTCCTGGAACTATTTCAAAAGGAAAGATAGACGGGGGAACATGACTCTCTACATCCAATTTCTCCTCCCAAATTTACAAATCAGGTAAGTTTCTTTCAAAATAGAGCATGGGTAACAAGGGAGTGGTAGGTGGGATAGAGAGAAGCAAGCAGTATTATGCTAGTCAATGTTATTCAGGTAAGGAAACAAGGAGGGAAGAAACATCACTCCTTCGCAAACAAAAACAAACAAAAAAAATCCAGTATCACTTAAAGGAGTTTTACTACACCTCTAAGATGAATACCAAAATAGCATCAACTAAAATTTAGCAGCTCTTTCAAATAGTATGTAAACAAACATTCAATAAATCAAACGGAAAAAGCAGAGTGTACTCAGTCACTCTCTAATGCGTTTGGTTTTTATTTCTTCATAGCCCTTCTCTTGTTTTGCCATGGAGTGTTATTGAAGAAGGATCCATGGGTAATATATTTTGGAGTATCTTGTTCATCTAAGAATGTCTTTCTGTTGCCAGTATACATGATCATTAAACAAGAAAAGAGTATAAATTGAAGAGACAAAAATATTCAAGAATTACATTCAAGAATAATGAAGAAAAATTTTAAAGCATAAGGAAAAAAAAGGAATTTCAGATCAAGTGGACTAACAAATTGTGAACTGATGAATAAAAACCCTTCACACAGAGTCACATGATATTTTGGAATATCAAAGACAAAGGGTCTTAATGGTTTTATGGACACCAAAATGTGTTACCTCAAAAGAATCAGGATTATTTTGATTGAATTTCTCATTTAATAACATCACATGCGGGAGTTCCCATTGTGGCGCTGTGGTTAACGAATCCGACTAGGAACCATGAGGTTGCAGGTTCGATCCCTGACCTTGCTCAGTGGGTTAAGGATCTGGCGTTGCTGTGAGCTGTGGTGTAGGTTGCAGACTCGGCCTGGATCCCGCATTGCTGTGGCTCTGGCGTAGGCCAGTGGCTACAGCTCAGATTGGACCCCTAGCCTGGGAACCTCCATATGCCACGGGAGCGGCTCAAGAAATGACAAAAAAAAAAAAAAGACAAAAAGACAACATCACATGCTAGACAACAAAGAACAATTATGAATAAATTGCTAATTTAGTCAATTTGCTTTGAAATTACCTAAACATTTTTTAAAGTGTTAAATTATCTTTTAGGTGTTTGGAATATTCAATTTGAATTTCTATTCATTATAAATTATTAAAATATGAGATTAACTAGCCTATTTAAGCATTCCTATGAATGGAGAACAGACATTTAAATTTAAATATCTGTAAGAACCCTATATTAACATTCTTTTATTAAAAAAACACGCATCAAACAAGGAGCATCTGTAGCTTTTACAAGTGTTGAGTGCAGAAGCTGACAAATAGGTGCAATTCTGGAAAGCAGAGCAATTTGTTTACCTGTTATACCAAACTAAAATTAAGTAAAACATGGATGAACCCTATTGGTAGCTAGATAAAAACAGAACATAAATTGGTCATTTTAGTGATGCATGGCTTCGTCTAAGTATAAGAAATAAGAGCCTTAGCCATTTTTAAGTGCCAGAGAGGATTTAGCAACTGCTGCTAAATTGCTACTGGAATTCCAAATAGAACATTGAATAACCCCACTTCAGGGACAAATGTGAAATTAATTTAGCCTTGCAAAGAATTGTGCAAAACTGTTAAGCCATCAGATTTCTTTCCAGCATAGATTTGGACTGACTTGGCTTGTAATTAATTCTATCACTGCTTTCTCCTCTTGTTTTCTACTTGATCAATAATAATCATATTGTTTGCTACATGATCATCATCATAATAATATCTACTTATAGCAACTTCAGGGAAATCCATAAAGCAACAAACAATGAACAAAGGAAAAGATACACAAATTTTCTAACTTTCACTTTGTACTTGTGTCCTCATTTGTATAATAAAATGGAGGATGGGGGACAACGATGTTACCTCTTTCACAGGACTATTGAGAAGATAGACTTAATTTACATGTTCTAATCACTTAGAACAGGGGTTCTCATATGGTTCATATGCTGTGTAATTGTTAGCTAGCATTGAACACTTCAACATTTCTTCTTTTAAACTTTTGAGTTATGACAGCCTCCTGACTACTATTTCCAATAGAAGTTCAGAAACACCAAGATACAGAACTCAAAATGTGTTGATTTCAAGACATAACCTGGGAGATTATTTTTGTTTGCTTTCACCAAATTTCTAATCCAAGTTTATTATCAAATAATTTCTTCTTTTTCAAACTTGTGGAATATTCTCTACTCTGTCACCTTCATCTCATCAATACTGAGAAAAAATTTTATAATTGAAGAGTTTGATTGTGTAGGATATGGTTAATAGTGTTTTTATTTGTTTGTTTGCTTTTTTGGGGGCCACACCAGTGGCAGGTGGAAGTTCCTGGGTCAGGGATTGAACCTGAACCACAGCAGCAGCCCAAGTGGCTGTACAGACAACACCAGATCCACAGATCTGTAACCCACTGCACTACAAGGGAACTCCCAGTTAATTGTTTTAAAGAGTATTTCACCTTTCCATCTTTTTTCTCTGTTCCTTAATGTGGTTCTTTTAATAATAATGTCTAATTTGATAATTTTATGATTATTTATTCTTAAAGTCATCAAATATTTTTCCTGGGGCAGAGCTCATTCAAAAGTAATTTGGTTCCTAAAATAATATTACTTGATCTTGTTTCTTACCAAAGACAGTATATAGTGAATATAGATGGATAAAGCTGAATATTTCTCATGGAGATTTCTCCCATTCTGAATTCATAGTCCCTGTTGTATGTTCATTTTTGTTAACAATTAAAATTGCCATATCCAGACTTCCCACTGTGGCACAATGAATTCAGAATCTGACTGCAGTGGCTGAGGTTGCTGAAGAGGCATGGATTCGATCCCCAGCCAGTGCAGTGAGTTACGAATTCAGGATTGCTACAGTTGTGGCCTAAGTCACAGCTTTGGCTCTGTTTTGATACCTGGCCTGGGAATTTCCATATGCTCCTAGTGCAGAAGAAAAAGCAAAAAAAAGTGCAGTATCCTACATTCTAACTTGCAGTTTCAAAACTTTGCTAGTGAAATTATAATGTTTCTATATTGATTATCCTCAATTAGATAACTTCTATATGCATTCGCACAGTCTTTTATGTTTTCATATTATAAAGTGTATTTAGAATAGTGCTTAAGATAAATGTGAAGATAATGCTGCAATTGGATTTTTACATTTTTCCAAACCATCCTTAACTTACCCATTTTTAAAGATCTAATCCAAGTAAAATCTCCATTTCTCAAGTAACTAGTTTGTTTCAATATAACTGTATTATGACATTATTCTCTGAGTGAAGAACACATTTTTAAATGTGAATAAGAAATGTTCATCTTTTCCATATAACTCAGATACTTTCAAGTATTCCCGAAGGAGTAGTGTTGATTGAAATCTCAGTTGCTAATGAAGTCCAAAAATCTCTTTTTTGGAGAGAGGTAATCTTAGTATTTATTTTAAAATGAATACTCCAAATAATGTTTTCTTTCTTAATCATGTACTTTCAAATTATATTTCTAAATTACAAATGTAACCTTTAGTCCACCAGTATTAATTTTGCAGTTTAAAGCGAACAACTTAATTTAACTGTAAATAGGGATTAACTGATTTGCAAAACTTGAATTATAGTAATCCCTAATAGAGATAAGGCTCTTCTTCCAGCGATGCCTGTATCCCTCCACTTCAAGGCTTTAGTTTCACAAAAAATATATATAAATATTTTATACAAATATTATAATTTTAAGAGATAAAAGAGAATGCACAGATAGGTAGTGATGAGATGCTCATGCTTATATCATAGGGTTTTATCTTAGAAAGAAAAAAATGAAGAAAAGACCCAATAAATTTATAGCTGCCACTCATTTTGGACTAAAATCTTCCCAATATGTAGGTGAGAACCAATCCATGGAAAAAGACCTATTTGAAAACATTAGCATACATATTTAAGTCCCTAATTTCAGGCAAAAAAAGGAAGATGGAATTCGATGAGTGAAGGTGAGGTTATAAGGAGTGGAAGCCGACACCATCACCCTTGCTTAACTCACAATGTCTACAAAAGTATTGACAAGAGAGGACACGTGCAAATGTTTGTTGCCTCTTCATAAACGCATACTGTGGCACTTCACTTGGATTTATGCATCCAATGATTTGATGCCTCAGAAAAGCCGTAAACAATACCAGAAGAAATGATCCGACAAAATGTGAAATGTAAATTTCAGGGTCTACGCCCATACTAGTGATACACTGTGAATATTAATTCTAGCTCTGATTTAAAAACAAACCTGTGGACATGTAATTACTGGGTCAGAAGGGCAACCAGAAATGAAAGTCTTTCATATTAGAATTATAAGTATTTCTGCCAACAGTTACTAACAAGGCCATCATATCTATAGATAATCAATGATAAAATATTCTTAGTGGTCCTCCAGGATAAACTGGCCATGTGTCAGAGCAGAACATTGACTTTAGCTCCATTCTGCAAGGTTAGCATTCAGAGTTGAGAGTAGTACCAATTCTTCCAATAGTATGAGAGAGAAACAGGGTTCAAGCCCTATAGTTGGCCAGGATTGATCACCTTGGGCGTCAGTCTATGGTTTGTTATGACAGTGCTGCAGAAGACCAACCCGTTTTTTTGGAAGGCAAGATTTCAAGGAATTAGACTTTCAAAAAATTTAACTTAACTCATATTTCTCTCTAGCGCTGATCCCAGCAAAGTTTTTAACCTGTTCTTAATATTCTGAACACCTTTGTTATAGGGTTAAAAATAAGAGTTTCGATTAGTATAAAACAATACTTGACAATATTAATAAAGTGATTGATAGATGAAAGTGTTAAGATCCACTCCTAAAAGTGTCAAATTATAACCTATGTTGGAAGACAAGGAGAGTGTTTCAGTATTTGCTGCATTACCCTTGCAGACTTTCCTTACCCTTGCATTACCCTTGCTGCATCACACTCAGAACCACAATCAGATGTTCTATCCCCACCTTTCCTCACAAAGTAAGGATAATAAGAATTACCTGTTGGGGTTGCTGTGAGGATTATACAATGAATGAAATACCTGTAAGTTTCCTAACCCAGTACCTCACAGTGCCTGAGAAGAGATCAAGAAAATCTTCAAGTGTTTTCTCCCCAAACACACAATATAAAGATAAAGAGTTAGTGCTTTTTCCAATGAACAGAGAAATGCAAATACTCTAGAAATTGCATCAATCCACTGAGAATTTACAGTTCAGAATTTCCAAGAATGTCCTCCTTTTCCAATCAGATCACAACGAATAATAGTGTGTGTGATATCGCCATAAAACCAAAGTACTGGATGTATACTTAAAATATTTTATCTGAAACCAATACCAAACATATTAGAATAAAAATATTTAAGACCAAAATTTATATTATATATAAATTTCCATATAAAATTTCTTAAATTTAAGTTTTTCAAAAGCAGACTCTATGCCACATTCATCTTTGCTCCCTAAGTGTATTTTATGGGGAAAATAAATCATAGCACATCAAAGTTGTTATTCTCTTTTATGGTTGGAAGCAGTGTTAGAGATAAAATGTTCATGATCTCTAGTCTCTGTTGTTGACATTTTTTAAAAATGAGGGGTTTTTTTTTCTTTGGTATAAATAATCCCAGTTCTCTGGAAACTTAGTTTTCTGCCATCTGATAGACTTTGAATCTTTGGATTGTTTGTACCACTGACAAGTTCAAAGAACATGTCACTGAAAAAAATATTCAAGAAGGATATAATTTTGAATAACTGCATCATTTTTCTTATCCATTCATGTTAATACTCTCAGTTGGGATGTTGAGACTGATTACTCTTGGTTTCTTCTAATCCCCAGATAATCTTTGCAAATACATGTGAAACAAATATGCATTCAATAAATAGCTAAAACCCCCACTTCAGTTCTCTCTTTGACAGTCTTTTAACATTTTTTTTTCCTCTGGTAAACTTATCTCCTTTAAAGTAGAGAAACAGGATACATTAGAGAGACAGTTTATGCATTTGTTCCTGGGACATCAAGTGCTCTCATAATTCTGCCATGAAGATGCTTATTTTTCCCTCCTGTGATAAAGGAAGATTCCCTTTAGGGAAAACATAGCTCTGCAGCTGTGATGAAACTGAAAGCATTTAATGTATGACAGCAGTAAGAAAACTAAGTCCAGAACAAGGGAGCCAAATCAGTCACAGAACAAGCGTTACTCAGAGCAGCACAATCCTGAAATAGCAAGAGAGAATGAGCAGTGGAATGAAGGTGCAACATCTAGGAGAGAGAAATTCCTCTTCTTCCTTTTGGAATCTCACTGGCTTATTTTACATCTTCTCACAACATTGCTTGCTTCAGGCCTGAAACTTCCAAAAGTTTCTAGACAATTCTGTGACTGTAAATTCAAACTACCTAGCCTAGCATTCCATGATATGGATATTCTGGCCCCAACCCATCTTTCTGCTTAGAATTCATCAATAGCAGGCACTCTCACAAAATTTGGAAAGCTGAAAAGGAAAGCAGGAGCTTTCCTGCTGTAAAAATTGTAGATAGCCATAGATTCAATCAGACCTGGCATTTGCATTAGCTTCTGGGTCCTCCCCATGAATCTCACTTTTCTTTTTTTTTCAGATCTGTAGGTCACTCTGAAATACCCTATCATTACCTAGTTGGCAGGAGTAACATTTAGATCCTATCACTGAGACTAACAGCTATTGGTGCTCATTCTGACTACTCCACCAGCCCTTCCAACGGTACTCCTGTGTTAAATTTCTTCTTACTTGAACATTCTAGATCGGTTTCCATTTTCTTTACTGAATCCTGACTGTTAAGGTAGCAAGAGAAGTACAGATTTTTTTTTCCTGATGAGCTTCAATTTTGAGAGTCTTACACTGTGCACCCCAAAATAGGGATCAATTTCAAGAGATAGATATAAATATTATTCTTACACTTATCAGGCATTTTAATTGCCAAAGAGTCCACTTTGGCATCCAGAAGTGAGTTTCAACCTCAATTTAAATTTAATTTAAAAAATTACCTCCAACCAGATGACTTTATGGCAGTGTACGAATCCAGACAATCCATTCTAGATTCTGTGTCAGCTCCTTTTATACAATGCTTGGCTCTTTTCTTTCCTATTTTGCTTGAAGTACTTGAACTCACATTACCTCTCTTCTGGCTGCTGTGCAAGTACATATCTTTGTTTTCCACATTCTCATCCTTTTTCTCTTCCTAATTTCAAATTCCGGGTTGTCAATTAATTCTAGACACTTTTCCAGTCAACATGATAAAGCATGCATTCAAAGAGTAGGAGAAAAATCCATTACATACCCAGCTGAAAAATCTCAACGTAGTTACTATCACATTAAAGTAACTAAGCACTTAAATGATTTTGAGCCTGCCTTTGAGAAAGACATTTGTAGTAAAATCAATATGTCAATAAAAGCAAAAGAGACCCATTTTGTCCCCAGTATTTAAACAGGACAATTTTATTTACTAGGTGTGATCTATGCAGACCTTTGAAGTGAATAATTTCTTCTTTATGGATATTCTAAAATAAAAATTGATCTTTAACTATCCTAATAGATAATACACAGATTGCAAACATTACTTTAAAAGGATAGTGTTTAACACAGCAATTGTTGTTGTTGTTACTGAAAATAATTAGTCTTATTAACCTATGGTTAAAGCCATGATTCACTTTTAATCTCAAAATGAGCTATTTTAGTAGAATATACTTTATTTCATGATTTATGAGAATCTAATTCATTTGATCATTTTCTCTCTATGAAATAATTCATTTAAATTCTGACTTAATGTCTGATTTGTTCTCCTTTCCCTTCACCTTCTTGAAAAAAAGGTCTGGAATTTAAAAAGTGAAATAGAATCACCTCTATAACTTCAAAGATAAAGCCATTTTACTTAGCAGGATTTTTATAAATTTTTCTCTGGATTCAAATAGGCTCTGAAAGTTAATGAAACTAATTTAACAGTGAACAGATGGGGAGAATGACACAGAAAATTTGAAATATCAGTGGTGTGGACGTGAACAAGTAAAATTAATTTAACTTCACATAAAGAAATGGCACTTTAAAAACTATTTCCTTTCAAGTTTTATCCTTGTTTTCCTCTAAGCAGAAAGAAGAGATAAAAACCAATGCATAATCTATTTGAAGTCTATTTATAGATCACAATACCTGTTATCTAGGGTACATTTATTTGTCTAAGCCCAACATAAGAAATATCATCATAGGTGTAAGGAAATTAGTGAATTTCTCTGGTTTAAATTTTATTTATTACCAAATATACTACCTTAGCATGGGCACACACTTTTTTGACCTGCCAATTTCAAAAGGCATTAATTGAACCAAAATTTCCTCCCTTGCCCTACTTTTCTATCTTACTTATGAAGATCAAATTTGCAGTATATTAAAGCAAGAATTTGGATTAATTCCAGGAAATATACATGCATTACAACTACTTTCAAGAAATACAAATAAAATCATATAATTAAATGGAATTTTGGTTAAAGAAATACAAACCTCTTATTTTCTATTCACAGAAATAAAAATTAAAATAATTTTAAATCCTTTTAAAAATATTATCATCCAATTCTGAGTTAGTATTTTTTGTACTTGAAAAGGTATAGATTTGCTGACCATTGTGTAACTCTCACTTGGTCCATAATCCATTTTGACACTAATATATGATGTTAATTTTTTCATCATTATTTCTTATAATAGGATAAAATGATGGTTACTTAAGAGAAATATTTAGTCAGTGAAGCCTAATTTCACATCCTAGTTTCTCCCTTTACTTAACTGTGTAATGTTGTAAAAGTTATTTATCTGACTTCTTTTTTGCCATTTAAATGGTATAATTAAACATATGAGAGGTAAGTTTAAAAATAAATGCAATAAATGGAAAGATCTCAAATAAGTTTACTTTGCATAACATGGTAGATTTAGCACCTAAGTGTTTTTACTCTTTGTAAGCTTGCTTTCAAAGTGATTATCCAGAATTCCTTAATTCAGTGTATCTTCCTTCTTCCCTTCCTCCTTTCCTTTTTTCCTCCTTTTTTCATTCTTTTTTCCTTCTTTCCTTCCTTTCTTCCATATATATACATTTATATGTGTGTGTGTATACATATATCTATATATATGTTTGTGTATAGAATGATAGATTTTTTTTTTAAGTAATTTTTTTTTTTAAAGTAGTGATTTCCTTGCCGCAAGAGCCAGGAGCCATCCCAGCCCTCAGTGGCAAATGATCTTGCCAGAACACTATAATGATGAATTGGTTAGCAGATTGAGCTGAAGCAATGATTCCAATCTTGAAACAAATAAATCTTACCCAGTGAACTTTGATAAATTCACATAACTTGGCCCAATTTACATCTAATAAATTCAAATGTGTAGCAACTGTGATCCGTGAATACAGATTGTTAAAAATTTCCCCATGTGATTCTTAACTATTTGGTCTATAAGCAACATTTGAGGACAACTGGTCTAGATAGGTTTTTATTATTACAAAATGCTAAAATTAATACAGAAAATTAGCTTCTTTGTTCCCATCTGACTTCCTACTGACCAAAGAGGCAATTTGATTTCTAGTCCTCAGCCAAAACAAACTCTTTGAGTTCAGACTGCAATTACATCTTTATTCATACAGTCAAGAAAAAATTTTGAGTATCTGATAAGTCCCAGGCACTTTCCCTTCAATTTCCTGACACCCAAGATTAATTGCTCTTCAAATTCTTTCTCACATGCTGAGAATTTCCAAAGTTTGTGTACACTCAGCCCATGGAAGGCAGAATACTTCAAATGATTCCTTCAACTCCAAAATTCTGTTTTCAGTGCTATGACAAATGTAAGCAAAGAGGACAACCTACTCACAGGCTGGAGACTTACTTCTCTGGGGACATCTCTAAATATGACACATGGTGTGGACTGTGCCCAGATTACCACACACTACCTCTTCTTCCTGGACCACACAGCAGAAGGCAGCACTGAGACAGCAGCCACTCTCATCCCAGGCTTGGTACTGCATCTAGCTCACCTTGAGGTATCTATGAAAGTCATCTCTAGATTCAGTTTAAGGATGTTCATAAGCAAGATTCAGGAGCACACCAGCCACTTGGAAATGCTAAATGAACTGGAGGCAGTGTAGCTTCTGAGAGGAAAACATTTTAGTCTCTGGGCTAAAATTAAATGTAACATAACTGATAACTCAGTAACTAGAGTAAGTACTTTATTCTTCAGTCATCTGTGTCTCAATTGGCTTAGTATCAGTCTGTTTACATGGATATACTCTGTTTACAAAGAATTCATCTCACATGGGTGGTATTTGTGCTGTTGTGCCTGTCTAAGGGTTCTAGCTATTATTTACTCAGCTAGCCAACGATTTGAAAGCCAGCAGAATCAAGAGTCAAAATATTTTGTTACAGAATTGCTTGTCTCAATAATTTTAGAAAGAAGCTCTGTGCTTCCCCAACACTCTTCAAAATACCTGTAATGAGAAAATGTCACTAGTCGTAAATAGACTCAACTCACATGCCAACATCAAATAATTGGTTGCAGGTATTTGGAGTACAGCGCTGTGAAGGACTGTGAAGTCATGGCCAGACTTTTTAGTAGTTAATGCCCAGAAAGGATGGTGATGTCTGCTGTGGGCCAGCATCAGGGCTGGATTTAGGTCAATCCTGCACAAGAGTCAATATTACATGTTCTGTGTGTTATATTATAATGATCTATTTATATGCCTGTCACCCTCATGGATATACACTACCTCAGGAGAGGAACTGTATTTTATTTATCTCTGTACCATTCATAGCCAGTGCAATTGTGTTACTTAAGCACTTTGATGAATGGCTGAAAGGCAATAAATCAAGCAGTAATGTGGGTAGATTGCTGTTCTTTCCAAAAGTGAAATCAAGTTATCTCTGTATGGGATGATTCAGCTGCAACTCACACTCTATCCACTATTTCAATCAATCTAGCCTTCTGTCGCAAAGGAGCTAGGAGTTGTTTTGACTATTCATTCAACCCTCTTTCTTTTCAAAAATGATCTTTTGTGATTTCTACTCAAGTACTTACTATATATTTAGAGTCATCTGGCTCCTTATGTTTATTATTATCCTATAAATACTTCTTTCTTTATCCTTTTTTTTTTTAATTTTATCAACCTCTTCCAAGGCCAGGTGCCAGTAATTTAAAGACTGAACACACATACACATACTCATACATACATATATTTAAAAGCAAATTAACAAGATACCTTAGTTTAGGGAGTTACCACCGTGGTTCAGCAGATTAAGGAACATTGTCTCTGTGAGGATAATGGTTTGATCTCTGGCCTTGCTCAGTGGGTTAAGAGTCCAGCTTTGCTGCAAGCTGCTGAGCATTGGTCACATATGTGGCTCGGATCCTGTGTTGCTATATGGTTGTGGCTAGCCCTCAGCTGCAGCTCCGATTTAACCCCTAGCCTAGGTACTTCCATATGTCACAAGGAAGTTTTGTTTTTGTTTAAAAAACAAAAACAAAAAACAGGTAATATAGTTTATAAAATAACTTTTTATTTCCAATATATGTACTTATCATATACTTTTCAAATTCAAGTCACTTACAGGTTACTGCCCTTTCAGTAGGTGAACCAGCATCATCTTTTTTTTTGTTTCTCTCAACAACAGAATGCCCTTTTCCCCCCACTAATATCACTATTAAGAGGAATAAAAAAAAGTAAATCCTACTTAGTTATTTTTGGCTTGTTAGCAATTCAGGAAGAAAGTGTTAAAATTGAGTATAATGAAGATGTAAGATTCTTTGGAGGTTTGTTAAAACCATGCTTATCACCATGGATATGAATAATTACAACTTGGTATTTTTCAGTGAGATTGAAATAATTAGCTAATAACACCGAGGGCACCAGGTACCTGGACAACTGCACAAAAATTAAATCAGTTTTTTTTTTCCCTAAGAGTTACTCATTGATCAAGCATTCATTGATTATGTGTTGTAAGAGAAGCATTTGGGGGATATATAATATAACTCTATGCTCTAGCCTGTCTTCATAGGGAATTTCCAGTTCATCTGAGAAAAATGTAGACACACAGAGAAAAGAAAATAACATGGCATTATAAAATAAGAACCACCATCTAATAAGTCTGAAGTCATCTTTGGCATTGTCCTCTCTTTTATGTACCTCGAGGCCCAATTATCAAGTCTTTTGGATTCTTAACATTTACTTCTGTCCAGGTTGGCCATCACCAATCTTATTCAAATAAGCTGTTTCCATTGACTTGTCTGAAGAAAGCTTCCTGCTCAGTCTCTGTTCCCTCAAATTCATTTTCACAGTGACAGAGATGCTCTTTAAAAACACATTTTACCTGTTGCTGAAATCCCATGAATAGCCTCCCATTTATCTTGAAAAAAATTTTAAATCCATCTAGCCCTAGCCTCCCCATGAACCTCAACCTTGTAACATTCACCTTTGTTCCCTGAGATTCTTTTACCTTATCTTTGTAGCTTTTATACCTAATTATTTTGAGGGCAGACACATTGTTACTTTTCCTTACATTCCTCATGAAAATTGAAATAATATCTAGTGCATGGTGACTGTTGGAGAAATACATACTAAGTATTAAAAAAAATCAGAAAGATAGTGGAAAACTCAAAATTAAAGCCACAGGAGTGGAAGAGACATACATTGTTGCCTTACTATATTCCAGTTATTATACATGCATTGTCTCAGTTAACATTACTAATACTTTATCAGAGAGAAACAATTTTGTAGATGATTAAATTTACTTTTATAAACTTTAAATAATGTCCAAAATAACAAAACAGTACTAAGTCATAGAGCTGGGATTCAAACCTAGGTTTCTATAAGTTTCTCTGCCATAATACAGTATCTGAGTTATTTTAATTTTAGCCTAAAGGAAATGGAGAGATAAGATATTAGAACCAAGGAATAATATGGAATTATATATTATATATGGGGGGATGAATGAGAAAGGGTATACATTACTTACTTAGAGATTCAATGCAACGACCCTATTTAAAAGAACAAATCAATCAGTGAACCAAAATTGACATAAACAGTGTGCAAGCTAGAAAAGACAGGAAAGTTTTTTAAAAGGTATCATTTCTATCATAAAGTATGCCTTAAAGTACAGTATATTTATAAGAACCCACTGGTTCTTTTTTCAGGACAAAAGAAGAAAAGTTTTAAAGTAATGACGTTGTGGAAAACAAGGGCAAGAACCAAACTCTAAATTATTTAAAGTTATAGGATGCTATAAACCACTGTTAGAGAAAGTAATGCAAAGGCAAGGTGATCTCCAACCACACTGCATCTCCTTCTCTCCATCCTGAGGTACCCACTGAAATAACTGTAGGGAAAGAAATAAGGTGTTCTTCATTTCACAGTGGAGAGAAGGTACAAGTACACTAAAAGGAACTGAAAATCTAAAAATTAAAAAGTATAATTCTGCAGGCAAGATATTTGGTGAGTAGAATAATCTAGAAGTATGGAGTAACACACTGATGAAATCAGTTTTTATCAGGTTCAGGAAAAAAAATAAGTAAAAGTTTCAAAATTCGGATCCAGTGGTTTCACATATCTGAAAAGCTGTGTAACAATGCATCCTCTCTTGAGTTCAAAGATACTTTTAAAAAGAGAGCACTCATTAATAGGCTAACGATATAGTGTAGACAGTCTTAACAAGAATAAAAGACAAAAACACTAAGTAACAAATAATGCAATCTGAGAATTGCAACCAAAAATTAAATACAAAAACAAACAAACAAAAAGGATGGACTGGGAGTCTGGGGTTAATAGATTCAAACTACTACATATGGAGTGGATAAGCAATGAGATCCTGCTCTGCAGCACAGGGAACTACATCTAGTCACTTGTGATGGAACATATGATAACACTTGGAGGATAATGTGAGAAAAAGAGAGAGAGAGACTGCGTGTGTGTGTGTGTGTGTGTGTGTGTGTGTGTGTGTGTGTGTGTGTGTGTCTGGGTCACTTTGCTGTACAGTAGAAAATTGACAGAACACTGTTAACCAAATATAATGGTAAAAATAAAAATTAATTTTTTTAAAAAAATAAAGAGAGGGCATACTCAAGAGCCTGTCAATGACCAGAAAAAGAAATTGTCTTCTGCAATGTCTCATTTTGTGACATCTACAAATCTTTAAAATAAAATCATAACTTGATTTTAGATACTGAAATCTCTTGTTACTATAAAGCCTTTGGGTTTTAAAATTGTATTGCTAATATCAGAGAAATGTTCATGAAAACATTGATTTTATGGAACAAAAAGGACATATACGTTTATATACAAAATGAGACAAACATATGCTTGATAATCCAAATAAAGATTAGTTCTAGTAGTGGAAATTTATGATATCTAAAAGTCCAAAATTCATCAATACCTAAATATAATACATTCCTTGCTAGAAATTTTAGATAGGTAATCAAAAATAAGTGAAAATAAACCTAATGAGAAGTTCTGGAAGAGACAAAATGGAATAAAACATAATTTGTTTTTGATGAATAGTATATTTGTTCTCTTTTCTAAATTAACATAATTACTCTGATGTTGTTATAATTTAAGTGCTTTGTATTATTTAAACCACAAGGCATGTGTAACATAATGATAAAATTTCTTTATGTAAGATATCCTCTTTTCATTTAGTAAAAACTTTCAGTTGTTTAAATATCCTTCTTTTATTTTTAGTGACAAGTTTTACTTAAGTGTCTCATTTCCTTATTTATAGTGAGCTGTTGCAGACTAATATCATGTCTAAAGCAGTTCTATATCAGATATCTAGAGATGGAGGTTTTGTGGCATCTGCAGCTGTGTTCAGAGCATCCACCCTGAGTAGGGCCAGACTGCTTATATTCAAACTCCACTTTTCCACTTCCTGGGTATGCAACACTAATTTCTGAATGGCTTGGTTTCCTAATCTGCCAGAGGGTATAATTGTAATAGTATCTACCTTATACAGCTTTTGTGTCCAGAGTAGAGAAAGTGCTTAATACAAGTTTGATGGCAACTTGAAATAAGATTCTGCATCTTAAACCTCTGTGTGCATGGTCCCCAACACAGAACAAATGTTTACCTATTGGCTAAATGAATCAATGAAATGGAGAGTAAAATTGTGTGGACGAGTTTAAAAAAAATGTGCATATTTTATATATTATTATGTTAGTGACAACTCTTAAGTCTAGTCCTATGCTAGGTGAGGGTATACAAAGAATCAAGACTAAGGAGTCCCTTTGCTCAAGGACATAAGATGCTAATGAGGAAAATAGACAAAGAGGAGATGGGAGTTCCCATCATGGCTCAGAAATTAATGAACCTGACCAGGATCCATGAGGATGCGGGTTTGATCCCTGGTCTTGCTCAGTGGGTTAAGGATCTGGCGTTGCCATGAGCTGTGGTGTAGGTTGCAGACTCTGCTCAGATCCAGCATTGCTGTGGCTGTGGCTGGCAGCTGTAGCTCCAATTCGATCCCTAGCCTGGGAACTTCCATATGCTGCGAGTGTGGCCCTAAAAAGCAAAAAAAAAAAAAAAAAAAGAGAGACGAACTTTCAGTAAAATGAATTATCTGATAAACAAAGGCACTGAAGTCTATGGGAGGTCAAAGCAGAGAAAGTAATGCAATTCACAGAAGACTCATCAGAGGTGACTTCGGACCTGAATTTTGAGGCTCAAGTGGGTGAAAACAGTCCTATTTGGAGAAAGAAAGGGTGTAGGTGGAAAAAAAGGTTTGGGGGTTTAGAAGAGCTAGTGAGTTCATATTGACTGTGAAGTGTCACTGGAACATCCATGTAAAGGCATTGTAGCAGCTGGATATGAAATTCTTTCTGGGATAGAAAAAAAATTTTGTGGCATCTGAGGTTTTTTTAAATTGAGAAGACTTAGAAAAAGAATACAACCTGTAAATAAAAAAGTAGACACAAAAGTGAAAGCTTTAGGACTTACATGAGATTTAAGAGAAGAAATGACAATACAATTTTTAGAGGACAAATAAATATCACAAAAGCTAAAAGTAACATAAACCTTTTCTGCTTATTAATATACTAAGTGACATTTCCATAATACATTTTTCTCACAATTTTGGCTGTGCACTTTTCAACTGTCTCAACACAGAACACCAATTTCATAATATGTCTACAGAAAAAATAAAAAGATAGTTCAGTCTTTGCTCTAACATATTTGAATGAAATTAATTTTTGTTAAACTTGTTTAGAAAGTTTTCTTAGTCTCCAACTCTTTATTGATAACTTGCCTATGCAACCTTCTCTGTAGTTCCTTACTCAGAAGATGTGTCTTGCCCAGAGACAAGCCCTAGGGGAATCCCAGACTTCTCACTTCACCTGACTTGGCCCTCATTCAGTTCAGTGAGGCACTCTCTGCTCCCTCCCCACGCCATGAAGTCCTGGGATATGAGGAGAGATGAGAAAATGGTCATGAAGTTGGTATCTTTATGGTACCCATGAAAGGAGTACAGCATTATCTTTTTCTATCTTACTGTTTAGATTCAAAGATAGAGTCCAAACGTTTGACGAAATCTACCAACAGCAAAAAGTTATTGTGGGTTGGAGGGAGGCACAGGTGTTTTTGTTTATTTGTTTTTGTTTTAAGTATAGTTGATTTACAATGTTGTGTTGGTTTCTGGTGTACATCAAAGTGATTTAATATATATATATACATATATGTATATATATATACACAGACATCCTTTTCAGATTCTTTTCTGTTATAGTTTATTATAAGATATTGAATATAGTTCTGAGTTATGCAGTAGGACGTTATTGTTTTCCTATTTTGTATATGTTAGTCTGTATCTGCTAATTCCAAACTCTAATTTACCCCTCTCCCACCCTTTCCCCTTGGCAGCCATTAACTTGTTTTCTATGTCTATGAATCTGTTTCTATTTTTGTGAATAATTTGTATCATTTTTTTCAGATTCCACATATAAAAGAGATCATAATTTGTCTTTCTCTGACTTACGGAATTTAGTATGATAATCTCTAGATCCATCCATTTTGCTGCAAATGGTATTACTTCATTCTTTATTCTATTCTTTTTATGGCTAAGTAATATTCCACTGATGCCAATAGATACTTAGGTTGCTTCCATGTCTTGTCTACTGTAAATAGTGAGCAGAGAGGTTTTGAAGGATAGGTAGCCCCTAAGTTTTACTCATAGCCACCGAATCAACACCAGGGCAAAGTCTGATGCTGACCAGGTCAGTGCTCCATGATTCTAACCTGTAACTGGAGCAGCTTTATCCCTCCTGTAACCTGGAAGAGAACAAGTGGAGACCTGGAAAGGGGCTCCAGCAAGAAAGGAGCTCTATAGCTAAAGCTTCATTACCTGTACTTCTGGGTTCTAGAGTACAGATAGTGGAACATTAATTCCAAAGGACTATGCAAAAAGGGTAATATAATTTAATAAATTTGTAATATATAATTATAATAATATAATTCCTGGCTTGGAGGAACTGCTATTCTCATTGGAAATCCACTGGTACATTTGCACATATAATAGCCAAATGTGATTTTGGCAATGAATGCAACAATTCATAAATGTTAAATAAATGTCACAAACAGTCAATGCTGTAGAGAGGAAGGGATGATCAATTCACACTGGGTGGTCAGAGAAGGCTTCATAGGGAAGATGAGTCTTTAATAAGGACTTGAACCACGGGTAGAATTTATGTAAACAAAGCAGGTGAAAATTCATTACAGCTATGACAAATAATGTGAACAAAATGTGAGAGAAGGAATCTTAAGAACAAAGTATTATTCTAAGCGTCTACAAAGAAACTATTAAGAAAAATGGCTATGCAGATGTTGCCTATATTTGTGAAGAAATAGTCTTAAATGCTTCAGTCCTACCCAAAATAAATTTTGCTAAAATTTTGTCTTCAGGCCAAATAGAAATAGAAAGAATATAATTTCCTCTCCTCAACAGTAGATTGGAAAGACACTGTGATTTATAGAAGCAGAAGAAAGAAATACAAAGTCTAGCATTCTTGCAATAAATACACCTGGATGTGTCAGCCTAGAATATTATCAGTTTTGCTGGGTGGCTGGGACTTTTACCCTCCATTTCCTAGAACATCTTGCAAAAGAGAGAAGCTCTGCACTTCCCTTGTGGTACTGAAATGATAATAAAGTTGAAAAAAATAGTAAGTCTTGCTTCCTGGATGCCTAGCTGGACTGCAAAATAAGATCCTGGTGCTGCATTAACCCTGTTATTTCCATTTTCAATGAGATGGGCTGGATGATAGGGATTTGCATATTCAGTGCCACTATACTGAAAGAGGAATAATAGTTAGCATTTCAAATATGTTGTGGTAATTGGCCCTCAAAATATAATTTTACAAGGAAAAATAAGAGACTATAAGAAGATTTTTGGAAAATAAGTAGCAGAGTTAATGCCAATATAAGTGCCTAATATCAGCAGATTATCTGATGTTAAGAAACTATGGATCCCATAAATGAAGGAATTAAGAAACCCTATGAAGATGTTCTAAGCAAGACAGGACCTCCCAGAAATTACTTGCAGAATTTAAGTGTGTATAGATACATGTGGTTTTCTAAATCTAGAGTTTATGACTTTCATCACCTTTTCCATGGCTCAGTGAAAAAACCCAAAGAGTTAACTATTACTGTCCAGGAGGAAATGGACCAAGGAAGTCTGCTTTTCAATAGGCCACTTAGGATTTCCAAGTTAGGCACATACACCAAAGAGCCTATTAAAACTTAGGGTTCCCATGTGGATGGGAAATTCAAATTCTATCATGATGAAAAGTACATGTTCTCCCAGAGTCCATGCAGTACAAATGAAGATACCAGAATTTGGATCCAGACATCCTTATAACTCTATCCCTATAACTGTATCATACAGACCCAGCTAAGTCAACATCTACATTTCAAAGGATGATGGGTAACAGGAAGACCACTGATATTGGCAGAGACAGCATTTGTTTTAGTTCAGAGATCAATTCAGAGTCAAATCATGCCTTGCTTGGAAGACCAACGTTAAAGAAAACTTGAAGGCTTTAGCTTGTAATGTGTGTTATTTAACATGAGATTTTTTTTTTTTAATCAATCCTTAGGGACAGAGATAACAGGCACGGTGATTTTAAATTTTTCTACATTAGACTAGAATTATTCTCTTACTCATTATTAATATTACATGTATTTAGTACATTGATCGCCATGTGGGTAAATAATTGTTGAGGGATGAATTGCTTCAGGAGTGGTGCACAGTCTCGACTGGCATCCTTAAGGAATGGATGAGGGGCAACTGGGTAATGCTGTTTTAAACCAGGCTGCCAAGATTCCATTTTCAGATCTATGTTCATTCAGATCGCTGCCTCTCTCCTTCCTCCTGCCTCTTTATGACAAAGTAAACAGAATGTCAGTAGTAGTAGCATGAAACTTACCCTAGAAAAATGCAAATCTCTGTTGAAGTACATCTATTACTCCCACTGTCTCACCGGAAGGATTAAATCCATAGCTTGGAAGGATCATGTGGGGTACTTGAAATAAATAGAGCATTACACACAAAAAAATGGGCATGGACACATTTTTAGAAGCTTGCCAATTCTAGTTATATCTATCATGAGGCACTTTAATAAACTAGGCCTTTTGAAGAGGTTTGACAATATGCACCACTGCTGCTTCTTAAAAGAAAAAGTATTCCTATCTCTTCCCCAAATTTATAGCTAGGTAAAAAGCAAAACTACTTATAAAATATTTATTGTTGAAAGTTTTTGATCACTGTCTTTAGTCTGCATTAAAGTGCCCAGACACTAAAATTAACATATAAGGCGCTAGTTTTTACACTTGAGAAGTGTCCATAATGGCTCTACTATGAAATACCCTTATGCAAGGAAAGAGGAGGCTGTTTGGTCAAGGAGAGGGGTCAACCTGGCACCCTTCTGGATCTTTCTCAGAATGCCTGGGTTCGTCTAGTTTTCTGGCCAGATTACCCTGAACTTTCTTCCAAGACCTACAATGGCTTTTTCCCAAGCTCTCCCCCCGCCCCCGCCCCCAGAGAGAACCATGTCACTGATGAGTATATCTATAAGTCTCAAGGGCTGTCCAAGATGTTCCTGCTTGGGGACATGTGGCAGAGCTGGGGGCTGGGCTCTCCAGATGCATAAGCAACAGGCCTCTTGTTGTGCAAGGTGGAACCAGGTGAGGAAATAAAAGAAGGGCAAACTATGGATTAATTCTCTTCTTGTTAGGCCATTCTGTTGAAACCCCAAAATTCCAACATTTCTAGATTACAGCCTGATGTCCTAGATCAGTATGAAGGAAGGTATATATGTCATGTAGGAAGATATATGTTTTATTTAACAGTTAGCTTGACTTAGAATTTCTGAAACTTTACAAACATGATAAATAGGCCTCCAAGTGGACACTTTCCCTGAGTCCCATTTAAGAGACTTACTTCCTAATAAAATCATGACTTTTTCTCCAAAACCATTTCTTTTCAGGACTGTTATGTCTATTAGAAGGTGACCTGAAACATACTTAAGTACAGTTAATTTCTCCAATACAGTGCTGTGTTCCCATAATGTTCTACCTGTGTATTTGCTTTGGTGAGTAGTATTCACTGTCTTTCCCATGTCTCCACACTCCAATCCACTTTGTTGACTAGGAAAGTATTTCTTTCAAGATCTAAGGGCAGATCTTCTATCAAGAGCATCTCCTTGATAAACCCTTTGCTAATATCCCAGCCCTCCTGCTTTCACTAGCAGAGGTGTACTTAGGCACATTTTCCTGTATTTTTTGCTCAATAGCTTCATCTGCTAGACTCATTTGTAGTTGTCAACCATTGATGATGACTACATGTTTTGAAATAGTCTTCTAATATCAAAATCTACCTAAAATTCTTGCTCATTGAGTG
Organism: Phacochoerus africanus; assembly: GCF_016906955.1. NCBI lineage: Eukaryota > Metazoa > Chordata > Mammalia > Artiodactyla > Suidae > Phacochoerus > Phacochoerus africanus. The sequence continues at coordinate 37,932,945 of NC_062547.1, forward strand.
AACCCATAAAAAGGCCCAGGAAAAAATAAGATTCACCAAAGACAGGTCCTCACTGGAGATGAGAGCATCAGGGGCTACGTGAAGATAGTGGTGATAGCCCATCAGACTAAATCACGGACAGTAATTCAATAATGTAAAACACAAGCAAAATAAATACAATATATCTTATGAGCTTTGGTATACTAAATATATTCATTCTCTTGTTTTTATATTCCCAGGTTCTTGAGCACTTACACTTTATGTATCAAACATAATTCCTACACATCAGTAAATCATAAGACAGGTGGAATTACATTACTTACACCCAGAGTGGAGAGACATGGACAGTACTGAATGAAGGTGAGATATACTGATATATCAATATCTATTTATCAATTTGGCATCTATTTATCTGACTGATATTACATTACTTCTTAATTTTTCCCATTTTAACACACAAAATTGATTTTTTTTATTTTATAAAATCACACATTTCAGAAGGCTTTATTGGTAAGACTTATGCAGTACCCTTGAGAAAATTCTTGTTAAAATATTGGCAATACTTTGTGGCCTTATGAAATTGGAATATGTCTATTTTGCTGCCTTTTTCACATTCTATTAATTTATATTTTACAAGTGAGAGAATATGGGCTTGAATAAATTAGGTAACTTGCTTTGGACCCCAACACCTATGAAATGATAAGCCAGATTTTGAAGCTTGGCCATGAACCTCCACCTTCACTGGTCATCCTCCCTATGTGTCTCTCACATATCCTCTCATCTTACATGGTGACAGTTATTAGATTTGGGGCTCCCCTTAAATCCAGGATGATTTTATTCCCAAATCTTTGGCTAATTACATTTGCAAAGACCTTACTTCCAAATAAGATCAATTCTGGGGATCTAGGCAGAAGCCTCTATTTTGGGAAGAGATCAAAGTTCAGTTAAGAAACACTATATCCCACTTGGTGGGTTACTTCCTTCATTTACAAACTGAGGGTGATAATAGCCAATCTTCTGGAACTATTGTAAAGACAAAACAATTGATTCATTAATTCACTAATTCACTTACATAGTCTATTACATAATAAACAATACCTGAAGTTGACTTTTTAAAGTGTGAAGGCTGAATTGAGATGTTTCAGGCAGCACAGTAGAGTGAAAGGATTACAGAGGCCTTAAGAAGTTACTATGTTCTGTTTCTACGGCCTGCTCTTCAGAATATCAGACTCGGTGATCTTCAGATGCCTTGCCTGAAAAAATAGGCATAATAAAATCTGCCTGGTCCTTCTAATATGTTTCGGCTATTACAACAGTATCAATTTCAGAATTAATATAACAGCAAATAAAATTGGATGTGATATAATTATAAGATATAATGCATTTAATGCATCTAAGGTGGACTTTTTTAGTAATACATATGCCAAATGAGTCTTAATCTTCATAGCCATGATCTTGGCCAGCATCTCAAATTCATGAAACTTACTTAAAGCTCTTCTTTTGAAATTGTCTTCAAAGTCAATTTACCATCCACGCTTGGCAGTCACTATCACTGTTTCAAATAACATCATCCCTTCTGTATCAGAAGAAGAGAAGAAGGAGGAGAGGAGGAAGAAGGAGGATGAGGAGGAATACATATGAATAGTTAATAGTCATCTGTTATCAAAAAGTTAATTACATATAATCCAGTCCTTGAAATGACCTATGATATTGGTGTTGTGACTGTACCTATTGAAAAATGAGACTACTAAATGAGGTTCATTGAGGTTAAGCAACTTTATCAGAGTTTAACCTCAGTTTTTGTTCTAACTCCAAAATCCATGTCACTACTCTAGACATATTGCCCTTCCTCAAAACCAGTTTTACTTCTCTCTGCCTTCCTCATCTGTGAGATCAATGGAAACTCCAATAGTATTAATATGGGTTGGGGAAAATGATGGACTATGGAAGGCAGTTGGAGATTTGGACACAGCTTGAGGCTTGAGCCCATAGAATACATGTTAAACAGACTAAACTCATATTTAACTTCTACACATGGTTCAAGAGAGATGAAATTTACAAGCTCTAATGCATAGTAAATTTCTTTGAAGTTCTTTGTCTCCCTTTGTCTCCCCCTCCTTCTTCTGCTTCCTTCTCTCTTACTCATCACTCTCTCACCCCTTTCCCTCTCACACAATTTTTAAAAACTACTTTCCAATATCTATTCCTTATAAAAACTAAAATTTTATATAACATAGAACTGGTTGAAATTTGCACATTGCTGTGAGTCTTTGAGGATGTGCTGAATACTGGTTGAGAAGCAGTGTACCTTGATGGTCAAAGGTTTATCTGACCCTCAGAAAACTGTACTGGAAATGAATTACTTTGGCTTTTAATAAAATTGCTTTAACTGAACTAGCTGAACTTTCTCCTCAAAAGAAATTACTATAAAACATTTACTGAAATATTTATTGCATTTATTGAGGATCCACTATAATAGATGATGCCCTTTTACAAGAAAGAGAAATTTTTTTCAAACCTTAACACAAGGAAAATTTCTAACCTAATCTCATACTAAAGTCAGAAGTAAAAAGCCACACACCTTCTGGCATGACTCTGATATGTAGGTCTGACCCTGGCTTCAAGTTATATAATTATTTTTACATAAAATGTCTCATTGTTTTACTTTATGTTATAGAATCCATGTCTACATAAACCATTTCAAATAGCTTTTTGAAACAAGGCAGGATATTTATAAAAAATGAAATAAATGCTCTCAGCCTGATCTAACTAATTCTACATACTAGTTATTCATTTATGTACTCTAAAGCATTATACATTCCCTGAAGCCAAAATATGTGTCCATTTCATATGGCATTTAACCCATTGCCTTTTATAGTTATTTTACACGGTATTTTTTACATAATAGTTATTTTTCGGGGGCACATCCATGGCACGTGGAAGTTCCCAAGCTGGGCATGGAACCCAGTCTATAGCAGTGGTCTGAGCCACTACAGTGACAATGCCACATCCCTAGCTCCCTGTGCCACTTGGGAACTCCTACGTAGTAGTTACTTTATGTAGTAGTTATTTTACAAGATATTTGCTCAACAGACATTTTCAAAATCATGTGTTTGGTTTCAAATGAAAAATATAAATAACAGTACCCATACAAGTTGTAAGTCTGCCAAGGAAATTTTTCAGCAATAGAAAAGAATAATGTATATGGCAACATATTAATATCAATTACCATATTCTTCAGATGCCAACAGAATTTTGGAAGGGGCCATGTGAATAAAGACATTCTGGCATTTAAAACTAATGACAAATATTTTTCTAAATGTCATGTCTATTTTTATAATCAGGTTTCACTGGCTTGTACTTTTCTGATACCCTAAAATGGACTTAATTTATTTTGCATCTATATCTGTTTCATTTTTTGTTTTTAGACATATTTATGGAACATCTCCTCTACTTAAAAAAGTCACTGCATCTGAGAACACTGTGTATTATTTTAGAAGCTAGCAACAATTTTTAAAAATCCATTAGGCATCCCTCTGCTCTCGGGCCATTAAGCCTGACTGGCTTGCCCACCAGTTCATAAAAGTGAGCTGTGTATGACCCCAGAATTATTTCTAAATCACTTCACTCCACAACCAACAATCAGTAGGATATGTGTGACTCCAGAATTATTTCTAAATCACTTCTTTGCCCCACCATCAACAAACACCAGGAATGGGGCTTTAGCTCTGTATGCTACAGTCACAACCATGATGCTGGTCATTTGTTAAACTGAGTTATAGTAAAACTTAAAATACCTGTAATAACTTTAAAAGTATTTCAAGAAAAAAGGAAAAAGTAAAAGCTGTAACAGTAATCTGTAGTAGGTATATTTTGTTTTGCTTTTACAATAGTGGCTTTTCTGCTTTTACTAGGAGTCTGAAAAACTGAGGTTTGACTGCCCCAAAAAAAAATTTAACTGAAAAAGACAGGACCTTGTGTTTTCATTACTTATAAGAAAGATTCTCAAGAGTTCATCACACATTTCATCACACATTTTCATTTTTCATTTAAAAATGGAGATGATAGTTACTTTTACACTACAAACCTTTTAAAATTGTTGGTTTCTTTTAACCTTCATAGAATAATTTTTCTTTATCAAAACCAAGTATTAGTCATCCACTTTCTAATTATTGGTTTATTTTTTAAAAGGCAAACCATGGTAAATACAAATTATCAACTTCCTGGCATACTCATAGCTTTTTCTAAAAGTTTAAAAGTACATTTTATATAAAAAGGACAAATCAATATCAAATGTGTGCTTTTCAAAATTCTCCCTGATGTTCATACACATATAGAAATATAAAAGAATCAAAGTATTATGGAGAAGCTACAGCAAAGCAGTATTTCAATGGAAAATACCATCTAGGAGAGGTTGTTCTCATTTCTTTTTCAGCTCCGAGCTAGCAGAAGTGGCCTATTCCTTAAATGACTAGATTTCCCCTTTTGCTTGAAGATATGTGAAGTTCTAACACTGCTACTGACCCATTAGGACAAAAACTTGAGTGAAATCAGAGTATAACCAAGCCAGAGACACATGGGTCTTGATGGGGGTTGGGGGTGGGGGGTGCAAGGATTATAAGCTTAACAGAGTCACATGACCTAGTCAACATATAGCAACCAGGGCAAGGAGAGCATGCATGTATTGGACTTGATTCTGAGGGTGTAAGATCAAAGGGAGTGAACTATTAAATTGACTATGGAAAGTATCTATTTGGGGAATACTCTCCTAGTGTACAGCATTTACCATTGAGGCAAGACCAGGGAGCGGTTGAAAGCATGCTACTAGAATGGCACCTAGAAGGAAGAAGACTGATAAGGTAGAAATGCCAAGAATGTGGTGACAGATTACAGAAGAGATTAAAACCTCAGAGAAGTGGGTGTTCTAAGGTGCAATTCTTGTACCGCCACTAGCTCAAATATCATTCAAACAATTCCCATTGTGTTCCTGTAACACAGGTGCAGACTCCTATCACTCCACACCATCACTCATCACACCATATTGATACTATTGGTTTATTTTTATAAAATAACATTGTTGATTTGTCCACTAGGTGGATACATTCTTGTGTCTTAGAACTCTTCTTTATGCTCATTTATCTTTAATATGGAATAATACCTGATATATGATAAGAAGCTATGAGAATAAGACATTAATAGAGCATTTACTGTTTACCCACTGCTATAAATGTTTGTTTCCCCAAATTTATATGTTGAATTCTTAACCCTCAATGAGATGATATTAAGAGATGAGGTCTCTAGGAAGTAATTAGGTCCTAAGGATGATGCCCTTGTGAATAAGATTGGTGTCTTTCTTAGACGAGAGAAAAGAGAACTTTCTTTCTGCTTTCAGAAATCTGAAGATATAACAAGAAATTCGGCATGTGCAAACCAGGCAGTAGACTCTTACCAGACACCATATCTGCCAACACCAGACTCCTCAGCCTCCAGAACTGTAGGAAATAAATGTTTGTTGTTTAACCACTGTTTTAACCACTCAGTCTAATGTATATTTGTTATAACAGCCCTAATTAAAACACAAACCATTAGATTGAATGCTAGAGGATAATGTAATTTATTCCTTAAATTCCTAAGTATGTATTATGTTATCTCTCATTTACAAAAAAAGAATTTGAGATTTAAAGGGGCAAATCCATTTGCCCATTGTTACATTGATACTAACTAGCAGAACAGATATTTGAACTCAGGCAACATGACTTCATAAAGAGGTGTGCTGCCTTCTCAGTTAATAAGGAGTCAATCATTCTTCAGTTACTCACTTATGAGGTAGCTGGCATAAATCATCAAATAGTAAATAGGGAAATAAAATTTCTGTGAACAAAATAAGAATCTCTTTAGTTAAAGATGACAACCATCCCCTAAGCAATCTATAGACCTATCATAATCTATAGATCAATCACAATTTTTTAAAGTATGCATTACAATTTAGATTTAAATACTTCTAAAAATTAAGATACAGTGGTAATACAAAAATATTTGTGATTATGCAATTATATATTTTATAAACATTATAATTCTATAATTGACCAAATATTTTGAGAATTAGAGAGCAGACAGGCAGACAAACATACAAGCTCTAAAACACCAAAAAGAAGTAGATGTAGATTTTTGGGGGAAACAAAATGCTGTTACGTGGTGAGTGGACTTGGTATTAACATTTTACTGAGCACTGTAGTAGATTTAAGTGCTTGAAAATATCATATTTGATTCTTAAAATATACATTAAGATAATATTTTTACTCAAAATATGTAAATGTAACTCTGAAAACATACTTTAAGATAATATTTTATTCCAAATTTAGAAATAATTAGCATATTTTCTGTGCTTAATATAGATGTGATGCATTTTTTTAAAAGATCTTATTCTATTCAGAAAGCCCATGAAACCCAAGTCTGAAATTTGAGAGAGAGTTTAAATTCTGAGATAGCTACAACATTTAAACTTAAAAGCATACATTTGTATTTTAATGAATTTAACTGAGAGCCTTTTCATAAAATATTAAAGATTTAAGTCAACAGAAACTTGAAACAGTCTCTGTCTCAAATTCATCTTTACCACCATTAGAGAACTTCGTATCTTTAAATGTTATACATTCACGCTTTGATTGATGACTTTCAAGAAAAGTGGAATTTCATAGGAAGTCTATATATGTTTTCTACTTTGGGCACAACAGTTGCCAGGAAGACCATTAAATTATGTATAATTAAAATCACTTTATATTTTAAGTCAAGCTCATATTTATATATATATATATAAAATTAATATTTTAAAACAATCTTACTAATAATTTACACTGTTGAGTCATTTAAACATGTCAACAACTACCATTCTTCGTAAATTCAGTTTCAAAATCAGGGTTTCCCTCTAAAAAAGCTGTAAATGACTATATTACGTCTTATCTCTCTCTAGTGAATTATGAATGAATTTTAATCTTAGGGTGTCAGTAATGTGAATACCATAATTTAAAGCCTGTGTAGAGCTTTATAGGCCATTTTCTGAATGTGCCAACTCATGTTAGCATAAATGAGCAATTATAGAAACTTTAAGAAGATACTGCCATCGTCCATTCACATCTACTGTTTCTTGGCTCTGAGTAATGTTAAAAATTTTCCCCTCTTTTAGAAAAAAATATTGGAGAAAAGAAAACTGTCATCTCTTATATTCATGCTTAAAGCAATTTCCAAAAAGAATACAATGGATGTACGTTTTAATTTATCATTTTTATCTTTTGTATATTTTTTGTGAAGATAAAAGCAATTCACCATGTATTGGTCATTGTGGATAGAAGATTTCTTTAGAGAAAGAAAAAGTAAGCTCAGGCTTTTGAGGGATGATGTCTTAGTTACGAAGTTAAATGTCCAGTACTTTTGTACAATTAGGACATAGAACAAACACTTATTAACTAAATGAATAGATTAGTTTACAATGGCAAATATGAGGTGATACTTCCCAGTTTCAGATTAATGGTCATGAAAGACAATATAAATTTATTAAATTGGGAATATTTATACCTTCAAACTTACAAACTCAAGATAAACATACATCATCACTGTAAAAAATTAAAAATGTACTAAAGAACAACAAAAATGCAAGAAGTCTAATTTTTAATCTTATGAGGTATCAGACTACAGCTAATTTTATTTATTTATTTTTGGTTTTTAGGGCCGCACCTATGGCATATGGAAGTTCAAGGGCTAGGGTTCAAATCTGAGCTACAGCTGCCAGCCTACACCACAACCATAGCAACACAGGATCTGAGCCACATCTGTGAACTATACCTCAGCTCATGGCAATGCCGGATCCTTATCCCACTGGGCAAGGCCAAAGATCAAATGAGGATCCTCATGGGTACTAGTTGGATTCATTTCCACTGCGCCATGACAGGAACTCCCTAGAGTAATATTTTATTTACTTCTTTACTCTTTACTATTATTTAACCATTTGTTACAACTATTTTGTGCCAACTGTTGGAATAACAGTTTTGAACATTATCCTTTTTCATACTCTTAAAATTCCCATTTTACAACATGAAAATTATTTTACTTCTTCAACAATCAGTTATCAAGTATTTTCTGTGTGCCAGGAACTCTTCTAAGCACTTCATAAATATCCACTTAATTCTCAAAGCAATCCTTTTTTGTTAGCGATTGTTATTGTGCACATTTGCAGATGAGGAAACAGAGAGAGATTATATAATATTCCCAAAGTTTCACAACTGTTAAGTCATGATGCTGGTATTCAAACTGGGCACTCTGACTCTAAACTAAAGAACACAGAATTTGAGGAGAAAAAAAGATTAAATTGTAAACTGGGACTTCCACTTCAGAGGAGCTCTGCCTCCTGATACGCACTGCTCCATAGGGTACGTGGTCCTGGGGCTGAAAGATGAGAGAACGCTAGAAACTCATCTCAGCTCCCTCTCAATCATGTACACACTTCCAGTGTGGGCAACCCTAAACCTGAAGAGTGATCAAGAGTGGCTTTGCAGGGATGTGGCCTGAGCAGAGATGTGCAGGCTGAGATAGTCACTGGGATCCCTGTGCTATAGGATGAAGAAGAGATATAGGCAAGAAGGTGGTAGACTGTCACCTGGGGATCAAGTCACCAAGCCTCTCTGTGATTCCTTATTTACATGCATAACTCTACAGTGATTGAATATTTAAAATAAAAACCTGAGTTTCCACATTTTTCAAAATAAAATCAAATATTGAATTTAATAATTTATAATCCATAACAATTTTATAATTTAATAACTTTCAAATATATAGATATGTTATTAGTGCCTCCATTGGTCCTATTTGTCGAGAACCCTACAGATATAAGAGACAGAATTATCTAATTCCTCAAAAAATGCATTTTCCTAATCCTTATGTTATATTACATTGTTTTTGAAGGTATGGAAAGTGGGTGACCCAAAATGGCAGAGCGTGTGATCACAGCATTCATGAGCTGAAAGAAAGATGTCCCCTCAACTCTATTTTATTTATTTATTTGACAGGTCTTTATAAATTGTATCTGCATAACAGATTTTTGTAGAACTGATGAAATGCAGAGGGATCCTTAAGATTAAGAATGGGATCCAAGAATTGTATACAAAGAAACATAAGGCAATTAGGACATCAATGCCTGACGGCAGATCCAGAAGTGATAACTTAGAAATTCACTATTCACTTCAGACTGTATTGTCTCTCTTCTGCTCCCATCACTTTTTTAACCATTTATTATTGAGAGTAAAGAAGCTTCATAAGACACAACTGACACTGAATTTCAGGTTACCTGATTGATTTTAGAGTACCATTTTGACAGATGAATTGCCCTTCCTACCCATTTTTTGGTTCCTGCAGCGTAATGACATGGATCGCAAGTTTTCCTAGATACTACATCATGTTCACAATTCATCTCATTCAATGTCCTGCAGTTAAAAATTAGTACTTCATTTAATCTGAAAAATGCTTCCAATTTCTAACAAAATATAACTTCAGGGAAAAAATCAATATTACATTAGCTTTGAGGTTAATAGGAACATATAAAGAATAGAAGACAAACATAGCAAGAATAACCTGAAAGAATGAGGAAGAAAAACAATCTAACAGGGTCAAAATTTCTTGCCAAAATAGAGCTCCCAAACTAGAAAGAATTAATCTTTTTCACTAAATGTTAATATATCTCTGTTTTTTAAAAATGAGCCTTGAAAGGCCTAGTCACACATGATTAAAAATGATGAACTAGGGTACATAGCCAAACTAGTAGCTGAAAGCACTCATCTTTGGGATAAGAAAAGCTGATATAAAAAAAATCAAATATTTAATACCCCATTAAAAATTTTCTATTTGGTCATTTTAAATAGCTTTTCTACTAGAAGAGCATTATTTTATGAAGATGAAATGGAAATACTGAACATATCTCGCTCTCTTAAAACTTCTTATTTTACACAGAAAGAGGCCAACTCCCTATGCGTAATCAGGTTTCAGCTTTTTCTGTCCTTAAGATCTATTTTACTGGCATGCTGGTATTATGCACAGTGTTGAACTATATAGTTAGAGACATTTTTATAAATAGGAAGGATACCTCTTCCCCTAAGTTTCAGAATTTTGAAATTCATACTTCTGTGATAAGTCAAAGGTGTTTTTTTAAATAATTGACAATGAATATTTATTGCCATGTAGCATAGAAACCAGTGTAGAGAAGATAATCAACAAAGGCCCACACAACAAAAACAATAAAACATTTGCTTGGGAAAGGACAAAATGCAATTTACTAGTTCAATGGCTTTCTATACTACCCCATAATTTTGATGTTTAGGTAAATATTACATAGTTTGCATTTTTAGGTGGATATTATTTAAATGCGGACCAATGCCAGAAGAAAGGCATAGGGTGTCTGCAATAAGAAAACTGCACTTTGCTACTCAAACATTTGGGAAAACTCATGGTGATAAAATTGTAGAATGGATCTCTGAAAGAACTATTTTCTTTACTGTAGTATTGTGTAATCTCTGATTATAAAATGTTAGAATTATTTTAAAGATAAAAAATTATTTTACTATAACTCTAAAACATATTTAGGATCTCTGCTGTCTTATTTAACAATGCCAGAGAGGGTGTGGAGCAAAGGGGACTCCTCCTACACTGTTGGTAGGAATGTAAATTGGTACAACCAGTACAGAGGTATCTCAGAAAACTAAATATAGAACTACCATATCACCCAAAAATCCCACTCCTGGGCATATATCCAGACCAAACTTCCTTAAAAAAGACACATGCACCCGTATGTTCATTGCAGCACTATTCACAATAGCCAAGACATGGAAACCCCCCAAATGTCCATTGACAAATGAATAGCTTAAGATGTGGTATATATACACAATGGAATACTATTCAGCCATAAAAAAGAATGAAGTAATGTCATTTGCAGCAACATGGATGGAACTAGAGACACTCATATTAAGTGAACCATGTCAGAAAGAGAAAGACAGATACCATATTATATCACTTATATCTGGAACCTAATATATAGCACAAATGAACCTATCTACAGAAAAGAAACAAACTCATGAACTTGGAGAACAGACTTGTGATTGCCAATAGGGAGGGGGAGAGAGTGGGACAGACTGGGAGTTTGGGGTTAGTAGATGCAAACTATTGTATTTGGAATAGATAAGCAAAGAGATCCTGCTCTTTAGAGCAGGGAACTCTAGCTCATCACTTGTGATGGAACATGTTGGAGGATGATGTGAAAAAAGAATGTATATAAATGTATAACTGGATCACTTTGCTGTACAGCAAAAATTGACAGAACATTGTAAATAAACCATAAAAAAATTAAAAATAAAAATAAAACATATTAGCTAGTGTTGTTCCTACTGAAATCAAGATTTCATAACTATGCAGTATTAATGTAACAATTCAATTATTGGTAGATAAGTAATAGTCAAAGGTCTGTTTGAGAAAGCTTGTGTTTCAGCCCAAATTTATCAGTAATCACATTAAAAATAAGTTGTCTACCCACTCCTGTTAAGTCAGAGATTAATAAATTGAGTACAAAAAATTCAAGACACAACCACATGATGTGTCTATAAGAAACTTCCTTTAAATACAAAGATTCAGCTAGACTCATAAAAAGGCATGAGAAAAGATACACAATGTAATTATAATTCATATAACAGTGATAATTATATGCCTAGAAAAGGCAAAAAGACAAAAACAAAAAACAAAAAAAAAAACAAATGTAATAGTTTGCATCTACTATCCCAAACTCCCAGCCCATTTCACTGCCTTCCCTCTCCCCCTTGGAACCACAAGTCTGGTCTTTATGTCTGTGAATCTGTTTCTGTTTTGTAGATAGGTTCATTTGTGAGATGTCAATAAATTTATGCTTTCCAAAGAAATTTTATTTAATGCAATAGTTGATTAAAATGAAAACTACATGTTTATATAAATTAATATATAATTTCAAATGCTATTTTTTTGTCTTTTGTCTTTTTTTTAGGGCCACACCCGTGGCATATGGAAGTTCCCAGGCTAGGGGTCTTATTGGAGCTGTTGCTGCCAGCCTATGCCAGAGCCACAGCAACGCCAGATGTGAGCCACGTCTAAAACCTACATCACAGCTCAGAGCAACACCAGAACCTTAACCCACTGAGCGAGGCCAGGGATCGAACCTGCAACCTCATGGTTCCTAGTCGGATTCGTTTCCACTGCGCCACAATGGGAACTCCCAAATAATACGTTTAAAGTAGAAATGTATTTAATTTACTTAATTAATGCCATATTAAATAAGTTTATAAGAGAGAACTATTCTCAACATTTAGCACTGAATGTTTATTTTGTGACCAATGTAAAAAAAAGATCAGTTTCTGGTTTCTTGCACATTACATCTAGATCTGCAAATATATAGATTTGATAGTAATATGAATTAACACTGCAAAATATTTGTTATATAGCCAAGTACAAGTGTTCAGAACATAACATAAATTTGTGAATAACTCTGGAAACACAAACTGGAGCATGGAAGGAAACAAGACAATGGGTGCTCAGCACTTGCAAATAGTTATTAATTATGCAGGAACTGATTTATTCAGGCTACCCGAAAGAACAGATTTGATGAGTTAATTTTTCTTGTCTCTGTGTAACATTAAGATCTAATACTCCCTGTACTCCTTTTCGCAGTGACACCTCCTAGAAACCTTCTCAACATTCACACATAATCATCCTTTGTTTTGAAGACATTAAACAACTGTTTCTCTGGGGTCTGATCAAAGGAGATGTTTGGGATATAAGAGCTTGTGGATCCCAAGTGAAAGAGGCAATGTTAAATTCTTTAATAAATTTATTTTTGAGTGTTTATGATTTGTGAGCAGGACTCCTCCTGTCCAGTTCTTAAAATATTTTTATGGTGGGCTTTGGAGATTTCTGTAGACATCAGAGGTTTCTTTGTATACAGAGCTACTCTTTGCATTTCAGCTTTCTAGAAATTCTGATCTTACCTCCACTCAATCTGGTAACACCCACCAATCATTGTGAGAACCAGATAGACTTTCACACATTTCTAAATGTTTCCTAGGCAGTGATATTGCTTCCCCTGTGACCCACTGCTCCATTGTCAAACAAGTGAGTGGTGAGAACTGGTACAATTTAAATAGACATAGATCTAACTTCACTTGGACCTATAGGCTTGTGAGATCTAGCAGAATTTGGTTTATAGCCCTATAATGAGAGTTACAAGAAGCAGAATATTTGGATAACAAAGAATTCTGTTGCATAGCCTCACAGGTTTGATTTATTTTTTATTAAGTAATCTTTTTTTTTTTTAGAGAATTACAAACTATAAGTGCCTCATTCACCTTTCTTCACATTCCTGTACCAGCTGATCTATATCAACAGATAAGAAGGATTAGTATAAAAACCTGTAGGTCCTAGAATGTGATAAGTATACACCCACCCCATTACAATGACACATGAGACAAATCACTCAATCTCAGCATTTCTTCCTGCTGAATAAGATAGGTCTTCTCTGTCCTTCCCAAAACATAACTAGTTGAGCTGACGTGGTTCATATGAAATCCATTTGCCTACCTCAGTGCATATAAGTGCTAGTAAACTATTAATGAGGCCAAAATTTAATTACATGTTGTGGTTAGGCTTATCTTTATAATCTTCAAATTTTCCAAAAAAGGCAATAAAATAGAATAGAATTACTAGATGCTCTCTAATTACTACAATGTGGATAAAAAACAGCAACAACAAAGCCTTTACTGCCTAACAATAAAAATGCTTCAATTGATCTGACAAATTTATGTTTAGTTAGCCAGCCCTCTATAAAAATGTCTTTCTGAAAGATTATTTACAGCAAAATTGCTGATAAGATAAAGAATACTCAGCATACCGTAATGTTAGAGGCACACTTTGCTAAAAGCACTTTTTTTCTTCCTAAGCTTGTGAATCTTCACATGTAAAACAAGTAGAAATGAGAATTTGCAAAACTTCAAAAATCTCTAAAACATAATGTATTGTTTCTCTATTTAATGATGAAAGTACATATTGAATAAAGAAAATAAAAATTGGGAGATTAGCACTTTAAGTATAAAAAAAAAGGTTTCCACATATTCCCTATTGACATTAAGCTGGACTCTCACATTACATTTGCATGCAGTAACATTTGTATTATACTATGAACACGTCCAAAATCATACACTTTTTAAGGACATTTTTTAAAAGTTTATACAACTTCCTAAGGAAAAGTTACAAAAAAGAACACAACAGTACTGACGTACAAATTTATAATTGGTCCTGTAACTCTATTATGAGAAATTCATCATAGATAAATAAATGAACAGAAACTATACACACTCATGTGCACACACACATACATATATAAATGTACATGATCATATAAGATATTCTTTACTATAAAATATAAAAATATATAGAGAGAGATCATAGCAGATGAATACAAAACAACACAAAATTTAAAAGAGGGAATGGCTTGGTAAATTATGGAATAGCAACAAAGAGTAAGATTAGAATTCATAAAGTCTCTCAAGAGAAGACAAATGTTTATAATATTATTTCACAAGGAGAAAAGCTGTGTACATAGTGACTACAATTCTATAAGATGCATATGTGTGTGAATAGTGAACAGGAGTGTATATGCGACAATAACAATAATTTTATTTGGTTGGAAAGTGTTATTTGCTCTCTGTCTATGTATGTCTCTAATTTGTTGTATGTATTCTTTATAATAAAATGTTCCACTGAAGACATCTTAAAAATTGGTATGTCAGTTAACAGCATAGATATAGAGAGAAAGGAAGAGTATATACAATATTGTCAAAGTGGCACACTTGAAATTATTTCTGTATTGGTGTAATTATCATCTTGGTAACAGCTTATAGTCAAATAAATCTTCAGAGTGCCTTAATTGGAGACCAGCATGCAAAATATAGTCTTGTTAATAAAGTAAATAGATTGGAAAGATAAGATTTATACAAAGCTGACTTAAAAAGTGATTTGCTTATAATGGCATGCAGCCAAGATATGACAGCAAAAAAAGTACACCATAAAAATATTAGCTAGCTAAAGGTATTGGAAACAATCTTAGCTACTTTTACCCAGTTTGTCCCAGCAGTCTATAAACTGAGAGAACTATTAAGCAATATCTTTCCACAGAACTTTTTGAAACTGCTCTTATCTAATGCAAAAGTAGAATGTGATGTTCAGAAATTACTCAAGCCTTGTGAAATAAAAATATTAAAATTCAGAGGAGAATACAATTAAATATTTGTACAACTGCATAAATAAAGAGTCTGAGAACTCAATAAAAGCTCTAAATCCTCTCTAAATATCTAGTTATACCCAATCATTTTCTTTCCGTTGCCATTTCTGCAGCTGATGAAGAAGCAGCTTATCACCATGGTGCTAGTGCCTATGCCTTCATCATTTGTAATCCATGTGGTTGCACCAAACCAAGTTCTCAAAATTTCAGAGTTTTGAAAAAAAGTAGATATTTCAGAGTTGTATTAATAACAGATATAGAGGACTTTAGGGCAAAGAAAGTTATGAAGATACAAAGAAAGACTTAAAATAATGAGAAAATATTCAATCAGAAACACTTAATGTTTCTAAATGTATACATACCATAGAGAAGAGCCTCAAAACACACAAGGCAAAACATTGTAGCACTTGTTGTAGGCTGAATAATCTCCTCCCCAAAAATATCCATGTCCCAACCCCAGAACCTGTGGCCATATCAGTTAACATAGTACAAATGATTTTACAGTTGAGATTAAACTAATGATCTGAGATGTAACATGGGGGATATTATCATGTATTATCCATGAGAGTTCTATGTAACAAGTGTCCTTATGAAGAAAGGGGTGAAAGAGTGAAGGACTCAATGGTCTTTGCCAAGTATTTAGAATAAGATAAGAGTGTGTATTTCCATCACTCATGGTTAACATAGTACTGGGAGTTCTAGCCATTTCAAAAAGGCAAAAGAAAGATATGGGAGCCATACAGAATTGAAAGTAAGAAATAGAATGTATCAGCCCATGGATAACATCATACTCTGCAGTGAAAAGGTGAAAGCTTTTCCTCTAAGATCAGGAGCAAAACAAGATGCCAACCCTCAGCACTTTTATTCAACATAGTACTGGACATTCTAGCCAGAGTAATTAAGTAAAAAAATAAATAAAAGGTATCCAAATTAGAAAAGAAGAGGTAAAATATCTAGAATATATAAAGAATTCAACAATAAAAATGAATGGACAAAGAACATGAATAGATACTTCACATTTCATCAAAGAAGATATAAAGATGGCAAATAAGCACATGAAATATAGTCAACATAATTTGCCACTTGGAGAAATGCAAGTTAAGAGCACAATGAGATATCACTACCCACCTCTAGAATAGCTAACAGTTTTAAAAAAGGATATAGGAGTTCCTGCCATGGCTCAGTGGTTAACGAATCCTACTAGGAACCATGAGGTTGCGGGTTCGATCCCTGGCCTTGATCAGTGGGTTAAGGATCTGGCTTTGCCATGAGCTGTGGTGTAGGCTGCAGACACGGCTCAGATCTTGCATTGCTGTGGCTGTGGTGTAGGCCAACGGCTACGGCTCCGATTAGACCTCTAGCCTGGGAATCTCCATATGCCATAGGAGCGGCCCTAGAAAAGGCAAAAAGATAAAAAAAAAAAAAAAAAGGATTCAAATATTAGCAAGGATGTGGAGAAGCTCTATCACTCATAGATTTTTAGTGGGAATGTAGAAATCAAACAGTCTCTCTGGAAGACAGTGTGGCAGTTTATTACAAAAGAAACACACAATTACCATACAAAAACTGTATTATTGGACACTCATCCCAGAGAAATAAAATTTTTTTCACAATAAAATAATAACTGATGTTTATTGAGCAACTTTAAGTATTTCAAAAAGCATTAATTAATTTCATTGTCACAACAATCCTACAAGATGGGTTCTATTATCCTCATTTTATAGATGAGGAATTTTAAGAAAGGCTACATAGCTAATAAGCCAGAATTTGAACTTAGGGAGATGAGGATCAACCCATACAATGTTCTATGTTGCCCTCCTTTAATTGATTCAAAATATTTCTCTTTCTCCCTAGTGTTGAGAAAAACATTCCCATCACTGACTTCCATATTACCTAGACAAGTATATAGCCTGTAAATAAAAGAACTGAACAATCAGTGTTTAAGGACAAGTCATGGTGAGGAATTCAAGTAAAATATTCCTGCATGTGGACATGAGAACATGCTGTGTAGTTAAACAGACTTAGGTTCAAATTTGAACTTCATTTTCAGTAGCTATATAATCTGCATTAGTCAAGGACTATTACAGTGACAATTGTTAGAAAATATCATTTTAACAGATAATTGATGGTAAAGATATTGATGTATCATTGCAACTAGGAAGCAAGGATACCAGGTCTGACTCAGGGATCCCATGGACTGAAATAGAGGATTCAATACTATTGGAATGTTTTTCCTCTCTATCTTTTATTCTTTTGCTTCTCTTTATCTCCCATCCCACAACATGGGATGGCCAGGGCAGCCAGTAGTTCTGAGCCCTGGAAATCATGGCCAAATAGTAAATGTGAACCATTGATCATTCTTCAACAAAAATATCCAGCAAAATGATTCCAAAGACCCCATTCTTTTAGATCCAGTCAATCAATTCCTGTGAGCATGGAGGTATATATACTTCTACATTCAGAGAGAGGAAACCAGTCTCCAGAAGGATGGGAAAAGAAGGAATTCGCCAAGTAGGCAAGACAACAAATCTACCATGAGGTCTATTTTTTTTTATTTGAAGTCTTAAAATCCTATGTACCTGAAAATTAAGTTATATATAAAGCAACTATCATACTAAGATACTAAACAGATGGGTTTTTTAGATCCCTCCCTCCTTTCCCACAAATCCCAGGTAGCTGTTAACAAAAGACAAAGAATCATTAGCTGAGAAGGAGTAGAAGGATGGAATTGTGTTCTTTTTTCCTACTCTTCAAGGTCTTTATTTAAGTATCTTGTACCAAGAGAGCAAGTGGAAATAGATCAAGAAATCTCACTTTCTGAAGTTTTCTTTCAAGCCTTCCATCTGTACTTCCTTAGCATTTTATACAAGGACAATCAGTGTGCCATCACACTGATTATAGTTATTGGTTTGCATGTCTTTGTCCTTTGATAGAAAGTGAGCTTCTAGAAGGTAGAAAGTATGTGTTATTTATCCTTTCACCTCTAATAGTCAAGGCTGGTGTCTGAGAAGTGTTCCATAAACAAATGAATAAGTTCAGGTGTTATTTCCATTATTATTGAATTGAATATGGTCTGAAATCATGTTGAGATTTATTATAAGTCAGGCATGGTCCTAAGTGCTTTGTATTTATCATTTTATTGGACCTCTATAATTCTCTAAGGTTTTAAAATATTTTTACCCCTCTCTTCTTCCCACCCTTGTGTTTTATAGATGCAGAGATTGAGGGTCAAGTGATACTGTCTCAAAACCACTCATTTATAGTCAGGATTCTGGTCTTTTATTCAGTATGATATTTGTATGGATGTCATATGCTTCTCACAGAGAAGTGTATATATAGGTAGGAAGCAGCATATGCAGCCAAGGACTTTGTTGTTAAACACCATCCTGTGGTTTATTGATCTAAGAGCATCTGTCAGGATTAGGTTAATTTTTTTCTTGCCTGGCAGGAAGCAACTAGATATCCGAGGGCTATGAGGTAGTTGTCGTTGCTATTACTGTGTCTATCACTTGGTAGCTTGTGATTTTCACTGAAATACATGTCTGTATGAAAGCAGTTTTTTTCCTGATCCTGTTATCAGGAGCAGGTCTAAACTTTTGCTATGTAGCCTGTCTTGTAGCATTTCGTTTTGGGTCCTTACAACACAGCAGTCAGTTCCTAACCTCAGTTGAGAAAGAGGAAATGCCAGCCTTAAACACAGAATCTGCTGATCACTATGAAATAAAACCTGAAAGAATCTCTCCCACCCAGAGGCTAGGATGTCCTTATTCCCCCCGACCATTTCCATTTCCTGATGGCTGACTTTCAAACTCTCGGAAGAGAGGAACAGATAAAAAACCTGGACTCCACATTTTTAGATTGGTAATGTGAACTATGCTTCTCTAACAGTGGGCATGTCTTAGTCCCTGAAACTGGACCCCCTTTCCCAGGAGGAAAATAACTGAATAAGCAGAGATTTCTTCAGAAGTTTACTTGGTAGGCCCACAATCAGAATGGATTAAGGGTAATATACTCTAAAGATCAAAAAGCTCTGGTCAACTCCTCCTAGACTGTCATAGACAACATCACTCTGGAGAATGTTCTTGGGTGGGAGGGATTGGGAGCTTGGGGTTATTGGATACAATTTGGAATGGATTTACAATGAGATCCTGCTGAGTAGCGTTGAGAACTATGTCTAGATACTTATATTGTAACAAAATGAAGGGTGAAAAAAAAAATGTATACATGTAAGTGTATCTTGGCCCCCATGCTGTACAGCGGAAAAAATAAATTAAAAAAAAAACAACATACCTAAATAAATAAATAAAACATTGTCGAAAGACATCTTTCTTTGAAAACTCCATCTTATCCTTCTTTACTTTATCCCATCTTCCTGCTTAGAAAAACAGTCACAGTGCTGGTAAACGACATAAGCTTAAGAACTGTTATGTGCCTAGAGGTCAGAGTAAGAGCTTAACCTTTTACCCCCAAAGTGGCTTTTAAAATAGTAAAAGAACTTATATAATAGTAAACAAACCCTGTATCATCCACCCAGAGCCACTCCTCACTTGATCTCATCTAAAGAGAACAATAAAAGCAGTGTGGCTTCTTGAGGCAGGGCTCTTGGTCCCTGAGACCTTGAGTCCCCTGGTTCCCACATTTACTTAAGATAAATGTCTCTGTGTCTTGTTTTATGTTAACTTTTTTCCTTAAGTTCCACAGCACCTGTTCTTCAGCCCCATCCTGCTGAGCTGGCCCCGGCAAAACATAACTTGGAAAAAAAAAAAAAAAAAAAAGAGAGAATGTTTTTGGATTTTGTTATGTTATCTTGTTTTGCCCCAGTTTGTTATTCTCCCCTTTTTGGTGCTAAACTGAAAGATTTATGGACCAAATTTATTCTCCACACTCTGTTTTTCTAAGACTCCCTCACCCCTTCTGTCACTAGTTCCTTCTGAAAGCAGGCAATAAAATGGTAATGGAGTTGACTTTGCTTTACCTTTCAAATGACTCAGTGAGTTTCTGATAGTAAGATATAATTTTATATCATGACTCAGTTTCATATTGTCTGCATATATGAATATAAATATTTACATATATGTGTATAAACTGATTTCATGATCCACAATAGGTCATGACACTCAGTTTGAAAACAAATCTCTAAAGGAAAAACCTTGGATTACCTTCCAGTGTGTTAATGTTATTAGGTGTCTCTCATTTTAAGGATGTCTCCTTATGGCAGTTAAGATAGAATCTGCCAAGAGTTCCTCTGTAACTCAGCGGGTTAATGATCCGGCATTTTCATTGTAGCCACTCAGGTTACTATTGTAGTGCAGGTTCAGTCCTTGGCCCATGGAACTTTTGAACGCAAAGGAAATGACAGCAATAACAACAAAAAAGAATTTGAAAGCCTAACACAGTCAAATTGCAAGTGAATAATGAAGTCTGTAGAAATAGCTGGTGACCTTAGGACATTCTCCCCATTGTCAACAACAAAAGTACAGTGTAAGAGTTGTGAGTTGAGTTTTATTTGGTGTCTTAATCAGGACTATAGCCTGGGAAACAGCCTCTCAAATAGTGCTGAAATATATTCCAAAGAGATGGGTGGGGAGGCTAGTATATAGTGATTTTGACTATGGGGCATGTGCAGTTAAGCATACATCACCATAAAAGACTACTGTTAGTCATAAAGATCAGATATCTCAGTTAACGATTTTAGTCCTTTCTGTGAATGGGAAGATGCAAGAATCTGGGTTCATTAAATATATCCTGAAACATATCCAACCATCTAAAGGTCTGTTTTGTTCTGTTTTCCCAAAGCACAGAGTGACCTTATCCTGTCTTTTGTCCTGAATTCCTTTCAGGCTGTATTCTAAGTCAGTCACTGCAGTGGCTAACGACTTGATCTTTGTAGAACTAGAACGACAGAAATATTTTTGTTTTCACTACGCCCTTTAGGAAAAAAAAAACAATGGTCTTTGAGTAGTAATCAGATCTGGGTCCAAATCTCATGTCTCCCTACCAAGTACCAGGCCCGACCCTGATTAGCCTCCAAGATCAGATGAGATCGGGTGCATTCAGGGTTGCATGGTCACAGACTCAAATCTCTCGTTTTAATATAAAATATTGGAGTTCTCATTGTGGCTCAGTGGAAATGAATCTGATTAGCATCCATGAGGATGCAGGTTCCATCCCTGGCCTCTCTCAGTGGGTTAAGGATCCCACACTGCCATGAGTTGTGGTGTAGTTTGCAGACGTGGCTTCAGTCTGGAGTTGCTGCGGCTGTGGCTTAAGCCAGCAGCTATCACTCTGATTTGACCCCTAGCCTGGGAACCTCCATATGCCACAGGTGCAACCCTAAAAAGATAAAAAATAAATAAATAAAAAATAAAAATATACAATATTAGGCAAGTTACACAGCATCTGTGATTCAAATTTTTATCATCTCTAAAGTATATAATACTTTAGCTAGTACTTTATATGTCTAAGGCAGTTTCTCAAACTAGGAACTATTGACATTTTCAACTGGCTAAGGAATTCTTATTGGTGGAGGACAGGCCTGTGTATTATAGGATGTTGAACTGCACTGATAGTTTCTATCCAACTGCATGTCATTAATAACCCCAACCAACACCTAATTTATTACTGAAAATGTTTCCAGACATTGCCAAAAGTCTCCTGAGGGGTAAAATTGCTAGGTAAATACCTTTGCCATGTTGCAAGCCCATGGACTCCTAGAATTTCTCTATTCCCTTTATTTCTGCTTGCCACCAAGTTAATCCTTTCCTGAGTTCCTCACTTTGTTGTAATCCTCAGCCATGTGCAATTAACATTATGCTCCAAACTATTTTTCCAGTCTATTCACTAGAGCTTAATGTAAGTTCAGTGAACATGCAGCCTAATTTATCTTCTACAAAATGCGAAACTCTTATTATATCCCTGGGCTAAACACATCCTTACCTCTACAATACTCAATGGCAATATTTAGACATCGACTATGAGAGTGGTTATGGTTATTCACATCGTAAAAGTCACGTGACAAAGACCAAAGTAGAATCAAACTGCGTATGAATAAAATGTAGTACGAGTTGCCAGCTGAATTCTATATGATAGACCATGATTGATGTATTTATTTTTAAGTGAACCAGATTTTACCGAATGAAAATTTTCTGTGCAACTGTTGTAGAAGCAAGGGGCATGAGCAACTGTGGAAACGAAAGAAATTTCCCTCTACCCCTCTAGTTTCTGCTGCTTGATCCAAAAATAAATCCACAGGAGAGAGATTAACAGAAATCCAAATAAGTTTAATAACATGTATACATGGGAGAGACCCAGGAAAACTGAGTAACACCAAAATGGTTGATATTTTACCATCTTTAGCCAAAGACAAAGAGGATGTTGGGGTTAGTGTTTTGGCATTTCAAAGGGAAGGAAGACAATTCAAATGGACAAAAGCAAATGTCTGGTGAACATGTTTGCTGAGCCTTGCAGAGAGAATGGGACAGTTTCCCACACCATACCTAGTCCATATTTACTGCGGCTATCGCTGGTGACAGTTCTGTTCCAGTTTTTTATCTTTTATCTTTTTTTCTTTAAGGCAGGAAAGGGGAAGGTCAAAGGCCCTTTCTGAAATTTTTTGGGCCTTGATTGTTTTCAGCATGAAGTAATTTGCATGGATTCTCTATGGGATGCACAGAGGGTCCAGGGCTCTATCTGGTTTCAAAGAGGAGCCACTGAATCTTTAGGAGTGGAATAAAAACAACAAAAATGTTGTCCTATTCTCTTTTACCTTGACTTTTTTTTCTTTTTGCCATTTCTTGGGCCACTCTCGTGGCATATGCAGGTTCCCAGGCTAGGGGTCAAATCGGAGCTGTAGCCACTGGCCTTTGCCAGAGCCATGGCAACGCAGGATCCGAGCCATGTCTGTGATCTTTAGCCAGTTTTAAAGGTGAAGTATGGCCTTCACTGTCCACCTCACTTGATCATTTTGTCCAGTCTGGTATGCTCATTCCTGGCATTTCTTCTCATTGGGAGTAGGCATGCATTTGACTGGGTCCGGTCTATAGTTTTGTCATGAATTACAACCAACACCAGGAGTAGGGCTCCTGTATGTCACTGATTCTTAATATCAGGATAGAAAGAGCATCTGGGTATGTCATCACTATTGTCAACAACCTCATTTGAAAATAAAAGCTACAATTTAGCAAGTATTCCACTAGAAAGGATCAAAAGGAAAAAATCAATACAGATGCACTGTTCAATAAATTTGATTAAATCACATCAATCATCTTCACAGAATGACAACTCTGTGAATTAGACAGTTCTTTAAAATGCTTTATAAACAAGAATAACTACTTTTTTCCCCTAAGCTGAGGAATATTAAAATACCACCGCAAGAAAAGGAATAGAAATTGGGGGAGTTCCCTTCATGGCTCAGCAGTTAATGAACCTGACTAGATTCATGAAGATGCAGGTTCAATACCTGGTTTTGCTCAGTGGGTTAAGGATCCTGTGTTGCCAAGAGCTGTGGTGTTTGTTGCAGATACTGCTCGAATCCCACGTTGCTGTGACTCTGGCATAGGCCAGCAGCTATAGCTCAGTTTTGAGTCCTAGCCTGGGAACTTCCATGTGCCAAGGGTGCAGCCCTAAAAAAAAGAAAAAAAAAAGAGTAGAAATTTGCACATGCACAAATAGGACAGAACATAGAATCAGTTAGATTCAACATATCCCTTATATCAGCAAGGACACAGTTTATTTCTTTCTCTCTGCTCTGTTTTCATCAGGGTCAAATTATACTAAGGTTTGCTTCTTGGGTTCCATGATGATTGCATTTAGCTTCTGAAGCAACACACATCATTGTCCATATCCTCAGATTCTGTAAGATTCCCTTCTATTTCCATTGAACAGAAATCTCTAGCTTCATCTTGTCGGGGACTAGGGATCCCGTGTTGTCTTGAGCTGTGATGTGAGTCATAGATGCAGCTTGGATCCTGAGTTGCTGTGGCTGTCCCATAAGCTGGCAGCTCTGATTCAACCCATAGCCTGGGAATTTCCACACACCACTGGTTTGGCCCTAAAAAAGAAAAAAAAAAAAAAAAAAAGACATTCCTCTCACCAGGGACAGGGAATTCAGGACCAAGATGCCTACATAAACAAACTTTGCTACTTCTTTACTAATATATTAACCAAAGTCAAGCTTTCTTTTTTTTTTTTTTTCGGTTTTTTGTCTTTTTAGGGCTGCTCCCCTGGCGTATGGAGGTTCCTAGGCTAGGGGTCAAATTGGAGCTGCAGCTGCCAGCCTATGCCAGAGCCACAGCAACGCGGGATCTGAGCTGTGTCTGTGATCTACACCACAGCTCATGGCAACGCTGGATCCTTTACCCACTGAGCAAGGCCAGGAACTGCAAACTTTCTCTTTTTTTTAATGATTTTTATTTTTCCATTATTGTTGGTTTGCAGAGTTTTGTCAATTTTCTACTGGATAGCAAAGTGAGCCAGTCAAATACATATATACATTCTTTTTCTCACATTATTCTCCATCATAAGTTACTAGATATAGTTCCCTGTGCTATACAGCAGGATCTCATTGCTTATCCATTCCAAAGGCAATAGTTTGCGTCTGTTAACCCCAGATTCCCAGTCCATCACACTCACTCCCCCTCCCCCTTGGCAGCCACAGTTTGTTCTCCAAGTCCATGAATTTTTCTTTGGAAGGATTTATTTGTGCCGTATATTAGATTCCAGATATAAGTGATAGCATGTGGTCTTTGTCTTTCTCTTTCTGACTTACTTCACTTAATATGAGAGTCTATTTCCATCCATGTTGCTGCAAATAGCATTATTTTGTTCTTTTAATGGCTTAGTATTCCATTGTGTATTTTGCTTTTTAGGACTGCACCCACAGCATATGGAAATTCCCAGGCTAGGGGTCTAATCGGCGCTACAGCTGCTGCTGACCTACACCACAGCTCACAGCAATGCCGGATCCTTAACCTACTGAGAGAGGCCAGGGATTGAACCTGCATGCTCATGGATATTAGTTGGATTTGTTTCTGCTGAGCCATGTTGGGAACTCTCAAGGTCCTTATTAATTAAGTACTCAAACTTAAGTTCTTCATCGTGTCAATTCCTTTCAAGTGTATTCTTTATCTAAAAATTATATAAAAGCTGCCTTCTTTTGTCATTTTTTAGGTCCCATGATACCTCTGTGCGCATGAATTAAATTGTGTTTCTTTTCCTCCCATTAATTTGTTTTGTGTTAATTTTATGATAAGTCCAGCCACAAGAACTCAAGAGAAGTAGAGGGGGGTCATTTTTGCCCTCCTGACAACCTGATTGGTAGACATAAGTGGCCACTCCAGAGTCCATCATTGTGGCTGGTGATTACCATGTTCTGATTTCCATAATTCTGGGTTGTTAAGGTTTCCCTGAAATACTAGCAGGGACAAGGCAGAAACAATCTTGCTTATTGGATACTCTCACCAGTGCCCAATGCCAGAATATGCAGGCAGAAATAGTCCTATCTACTGGTAGGTTTGCTACAAAATAAAAGTGAGTAGGTGAATAGGCTTATGACCTATCATGAAAGCACACATGGGGCTGATTCTTATTGGGTGAATGAATTGATTAATTAAATGTAAGACAGTTTCAGTTCTGCCACTTAGTAGCAAAAACTTCATAACTGAACGTCTATTTTTTTTTTAATTTCTTAGAGTGAAATATTTACTTCCTTACAGCACTATGGTGAGTACCATTGGAGACAATATCCAAGAAGTCTTCATCAATGAAAAAAAGTTGTTTTTAAGAACATGCTCTTTAAAAGTATATGAGCACCATTTTGTAAGATTATTTTCAATATGTTGTAACTTTAAATTTTATTTAAATTAAAACATTCTCCTAACAAATGATCTCATTTTTAATGGCAAAACTTTAAAAGCTGAATAACTGGAAACTAGTGCTATGAAAGAGGACATAATATTGAAATTAAATTTGAAAGGAAGTTTTCTAAGTGCTGAGTGTGAAAAAAAATTAAGATATAGCATTAAAACTTTATTTTCAGTTAGAAATGTATACTTCTGGAGAAGCACATAACAATTAAATAAATGACTACATAAGAAACCCATTTGGAAAAAACAGAGATTATAGGTTCTATTTATTAGGCATTGTGTTATATTTCTAGATGTTGATTAAAGACTGGAAAATCCAAAACCAAAAATGCTTCCAAATGAGAAAGTTGTCTTAGAGAATAGAAGCATGACCATTGTATTTTCAGGTTTATACATATTAGTTGCAATAAATGTTTAAAGCAGAAGTTATATCTTTAAACAAAGTGAGAATATGTTAACCTCCAAACCCCTCCATACATGACACAGTCTTATTAAACTATGTGTGCATATGTATATACACATACCTACATATAAATTTTAAATAGTCCATTTGAATTTAATTTTTATAGACTAAATCTTTAATATTACTATTTTTTTATTTTAGGATTTTTAGTTGTATAGCTGACTTAATATTACTATTTATTAATGACACATTTCATTTGCCTTATCTGCCCTTTAAAAAACTACTAACTTTACTAACTTTATTCTTCCAATCAATAAGAATGAGATGGCAATATTTATTACTCATGATATGTTAGAACAATCTGAAACTTTATTAGGATGTTCATCCATAGAAAATCTAAACATATTTTTTTTGAAGGAAAATATGTATACCTGTGTTGAATATGTAATTGGTAAATGCATGCACAGTTCCAATTTTCATAATTAGACTTCCAGCTTAATTGCACAGTAACTTATTACTAATGATTCTAGGAATGAACTTAGTTAAGGGCAGGCAGTTCTAGGGACAGAGGGCTTGATTAATTTGAGGATGCAGAAGAGTTGTTATCTTTGAAATGTTTGTGATTGATATAAAAGCCTTTGGATATAGCAAGAAAACATACTTTAAAAGTCTAGAAAACAACAACTCATTAAACTGCCTATAACTAGATGGCAAAGTTCAATGGTTCGTAACCTGGGAAGAAAATATTGGCCTGATCAGAATTGAAAATAATTTAATATCATGGGTGAAATAAATAAATAAAATTACATTGCATAGACCTCTTTTTGAGGCAATTCAGCTAAATTTTTTAATCATAAAGAATAGGTTTGAGTCCCAGCAATATCCTATTAGCTTTATGACTTTCAGAATATTTAACCTCCCTAAGCTTCTATTTTCACCACTACAAATTGAAAATAACAAGAGCTACTTCATAGCAATATTTTGGAAATAAAATAACATGATGTATACCAACTTCTCAGTGCTTGCTTGGAACATCAAAAATGCACAAAGAAATGGCATTTCATGTTTTAATCTATTAAATAAATTCAAGTCCTAAGGAAGGCCTTCACAGACAAAAATAAGACAAAATAGTCAGGTGAAATCTATAGTCCACAAACTACTTCTTTTGAATACTAAAAATCATTTAAATCATACACATACATAAGAATATGTATATAATTATATATATGTATATAATTATATATATGTATATAATTAATATATATGTATGTATATATATGTATATTCTTTGTCTTCTACTATTCTTTAGGGTCATTTTAATCTATGAGAGATTTGGAAAATGATAAGTAAAAGCGCTTTTCTTCAAGGAGTTCACTCTCACACTCATTTGGAAGCTGGACTTTTTACATTAAAACATGAATATGATAGAACTACAATATAGGTACAGAGTTGAGAAAGATTAATCCTAATTGAACAGTTTGAATTTGATGCATTTTTTAACAGCACAAAATCAGGCATTTGAAAGACTTCTGTAATTGATCCACTCATGTACTTGAAGACTGTTCTATTTACAAATGGAATCAACAAAGGAGGGGGGCAGTGTTTTCTTCTAAATAATAAGTATAATAAGAAATGTACTACTTATCCTTGTAGTATATTTATTTTAGGACACTTGATGGCATTTGCTTCATTTCAAGGTACATTTGATTTCATTTCAAAGGTGAAAATAAAAATCCTTTTAAATAAAAATATGCATGCATAAAGTTTCACTATATAAGAGAGATCATACAGTATTTGCAAACCAAGACTACAATGAAGTATAACCTCACTCCAGTCATAATGACCATCATCAAAAAAATTTACAAATAATAATTATGGAGAAAAAGGTAACCCTCCTACACTATCGGTGGGAATGTAAATTGGTACAACCACTAAGGAAATCAGTATGGAGGTTCTGTAAAAAACTAAAAATAGAGTTCTCATATGATCCTAAAATCCCATTCCTGGGCATATATCCAGAAAAAACTATAATTCAAAAAGGTACATGCACCCCTATGTTCATAGCACCACTATTTACAATAGCCAAGACATAGAAGCAACCTAAATGTTCACCGACAGATGTATGGCTAAAGAAGATGTGCTATATTTATACAATGGAATATTACTCAGCCATAAAAATGAAATAAACCCATTTTCAGAAACATAGATAGACCTAGAGAATACCATATCAAGTGAAATAAGCCAAACAGAGAAAGATAAACATTATTTGACATCACTTATATGTGGAATCTAAAAAAAAAAATGATGCAAATGAACTTATATGCTAAACAGAAATAGACCCACAGGCATAGAAAATAAACTGATGGCTACCAAAGGGGAAAGAGAGGGAGGACGGATAAATTTGAAATTTGAGATAAACATATATATAGTACTATATACAAAATAGATAAACAAC
This sequence comes from Phacochoerus africanus, assembly GCF_016906955.1. Taxonomy (NCBI): domain Eukaryota; kingdom Metazoa; phylum Chordata; class Mammalia; order Artiodactyla; family Suidae; genus Phacochoerus; species Phacochoerus africanus. Next base: position 37,961,978 of record NC_062547.1, read on the forward strand.
AAGGTCTTACTGTATAGCATATGGAACTGTATTTAAATATTTTGCGATAACTTAGGAAAAATAATCTGAAAAAATAAATATATATGTATAACTGAATCACTTAGCTGTACAGCAGGAAGTACCACATTATAAATCAACTATATATTTCAATTAAAAAAAAAAGAAATTGTTCTCTTTAGAAGCTGTGCTTTCCGACAAGTGAGAGGAAATCTATTTCTGGCTAAACATTCTGACCATCCTTGGTGGGTCCCAAACTCCAGTATTTGTCTTCCTCATGCCATGAATCTTAAAAGCAGAAATGAGTCAATTTTAATATGGTAAATTCAGTAGTATTTTCCTTGGTTGTTTTCTCTCTCCTTTCCTTTTTTAAAAAATATTTATCTCCATCATGGAGTTCCCTGGTGGCTCAGCAGTTTTAAAAATAATAATTAATTGTCTCTAATTTACTGAATTTGCATAGATAAAAATGTGTTAAATCACTTAAATAGTTGTGAAAGTTATCAACATCAACAGTCAACAATTACATCAATTGCATCAACACACAACAAGTTGTGAAGTTAGATTAAATGGAAGGTCATTTGATTTTTTGTGTAATTCAGAATTCACATTTAACTGTCCATTGTACCATAGAGATTGGTCATGGGACTCAGTCTATCAGGTTAGCACATTTAGAGGAACAATTTACTTCCAAATCAGGATCCTAGTTACTAGTAATCTCAGGCAAATGAGCCATAGATATTATCTTAATTTGTATATCATGTAATCTCTCAGAATAGATTTTCAATAATCTTCGTTTTCAGTACACACATAACCTTTGTAATTTTATGTAAGAATAACTCTGACCTTGTTAAAATAGCTTTAAATATGGATCTTTGAAGCAGTGGAGGATAGAGTCTTAGATATGAGTGAGAATGATAGTTACAAATATTTTTGTTTAAAATATTTCTTAACATATTTCCATAGTGTGAAACTTGTTCAAAAAAGCCCCAGGTCGGAGTTCCCATTGTGGCTCAGTGGTTAACGAATCCGACTAGGAACCATGAGGTTCGATCCCTGGCCTTGCTTAGTGGGTTAAGGATCCGGCGTTGCCATGAGCTGTGGTGCAGGTTGCAGAGGCAGCTCGGATCCCGCGTTGCTGTGGCTCTGGTGTAGACTGGTGGCTACAGCTCCGATTTGACCCCTAGCCTGGAAACCTCCATATGCTGCAGAAGCGGCCCAAGAAAATTACAAAAAGACAAAAAAAAAAAAGCCCCAGGTTATATGATTCAGAAAGACAGTGAAACAATGAATTAATGTTCCTTCTCATTTATTTCACGAATCAGTCAGAATTTAATTTACCTAAAACAAGGATGTTGGACAGATGCTAGTATATGATAGGAGTCTGCTTCTCAAATTAATTACCCTGAGTTCTGGAAGTGCTTCAGGAATTGAGCCACTCTGTTCTATAATTTTCTGTCTACTGATAAAAATGTTAAATGTGTTTTAATTGGAAAAAGAATACATTAATATATTCTAAAGTAACAGTTTTTACTATCCGCAAACTGCAATTTAGGACATGTAACTACTGTTGTGTTGTGCTAATCACCTAATGTAAAATAATATGATTGATGTGATCAGAATAACTTGATTATAAGGGTGATGAGTCCACTTAAGATTTTAAGGTTTGGTGAAAAATGCTGGCGGCAAGTACCTCCCTCATAGATAAGATATTTTCCTTAGAAATCTTTTACTCCATCAATTTCTCCTGGAAAAAGTTACTAGTTGAAAAGTTAATCTAGTTGAAAAAAAGTTATTCTTTTCTTTCCTGATCCAAGCTTAAATATATTATATAAAATCAAAGTAATCATGGATCAAATGATAAACCTTTCCAAAATCTATCGTAAACTACAGATATTGAGCAGAAGGCAATATAATTTGTACTTTTGTGCATTAATTCCTTATTTCTCAACACCAGATATAAAGGAGAAATGTGATTTCAGTTGTTACCAGGGTACTGCAAATGGAATTAATTAATCAAATCAGTTATGAGCTATTTGCAGTATTTTAAAAAATAAAATGATTGGAGGCAACATGCTAGGCTAGTGAGGAAAAAAAAATTCCTGTGCTCAATCATCATGCTCTCTAAATCTATTCTGATAATTTATAAGATTGCTAATATAACATAGCATCCTTCATTAATAACCCAATGCCATGTGTCCCGAATTAGCGAATTACAAACATTTGAATAATCCACAGTTTAGAAGCTTTGTGGAATGAGGTGCTAGTCATGAAGCAGGTAAAAATCAGTTGGTCATTGAAAAGAATGCAGATTCTGGAGTTTCACTGTGAGATTTAAGAACCCAACATGGTGTCTTTGAGGATGCAGGTTCAATCCCTGGCCTCTCTCACTGGGTTAAGGATCTGGCATTGCTGAAATCTGAGGCATAGGTCACAGATGCCACAGATGCTGCTAGGATCAGGTATTGCTATGGCTATGGCTTAGGCTGGCATCTGCAGCTCTGACTGACCCCTAGCCTGGGAACTTCCATATGCTGCGGGTGCAGCTGTTAAAAAGGTAAAAAAAAAAAAAAAAAAAAATGCAGATTCTTCCAAAAGTGTGCTTTGCAAGGATTTCTTACCTAAAGTGTTATTTACATTTACTTCCTTTCTTTCCCCAGTGCTCAACTTCCTCTCTTATTTCTGTTTGTTTGTTTTTCTTTAAACAATGCCATTGTGGAAAATGGAGAAGAGATAGTTCTGGAAAGGATATTACATTTCCTCCCTCAAAGATAGAGAAGTCACACAGTGGTGGCATAGGGATGGGATGATTTGGTAACTGTAGCCTTGTAACCCGTTATATTTCTATGTTAGCCACACATGGTGAGATTTTATTAGGGCTAATTTCCAAAGAAAGAGTTGGGCGAAAAATGGATTTGTTAAAAATGGAATTATAAAAATGCTGTGGATAACAAGCTGGGTCAGGGTGTGGGGAAATACAGACTGAGCGAACATTAGTGGAAGACAGGGAGAGGTAGTAGCTGGGGAAGTAGTAAGGATATTGCTATTTGGTTGGTTGTTTCTCTTTCTATGCTTTCAAAGCTCTCCATTTTCCAAATTCTCAATATTTTCCCCCCATAGTATTAAGTGTATGTTTAAGAAGGCCTCTGGAAAATTCTCTATCAGATTTTGTGCCACAATTTAGTTGAGTATCTATGAAGTAAAAATTTGAGTTAAGTAGTATCTGACTACTACTCTAGTAGCTCTAGTTTATCCTATAGTTTTGCTCTTGCAGTAATCTATAAATGCTTTTTTTTCTTTCTATGCATGATTTTAATGAAGTACCTAACCAAAGTAGCATTAAGTATTTCAAAATTCCAAGGGTGCAATTCACAATTTTTAACACTAAACAATTATTTTAATCAGAGAATGAACATTGTTCTAAGGGAAAGATCTTTTTATAGTCCATGTTTTCATCTTCTTCTTTTCCTGTTTCCAAAAGCAATCATTGTTCTATGAAGCACTTTTCTTCCTATAGGGATGCAAAGCTAACAAAAGCCCAGTTATCAGTTGTATTACTCATGACGCAAAGAGGAAAAACATTTTCCAAGTCCATATTACCTCTGGTACTAAAAAAGCATGTTTAAGTAAAACCTCAATATAGTGACTTACTAAAGTTCTGTGACACTTGCTCAAATTATTATCTATAATGAAGGCACAGAGACAATTATCAACTTTGTTTATTGAATATAATTTTATCCTTTTAAAAGGAAACCATGCAAAACTAAAATCAAATTTAAAAAAGTCCACAGCATCCTTTCCCTGATCATTTTGAATGCCCCATTTTTGACTATGCTTAACATGAACATGATAAATAGTTCATGCTGAATGTATTTTCAGTCAAATTCTCTCAATATGGCTAGTTACTGACATCATCTATAGCAGTTACTAAAGTTATTTTAATGTTTAGAAACCAATAATTAGCTTCTTTTTTAAAATTTAGGTTTAAATACCTGAAAAAAATTTGTCCTTGGGGCTTTTTACTCTTTTTAACTACATAGATTTAGAAGTTTCAGAATACCCCTTTTAGTTCCCCCATCAAACCCAAGACCAAGCAATATACAACTATTACGCTTGGCAACCCCAGCCCCCAACTGTTCATTGACTTGATTGACTGCTTTTCTTCTACCACCAATGATCACTAAACACCGGAAAGGCAGGGACCATAACTTCTTTCAGTACCTCTTTACATCAAGGTTAATTGTAGCTTGTTCAGCATCAGAAATCAAAAGGCATAAGGTTTACAGAGTGTTAAGTGTTAAGTCTGTTTCTCATCACACAGCAGCATGTTGGAGATGGCATGACTGATGGAGAACACATATTCAGACTCTGGGCAGAGCAGAGTGCCTTCCAACACAACCAACTTCAGAAGCACGTACTGTATTTTTGGAAATTTCCCACTGCTCTCATACCCCCCAGTGGCCTTTTAGGTACTTTGACCAGATGTAAGGTGTCACCTGCTTTTGGAAGTGTTGCCCACTTCACCTTGGGTATGTGCACACCATGAAGTCGAGGTTAAATTCCACAGGGTTGATAAGACCTCAGCAGTCTAAAGGCATGGCGGAAGCCATGAGGCCTCACCCTCTGCATTTGCAAGCTCGGCAGGTTGTTTTACTGACTTTTTAAAACTGTTTAATTAATTATAGAAGTGTCTGACAGGAGCACATCTGGTTTCACATGAGCTAAATTCAGCTTGTCATAAAGTGGTGTGATGACGGACATGTAGTAAAAAGTAGATATAGTTTCTCTTTCTGAAAAAGGGTAGAAATAACTGACATAAAGGACTAGCCAAAGAGAAGCCTGCCTGCATATGCTGTCCATTGAGAGAGCAGATCTGAGCACTATATACTTACTATATGATGGTTAATATAAAAAAAAAACACTATATAGTATAAAAACCATATTGTATATACTATATTTGACATACCATACTTGATATGTGTACAATACATATAATCAATATTTCTCTGCAGAACTATAGAGATAGTATACTAATGACTCACTAATGTATATTCCTACCCCTGATATCTTGCCTCAGCCTTAGATACACTCTTTCTGGATATCTCCACCTGAATTGGGCCACCTAGAACAATTTGTTTTCATTTGAATCCCAATCATCCCCATTTTAGGAAATAGCATCAATCTACCTAGCTAATCAAACTGAAACCTAGAATTCATCCTTGGTTTTCCTCTTTCCATCTCAGCTCCAACCCGGTCTATAAACTCCATCAGCTCTACCTCTAAAATGTATTTCCTGGGTCTGACTACTTACCTTCATCTCCACTGGACCAGCCTGCTATTATCTCTCAGCTCTAGTAAGCAAACAACTTCCTGGAGTTGTTTCTCTGCCTCCTCTTGTGACAAGCCAACTTCCACCCAGGAACGAATATAAATGAGATGATGGTGTTGCTTGGCTTAAACGCTCAAATGATTCCCTTTCACCACAGGAGTAAACACCAGCCTCCTTTCAGTGCTCCCCAAAACCCTGATTTATCTGGCCCCACCTCTCTTTGATTGTTTCTCCCTCCTCTTTCCTTTTTTTCAATATGCCCAGACCTACTGACCTTCTTTATGTCACGTAAACAGCCAAGTATAGTTCCAATTAGCCCCTCTACAGTTGACGTTCTTTATACTTAGAACACTCCTCTCCCAAATCACTACATGGTTGCCGCCTTCTTGTTGTTCAGTTCTCAACCCAAAGTTAACTTCCTCAGAGAACACCTACCTTCCTCAATCCCTCTTTCCACATGACTCTATTTTACTTTCACCATAACATTTATCACTGCTTGGGTTTATCTTATCTATTACTTTATTCAGTGCTGGTCTTTCCCCTCTTAGGGACAAGGACATTGATCTTCATCACCTCTGTATCTCTATCTATAAAACATCCACACATAATAGGACGCCAATGAATACAATGAATATGTGTTGACCATCTACAACTTTTTAGGGTCAATTAGTATTTTCTATGATATAAATGTTTCAACATATGCTTCTGACATGAATAAAGCTTTGATTAATTTTATACACAAATTTGAAAACTAATTATTTAATAACTTGCTACTTAAACTTCATATCATTGGAAAGGTACTGAGGTCTGTAGGACTTTGGCTCCTTTATTGGCTTTTGTTAGATGTCAATAATGATATTGAGCAATTCTCTGGTGTTATACATGCTTATGTAACTGAGAAGGACCCTATGAGGCCTTCTCAGAATGAACCGCCCCAACTCATGTCCTCTGCCTGCCTTTTTGTCTATAGCAAAACTTAAGTCAAAGAATCAATTTAATCAAAAAGGTGAGAAAATACAGAAAAAGGAAAACAGTCAAGCAAGACATAATAATAACAGTTTAGCCATTCAGCAAAGTCAAGGACCTTTATTTTAGATTTTCCTGAGCCATGTCTTTTGAGCTGCTTTGCAGGTACTGAAGCCCCCACAGCAAAATTTTCCCTCAATGGGAGTTCCCATTTTGGCTCAGTGGTAATGATCCCAACTAGTATCCATGAGGATGTGGGTTCAATGCCTGGCCTCACTCAGTGGGTTAAGAATCCTGTGTTGCTGTGAGCTGTGGTGTGGGTCGCAGACGTGTCTCAGAGTCTGTGTTGCTATGGCTGTGGTATAGGTCAGCAGCTGCAGCTACAATTTGACCCCTAGTCTGGGAACTTCCATATGCCCGAGGTGCGTCCCTAAAAAGATTAAAAAAAAAAAAGAAAGAAACATACGTAACAAACAGAATCACTGCTACAAATCATTATTCTAATATCCTTATCTTTCTCTTTATTAATACAATTTCAATATTATCAGTAATGAGGAATAAGTTAAGAGATCTAAGGTACTGCATGATGACTATAGTTATTAAGTGTATTGAATACTGCTAAGAGTAAATTTCAAGAACTCTCATTAAAAACAAGGTAACTATGGAAGAAGATATGTTGACTGCCATAATCATGTCACTATATATATGTATAGTAAATCATAATGTTGTACAACTGAAATGTACATATATGATTTCAACTCAAAAAGTAAAATTTAAAAGTACAGTGTCCTTATGGTTGTATTAATTTAAATCTTACTACCGCTTGCCTCTTAATGTACTAACTAATACACAGTGATTTAAATAATGATCAGATTTAATTTAAAGTGTTTTTTGGGGGGGGTTGTGTTTTTTTTTTTTTTTGGAAAAGCAGATTTACTTCTGAAAACTCATTGGAATCCTGTTTTAACTTTTCTGACAATGGGTTCTTTTCCTTCATTTTTTAAATGGAACTGCTCAATGTATCATGGGAAGGGAAAACTCTGATTCTAAACTCAACAATAAGCAAAGTACAAAAAGTTTATTCTCTTTTCACACCTCATCATCTCGTGTGAAAATGTGCTACAAATGTGAAGATGTTGCTGTGGAAAAACCGAAAATGGAATGGAAGCATGCAGCATGAAACTGTGATACATGATCCAAACCAGGAATTTCAGATGACAATATATATCCTGGATGTTTGAGTTTATATGTAGACATGATGGTTCTGAATATGGTTTAATGGTTCAGTTAAAAAAATAATTCCCTATTTTAAGATTAAAAAATATGCTGTTTTGGTTTTTTTTTTTTTTGATAGAACATTGCCATCTTAATCACATGGGGGCCACTGAAGTTGAGAATGTTTATTATTATTTTCTTTTTTAATATAATTTTTATTATAATTGATTTACAGTGTTCTGTCAATTTTCTACTATACAGCATGGTGACCCAGTTACACATACATGTATACATTCTTTTTCTCACATTATCTTGCTAGATAAAGCATGATGACTAGATATAGTTCTCAGTGCTGCACAGCAGGATAGTTTAGATAGCAAATATTTAAAAGTAATTTGATGAGTATTTAAGTCAAAGAAACTATTCAATTTGTTGTTGTATTCCAATTATTTTGTAAACAACAAAGTGCACCATATCAAAACATGGAAATAAAAATGAAATAAATAAATAGGATTCTCGACTATTTCTAAATTTGTCATTTCAAAGCACTAGATTCCTGAGGAAAAGACATGGTTATCTTAAAGAAGACAGATCATACAAAATCTCTGTTACATGTTGCAAATGTCCATTCTTCTCTTACACTAAAAGGGATGTCAAAACCAGTGCTGCTAACTCAGGCTGAAAAACAGCATGATTTAAGCTTAAGACTTGCCTCTGGGTTTGTGTTTGGGTCTACATCTCAGCTCTGATATTTAATGTCTGTGTGCCCTTCTTTAAAACTACTATAAAGCTTTAAAATCGTAATGTTAATATGGGTTGGCTCTAAGTTATTGTGAGGAGTGAATTAAAAACACGCCTTATATGGCTTACTATAATATTTGACAAGGATAGAGGCTCAAAAATACTGGCTATTATCATTATCTGGCAATTGCATACTACCATGTTAATTAGAAATTAAATTTCTACTCTAGTTTAGCTATTACCTAACACAACACTTTCCACCCAGCACACAATTACTTGGCTCTTCCATGGTTAGTGAATTTGAAATCATTAGGTGATTTGTTTGAATTATTAATGATTAAAAATTAAAGAAAATTAGAGATTCATTATTACAGTTTCTTTTTTTTTTTTTTTTAGGGCTATACTTGCAGCATATGGAAGTTCCCAGGCTAGGGGTTGAATTGGAGCCACAGCTACAGCCACAGCAATGCCAGATCCAAGCCACGTCTGTGATCTACACTACAGCGCATGACAATGCCAGATACTTAACCGACTGAGTGAAGCCAAGGATCGAACCTGTATCCTCATGGATACTAGTCAGGTTCGTTACCTCTGAGCTACAATGGGAACTCCCTATAGTTTCTAACTTTTCAAAAGTACTATAATATAAACAATTTAAGATAAGTAGTAGTTTCTTTAACATGGTAAAGGGTACAGAGTAATAGTTTGCAAACAGTACACTGAGGCTACCTCCTCCCATATTTTATTACACATCTGGTCCTTCCTTAGTTTTAATGAAATCATTCATGTTTTAATTTGAGGTTTTCCTTTTTCCTTCTTTTATTTTCTTCCTTTTTTTATTTCTGTTCTTTATGGACTTGGAAAATACTTATTTAGACATTTTTTTAAAAGATGCATTTAGTGACCTTGAGTGTTAATTATATGACTTCATAAAAATGCTATGTACTAAATCAAATGACTCAAATTATAGCTATCATTTTTTTTGGTCACATCCACAGTATGTGGTCTAGGGATTGACACAAGCCAGTGAAGTGACAATTCTGGATACTTAACCCTCTGTACCACAAGGGAACTCTATCACTTTTTTATAAGGTTTGAGTCCCACTACTGCCATTCATCCACAAAGCTTTTCTAGTTTCACTTCATCCTTTTAAACAAAGGCAACCCAAGGGATTCAGAGTTTTAATGGAATGAGGGTTAGTCCAATACAGAATGGAAAGAGGCCAGCTTCCAGAATTTTACCTATTCTAGTCCTAACTAGCATTGCCCTGTTTTCTTTTGAATTTCTTTCTTTTTTTTTTTTTTGTCTTTTGTCTTTTGTTGTTGCTATTTCTTGGGCCGCTCCCGCGGCATATAGAGGTTCCCAGGCTAGGGGTTGAATCGGAGCTGTAGCCACCGGCCTACGCCAGAGCCACAGCAATGTGGGATCTGAGCTGTGTCTGCAACCTACACCACAGCTCACGGCAACGCTGGATCGTTAACCCACTGAGCAAGGGCAGGGACCGAACCCGCAACCTCATGGTTCCTAGTCGGATTCGTCAACCACTGCGCCACGACGGGAACTCCTCTTTTGAATTTCTTTAGCACATTCTTTCTTATTGAATATTTGCTGATTATTCTTTTGTAATTCATTATTTTATCTCTGTAACATGGGTGATTTATTTTGATCTTATAAAAATGAGTTCATTTAATTTTGCTACTTCCTCAGATTTATCTTGGCTTTGATTCCACCATACACATTATCATCAAGGACTTTGGACAGAAAATATCTGAAGGGAGATAACTCCTAAGACCCATTTATCTGGATAGCAGCAACTATCCTGTATTGAGTGATTTTGTGTCAGGCACTTTGTAGTAATGATCTAATTTAATCCTCGCAAGAAGGAAGTGTCTGTTATTATTCTTATCATCATGAGGAGGAAAATGAGGTCAAACAGGACATGTGTAGTGGCTTTGGAGATTGGATCTGCCTTCTGACACAAGTCATATTTATAACCTCCTTCTGGGACACTTCTTCCCTCCCTTCCTTTTTCCCTTTTTTATCTGCCTCCCTCTTCCTTTATTCTCTTTCCAGCACCATGCCCCAGTATATTTCCTTCGACTTCTTTATATTATTCAACAGCTGAGAGGGTTGAAGATGAATTGGGCAGGGATCCTACACTCATGTAACTTGTAGACTGAAGCTTCATTTATCATAGTACCATATATATAGATGACATTCACTAAATATGTTTAAATGAATCAATGATTAAAAGAAATGAATCATCAGTGTTACTAACTAAGATGGCATACTACAAGATCCCAGCCTCTGCCCTCTCACAAAGACCAACACTTTAACAGCTAGCTATGGATAAAAACACCTCTGGGAGAGTTCTATAGTTAGGAAACCAGCAACACAGTAGAACAAAAAGCTTGAGAATAACTGCAGAAAAAGGGAAAGAAAAACAGCTCCCTTTGCCTGTATCATCTCATCCTCCAAACCGTCATTGCTGAGCTTTAAGAGGGAAATTCCCAGCTAGAAAATTTTCCTCTTACCTGGGAAAGGAATAGCAGGGAATGAATGACTAGCTTCCCAGCTTTCTAGGGTACCACATGAAGGACCCGCTTCAGTTTCACCCAAACCAGAGACCAACAAAGCTCAGGTGCCTAGAGATTGCTAGGAACAATAAAGAAAAGCAGAAGCTACCAGTGTCAGCTAGGCAATAAGAGCAAATTCTGTGCCCAGCGACTTGCCTGCCAACAGTATCAGCAACTTTCTTAGGCTAAGGAAGCCTAACTTCTAATTTTTAAGAAATTAGATTTTTTTTTTTTTGGTCTTTTTGCCATTTCTTGGGCTGCTCCTGCGGCATATGGAGGTTCCCAGGCTAGGGGTCCAATCGGAGCTGTAGCCACCGGCCTACACCAGAGCCACAGCAATGCGGGATCCGAGCCGCGTCTGCAACCTACACCACAGCTCACTGCAACGCCGGATCGTTAACCCACTGAACAAGGGCAGGGACCGAACCTGCAACCTCATGGTTCCTAGTCAGATTCGTTAACCACTGTGCCATGACGGGAACTCCGAAATTAGAAATTTTTAAGGAATTTAAATTTCTTAAAAATTTTCCCATATCCTGGAGATGAGAGGAGGTAAGAAGTAAGTAAGCCTTAGGTGGGAGATGATTTTGGTGAACAGAATACACTTTGAAAACTATGCCCAACTGTCATTTTCAAAAATCACTTTGACAATATAACACAACTATCAATATGAAAATCAAAGGTACAAAGAATACACATGAGAAACCAAGATCAACAACTCTTTTTCCCCTAATGAATCATGCAGAATATTTTGAGCGAATCTGGAAATCTAAATAGCATAATTGAAAGAAAAAGGAAGCAATAAGTATATTCTAAAAGCAATAAATAAATGTTGAATCTTTGCCCAGAGTACGTATGATTTCATATGGTGGATTTTTATTTCTTCAATTTGATAGACTGTTTAAAATATCCTCTTAAAATTATTTAAAAATTTACCATGGTAATTGTTTTAAAGTCACTGTTTATCTGGATAAATGTAACTACTTTTTAAAATAACATCACTTCTGCCGTTGTAGAATCTTGTTTAAAAGCAATATTTTATAACATTACTCATTTATAAGGTAAGGAAGCTCAGATTGTACTGATCACTTTATTTTTAATTTTCCCCCATGAGAGCTTCAATACAAATAGCTTAAAACAAGCTTTTTTTCCTCCTTTTTGAGATGAACAGGAATATAGACTCAGGAGACTTCTCAATATTATAAATTCAGATGGAGTTTCAAGGAAAAAAAAAACCTGAGCTAATGCATCATACAAATATCCTACCAAAATACTCAGAAAAATAAATATATCTTGTCCGTTCTATAATCCAAGATTAATTGTATTGGTTGAGTTAAAAATCAAAATATATGTGTGAATTCATGACAAATCTATTTTACAATTATTAAATATTTGATTGCTGATTTGTTCTCTCATACTAAGTCAAAGTAAAACAATACATATATGCATAGTTTCTTTTTTTAATTTCTTAATGAATTTTATTACATTTATAGGTGTACAACAATCACCACAACCAAATTTTTACAGCATTTCCATCCCAACCCCTCAGTGCATCCCCCCACGTCCCCATCTGTCTCATTTGGAAACCATAAGTTTTTCAAAGTCTGTGACTCAGTATCTGTTCTATGCATAGTTTCTTTTAAGCCCCAAACACATTTTATTTCCATTTTACATGGCAACATGCATAAACATAGTATCCTCCTCTTTTGTGACAGATGTCCTCATTGTTTAATATTGTCAGACCTGGCATCTAAGGCTTGTCATTATTTACATGCAATGTATCATGGGGTTAGTGCATACATTCTCTGTCTGTGATTTTGTTGTTGATTTAATTGCTCAATAGCCCTATAGCATGCTTGAGCATGCTTTTTATCTTGGAAATTGTAGTGGATAACTTGATTGGAATTAGGCAAAAGATTGTAATGAATCTTCTTTAATAAACTGAGTGTCAAGGGGATACAAATATTATTTGGGAAGAACAAGAGCTCAGTGACTTTACACTACTCTATTGAATAGCCAGATACTGATCACAAGTGGATCAGGATTAATTAAAATCATTTAAGCAGCTACTGCTAAGTATCTTGTCGTATTCTTTCTTGGAATACGGATGCCCTTGCCAGCAAGGATGGTTAACTTTTGCCTCTGTCACTAGGAACACCAGGTGAGAGACAACTGCTTCCCTTCTGAATAGTGTCTCTGTGAATAGAGCAGTTTGGTCCCTAGAAAGACTTCCCCAACCAGCAGTCTTAGATGGTGTTCATTATTTAAGAACCAGTATGTCTATTTCACAGTTTATTTCTATCCCCAACCATAAGATTATCTATTAGCCAAACTCTATAAAATTGTTGATATTTGGTCATTTTTACCTCAAAAATTGCAATTTTTTAATGAGTCAGCATGACAGATTTCCAATGAACTCACCACCCAGTTATCTATTACAGATAACATTCCAGATTATCTGTTCCAGGTATGTTCAAGAGATTTGAGATTGTCTTGGAAAACAGCATCAAGAGCAAATTGATTTCTTATGGATAAGAATGTGTGTATGTGTGTATGTACACTCTTCATAGCACGTGAACTATTGTAAAAAAGTAAGAAGAGGAAGAATGTTACATTTATAGAACATCTATTAAGTGCCAACTCCCATGTTGTGGCATTTCCTAGTTTTTAAACATTTTAGCTTAATGACCAGAGTTAGGGATATTACACCCCTTTCAGAGTCCAAACATGATCAAATTTTAAAACACTTGAAAAAAATTTTTTTTTCCTCTTTTTAGAGCTGCACAAGGGCTAGGGGTTGAATCAGAGCTGCAGCTCTGGCCTGCATCACAGGCACAGCAATGCCAGATCCGAGCCACGTCTGTGACCTACACCACAGCTCACGGCAGCAATGGATCCCTCACCTACTGAGTGAGGCCAGGGATTTAACGCACATCCTCATGGGATATTTGTCAGATTCATTTCTGCTGCACCACAATGGGACCTCCCTAAAACACTAGACTAAAGCTACTTGGACTATAATAATATAGAAAGGTTTTACAATCTAGTCCATGTATCTCCAAAACTCCTATTTCTCACATACCCAGTGTGATTTAGTTTGCAACTTTGACATTATTTTATGTGTAAAATATCCACAAGTTCATTTAAAATAGCGTTTTTTTGGGGAGTTCCCATCATGGCTCAGTGGTTAACGAATCCGACTAGGAATCATGAGGTTGCAGGTTCGATCCCTGCCCTTGCTCAGTGGATTAAGGATCTGGTGTTGCCATGAGCTATGGTGTAGGTTGCAGACGAGGCTCGGATCCTGAGTTGTTGTGGCTCTGGCGTAGGCCAGTGGCTACAACTCTGATTCGACCCTTAGCCTGGGAACCTCCATATGCTGCGGGAGTGGCCATAGAAATGGCAAAAAGACACAAAAAAAAAAATAGGGCTTGTTTGGTTTTTATTTTGCATTTACCCTAAGGTTTAGTTATAACTTTGTATAAGTGGGAGCATAGCATTTTGTCTTTTTCATGCCTGTTATGAAACCAATGAAGTCAGCTATGGAAACTGTAAAACATAAATCATATCTCTATTTATTCTACAACCATATAAGCTCTGCAATTTCTTTTACAAAAAAAAAGCTAATACCAAGTATGAGTGTCATCTTGTGTAGAAATTCAAAATACCTGTGTCAGAATTAGCCCTTTGAATCATCATGCTTGTACAGTAGGATATCTGTGTATTTGTGTGCATGTACACAATTGTGCCTGCACAGATACACACACATACTTGAGTCTCATTCTTGTTTTATTTTGTTTTGTTTTGTTTTTTTAGGGCCGCACCCTTCACATATGCAAGTTCCCAGGCTAGAGGTCAAATCGGAGATGTAGCCTCAGGCCTATGCCACAGCAAAGCCGTATCTGAGCCTCATCTGCGAACTATACCACAGCTCACAGCAGTGCCTGATCCCTAGCCCAATGAGCAAGGGCAGGGATCAAACCCGAATCTTCATGAATCCTAGTCAGGTTTGTTAACTACCAAGCCATGTTGGGAACTTCCAAGTCTCATTCTTTTTTTTTCTTTTAGGGCCACACTATAGGGTTCGAATCGGAGCTGCAACTGCTGGCCTACACCACAGGCACAGAAACGTGGGATCTGAGCCACATCTGCAACCTATACCACAGCTCACGGCAATGCTGGATCCTTAAGCCACTGAGCAGGGCCAGGGATCGAATCCGAAACCTCATAGTTCCGAGTAGGATTCATTTCTGCTGCACCATGAGGGGAACTCCATTGTTTATTTTTAATCAATGAAAAACAAAACAAAACACCTTCTCCAAAGGCTTTTACCAGTAGACTTTCTATCTTTTCACATTGGCATGAAGTATATTGTGTGCCATTATCATTATTATTTTTTTACCATGCCCACGGCATGTGGAGTTCCTGAGCCATTGATCAAACCCAGCCATTGCAGTGACAAGCCTGGATCCTCTACTGTATCTCCATGGAACTTCTATTGTGTGCTATTCTTCCAATCAAAAGGAATGAGATGATCATGATTAGCTTGGATTATCAGAATTCACCCTGACATAACCAGTAGGGGTGAATTTGCACATACAACTAGTATTTTTCTATGAAACAAGTTATTATGTACCTTTTGGATAAAAATTTTTGGACAAAGTTAACATCCCTCATATTCATCAGTGTCATTATGCAATAAAAAGATGACAAAATAAGGAAAACTTCTGATATTCTTGTCAGGTTCTGTCACGACATCACTGCATGTATTTGACTAAGTTGCATAATCTCTGGCTTTCACTTGTATCATTATTAAAATGAAGAAGTTGAAATAAGTGTATTTAAGCTCCAAAGTTCTTTCTCCAATTTTAAGCCTGCAGTAATGATTCTGAAAAGAATTACTCCTCTCAGCATCATCACATTGACCTTATTTAAGGATATATGTGAATAATGTTGTGTTATTCTGTATCAGATGGTTTCTTTTTTAAAAAAAGACTATATCCCACTTATTGTTACACACTCATTGCCTCAACGTGTGTCTTCCACATAGTTGACATCTGATAAACATGGGTTGATTTGAGTTGAATCTGTTCCTATTATTTTATTTGTTTGCTATTCTTCTCCTAAAACAAAGAGAAAAGATTAGTAGGTTCTGAACTAAGAATGAAGACAGTAGGAAATTTATCAATGCCTCATAAATGAACTAGGCTCATTTATTCTATGGTTGCAAACACACAGTCACAGGATTGTAAGATTCTAAGTTGTGACTTAAGATTGAAAGGTCTATTTATTTAGTACAACCTTTGTACATTTCTGGAAAGTCTGCTATAATCACCAGTCAGTATTATTAGGAATCTTCTAAGATTTGAACATTAATGCAATACTATAAATATTAAAGTAAAAAAATCATACACTAATACAGATGTTTCACTAGATTACTTTTTTTCTAAACAACACCTATTCCTAGTGAAATATATTTTTAGTCAAAGAAGTTATCCAGTGCTTGTTGCCAATCATTAACAAGTCATTCCAGGTTTAGCCTTAACAACTAAGCAAAATTAATAACCTTCACAGATGAAATAGACCTGAATAATGGTTCAGCATCACATCCACATTATTTAATATGTACTTTTCTTTATAAGTATTCTTCTGTTGACATCACTTATTGAGAATGAAGAATCATCACCTTTAAAGTAAATATGCAAACACAAGGTTGGGGGTCATGTCATGCTTGTTTAATCTGTCAAAAATAAATGTAGTCAATAAAGTATATACAGTTATAACGTGCTAGAATTTCTGAGTTTGAGTTGCTAGTTTTTAAACTAGTTACCAATTTTCTAAAAAGCAACAATTTATAATACTCTTCTGAATTTGGCATATTTTAACCTATTGTAATTTAATCTGAAATCTTGTCTTCAGTTTGCCTCCCAGGTTAAAAAAGTACATTTTTCAAAAACTGCAGGCATTTATTATTTGAACAAATATCCATTAAGTATTCACTGTGCAAATAACTGTAAGTCCTAGGTTTTAAATAAGGAAATCTTTGCATTCTATACACTAACAATGAACTCTCAGAAAGAGGAATTAAGAAAAACACCCCATTTGTAATTGCATCAAAGAGAATAAAATATCTAGGAATAAGGCTAAGGAGGTAAAAAATTTGTACTTGGAAAGCTGTAAGCCAATGATAAAAGAAATTTAAGATTATACAAACTGATGGAAAGATATATTGTGGTCATGGGTTGGGAAAATTAATTTTGTTAAAATAATGATACTACCTAAGGCAATCTGCAGTGTCAATATAGTTCCTACCAAAATAATCATGATATTTTTCAAATAACTCATGATGATATTTTCAAATAATAATTATTTTTCAAATAATTCTAAAATAAGTATGAAAACACAATAGACACTGAATAGCCAAAATAGTCTTGAGAAAGAACAAAGCAGGAGTGTCATACATCCTAATTTCAAACTATACTATAAAGGTAAAATAATCAAAACAGTATGGCAAATGGCACAAAAACAAACATATAGATCAATGAAATGGAATACAGAGCCCCCAGATTAACCCATAGTAATATGGTTAATTAATCTATGCAAAGGGAGAAGTATATACAATGGAAAAAAAGATATCCTCTTCAATAAATCATTTGGAAAAACTGGACCAGTACATACAAAAGAACCAAACCAAACTTCTTTTTCACACTATATACAAAAATAAACTAAAAATGAGTTAAAGACTTAAATGTAAGATCTGAAACCATAAAGCTCCTCAAAGAAAGCACAGATGGTACATTGGTCTAAGCAATATATATATTTTATGTATCCATCTTCTTGAACCAGGAAAACAAAAGAAAAAAAATACCAAATTGAACTACATTGAACTAAAAATGTTTTCTATAGTAAAGCAAACTATCAACAAGATGATAAGGCTGCCTACTGAATGGGAGAAGTTATTTGCAAATGACATATCTGCTAAGGATCTAATATCCAAAATATACAAAGAACTCATACAACTCAACAGCAACAAAACAAAAACACAATTTAAAAAATATTGAGAAATGAACAAACATTTTCCAAAGAAGACATACAAGTGGGCAACAGGCACATAAAAAGATGCTCCACATCACTAATCATCAGGAAAATGCAAATCTAAACCACAGTGAGATATCACTTCAACACTCAGAATGGCTATCATCAAAAAAACAACAAATAACAGGTGCTGTGAAGGATGTGGAGAAAAAAGAACCCTCATGCACTGTTACTGGGAATGTAAACTAGTACAGCTACTATGAAAAACAGTATGTAGTTTCCATCAAAAATTTAAAATAGAACTACTATGACATCCAGCAATTTCACCCCTAGATATTTAACCAAAGAAAATTAAAATTTGAAAAGATATATGCAAGTCAATGTTTGTAGCAGCACTTTTTTTTACAATAGCCAAGATATGGAAGCAACTTAAGTGCCCTTAAATAGATGAGTAGATAAAGAAGATGTGCTGTGTATATAGAAAAGAATATTACTCAGTAATAAAATAAAATGAAATACTGTCATTTGTGACAACACAGATGGACATAGACAGTATTAAGCTAAGTAAAATAAGTCAGACAGAAAAAAATCAAATACTGGATCATTTCATTGATAAGTGGAGTCTAAAAAACAAAACAAATGAACAAACAGAACAGAACAGAAACAAACTCATAGATACAGAGAACAAATAGGTGGTGACCAGGAAGGAAGGGGGTATTGAGAGGAAAGAAACAGGTGAGGGAGATTAAGAGATACAAACTTCTAGTTACAAAATTAATGAGTCCTGGGAATGAAATGTACAATGTGGAAAATACACTCAAGAATAATGTAATATCTTTGTACAGTGACAGATGGTAACATGACTTATCATGGTGATCGTTTTGTAATATATAGACATCAAATCACTATGTTGTGCACCAGGAACTAACAAACAAATTCATAGAAAAAATATCAGATTTGCACTCCCTACAAATAAAAGTCCAGGACCAGATGGCTTCACAGGTGAATTCTATCAAACATATAAAGAGGAATTGGAGCCCATCCTCCTTAAACTCTTTCAAAAGGTTGAAGAAGAAGGAATACTCCCAAAGACATTCTATGATGCCACCATCACCCTCATTCCAAAACCAGACAGAGATACCACCAAAAAAGAAAACTATCGCCCAATATCATTGATGAATATAGATGCAAAAATTCTCAACAAAATCTTAGCCAACCGAATCCAACAACATACCAAAAAAATTATACACCATGACGAGGTTGGGTTCATCCCAGGTTCACAAGGATGGTTCAACATACGCAAATCAATCAGCATCATACACCACATTAACAAAAAAGAAAAGTCAAAAATCATATGATCATCTCAATAGACGCAGAAAAAGCATTTGACAAAGTCCAACATCCATTCATGATCAAGACCCTCACCAAAGTGGGTATAGAGGGAACATTCCTGAATATAATCAAAGCCATTTATGAGAAACCCACAGCAAATATAACACTCAATGGGGAAAAACGGAAAGCCTTCTCACTCAAATCTGGAACAAGACAGGGATGCCCACTCTCACCACTGCTCTTCAACATCGTTTTGGAAGTCCTAGCCACAGCCATTAGACAAACAAAAGAAATCAAAGGCATCCATATAGGAAGAGAAGAGATCAAACTGTCACTGTATGCAGATGACAGGATACTATACATAGAAAACCCTAAGGACTCAACCCCAAAACTCCTTGAACTGATTCATAAATTCAGCAAAGTAGCAGGATATAAGATTCACATTCAGAAGTCAATTGCCTTTCTGTATACCAGCAAGGAAATATTAGAAAAGGAATACAAAAATACGATACCTTTTAAAATTGCACCTCACAAAATCAAATACCTCGGAATACACCTGACCAAGGAGGTAAAGGACCTATATGCGGAGAACTATAACACTTTAATCAAAGAAATCAAAGAAGATGGAAAGAAATGGAAAGATATTCCATGTTCCTGGATTGGGAAAATCAATATTGTAAAAATGGCCATACTACCCAAAGCAATCTACAGATTCAATGCAATCCCTATCACATTACCCAGGACATTTTTCCCAGAACTAGAACAAAAAATCCAAACATTTATATGGAACAACAAAAGACCCAGAATTGCCAAAGCAATCCTGAGAAACAAAAACCAAGCAGGGGGCATCACTCTCCCAGACTTCAAGAAATACTACAAAGCCACAGTCATCAAAACAGTGTGGAACTGACATCAAAACAGATAGGCAGACCAATGGAACAGAATAGAGAACCTGGAAATAAACCCTGACACCTATGGTCAATTAATCTTTGACAAGGGAGGCAAGAACATCAAATGGGAAAAAGAAAGTCTATTATTTAGCAAGCATTGCTGGGAAACCTGGACAGCTGCATGCAAGGCAAAGAAACTAGAACACACCCTCACACCATGCACAAAAATAAACTCCAAATGGATGAAAGACTTAAATATACGACAGGACACCATCAAACTCCTAGAAGAAAACATAGGCAAAACACTCTCTGACATCAACATCATGAATAATTTCTCAGGTCAGTCTCCCAAAGCAATCGAAATTAGAGCAAAAATAAACCCATGGGACCTCATCAAACTGAAAAGCTTTGGCACAGCAAAGGAAACCCAAAAGAAAACAAAAAGACAATTTACAGAATGGGAAAAAAACAGTTTCAAATGATGCAATGGACAAGGGCTTAATCTCTAGAATATATAAACAACTTATACAACCCAACAGCAAAAAAGCCAATCAATGGAAAAATGGGCAAAAGACCTGAATAGACATCTCTCCAAAGAAGATACACAGATGGCCAACAAACCCATGAAAAAATGCTCAACATCGCTGATTATAAGAGAAATGCAAATCAAAACTACCATGAGATACCACCTCACACCAGTCAGAATGGCCATCATTAATAAATCCACAAAGAACATGTGCTGGAGAGGGTGTGGAGAAAAGGGAACCCTCCTGCACTGTTGGTGGGAATGTAAACTGGTACAGCCACTATGGAGAACAGTTTGCAGATACCTTAGAAATCTATACATAGAACTTCCATATGAACCCGCAATCCCACTCTTGGGCATCTATCCGACAAAACTCTACTTAAAAGAGACACGTGCACCCGCATGTTCATTGCAGCACTATTCACAATAGCCAGGACATGGAAACAACCCAAATGTCCATCGACAGATGATTGGATTCGGAAGAAGTGGTATATATACACAATGGAATACTACTCAGCCATAAAAAAGAATGACATAATGCCATTTGCAGCAACATGGATGGAGCTAGAGAACCTCATACTGAGTGAAATGAGTCAGAAAGACAAAGACAAATACCATATGATATCACTTATAACTGGAATCCAATATCCAGCACAAATGAACATCTCCTTAGAAAAGAAAATCATGGACTTGGAGAAAAGACTTGTGGCTGCCTGATGGGAGGGGAAGGGAGTGCGAGGGATCGGGAGCTTGGGCTTATCAGACACAACTTAGAATAGATTTACAAGGAGATCCTGCTGAATAGCATTGAGAACTTTGTCTAGATACTCACGTTGGGACAGAAGAAAGGGTGGGAGGAAAAATGTAACTGTAATGTATACATGTAAGGATAACCTGACCCTCTTGCTGTACAGTGGGAAAATTAAAAAAATTATTAAAAAAAATATCAGATTTGTAGCTATCAGAGACTGGAGTTATAAGGGGAGGAAATTGAATAGAAGTCAAATAGTACAAAACTCCAGCTATAAGATAAATAAGTATCAGAGATATCATTTTATAACATGATAAATATAATTAACAAAACAGAAACAAACTCTTAGGTATGAGTTAACATAAACTTTATTATGAGACTAAATCTTGAATTCTTATCACATGGAAATTTTCCTTTTTCTTTTATTTTATATCCGTATGAGATGATGACTATTTGCTAAACTTATTGAGGTTATCATTTCATGATGCCTGTAAGTCAAATCATTATGCTTTACAAGTTAAACATATATAGTGCTACATGCCAACTGTATCCCAATAAAACTGGAAGGAAAAAAGATTCAAAACAACACAAAAATTACTATGGGAGACTAAAAAAGGAAGAATTCAAACAGACAAGAGATAGTCTCAGAAAGTCTTTTTACTAAAGATTTGAATTAAAACTAGGATTTATTTTATTTATATATACATATTTATTTATTTTTTTCTTTTTAGGGCCCACCCGTGGAACATGAAAGTTCCTAGGCTAGGGGTCCAATGGGAGCTACAGCTGCCATCCTACACCACAGCTAAAGCAATGCATGATCCGAGCCACGTCTGCAACCTACATCACATCTTACGCAAAACCAAATCTTTAACCCACTGAGCCAGGCCAGGGATTGAACCCACATCCTCATGGTTACTAGTCAGGTTTGTTTCCGCTGAGCCACAACAGGAACTCCTGAAACTAGGCTTTATAGAAGCAAAACCTAGAAGTAGTTCAACAGCAAGAACCACCTTGAAATCTGCTTTTAAAAATACTATACAAATTTTCTATAGCTTGAAAAAATTAGGTCCCAGTCAAATCAATAAATCCGCCATTTGTCAAAGACAACTTATTTCCAGAAATGTATTTGAGAATTCCACAATAAACACTTATTAGAAAAAATCTTGGAATATAAGGAAAATGGAAATACAGTAAGAAGACATGTTTTGCAAATTGAATGATGAAAGAAAGGCCTAATTTATAAGATATTTTGTATGCAGATATCAGTATTTTATGATAATCTCTGATGCATAGATAGCTACCCTGCCTGAGACAGTTTATGCATGCTGCCAAATTCTACTTCCTTAAATTTCAGTGGTTTTATTATAAAATAATTCCTTTAAGCTAGTAAATACCTATAAGCTAGTAACAAATACCAAGTGAAGTCAATCTTTTCACCATTTACAGTTTAAAAGAGTTGTTCCCACTGTCGTCTACAATTTAAATAGGTTATGCATAAGCGCATGGTCTGAATACTTCCTATGTAATTGATAAGTTTTTTGACCTTAAGCAAGTCACTTAATTTCATCTTCTTCATCAAGAAAACGGGAAAAAAAATGGTATTACTAATTTCTACATAGAGACGGATGGATTATGTACAGATCTATCTTTTCTTCCTTAAAATCTTCCCCTCTTTCTAGACAACCTTGTCCTCAACTTACAATGAAGAATTCAACAACTGGTGCTTTAATTGACTTGAGATCTTCAGGGAAGTTTTCATGCTAAGATGAGAGGCTGGCAGGGTCCCAGCCCACAGAGGCTCTTGTTTCATGGTGAAGAAACAAGGTTCTTGTCTTGTTTCACTAAAACAACTATTTTTTGTTAGTGTCATCCATATTTCTATTTCAGTGCCTATAACAGTGCTTGGAACATGGTAAATACTCAAC
The DNA here is from genome assembly GCF_016906955.1 of Phacochoerus africanus. NCBI lineage: Eukaryota > Metazoa > Chordata > Mammalia > Artiodactyla > Suidae > Phacochoerus > Phacochoerus africanus. The sequence goes on from NC_062547.1 coordinate 37,985,265, forward strand.
AAATATCTGTTGAATTAATAAATGATATGTAATATAGATCAGGATGTGATAAATAGATTAACATTAGTGAGAAAATGGCAGAGAGGATGAGAAAGATTAATTACTATTCAGAATTATGTATATAAAAATAAAGAAATGTGTGAATGGAAAGAATTCCATAGCCCCCTAGAAAAAAGATAATTTTCCCTTATCTTCTTACTTTGTATTGTAATCAAAGATCTTGAAACCTCATGAATTAGTCATCTCCCATGTATTTTCATGCCATTTTAAATGATCATTAATACCATATTTTCCTTGCTTCATTTAAGGTAATATATCTTTAAGAATAAATCCAGTCTTGTAATAGGGTCAACTTTGACCCTCATTCTAAAATGAGATTTTAGCATTTTTAATTAAAGATATTCAGAGAAAGAGTTTATTACCTATCACGATGTTGGCAGGGAGCCCTTTTTCTATCAGGATCCAATCGGGAACAATGAATTAAGCATCGGCTTTGGTATCAAAGACTCATTTTTCCACACTAGTTCTAGGACCAAAAGAAAGTCATCTAATCATGCTGAAACCCCCGTTTACTACGTGTTAAATGAAGATTTTTTGTTATTATACATCTGTATTACTAATGTGTAAAAGGAAAATAAGGATCCAGACTTTGAAGAATCTCTGGGTCTAAAAAGTAGGAGACACTGGAGACTATCTTGTCCTTGGATAGATGCGTTTACATTACAAACACTAGGGTGAGAACCCAGAAACCTTTCTATCCCTTCTGCATGGAGGTCTCTAGCTCCTTTTGAATAAAGGGGGACGCCAGCCGCCTCTTTCTCTTGCACATAGAAGAAATCCACTTTTTCTCCTGTGTCATTGACTTTGAAACTTGTATGCATTGGACATTTGATCTGGCTTTCTTCATGCTGCTGAGGGGTAAAGATTAGAGAGTGCGGCCTACGTAGTCATTATTTGATATTCAAGTAAATATAATCCTCTGTCTCTGATCCAGAATACTTCATGTGCATCGTCAAGACACAATGAATACAGATGAATATTAGAAATGCAACAACATTCAGCAATATGAAGGAATGAAATGCTGATGTATGTAACAACTTAGACGTATACTGAAGGAATAATGGTAAGCCAAAAAAAAGTCAAACCTAACAGGTTGCATTCTGTCTGATTCAATTTATCAAACAATCTTCAAACAGCAATAGAGATGTAGAACAGATTAATGGTTTCCAGGAGGGGGAGTGGAAGGGAGGGGGTCATTGTTAGGAAAGGGTATCATGACTTGATCATGGATACAGAAACCTATATATGTGATAAAATTGCACAGAACTAAATGCATAAACACACATACAAATGAATACACATAAAACTGATAGAATCTCAGCTAAATGTATACAGTGTATCAATGTCACACCCATGATTTTGATCTTACACTGTTGTTCTACAAGATGTCACCACTGCAGAAAACTGGGTGAAACATGAGCAGGACCTATCTGTATCACTTATTACAACTACATGTGAATCTACAATGATCACAAGTTAAAATTTAATAAAAATGAGATTAGCACGTGAGCCCAGAATCAGAATTCCTTTGGGGGATTTGGAACAACTGCAACTGTTGGTCCCTGAAGTTTATGCTTCCTTCATTTATGGCAAGTAATCCTGTTTGTTTATAAGCACTGTGCTATAAGCACTGTGACCCAAACTGGTTTGATTTGATCCTTAAACCAGGGTTGAGCATAACTCTAGCTTCCATGCAGGAAGGAAATTTGCATTGCTCATCACTGCATCCTCAGCTACTATGACTGTCTGGCATAAAGCAGGCACTCCAGATAATTCATGTAGTGAAAAATGGCATCTATCCTGATTTTATTTCAACCAGTGTCTGACTATTATTTGCTTTTTACTTATGTATACAATGGCATTACACTTCTCTAAAATAATGTGTTACTGCATAACTTACCAACCAACCACTAGCTGTGGAAAGCCCTTGACTTTTTTGTGCAAGAGTTCCAATCCATTCCTGGTCTTTAAGTAAAGTACCCGTAAAGAGGATTTAGTTTCAGACTAGAAGGAACACCTCAGAGTAAACATTTTATAACTTCCTTTGAGAGTAACACTACCAGAGAATTAGTCTATTGATAAATATTATTTCTTTTTCCTTTCTCTTTTCCTTCTACCAACCAGCAGGTAGATTTGGGAAGTCTTGAAACAATATATCTGGACATCCTTTAAAATCGGTGCGTTAGGTATCAACACTTGAGACGGAAGAATATAAAAAGCTTATAAATTTTCAATAATTTTCTCAAGGTCTCAGAGGATGAGTAATGAAGCTGAGACTTGAACTAAAGACTCCCTTTTTTTAGAACCTGTGACTATTCCTTCTATCATGAATAAACTTGCAAGCAACATAGCTAGAAAATTATTTCTAATTTCAATCCTATCAAAAAATACATTCCTCTCTCAGGGTACTAAAATTACTTTATCATTGAGTTTGGTTTTCTTCTTTTTGCTTTTCAAAGGGATCACTTAGGATAGCCCGAAACATTAATTTTTGGAAAGATGAAGCCAGCAGTCAGCTATGACTACTGTTTAATAATTTATGGACTGTTAACTCTTGGGCAGAAATACATGGAGTGTTTCACTCTGTAAGAGGGCTGGAGGATGAAAAAAGAGGGCAGAAAATCAAGCAGAGAGGATTGAGGAAGGCTGAAGCCATTCCAGAGGGAAAGGAAAGGACTCAAACAAAGTGCCTGAGGAAAAAAAAAAAGCCAGTGAGCTTGCTGAAAGGAGGCCCAGAGAAGGTTAGCAGCAGTCCCAGGTCTTTGAAAAAGATTATTATAAAAATGAAATCAATTGCAATTCATTGACAGGAGATTTTGAGGGAGCAAAAAAAAAAAAAGTTAATTTTTAATTCAAATTAATGGAAAGAGCAGATGGTAGGGGGAAGAATCAGAGAAAAACACACACTTCCCAAGAGTAAATGAAAGATGTGATTAAAATAAAGATGACACCAGCATCCGTGATCAAGGAAACTGGTAAAGCCAAGGATCAGCATGGGCCTGGGCAAAGCAGAGCTGCAGCATGGCTAACAGGTACACCGACTGCTGACTTTAAAACTGAAAAATGACCTCCGTGATCATCTTCTTGAATTCCCGACTGTACTTCTGATTCTGCAAGGAATTGTGACTTAAGCAAGGTCACATTTTATGGTCATCTAGTAGAGTCCGGACTTTTAACCCCCCATTGTTATCTTTTTCCACTATGTTTTAACACTTGCTATTTTTCACTCAGATTTAAATTGAAATTGGGGTAGTTAAAATTATACACACAGATGCATGTGCACATCTGCACCACATGCGCACACACACACAGAGCAGAAGAAACATCTCACTTACAGAAAACAGCTTTTTCTAGTTCATCATGGTTTACTATTACGGTGTTACGGTAGGGGAGTGTTCATGCATTGACGCCAAACACTTCCCATTTTCTCAAAGCTACTCAGTCTTTGGGAACATGAGCCCTGTAACCCCTTACTAAGAGCATCTGAGATACCCTTAGGAGTATGAAGTCAGGATCGCATAGGAATAAAAATCTATAGTCAAAATGTTTTGCATCGTATAATTCCTCATATGAAGTTCTTACATTTTTATTGCTATAATTATTTACTTTGTGGAAGTTTTATTGATGTCTACTACTTCATATTTTGGGAGTAGGGATAACATAATTTATGAATACTCAAGAAGAGCAACAGAAAGACTATCAGGAGTCAAAGATACATATCACAACTTTGCCTGTCACTTGCTATGTGACATTGTGTTACGGCTTAAATTTTATGGGCTCCAGGTTCCTAAAATCTGAATAATGTAATAGGTGATATCTAATATCCCATTCAATTTTGAAATCTTGTAACCAAGATTAAAAAAAAAAAAAAACCTGGCAATCTTCTGTAAATTTACAGCAACCTCGTAACTACTCTTATCACAAACTACTACCCAGATCTTTCTTCTACCTTTTCTTCTCTCTTCCAAACTTCACCTTCCCTTATTCTTTCAAGGGAAGACAAAAAAAGCAGTCTCTTTTACTACCTGGTCAGGGTTTGGCCCTCTGTGAAAGAAACTTGTAATAATTGTTTGTCTTTTGCAGTTTTTAAATAACTTTTGGGGTCAGTGAGAAGATGGATCCCAATTGCTATCTGGCCAAGTCTTTCTCTATATTCTCATACCAGCCTTAAAGGCCTTTGGAGAATCTATTTCTATTTGTTGAAGCTATTCCAATAAAGGCCCTTTTCAACCTTTGACCTTTCTGTCACAACAATAGGAAATATGTTTTAACTAAACATTGGAAAGTAATAGGTACAAACATAGGGAGCCATGAATGAGATTTATTGTTAGTAGCCTCCAGGGTAGTTTATTTCTCCACACTCATCAGACACACCTATCAGAAAAAGAAAAAGGAAAACTGAAAATGAGTCTTATCATTACAACCTATAAGATAAAGCTGAAAATTACATCATTCTTTTACTTCGGGTTTATTAATTCCATAAAAGTCACTGAAATAAAAAATGTTCAGATATGCTATGCCATAGCGTCTGCCTAGAAATGAAGCCAACATAGTGCAGAGCAAAGCTAATGATGGTGAGAGACTGAGCATTGCTGTCATGTGAAGATTTGGATAAGGTCTTTCTCAAAGCCCAAAACATGTCTGGACTCTTCAGTTGCATATATGAAAAAATTTCCATGTTTGGTTAAACTAATTTTAATTATTTTCATCATCTGCAGCCAAAAATGTACTAGAAAAATGAAGGGTGGCAAGTCACCAGGTGTCTACGTTATGTCACTGTCACTTTGATGCCATGTAGAGAATAGATTGCAGTGGAGAGAACAGGGACAGGACAGTTAATAAAAGGCTACTGAGTTCCTATCATGGCTCAGTGGAAATGAATCTGACTAGCATCCATGAGGAGGCAGGTTCGATCCCTGGCCTTGCTCAGTGAGTTAAAGATCTCACCTTACCATGAGCTGTGGTGTAGTTTGCAGACATGGCTTGCATCTGGCATTTCTGTGTCTGTGGTGTAGGCCAGCCGCTGTAGCTGATTCCCACCCCTAGCCTGGGAACCTCCATATACCATGGGTATGGTTCTAAAAAGACAAAAGAAAAAAAAAAAGAAAAGAAGAAAGCTACTGTACAAGAAAAATACAATGAGAGTCCAATATAAAGTAACTACTCAGAGAAATTTTCATGAAAGTAGGAGAAATTTCTTGTTTTATTTCTTATATGTATAGCTTCCTATTCAGAATTTGGCATACAAATTGTGCTCAATACATGTTTAATGAATAAGTACATGTGGGGAAGTATTTGAAAGATAGAAGTTTATGGTGGGGGAGTAGGTGTGGTGGAGGCTTATGAGGAAATGTTTATGAAGTAGGGATATTGGCTGAATGACAGTAAGATTGCTGAAGCTTGCATATGAGAAGTAGTTGCTGCATCGTAGCAAAGAAAGCATGCACTCTGAAGACCTTGATTTTTTTTTTTCTTGACTATTCTAGGGCCACACCCCTGGTATATGGAGGTTCCCAGACTAGGGGTCTCTAATTGGAGCTGTAGCCGCTGGCTTACACCAGAGCCACAGCAACATGGTATCCAAGCTGCCTCTGCGACCTACACCACAGCTCACGGCAATGCCAGATCTTTAACCCACTGAACAAGGCCAGGGATCGAACCCGAAATCTCACGGTTCCTAGTCGGATTTGTTAACCACTGAGCCACGGCAGGAACTCCTGAAGACCTTGATTTTTGACTTTTAACATCTTTCATTAATCTTCTATGTCTTTCCCTTAATAGACAACAAAGCAGGACTGCTATCCCCCTATTTAAAATCTTACTCTTTGGGGATTCTTTGTGTGTGTGTGTGTTTTATTGCTGTACCCGTGGCACATGGAAGAGTTCTGAAGCTAGGCGTCTCATCAGAGCTGTAGCTGTCTACCTACACCACAGCCACAGCAACGTGGGATCCAAGTCAAGTCTTCGACCTACACCACAGCTCACAGCAACTTCAGATCCCCAACCCACGGAGCAAGGCCGGGGATTGAACCTGTATCCTCATGGATACTAGTCAGATTTGTTTCTGCTGTGACACAATAGGAACTCCCCTCTTCTGAGATTCTTAAGAAAAGTCATGATAGCAGGTAGGATTTGGTAGCTTTAAAACCTTTAAAACAAGTGCCCAAATTGTGCACAAACTCTCTTATCCTAATTCCAATAAAAGCCATTCAATTTATTTTAAAGAATTTCCTTATCACTTATATTTCTCACATTTCTTGACTTGCATGCTTTGGTATCTTTTCTCCCTTGCTCTTCATGATCTAAGACAATGCTTGGAACTTTGTAGAGTCTCATCTAATATGTATTGAGAAGATAAACCTAGGACTATTTGAAGGTCTCCTGAATTCCTTTGTGTTGAACAAATGCAAATATATCACTTCTATTTATATGAGTACATTCTGGCTTTAAAAATATATCTAGGGATTTCCTGTTAGTTCAGCAAGTTAAGAACCTGGCTAGTATCCATGAAGATGTGGGTTCAATCCCTGGCCTCACTCATTGGGTGAAGGATCCAGCATTGCTGCTAGCTGCAGCATAGATCACAGATGTGGCTCAGATCTGGCATTGCTGTATCTGTGGTGTAGGCTGACAGCTGCAGCTCTGATTCAACCCCTACCCTCAGGAAATTCCATATGCCACACATGTGACCCTAAAAAGAAAACACACACACACACACACACACACACACACATATATATATATATATATATATATATATATATATATATAATTAATAGAAAGAGAGTCTCAATACTTCTTTGCCCTTGAATGCCACCCTCCACTGTCTTGTATAAGACAGCATCACCTCTTTCTTGGATGGCTGCATTAGCTTCCTAATTACTTTTCTTCTTGTAGTCTTGCCATCCTTCAGGCTACAGTCAATACACCACCCAGAATGACCCTTAGACTGTGAGTTGACCCATCCACAACTTCCTCAAAACATCACAATATTTTTCTATTTCATTAAATATAAATCCCTAATCTTTGAGGTAGCTAACAAAGCACTAGGTGATTTGATCCAAAATTACCTCCCTGACTTTGATCTCCTACCAGTCTCTTCCATGCTTACTCTAGTCCACTCCCATTCTGAGCCAGATCCTATGAACATCTCCTGGAATGCCTGTCCCATTCAAATCCACACGACTCACTCTCTCACCTATTTTAGGTCTTATGCACTTATTTTAGGTCTTAGGCACATAACTGCTTATCTCCTTTCTTGCTTAGTTTTCTTCTATTTCATGTGCCACCTTCTAAAATACAACATTCTTATGGTCAGCCCCAAAACTTCAAACTTATATATCTAACTAGTCCCTCAATCTCTCCACTTTGATATCTAACATCTACTACTGATCCTCAACTCCTTATTTTCCTTCAAAATATGTACCTGTTCACAGTTCTCATTTCATTTGATGGCAACATTTATGAAGCTATTTGGAGAGTTTCCTGGTGGTCTATTTGTTAAGGGTTCAGCACCGTCACTGCTGTGGATCAGGTTTGATTCCCGGCCTGGGAACTTCCACATACTCTGGGCATGGCCCTCCCCAAAAATTATTTGGGCCAAAACTTTGAAGCTATCCCCTATTTTTCTCTCTTGTCCATACCATTCATGAAATTCTACAGGAAGTCCTGTTGAATTTATTAAAAATCTATCTATAATCCAACCACTTGTTTCCTCCAGTGTGATCACCTGGCTCAAGCCTACAAGGACTATTGACTAGGTTTGCTTGACTTCCTTCCCAATATTATATATTTAATACTAAAATATTTTAAAATGTCATTGAAAATAGTATTTGTCTTAGAAAACAGATGGTTAAGGAAGTAGTGCATGCAAACATACAACATCTACTTCCCCAAACAATAAGGTGCAAAAAGTGAGAACTCCAGAAAACTGGAAGGAATTTTTTAAATGGTTGCTATTGACTGTAAAGAAGAGACAAAAGTATTGGCTCTGAACAGGGCCACTCTTAACTCTTGCCTTTAAGAAGTTCAAATGGATTCCTAGAAATAAACTCCATTCTGGAAGGTAGGTAGAAGCAAAGAATTATTGACTCGTACTTCTGATACAAAAATGCTTCAGATCTGGAAAAATAAACTTTGGAGACTTGAATTAATCCACTTTGGTTGACATAGATATGAAGCAATATAGCAAAATGGTTGAACAAAGGGTCTTAAAACAGGTAAAACTGATTCTGTCTATAATATTATATTAGCTGAGTGTATTGGGGGAAATTATAAAAGATTTCTAAACCTCAGTTTTGGTGCTTATAAAATAAAATGAAAATGATAATATCAACTCCATAAAATTATGAGGGTTGAATTAAATCCAATGATACCAACATGTCTGTAAGGAGTTTGGTGCAATTCTGGCATAGAGAGAGTGCTCAATAAATTGTAGAGATTACTACTGCTATTACTGAGATGCTCTCAGTGAGCATGAGATGCTTCTCCATTCCTCCCCAAAACAGGATAATCCAGTCATATGTCTGACCCTATTACCTCCAAACCAAAAGAAATTAGAAGATAAAAAGACAGTGGGAGCTGCTAAATAAACTCCTTCAGCAATTCTCAACTCCTTAATAATAAATACATGAAAGGAGCCCCAAGCCCCTCCTGTACATTCTCTCTCTCTCAAGGCCACATTGAAAAAAAGAGCAAAAGAATCAAAGAAATAAAGAAAACAAAGAATGGAGAGAGAGAGAGAGAGAACACAACACTGCTTGTCTCCTGTTTACTTTATTTATATTTTCCCTTCCTAAACACTAATTATTTCTTAGGTCTAACTAACCCCTGTGGAGGGTTTTGGAGACAGCTGAGCAAAGGGAAGCCTTTATTTTTAATGAAGCAATTTTTGTTCTCCTTTTCAGAGTACTAAATCACCTCTCTAAATTCAAGGCTATGGTAAGTACCTCTCACTGCAGAAACCAAATCACGCAGCGTGTCCATGCCCAGGACTGATCTTGAGCAAATTCCTCACTTTTAAATAGATTTAAACTTCAAGTAGAATAAGCTTCAAATACACAGACAGTTTGCCAAACTTTTATTGTCAACTAATCCAATACTTGCTTGATTTATGTTAAATCCCTTTTGTGTCTAATGCTTGTCACTCACCTGAGCAATTAACAACCTCTCACTATTGAAACACTTCTTTCTACTGGGACATTCTTACAATTCTCTGGGTACTCTTGTAATGATTATTAAAATTCTAATGAGAATGAGAATTAATCTAATAATTATTTACTTCAGATTGGGTGGTCATGAGAATTCTTTTTAGAGATGGTGACATTTAACCCGAAACTTTAATGACAAGAAAGGAACTAGTAATGGAAAGTTCAGGCTTGAAAGTGGATGTGAGCTGTGTTTCAAGGACCATAAAAAAGCCAGTGCAGATAAAGAGAGGAGGAGGAAGAGTGATATGAGATGTTGCTGAGGTAGGCAGGGCTAGACCATTAGGGCCACTGTGAAGAGAATGAATTTGACAAAGAGACCAGTTGGGACGATGTTACATGTGTGAACATGAAAGATGATTGCAGCTTGTCTAAGGTGGTCATATTAGAGATTTAATAAAAAAATGATTTGGATGAGTTTTCAGGAAGAATTATTAAGATTATTAATAGATTGGTAGGAGCTTCCTGGTGGCCTAGCAGGATAAGGATCTGGCATGGTCACTGCTATGGTGTGGGTTCAAACCATGGCTAAGAAATGTCTGGGTTCCTCAGGGGGAGTCAAATAAAAAATAGACAGGAATGGGAAGGATAATTAAGGATGACACCTAGATTTAGGACTTAACAACTTCATGGACAAGGATGCAATCTGCAGTGATAGAAAAGACTGAGAAGCAGACTTAGAATATGGCATTGTCGGAGTTCCTGTTGTGGCACAGTGGAAACTAATCTGACTAGTATCCATGAGGGTGCAGGTTTGATTCCTGGCCTCGCTCAGTGGGTTAAGGATCTGGTACTACCATGAGTTGTGGTATAGGTTGCAGACGTGGCTGGGATCTGGCGTTTCTGTGGCTGTGGTGTAGGCTGGCAGCCACAGCTCTGATTTGACCCCTAGCCTGGAAACCTCCACATGCCACAGTTGCAGCCCTAAAAAGCAAAAAAAAAAAATTATATTTTAAAAAAGAATATTCACCAGGCCACCTCCCAGCATTTTGTACAATAACTGAAATACAGGTACACTATCTATATCATTTATACATTTAGCTAACATAAACCAACATTTTTTTAGTGGTTTGTGTGTAAAAATATGAAATACATTTATCCTCATATCAACACACCAAGAGGCAGGATTTCAAGCCAACTAAGATATAGCTCTCTACTGAGGCTTCCTTCCTTCCACATTTTGATCTGCTTACCTCATGACCTTGACCTAACACTCAATCTCTCTGTTCATCAGATTCATTGCCTATAAGATAAAAATACTCATAGAATATATCGCTTCAGGTAGGATTAAACATATTTTAGTATCTGGAAACTCAGAACAGTGCCTGACATAAACAGGTGCTCAAAAATATTACTGTTATTATTTTTAATTTTAGCAACAAATTTCTTACCATATGAGCATCTATTCATCATCATGTAAAGAGTAAGATAATGTTCTTTCTTTGGTTTTATCCTCTATTTGTTCAGGTGGCAGTAACCTGAGGGCTTTACTCTCTACTCATCCTCTGACAGTTTTCCTATGATTACCTTCTCTAGAAAACATCTTAATTATTAAAACAAACCTCTAAAACTGAGTGATTAATTTCCATGTTAGCAAGGAATGCTAATACATCATTTAAATTTATTTATCTCATTAATATTATGAAATAGGTATTGAATCCCCATTTCATACACACATACACACAAAAACTTGAAATTTACAGAAGATACAAAAGTGACTCAAGCAGTAAGTGACTAGAGCTGGGACTAAACAGAATTGTATGACTGCAAAATTGTTCTTTAATCAGGTGACTATCTCCAGTGAATTCTGAAATATCATTTCCTATTTAGCAATAGAAAATCATATATTCTTAAGGAGGCAGTAATTTGTTTCTTCTCTCTATCCATCAAAACAACCATACCCCTTTTCAAGAGATGTTTCTCCCTGCATGCCTGTCACTTTCAAACAGGAAGTTCTCTCACCCACCTCACCCATTTTTCCCCTATGGCAGAATTTCCCACAATGCCTCTGATATCCCGTATGTTGACTTCTTTGATAACTAGCTTCTCCTTCTCTCCTGATAGGATCATGTTGGCTTTACCTCATTCTGTGTGTTTTTTTCATGCATCTCAGCTATGAGACTGACATCCAGGAACCTTTGGTTTGCTTTATAGATGATCTTCCTGGCATCCATAAGCCCACATTCCCTGAATACCGATAGAATCTCTTACACACAAAACCACAGTTACTAATATTTATTTGGACAGAATAGTGCTTGCAAAACTGAGATTTAGAAAAGCTATTTTCTGCAAAAACAGGCAGAAGAAATGAGTTGTCTTGCTGGCTTTTTTTTTTTTTTTTGGTGCAGCTTTTTGAAAACAGATGTGATTGAAATCCAGTAGACCCTCAATGAGCCTAATTTTTAGTTTTCTTGGAGAAAGAAGAGCAAAGTAGATAATGTTTGGGTACTTGAGCTTTGTTGTCATTTCTTTCCCTCCATGTCTTATTCTAATGAATAAGATAACTTTTTTAAGGCTACCCATCATAGGACAGAATAAAAATATGGAAATATAAGTTCTATTTTCATGAGCAAAATTTTTAAATACTGGAGGACTTTAAAAGATTCCTCACACAGAGAGCAGGTGTAGAGGGCAGAGTTGAGGAAGGTCGGAAAGGAGCTTAGGGGAACAACATGACTGTTCTAAAAAGAACATTGGTGTTAGACTAGGGATTCCAAAGACAGAGAAAGAAGGCAAGAGAAAGGAAGATAACAGAAACTCTGAGGTGGGGATAGAGTAGAGTGACCTATATGCATTTTAAAGACCATGTGCCGTAGTAGAATATAATCTTATATATAAAAAAATTATTGTGCTTCTCATCGTGCAAACAACATAATGAAGAACTCAGAAGTCTTGACTGATGATGATGCATAATTTAGATAAAGGTTAAGAAACATGGCTTTAGAGAAGCTATGTGCTTAGCTAATTAAATGAGTATATAAATAAATCATTTGATTAAAGTTGCTGTAGAGTACGTTTTCTTGCTCACACAGGGAAATACATTAATTGCTTGGCAATGTCCTTGTGATAAATTATGATCTTTCTATAAGAGAAGGAATAAAGGAAAAAGGAAAGGCATGAGTCTTTAAAGCTCCTTTACCCCAAGCTAATCCCCCATACTGCTTGATTTCAGCATAGTGAATGCTTACTTTTTATATGACTAAAGTCAATTGAACAGAAAGGAAATTCTGTTATACATGCTTGAAATATGTCTTGTTGAAGAGCTTGGTTTTCAGTAATAGCTGTATCTATTGAAGTAATTTCCTGAAATTATCAACAAATCTGAAAGTTCCTTTTTTTTTTTTTTTTTTGCTTTTTCATCTTTGAGACCAAGGGTAAAGGGTAAGATCTATGCTTAACCCTTGGCGGGAGGCTGCCAGGGCTTGGTACCACGGCTTGCCTCCTCTGTGATCTTGGTGAAGTACCTTCAGCTTTTCACCCTCACCTTTTAACATGTAATACACAGAAAAATAGCACCAATGTTATAAACTGGTTGTGAAAATGAATTGGATTAATACAAGTAAAATACTGCAGTGTTTAAATGATTAAACTCTAGATAAATTTTAATAGTTATCATCTGCTGTCTTTTTTCCTTCATATGTATCTTTCTTATTATAGGAACAAAAAGAAAAATCTATGGCTTTTGGATTTTGCCTTCTTTGCAAGAACAGCATTATCCTATGATAAGCACCTTTACTAGAACTCAGAATATCTAGGATTTGAATTCTCTCCCAGTCCAAACTGGGCTAGATATATGAGAGTGGGAAAGTCAACCAGATTAAGTCTTGGATTTCTCATTTCTGTAATTTTTGAGAACTAAATGACATGTAAAGCTCATGTCATAAAAGCCAAAGAAATGTCCCTCTCCTTTTATTTAGTCCTTTTCTAAATGTTATTGTCATTATATTAATAACTGCTACAAAATTTAATATTTAAGGATATATGCATTCTGGATCATATGTTAACACTTAGTTTTAGTTTTTTGAGAAACCTCCATACTGTTTTCCACTGTGGCTGCACCAATTTACATTCCCACTAACAGTGCACAAGGGTTCCCATTTCTCCACATCTTTGCCAACATTTTTAATTTGTGTTCTTTTTGATGATAGCCATTCTGACACGTGTGAGGTGATATCTCACCATGGTTTTGATTTGCATTTCCCTGATAATTAGCTATGTTGAACCATCTTTTCATGTGCCTATGAGCCATCTGTATTTCCTCTTTGGAAAATGTCTATTCGGTTCTTCTGCCTTTATATTTTAATCAGGTTGTTTGGGTTTTTTTGATACTGAGATTTATAAGCTGTTTATATTTGTTGGCTATTAATCACTTATCCATCATATCATTTGCAAATATTTTCTCCTGAATAATAGGTTGTCTTTTCATCTTTTTTATTTCCTTTGCTGTACAAAAGCTTTTAATTTTAATTAGGTCCTCTTTGTTTATTTTTATTTTTATCTTCATTACTCTAGGAGGTATATCCAAAAAGAAATTGCTGCAATTTATGTCAGAGTATTCTGCCTCTGTTTACCTCCAGGAGTTTTACAGTATTTGGTCTTATATTTAGGTCTCTAAATGTTTACTCTGGTGTAGGTCTTGTCCATCACCTGCCTCTGCTCCTACTTGTCTTATTTGTCATTCCTTCTTTATATCTTCAGTTATGGGACATCTTTTCTGCTAGTCTTCAGGTAACTCACATGCACAGCTCTGTAAAGAGTTGTGATTTAGGTGTGCCTATCGGAGGAGGTGAGCTCCTGGTGCTTTTCCACCATCTTGGCCACTCTCATGATAATTTGTTTTAATGTACTGATGCCAGATTTATCAAATGATAAAACAAGACAATCAGTTAAGTTTGAATCTGAGATTTAAAAAGTAAATATATTAGAAACACTTTGTGCATAGTATAAATAAATTTTATGATATGAAATATTGGGGATATATTTATGGTAATCAGTCATTTTTTTTCGGTGCACTTCAAATTCAAATTTAACTGGGCTTACTGTATTTTATCTGCCAATCATACATTTGTAAAATTTCACTGAGATGTAATGCACATACATGTCACTCATTTTTACTGTATTCTTCAATGATTTTTAGTATAGGCACAGAAGCTTAAAACCATCATTGTTATCAATGTTAGAACATTTTCATCACCAGAAAAAGGGACTCTGTATCCACTAGCAGTCATTTCCCATTTCCACCCCGCCTCACCCAACCCTTTCCACTGGCCCAAGGCAACCACTATTCTACATTCTACCTACAGATTTGTTTATTCTGCATATTTCATATAAATAAAACATGTGTTTTTTAACAACTGGCTCCATTTACTTAATGCTCTCAAAGTTCCTACTTACTGTAGCATATATGTATGTCAGTGTTTTATTATTTTTCATTTCTGAATAATATTCCATTGTATGGATATATATGTTAACATTTTCTTAATAATAATAGACTTTTTTAGTTTTTACTTTTTGGTTATTATGAATAATTCTGCTATGAACATTTGTGTACAAATTTATGTTATACTGGAATGGCTGGGTCATATAATTCTATGTTCAACTTTTTTCTAGGAACTGACAGATTGTTCTCTAGAGAGGCTGCACCATTTTACATTCTCATCAGAAATGAATGAGGATTCCAGCTTTCTCACATCCTCACCAACACCTAGCTGTATTTTAGATTAAAGTCATCCTATTGAGTGTTAAGTGATATTTTAAAGTCTATTTTGTCTGATATTATTACAACCACTCTAACATTTCCACATTGCTTTTCACATGATAGTCTCTTCCCATTCTTTTACTATCAGTCTATTTATATCTTTCATGATTTCTTCTGTAGAAAACTGCAGATTGGTTGATCTTATATTGTATCCAGTCTGAAAATCTCTGCTTTTCAATTGAAATGTTTTATTCATGCACCATAACATTATTATTGATATGGTTGGATTTATGCCTGTGATTCTGCTTTTTGTATGTCTATGTCTCATGCCATTTTTAGTTCCCCTCCTCGCCTTTTCTGTTACTTTTGAATTAAGCAAATACTTTCTAATGCTATATTTTAAAAGATATTAAACTCACTAATAAAACAATATTTTTAGGTTATTTTCTTAGTTGCTGTATGGGTTCCACCTGGCAAACTTAATTTAAGGCATTTTTCCCCCAATTCCCTGATTAACTGGAGTTATGTCTGAAATTGGGTTAGCCCTTATAGAGAAAATAAGGTGATGTGTGGAGAAAATCGAACACCTGCCTACAATATCCTTCTGTATAATAGATTGAAATACTAGCAATAGGTAAATTTACTGTCTTAAAAACTCCACTGCTTAAACTTAACTCATTTATTCAGGACCTACTATTTCCCAACTCTTTGCTAATGAAGTTAAGATTTAAATACCTGGGTAACAAAAATGAATACCACACCTAAAGGCCAGAGTTAAAATTATGATCAAATTCAGAAATTCAGGAAAAATAGAATGTGTGAGATAAGGCCAATGAAAATTAATTTAGAGAGAGATTAATCCTGAATATAAAGTAGTAGTCAGTTACCCAAATGTTACTAGATCCTCTAGACAGTTGGAGTAATCCATATGCTTAATATTTTAAGGAAACTGATTCAAAGACTCTACCCCTTGCACAGCTAGAAACTGAACATCATTCTTAGTAACTCCAGAAACCGAACATGTTTTTTTGTGTGTGTGTGTGTGTGTATTTTGGGGGCTGCACCCATGGCATATGGAAGTTCCCAAGCCAGGGGTCAAATCAGAGATACAGCTGCCAGCCTAAGCCACAGCAATGCCAGACCCAAACCACATCTGCATACTACACCACAGCTCACAGCAATGCCAGATCCTTAACCCACTGAGCAAGGCTGGGCATCAAACCTGCATCCTCATGGATGCTAGTCAGATTTGTTTCTGCTGAGCCACAGTGGGAACTCCCAAACATCTTTCTTAATATCTCTGGAGATCTCGGAGATATTTGCCATCCTAGTATCCTGTTTCTTAGGACTTTTTTATCCTTGCTCACTCTTCTCACTACTGCAATTCCTATTTTTTTCCCATTTCAAGGAAATACTATTTTCACTCCTAATTTTAAAAGAAAAGAAAAACTAAGCAAACATATTGTCATAGAGTCATATGTTAGTAAGACTTTGTCAAAGTCCAGGTAAACAGAAGAGGAGCTATAGTATCATGAATTATAAGCTAAGAGTGTTTTAAAAGTCTGTCAGTCTTTTTTCCAGATAGAGACCTGGCCTTCGGCCATTTTAATTGGATTCATTTTTTCCCTGTTTTACCTCTCTTTCTTCTTGCTCTATCACAAACCTTTATTTTTTTATCAAAAGCAAGTAAATTACAAACTTATTTTAACCCACATCATCAAATTGTCATAACTAACATAGCCATTAAAAAGATGACTTTCTCTTCCTAAGACAATTTCTGTGGAAAACACTGAAAATAGCTATGTTTTGTCTTTACTAAATGGTCACTTTTTTGAGTACTAATAACTATTTACGGCTCACGAATATGGTTCATTAGGTAAATGGGAGTTTCTGAGTATCTTAAAGGCCTAAATATAAAGTGAAAATAATACAGAGATAAATAAGGCATAGTTCTTACCTTCAAACAACATACATTGTTAGGAAGGAAATAGTTACATGCACCATTCACTATTAAAAAGAAAAAGTGTGATTGTGAGCAATGTATTAAAGGTATATTTTTTTAAATGTAGAGATTTCTGAAAAAGATGTCTCTATTGTCATTCTCTTGCCACACTTTAAACTCTAATTTTGGTTCTAGTATTCAGATAGATACAATTTTAAAATAGTGACATATACAAACTAAATGTCTCTGGGCTCAGAGCTGAAAAATATGGGTGCTCTGTGTTCTGGAGTTAGACTAAACAAAGTTCAACTTTCTTAGCATGATGAAATAAATGTCAGATGTGTGGTATACTACTTGAAATAAGCTGATTGTGTGGATATCTTAAACCTCTATGACTAAAGCTTAAAACATTTCTCCAGTGGCTGAGGAAAGCAATAATTTCAATGTTAGGACATAAGCAATTTCCTTTTGTTTTAGTGATTGCTTTACTGGTGTATTTAATACTACCAAAGGAAGACCTCCGGAACTATTATAAGACATAGCTTTCAACTAGGGATCCTGGAAAGCATGGGTGGGAAAGTACAAAGCCTTAGACTTAGTCTGAGGAGGAGAGAGTTAAAGAAAAAAGATGACCCACCAAAAATGAAAATATAACAAATTCCAAAGCATAATTTTTTAAAAAGCCAGAAGAGTGGTCATCAGACTAAGAAAAATGGCTAACAAAAACCCAAGGAGGACTCTTCTTTAAGAAATATATATCTAGACTATCTAGACAAAGCTATAATTCAAAAAGATACATGCACCCCTATCTTCAGTGCAGTACTATTCCCAATAGTCAAGACTTGGAAACAACCTAAATGTCCATTGACAGATGAATGGATTAAGAAGATGCAGTACACATATACAATGGAATACTACTCAGCCAAAACAGCAACAACAACAAAATAATGACATTTGCAGCAACATGGATGCAAACAGAGATTATCATTCTAAGTGACGTAAGTCAGAAAGATAAAGACAAATACCATATGATATCCCTTGTATGTGGAATCTGAAATAAGGCACAAATGAACTTATCTAAAAAACAGAATTAAACTATCAAACTCAGATGTAGAGAACAGACTCGTGGTTGCCAAGGGGGAGGAGTGAGGGAGTGGGATGGTCTGGGAGTTTGGGAATAGTAAATGCAAACTATTACATTTAGAATGGATAAGCAATAAGGTCCTACTGTATAGCACAGGGAATTATATCCAACCCCCTGGGATAGAACCATGATGGAAAATAATATAAAAAGTATGTATATGTATGGCTGAGTCATTCAGAGATACATTTGTTATATAGCAGAAATTGGCACACTGTAAATCAACTATGTTTCAATTTCAAAAAAAATTTGAAAGAAGCAATATAGGCACTAGATTTATCCTCCTGCCTTGAAACAACAAAAACACTTGGAAAAAAATATATTGAGCAGTGACTGTCTAGACATTGGAGATTGGGGAAAAAAAGGACAAAGAGAGATCCCTGAAAAATGAGAACTAAATGAAGTGAGTGCCGGGACTGCTCCAATCTACTGCCTGGATACTTTTATCCAGGGAGACCAGGAAGATCACTGAAGGAGGAGACATAAATTTGTATGCAAATTTTCATAGCAGAAGTATTCATAATAGCCAAAAAGTAAAAAAAAAAGAAAAGCCTATCACTTGATTAATAAACAAACATATATCTATACAGTGAAATATTATTCAAAGACAAAAAGAATGAACTGCCAACATAGTGATACATACTACAACATGAAGGAACTTAGAGAACATTAACTGAATGGAGCCAGTTATAAAAGACCACATATTATTGTATTTATACAAAATATGCAGAATAAGCAGTTTTACAGATAGAATGTGGTTTTGTTTTTTTTTTTTTGTTGTTGTTGTTGTTGTTGCTATTTCTTGGGCCGCTCCCGCGGCATATGGAGGTTCCCAGGCTAGGGGTTGAATCGGAGCTGTAGCCACCGGCCTACGCCAGAGCCACAGCAACGCGGGATCCGAGCCGCGTCTGCAACCTACGCCACAGCTCACGGCAACGCCGGATCGTTAACCCACTGAGCAAGGGCAGGGACCGAACCCGCAACCTCATGGTTCCTAGTCGGATTCGTTAACCACCGCGCCACGACAGGAACTCCTTTTTGTCTTTTGTCTTTTGTCTTTGTTGTTGTTGTTGTTGTTGTTGTTGTTATTTCTTGAAGATAGAATGTGATGGAGTGGTTGCCTCCGGCCAGGGAGTAGTTGGAAATGGGGAGTGACTGCTAATGTGTACAGAGTCCCTTTTTCTGGTGATGAAAATGTTCTAACTTTGATTACTTAGTTCCCCTAAGTCAAGGGAACTAAAGTCCACAGTACAGAGTGCTGGAAGGGAGACAGTTGCCCAGAGTGGGAGTATTCCAGAGATTTACCAGGAGATACTGCTTGAGTATGCAACTGAGTACTCACCAGCATATGAGCATGAGGAAACTACTGGAGGCCACAGAGAAAATAACACAAAGGGATTAGAGATTCATGTATGAAATTGCTCCTTCTTTCTTATGAATCTTTTGGTACTATCTTGATGCTTAGAATATTTATCTTTGAAATTCACCAAAATATTTCACTATGTATTAGCATTTCGCTTACCATGGGGTAAGTCCTTTTAAAGTACAGAATTAGTCTTAAGTCAATATACATTCTGGGATAGCGGCAAAAATAGAATATTATTTCTGTTCTTTTTGTTACCTTATTTTAAATTTCTATTAACTATATCTTATGTCTTCATCCTTATCTTAGATCACTTCAATTTTTGTCCCCTTTTTTGCTTTTTGGATAGTTTCCACAAATCTCCTTTACACCACTGGTTTTATTTTCCCCAGGTTGAGACTAATCCAGTTTGCTTCTGATGCCATTTTTAATTTTCTGAAGATATAAATTACTATGTTAAATTATTTTACTTTATGTCTCCTAGTTTGCCTTTTTCTTGGTTATCATCTTTTAGTTTTATGGACTGTCTCTTGTATTATAGAGACCACAGTTTAAATTTTTTTTCTTGGGACTATAAACAATTTTTAGACTATTTTCTTTTTCCATGAGAAAATCTTCAAGTATAAATCTTCACTTGAGATTTCTGATACTGTATTTCCTGTATTTTGTTTCAAAGGTTTTAAGTTTGCATGTTTGTTTTTTCTGTTTACGCAATGTCAGTTGGTAACCAACTAACACAATATTTCCATTTACAGAATTATTTACATGAGTCTCTTCCTTCCCTGCTTTATGTCTATAAGGTCAATTTTCCCCTCAGAATTTTAACTTTTTTTTTAATTTTTTGTTTTGTTTTGTCTTTTTAGGGCCACACCGTGGCATATGGAGGTTCTCAGTCTAGGGGTCTAATCGAAGCTGTAGCCACCGGCCTACACCAGACCCACAGCAACACCAGATCCGAGCCACGTCTGTGACCTACACCTCAGCTCACGGCAACACCAGATCCTTAACACACTGAACGAGGCCAGGGATTGAACCCGCAACCTCATGGTTCCTAGTCGGATTCACAGCTGCTGCTGCTCCATGACAGGAACTCCCCAGAATTTTAACTTTTATAATGCTTGATATATGTGGTCTTATATAATCTGTATGTTGCCTCCTGACAGGAGGAGCTCAGTATCCAGCCTTTTATAATCAGATAATTTTGATACTCCAAATTCTTGATTTACATCTTGCTATTTTGTTAGGACCATTTATAACAATGGACTAGGGCCCATACCTATTGAATTGGAGGAGTAAAGTGGGCCATACTGAACTGTTCTCCACTTAATTTTAATGCTTATCTAATTTAAAATAAACTGAACTCATTGGCTTTAAAAACCTGTAGTCCATGTATGCAACTTTTATCTTTGTCAGACTGAATTCCAATCAGAATCATTTTACTACTCTTCATTAAGTGCCCTAAGGCACACAGAAATTTCACCATCACATCTTCTAAACTTCTAATGTAAAAACTCCTCCCAGTCCAGAGGATTTTCCTCCGTGTTATAGTGAAACTGCTACTATCAAAAAGGGGAAGAAAAAGATGGTTATCCAAGGCCACGCATTTTTTATTTAAGTTTTTAAAGATTTTTATTTTTTCCATTATGGTTGATTTACAGTGTTCTGTCAATTTCTACTATACAGAAAAATGACCCAGTCACACATATATATACATTTTTTTCATATCATCCTCCATCGTGTTCCATCATAAGTGACTACATATAGTTCCCTGTGCTATACAACAGGATCTCATTGCTTTTCCAATCCACATGCAATAATTTGCATCCATTAACCTGACTCCCAGTCCATCCCACTCCCTCTTGGCAGCCACAAATCTGTTCTCCCAAGTCCATGAAATTCTTTTCTGTGGGAAGTTTCATTTGTGCCGTATATTAGATTATAGATATAAGTGATATTATATGTGGTATTTGTCTTTCTCTTTCTGACTTACTTCACTTAATATGAGAGTCTCTAGTTCCATTCATGTTGCTGCAAATGGCATTATTTCATTCTTTTTTATGGCTAAGTAGTATTCTATTGTGTATATATACCACATCTTAACCCATTCATCTGTTGATGGACATTTAGGTTGTTTCCATGTCTTGACTACTGTGAAGAGTGCTGCAATGAACATACTGGTACATGTATATTTTTCAAGGAAAGTTTTGTCAAGATACATGCCCAAAAGTAGGATCTCTGGGTCATATGGTAGTTCTGTACTTATTTTTCTGAGGTATCTCCATACTGTTTTCCATAGTGGTTGTACCAGCTTACATTCCCCACCAACACCATAGGAGGGTACCCTTTTCTCCACACCCTCTCCAGCATTTGTTATTTGTGGACTTGTTAATGATGACCATTCTGACCAGTGTGAGGTGGTACCTCATAGCAGTTTGCATTACTCTAATAATAAGCAATGTTGAGCATTTTTATTTAAAGTCAGTTCAGGTTTTAAGTAATTTTGGTTTGAAGCAAAAGAAAGGGCTTCATTTCATAGTGGCCCACATCTCATACACAAGCTACCTGTGACTTCATTCTTTGTTTCCCTAAAACTGAAGTATAAACATAACATTTTCAAGAATCTACCCTCCTCTCCCCATGTCTCACTGCTTTGAGTCAGTTTCTGATATTTCTCTTCAATTTAATCCCAATGCTACTGGTAGTCATACCTTAAAACTGTGGAATATGGTTAGGGCTAGGCCCTAAATTTTGTGTTTATTTTTCTTTTATCATTTTTGTTAGTTTCTGGGGGGAGAAAAAAAAAGGTTTATAAGCCTATTCTTATGTGATTATGTTTTCATAAAAAATTTTACTTCATTTTCCAGGTAATAAACTTGAGATTTCTGCTCTTGACCATAAAATCTCTACATAATGACAAGTGGGAATAACCATGATTTAAATATATTAAGTTTGAAGAGTCTATTCATTTTTCATAGGTTTCATTTTGAATTAAGTTTGTGATTTTGCAGAGCACTAACAGAAGTATTTTATGTAAAATAATGGTACTGAAATGTTAGTAGGTATATCCACTCTTATTATATACAGTGATTTTTAAGACTGTAGGTGTGAAGGTGGTAGGTGTAAATTTTAAAAGCACCGTAATAGAGACTCTGCTGTTCTGGGAGTGGGGAAGGAAATTATGTTCCTCCACTTGATTCACTGAACAAAAAGGTATCTCTTGTCAACAGTGTTCATATCATTCTTGGAAGATAGTGTTCCGTTTGAATATCACATTTCCAAAGAGATACATAGATGCAAAGATAATGCCAGAAAATAGGAAATACATGGTTGAAGTTAAAGTGACTGGAATTATCACAGAGAAAGCAAGTTTTAAGAATATAAAAGAAGAAGCTGTACATTTGTGGAAATGACTTAAACCCATTCAGACTGGCCTTGGATTAGATGGTTAGATGGTTAATGGGAAAACTTAAGAAAATAGTTTATTTCAATACAAAGTGGTCAGACTTTTCTGAAAATGTTTAAACACAGGTTCAGAACATTAAGAATTATAATGGAAGTTCACTTACTGGGTTAAAAGTTGTCCATACTTGAGCATCTGGAATTCGGTAGCAAGAAATAATACAGGTATTAATTGGGGACAAATAATGGACAGTTTCAAAAAGGAAATGATTGGAGATTAGAATAAAAAATTTAAATAGGCTGTGTTTTAGAGTGCCTTCACTGAATAATAAAGGAATCTAATTTTATTATCCAAACAATGGGAGCTGGGAAAAGACAGACAATGCTCATTGAAGACTTTTAGAAATTATTCAATTATAGAGTAAACTTGCAGACTTAAACAGATAATGGATTAGAACAAATGCCAACTCTTCTGTGTTTAGAAAAGTTTTCATACTTGGATTGTATTAGAAAGATGTAGATATCTTTACACTATACAGGCTTGGTGTAGAATAACACTCAGATTTAAAATAATGTTGAAAACATGAAAAATATTTCAAGCATTAAGAAAAAAGACATGGAATGAGAATACTAAACAGAAAATCTAAAAAGTATAAAAACACCACCGAATGCAATAGGAAAAACAGCAGCAGGAGCTCAGTAGACTCTCATTTGCTCATATCATACATTCTATTACTATTGCCTTGAAGCAGCAAGAGGTGGATTTTTTATTTCTCAAGAAAAGTATGATTCTTCTTAGGGAGTCTCAGGAAATACCTAGTGTGCATAGAGCAGTAGCTGTGGCTCACTGTGTATGAGAGAACATGGTGGCACCGTGTCACGATTTTATCACTAGGTGTTTTTATCATTTAATGAGACAACTTGTTCACATCATGTATTGAAATACAGCATGGAAGCTGAGAGAGGTCAAAAAATAGAGGTATAATTTGCTGTGTTTTTTGAAGCTTACTTTGATTAGCTTGTGTCTTTGTCTGGGTGGAGGTGTAGACTTGTGTTCCTTTATGGCAGAACCAGTTGCTTAAGAGATGGAAATATATCAATTGCTTGTCTATCCTCAAGTAGCTTATGGTTGCCCAAAACAAGGTATCTATGTATTTACACAAATATAAATAAAAGAAAGTAGGAGTTCCCGTCGTGGCGCAGTGGTTAACGAATTCGACTAGGAACCATGAGGTTGCGGGTTCGATCCCTGCGCTTGCTCAGTGGGTTAACGATCCGGCTTTGCCGTGAGCTGTGGTGTAGGTTGCAGACTCTGCTCGGATCCTGCGTTGCTGTGGCTCTGGCGTAGGCCAGTGGCTACAGCTCCAATTAGACTCCTAGCCTGGGAACCTCCATATGCCACGGGAGTGGCCCAAGAAATAGCAAAAAAAAAAAAAAAGTATAAGAGAGAAAAAAAATCATATGGGACAGATCACTTCCAAATAATCTTAGGAAATGATAATGGAACTATCATAATGAGGAGACAGTGGAAATAAGCCTTGATGAGTCCTTGACAGACTTGGGAACATAGAGAGCAAAATATCCCAAGCAGATAAAAGAAACTACATTAAGGTATATGGACAAGCAAACAGACTGGATGAGTAAATCAGGTTACTATAATTGTCTAATGTTTTTAGGATTGTCATAATCAGTTTTATTTCTATTCACGGATTTTTTAAATTTCCTAATAACAAGTGTAAATTTCCACACTGCAAAACCTCTATGTTCTCTGCAAAAAAAAAAAAAAAAAAAAATATGGTGAATGTTTTTGGCCACACCCATGGCATGCAGAACTTCCAGGGCCAGGGATTGAATCCATGCCACACAACACCAAGCCACAGCAGTGGCAATGCCTGATCCTTAACTACTAGACCAGTAGGGAATTCCCAGTAGGGTAAATTTTATCATCACTCTATTTTACTGTCAATATTGTTTGTAATAAGCTATACTTAAATAGAAAAAATTCTAGTGCTATTTTTTTAAATATCCTACTCTAGAAATACTGGGCACATACATTTTTTATCCTGCCACCATACAGTACATTTTAAAAAAAAGCATCCTCAAACACAAAATCTATAAAAAGTTCTAAATGGATTCAATGATGCTTTAAAAAGTAAATATTGAAATTATTCAATATTGACTTTACTTTTTCATAAATATTTATGACTAAAAATACAAATAAATAGAGGTATGGACTATGAATAAAGCAAGTGAAATCAATAATTGCATAATTTTTATTTCTCACAAAGAATTGGATGATTTGATCCCCTTTTCAAAGAAGCAGTCTGCTGATCCACATTTCTCATAAAGTAAGACAGAAAGAAATCTACATAGACTATTTTTTAAACCCATGTAGAAACCAAATAAAGTAAACCAAATTATGTCTTGTAAAAAAAAAAAATTCTCTTTTACCGATGCTCTTGAATTACTTCAAAAAATTATTATACTTGAAGAAACTTTGTATAAAGTGAGCTTTGGATATAATTAATGAAAAAAAAATCATATATATTACATTGAGCTCACATGTTGCCAATCCTACTTTGTAATTATATTGCATTAAACACAACAAGCCAACGTACCAAATATAAATCTCTAAAGCAGAGAATTAATCAACTGGCTCCTCCCAAGAATAAGTAGCAACTAAATGGAAAAAGTTTGAGTATTTTTTCTAAAGATAAGTTCTTTGCCAAATACAGCAAATGTGGATGCTTGATAAGGAAAACAGATTGCAGTATATTTTAAAATTGGGAAATATAGACAAGGTAAATGCAGCTCATTTGCTAATCAAACTGAAGTCAGCTTTACTGTATTGTAGAATGCTTATTAAGCATTGGAGATACAGAGATAAATGGAAAAGGTGTTGATTAGAGCTGTGACGAATACATAGTTTTTCCAATTGCGCCTATAGTTACTGGCTTACATGGGATTATTTAACACAGTTTTATTGAATATCTACTTTCAACCAGGAATTTTGTTGGGCACTACGAATTTTTTTTTTTTTTTTAAGAGAAGATAACCCCTATTCTCAAGAGGCTCTAAAATCTACAAGTCCAGGATTTATGACCTTGAATGTTTGGAGGACTAGCCTAGAATGTGTAGCACTCTGGCATCTTTCCAGGACCCAGCCACGTCTACAGCAGGTTCATCTGTATGCGTGTAAGGAAATCATAGGTGGGCCTCCGACCTTCACGTGGTTCTCTGTGAAGGCCCTGGTGTAAAGTAGATCCTTATATAGGCTATATTCAAAATCACTAAAACAAACAGACAAACAAACAAAACCTTCTAAAATGGTTCCACCATACAAGAGTTACCATGAGCGTGTTTTACTTAGTCGGTGGATGCTTTAGGGACACTTTGACCCCCACTTCTACACAACTTCTTTTGCCTGATATATTGAAATCGTAGGTTATGCCAGGCTCTCCTACTGGGATGAAATCTTCAAAAAATATATTTTAGTCTTCAATTTCTAACAGTGCCTGCCATACCATAGGTGTCTAATAATAATCACTCCTTGAATACCAGATTTAAATGCATGAGTGAATGACTTAGATTTCATTTAGTTTATCACATAGTAAGATCTCATTCGCCTCTTCATGTATGCTACAAAAGTATGTTATAAATTCACTTAGGCTCCACTTTGGAGGAGGGACAGATGGACTATGTTCTTGATTAAGGAGTTTCTGGGCCTATTATGTAGAAGCTGCAGATCCAGGTGGTGAATGGAGATTATGATGTCTTTGGGAAAACAGGGATCTCTCCAGGTACCACAAACCTACAGGGATCCTGGTGCCTGGATCTGAAGTGGCCTGGATGAGGAAGGGGAAGAAACCAGAGCTAAGGTAAAGGGCAAGGTGTAGTAATTTATAAAAGCTGCAGAAAATGAAGGTAAATGAGCTAAATATGAATGCACACAGTTAGAATGACAGGAAGAAAAGGTTTAAACAGGTAAATTAGCATCATTCGCATAGTGTTGTGGATTGAATGGCTGCTCTAAACATATATATTTAAGTCCTAATTTCCAATACTGGCAAGTGTGACCTGATTTGGAAATAGGATGTTTGCAGGTATCATCAAATGAAGATAAATTATTAAGGTGGTCCTAATCCAATATGACCAGTGTCGTTATAAAAGGGGAAACACCATGTGAAGACAAACACTCAGGAAGAAGGGGTATCATGATAGAGGCAGAGTTTAGAGTAATACAGCTGCAAGCTGAGAAACACTCAGGATGTAGAGACATCACTAGAAGCTAGGAAAAGGCAAGGAAGATTTCAGAGAGTTCATGGCCTGCTGGCTCCATGATACTGGGGTTTTCGACTCCAAAACAGTGTAAAAAATAAATACCTGTTGCTTTAAGACACCCAGATTGTGACACTTTGTACAGTGGCCTTAAGAAACTAAGTAGCAGTAACAATAGGGGAAAAAGTGGAGCAGACAATGGCACATCTCCTCAGATTGCTTATGTGAACCAGGTCAGCATCATGAGCTCTTGTCAGAAGGGTGTTATCAGATCCTACCTGGCATAATTCCTTGTACTTTCTAGTTAACCTAAGCTGTACTACAACCTATTGAAATGAAGAAGATGTTATGAGTGTTACAAATTCTCACGTGCATGCATTAATGGTTCATCATTTATTAGCATATATTTTTGAGAGCCTTTATACACCCTGGGATCTGGAGTTTTATAGATTAGCTCAGAGAGACCTTCTGTATGGTTGTAATGCATTTAATAATTGCTAAATGAAAAGATGCAAGATAGATAGTGGAGGAAGATACACACAATGGGAAAGAGTGTTTGTTTTGGTATCATACAGACCTTGGCTCTAATATTTGCCCTGCACCTTACTACTAGTTCTGGGTAGTTCTATGTTGCAAAAGTGAGTTATTTACTTTTTCAATTCTCCAGGTCCTCATTTGTAATATTTATCTTGTAGAAGTTGGGGTGGAATTAAATTTATATATGCTAATAAATGATATTTTATATATATATATAAAATATTTCTAGATTACCATAAAGTGTTCAACAAAAATTATTGGTATAAAAAAATATAAAATATAAGGAAAGGAGTGATTATATTTGCCTGAAGGTATCTGGATAGGTTTCAAGAAGAAAGTAGCTTCCAAATGTCTTAACGAAAGAGCTACAGAAGAACTCAGAAAAGCAAGAAGTCCAAGTATTCCCAGAAGAAAAAGCTTGACGTGCAGTTTTGTCTTCTGATGGCTGTCTATGGACATAGCAGACACAGTAAGCATTCACCTAATATTTAATGTGCTCTCTGAGCTTGCCTTGCAAGTAGATTAAGTCGATGGTATCGGGTGCTGATCAATGAATTAGGCAGAGGTAATGTAAGCTACTTCCACTTCTGCTCCTTGAAAACATCCTGAGACCCCAGCTCTCTTTTCACTTGTGAGGATGATCTAAAAGTGTGTATGCTGAGATGGTTGGATTACAGATTTGATGGAGCTTGTATCCTTATGTCTCAGAATAGAGGAAACACTTTACCAGCATGCGCTAGGCCCTATATGTACAATAAAAAAAAACTCGTGTGTGTGTGTGTGTACTGAGTCACTGAGATCTCAGAGTGTGTTGCAACAGTTAACATTACTTATCCTGACTCATGAAAGCAGCCTCTTTATAATCCTTCCTCCTTACCCTCAAGGCTGAATGTGTAACTTTACCATTCAGCAGCTGCGTAGAGTTGGACAAAACTGTCTCCAAGTTAAGAGTGATTACAACATTATACTAGAGAATAAGGTGAAACTAAACGATCATCTATGTAAATACTGGCACTCTACCGTTTCAGTCCTTCAATGGCCAACATGAGAGGATTTTTCCATCTAATAATTCACTAACTCCTAAGCATTAATTGCAATATTTCCAATAACACAGATGGATCATGAATAGAAAATAGGCACAAATCACAATCTATTCAAAATAATTAAACTATTATGACTTCCGAGGGCACTGAAGCTATTAAAATACAATTTTTTAAAAAATTAGAATGAAATGAGACTGTGATTTCCACAGGCATAATTTGAAATAGCCCAAGTACTTATTCTCTATGTGCAATTACTTGCAAATACAAATTCGAGGGAGATGTGGCACAGCTAAAGAATAGTAAAATAAGATTTATGAAATTTTCCTAATTTGCAAACAAAAAAAAGTGTCTAATCACTCTGTTCCTTACCATTCTTATAAACCTATGCTAATAGGGGGATTATCCATGAATAACTCAGAACAACCATGATTAACTTAGAAAGTAAAACCAAATAAAAATAAAATCTGTGCTAATAATCCTTTACAAGAAGATTAAATAGGAGTTTCCATTGTGGCGCAGGGAAAACAAATCTGACTAGGAACAATGAGATTGCAGGTTTGATCCCTGGACTTGCTCAATGGGTTAAGGATCTGGCATTGCCGTGAGTTGTGGTGTAGGTCTCAGATGCGGCTCGGATCTGGCATTGCTATGGCTGTGGCGTAGGCTGGCAGCTGTAGCTCTGATTCCACCCCTAGCCTGGGAACCTCCATATGCCACTGGTGCGGCCCTAAAAAGCAAAAAAAAAAAAAGATTAAATAATTGATTAGACACCATTCATCCAGGAAAATAGAACCTCTCATTCATACAGAGATAATTTAACACTGATACCAGTTACCTGAAGCAGGGCACAGTTGATGATTAATGCAAGAATAAACCAGCAATTGGCCAACACAACATTTTTATGAATTGTTGAGGGGAATGGGACCATTTTGCTGATGACTAACACCATGTAGATGTATATCTTTTAAATACTTTCAGGAATTCTTAAATTAGTTAATTCAACATCTTCCAGATAAATAATGAACCAAAGAACTAAGTGATATGACCAAGTCACCAGCTATCAAGTGACAGCTGGGTTTGAACTGTTTGAATCCACATAGAAAATCCCATCCACTAGGCCATGTGCAGGAAGAGAGAGGGAAGAGCTAGACCAAATTTGGAGACTTCTCAACTCTTGAGTTTCCATAATAATATGAACAGTTGCCTTTATAAAATAATTGATTAGTAGCACAACCCCAGGCTATATATATACATATATACACACACACACAAATATACATATATATAAATATATTTTTAATTTAGGGCCACACCTGTGGCAGGTTCCTAGGCTAGAGGTCAAATTGGAGCTTCAGCTGCTGGCCTATACAACAGCCACAGCCACGCCAGATCCTAGCCGTATCTGCGAACACCACCACACCTCAGGACAACACAGGATCCTTAACCCACTGAGTAGGGCCAGGGATTGAGCTGGCAATCTCACAGATATGAGTCAGGTTCCTTACCTCTGAGCCACAACAGGAACTCCCAGGCTGTAATATTGTATCCTTAGCAATGCAAAGTGTACACTGAAATGATGCAGCACGTTCTGTAAACGGAGGAGGCAACTTGCTTAAACAACAAAGGAAAATCCTACATCTTTTTACAGGTAAGTCTGTACTGTCAGTCTCAGAAAGTATGAAATGTTGTATTTTCTCAACTGACTTTTTCACATTTTATATTCTGCTTGTCTCTTTTTTCAATTCAAAGTTGTAAACATCTTCTAAGAAGATTTGAAGATGGATTATATTAATAGTCCAAAGTTGAGACATTTAAGAAAGATTATTTGCTCAGCATTCATGACAAGATATCTTTGTCAAAGATCTCAGTGGATCTGGAATACTGGGCTTATCTATAACGCACTAGATTAATACTAGGTTTCAATAATCTTCTAAATCAATAGAAATTCTAATAGCGTCTCTGAGTAATGGTCAGCTTCCAAGGAATAATGATGGGCTTCAGGGAAATTTCAAAGAATTAGACTATAAGTCAAAATCTCTTTTTTTCCAGCAAAAATTTTCTACAACCTAGTATCTAGGACTGCTCTGAGTTACCCAGTGGGATTTTTTTCTGCACAAAAAGAAAGCTAAGTTTACAGTTAAAATAATCTGTGACTTAATGCTTCTTTCTTAACTTTCCACTTCTTTTAGTTGACTGGAGCTCTTGGTTTTATATATATATGGAGATATATATATATATAGAATATATAACATATATATATATGTATGTTATTGGTGATTAATTGAGCCATTGACCTGGAAGCAATCAGCTCCCTCATTATAAAATGAAAAATGAGGAGTTCCTGTCATGGTGCTGTGGAAACAAATCCGACTAGGAACCATGAGGTTGTGGGTTTGATCCCTGGCCTCCTCAGTGGGTTAAGGATATGGCGTCGCTGTGAGCTGTGGTGTATAGGTCGCAGATATGGCTCAGATCTGGCATTGCTGTGGCTATGATATAGGCCACTAGCTGTAGCTCGGAAACCTCAAAAGGCCACGGGTGCGGCCCTTAAAAGCACGCCCCCCCAAAAAAAGGAAAAGAAAAATGAGTTAACCATAGTTAAATTTGGTTGTACACAGTAACTGGCTTTTTAGGGATATGTTTCCCAATATCTACTTCTGGGTGTTCTTTTAGTTATGCCACAATCTCTTTTTAAGCATTTTGGTCAAAAAAATTCTAATTAAATGTAATATTGGAAAAAAATTAATTTTGTTGTTATTGCTGTTGTCAGGTGATTTTTCTCTATTGGTCTCTCATCACTCTGTAACCTAAGTTTCCAATGAATCTTACTGTAACATCTCTGTTTGGATTTTCTTATTTTTATTATCCTTTCTTTTACTCTTCTCCAACATCTTTTGCTGTGTTACAATTAATTCTATAAATTGTTTTTAAAGAATTTTCTTTAGTGAATATAATGCAAAACATATATCATATTAACTTATAGTGCATACATCTATTTCTCCAATAGTGATGCTCTTAATAGTATATACTTATAGTAAATATATGTATGTTTATACTATATAAACATACTTTTTTTTTTCTTTTTAGGGTTACATCATGGCAAATGGAAGTTCTCGGGCTAGGGGTCAAATCAGATCTGCAGCGTTGGACCTACACCACAGCCTTAGCAACATGGGATCCAAGCAGAGTCTGTGACCTACACCTCAGCTCATGGCAACACCAGATCCTTAACCCACTGAATGAGGCCAGGGATGGAACCTGCATCCTCATAGATACTGGTTGGGTTTATAAACTACTGAGCCACAACAGGAACTCCCTTGGTACACATATTATAAACTGTTTGAGGGTTTTTTTAGGGGGGAGGGTACTGGCAAAAATGTTTTTCCTTTTAACATATTTATTGTTACATGTCTCGCTAAAAAAAATAAGTTAACATTTTAAAGAAGAAACACTGAAATATATGTGTAAAATCTATAAAATGCATACCATGTTAGAATTACAACTCAACTATCTTTTCAAAATAAGTAACTTCTATTTTAACAAGCAAACCTGAGAACTGTGTGATTCAAAAGTAATGTGGCAATGTTTTATTCATTTTTAAAATGGCTGTTTTTGATAAATTATAGATGCCAGTTTTCTCAAATGCACTGAAATATTTTCTTACAAGCATCTTTCAGCTAAGACATCTGCACACATTCCCTAAACAGCCCCCAGTGGATTTGATCAGAAATCTAGTAGAATGATACCTTTACTTCAGGCCTTTGCAGTTAACTCCACTTGAGCAGAATGATGTGTTAAAATTACAATTTTGGATCCCCAAAGCACAGAACGTTATACTGGATCATTTAAAGTTTGATCTTTTAATAAAATGTGTTTCAAGGCAACCAAGCTGGAAAGGACTCAAATGGCATTTCTCACTATTCTCTAATTGCTAAATAATCCCCGAGTAAATGGTACTCCTTGGATACATGTTTATATAAGATTTAAATTTACTTTTTAAGGCCTCTATCCAATGCAAGTGGAAAAAATGCTCCTTCTTGAATTTTTCAGCACTCTTTGTTTTTGTGAACTGTTAATGCAATGTTGTAGAAACTGGTTTAATTAACAGGCAAAAGCAGCAACAACTATTAGTTCTGCGGTTTGCTTATGGTGACTAAAAAGGCTCCATAGCAATCAGATTTCTTCCCTGAGCTGAAAAATGCTTATGAATGCAGAGTCAGCACATTTAGAAAAACTGCTCAGAGAACTTGCACTGAAATATGAGGTTTATGAGCCTAGGCTGTAATAAATGAAGGTGTTACTACTGTCAACTAAATTACTACGTTTGATCATGGTTGAAGGAGGAAATTAAAGACTAAGTTAGAAAAAAAGGGTTGTGTACAAAGCCTGAAGGAAGACAATAAATGATTTAAAAACAAAAACCAAAAAACAAAGCCAAGAAGGTCATAAGAGAAGAACATGAATTACTAAAGTGGGGTTATGATATGAAGTTGGAGGCCATATATGGGATTTTGTAATATGAGTGAATCTGTGTCTAAAGAGTTCAGGATCAAAGCAAATGATCACTTAGAATTACTAAAGTACTCAAGGGTTCTTCCCAGTGACAAGTCCCCAGGTCTTTGGCATGAACCTTTTAGTGTCAGCTTTCCTATCTGCTGCCAAACCTTTAGTTACTGCATATGAAACTAATGATGCTAGAAATGCTCCCTGAAATCCAACGAGAGAGGAACAATAGCCTATTAAGAGAATGTTCTACTACTGCTATCACTCTTTAGTTCTGGACACCCCATTTATTCAGGTGAAATGCCTCCATCATTATGGAGGTATGATCCATAACCTCTCCTGAGTCTCCTTATTTGAAAAATAGAAATGAAGCTATTTATTTCAAAGAAAAGAGCTCAGTGTAAGGACTGGTATATAAAAGGTTCAAAAACATGAATTACTTTTTTTCTTCTTTTCATGTGGTTATTCATATGGAACTGAAAATTAGAGGGTGGACATAAGTTGGAATGGAGAATATAGAAAGTAAGGAATGCTGAGGATGCCAAATGATGACATGCTTAAAAAGAAGCAAAATGGAGGAATAAAGGAGTATGACACTGTGACAAAGAAAACATAGAAACTAAATAGAAGTACATTAAGGAAACGTAATGATAAATAAGTAAATGGAAAAAGGAGAAGCAAACATGGCAAAGTAAATGAAATGCAAAAGTAAAGACTATTTCTTGTATAAGAGGCCTTTAGAGGAACTGTTTGATATATTGTATATTTTAACTTGTTAGACAAAATTCATCCAAAAACATACACTTCTCAGTTCCCATTATGATTCAGGGGGTTAAGGACACAATGTTTTCTCTGTGAGGATGTGGGTTCGATCCTTGGCCTTGCTCAATGAGTCAAGGATCTGACATAGCCACAAGTTATGGCATAGGTTGCAGATACGGCTCCAATCTGGTGTTGCCATGGCTGTGGGGTAAACCGGCAACTGCAACTTCCATTAGACCCCTAGCCCAAGAACTTCATATGCCGATGTGACCTTTTTTTAAAAATGCATACTTCTAGAACACAGAAATGAGGTATCTGAAAAATCCATGTAATTAGAAGGGGCAAGGAGAAAGAAAACCAAGCAAAAAAAAAATATATATATATATATATACCAAAAAGTTACTTAGAAACTAAACTAAACCTGTGTTGAAAGTAAATTCTAAAG
This sequence comes from Phacochoerus africanus, assembly GCF_016906955.1. Lineage (NCBI taxonomy): Eukaryota > Metazoa > Chordata > Mammalia > Artiodactyla > Suidae > Phacochoerus > Phacochoerus africanus. The sequence goes on from NC_062547.1 coordinate 38,019,642, forward strand.
TGCATGAGGTTTGCAGCTGCAAGTAATTCCAGGGTGAGTCAGAAAATGCATTGTAGATTTGTCCAGGTTACAGACGCTTTGCAATAATTCCCCAGTCAAAGGTACCCATAGGGAAGATAACACCATGGAGTTTTCAGATGTTTAGTTTTATGGTCTTATCCAAAGGACAGTGCTCCATTTTATTCCATTTTTAATTGAAAATCAATAATCCAGCACTGTATTATAATCTTCCCAGCATTGACTTCTACTTTCCTTCAGTAGTGCCTAAATAATGAACTTGAAATAGGTACTGCTTACTTCACCACAGCTCAGCAATTTGCAAACTACCAAAGTATTTCAGAGAGAAAATGTTTAGTTTTCTCCAAATTCCAACAAACAAAACTGTATGGTATTTAGGTGGGGGATATTTATATGTGAGATAGTGAATATAAAGAAAATGACAGTTCAGGACATTCAATAAAGTAATAGTAGCTCTCACTAATCAAGCTTCTTATGTGCCAAGTCTTTTCAAAAGAGCTTTATATTTTGTATTCACAGTAATTCCACAGAAGGTACAATTGATATTTCCATTTTACAGTGATAACTGGCTCAAAGTCTCTGCTTGTCTGTAGTTGAGTCAAGATTTTGATCCAGGCTGGCCTTACTCTATCAAAGACTACAATCAGAAACATAGCTATCTTTTTAATAAACAAACAACTCCACTGAAAATATTCACCTCAAAGTCCTAGAGAAGAGCTTAACAGTGAACAGTTATCCAAGAAATCGGATTCTCGGTCTTAAATTCTTGCTTTGATTAGTGGAAATTTCTAAACAATCTAAATCAAGAGCTTGACCAAAATATTGAAATATTTCCGTATTCATTGGTAAAGAGGAATTTTGTACTTCTGGAATCAACAAGTTACTTAATGATTTTGACTGGCTGGAGCCATGCAGGTGAACAATGAAGACTGGGAACAGGGCTGGCATATGTAGGCTGCCCCTGTTGTTTTTAGCACTAGGAGGCAATGACGAATTTAGGGAAGAAAAGAGGTATGTAAAGTAAAATTATCTGTCCTTTCATTCTATTTTCAAAGTTGAACCTCATAATTTCAGTGTGTATGCTCTAAAAAGTATGTCCTCCGTGGATGTCACATAATTTAAACCATTCTAAACGTTGGTAATTGCCTGGACCTGATCACCCTTTAAGTAGTTGTTCTTAAATCCTAGGAATAATGCAAAAAAAAATGTTCTATTTAAGTAAACTTGACTTTTCTAAGAAAAAGAATGAGGTAAAATATACATAAAAGTTAACATCTTAACCATTCTTAAGTGTACAGTTCAGTGGTATTAAGTATATTCACATCATTGTACAATTATCACCACTGCATATCTTCGGAACCTCTTTCCATTTACTCCAACTGAAACTGTACCCAATAAACAATAAGTACCACTACCCTCTCCCCCAGCCCCCGATGGTCACCATTCTACTTTCTGTATCTATAAATTTGATTACTCACAGTACTTCATGTAGAATCATAAACTATTTCTCCTCTTGTGACTGGCTTATTTCACTTTGCATAATTACCTCAAGTTTCATCCACATTGCAGCATTATCAGAATTTTTTTTTAAGTTTAAATAGTAGGTCATGATAGGTATATATATATATCACATTTTTAAAAATCCATGCACTCATTAATGGACAGTTGGGCAGCTTTTACATTTTGGCTATTGTGAATAATGCTGCATAGCATATGGGTGTACGAATATCTCTTAGATAGCTTGATTTAGTTCTATATTCTCTGTCTCTCAATCTCCTTTCATGCCTGGGGAATACTATACTTTCTATTACCCTTAATTTTTTAGACTTTGGGAAGGAGGATAGTGTTAGAATCTCAATGGATGAAATTTCAAAGAAGAGAAAAACAGTGGATAGGAATATTATTAACTATAACAGAATTCCCTGTATATTCATGAACACACTTCTCAAATTTTAATTGACCGTTAGGTCTTCACCTGGGAACTACCAATGAGATCAGTATAAGATCTATAGTATCTATGTAAAAAGTGCTGTGAGTGTATTTGCAGGAAATAATTAACATTTTTCACTACTAACTTTTGGAATCTTTCTAAAGAAGGCCGACTGAGTAGGAGATTTCCAAGGGGTTAAGCAGAATTTGAGAAAAGGTATCCTTGAGAATAAACAACAATATGAACAAGGGAGGATGAAATCTCTTTGGAGAATTAAGAAAAAAGAACAGATTCTTATGGTTAGAAAATATGCTGCAAAGCAAAATGCTAGAGAGAGGATGCTAGTCTGACATATTAAACGGTCTTGCATACCATATGGATTTGTTTGAGCTCACTTGCTAAAAAAATTAGATGCACTATTTAATATTGCAGTATAATGAAATCTATTTTTTAATTCACATACAGTTCAAACAGCTGTGATTCAGATGAACAAGGTTGTTCTTCATGTGGTTATTTGGGGATGTATGACTCCATCAATACTCAGAGCCTTGGAGTTCCCTTCATGGCTCAGCAGTTAACGAGCCAGACTAGGATCCATGAGGATTAGGGTTCAATCCCTGGCCTCACTCAGTGTATTAAGGACCCAGTGTTGCCATGAGCTGTGGTGTAGTTTGCAGACGTGGCTTGGATGCCGCATTGCTGTGGCTGTGGCACAGGCTGTGGCTACAGTTCTGATTCGACCCCTGGCCTGGGAATCTCCATATGCCATGGGTATGGCTCTAAAATAGCAAAAAAGAAAAAACTCAAGAGCCTGTATCACTTCTACTTAATTCTGTCAGGACTAAGTCATATGGTCCTATCTATTAAAAAGCAAGAGTTGGAAATGTAATCTATCTGTGTACAGAGTGCAGGGCAGAATGGCTTTATTATGTTAAAATACATGGGTGTAACTCATTAAGCAACATGGAACTTTTGAAATGGGTTTTTGTTGTTGTTGGTTGGTTTGGAAATTTTGGTCAAACTGGGTGTGACAGGAGCAAAGTCAAGTCAGAGAGGATATATACATTCTATAGAGTGAACCAAAAGAACTGATAGTGCTCCATGAAGATCTTTTTCTCTGTTGATCTCACTGTAGAAAATAATGAACACATGCCAAATGGGTTCTCCCTCTTTTCTCTGAACTGACAGCATATAGTGACTATCATACAACTGGCATCGAAGAATTAAATATTTTACTCAAATATCCATTGTCACTGCTCCTAGGAAGCTAACTTTGAGTTCTTTTTTGACACAAGTGCCACTGATCAGGCTTTATTTTAGATTCTAAGTTTCATGTTGAAATGGAAAGCAAAGGAATTAGCTCTTCTCTGTGACATGCTGAAGGGTACAGAGAGGAATTTGATCCTACTGAATAGTGATTGGATTTTTTAACCTGTGACATTTTGACAATTGCTTTTTCTGTAACTTCTTTTAAAAAGTGGGTTAAACTTATTATGTCTTTCAAGATAGAATTTACCCCTCTGTAAACATTTGGACATATCTCCAACCGGGCTCTTAAAAAGCCTTCAGTATTCTTCAAAAGCATTCAAAAATTGAATGCATTCATCTAGAATAATATAGAGAAATTGCAGTGGATCAAACAATAATAAAACCTCATTATAAAATAAACTTCAGGATTTCCAGTCATGGCACAGCAGAAAGGAATGACTAGGAACCATGAGGTTGCGGGTTTGATTCCTGGTCTCACTCAGTGGGCTAAGATCCAGCGTTGCTGTGAGCTGTGGTGTAAGTCACAGACACAGCTTGGATCTAGCATTGCTGTGGCTGTGGCGTAGGCTGGCAGCCATGGCTCCAATTAGACTCCTAGCCTGGGAACCTCCATATGCCACCTGTACAGCCCTAAAAAGCAAATAAAATAAAATAAAACTTCAGCTCTCCCCTCAATGCAAGATGAGAACTTTTTGTCACCATTGCTGACAAAAAGCTTAATGTGAAGGAATCTGGTGATCCTTGAAAAACTCAAAATATCATGGTGGTTAGGTTACAATGCTGTTATACTATTCATGGTATAAGGTATAACTCTAAAGTATCAGCAGTAGTGAAAGAGGAATAAGTAGACTGTAAAAATGTGCAAACCCTTCCTTCATTCACTGCTAGAGCAATCAGCAAGTCTGGGTGGATCAAATGATTTTACATCTGTTTAATAGCTTCACCTTCCTTTGTAATGGTTGAAAATATATCTTACATATATATATACACACACACATATATAAATATGTGTGTGTATATATATGTATATATATTCAGACCCTTGATGCACTCTATTAATGAGGACAAGCATGAGATGAGTAAATAATTACATAGTTTCTCTTACTGGTACTTAACATTTTAGATGTGATGATTTTTGAATAAAGAAATACACATGGGGCACCATGATTCCCAGCAAAGTCCACATTCTTTCAGCTGGTCAAGCAAAAAATGTTGAAATCATACTTGACTTCCCCTGTCCTCTGACACCTCAAATCCAATTCACAAGTACACAATAATTGTGTTAATTGAATGAAATGACTCTCAGTCACATAATGAGAAAAATCAATATCCAGTGTTCCAATTGGAGCTCCAATCTTCACTGCCTTCCCTATATAATGGAAATAATAAAATAAGAATAGTAATAATAATAATAAGCACACTGGGCTGTTGGGATTGTAAAATAAGCTAATTATATAAAATCATATCTAGTTGGCAAATAATGGCTATTCAAAAGAACTGGTTTTAAGCTTTGTCATTTCCTTTAAACTTTTCTCTTAGAAACTTTCTACCTCCAACATAAATTTAAATTTTAATAACTCAGCTACTGAAAAACCTAACCATTCTCATTCTTGGAGTGATGAAGTATGTACTAGACCAAATCTGACCATGAAAACATTTAACCATTAAAAACATTTGTCAATTCAGGTTACTTTTGCATTATCCCTTCAGGGACTTTTTTTTTCCCCTTTGTAAGGTATGTTCATCAGGTGGCCTAAGAAAAAACTACTTCATTAGCCCAAATTTATTTGCTTGCTGTTCCGGACGTCAGAAGCTTTACGAGTTCCTTCAGATCTGACCATCTCAGTTTCTAAAATGAGTAGAAACAGAGCACAGTCACAGGCTGAGAAATCTCAGCACCACATCCTGCCCTGGTTGCCTTGCCCTCTCATTTATTGGAAACTACATTCACTCCCTCACCAAAGCTTGATATTAATGTAACTTTTAAGAGACAAAGCAACTGTGGCAGTCAGGTATAATTGGTTGATTTGTTTAAATGCTAAAATGTTTCAGAAAATTCACAATTATCAAGTATGTTAGTCCAGGTAGCCTAAGAGAGTCTATAGTAATACAACAATCAACCCCCCACCCCAAACTTCATAACTTTACAAAATGAAGTCTTATTTCTTACTCAGACTACATGTCTACCTCAAGCCTCCCCCTGTCATTGTTGCTCAGGGACCCAAGCTGATGAAGGGTCGGGGATGGGAACTCTACCATAACCCCCCAGAAGGTTAAGATCTAGAAATATCTTACCAGAAGGACAAGCAGACATTTTTAAAAATTAAAATATTGGATTGTTTTTATAAGTAATCATTTTTTATGTAGAAAGTTGTTTATATCAACCCATTCATAAATAGAAAGCATGAAAATAATTCCAGCCAAAAGAGAAAATTTTGCCTCTGGTATCTGAGAGATATTAATAATGAAACTGAGATTTAGCCCCTACTAGAAAATCTTTCATGTAGGTAAAAAGAAAGTGAATTTGTCTTCCATGCACCCTAGAGTACCTATGAAGTTTCTTTTTTAGCTATCTGATGTATATGGTTCAGTAAAAATTTATAAATTTACTTATAGAAGAGAGCATTATGAAAATATTATAAAGGTAACATAATTAAAATAACATTAAGATTTATGGAAGATCAGATAGATTAAAACAAAGTCATCAATCGTTTTTTGTAAAGAGCTAAAATATTTTAGGCTTTGTGGACTAAGAGGCAAATTAGAGACTATTATACAGGCAGGAACATGTAAAAAGAGAAATGTATGCAAAATTTTACTAGTGAAATTCGAAATACGATGATAAATGAATACAATCTTTAATGCAGGTCTACCAATTAGAAGAATAATATTCTGTCTGAGTGATATTTTGCTTAAAGGAAGTTCAGAGTCAGAGTTCCATTTTATTAAAATCAATTACAGGTATTCATCTGTTAATGTTCTTTAATGAAATTGACATCTTTCATATTAAAGACATCTTTTCACATATACAGGGACTGCAAATACTGATGTCAATCCACCCATTATTTTAATTGAGCATATTCATTACTTTGAAGACATTTATAGAATTTTATAATAGATTCTTCTCTTAATATTTAACTTTCAGTGTATCATGACTTTGAGATAATTACTTCTAATTGAACATTTGGTTAGCAGTATCTCACTTTCCCTGTTAAATAGATTTTAAAACATGAAAATTTCCCTGACATTTGTTTGAAGTAAAAAAAAAAAAAAAAAAATCCCGGAACTGTAGTTTGAGTTTAGAAAAATTTATCTGCTAAAAATAAATCTGTGTGAGGATGGAGACTGCTCTTGTTTTAACATTTGACAGCATGGCAAGGGTACAAAGCAACTTGACATTACTTATGACTCAGATATCAAGTTCTTGATATTTTTCACAGGAGGCACAATTTTCTTTATAATTGTAAATTTGCAAAATTAGCATTATTTACTTTGTAATTTTAGGTTGAGCTCATCAAGACACATTATCAAGTCTGCAGCAAAAGCTAATTTCCAAAGCTACCCAGTGTTCATTAACAGTGTAAAAAGTAATTCTTCTCATGCAGAAAATTTTCCACCTGGGCCCTGAGCTGAAAATAACACAAGAAAAGCTTACCACCACATAGCTGTGTCATCTTGTGTGGTTGTTCAGCCTCTATTTCTAACAAAAATTCATGATTTTACAATGTATGAGAGCAAATAAAATTCACTAGTGACACTGTTAATTCAATTGCACATGGTTATAATGTGATTCAGTATTTTGCCCAAAATGCTCCCCGAAGAATCATACAATGAGTAACCAGGGGCTTTGTACACTTTCCAAAAATATTGTTAATTTGTTTAACTAATCATTTTTCCTACTTCAAACATTTTTATAAGGACACTTTTATTATATCTCACAAGATTCCATGTCAGGTTATATTCAATACGTGTTTTCTCAACTTCTTCGTAAATGTTTCCTACAGATTTTCCATGCTGATTATTCAGAGACTAATTCTCAGTGACTTCTTGGGATAGACTCCTGGGATAAACAATCATTGAGCAGCATCGGTAATATCTGTTGACTAAACATGAAACGAAGAAAAGCCACTGAAAACCATTTGCTTTTTAAAAAACTGACTATGGATTGAGCCCTTAGGGTTTTCTATATATAGTATCACGTCATCTGCACACAGAAAAGAAAATCATGGACTTGCAGAATAGACTTATGGTTGCCAAGGGGGAGGAGGAGTAAGTGGGTGATTGGGGAGCTTGGGGTTAATAGATGCAAACTACTGCCTTGGGAATGGATTAGCAATGAGATCCTGCTGTGTAGCACTGGTAACTATGTCTAGTCACTTATGATGGAGCATGATACTGTGTGAAAATAGAATGTGTACATGTATGTGTAATTGGGTCACCATGCTGTACAGTAGAAGAAAAACTGTATTGGGGAAATAAAACAAAAAAGAAAATTAAAAAAATTGACTGTGGATGTTAAACTTTTCAATACACCTTTCTCACTTAAAGCCTACCTTTTAAGTTTATTTTCTGTGGTTACATTTCTTCAGTTGCTGCTATCAAACACAATGGTATTAACTCATTTTCAATAAATGTTTTTCTTGTTCAGCTTCAAATGAGCTACAAAGAAACTTACTCTGCTAGCAGACACAGTTTAATTTTTCTGTTTTTATGAAGAAATTCCTCTGATGAAATATTTTAAATTTCCTAATGTTTCTGACCATTGCTTTCTTGTGAATTGGGAGTATCTGATGAGTGGTAATACCAATGTATATTGTCCTCTTTTAGTATATCTGTACTGTCGTTATATAAAAAACTCAATGCTTTGCTATCCAATACAATATCAAAGACGCTGCAGTCAACAAAGACTTATAAGTATGTCATATGACATTCACTTTTCTCTTGTTTTGTCATAGTTGGCAGGCACTGGTAAGATAAAATAGGATAGACAAAGCTAAAACAAAGGAAGTAGAAACTGAAAAGTTGCAGTAAGGCAGAACTGGAAAAGCTATTGAGTTATTGCTGCATCACTGTGATTTGTAGTGCATGGCATGACATGCAAAGCACCATATATTGTTTCTATTGCAAATATTCAACTCCACCACTGCAGGGCAAAAGCAAGCCTAGACAATGCATAAATAAATTATTGTAGCATTTTCCAGTAAAATGTATTTTTTGAGTACTGAAATTAAAATCCATATAATTTTTCATTAAAAAATTTATAAAAGATTATAAATTTTATAAAAATTTTGTAAAACGAATATACGTATTCTTCTTTTGATATTTTAAACCATTTAAACATGATGAAGTTACCCTTAACTCAAAGGCCATTACAAAACTAGGCAGAGGGCCTGATTTGGCTTGCAGGCTATATTTTGTCAAATATTAGATTAAAAGAGAGACAAATGCTCAAGTAATTAATAAGGGAATTTAGGACATGAAATTGTTTGGAAGGTTCTTCTATTCTGCAAAGAATAGCAGAAAATACAATTCAATATTATGAGGAACCAGACTGCTTCAAATTCTAAGAATAATAAAAGAGATGAGAAGTCAGAAGCAGTTCTGGTTCTTGAATCTTTTTCTCTCACTCTCTGGAAAGATTTGTTTTTTGTCATTATCCCCAGAGTTTCAAACTTTCACCATGATATGTCTTGATATAATCTCATTTTTTTTTCTTATTTTGTGGGCCCTTTGAATCTAGAAAGTCAAGTCCCTTAGTGTGAAAATACTTCTTGAATTATTTTGTTAATGATTTTTTTGATTGCTTTATTTCAGGAACATACATTTTCTATCTTATTTTCTATACCTATGTCCTCCAAAACTTTGTTTCTATTTCTTTTTTTGCATTCCCTATGATCTGGTGAATATATGGCATTTCAAATAGATTCTTTTACTGTAAATTAATGGACATGAAGAAATGCGTTCAAATTGGAAAAGTTCTTAGAATTCAAGAAATTCAATTTTCTTTTTTTTAATGTTTGTTCCTTTCACTCAAACCCAGATAAATGGTGTCCTAACCACAGAGCGCACACCTTCAAATGTACAATTAATGGATTCTTATAATTATTAAAACAAACTTAAATTCTAGAACATTCACCTTCAATTGAGTCACTTATGCTGATTGATTGTCAAAGTCTTTTAAGGAAAGACACATATTCTCTCTAAATTGTGCCAGATAAAATCTAAACGATAAATAGGTTTTTTTGGACTATTTTCATATGTTCTAGGGTCCTCACTCTCCTCTAGATAAGCTCCTAACTGCCAATGTTCCATGTATCGTTTTCTGAGATGTGGGCTGCCTTGGTGTCGCAGAAAAGGACTTTGCATCTGACATCATATTTAAAGAATTCAACCCAAGTGATATTGAATATTTATATGAAATCATGTTATTGATTCATTTTGAATGTTTTCATCCATGCTCCCCACAACTCTGCCAAAATTGTATATCCCCCACTTTATAAGTGAGATAACTCACATTTGCTCATGTCCAGCACTTTTCTCCTTGCACCATAACTAAAATCAAAGATTTGTCTATATCTTTGCACTAGAAACTATTTTCTACAATTCTTTCTTCCCTCTCTCCATTCCTTTATTCTTTCATTCATCTAGAAGAATCATGAGTAAATTTGATGACTAGAGATCAGCCAAGTAAAACATAAAATTATGCAGTTTGGAAATGGGATTAAGATGGGGGAAGAGAAGGACTGAAGCTCAGCTTCTCTCCTAAAAATAACAAAATTCACAACTAAAGGCTGAAAAATCTTCAACCAAATGGACCAGAAACCTTAAAAAAGATACCCTACTCCAGAAGGCAAAGAGGAGGCCACATCAAGAGGTAGGAGGGGTGATCATGTGATATAAACAATCCCATACTTCCCGGGGTGGGACTTCCCACAGACTAGAAACTAACTGGTTCACAGAGACTCATCTACAGGAGTGAGAGTGTAGGAGAAAATGTCCTGATAAAAATGTAGAAAGGAGGAGTTCCCTCGTGGTGCAGTGGTTAATGAATCCGACTAGGAACCATGAGGTTGCGGGTTCGGTCCCTGCCCTTGCTCAGTGGGTTAATGATGCGGCGTTGCCCTGAGCTGTGGTGTAGGTTGCAGACGCGGCTCGGATCCCGAGTTGCTGTGGCTCTGGCGTAGGCTGGTGGCTACAGCTCCGATTAGACCCCTAGTCTGGGAACCTCCATATGCCGTGGGAGCGGCCCTAGAAAAGACAAAAAAAAAAAAAAAATGTAGAAAGAGATCCCGCCATGATGACTAAGCAAAACCTGGCCAACTACCCCTAACCACCCCTCCCCCACGCATCTGCTTCTGTAAACTTGCCAGTTCTCACTCTGGTCTGCCAAGCATGGACCCGGAAGAACTAGCCCATAAAAGCCTTGTGATACCCCTCTTTAAGGCTCAGATTCTAGAGCGCAATCTCCTCTGAGCCTGCAGTCGGCGTGATAAACCTGAGTTCTCCAACTCACTGAGTGCTCGCTTGGTTTCTCGCTGGGTAAAACAGCTGATACGCTGCAGCCACAGAGCTGCTGGAGCTGGTACACTACAGCCACAGTGCCAGAGCTGGTACGCGCGGGTCAGAGCTGCTGGGCAGCTGCCTTAACAAGAGTTCTGAACCCCACATCAAACTCTCACATGTTGGGATCTGGCACTGGGAGAAAGAGCCCCTGGAGCATCTGGCATTGAAGGCCAATGGGGCTTGCGCACAGGAGCTCCACGAGACTGGGGGAAACAGAGACCCCGTTCTTAAAGGGCGCACACAGACTTTCACGTGCACTGGGTCCCAGGGCAAAGCAAAGTCTCCATAGGAATCTGGGTCAAACCTGACTGCAGTTCTTGTGACTTCCTGGGAAAACAGGGGTGAATGTGGCTTGTTGTGAGGGAAGGACATTGGAAGTAAAGCTCTCGGGAATATTCAGCAGCAGTGCCTTTCTCTGGAGGTGGCCATTCTGGGAAAACCTGGCCCCACCAATCAGTCAGGCTGAGAAGCCCCAGGGCAAACAACAACCCAGGTGGGATCACAGCCCCGCCTCTCAGTAAACAGGCTGCCTAAAGACCCCTCAGGCACACAGACATTGAAAAACTTATGGTGTCCAGCAGAGACAGTTTGGAGGGTGGGAGGGTGTGCTTGGGTTGTGGGATGGAAATTCTGTGAAATTGGACTGTGATGATCATTATACAACTACAGATGTGATAAATTCATTTGAGTAACAATAAAAAGTAAATACCAAAAAATGAAATAGGTAAGGAAGAAATGTTCCCCTTATTAGAAGAAACAATCATTAAACTACATTTTCATAATCAAAAATAAATAAAATAAATTGTTTAATCAACTGCTTTTAATAAGTAGTAAACTAAAACCCTGATTCCTTCAAAATGTTGGGCTGGGGCTTAGTTATTCAACTTTAATTGACCTCTCAGTGGCTCCCTGCATTTATTATAGTAGGGTGGAGCTAAGTTTTAAAAGCAACATCGCACAGAGATTTATATATCAGTGTATTTAAATACGTGCGTTCTGGGTATCTGTGATCGGCATTTGTATTTATAATCTTTTATATGTTCAGGTAATTTTTGCTATCCTGTTTAGGATTTTTTTTTTTAGCTATGTTTTAATTATAAAGGACACTCGTGGCCTACTCATTTTTGTCTATTCATTGTTCTCTAAATAATATCTTTAGTTGCTAAAATGATAGACAATGATAGAAAACAGTAAAAAAAAAATCTCTTTTCATAGGTAACTGGACACTTCACACCTTGGAAATTGTACAGAAAGCTGTTCAGAACTCTTAATTTTATAATCTGGAAAATACTGAAAAGTTTGTTGTTGTTTTTTTGTCTTTTTTTTTTTGCCATTTCTTGGGCTGCTCTCGCAGCAGGACTACACCAGAGCCACAGCAACGTGGGATCCGAAGCGCTTCTGCATCACGGCAACACCGGATTGTTAACCCACTGAGCAAGCACAGGGACCGAACCCGCAACCTCATGGTTCCTAGTCGGATTCATTAACCACTGCGCCACGACGGGAACTCCGTGGAAAGTTTTGATGTTGGTCTATGTTTTGATATTAGGAAGCTTTCCTTCTTTTTGAAAATATTAAGATTCAGCTACTGAGTCTAAAATGATTAGGACTACCTATCACAATCTTGTGTCATTATCAGAACTACTAACCACCCTTGCTTTCTTTCAAACATCGATTTGAAAATTCCAATTTCAAACAGGATTCAAAAATACTCCGAATACATAAATACAATGTATACTAGCATCTCTGCCATCGCAACTGTCTTTGGAGGTTTTTCAAGTTTGGAAGCTCCATCTTCCATGCGTCTTTCATAAAAAGTCTGTAACTTTCTATGTGGCATCCATGATATGAAACAGTACATTTAAAACAAGTCTAATTCCTGTTATCACCATATTCAAAATTAAATCTGAACAATTATATAGGTATAATCATAAAACTGAGTACCATTATAAGTTCCACCTACGACACATGCAGAATTTTGGATGAAACTTATCAGCTAAACACAAGGAATGTACACTTTATAATAAGTGTAAAATTTTTCTTATTTTTTCTGTTCAGAAATTACACAGTAAAGGAATTGAGGCACAGAGACAGAAATACATTTTAATTGCAGACCCAAAGTAGTCACGTGAAAACTATTACTGCAGATTTATCAGAGAAGATCCTCTCAGGCATTCTTACTGGCCATCAGGTGACTTCCATTACTTGAAAAACGCTAAAGCTTGGAATCGTTTTGGTTTTTCTTCCAGTGGTTACAAAAAAAAAAAAAAAGGGGCTAAAAGCAATTCAGTATTTATGATGACATTTAAAAATGCACATGAGGAAAAGATTAAGTCAACTCTAATATATTAATATAGTATAATAACTAAAACAGTGTTCAAGCAATAAACATACAAAGATTTTGCTAAAACTGTTGAACTACCACATGGCCATCAAGATTTATAATGTGGCTATTACTTAAAAACATATTGTTTACATGGCAATAGGCCGACTGAATGTTCAGACGTGTGTGTTTTTTTGTTGTTTTTTTTTGTTTGTTTGTTTTGTTTTTTGTCTTTTTACCATTTCCTGCGGCATATGGAGGTTCCCAGGCTAGGGGTCAAATCGGAGCTGTAGCCACTGGCCTATGCCAGAGCCACAGCAACACAGGATCCGAGCCGAGTCTGCAACCTACACCACAGCTCACGGCAACGCCGGATCGTTAACCCACTGAGCAAGGGCAGGGACCCAACCCGCAACCTCATTGTTCCTAGTCGGATTCGTTAACCACTGCGCCACGACGGGAACTCCAGATGTGTGTGTTTTTTTATGGCTTAGTAACAAATTACCACAAATAGCTTAATACAGCAAAAAATTCTTACCTCACCATTTCTGTAGGTCAAAAGCCTGGTACCACATGGCTGGTCCTCTCAGGGTTAACACAAATCTGACACAGAGGGGTCCCTCAGGCTGAGTTCTTCTGGATGTTCTGGGAGAAGTCAGCTTCCATGTTTAATTTCAAAGCATTTATATTCCAACAAAAGTTCAATATTTTACAGTTTTAAGACTCTGGTCTCTGGTTTCCTTTCTGTCAGCTAGGGCTGCTCCTCCGTCCAACATTTCACCAGCGTCACTTGCTGCAAGGCCTCCTTCATCTCCAAGCCAGAAAGGGTGCATCAAGTTCTCATGACTCTGACTCAGACCTAGAGTTTGTGTGACTCGTTAACACCCACATGGATAATCCCACTCTTGTTAATTAATTCGGATTTCATAACTTAATTATACCTGTGGAATTCCTGCTCCGAGTGTTGTTTAAACTTGGCCTCTGCACACCGGCATAGAACTGAATCATGGAGAGAGAGTTTTGGGTGAAGAGAAAAATGAATAGCTTCATTTCTCTGCCAGACTCAGGGAACCACAACAAAGCGGTGCCCTCTAAACTGTGCATCCCACCCCGGAGGCGGTATTGAGGAGTCTTATAGGGTTCAAGGAGTGAGGTGGGGTCAGCTCATGGGCATTCTTCTGATTGGTTGGTGGTGAGTTAATTGGAAGTCAGCATCATCAACCTTCTGGCTTCAGCTGGTTTGGGATCTATTTGTTTGTGGGCATTTAGTTAACATCTTTTACCTGATGAGAATTTCAATCTGCAAAACAGCTTGAAAACACATGGCCCGGAGTATTATCTATATAGTCCTTGAGGAAGAACTAAAGGTCCTTGACTTTGTTGAATGACTAAAGTATTATTTTGTCCTGCTTGACTGTTTTCCTTTCTTTGGGCATTTTCTCACTTGTATGATTAAATTTATTTTTTGACTGAGCTTTTTCTATAGACAAAAGGCAGGTGGAAGATGTAGGTGGAGGTCAATCCTGGGAAGGCCCCATAGAGTCCTGCTCAGTTATAGGAGTACCTAGATTACTAGTTAATTGAATAATTGAGAGAAGATGTGTATACACCAAGAGTCTGGGGAATACTGTATTTGAGAACATCTTAGAAGTTTGTCTATATATAACAGCTCATTTCTCACAGAATGAATTCTCTCTGGGGAAATAATTAAGTAAATCTACTTAAGAAATTGTTCTGATACCAGGAAGGAGATAAAGAAACCAGCCATCCCTCTGTGGAAACTATATTTTTTTTATATTTAAGAAATAACAAGAGGTGTTCCCGTTGTGGTGCAGTAGTTAATGAATTGGACTAGGAACCATGAGGTTGAGGGTTCGATCCTTGGCCTCGCTCAGTGGGTTAAGGATCCGGCGTTGCTGTGAGCTGTGGTGTAGGTTGCAGACACGGCTCAGATCCCCGCGTTGCTGTGGCTCTGGTAGGCTGGTGGCTACAGCTCCGATTAGACCCCTAGCCTGGGAACCTCCATATGCCATGGGAGTGGACCTAGAAAAGGCAAAAAAAAAAAGAAATAACAATAAATCTCTTGAACTGATGGGAACTGAAGGAGTGGATGGAAGAGGAAAGTAGTTGCTTGGACTATGGATTTAGGTCCTGGTTAGTATTCGTGAGGTTTTCAAATTTAAAAAAGGAATTTATTTTTAATTGTCTTTCTCTGATCTAGTGGGTACATCAGTGGTGTCTCAATGTGTTTTCAATTTACATTTCCCTCATGACCAACTATGTAAAATGTCTTTTCATATCATTATTAGCTATTTACTATGCTCTTTTGAGAAGGATCTGTCCATGTCTTTTTTCCACTTTTTAAAATAATTGAAATATTTTTTTCTTTATAGTTGAGTTTTGTGAATATAATTTGCCAAACATGTTTTGCTGATATTCTCCCCACATTAATTTGCCTTCATTAATGATGTGTTTAACAAGTAAAGTTATTTTTTATTTTGAAAAAAAATTATGCGGGTTTCATCTATATATGTCTCTATAGATATGAGAATTGGTGTCAGTAGTTCAAAAATAGTTTAATAAATTATGTGACCTTAAGCAATGTCTTTCTTTTAATTGCAATATCATTATTGGGTAACTAGTTTAATTATAAGCAGTGTAGAAAATACTACTTATGTTTAATTCACCAATTTTAAGCATGAGCTACCTCATATTTTCAGATATTGTCTCATAATAACATAATTTGTTCTCATCAAATAGAATGCTGCTTTGCATCCTTCTTAAATCTCAGAAGGCCTCTAAATGATACAAAAGGTTTGTACATTTTACAATCACTGTAAAGTGATTAAATTATTAAATTATTTTATATACATTTTTCTGGATAATGCCATAAAGGAATGAACTGCATTTGAAAGGCATAGGATAACTGTTTGCATCAAAACAAATTTTTGATATACTATTCCTGGTCAATACATTTCCTTTCCTAGAGTTTTACTGGCTATCCAAAGAGAAAGGAATAGCCATATAAATTACTTCCAAACAGATTCCAAAATTTCATAAATCTACATAAATCTGTCACTTCCTATGAAACACTCATTAATCTCAAGGTTAACATCTGACAAGCCCCCGTGACTATTATTCTCGGCCACAAAATAAACTTGTACTGAATTTCACTACTTTTTTATTTATGTATAGTGATATACAATGTTGTGTTAATTTCTGGTATACAGCAAAGGGATTCAAATTCATATATCTGTATGTATATATATATATATATGAATTTCTTTACACTTTTAAGGTTACAGTGTTTAATATTTATCAAAGCAAATTTCTAAAACAAGCAAGATAACAGAGGAATTACTAGGACTCAGACCACATGCATATATATATATATACCATGTATATTCTTTTCCATCATAGATTATTAGCAGATACTGAATACAATTCCCTGTACTGTGCAGTAGGACCTTTTATTTATCTATTTTATATATAGTAGTTCGTATCTGCTAATCACAAACTCTTAATTTATCCCTCCCCACCTCATTTCCCCTTTGGTAAACATAAATTTGTTTTCTATGTCTCTGAATCTGTTTCTCTTTTGTAAATAAGTTCATTTGTATCATATTTTAGATTATGCATATAAGTGATGTATGATATTTGTCCCTGACTTCACTTAGTATGATAATCTCTACCACTTCATCCTTGATCTATATCTTGGTTCACAAGTGCATCATGCAAGATGTTCAGAGACTGATTATCCTTATTTATCAGTGATATTCTTCTTCTCAGGCAACATTTTGTATTTTCCTATTTACCTTATTATCTTGACTGGTCATCAGGTACTTTCTCATAATCTGGTAATAAACAAGCTGGGAAATTCATAAATAATTGAATTTTATGGACTACAGTTGTTTTCATTCTTAACAGCAGAACAGCCTGGCTTTTCTCCTTGTTGACATTACCTGATTGTCACTGAATTTCTATAGACGTAGCTTCCCCATTTCTTGTTTCTTGTTTATTCTAAGATGCCCTTTTCTGTTCAGACTCTGTCTGCTGCAGAGGAAAATAATGAGCTAGGAAGATTTATTGGACTTGCAATTTCAGCTTTAGTATCCTATCACACTTTAAAACACCCCTGGACAAAGTGGACTCTCCTTAACCTGTGAACAAGGGCCAGGTGAAGATGTAGGGATTAAGTAAGGTGAACATGTATTTTATCTTCCATATCAGGATACTTTGAAAGGTAACAGATACTTGGAACTACAGTAAGACAATAAATGTAACTTCAAACTATATTGTCACACCAAGAAGGAAGGAAGGAGTCCAGATATTGGGTTCAGACGTAGATTTGAATCCTAGTTCTGTCATTTCCTGGCTAAGGGAACTTGTGCAAGTTACTTGAACTCTATGGACCTCAGATTTTTATCTAAAATTAAACAGTAGTCAGGCTTATCCTAATAATGTATAAAATAAATATATATAGTTATTAAAATATGCTTTCAGTTATTGTTGTCATTTGTATTCTTAGCACTTAGAACAGTGTCTGACACATGGAAGGTTTTCAATTAAGATATGTAGAATACATTAACAACAAATGAATGAACAAATACATTAAGAACTAAATTTTGGTTGGAATTAAGTGAAGCTATGGTTGCCTTTTATGACAATCTTATAGGTCATAAGACTGGTAAATACATAAAGTGTGCTACGGAGCAATCAATTCAGTCATAAAACTACAAAATAAATTCAGATTAATATTATTCAGTAGAAAATTAATCTTTTTCATTTCTAAACGTATGTTAAACCTTAAGATAATTGTAGCTGTGGTTTCTATTCATTTGAGTTAAATGTGTAGAAATTTTTCCTATCTGGTTATCAAATATTTTGTCATTGTCTCTTTTCTGTTTTAAAAGGTGTGTTAATCAAGGTAAGGTAGGTTATGTTGCTTAAACAAGTAAATGTATAGTATCAATATCCTGATATTAACACAATCCAATAAGGGTTTCATTTGACATGTGTACAAAGGGCACGGTGGCCTGGGTGACTCAGCAGAGCAATGTCATGTTGTCCATAAGGTAATTAGGTTACCTACACTGCTTGGATCCTATGGCTCTACTATCTTAACATGAGAATTCCTCTCTGATCAGAGTGATAAGAGGAGAAAGAGAGCTGGAGGGCCTCATCCCAACCAATAAATGCTTCAGCATGGAAATATCACCCATCATTTCTACAACAGGCCATTGACTAAAGCTAATCATATGATCCAACTTAGGTTCAAAAGGACTGAGAAGTTTATAAACCTCTCAAATGTCAATAGGAAGGGATAATAAATATGATTGAGCATTAGAAGTTTCAATCACAGATGTCCTATCACCAATACCAAAGAAAACTACAAAGAAAACGTTTCTTTTAATTCTAGCATCACCCCAAGACACTTTGCCTATGTCTTGTGAATTAATTTCTTTCTTCATCCAGGTGTTTACAATGTACCAGCTGTAATAATGTAACAGCTATGTTATATATTTCTTTATTTCTTTAACATTATATCATAGTATGTGTATATATGCCTATAATCTTTACAATTATAATTCCAAAAGTTATATAATATTCTATCATTTTAAAATACCAAAGTTGGAGTCCCTGGTGGTCTAGTGGCTAAGGATTTGGGGCATTGTCACTACTGTGGCTCAGGTTTGATCCCTGGTCTGGGAGCTTGCATATGCCACAGGCATAGCCAAAAAATAAATTAAAAATAAATAGATAAAATACCAAAGTTTATTAAATCTGAGTATTTAATTTGTTTCTAATTTTAAGCTATGAATGTGCTGGAAGAAATATTTGAAATAGTTAAGAAAAACAAGTCATCAGAAATGTGTGATTATGGGAGTGAGATAAGATTAAAAAAATACCAAAAAAAATGATACTTGGATAATTTAAGCAAACAGCAAAGTGATGCTGAACTATAACAATGCTGAAATAAATTAGAATCACTGAAGCAGCATATTGATTGAACTTTGCAAATGTTTACATATAGAGAATGAAAAACAGAAAAGAGTTGAAGACAATTTGGAAACACTAAACCCACAAGCTCATAGTGAAAACACTGCTCTAATGGAGAACACGGGAGACAGAGCCTGCTGACATTTGATTTTAAACATGATGAGTTTGGGTTTGGAAATTGGAATCGATTTTTATTTTTTGTATATTTCAGTCACTCACCCGTCACTTCAATTTTCTCTCAGAGATGCATTTTCTTCCCACTCTTAGTTTTTGGTGAGATAGACACCATGCAGAGCCCCAAAACAATGCCTGTAACCCAGGACTGAAATAATTAGCACCTCCCACCTCCTTACCTTCTGCCAAAAAGGCCAGTTGAAGCAAATTAGGAGCAGATACACACATTTCCCACTAGATCTTAAACTTAGATAAGAGGTTCCAAAGCTTCTGGATACAGTCTTAAGCATTTCAGATTTTCAAAAATTAAATTTTAGGAAAAAATAAATTGAAAATTTTATGATATTTTGTTTTTACTTATTTCCTAAGAGCTAGATTAGACACTCTTGCAAAACAAGCTACCACAACTCAGACTTCACACACACACAACACAAATACACACTCTTCTACTTCATTTATTAATTAATTAATTTTTGTCTTTGTCTTTCTAGGGCTGCACCCTCAGCACTTGGAAGTTCCCAGGCTAGGGGTCAAATCAGAGCCGCAGCTGCCAGCCTTCGCCACAGCTACAGCAATCAGGATCTGAGCCATGTCTGACCTACACCACAGTGCATGGCAATGCCGGATCCTTAACCCACTGATCAAGGCCAGGGATCGAACCCACATCCTTATCAATACTAGTTGGGTTTGTTAACCACTGAGCCATGATGGGGACTCCTACTTTATTTATATTTATAATTTTTATTTTTACAAATATATGCAAACATATAATGTACATTTGTACAAAATATAATTTAAAGAGTAAAATAGATTTACATGTTTTATTTTGAAACTTGCAGTCCTAAATGTCTTTCTGTTTCCATCTTCCCACTCATTTCCATCTTCCCAGAGGCAAAACACTCACCTCCCTTTGGAATTTTGTTTGGAATTTACTTCATGTCTCTAAATAATTAGCCTATATTGTTACTTCTTGATTTTACACCAGTTAGCAATGGTGATGGATTGCTCATTATTCTTAAATGATTTCATAGCTTTTGTTTCCTCCACAACCTCCTTATTTTTGTTTTAGAGATCCTGGTTAGTTTCAGTAGCTGATGATTGGGGCAGTGTTTTTTTGTTTGTTTTGTTTTGTTTCTTCCCTCTTGTTGATTGAAAAAAAAAGAAAGAGAAAAACCCACAATATAAAAGCTATGAGTTGAGTCTTACCCAGTGTCTTACTGAGGGCAATAGTCCAGGAGACAGTCTCTTAGCTCCAAGGAACTGCTCCAAACAGTCAGGGGGAAAGGCCAGTATATACGTAATTCTGGCTAAAGAATACGTGTAGTTATGCACTCAACTTGGTAGAAGGTTACTGCTGGTCATGAGCCACAGTCCCTCAGTTAATGATTTTGATGCTTTACTGTGCATGGGTCATACATTTTTTTTTTTTTCCTGAAATATATCTAACTTTCTAAGGGACCTGTTTCCAAAACACAGAATGCCTTATCCTGTTCTTCATCCTGAATTCCTTTCAGGGTGTATTATAGGTCAGCCACTGCAGGGGCTAATGACTTAGTTCTTGTTGACCTAAGCGGTTAGCACCATTCCTTGTTTTATACCCTCAACTCATATAAAAGCAGAACCCCAAGCCCACGGTGCTAGCTCTCTACCCTCACCCTTGTTGTGTGGATGCAGGTGCTTTCCAGAACCTGTGAGTAATAAACTTTTTTTCCCCAAAGTTTCCTGATAGTTATTGCTAAGGGTATCTTGCAATCATAATAAGAACCACAAGGCAGGTGCAGCTGCAAAAGTGGTTATTGAAAGGCTGAGAATAGCACAAAATAATGAATAATCTGGCTGTTGCTTGGAATGAGCAAGTTGATTACTAGTTTATTTGGTTTTTGAGATATGATATAAACTAGTTTGTCTCAGGAACATCTGTCCATGGGGTGAAAGAGATTATTTATTCACCAGCTTCGGCCTTCTATCGGTCAAGGCTTACTCCTTACAGGAGACCAAGCAAATCTTGCAGTGTGGACAAGCCAGACCCCAGGAATACTGTGGGCTCACTTCCAGACTACCCAATAAAACAAATGTTGCAATGAAGCAAGTCACCTGAGTATTTTGGTTTCACAGGGCATATAAAATATATATTTCACTATATTGTAGTCTTAAGTATTATAGAGCATTACGTCTTTAAAAAGCAATGCACAAATCTTAACTTAAAAATAATGCTGTTAGAAAAATGGCACCAGTGTTCTTGCTGGACACACAGTTGCCACACACTTTTAATTTGTGAACAAGGTAATATTAGCAAAGCACAATAAAGCAAAGCACAATTAAATGAGGACTTCTTGTAATGATTCTGTGGCACTAGAAAAGCTCCAGGGCAGGAGACAAGGGGCACAGAATGAGCAATTGCATGTGACTGCAGGCTTGTGTGCCCACAGAGTGGATCACCAATGTGGCTGAGGTAAAACAAGTGGACTAGGGCCTCAAATATTGGTGCAACCAAAAGGAACAGAGTTGGCACATAATAGGAGACTGACACAAAAACCCACCTCTAACTGACAAATGAATGTTATCTCTGGCTTATTCTCTGTCTGCTCCCCTCACCCTCTCATTCTCTATCCCCAAATCCTTATAGACTGAAAAAAATGTTTTTTAATCATCACATCATAACAATGTTGGTCAGTGCAGATGGCTTCAAGCAGGATCTGGTGTCATTTTTGATACAGCCTCACAAATATTTTGAAATGTTCCTTTCCATTAAAAATATCCCAGGCACCTTTGTACTCTTTTTGCCTAAGACTTGGAATCAGTTGTTTCTCTAAGGTGCAGAATAACATCAGGGGAGCAAACCCTAGGGTTAAAGATTCTTATCATCGGAATGATACTGCTTTCAGAATATTTGGGGGGACCAAGAAGATATTTAGAAGATACATTTTAAAATAATGAATTCGGGGAGTTCCCATTGTGGCGCAGTGGTTAACAAATCTGACTAGGAACCATCAGGTTGCAGGTTCAATCCCTGGCCTTGCTCAGCAGGTTAACTAACAATCCAGCGTTGCCATGAGCTGTGGTGTAGGTCGCAGACATGGCTGGATCCCCTATTGCTGTGGCTCTGGCTAGGCCGGTGGCTACGGCTCTGAATAGACCCCTAGCCTGGGGAACCTCCATATGCCCCGGAGCGGCTCTAGAAAAGGGAAATAGACCAAAAAAAAAAAAAAAAAAAGAAGAAAAGAAAAGAAACGAATTCGCATTGATAAATTCAGTTCGATTTTAACATAACAATGAGTTTACCTAAATTCTTTGAGTTGTGTATATCTTCAAATCACAGCTACCTTCTCTACCTCTGATAACCTTGACTCAAAGTAATTAGTTATTTGATTTATCTAATTATACAAAAAAATAGTTTCAAAATACTATTACCAATGTTACAATCATTAAATTACCAAATGATATCACATTATTTTTTTGAATTTAGTTGAGTGCATTTCACTAAGGATGTACAGTCAAAAGTATATGCTATGAAATCCTATTCTTTGTGTGATTACCTTTAAAATTAATTTACAATTGGGTTTACTTGTTTCAGTTTGTTTTTAATCACAAGGAACCATCTTGTTTGTTTTTGATTAGTAATTCATTTATAGGATTTAAGAGTAAATCATACATATAAGTATACAGAGATTTTGTTGTTATCCTTTTTGTTTTTATCTTTTTGCCATTTTTGGGGGTGCTCCCATGGCATATGGAGGTTCCCAGGCTATGGGCCTAATCAGAGCTCTAGCCACCGGCCTACTCCAGAGCCACAGCAACACAGGATCTCAGCCACGTCTGAGACCTACACCACAGCTCACAGCAACACCGGATCCTTAACCCACTGAGCAAGGCCAGGGATCAAACCCACAACCTCATGGTTCCTAGTCGGATTCGTTAACCACTGCGCTACGACGGGAATTCCTGTTGTTATCATTTTCATCCCTGTCCTATTCACCCAGTTCTCCAAGTCCCTGCCTTAGTAGTAAATTTCCCTGTGGACCAGCTATTAGGAGGTGACAAATGAGAGTTAAGAGCTATCTGCAGGTGAGAGGAAGGATTTAAGAGTAGCTGTCTAGGTTTCTCAGCTCAAGGATACCTCTTCTGTTAAGTGACAAGCAATTTATTTAATAGAGGCTTGTGCTTTGTTCTTCAAATATACAAATCATTTTTTAAAATTCTTTCCCAGTTTTCCTGTCTAGATCATTTCATTCTCAGAATTTTGCATAGTGTTATGCTAAAAATGGTGCTCTCTTCTCCTGGAGGAGGGGCATTGTACTTGCAGGGTTTTCTGGGTTCTGCCACTGCTGACGCTGATGCTATATTTCTCCCACTCACCAAACCAGCCACTCTGATGCCCCATTGGCCTGCCTCACTGCTGTAACTTCCACTGTAACTCTGATGCCTCAAGCCAATTTCTGTCCCTCTGCATACACACTATTTTATAGGGAAGGAGGATGAGTCTATAGGTTTTCTCTGCCTGAAGGTATTGATTGGTCCTATTGGGTTGCTTAAAGAATTGTCTTGTTCTGCAGAATTTTTAAAGAGAAAACGTGCGAGAATCAAGAGTCAAGGATGCAGCCAGGCTCCTATAAGGAATTCAGACCCCTTGAGGCTTTCTCAAGGCATTTGTCTTTAGAACAGTCTTTATCCTACTGCTTCAATGTAAATGGAGAAACCACCTGAAGGAGGCCTTGAAGATCAATGACTAGAGTAAAATCACACAGAAAGTCAAGCTAAGAAGTTTAAAACACTCTGTTTTTACTTCAGATATTTCCTACAGAGGGACCCACGTAAAGCAGAGTGCTCTCAACTCTGCTAAGTATCCTTAAATGCCCACATAGCAGAAAGAAAAATGCTGGGCATTGAAGTGGTCTTAGGGGATGACAGGTATTTCTAACATCTGGAACGAGGCTTTAAACTTGGCCCCTTAAAACAGTGGTCTAAAGTAATACACACAATTCTCAGAAAATATTTTCAGTCTTAAAGAAAATGCACATACTGAGAAAATATGGAAACTCAGTGATGTTGAAATGATTCCATCACAATTAAAAAGAATTTTAGTCCTTACAAATGCTTTTTTAAATGTTTGTTTCTGGTGTTTATTTCCTAAATTATTAAAAGTAGCAGGAGTTCCTGTCGTGGCTCAGTGGTTAACGAACCTGACTAGTATTGATGAGGATGCGAGTTCGATCCCTGGCCTTGCTCAGTGGGTTGAGGATCCGGCGTTACCATGAGCTGTGGTGTAGCTCAGATTGGACCCCTAACCTGGGAACCTCCATATGCTGCAGGAGTCCTAAAATAAAGACACACAAAAAAAAGTAGCAGAGGGGAGGAAAAATCATTTTCCTTCTACTCCTTCAGATTCTTGGCTGAAATAGTCCCTATAACAAAAGGCAGATTAACGGTAGAAAAACAGAAGTTTAATAACATATTCCTCCTATGTACATGGGGGATGCCCAGCAAGACTGAGTAACTCCTCCAAATGGCCCAAGCCACTACCTTAAACACCAGCTATAGACAAAGGATCTTGGGCAGGGAAGGCTACTTATGGGAAGTTGCCAGGAAAAGTTACAGTAAACACATGTAAGTTTGTTATGCCGATTTAAGTCTTGGCTTTCTCCCTTGACAAGAGTTTCTAGAGATTTGTTCATCTTCCTCTGTCTGGAAATACACTTAGAAATGGAGGTATCTTTTATAAATGTAAAACGTCTCTAACAAAAGCATACTTTTGTATTTCTCAGGTATCAGAGCTTCTCCTCTTTCTGCAGTTTCTTTTCAAATAAAAAGGCCTAATACAATTCTTATGCCAAAGAGGTATATTTTGGGGTGAAAAATTCTGCTCTTGTACAGTAGCAATGGTCCAGCTCTAGCCCAGAAAAGCAGAACATGCTAACTGATAAAGTGTAACATATCAAGACGATTACTGTAGTAAGTAGATTTTTTGGTTTTATTCATTTTTATTTTGGTGTGTTCATTTCTTAATTAGTTTCAGAAGCTTGATATGGTTTTACCTGACAAATTTTTAAAAGAATAAGAGAGAGGCAGTTTTCCCAGATATACAATCAAAACCAAGTGTGAAAGCTGTAATTTTGAGCAATTTTAGTATCGGTTTTTAATCTGGGTCCTCTGGGAAGCAGACACTAACATTTAATTATATTGTGTCAACCAAGAAAATGATGTTGGAGGCTAGGAGTAAGAAAAAAGTTTATTTGGGGTCTTAAGAATTGCAATTCGAGAAGCCCAGATTCAAGTAACCCCAAAAGAGAGAAGAAAAAGAGTCAGGGTTTAATAAAGACAAAATGCCATGAATAAGGTCATTAAAAGTTGCCTGGCAATAATTGTGATTGAGTCTGATGCTTCTGAAAATATTTGTTCTTAAAGAATGACAAGTTATTTTAGGGTAAATGTCCAATAAGTATCTTGATTCTCTAGCAGATGTTCTGGATGACTTAATCAGGTCAAAATGTCAGATTCTATCCAGACTCAGATGTGCATAAGTGATACGTTCTTGATGACCTCTTGACTCCACTTTAAAGAGTTCTCTTAGCAATACCAACTCCATTTTTATTTTCCTTTACCACATGCAAGAGATTTATACACGGATTGCTGTGAAGATAATCGGGGGAAAGGGGTTGGAGCAAAGGGAACTGATCAGTGAATGTTTGATTCCTGTGGAAAAGAGAGGAAAGGAAAGAGGGTCGGGTAGAAACATCTCCTTCCATAGTGCAGTTCTAAGATATTTCATCAAGGACATTTCAGAGTTCTTCAGCTGAAGGCAACCTCCAGAAACTGGTCTGCCATAGTCTCTAGTCTCCTGCTTTGCTCAATCATTGCCAGTGAGCAGCCTGTTGTGGATTCAGGGCACAGCCACTGGGATCCTAAGTCAACCTCCCAGAAATCCATGACCACCATTTATCTAATGTAAAGAAAGCATGCCACATTACATATCTCTAAGATTACAGCATACCATCTGTCTTTCATGCAAAAAAATGCAAAATTAAATGCAAAACATACCTACTTAGAATATGCTTATATCCAAAACATCAGCCTGGATATATTCAAAAGGACAACTTTAGAAAAGTGGGCTCAATGATTGCATTAAATACGTGACATCATTGACTTAGTACCTAATATACACCACAATACTTTGTGGTTGAATCTATATAGGATATATTTGGAAGTGCAGTTTACTTCAGAATGATTGTCATTTTGGAAAGCTTACTTTGACGGTTATATAACTCTAATGAAAATCGTTGATGACTATACTTTCATCCCTTGACTGTATTATGAGAGTCTTGCAAATTGAAAGAGAACATAATTTTCAATGAACGAACCAACGAACACTAGAATCTAAATTTGAGTCTTAGCCTCCCCAAATTTTAATTTACTTAGTGCAACTACAATTTGAATTTTGCCCATTTAAGCAAATGACAAAAGATAAAGTTCTAAAGCATATATAGGCATGTTCACTGATGTGAAATTTTCTTTGATATATAAAGATGGCTCTCATAGTGCCATATATATAATTGCGTTCATTTAACCACTTGCTTTTCATTTTCTTCTTTCATAAAATTTGGCATTATAATTATCTCCTAGGCGTTTACTCTGTATTTTAGCATTTTTATCTGAACTGTATATTTCCCGTACAACAGCACCATTGACAAGTGAACAGAGTTCATCTATTGCCCAAGAATTTCAAATTAAAAAATTTATGAGTTAATTGTGCTTTATAAGATAATAAATGCAATAGCAGACTGTTTATTGGCTGACTGTACATCTGTTCCCACAATAGTTCAAATCTGGAAGGGAATATAATCTTGAGCTGGAAGAGATAACTGCTGTCAGTTGCCAAACCCATATTTTTCCTTTGGTGCATTAATCTGGTCTTTTACCCAGGGGGGCATTCTTAGAGAGGGGAAAATAAATCAAAATATTGAAAATGTTTTGTTATAAGAATGAACAGGGTCAGAATAAAATTCCGCAGACGATTTGTACTTCAAAATAAAGTGAAAAGACTAATCATGAGAATGGAAACAGTCTAAAATTTAAGAAGTGTATAAACACTAAAGTAAGTTTTGAAATCAGAAAAAAATTTTTTTGTGTCTTTTTGTATTTTTAGGGCCATACCCTCAGTATATGGAAATTCCCAGGCTATAGGTCAAATTGGAGCTGTAGCCACCGGCCTTCACCACAGCCACAGCAACGTGGGATCCGAGCCACGTCTGCGACCTATACCACAGCTCATGACAACGCCAGATCCTTAAAACACTGAGCAAGGCCAGGGATTGAACCCGCATCTTCATGGTTGCTAGTTGGGTTCACTAACCACTGAGCAACAGCGGGAATGCCTGAAATCAGAAAAAAACTTTAAAACAGTGGAATTCATGATTCATTGACTATTCATAACATATTTCTTAAAATGATGGAAGAAAGTTTATGGTTTTTTGATGAAATAAAGTAGTTGGTTTTTGTTAATTCTAGTTAAAATGTATTCCCTACAGCTGTACAAGTGTTATTTTTGGTTGAATAATGACAAAATTCACAGAACTTTGCTGTCTTCAAATTGACAAAATATAGTGCATAGGGAACAACTACATAGTATGTGAGAATAATTAGTCGATATAGACATTTAACTTTAGTTTTCCATGGTTGCGAAAGAACAGTACACTAAAAACAAGAAACTTTTCTCCTACTGACTTGGAAATTTCTCACTAATTTTATCAATCAGAGTTCAATCACAGAAGCAGAACTATTGTAATACATGTGTACAACTGATTATCAGGATTGGGCTTTACAGAGTTTAGGTGACTTTGGGAGAGCATGTTTATTCTGCCTGATGCTGCAGCTTAAAATAAGCTGGGCAGGCAGGAAGGAGAGGAAGATGAACATCCAATGGGGAGAGCAAAACTAAAAAAAATTTTGAGGACAAGTGAAATCCATGTGGCCCCACTGAAACCTGCAGATAAGTGATAATACATGTAAACTGCCTTGTGCCTAGTGACTTGCTTTTACCTCACAGATGTTAAAAGAAGGCAGCTGCTATTTCACTACTCTCTTACAAGTTTCACAAAGAAATCTGGCTCAAACTAACCCAGAAAGATAAAGGGAAGGGACTTCTGGGAAATGTAGTTCTAGCTTTGCTTAACACAATTCAATCCCACTACAACCCACCTCCTCCCAACTTGACATTCCTGCACACCTGCATTAACCATACTTAACATAATTTTTAAACAAAACAATAGCAAAATTCTGTTTCCAAATAACATAATACAACTCTCTTGTGTACAACCTTCTTCTCAAAATAAGAAATCCAAACCCCTTTACATCATTATCCATAGATGATTTTCATTTCTTTTCTACATGTCACATTTCCTCTTCTATATCTCAGAAATCAAGTAGTATGCTACTACGAATACTTCCTATGTTAGATTTTAGGGAAATTTAAGAGCAAAAGATTTTATTTATTTTTTTCCCTTTTTCTTAGGGCTGCACCTGCAGGATATTGGAAGTTCCCAGGCTAGGGGTTAAATCGGTTGAGTCTGAGAGTCTAAGACATTTGCTCCATGTAGATGGGACAAATCCTATACTCTACCTATTATGGGCTAAAATTGTGTCCCCTAATTTCATGGGTTGAAGTCCTAAAGTCTTTAAAGACCCAATTAAAATAAGATCTTTAGGGTGGGTCCTCGTCTAATCTAACTGATATGCTTATAAGAAAAGAAATTTGGACACACAAAAGAGATTCAAAACGTCCTTCAGAAGGACGGCAATGTGAAGTCACAGTGAGGAGATGGCCATCTGCAAAGCAAGAAGAGAGGCCTTTGGAGAAATCAAACTTGCCAACACCTTGATCTTGATTTTGATCAAACTTGCCAACACTTTGATATAGGCTCCAGGACTGTAAAAAATACATTTCTATTATATAAGCCATCCGCTCCGTGATATTTTGTTGCAAAAGCCCCAGGAAACAAATATACTACATAGCTGGCATGGAAAAGTTTACCTGCATGTTTTTCTCTTTGCAAGGTTATAAACACTTGAGAATGGTAACTATGTCTTTTCACTTTGCAGTACGTAAGAAAAACCAATTCCTCAATAAATATTTTTAAATTAATAACAAAAGGAAAAGAATATTTAGATTGTGTTATAGTCATTTTAAGTGAGTAGATATTTTAAAATTAGAATGGCATAGCCATTACATTTCAAAGGTTATTATATTTTTGGAACATGATTCTTTTCTTTAAATATATTGACAAATTGTATAAAAATAATTTTTGAAATCCCTGCAAACCCTTTATTGACATTTGAGACAACTAATGAGAACCAAGCAAATGGTGCTTCTTTACATGTTTGTGCTAGAAACACAAAGCACTTAAACTGCCCTTCTTTCTTCACTCTTCATTCAACTTTCTATCTGCCTTTCAACCATTCATTCATTCAGCAAACATTTATCAAGGGATTGCTTACTGTGTGCCAGTTACTTACTAGGAACTAAAGAGATAACACGATGGTGGCCATGCTTTCAAGAAATAATTTATCTTTATAAAAAAATAACTGGATGAGTTTACATTCATTAATGAAAAGTCTGGAGTCATATTCGTGGAAACGAATATGACTAGGAACTGTGAGGATGCAGGTTTGATCCCTGGTCTTCCTCAGTGGGTTAAGGATCTGGCGTTGCTGTGAGCTGTGGTATAGTTGCCAGACGTGGCTTGGACCTGGCATTGCTGTGGCTGTGGTGTAGGCTTGTGGCTACAGCTCTGACTTGACCCCTAGTTTTGGAATTTCCATATGCTGTGGGTGCAGCCCTAAAAAGAAAAATAACTAAATAAATAAGTAAAATTAAAAAATAAAAAGTATCTTGAAAATATTTCTAGGCAAAACTTTATATACAATGATGGCATCTTAATTGCTCCATGAATTGATAATAAAAGACCGTTGAATTCACCTGACAACTCTAGGGTCCAAGAGAATTTTCCTTATCACCTTCCCCCAAAATATAAGACCCAGATGTTGCAGAGAGATGGTTGGTGGTGGAACACAACTACCACAGTTTCCCTCTTGGTGTATGCCATCCGGGCAGGCACATTGCCCTATCCCACAATACGTTCACATTATTTAACTGAAAATCACAGCAGACATTTGCTTGGTACAGGACAATAGGCCATCTGAATACATTAGAAAGATTACACTGAAAATAATTTCTAAGCAACACACCCTCTTCAGATCTTGTGAATTCCACCTTCAAAGTGTCTTCCTAATTAATTAATTTGTTCCTCTTTAACAAAAATATCGTTTTGAATCTGCCTTTCTAATTATATCATCTTACAAATTTCATCATCCATACCACCAACTGATTCTTCAAAACGCCAACCTGACCATCATCTCATTTCCTGGCTTACATCTTTCCAGGTCTCCTCTTGGTCTACAGGGAGCCATCAAGCCCTTTGGCAAAGTCAATAAGGCCCTTCACAATCTAGAGCCCCATCTTCCCTTTCAGCTTCTTTCCTCTGCTGTTCTTGCTTTGTGCACATGGGATAAGTCAGCATTGCCAAGACACACGAGCTCTCTTGTGCTCCTTTGCCAATTCGTACCTTATCCCCATGCCTGGAACTCCACATGCCTTACTTCATCCACCTTGTACCCAACTACTCATCTCACTTCATTCTGCAAATGTTGATTAATCACCAAAGTTTTTTAATTACTTCACTAGAAATGAAGGATACAAAGCATACAAAGCTGATTAGAATGTATTTCCCTTATTCCAATGTAGTACTGGGGAAAATACGCATTAATTAAACATCATGACTTTACAGGAAAAGTCATATTATTAACAAGTGAGATAAACTGATACATGAAAAGAGGAAGAACAATGGAAACTTCAAAGGAAGTGCCTTTTGATCTAAGATTGAAAACAACATAAGAGGCAGAAAATGTGAGGAAAGGGGAGTTGAAAAGGGCACTCCAAGCAAAGGGAACAGAATATTCCAAACACAGACAAGAACAGCATGTCAGAAATTTAACATGATTGTCTGGAGGATAAATGTGCAAAAATAGAGGCAGAAAGAAAGGTACTCAGATTCAGTTCTGTGGTCTACACATGTCAACACCGACCTTCAAAAACACATTTTTTATGAATGCTTCATTAATACGTCTTAATTTTTTTTTGGTGGAGCCTGTGGCATGCAGAAGTTCCCCAGCCAGGGATTGAACCTGAGCCACAGCTGTAACCTAAGCCAAAGCAGTGACGACAATGGTTCCCTAAACCACTGAGCCACCAGGAAACTCCAGTATATCTCCTTTATTGGCCCACAGTGTTCTTCAGATAAAATATGTCAGTAACAAACTAACTATATGTGAGAATCTTCAGATCTCAAATCAGATGCAAAGACACATGTTCTTTTCCTATCTGATATTTATTTAAATTGTTATTGATATGTCTGTATGTATATAAAGGTGTATGTGCTTTTAATATAGAATTTTTCTTCAATATAGATTAAAATTCTATTCAAACATGAACCTAAAATCTTGGGAAAATATCTAGTACATAAGTATTTTGTAAATATTTTAACACCTCCCTTGATTGCTTTTTGCTTAATCACACTTAATTGTATGTGCTTCAAAAATAAAAGAAAATGCAAATATTGTATGGTGGCTCATTTAAATTTCTAATGATAAAATGTTTTATTCCTAGGATGGCTTACTTTTAAAAGAATTTTATAAAGGCACACAAGCAAGTAGTTCCACTCATTAATTAGAGTTCTTATGAGATTTGTCCAAAAAATAATAATACCTGATGTTCTTTTGGAAGGACAAAATAAGTGTTCTCTATGCAGAAACTATAATTATGCCTAAATAGTTTGACAAGTCATAAACTAATATATTCACTGCATAAAGTTGCAACAAAATATCAATTTCAGGTTCAGCAATCTGTCTTTAGGTGGAATAAATTTGATTATTTATCAAGTGTTCTTGTCAGATGGACCACATCTTTTTTCATTTTTTCCAATTCACTAACTAGCATTGGTTAAATGCTTTCACTGAAATCTTTAAATGCACAAATGCAGCTTCCTTAAAGCTACTAAGTGGAAATAATAGATACCTCCTCTATTAGTTTCCTAATTTTTCTCACACTTAAAGTTGAAAGAGAATCTTAAAAATTATGAAAAATAAGAAGTGAAGTTAAATCTAAGAATTACTAGAAAAATACAACAGTGATTAGAAAGTAGAAACTGACCCTGATCTGACCCTTAAACACTGATGATTAACTTTCCCTGTGTGTATGTGTTTTAAACTTTTAATGCATGAAGTGACCACAACCTATCTTTACAGACCCATATATCTCCATGTCCCTTTTCACTTAACACACGCCAGCTGCACTGACCTTCCTTTAATACTGTAAGTTCATTGCCATTTAGAGACTTTCACAACCTGTTTCCTCTGCCTCAGCACACCATTTCTCTTCTCTCCCCTTCTATTAAGTAACCACTACTCAGCTCACTTGCCTCAACCTCAGTGTCCTTATTGATAGACATCTTCTGTTTATGCCTCTTGCAGCACCAGCTACTGTTTGTTCTATTTCTTGTTCACATGTTAACAGTACGACAGAGACATTCAGAGTATAGGTCCTGAAGTCAGAACACAAGAGTTTGAATTACAGCCATGGTGCTTATAAATTGTGTAAGGATGGTGGAGACAATTCACTGAGGAGCTGTGGATGTAATATGCACA
The DNA here is from genome assembly GCF_016906955.1 of Phacochoerus africanus. Lineage (NCBI taxonomy): Eukaryota > Metazoa > Chordata > Mammalia > Artiodactyla > Suidae > Phacochoerus > Phacochoerus africanus. The sequence goes on from NC_062547.1 coordinate 38,052,671, forward strand.
CAACTTAACTTCTAGAGGCAATACACCGAGGGTCAAAGCCCTATTCTTCCATTTACTGGCTCTGTAAAATCTTGAGTAAGTCACAAACTTCCATGGGCTTTGGTTTCAGCAATTGTAAAACATAGCTATCAATACTACCTAATGTTTATGTTTTAAGTATTAAAGCAGTACCTGTCAGATAAATGTCAGCTATCATGTAAGATCTCACATAAGATTCTTACACAGGTAAGAATGTAGGCATATGCTAAGAAATCAGTGACTTATTTTATGTATTGATTGTATTCCTGATAACAATAGATACCACATTGCAAATATAATGTCAGCTGTGGGATTGTTCATTTAATGTCTGCTCCTCCCACTACACAGATTTGTGGAGGTAACAACGGTACTTATCCATTGAATACTCTATACCCAAGATCTAACTCAATGTCTGATATATAGAAAATATTCAATAGGTACAGCTAGCAATGAATGAATTGAATTTTCCCTTCAAATCAGAGTCATGAAGTCAACTAACTTGCAGTAACTTCTTGGAGCTTTTGTGAGATTTCAATTAAATCTGTACATTAAAAACACCTAGCACCTGCGAGAAATATGGTAAGTACTCAGTAAATTGTTTCTCTTCTTCCCAGATCATGAAGAAAACCCATAAATCTCCTTAGTGCAATACATTTGTGATCTGTGTCTATAATGTGGATCTTTATTCTGTCATTAGGATGATTGCCAGGACATTAAATGGTTGTTCTTTTATAACTTTCATCCTTTGTTGTAGTTTCACTGGGAAAAATCATTTATGGAGCTGCTTACATCATAATTCCAGAAGTTTTCCTTAAACTGATTTTTTTTTTTTTTTTTGCCATGCCTATGGCATGTGGAAGTCCCTGGGACAGGGATCAAACCCATGACACAGCAGCGACCCAAGCCACTGTGGTGAAAAACTTGGATTCTTAACCTGCTGAGCCACAAAGGACTCCTTTAAACTTATTTTTAACATTTGTTCTTCCTGTAGTTTTTTGTGCCATTTTGGAAAGTCACACTGAAAAAATGAGGTTAGACCAGGTGATCTCTAAATGATATTTCATCACACATTTGCTTGTAGTCTCCATCAAAAGAATTGTGAATTCCTAGCAACAATAGGGAGAACATGCATGCCTCCGAACAACATTGTGTAAGCATGCAATCATACAACACATACACACAACACACACACATTTAGACTACTAACTGAACTGAAATTTATGTAATCTTCTGTCTGGCATTCCACTGAGATTCTTCCATATCCCCATATCATTGCTCTAACCAAGACTTCTAACATTTAATCCCCATCAACACTAAATGCAGACAGCTACATTTGTCTCTCCTCACATTTGAAATCCAAAGACTATAGAGCTTTGCTGACAAAAAGCAGAGGGAAAGCTTTTATCTTCAGCAAGTTAAAGGACAGGTCAGAAGAGGAATTTGCACCATTAGGAAGCTACAGGAGGCCCTGAGTGGCTATCTCATCTTTCACCTCTGCTGGTAGAATGATTCCTGGTATGAAGCCCTTTTGTCCATGGGCATGCTGTCAATAGCTAGTTCCTTAGATTTGATGTTTTACTGTCTGTTTCCTATAGATCCACTTTTCAACAGCTGGTAAAATTTGACTTACTGTTTATAGAAGTTTTCTGAATATAATTGAGGCAGGTCAACACCTTCATTCCAAATTTAATGACTGTGGCAGTCAGAGGTTCAGATCACTTTGAGGACAGTTCAAAGGCTTTCTCTCTGTCACTTATAATTTACCTGAATAACAGTATATAGATGACATTTATGAAACAATGTTTAAGAGGAGCCAGATGCTTTATGGAGTAATTTGTATACTTATTATTTAATTATAATAACCTGAAGACATTGGTTATGATTAAATAATGAAAGGAATTATTTGTGATATTATTTAAAGATTGAAAATATGTAAATGGTAGAATAAACATTTAGTTATTTCTACTTGAGGCTTCAGCTGATGCCCCAAGAACATTTACCTCCCCCCACCAAAATCTCAGATCTTTATGGATTTATGTCATACACTCTTGGCATATTCATTCATCATTTTGTTCATTCATGCAATCAATTACTTTTGAGTAATGCCATGTGCCTAACACCAAATTAAGAAATGGAACGTGGAGCCGTACAAAAAAGACCTAATCAATTTGGAAAAATTGATGTATGAACAATAAATCCATGCTGAGTGAAAAGATCACCAAAAATTATGTAAAGGGAAAAATCAACTATAAAGGAAGGATTGATTCTACTTGGGAGGAAATAATTAATGAAGGAGGTGCCTTCAGTGTGGGGGTGGGGAAAGTGATTCTACTCAAAAGGAAAAAGCAGAACTAGAGTCAGGCAGAGAGCCTGGTGTAATTGGAAACTTTCAGCCAAGTATTGTGAGTATTGCCATACAATTGCAGATAGGAGATTTTTAAAGATGACTAGGACAAACATAGACAGTGACTATATTATAGACAGTGTAATATATCATGCTGAGGATATTTAAAACTGGAAATCCAGAGACATCTGTCCTCCAAATCACATAACACTCTACTTCAATCATTATAAATGGCTTCATAAATAATTTTCCGAAAGAACTCTGGTGACATTTCCATTATTTTTCTGTACTGTATTGAAGTTTTTAAAAGCATTGCATTGATTTTCTATATTGTATTAACCTCCATAGTAGACAGCTGGGTTTGGATTCAGGCTTTGCTATCTATTAGGTGAATGGCTTTGGGCCATTCTAAATTCTCTAATTCTAATATCTAAATTCTCTGATTTCAATTTTGACATGTGTAAACAGACAAATAAAAATTAGTGTTCACCAAGTAGATTTTTTTAATGGAAACTGAATTAGTAAATATATATGTAAAGCACAAAAACAGTCAAATTTAGCGAGTATGACACAATTTCAGCATTTCTGCTCATAGGGAAAGTGATTCTTTGCCTTCACATGTAATGATAAAGGTAGGAAACATCTTGGAGTTCCCATGGTGGCTCAGTGGTTAACAAATTCGACTAGGAACCACGAGGTTGCAGGTTTGATCCCTGGCCTTGCTCAGTGGGTTAAGGATCTGGTATTGTCGTGAGCTGTGGTGTAGCTTGAAGACGCGGCTCGTACCCCACGTTGCTGTGGCTCTGGAATAGGCTGCCAGCTACAGCTCCGATTGGACCCCTAGCCTGAGAACCTCCATATGCTGCAGGAGCGGCCCTAGAAAAGGCAAAAAAACAAAGATACATCTTTTTATATCATGCTATAGAAATGTATCATTTAAGCACTATTATGTGTGATTGTTGTCACTGTGGCTTATTTGTTGAAAAATGTTGTAGAGAATTTGAACCTTTGCAAAGCAAATATTCTTTATTATTAATTTAAATAGATACATACAATCATGTGCGAGGATTAGACCATAGGCAAAACTGTATTATATCATTTTCTATTTAAAACCTGATCAGCTTTGGATTTTTATCATTTTGATTTGATTTTACGTTACTTTGGTTTTTAATCCCTATTTTCAAACTGGTACCTTTTTATCTCTTTCTGCTTACTATTACAAATTCCTATCAGAGCTAACTTGAATTACTCCTGGTAATATACCTGCTCCCATCTAAAATAAAATAGTAAAAATAAAATAGCTCAAAATTTAAAAATAATTGGGCGATTACTCTGTGCAAATCATTTTTTATACTTGTCTAATTTCATCTTTCTGACATTCCTATAGAGAAACCACTATTATAATTTCAATATATTAGATAAGGAAACTGAAGTACAGAGAGTCTAAACCACTTGCCCAAAGTCACATTATTCTTTTCATTAGAAAAATATTTCATCATGGATCATTACTTTTCTAATGCACATCAGCTGATGTGATCAGGGAGTTCTCTTAAAAGGTAGGACATGAGTTGGTGCCCAGAGATTCAGTTAGTTATGGAGGCAGCTAAGACTAGAGATACTAGCTTCAGATGTTTCTCAGAGGCAATAAGTCAAAGTGATGTCATTAGAGGCATTAAAATATATTACAAAATTATAGAAAAAATAAAAAATTATACCAAGAAAATAGATAATTCAGAAATAGACCCACACATATGTGGCTTTCTTATATGTACAGCTTATATCAACAAAGATGTCTCTGCAATGCAGAAGGGAAAGGATGCATGTTTTTACAAAAAAAGCTGGGACAATTGACTATTGTTATATCCTCCATTTTGTACTATACACAAAAATTTAAACATGAATGGTTAAATATTAAAGCTTCATAAGAAAATATAGATACATGCTTTAAATGATTTTTTAATGACATAGCAGTAAACGCCTGTTTTTAAATAGTATTCTTGTATGGAGATAATATTTACTGAGACACCTTCAATAACACCTGCTGAATATGCCGGGACAGAATATGGTAGAAACAACTGATTGTTTTATTCAAATCAAAAAGTTCCTGGTTTTTAAGTGTAAAATAAGAATCTTACATACAGCAATCATTCAAAAGTGGACTCAGGAAAGAGTAGCTATTCTAGTTTTTGTTTTTTGTTTTTTAAATTTTGTTGGAGTATAGTTGACTTACAATGTTGTATTAGTTTCAGCTGTATACCAAACTGGATCAGTCTTACATATACATATATCCATTCTTTTTTTTCCCATATGAGTAGATGTCCCTCTGTGCTATACACTAGGTCCTTGTTAATTATCTATTTTATATACTTTGGTGTGTATATGTTATTCCCATCCTCCTAATTTACTCCAAGATTCCAATAAGTAAATCAATTATTGAGAATCAATTGAAAAGTGTGATCTCTATTATTAAATATACAATAGATGTAAATCATCTTTTAATTAAACTAATATCTTGTAATTAGTTCCTCTAGACTTTTTTTTTTGTCTTTTGTCTTTTTTGTTGTTGTTGCTATTTCTTGGGCCGCTCCCGAGGCATATGGAGGCTCCCAGGCTAGGGGTTGAATCGGAGCTGTAGCCACCGGCCTACGCCACACAGCAACGCGGGATCCGAGCCGCGTCTGCAACCTGCACCACAGCTCACGGCAACGCCGGATCTTTAACCCACTGAGCAAGGACAGGGACCGAACCCGCAACCTCATGGTTCCTAGTTGGATTCGTTAACCACTGCGCCACGACAGGAACGCCCCTTTAGACTTTTTTATCTTCATGTTTGTTTTAGATAGTCTTGAGTCTTGGCTTTTTTTTTTTTTTTTTTGCTTTTTTAGGGCTGCACCCGCAGCACATGGAGGTTCCCAGGCTAGGGTCAAATCAGCTGTAGTTGGCGGCCTACACCACAGCCACAGCAACGCCGTATCCTTAACCCACTGAACGAGGCCAGGGATCGAACCTGAATCCTCATGGATGCTAGTCAGATTTGTAAACCACTGAGCCACAATGGGAATGCCTAAATATATTTCAAAATCAGCTTATCAATTTACATATAAAATGTTTTAGAGTGAGAATGTTGAATTAACACTTTTACAATATTGATTCTTTCAATCCAGTAGTATATGATTTTATTCATTTAAATTTTTAGACTCTCAATAATCCTTTGCAATTTTCAGCGCTAAGTTTTTGCAAAATTTTCAGTATTTATTCCTAATTAATGTTTCATTTTATTTTCTTTCTTTTTTTTTTTTTAAGGGCTTCACCTGTAGCACATGGAAGTTCCCAGGCTAGGAGTCAAACTGGAGCTCCAGCTGCCAGCCTACATCACAGCCACAGCAACATGAGATCTGAGCTGCATCTGCGGCCTATACCACAGCTCAAGGCAACACTGAATCCTTAGCCCACTGAGCGAGGCCAGGAATCAAACTAGCAGATAGTTTCAAATTTCTATATTTTTTCCTCACTCTCTCATAGTTCATCAAACTATAGTTATCTCTTTTATAAAATAGAGATAGAGTTCATAGTTTATTCAATTAATGAGAAATGAGATAACATCTACAAATGTAAAGTGATATACCATTGTTTGGTTTTCTGTAAATACTTACTATAATTCCCATTATTATTATTACATTTATGTCATACAAATTTGCCACAATGGTTATTCAAAAATCTCACTCTAAATACATGAAACTAAAATTGTGACAAGTTTTTATCAAAAGATATAAAAGAAAGTATAATGAGTGACCTGTTTTAGTCACAGAGATCAGAGATCTTTAGATTTTACCCATATTTATTGCTACCTCTACAAGTCTCCTATTTTTGGAAAATTCCCATAAAGCACCATAGTTTTCATCCTTTGAAAGGAGTTAAGAAATATGCAACCATGAATATAGAAAACAAAACTATAGAAAGATAGGAATGATGAGGGATACACAATTATACAATTAATAAAATTTAAGGAGCATTATCAGGTTTTATAACACTGAATCCCCACTATGGAATCAACCCAAAGAGCAATAAAGACACTGTGGTAATATTACCCCAAACTTATAGATGAAGAAACTAACTGCTGTGAGGTTTACTAATTTGCCCATATTTGCAGAGCCAGTAAGTGCTGAAGGTGGATTTTTAGTCCAAGCAGTTTCATCTGCTCTACTTTTAATTACGTATACCTCAGAAATAATTCACATTTTGTTCCAGATCACCACAATAAAGTGAATATTGCAACAAAATGAGTGATAAAATTTTTTTGGTTTCCTAATGCATATTAAAAATTATGTATACACTATACTGTAGTCTATTAAAAGTGTAACATCTTTAAGTCTAAAAAAGTGTATATACTTCAATTAAAGATAATTTATTGCTAAAAAAGGCTAATCATCCTCCGACAACACCAAGCTTGCCACAAAACTTCAATTTGTAAAAAAATAAAATAAAATAAAAAAAGCATGATCTTTGAAGTGCAATAAAGCTAAGCACAGTAAAACGAGGTGTGCTTGACTTTTTTCCATTCCCAATAGAGTTCACTCCACTGGCTTAGTGACTTTGACTTATATGTTTCATAGTGCACACGATTCAAAACTGTAAATAATAATAGATTAAATTACTGACCTCCTGAAGGCTACTATTTCACACCATCTAATTCACTTAAGAACTTAGTCAAGACAGAAAAGTGCCTTTTGGAAAAAAGAATAGAGTAAATGTAATAAACAGATTATAGTAAGCCTGTGTGAGAAAAGGTTTGGATTATTTTGTTTGCTTTTAATATGTGATTATTTTTTAAATGTCTCTGTTTGGTATCAGTCTCCTTGCAACACCATAGGAAAGTGTAACATGATCATCTTTATTAATTTGATTAATCTTGGAATAATTGAAAGTGTTTGACCTTCTTGCTCATGCTGTATTCAGGTTTCGTTCAGCATTAAAAATTTTCTAATTTAAAAGTAAGAAGACCATATATTAAGGAAGTCTCAGTACTCCAGCTAAAATGTTGAGAAAAAAATTGTAAGATCTCTAACTATGGCTTATTGCTTTTTATTATTGCACTATGAAGTATTTAAATACTTATTCACCCCCCCACTTGTATAACTTGTTCCCCATGCAAATAAGGTATCCCAGCCCGGAACCAAACAGAGAATCAAAACACTAAACCCTTATTGTGCACACATGGAATAGGGGGGTTGGGACAGGAAATTAGGGGGCATGGGGAAAGAGAATAGGGGTCCCCAAACAGGTCTGCAATTTAGGGGTATAAAGAAGGACCCAGTTGCAGCTGGTGCCAGTTCCTACCCCAGGGCAGCCCACTCTGAGGGCATAATAAAACTTGCTATACATTGAAATAAATAAATAAATAAATACTTACTAACTCCTCATAGTAAACTTTGGGAATGTAGAATAAATTATCATCATATTCAGAGCAAAAAGCCAGGCAGAAAAGTAAAGTGAATTGAGAAATAATGAACCACTAAGAGGGAAACTATCTTTATAGTTTCTTCTTTGGATTACTAAAAAGTAAAATTATTTTGAAGATATAGATTCGGTAATATGTTGAAATACATATGTGTTCTGTTAGATTGTTGACTCAGAATAATCTAGTTAGCTGTAGCTTCTTTAGTAACTAAGACATTATTGAACATGTGGCAACTGCTCAAATAAATCTTAGCTATTATTCATATCTATTACAAAGATGCTATAAAGTGATTTCTTACAATAAATAATCTTAAGAATTTATAGCAGAACTGTTTCCTATGCAAAATAAGCCCGATAGTATGAAATTCTATCATTATATAAGAAATGTATCATCTAATTAACTACTCAATTATTACACTGAGAATAAGCTCCATACTTAAATCATAGATGATCATTTGATTTTTCAGATTATGCTCAGCAATAAAAAATGTAGAAGTTAGAGCAGCAATTGTTATTGTAAAAGACATAAAAACTCAAGAGTTTTTTAAACAAAGACATTTCTCACTTTATATATGAAATGACACTGAAATGAATCTCATTTTTAAAAATACATACATCAAACTTTTCTTCCTTTTAACATCTCTGCATTTGTAAAATTGAAAATATTCCATCTGTGCCAGCACCACTTTTACAAGCAACTGATTTTCTTTCAGAAAAGTAAATCTAAAGAAAAGTATGAATTTCAGTTTTATGTCACTGCTAGTAACAAAAGCTAAATTGATTTGGCACTTCTTGGTAATCAAGTTCATGAGAAAGCTGAACCCACTCTTGCTGCCTTATTCATGTTTCTGTAGAAGAAATGCACAGCAGGAGAAAGAATGTGATTTAAAACCAGCAAGCCTGAGGTCCAGTCTGTGCCAGAAACAACTATTTGTTTGATTTTTGTGTGCATCACAGCTACTTCTAAATTTTAACATGTTCTCATTATAACAAAGCAAGAACTTCTGTATCAGAAATGCTTGACTTCTAATTTAAGTTCTATCCTACCCTTAATACTGGAGAAATAAGTTAATAACACTAAATGTCAGATAACTCACCTATAACACTAGGTAACAGGATTACTGTATCAAAAAGATCAATTCCCATCAACTTTCTCATAGCATTCTTTATTTCCTTTTATGAACATTCACCACAAGTTCAACTAAATGTTCCATGAATCTCCAGACCTTGGAATAGTGCCTGAGAAATGAGATGTTCAACAGAACAATTATAGGCTTAGTTCTATTAACTACATGTGTAGTATTCTGACATGTATAGTTATAATCTGGTATGTAATCAGAGTTCATTAAACAGAATCACTATTATTTTTTGTTCCTCCATAAATTAGTGTGGTTAGCAAAATATGCCTCCACAAATAAGGAATGATAGGTAATTAGTTATTATTCTAAAGAGCAATTTTTCAAAATTATTTCTTTAGCATTGCCTTTTCACTTAACTTTAGGCTCAGAACTGAAGGAAAAAAATAATACCCATGATACATATTATTTTTCATTAAATCCAGCACCCATCACCATTTTTCTAGAAATTACCTACTCCATACAGACAAAAATGTGTCTCCAAGAATTCAGATTTTTACCATGTAATTTCACCCCATGTATTCCAGCTGATTAACAGGGCAGGTAACAGACAAAACTAACCAAGAAACATTTGTCTCCAGAGATGGTCATTTAGTCTCTAAAAAACTAGAACTGGAGTGATGAATTTTTTAGAGCCATATTTCAGATATCTTCTGTTTTTTGCAAAGAAAGCCAGTTTTAGAAGAATGAAGTCAGCTAGAAATTGCAAGAAGAAGAGAGGCATGCCAAAGCAAGGGAGGATTGAACAAAAAATTGACTTTAAGTTTTCTGATCCAACCCCAGTAGGGCTGCAGTAGGATTAAATACGTTCCCACTCTTGAATCCCAAGAAGTAACTTCGTAAACTTAAAATTTTGCAATAAACTCTTACTCCAGTTTGTTTTTTTAATTAGGGTTTGTTGTTTCAAATTGAAACAGGAACATATTCAAACTCATTGTTCATCTTTTAAAAAGTAAAGATCCATATCAGGAGTGAATATCATAGACTCTTCTCTAGCATCTCAAAAACAGTAATAGTAATCCCTATTTACCATTTGCTATCATTGCTCTTGTTGATGTGTGTCCTTAAAATACTAGACAATATTCTTACCTCTACAATTCCCTTTTGATATATTTATCATAGATGTCATTGGTTTTATTATAATATAGTCAGGACAATTTTTGTGTGTAATTAGAAAATTCTAAATTAATCTCTGTCTTGTTAAACTTTTAATTTGTTGGGACAAACTGAGAACCAGTTGAGAATTAAATGGTTAAATAGAAAGCATTTAATTCAACTTATTCTAAATATAAAGAAATTTCTGGAAAGGTGCAGTAAAATTTCATTGGATTCAGTACTCTGCATGTGACCACATTCACCTTGCATTGTAAATAATTTGAAATGTTTTTAATCATTATATTAGAGTAAATCACATATTTTGATTCTATTCTTTTTTAAATGGACTTAAGGTAGCCATTTTCACAGAGCTTTCTGGGCTTCAGGAAAAGAATAGAATGTTGAAACCTTGTGATATTGCAATTGATGTAAGTAAAGTTCATTTACGAATCTTATTTCTAATTAGAACCAATTCAGGATCAGAAGGAAGATGAATATTATGACCATGAAATTCAACTTAAATAGAACAATATTTTAATTACACTCAATGAATTATTAATTTTTTTCCAGAAAGAAAGACTATACTGTGTAGTAAGTGAAAAATTCATGAAAAAAGGACTGTGAGTGAAGTATTTACATCTAGAGTTACCACTAAGCTGCTAGGTGAGGTGGAATTGACTCTAAGAGGAAAAAAAAAATCAAAATTACTTTCAACTCTAGAAGTCATTTATATGATGAAAAAAAATAAAGTGCTAAGGTATTTCCACTATCAAATTTTGTTTTATTCATCTCTTTAAAACAGTGCAATTTTAGTACTTTGTCTTTCTATATTCTTAATTCCAATAAATATATGTTCACTAAACCATCTTCAAATTAGACCAAATGATTTTTAATGACTGAAAACCAAATAATTGATTACAGATGCAGATTCATTACATTGGGATTCATTTGCATAAGTCTTTATTCTTTGTTTATATCATAGTGCATTACCAAATAGACACTGACATTTGTCTGCAAAGTTAAAAATTATTTATCATTTCTCATAGCTTTCATACCTGTACTTTTAGTATTATTAGTTCAATATTAGCAATATTCTAACTGCAGCAATTACTATTCTAAATTTAAATTAGAAAAGCTGAGATACATAATGTTAATTTTTTGTGTTAATATTGTTCTTGTTAATGAAGTAGTTCAAGCAATTTCCCTTGGAATCTATGTAAAATGATCATGTTTATTGAGGTTTCCTTGTATAATTAGACAGTTACTTAAGTGAAATATTTTAGTTCATAAATTAACAATTTTATCCTAGGTTATTACATTCATTTAAAGTGATATAAATTTTAAATTTTAGTGACATCTATATTGCTAAAACATAGTAATTTGCATAAAATGAAACTTTACTGAGGCTTGCTTTCATTTCTCAGAAAATGAAGAGAGCAGTTTGTTTAATTACAAAACCAGCTCAACTCTCCTAAAATTTTTGGTGATGAGCAGCATGCTGTAGTGTACACAGAAGTAGAAGTATAATGTTGTACATGTGAAACTTATATAATGTTTTTTGTTTGTTTGTTTTGTCTTTTTGCCTTTCTAGGGCTGCTCCTGTGGCAAATGGAGGTTCCCAGGCTAGGGGTCAAATTGGAGCTGTAGCCACCGACATACGCCAGAGCCACAGCAATGTGGGATCCAAACTGCATCTGCGACCTACACCACAGCTCACGGCAACGCCAGATCGTTAACCCACTAAGCAAGGGCAGGGACCGAACCCGCAACCTCATGGTTCCTAGTCAGATTCGTTAACCACTGTGCCATGATGGGAACTCCTATATAACGTTTTAAACCAATATTACCTCAATATAAAAAATCGTAGTATGGGTATACTGGAATAATTTAACATAAATATATTTTGCAACCTAATATTATAGAGCTGTAATAGTATATCAGGTCATTTAAAATGGAAGATTTGGGAGTTCCTGCTGTGCTGCAGTGGGTTAAGAATATGACTGCAGCGGCTTGGGTCACTACAGAGGCACAGGTACAATCCCCAGCCCAGCACAGTGAGTTAAGGGACCCAGCATTTCGGCAGCTACAGTGTGAGTCACAGCTGCAGCCTGGATTCGATCACTGGCCCAGGAACTTTGAGATCCTGTGGGTTAGCCCATAAAAAATAAAAATAAAATGGAAAATTTGTAGCATAATGGTTACATGAAAATCTATAGGATGAGACTGACACCCACGTTTTAGAAAAATAAAACTCTTTAAAATCACTTTCTTCCAGTGTCTTCATACACCTTACTTAGCAAAACATTATGTATTAGTTTATACATAAACTAATATGTGTGTTTAGAGGTATTCTATATTATGTAAAGGTTGTGGCATATTCTTGTTCTCAATCATTTTTTTCATTCTCATCATGAAACTATGTACAAAATAGGCCTTGAGCCCTTTCCAAAGTATTAATCAAACCTGGATCGGGGAGTTCCCATCACGGCTCAGTGGTTAATGAATCCGACTAGGAACCATGAGGTTGCAGGTTCGATCCCTGGCCTTGCTCAGTGGGTTGAGCTGCGAGCTGTGGTGTAGGTTGCAGACGCAGCTTGGATCCTGCATTGCTGTGGCTCTGGTGTAGGCTGGTGGCTACAGCTCTGATTAGACCCCTAGCCTGGGAAACTCCATATGCCACGGGAGCAGCCCTAGAAATGGAAAAAGACAAAAAAAAAAAAAAAAAAAAAGCTGGATAACTTTTTATCATCCAGAACACAAAGTTTAAATACTAAGAATCCCTTTTTGTTGATATGATAGACATTCTCAGGGTTGAATAAGATCCTGCACTAAAAATAATAAAAGGTAGGAGTTCACATCGTGGTACAGTGGTTAACGAATCCGACTAGGAACCATGAGGTTGCGGGTTCGGTCCCTGCCCTTGCTCAGTGGGTTGACGATCCGGCGTTGCCGTGAGCTGTGGTGCAGGTTGCAGACGCGGCTCGGATCACGCGTCTGTGGCTCTGGTGTAGGCTGGTGGCTACGGCTCCAATTAGACCCCTAGCCTGGGAACCTCCATATGCCGAGGGAGCGGCCCAAGAAATAGCAAAAAGACAAAAAAAAAAAAAAAAAAAGAACCATAAGGTTGTGGGTTCAATCCTTGGCCTTGCTCCGTGGGTTAAGGATCTGATGTTAGCCATGAGCTGTGGTGTAGGTTGCAGATGCGGCTGGGATCCCACGTTGCTGTGGCTCTGGTGTAGGCTGGTGGCTACAGTTCCGATTTGACCCCTAGCCTGGGAACCTCCATATGCTGCAGGAACAGCCCTAGAAAAGGCAAAAGGACAAAAAAAAAAAGGAAAAATGAAAGGTAATGCACTTGGTAAAGCTCCAGGACCACTCTGAATCTTTGAAGTTCATAGCTGTAATATTTCATATTTTTAGAAAATCTTCCATTTGTATTTCAATTGGGTCATTATAATTAAGCAAAGCATTCAGATAGGTAAATAATTTATTTTTTAAATTATTATTAATCTAGCATTTTGTTATCACCTAAATGAGCTAATTTTCAATATCATTTAAAAAACATTTTTTTTCTTTTTATAAGAGGAAATATGTGAACCATATAAAAGTATTTTGGTCTTTAAAATTCAACGAAAAATTTAAATGGCTTTAATTACACAATCACACAGGAAGAATGACTAAAAAATCTTTCCCCAGATGAGTCAACTTTATTTAAATGTTTAATAATATATTTGATGAATATCAAATACATAATTATGCTTTATTTAATTTAAAACTCATTTGACTATGTATTCATAAAGGTAAATTGCTCTACTATGTAAGAGTATATTTCAATTGCATATTTTATTAATATTCATGCAATTCCCCCATAATGCCAATTTTTAAGGACAACTAAAAAGTATCTAGAGCTAATACATATTGAGAAAATCATATACATATAAGTTTGATCTGCATAAAAAGTATTTTTTAGTAGTAATACTTCCTGATATTTGTACCATGCAAATATATCAAATAAATTTATTCATGGGACTAAATTAGGACATCTTGGAAACCGTGGTAGCATTAAAAAAAAATGTGTTCCTTAAAAGGAACTAGCTATTCCTGTAATATTCCTATGTCTACCTTAAATTCTTGGCCTCAAGAATACCTAGGGCCAATCTTTGCAACTTAGGAAAGTATTGGAAAAGACATTATCCATCTGCTTCCCTGGGCTGTTGTCCCTTAACCATTTCCCTATCTATATTTAAACCACATAAATACAACCTCAATAATGTTGCATAGCTTCATAATTATATAGAAATAGGATACGACTTTAGAGAATACCATAAAAGTAAGAGACCCAAGATGTATTACATGATACATTCCACGGTAGAGGTATATCATACAGTGTACAGAATAATGCTAACAAGAATTGGGGGGAAAAAAAGCGGGTAAGACCAGATATGAGGATATAGCTGGTTTACTTTATGAAATGGGTTTATTTTAGTAAATCCACGTGGGCCACATACCTATCAGGGATAGGCCATTATTGAAAATGGTATAGCAATGCAAACTTGAGATTTGTGTGCAGTTCAATATAAAGTAACAAAACCCAGAATTTTTTAAAGTTACTTTTATTGATCACACATTGGACAATTGAGAGCCATTGGGCAATGTGCCTGTATTTATTTTGTTTCTTATTTAATCAACTCAATGGCCATTAAAGATATGCACTACTATCCTTGTTCCCTTGTTAAGAATCAGATTTCTGAGATAAGACAATTTAAGTGAATAGACAGATCACAAAATTAGTAAATGTGAGAGTCCCGAATGGTCTACTTCCAAGCCCATAAGCACCATCAGAGTATATTACTGTCTAAAAAGCTTTTTAAGATAAAGTTGCAAAATCATAGACCTATGGAATCCTAAACTTAATAAAATTTTAATGGTAACCTAATGCACATTTCCATTCAGATAGATATGCAACAGCCATGTCCATCGTTTTCAGTGTCCTTTTATTTTAGGCACTTTTCCTTTTTCAGTATGATTAAACATTACTAAGTACCAGACAGACTTCCAAGTTCTAGAGAGTCAATAGTAACATGGTAGACATGGTCCCATTCCTATGGGACTTACTTTCTAAGAAAGGAAGCAAATCAATCAAGGAGCTGTGATAATGACTGGGAGTTATTTTGGATTGGGAGAGCAGAGGTCTCCTGAAGGAGATATATAAATATGCTGAAACAATCAGGACAAGAAGAAGCTAATCCCGTGAAGATAAGGAAAAACAATATTCAGTAACTCCCCTAAGATGCCCAAAATCAAGTAATTTAAATTGGCTGGAGTTCCCATCATGGGACAGCAGAAGCAAATTCGACTAGTATCCATGAGGAAGGATGTGGGTTCAATCTCTGGCCTCGCTCAGTGGTTTGGGGATCAAGCGTTGCTATAAACTGTGGTACAGGTCACAGACGCACCCCAGATCCTGTGTTGCTGTGGCTGTGGTGTAGGCCAGCAGCTGCAGCTCCAATTCACCCCCTGGCTTGGGAACTTCCACGGGTGTGGCCATAAAAAGAAGAGAAAAAAAAAATTGTCAGATTTCGGGAACAGAAAATACCTGTATCTGGAGCAAGGTGATGAAAGAGGACATAGACATCATTAAAAAATAATTTTGGAAAGGTAAACAGGAAATAGAAACATGTATGGCCTTAAAGATTCACTTGAGAATTTTTATTCTAAGAAGTGAAAGTTTTAATTAGGGAAAAGACATTATAGGTTCTGTGTTTTTAAAAGTGTGGTGTAACAGAGTCAGAGTGAAAGCAGGGAGAGAACAGTTAGACCTGGTGAGAGGTGGTGGAGACTTGAACTAGGTTTGTACGAGTGAATACAGAAAAAAGGATGTATTTGTGGGTTAACGCTCAAGGACCTGGCTGTGGATTAGGTATAAAGAAAGAAGGGGGGAGAGCAATCAAGGAGTAATCTTAGAATTTGGCTTAATTAGAGAGTGATGCCATTTACTGAGACTGGGACAACATAGGAGGAATAAATTGATAGGGGAGGGAATTAAAGGCTATATTTTGATAGAATAAAATTGAAATGGCTGATTGATTTATCAGATCAACATACATCTCTGTCATTTTTACCTAACTGGCTCTAGTTCTACCTTTCTAGTTTGACCTTTCATCAAGGTCAAGAAAGATTTATGTTTCCTGCACAGGGCAGTTTTTCAATTAATGTAATAGTTCTCTTCCAGAGCGCTTCAAAACAAGAAAATGTTTCCAACACTATTATGTTTGCTGTCCTCTGCATATATTAAATTTGATCATAATAATCTGAAAAAAGGACAACAGAAAGAACAGAAAGTGAATATAATTGGACACAGAAGCAAATTGGGAGATACTCTAAGGAAATATTGGTGTAGCTGAAACTGCTTTTCCTATATGTCTTCCTGTGTCAACAAGTAATAAGTAGATCCTATTATATACAGTTTTATCTTTTCTCAGACACTTGCCCAGATAAATGTCAAGGATATAGAGGGGAGGATAGGTTGGTACGAAAGTAAAAATGTAGTGCCTAGGGAGGATAGCATGGGGTTGTGAACTAAAGAGATGATTTTAGAGCACCAGCGGGGAGGGTGCAGTATGCAGTGCTGGAAAGGGAAGGACTTAGAAATGAGGCTAGAAAAGGAGCTATGATGCTGTGCATCAAAAATACAGATCTCACTAGTGCAGAATAAAGTGGAACAATATATGGAGCTGTAGTAAACTGAGATGGAGGGAAAATATATCAATGATTATCCTACTTAGAATTACATTCCCCTCTTGAGGCTAGAAATTATTTTAACATTTGGTTGAAGAATTTAAAATGCCCCTTTTTAGAGAAAAGTTGGAGGGGGAAGGGATGAATTAGAAGTTGGGATTAACATATACAAACTACTATATATAAAAGAGATAATCAACAAAGACCCACAATATAGCACAGGGAACTCTATTCAATATTCTGTAATAACCTATATGGGAAAAGAATCTGAAAAAGAATGGATATATGTTTATGTAAAGCTGGATCACTTTGCTGTACACCTGAAACTTACAAAACATTGTAAATCAACCATATTCCAATATAAAACTAAAATTAAATTTTTAAAAAATTACATTTTAAAGTGTCCCCTTTAAAATAGTTACTTTCTGGAGATCCCGTTATGGTGCAGGGGAAACGAATCCAACTAGGAACCATGAGGTTGTGGGTTCAATCCCTGCCCTTGCTCAGTGGGTTAAGGATCTGGCATTGCCGTGAGCTGTGGTGTAGGTCGAAGAAGTGGTTCAGATCCTGAGTTGCTGGTGTAGGCCAGCAGCTACACCTCCAATTTGACCCCTAGCCTGGGAACCTCCATATGCCGTTGAGTGCAGCCCTAAAAAGCAAAAATAAATAAATACGTAAAATGGTTACTTTCTTTTAAGGAAAAAGGAAGATCAATGAACCTCATAGTTTTTTGGGGGAGGGTGATGTTTGTTTTATTCCCGTATTTTTTTAATTTAGAAACATCCTTAACAATTTTTTTATGTGTTCTGCCCAAAGAATAGATTTGTGAGGAGTAATGATTGTTGTCTTAAAAACTGGAAGGCATGCTCAGTAGAAAAGAAACGAGACTTGTTTTTTGTGGACCCAGAAGGCAGAACTAAGACTATTTGATGGGAACAGCTAGAAAATCGGAAAATCGATGTTGTATTCAATAGAAAAAGTGGTCTGATTACAGTTATCTTTCAGTTAATGTGCTGCATTATATGAATGGAGACTTCATCTCTACAGAGGATTAAGGAAATCAGAGCCACTTTGGGGAAATGGACATAGGGGAAAGCAAACACTGAATAGATATTTGGATGAGATTACCTTTAAAGTTCTTTTTAATGTAGAAATGTAA
Organism: Phacochoerus africanus; assembly: GCF_016906955.1. Classification (NCBI taxonomy): domain Eukaryota; kingdom Metazoa; phylum Chordata; class Mammalia; order Artiodactyla; family Suidae; genus Phacochoerus; species Phacochoerus africanus. Next base: position 38,070,618 of record NC_062547.1, read on the forward strand.
CATTTCATAAGAATAATCATTGTTTAGGCCGAATAAATAAGGACTCAGTTTAAGTTGATGACTATTCTTCATGCTGAACTTAGATTTATTTATTTGTTTGTTTGTTTGTTTATTTTTGCCATTTCTAGGGCCGCTCCTGCGGCATATGGAGGTTCCCAGGCTAGGGGTCAAATCGGACCTGTAGCCACCAGCCTACGCCAGAGCCATAGCAACGCGGGATCCGAGCCGCATCTGCAACCTACACCTCAGCTCACGGCAACACCGGATCCTTAACCTACTGAGAAAGGCCAGGGATCGAACCTACAACCTTGTGGTTCCTGGCCGGATTCACTAACCACTGTGCCACGACAGGAATGCCTGAACTTAGATTTATTGAGTCTCTAACCAGGGCATATTTAATGTGAGGTAATTAGGTAATAGGAATTCAAGGCTTCTTAACTTGAACTAAAGAGGACAATTAACTTACATCCAAAATCTTTCCTGAACTTAATGAAATATTTTTTATACGTATAAAGAATTCCAAGGTAGCCATTACTGAGTTTACTCCATTAATTTTTTCTCATTTTTAATTTCTTGTTTAAATTTGGGCATACTTTTAGACTTAAAGAAACTTTGCAAACATAGTACTTAGTTTACATACACCTCTCACTTAATTTCAGTTCCTTCTATTGCTAAAATCTTACATTTTGTTCATTATATGTCTAAAAACTAAGAAGCCAACATTGGTACATTACTATAAATTTACATCAAATTTATTTGGATTTGATCAGTATTTCTGTCAATGCCCTTTTTCTGTGTTAGACCCCATCTAGGATAATACACTGCATTTAGTTATCACGCCTCTTTAGCATCCCTAGTTTTTTTCAGTTTCATTGTTTTTTCTCTTTCTTTGTAACCTTGACTATTTTGAGGAGACTAATGAAGAATTTTTGTAGAATGTCTTTAAAATTAGAACTGTCTGATGTTTTTCTCATGATTAACTATGGTTGTAAGTTTTCTGAAAGAACATGAGAAATAAAGTGCCCTTTTTATAACATCATATCAGGGTTACTTGGTGTAACTAATGATGTTAACCACGATCAGTTGATTAAAGGAGTGTTTAACAGGTTTGTCCACTACAATGTTGGTATTTTTCTTTATCATACTCTATTATTTGGAAATGAGTCACTAAGGCTAGCCCAATAAAGTAGGGAAAAGGAGACTAATTTATTCCATGATGTATTTCATATACTATTTGGATCCAGTAACTTTTAAAGACTTCATTTTCATCATTTTAGTCTGTTCAAGAAAGGCAACATTGCCCAAAACCACAATTAAATATTCTACATTACCTTTTCCTTTAACATTTGAAATACTAGTTTAAAAGTTATACAATATTAAATATCCTCAGGAAACTGCAAAAGAGCATGAACTATATATTCCAAATTAAATTTTATGTTCACAAATATTAGAAGATATGTAGTTAATATTAAAGCAAAACTTGTCCTATCTTTACGTAAAAACAATGTGTCTAGAATATGAAATCTTTGTTTTTATTTTAAGCAGAAATTCACATTAGAATGCATTCTCATATAATTAAAGAAATTGAATTTAAGAATGATTTTACACTGGAAAGAGAAACGTAAATTGTCTCCAGTGTAAACCCCACATAACCCCTCCGTGTAATTTCTAATTATTGTCAAGGAAATAATTTAATCATGTAAAGATGAGCCAGATTTTGTGGTTGGTTTATCTTTCAAAATATTTTTAGTTTTTTAACAGAATAAGGATTTTTTCATTCATGAATATCCATAAAAACAACTTATTCTTCCTATTACTTCCAGAGTAAAGCTGTAAGAATGTAAAATTGAAGAAAATCATTTATAGACTTGTTTGTTTTCAAAAATATGAAGATTTAATACATGAATGATATAATCAAACAAATAAGAATTGAAGGAGCCTAGTAGAATTTTATTCATAGTAAAATCAATATTCAAGTGGAAGTAAAATAAAGCAGAATTATCTAAGAGCATGAAAGGGAGAGAACTGCACTCTCTAGAAATGTGTTATGGACAGGCATGTCTGTTGGGTCAGCAGTGAAAGGCAGAACAACACATGAACATAATAAAACAAGATCATTCTGCACAATAGTTAACAATATAAGTTATAAACACTCTAAATGAGATATTACCACAAAACAACGTACTTCGGGAAGCAGATTTTACTTCAAAATGGTTAATGGAATTACGCTGAACACATCGTATTTTGTTTTTGTTTTTTGTCTTTTTGCCTTTTTTCTATGGCCGCTTCCCTCCGCATATGGAGGTTCCTAGGCTAGGGGTTGAATCGGAGCTGTAGCCACCGGCCTACCAGAGTCACAGCAACGCGGGATCCAAGCCGCGTCTGACACCTACACCACAGCTCATGGCAACGCCGGAACCTTAACCCACTGAGCAAGGCCAGGGATCAAACCCGCAACCTCATGGTTCCTAGTCGGATTCGCTAACCACTGCGCCACGACGGGAACTCCAACGCATTGTATTTTGTATAATGTTTCTCAGTTTTAGTTTGCTGATGTTTCCCATGTTAGGTTAGGATTATAAACAATAGGAAATTGAGGCCAATTTGTCCCATTTTTGGTCATATTAACTTTGAGCACATGGGTAAGATTGGGTTCCACATATTTATTCACTATAATTTTCCCTCCATAATTAATCAATAGCATGTGAAGAGATACATCAAGAATATTAAAATCTCCTATTCTTTATGCTAACCGAAGTCAATTACTACTATGAAGTCTGCAAAGGGTAATTTTCTAACTCCATCATTTCTTTATACTTTTTAAATTGGCGTTCTACTATAAGGACAATATTTGCAATATGCTGAATGTGTAATGGAATATTTTTGTTTTAATATAAAATTCCTGATATCCTCTGGATATCAAAAAGGTTGCGCACATTTCATATGTCGTGTTGTTTGTAGTTTTGTTTCTATGCACAGGATTACCTAACTTCCCTCTATAGACAGAAACAGAGTGAGAACTCCATTCTTGCTGGGCTCACTGACAGCCCTGGAGAAGTAACCCAGAAATAACAACTCACGCCACTTTCTACTATCATAAGGACAACTCAAGTCTTTGAATTTCTTCATTAAGTAAAGCCCGATTTTTGTGACCTCTGTTCCCTGCAAGTGATTTATCCATTATCTTATTCAGTAATCATGAATGCAGACTTTATATCCTACTCTATCACCTGAAAGAAAATCTTATATTTACCTTTTAATGCAATTTGTTGCCTCAATCTGTTTACTGTTATGTCTAATTTATTGCCTATTGAACATTAACTTTGTTTTCACAAGCTCACTTTTAATGAAAATCTCTAATTTTCATGGTCGAGGTCTTTTATCAGTTACATTAAATCATGAAAATTATCCATAAATGGAAGTCCATCCCATAAGTAAATACTTTCTATATAAGTCAGTTAATGAAGCTCATAAAATTGTTGGAACCTCATATATTTTTATTTATTTATTTATTTTTCCCTTTTTGCCTTTGCTAGGGCACTCCCACAGCATATGGAGCTTCCCAGGCTAGGGGTCTAATCAGAGCTATAGCTGCTGGCCTTCACCACAGCTCACGGCAACGCCAGATCCTTAACCCACCGAGCAAGGCCAGGGATCAAACCCTCAACCTCATGGTTCCTAGTCAGATTTGTTAACCACTGCGCCACGACAGGAACTCTTGGGACCTCATATATGATGTCTATGTTATATTTGTTTCCTTCATCCTTACTCATTAATAGAGGCAAACTTGAATTATTTAAGTATTTAATAATATTTTCTGTTCTTAAATATTTACTTCCCTGTTTGCCAAACTTTGAAGATCTTTCTCAATCATCAGATTTTTATCCATTTCATATGTAAATTTTAAATTTTGAAGAAAACACTGTTGGAATTATCAGACGTGTAATTTAAGGTAACTATGATTAATGTATTAAGCGCTCTAATGGAAAAATAGACAGTATAAAAGAATAACTGAGTTACATAAGCAGAAATGTGGAAACTCTAAGAAAATAATGAAGGTGAAAGCTAACAATCAACAACAACAACAAAAAAGCTCTGATATAGCTTAGAAAGAGACCTACATAAAGGAAGAGCACTGAGGAAAGAATTAATAAGGTAAAAACGACTTCATTTTCCTTATTCTTATTTGACTGAAAACATAACCATTTTTTAAAGCCATAAGACCAACAGTGCACTAGGTCATTATAGTAAATAGTTAGAAGAAATGAATGACAGCAATGCCACAGGGGCCAGAGAAAGGAACTGGGGACACTGTTATACGGTAACTGCACTACACCTGAGGCGGTGCAATACTATTTGAAAATGGACTTATATTAATTTAAAATGTATATTATAAACTCTAGGACGACAATGCAAAAAAAAACTTTTAAAAAGAAATATTATTGATATGTTAAGAGATAAAAATGAATCATAAACTTCTCAATACAGCAGAGAAACCAAGAAGAGTTTCTATGTAAGGGAGATGTATGGGAAGTTACCATCATGAAAGATGGTTTGGGTTAAGGCAAGCAAGTGGTAATGGCATGGTACTAAGAGAAGGAAATATAGAAAGTTTTCTTTTAAAATGTTAAATATATATTGAGTGGTAAGGGGGGGGGGCTTATTGGGAACTACTGAAAAGAAAACTGGGCTAAATAAATGTAAAAAATTAAATAAAATAATTAAATTATAACAAAACAAAGCATTGGACTAGTTGAGCAACATCGATGAATATTTGAGGAAATTTTTATCAACCTTTTAAGTAACTTTTATATCAAAAATTCTAATTTCAATATAGTACTTGTCATTTAAAGAGAAAAAGGCCTTTCAGCTTTAAAAAATTATTGCACCCTTGGAATTCCCGTCGTGGCTCAGCAGAAACGAATCTGACTAGCATCCATGAGGATGTGGGTTTGATCTCTGGCCTTGCTCAGTGGGGTAAGCATCCAGCATTGTCATGAGCTGTAGTGTAGGCTGCAGAAGCAGCTCGGGTCCCACATTCCTGTGGCTGTGCTGTAGGCCAGTGGCTAATGCTCCAGTTCCACCTTAGCCTGGGAACCTCCATATGCCTCAGGTCCAGCCCTGAAAAAACAAATAATAATAATAATAATAATTGCACCCTTGAAATACAATTTTAAAGATTGAAATTATCTGAATTTTTTGTTGGTGGCAAGAAAGATGTTCTCCCACCAATAAAATGCAAAAGTGATAAATATTCTTCTGCCATTTGTTACCACCTACTCATATCACAGATGGCCACTATCAAAAGTTAAAAATTATGAATAACCATTTTGGGCATAATATCTGATCTATAAATGAATCCACAGAAGTAAGCTCATTTCAAAAATGGAAAAAAGCTATTTTCCTTATAATTTTAGACTCTAAGTAAAATGTTATGACTTAGATTAACAGATTCCACGTAGACTCACCCCAAACTGCTCTCATTTGGCCTAAGTTTAAATGAAAAAATATAATTTTATGTATAGACTATAATATGGAAATCAAAGGCTGTTCTTGGATTGCCTGGAAAACAGAAGCCGATCAGATTCCACAGCCGACTAGGTATCCAAAAAGCTAAAATCTCAGTCAAAAAATACTGCGGGCAATAACAACTTTAAGAAAATATGCCAGGAGTTCCCGCTGTGGCACAGTGGGTTAGGGATCCACCATTGTCTCTGCAGCAGCTCGGGTCACTGCTGATGTACAGATTCAATCCCCAGCCCAGCACAGTGGGTTAAGGATCCCAGAATTGCTGCAGCTGTAGCTCGGATTTGTTCCCTGGCCCAGAACTTCCATATGTTGCAGGTGTAGCCAAAAAAAAAAAAAAATATAGCCAAAATAATATTTTATTAGGAGCAGAATGAAATATGTATATGTCATTGGAAAAATTAACACAAAACAACAATAATGGAAGGAAGTCTTTGGTTTTCTTCAGAACTAAATTAATAGCTTTATTTTCAAAAACTAAATTAATCTTATACAGCTATACAGATTATCCAATATAGTGTGACAGACTTTGAGATTTAAAGAGATTAAAATACCTTTCATCAATGCTGAAGAGATATACTAAGATTTGCCTAAACAGCCTGAATACAAGGACCGTACAATTTATTTTTCAAATGGGAGTTTCTTCTTGAACAAGAAGAAAAATGGCACCAATAATGCAAGGATGACAGATAGAAACCTGTACTGTCCCAAGTGAATTGCAATATATAGTCGTCCGGGCATGAATCACAATTATACAAAAACTATAATTTCCTTGAACTTACCAACACTTTTGTGGAACACAACTGAAAGGGGTACCATTACATGCTAGAGGGCACCTATCACACAGAAGTCGTTGTGACTAGTGCGCCTGGAGTGGTGAGGTGTGGTGGTCCTTGTCCATATTCCAGGTCAGGCAATTTTCTTAGGGCTAAATCCATATTAATTTACTTACTATTTGAAAACTTCTGAAATGCTTGTTATCTCCATTTTACAGATAAAGAAACAGATTGATTGAATAACCTGCCCAGAGCTACACAGCTAAAATTGGTGAGGCAAAGATATGAACCCAGATGGCCTGGCATTCCAATTCCTATTTTAATCCCTGCCTGTATACCACCCTATTAAATCCTTTTCTCTAGCACACATTTGCTTTAACAATCAGGATGATACTCTGAGAAGATAAATTTTTAGGATGCATAAATTTCCCAGAAGATATTCTATTCAAATAATTTCCATTGCATTAACGGGGGATCTGTATGCAAAATAATAACTTGTGCATTGGGAATATTTCACAAAGAATAGGTTAAAGTGACAGATTTAGTAAGTCAGAGCTTTACCTCTGGAAATTTTCTTTTGAATTATAAAATAAAATGAAGGGACCACATGTTTTTAGAATTGTATTCAAGTATTCAATATTCTAATTTCATACTTCCAGGCTCAATGGAAATGAAAAGGGGAAATCTTGTGAAAGATTCATACCTTCCCCCCTCCTGACAGTTACTCAGCTGAAAGTTTTTTCAACTGGTATCACAATATAAATGTTCTCCCAATAAATTATTTGCCTGATGAAGGAACTCTAAAAACCTGTTTGAAATCACATCAAATATGAAGTAAAATACATACATTGTATTCCCACACATTTCTATACCATGTTTGCTCTAAATTCCAAACATAACTATGCAAATGACCCAAGATAAAAGTGGGTGCACAACGGGAAGAGAACTAATCTAGAATGTGCATTAGGAAGAGACTATTCAGAAAATAGCAAGAAGAAAAAGGAAGCTAATGAATGATCAAAGATAAAGTATTTAGCATGGGGATAGCTTCTATCATCTTTAGCTTCTAGTTTTTCAGCCTTTAGTCTAATGCAAAATATATGTCAGAACTTGAATAAATGTTATTTATTGTATGGAGTTTTTTGCGTTTTTTGTTTTTTCCAGAAATCAACCTCTTCTCAATTGGTACAGAGGCACATTGCTGTAGAGGTTGCTACTGAGATTGTTATAGACTCCCTGGACAGGCTGCTACAAAAGAGTGGGTTGGCTTCTTAAGCTTATTCTATGGGTTGTGTATCATTTCGCTACCATTATATACGGTCTAGCTCTGGTCAATTTTCATATACAGTGTTTCAAGTGGATAAAGGCCCAGCCCTTACAACCAATTTTGGACAAATCTGAAAGATCTTCTAGCTCTAAATCTTCCTAATTTAGGGTAAACTGAGGACTTTACTGGAATTCTCCTTCTTGATCCTCCTTCCTTTCTATCCCATGTGCAGGTATTGCCACCAAGCTCAGTCCCTCACAAAGAACTGATCTCCAATCTCCATTTTAGAATATTTTTCCTTGGGAACTCAATTTGCAACAAGCCATAAGCACTTCAGCTATTCAGGCCCTGCTTTCTTGCTCCAAAAACTGAAGAGCTCAACATATGGCACACGTCTAACCCATGTGTATCACACATCAGGGTATTGAGGCGTATCCATGCCCAAGAACTACTAGTTCAACCTACTAGGGTGTAGTTCAAGCTATTAGGAAGTAACTTTGGGAAAACTCCTTTGAAGTTACTTAGTAAAAAATTCTTGCAAGCAGCAGTAAACAACTAGCTATCTTGGTCCCATCTGCTGTTCAAAGAACCTACAGAGACAATGGAAAAACCTCTGTGGATGTAGAAATGCCATTGATTCAAGTTACATTTAGGAATTTATCAGATGAAATATCTTCCTATATGAATTTTTGTGAAAACATTTCATGTGTTCATATAAATAAGCAGTAATTCATAGGAGTAATTAGCAGCTTCCTAAATGTGAGTGAATGTTTTGTATTTTTTACTAGGAAAAGGTAAAATAAATGTTTTAACCAAAAGTTTAACACAGTCTCAGAGGCTTTAGACCCCTGCTGTTGCAGATAGTGTTTCCACGGTACTAATTATCTCATGGGAGGTGGGTTCTCCTTTCTCCTAAGAATTGAAGAGCAAATGAGTAAACTGAATGAGGGAGATAACATAATATACTTGAGAATAGAGAAGTTAGTATCATAGAACATTACTGTTCTGCAATTTTGCTTTTATTGTTCTATTATCCTTCTCATGTGCATTGGTAGTAGCCCCTAGGAAAATCCTTTGTGCAAGATCTGAATCCTTGAAGGCCAATGCTAGTCTTTGACATAACTTCCCCCCCCCCTTTTTTTTTTGGTCTTTTGTCTTTTTAGGGCCTCACCCGCAGCACATGGAGGTTCCAGGCTAGGGGTCTAATCAGAGCTGTAACTGTTGGCCTACGCCTCAGCCACAGCAATGCCAAATCAGAGCCAGGTCTTCAACCTACACCACAACTCACGGCAATGCCAGATCCTTAACCCACTGAGCAGGGCCAGGGATCGAATGCACGACCTCATGGTTCCTAGTTGGATTTGTTTCCCCTGCGCCAAGATGGGAACTCACAGAACTTTCCCTTTTTTATCACCAGGTTTTAAATTATATCCACAACAATGCAATGTTTATAATATAGTAATTCAAGTATTGTAAACATATAGTAGACTTTTGGTGATATAATTAGAAAGCAATATGGCTTCACTTGTGCATGGGAGGCCAAACCTAAGAATGCCTGGCCGCTCCTGGTATGAAAGTCCAGGCTACCTCGCCACTATCCAATCAGAGAATTGTGCATAAGCTGATCACACACCCTGCAACCCATACCCCTAACATTGCCTTTAAAACCCCTTCCCTGAGAGCCATTGAGGAATTCGGGTCTTTTGAGCATAAGCTTGGCTCCATTTTGGACATCTTATGATAAAAGCTATACTTTCCTTCACCAAAGGAAAAAAGAAAGAAAGAGAGATAAAGAAAAAGAAAAGAAAAAAGAAAGAAGGAAAGAAAGAAAAGAAAAATAAATATCCTGGCTACAGCAAGTAAACAACATAAAGAGTGGATATTCTCTCCAAGGCAGTAACTGATAATTCACTTAAAGAGGTAAGAAAAATACAGAGAATTGTCTTTTAGCAACCTGTTATATTTCAGAACTATGTCTCAGATGTAATCTAATTAAAACATTACGTTTAAAGGTTATCTTCAGTACTTGCAATTCTTATTACCCAGGTAACTTCAGCCTGCCAAAGTAGAACTTTTGTTCCCTTTGTTTATCATTGATCTTCTTCAGAGAGTTTCTTAGGAACATAACATTTAAAAGAAAGGTTGATCTCAAATGGGTAACTGATAGCATATCCTTTTCATTGGCCTTGGTTACATATACACCAAGCACTAATTGGACCTCTTTTGCCAAACAGAAAACTCATAGTCTTAGGTTTGTCATTTCTCCATGGCAATTATTCATTCTAAAGTTATTTCATAACCATTCTGTGATGTGCAAAGAGTCTGCCATTTGTCTGCAATCATAAATACTGAAGAACAAAACTGATTAACTGAGGGTGAATATATATGAGAGCCCAATAAAACATGTACCCTAACATTTTTAGAAACATCTGTTTCAATATCTCTGCAAAAAAGCTTCATAGCATAATGCTTGACAACAGTCTCTGGGTATTTTTCTGTTTGGGATATGTCTGCCTTTCATTATCTCCTTAGGTTCCAGAAGAACACAAGCTAATGAACAGAATTACTAAAACAGCATCCTAATTGCCCTTGAATCCAGACCACATTAACAAAATGCATCATCATTTCTGAGCTACATCTGACTTCATATATAGTAAGATGACAAAAGAGGGGTCCAAAATGTTCTCATATTCCCTAGAGAAAATATCTTTGATTTAAGGAACATAAGGCAGAGATCTAACCACTAATCAAGAATATTTTTTTTAAAAAAGAATATAAGCTACTACCTTCATGACTCTAAAACTTAATGGCAAGCTTTCATCACCTCCCCAAGGCTCGAAAATGATCAATACTTATTTAATGATCATAGCCATAATATTGGGTTATCTAATTCTAAAACAGATGTGCTAATATATCTCAAAAATAATTTTTCAGCCCTTTCTTCAGAACAAACGATCTAAAAAAGAATAGCTTGCTGCAAAGAAAACAATAGTAACTATAATGCTGTTTATGTGAGGTAACAACCATTGCACTGCATTTTAAAAACTAGAAAATGTAGCTAGAAGAACTGGTCTTGTTTTCACTTAGCTCTTATCTTTAAATCTTAATAAAACACTAATCTGATGCTTAAATTTTGTCAACCAAGTTTTTTTTTTTAATTCAATTACTTAAAGCCTAAGAATAAAACACAGATATTCTCTACAGTTTTCTTACTTTTTGATAGTGCTCTTTAAGTGCTTTAAAAGTTTGTTCCCATAATCAACATATGTTTTCTTTCGCTTAAAGGCACAAAAGTTAAAAGCAGCTTTGCTTCAGAACTCCCCCAAGACAGGAAAAAGGCCCAGCCACCAACCATCATTACAGGTAAGGTTGCCCAGCAACCAATCCTCCATACCAATCTGGAGCTGCCTGGAGTGCATCCGCTCCAAAAGCAACTAAATACGAATCAATTATTAAGCCAGAAAATAAAAGAAAAAAAGAGATGATAGTGGAGTGCCCCATGAGTAAATGGTATGAGAGTTTTAAACAGCAAAATTTCTGCAAGATGCCTCTCCCTCTTTCTTTCTCTTTGTGTAAACACGGCGCAAAAAGCTCCTAAGAGAAAGAATATTATTGTTTTACCTCACAAGTGTTTCTTGTGCTAAAGCAAGAGTTTGTGGTCTATTTATACTTTAAATAAATCACATATCAGCAACTTTGGGGATGAGAGGTTTGGTTCTATTAATAGAGTTTTTATTTTGGATATCTTGAGTTTCTGAACATCTCACTCAGGGCTCTCTACTCATTAAGCATTGGTTTTAATCAATTATTATATGTATGGGGAGAATTTGTTCCCTTTAAGAATTGATCAGGAGTTCCCAATTTGGCAAAATGGACAAGAATCTGACTAGGAACCATGAGGTTGCAGGTTCGGACCCCGGCCTCGCTCAGTGGGTTAATGATCTGGCTCGGATCTGGTGTTGCTATGACCTAAAAGACAAAAAAAAAAAAATTAAGAATTAATCAGTCACTGGATTCCTTTGTTTCATAGACTTTCTAGCTTCTCATTGGCACCACTTCTGAAGAGGTGAATAGAGTGAATGTAAGAAAGTAAAATGGAAATTAGGAGTTCCCGTCGTGGCGCAGTGGTTAACGAATCTGACTAGGAACCATGAGGTTGCGGGTTGGGTCCCTGCCCTTGCTCAGTGGGTTAACGATCCGGCGTTGCCGTGAGCTGTGGTGTAGGTTGCAGACGCGGCTCGGATCCTGCGTTGCTGTGGCTCTGGCATAGGCCGGCGGCTACAGCTCCGATTGGACCCCTAGCCTGGGAACCTCCATATGCCGCGGGAGCGGCCCAAGAAATAGCTAAAAAAGACCAAAAAAAAAAAAAGGAAATTAATCACTGCTCAATTCCCAATATACAATAGAGCCAAACTTCATTTATAAAATTAAAAATTTGGGATAGAGGCTATTCTTGGAAGAAAACCTTAAATGGAGTATATTTTTAGGGAATGTCTTTGGGATCAATATATATGGAAGGAAGGAGAGAGAAACAGCACTAGGCAGAGGGTGAGGTCGAACTGCAGGCTTGACTGTTTAATGGACTCCACAGGGAAGCTAGAGCTGCAGAATCCTATTAAAGTTGTTCTATGGTAGGAATAGCCAGGTCGTTATATTTCCGTCTTGATCAGTCATTGGATGTTGACCATTAATGGAAGGGCATGATCTTGAACAAGGTGGCACTCATGGAGAAGCAACAAGTACCTCCAGAAGCAAAGGCAACAAGTACTTTCTTGAAGGGGGATCTGCAGAGTGACTCTCCATTCTCACAGCAGACACTCCCCCAGGTACTTTGTAGTTGTCCTCCATTTCTCCACTTCTTGGTAATGCTTCATTTCCCTTTCCTTATGTTCACTGTCAATGCCAGGGTTTCTCAAATTCAATTATAGATTTCATGTAATAACAGTAAAAAAAAATTATCAGAGACATGTGGGGTTGATTTAAAGAACTATAAGCATAACTGTGTGTGTATGTGCATGTGTGTATATATATATACACACACTCAAATGTATTTTTAATAAATTTGGGAAAGAGGAACAGAGTATATTTCAGTGGCAAAGACAGTCAAAACGAATAAACACTGAGAACTTGTCATCAAATAGTCTAATAAGTGGTAAACTTAGCTAGAATAAAACCACAGTGTTAAAAAAAAAAGATATGCAGTTATATCATGATATATTTACCTAAAGAAACATTTTAGGCCAAAATGAGATACATGATACACAACTTGTTTATATTAAAGCCGTAAACTTTGAATAAATGCCTCTGTCTCAGAGAAGGTATTTTATCAGTTCCTCATGAGTGTAGAATTAAAAAAATTTTTTTTTCATGTTTCATTTTCATGGTCTATCAAGTCAATCTTTTGAGACAAGAATAAGAGCCAAATTAATGGCAATTAAAAAAAAGTTCTCTATGAGATTTCATTAAAGGGGATTTCCTGAGTTCCCATCATGGCTCAGTGGTTAACACATCTGACTAGGAACCATGAGGTTGTGGGTTTGATCCCTGGCCGTGCTCAGTGGGTTAAGGATCTGGTGTTGCCATGAGCTTTGGTATAGGTCGAAGATGTGGCTTGGATCCCAAGTTGCTGTAACTCTGGCATAAGCAAGCAGCTACAGCTCTGATTGGACCCCTAGCCTGGGAACCTCCATATGCCACAGGTGTGGCCCTAGAAAAGACAAAAATATAAAATAAAAGAAAAAATTTTTAAATAAAGGGGAGTTCCTGTTGTGGCACAGTGGAACTGAGTCCGACTAGGAACCATGAGGTTGCGGGTTCCATCCCTGGCCTCGCTCAGTGGGTTAAGGACCCACATTGCTGTGAGCTGTGGTGTAGGCTGCACATGCAGCTTTGATCTGGTGTTGCTATGGCTGTGGGGTAGGCCAGTGGCTACAGCTCCAATTCAGTCCCTAGCCTGGGAATCTCCATATGCTGCAGGTGCGACCCTAAAAAGCAAAAAAAAAAAAAAAAAAGATTTCATTAAAGGAAAAAATACCCCTCTTATTATTTCCTTTACAGCAGACATGTCATTGTGATCTCAAAAACAGGCATCATTTATGAAAATAAACAGTCTAGTTCTTTCTCCTTCACAACACGAAACATGTGTACTTGAAAAGTCATGGTGATTTATGTCAGAGCAGATTACCACCCACCATTGCCAACCCCAGGGGAGGACTCCAACTCCATGGAGGGCAGGAAAGAGCCTCATAATGCCAGCCACCAGGGACACAAGTCCAATACTTCTTCTCAGCAGATCTTGGTATCAGAGTGGCCAAGAAGAACACAATGAATGGAATAATTATTTATTTACATGGAGGAGAGACATGGTTCAGTAGCTGGTGGTGTTCTTCGGGGGCCAAGTGGTTCTCTCTTAGAGGCTCCATGTGTCTCATCCCTACCCTGCCATGGCCTTGGCCAGATGCCCTAGAACCCACAGGCTTCAAGAAAAGACTAGGTGATAAGCCTGGCACAGGCTGTGTGTCCTTTGTGTGTGTGTTCTGCAAGCTCAAGAACCTTTATTTTTTGTTTGTGGTTGAGTGGTGGTGGAAAGACTGCAGGCATAAGAACTACCTTTCCCAACAATTTTCTCCTCTGGATTAATTCTGTACTATCTCTGATATCTTATCATCTTTTGTAACATTTATATGACAAAAGCCCAACTTTTTTCATGGTCTCAAATAGCATTCAAGGGTTTTACAAAGGAATTCATCTTATAATTATGGCTGGTACCTTCTTTATTGTGGAAGCAGTATCTTGAATAATATAATAGACAGATTCAGGGTAATACCAGGATACTTTAACATTGTCTGACAATGCACATTTTTTTTCTTTTTATTTGATAGAACGTATTTCTTTCTTTCTTTTTTTTGTCTTTTTGCTATTTCTTGGGCCACTCCCACGGCATATGGAGGTTCTCAGGCTAGGGGTCCAATCGGACCTGTAGCCGCCGGCCTACGCCCGAACCACAGCAACGCAGGATCCGAGCCGCGTCTGCAACCTACACCACAGCTCACGGCAACACCGGATCCTTAACCCACTGAGCAAGGGCAGGGATCGAACCTGCAACCTCATGGTTCCTAGTCGGATTCGTTAACCACTGCGCCACGACGGGAACTCCCGTATTTCTTTTCTAGATGTATTTTATGCCTTGATTCATTCTTTTTACTCTCTATAAGAACTTTGAAGCAACATTGTCACTTAATGTTCAATGACAGTTTTAGTTCTCGCTGAACTCTCTGTGGTATAGATTTCATAAACGTAGTTCAATTATGCTTTTACCAAGTTACCTCTTGAATTCAATCAGTCTCTAAGGACACATACCCTAGAGCACTAAACCCTCAGTAATTGCCTCAATATCGGATTATTGAACCACTTATTAATAATTCTAAAAGGAAAAAATACAAAGTTGTTTAAATCCTTTTTTTCTCAGTGATACCTTGGGGTCAGTGGGAAGAATACATGTGCAGAAATAGTTGTTGCCAAGAGTTGCTGCAGATCTTCAGCTTAGCAAATCCTTACATGGTTCAGTGAGTGTTACTTTACAAAAATATATAGATGCTGCTAGAGGTCACTGTTTTAACAGTACTTTGTTGGTACTAACACAGACACTTTAGCTTCTTTATTGCTATCTCATTGCTTCCACAAAGTAATCATGATTTCATTTTGCTAGTAGTCTGTATATCGAAACAATATATTGAATATTCATAACCCACCCAAGAATCAGGATATGACAATGGAAATATGGTTGGGAAAATTTAAAAAGGAGAATTTAATTAATTTGCAAAATCTGCTAAAAGTGCAGATCCTAAACCACAACGCATTCTCCCACAGCAGGTGAAATCAAATGAATCAAAGATTCTGTCAAATTATGAAGACTCATATTCCTCCTAGATATTTGCAGATTCCCAACTGAGATTTGGGCAAATGATTATAGGGAGATGGTTGGATAATACAACATTGTATGTAGAAATTATTGCAGCATTTAGCTCTTCAGCAGAATGATTACTTGAATAATCTGAGACAGAGAAAAAGTAAAAGAGAGCACCTAGGAGAATAAACGGGAAGAGGTGGGGCTTGGGGGGAGTATTAAATAAGAGTCTGGCAGTTGATTGCCAACAACTGAAGATTATGAAAAGCTTCCCTGGAAAAGAGTGCAGACCAGGGCAATATGAGATTTCAGGTCTCTACGAAAGTGTAGTAGTGGTAACCATATAGAGCTATGATCTGTGAGGCACCACAAGTGCTCTGTGGGAATCAGGAGAACAATGGAAACTAAAAGAACTTGAAAGGAAATAAGCCTAGCTGCAGAACTGCAATCTACTCTTCAGTATTTCTTTTAAAAGTCTATTTCTAATCTCTTCATTGCCCAATCTTTTGTATATGTGTTTGTGTGTTTGTTTTTTTTTTTTTTTGCTGAATTACATAATAAACAACTGAAGAGACTAGTCTAAATTTTATTGATTTAATTGCATTAATATTGATGTACACATATTAGCTGTCTTTTCTTAAAATCACAACCTATGTCTTCAAAACCTGGACTAGAAAAACTCAACTTTCTATAGCTATCACCAGCATATACCTGCTGCCCTATAAGCACCTCTCCTCTCTTCTGATCACTTTCTGTGTAGCCATTACAAACTCTCCTGTCATTACACTGGTGTTACATTGATTAAAAGAAGCAAGTATGAGCAGTATCATCATTGAATTTCTAAAGGTTCAATATATATATGTAAATTAGAAGTGAAGATCTGTATTATCAAATTAAGAAACAGACCAGACAAAGCTTCTCCAAGGGGTATAATGAAGAATAGAAGTTTGGCATGTGGAAATCTGCCCCAAAAGCAGAGCACAGAGAGAAAATGCCTGTCAAGAAGAGATTAGATCACAGAAATTCATACTGACATTGCTCTTTATGATTTACATACCACTTTCACAATATTATCTTACTTAATTTCTACAACAGTTCTATAAAGAAGCTGCTTTTATTCTTATTTTGCCAATGAAGAATGTGAACACTAGAGGCTGGCTTGCCCATGACAGGGATATACATAAAATCTGAACTCAACCTCAGTTTAGATTCTGTGACCAGTGCAGAGTGAAACAGAGCAGACATCCAGTTGAAACTCACCTTGGCAACACATTTTACAGGCCCCTGTAATCCATAATTACCAACAATTAAATTGAGCTTCAGCAGCTAACAATTAAATAAATAATCACAGAGAAATAAAGGGAGAAATTTTGATTCTAGGCACATCATAATAAGTGCTCCGATGGAGTTACAACCATCCTAGAGGAGAGAGAAATGCATACAAAAATCCTGGGTGTATCTGGGAGGCATCTTGGAGAGTGTGAAATTTGAGTGGGCTTCAAAAAAATTTTATTAGGTTTATATGGTGGCAAAGAAATATTCTAGGCAGAAGAGAGCAGCTTGACCAAAGAGCTAGAGGCAAGAAAAGGAATCAAGGCTATGGAATATTGCTTGTAAGTCAATAAGACTAAAACATCAGGTGAATGGGGGACGTAATCAGAGATGAGGTTAGAAAGGTAAAGAAGGAATGAAGTCTCAAATTTTTAAACTCAGACTGAGGTTTTGAACTTAATATTTTTGCCCAGAGCATGTCCTAGGCTAATTTTTGTTGTTTAGCCTGGAAGACATAATATAACTATGAGAAAAAAAAGCAGGAATAAGTTATTGATTCATTAAAGATGTTCATAACTTCTCAAATATTGGCTATGTTTTTGAGCATTTTCACAAGACTTGAAATGCTATGGTACAGGATTTGGATGAGCATGTTCATAATACTGCAAAATCTAAATGATTCCAATATGAAATTCTTTAGGAAAATGCTGCGTGCAGAGAGAGGATTTAGAGTAGCCTTCAGAGAATGACAAGCCAAAATGAAATCCTGAAACGAATGCTTCTCCCCGTTAAAAATAAAGAAACAAATAAGAAAAGAACAAAAGAAAAAAGGAGGGAGAAAGAAAGAAAACACTCCATTAACAAAGAAAATTAAATACAGGTGTTGGCTATTTAATAAATACTTGTTGAACAATCAATATTGTGAATAATTTAGAACCCAAATAATTTTTGAACTAAAGAATGCATTCCCTTACCCCCACCACCCCATCAAACACCATAGTTTAGAAGAGCCTTGAAAATAGCCTCTGTGAGTATATGACAAAGAGAAATTTTAAAAAATAATAATTTACTAAATGCTTTTATCTAATTGTATACATCTTTATTGAAATAATTTTTCAGTGAGTAAGGGAGAACTAAAACTGGAAAAAAAAACCTTGAATCTTTAAATTATAATTTGGGTCATCTATTGAGTTATTATTTGTCCAACAAACATGTATAGCACCTGCTAAATACAAGATACTTTTCAAAGAATTTAATAAGCTAGTTTATTTAATTTTTTTTTTTTGTCTTTTTAGGGCCACAGCCATGGCATATGGAGGTTCCCAGGCTAGGGGTCCAATCGGAGCTGTAGCTGCTGGCCTGCACTAGATCCGAGCAATGTCTGAAATCTACACTACAGCTCACAGCAATGCCAGATTGTTAACCCACTGAGCAAGGCTAGGGATTGAACCTGCATCCTCATGGATGCTAGTCAGATGAGCTTCCACTGAGCCATGATGGGAACTCCTAATTTTTATAACAATCTTAAAGGTACGTACAGTTATTATCATCATGTTTCAAAATAGAAAACTAAAGTATAACATTAACTTGTAGAAAATTATATATATTATCAGGGGGCAGATAACTATGAGTCCATGTGACTACTAGACTATGCTTTCCTCTTTTTCTTTGCAGATTATTTTCCAAGAGGTAGCAAAAATGTCATTATTCACTTTTATAAAAAAGATTTATTAGCCTTAATTTAATAGCAGGCATTTTCTAGCTGCTTGATATTCATTGATAAACTAAAGACAGGTAATGCCTCTGCCCTTCTGGACCTCACTTTCTGTTGGACAAAGCAGGGAATACATAATTAAACCATTAAATAAGCAAGATTATTTCAAAGAGGAATAGGAACCATGAAGAAGACAAAGGGTTATTTGAAAGGAGTAACTGGAGGTGGGACAAAATTTACAAACATATGTAAAACTGTCTTTGTGGATGGGAGACACCATTGTCCCTCCAACAGATAAAAGTTAAATGACAAGAATCATTTTATTGCAATCAGTTATCTATGACTTACATAGTTTCAAAATAGCACAATTCCTTAAAAAAAAAATCAAATAACCCACAAGAATCTGCTATTGATGGGACGTAGTTTTCCATTGATTACACCAACTAAATTTGGTCCATTTGTTTTCAAAACCTTTCACAATTTTTCCTAACACTGTATGTGTCATAGATAGCTGACATCATATCAATGATATTTTAAAGACTTGGAAATGAATACCTCAAGTCAATATTTTCTCTGCATTCTGACCCATTTACTACCTACCTGACATCTCTACAATGTCTAAAAGGCACCTCAAACAACATATAAAAAATAATTCATTTTCTTTCACTGCCAACACAGTAAATGACATCACTACCCATCCAATAACACAGTTCGAGAAACTCAAGGAGTCATGCTAGACTCTTTATTCCAACAGACTCCATGTGAAAACCACTAGCAAATCCTGTGAGCAGTTCCTCCAATCTGCATTTTGATTCATTCACTCTTGTCCCTCCCCATTGTCACCATTTGTATTCAAACTATTTTTGCCTCTCAGTTGACAAATTTAGCAATATTGAACCCCACTTCCCTTTTCCTATTATTGTCCCTCTCCCTTCTATTCTCCTGGCAGCAAGCCACCCAGAATGCCATTCATAAATGTAAACCAGATCACATCATTGTGAGGCTTGGAATCTATTGGTGCATTTCCACAGAACAAAGGGCAAATTACTCACTATGGGCTTGTAAGTCTCTTTATGAACTACCTATCTGTCTCTTTAGTAGCTAGCACTCGGACGTCACTTAATATATAGAGTACAGACACAGAATCCCAGATCCTCAAAAACAATATTTTTCTTCTCAAGAATGTTACACTTCTGATTCTCTGTGTCTGCCCTGGTCTTTCCCAGTTCTTCCCAGAGCTGAATACATCTTCAGCATCAGGTTTCGGCTTTATTATCTCTTTCTCCTCACTATTAGAAAAGGCCATCCTTTCTCATTATTTCGTTATGACCCTGATAAATTTCTTCAAAGACTTAACATCACATTCATTGTACTTATTTATTTTCTGTATACTCTAAAAAGAAAAGTCCAGAAGGTCAGAGGTCCTGACTTGCTTATTCTTGCATGTATTCATGCTCAATAAACATGTATTGACTAATAGATTGAAGATAGTTACTTGGAGTATTTCCCAAAGCATATTTCATGAAATAACAATATAATGCAGTGACTGTCACACAAAAATACTTCACTAGCATCAAGAAAATTGGTAAATGCTGCAAAAATATTTTCCCAAAAGTTTTATAAGTATTTTTTTTCCCTTTTGGTAGACTTAATATTCTAACACTGTGAATTTCTAAAGGAGGGAGACGTAATATGTCATATTGTTGTTTGGTCTTGTTATTTTGCATTAAAGCCATGTTTAAACTGAACATAATTTAACTCTACAATATGGCAGTTTTGATGTGTGTATATGTATGTGTGTACTTGGTTTCACTATAAAATGGGAGAACAACGTGTGTAGAAAACACACATTGGAATTCCTTTTCTATGCAGTTATTTTGCCATATTTTTATTACTAATTCTTATTTGTACTTCAATGTTTTCTGATTTATTTAAAATAAACAGGCAATCAATACAATTATTAAATTTGGGCTTAACTTTTTAAAATAAAGTTATAGTGTTTTACAAAGTTGTTTTTGTTTTAAACAGATTAAATGAGAAAATAAAATTAACCAATGGTGAATTGTGATGTACAAGGCTAAAGATTTTCAGGCTCATTAATTAATGTAGTACATTGGCCAAATCTGTTTAATTTTACTACTGATACAAAGTGAGGTTATCGCTCATACAGCAGATACATAAATAAAAACTCTTTTTCAATAATATTATTCAATTGTAACACAACTAAGAAGATATTAGATTAATAAAGAACATAGGAAATTTTTTTTCTTTTTAGGGCCACCCCTGTGATATATGGAGGTTCCCAGGCTATGGGCTGAATCAGAGCTATAGCTGCCAGCCTACACCATAGCCACAGCCACAGCAACATAGGACCCAAGCTGCGTCTGTGACCTACACCACAGCTCACAGCAATGCTGGATCGTTAAATCACTAAGCAAGGCCAGGGATCGAACCTGTGTCTTCATGGATGCTAGTTAGATTCGTTAACCTCTGAGCCACGATGGGACCTCCAAGAATATAAGATTTTTTACCCTTGATATAAAGTAACCTATCATCCTGTATTTGTTGATGGGTCTTTGAACTTCAGAGTAAGGAAGGAAAGAACCGAAAAACCCTTTGCATACAGATTTATACATCTGTTATGGATTGATTGCCAATGAAAGAGAAGAAAGAGGAAGATTTTTCAAAGTTTCAACCATAATCTGCCCTAGTTCATTAGATTGCAAACACTGTACAAACATGTATTGACTAGACCTTTACTGAAAATGTTAAGAGAAAGAAATGTCTGGGGGTGGCTATGTCTGAATTCCCCAGCTATTTGTAGATGCCTCATTTGGATCTGAGTTACTTATTGATTGTTTAATTTTATACATAGTTACTATACATCTCCTCCTAGATACTGAGAATCAGCAGAGGAATGGAAAAAAAGGCTTTCCCTTTCTTGGAATTTATAATCCCATGAGACGACAGGTATTAATAAACAGCAATTAATCAAATAAGCCCAGATTACAGATCTGATCATTGCTGTGGGGAAAAAAAAAGTACAAGTTAAATACACAGTGGGAGCAGCTAATTTAAACTTGGGGTTCAGTGTAGTCTTCTCTAGGGAATGGACATTTAGAAGGTTCAGTGACTGTCATTTCATATTAAGTAATTTCTTTTTCTGTAACAGACTGGCCATCATTACCTATAAGCTGGTTACAAGTGACATGTAAATGTATAGATATAAATATATAAATATATAAATATACTTGCTTCTGAATTTACCCCTCATACCATTATTCAAAAGAATGACAACTTTAAAAATAATGAGAATACCCTGGTCTAGGAACTTTGGCCACAGGGAAGGCAAAAAAAAAGAAAAAGAATGTAATTAAGCTCTACTCAATGATATTCTCTAACTATCCTCCACAGAAATAGTTCCCATTAACACATTTATCAGCTGAATATATTTTTTTAGGAAAAGTCACAGAACTTTTTAAAGAACATAAAATTAATATCGATTTTGGCATTTACCACATAAATTTGCTTCAGTTTTTGCTATCAGATCTTAAATTAATGAATTTCAAACTTTGTAAACTTATTTGAAGGATAAGAGCATGCCAGTGAGGCTGCTTATTTACAGATAATACACTTTGCTTTTATCCACTTTTTTTAAAAAAGGAAGTAAAGTAGTTCCCGTCGTGGCGCAGTGGTTAACGAATCCGACTAGGAACCATGAGGTTGCGGGTTCGGTCCTTGCCCTTGCTCAGTGGGTTAACGATCCGGGGTTGCCGTGAGCTGTGGTGTAGGTTGCAGACGCGGCTCGGATCCCGAGTTGCTATGGCTCTGGTGTAGGCTGGTGGCTACAGCTCTGATTCGACCCCTAGCCTGGGAACCTCCATATGCCGCGGGAGCGGTCCAAGAAATAGCAGAAAAAGACCAAAAAAAAGGAAGTAAAATTTAAAATGGAAATTAATAACCCTTTGCCTCTAGAGAAGAAAAAAATCTGTTTTGGGGGGGAATCACAAAATGCATCACATTCACCTCCACTTTTAAAAACCTTTTGAAAATACTCAATGAATAGTAGACAATCTTTCAGAAGAATAATGATTATGTAAGCTATTTAAATTTTTAAACAGATGTGTTTTTGTCAGCCGAATCTTGGTTTTCAACATTTAATAAAATCAGAAAATCCCCTCACTGTAAAAATTAACACAGAATATTTTCTAGTGGAGTTCTGTATATTTTAGGAATTATAGGAGTTATATAATTCAATGTAGACATGAATTGCCAAATGTGATTGCCTACACAAGATCATTTAAATACTGATATACTTAATGTCCTAGTCCATAGAAGCAATAATATATCATAAATTTAATATACATTTTTTTACATGTTTCTAGATTTAATGTAATGACCCTTAAAGGAGTGTTTACTATGTTTGTACACGTGGCACTGAAAAGGCCACAAATCAAGGAATCACATTTCCTAGACTCTGTGGTTAGTGGCAAATTACTCTCAGTTAGAAAGTACTGACCACCAACCATGTGCCATGGCTCCATGACAGGCACCAGCACAGATGTCAAGGTGAAAACAGCATGGATGGTGGCACCGAGGAGCTTATAATATAGAAAGGGGATCAGGATATTATTCTGAAGTTTAGATGAGTATTATGAGAATAAAATAACATCCTCTAAGGAAAAGTAAAGATAAGGTAAATGCCCTAATTACAGAACAGAGGCGATGGACCCATTGTGGCTAATGGGGACTCAAAATGGAACCAGGTGGTCATGATAGACCTGGGATTCAGTCACAGAGTCTGTGTTCTTAGAAAAAGCACAAACTATAAGAGGAGTTCCTGTCATGGTGCAGCAGAAACGAATCTGACTAGCATCCATGAGGACATAGGTTCAATCCCTGGCCTTGCTCAGTGGGTTAAAGATTCGGCATTTCTGTGAGCTGTGGTGTATGTTCAGATCTGGCATTGCTGTGGCTCTGGCAGAGGCCTGCAACAAGAGCTCTGATTCGATCCCTGGCCTTGGAAACCTCCATATGCCTCAGGTGCAGCCCTAAAAAGACAAAAACAAAACAAAACAAAAAACCTATAAGAACTTGTGGTCCTGCTAAGGGACCTACCTGGAAAGCCCCTAAAAAGGAGCTCTGATGACTGCCACTCATTGAAAACTTGTGGTCAGGCTACCAGAGCCACCCAACCCCCATACAAGTGTGGCTTCTTGGGTTTAGGTTTTAAAAAACCCATCATCTCCTTCACCTCCACCCAACAATTCACTGTCTTTTCACCCTAAAACTGCATATGTATCCCCAGTTTGCAAATTTTGTGAACAGTAAAGCTGTCCTTTTGCTTCAAGATAACCCTGATTTTTTTCTGGGACAGATTTCTGATTTAGGATGACACTGTTATAAATATTAGAACAAATTGAAATTATTTCTTATTTATATCTTTCCTCATTTAAATATAACTTTAAATACATTTGACAATAGAAATAAAAATAAAAATATGGAATTCATATGGTAGAAAAATAATATACAGAGCCCAGAAGAGTTTTAGTATGGTGAAACTACTCTATATGATACCATAATTGCAGATACGTATCATCACACATTTGTCTAAACTCATAGAATGTGCAATACCAAGAGTGAACCCTAAAGTAAACTATAGACTTTTGCTGATGATTTATCAATATAAGTTCATTGATTGCAACAAATATAACACGGGGTAAGAGATTTTGATAGCGGGGGAGCTTGTGTGTATATGAGAGAAGAGAGCAGGTGGGAAATCTTTGTATTTTATGCTCAATTTTTCTGTGACCCTAAAACTTCTCTTAAAAAGTATACTTTAAGATTGAAAAAAAAAGATGAAGAAAAATAAAATTTCAACTATACTCATCAAATACATTCCATAAAGCCCTATGTATTTTCTAGGTGTGGGTCAAAAATGTGGCTTTTGGAGTTCCTGTCATGGCGCAGTGGTTAATGAATCCAACTGGGAACCATGAGGTTGTGTGGTTGATCCCTGGCCTTGCTCAGTGGGTTAAGGATCCCGAGTTGCTGTGGCTCTGGCATAGGCCGGCAGCTACAGCTCTGATTAGACCCCTAGCCTGGGAACCTCCACATGCCACAGGAGCAGCCCTAGAAAAGGCAAAAAGACCAAAAAAAAAAAAAAAGTGGCTTTTGACAAGGAAATTAATATCAAGACCTCAGTGTTAGGTAAGATCAGGAAGTTTTCCTAATAACAAAGTCAGAGAACAATGTTCTCTATAAAAGGAGACATTATATTTTGCAGTGGAATACAATATAATAAATATATCAACGATGTTCCTAAGGTTATTTCTTATGAACGAACAACTGAACTAGTGTAATTTTAGGAGGTACCAAAATAGTGAATTCTGCATATGCAGCTTTTTGGGGGTCTGAATGCTTCAGAGATGAAATTCAGATCTAGAAGGTATGCTTCTCAAATTGTGTTAAGAACACACCTGAAGATGTGGAAGTGTGAAGGAGTACTCAAAAATCACATTTTAGTCAGTGTTGAACCATATTTAATATTAATTTTACATTAAAAGAAACATGGCAGACAGTGGGTTAAGAATCCGACTGCAGTGATTCAGGTAGGATTCAATTCCCAGCTAGCCCAGTGGGTTAAAGGGATCGAGCATTACCACAACTGCAGTGTAGGTCACAGCTGCAGTTCAGATACAGTTCCTGGCCTGAGAGAATTTCTGGTTTGTTTGGTTTTGTTTTTTTGTTTTGTTTTGTTTTTTGTTTTTTTTTTTTTGCTATTTCTTGGGCCGCTTCTGCGGCATATGGAGGGTCCCAGGCTAGGGGTCTAATTGGAGCCGTAGCCACCAGCCTACGCCAGAGCCAAAGCAACATGGGATCCGAGTCGCGTCTGCAATCTACACCACAGCTCACGGCAACGCCGGATCGTTAACCCACTGAGTAAGGCCAGGGAATGAACCCGCAACCTCATGGTTCCTAGTCGGATTCGTTAACCACTGCGCCACGACAGGAACTCCCTGAGAGAATTTCTGTACGCCACAGGTGCAGCCATAAAATGAAAAAAAAAAAAAGAGAGAGAGAGAGAGAGAGGAAAGGAAGGAAGAAAGAAAGGAAGGAAGGGAGAAAAAGAGAGGAAAAAAGGGAGAAAGAAACATGACTATAATGGAGGCAGTACACACAATTAACATAAGCTTCCCTCCCCACAAAAAAAGTTGTCAGAATTTACATAAATTTCACTCCTTTGCTGTAGGTTATTTGGCTTTACTCTTCATTTTCCCATGAATAGCAGTTGACTTTTGTGTTATGAGAGTGATTTTCACAAAAACATTCGAGTTATGATTCCAGAGGAAGGATATGAGATTGTATGCTTGAGACAGTGTTCATCACGTGCCTCACTAACCTCACTCATCCTGGCTAACTTTCCATTTTCCCTCCAAAGTCTATCATCTCCTGATATTAGCAGGATCTCCACTGAAGTTAAAATTGACAAGTCTGTAGATACAGCACACTTAGGGGAGAATGCTTCAAGAGACAGTATGTGTAGTGGCTTAAGAACATGGGCTTCACAGCCAGAAAAATCCTTATTTGAAACGTGATGATGCCACATATTTGTTCAATCAAGTTACTTTATCTCTCTGAGCCTTAGTATTCTTTTCATTCGAATATAAGAATAGCAATAATCTCTACTTCATTGGCTTAATGAGGATTCTATGACATGATACTGCACTGTCCAATATGGTAGCCACTACCCACTTGTGTTTATTGATCACTTAAAATGTCTGGGCTGACTTGAGATGTGCTGCAATTGTAAAATACACTCTGGATTTTTAAGATTTAGTTTGAAAAAAGAACATAAAATAGTATGTCAATAATTTTCAATGTAGGAGTTCTCATCATGGCACAGCAAAAACAAATCCAACTAGGAACCATGAGGTTGTGGGTTCAATCCCTGGCCTTGCTCAGTGGGTTAAGGATCCAGCATTGCCGCGAGCTGTGGTGTAGGTCGCAGACGAGGCTCGGATCTGGCGTTGCTGTGTAGGCCAGCAGCTGTTGCTTCTATTAGACCCCTAGCCTGGGAACCTCCATGTGCCATGGTTGCGGCCCTAAAAAGCAAAAAAAAAAAAAATTCAATATAGTTTACATTTTTTACATGGTGTAATTATTTTTTGGATATAATGATTTAAACAATTATTAAAATTAATATCTCTTATTTCTTTTTCATTATAAATATTTTTTTTATCCTTTCTGAAAAGGGTCAGGATTTCTTTCATAATTCCAATTTACAGATGAGAAAATTGAGGCTCAGAGAAACTAAGAATTATTCAAAATTCCACAAGTAGGGAAAAAACACAGAAATAAACTCCAGTCTTCTGTGTTTTTTATTACACATCAGCTACCTCTAAAAATCAGCATCACTGCATAATGATAGTAATGACATCATCATCTTCATTTACTGAGTGTTCTTCATGAGGCTGACACTGTTTTAAGCACTTTAAATGGATTAGCTAATCTGCTAGCCTACTTTTGAAATAGATCCAATTATGATCTCATATTTTTACAAATTGGGAAAGTAAGGTGCAACTCAGCCTGTGTGTATTTTTGGCTTCCTGCAGTTTGATCTCACCCATAGACTTTGACCTAACTATGGAGCAAATTAAGGGACCTTGAAATTCATTCTTCAGTCCCTAAAGTGAGAATATCTCTGCACCTCCAGTGCACATGATGAATTTTACTCTGTAATACTGGATTGTTAACTATTACTAGTGGGGCCTCATTTTATCAAGGACTTAAGCATTAAAGCAGTAGGTGCGTATATCACAGTGGTTCAAAGTACAAAGTCCTAAGCCAGCATGCTAAGTTCAATTCTGGGATCTGAAGCTTCTCACTATGAATTTGGGTAAGTTACTAATCTCTTCAAGTCATAGGCATTTTCATCTTTAAATAAAATGATAGCAAATAAAGGGAGGCAGCTAAACAGTCTCTTTCCTATTCCAAAATCTTATCATGCATCCCTGTTTCATCAAAGGCTTATTTTTCAAAGACGCCAAAGAAAATATAAAAAATAAAGCCTTCTTGAAAAATTCATGGTTTTAATGGATTTTTTTTAGTACTTTACATTTTGTTTAGTGAACTGAATATAGGATTAATGAAGAGCATACCATTGTTTTATCAATATCTATCAATTGATACATAGATAGATGGATTTGGTGTGTATGTGATGGCTGATTGTTTCTGCATTGCCCTGTTTCTTTCTCTCTCTCTCTCTCCGTTTTTTTTTTTGTTTTTTTTTTTTTCCCCCTCCATTTTTGGGCACCTTGCGGCATATGGAAATCCCCAGCCAGGGATCACATCCAAATCTGAGCCGCAGTTGTGACCTACTCTACAGCTTTGGCAACACTGGATCCTTTATCCATTGTGCTGGGTAGAGGATCAATCAAACCTGTGTCCTGGCACTGCAGAGACATCAATCCCATTGTGGTGGGAACTCCTGTCCTGTTTCTTAAATTTAAACATAATCAAGAAAACTTACTCATATAAGTTATGACTTGAAGACTAAGTCATGTGTCTGTAAAACTTTGACATTATACTTTTATCACATCATTTTTTGTATAACACCATTGTATGACACCATTTTTACTGCAAACATCTTTTTTCTTTTTTCCAGGAACATAAACTATTTAAGCATGTGAGATTTCTGTATTGATCGAGCTCTGTGTACTTACTTTGCAATAACTAAGTCTGAGGCAATGAGCTTGCAATTTCTCTAAGGAAATGATAGAAGGTTGTAGGATAAATGTACACAATGTGCTCTAAACTCATATCGTTTTAAACATTATCTTTGACAGCCATGAAATAAGTATCATTAAGTTCCATTTGAATGGGCTCTTCCTTTTTGCAACACTCTCTTAGTACTTTATCCCTCACACTATTAGAAAAGCTATGAGGACCATGGATTTTTAACTTCATCAATAAACCTGAACCTGTTAGTTACCAAGTTCAGTTCACAGAATGAAATAAACACTAACCCTTTCTTTGATTCATTGCTACAAATTCTATCTCTCGGGATTTGGCAATTTAATTCTCTATGCCCTGACAGCTACCCAAGCACACACATTTTATATATAAAATGCAAATATTCATCAACCTAAGACCATTAAAGTAATAGAGACAATATACTTAACATTCAAATCCATGTGCTATCACTTATTTGGAGCTATTTTTTCTAATCCTAAAAAAACTAACATTACCTTCCTGAACAACTTATGGATGTTTTTGAAGTGTTTACTCTTTTTGAAATACTGTAGTAGGCTGCTGTTCGAAAGATACCTAAGGATAGCTTGAGGGCAGGTAACTAACAACTAGAATATAGCTAAATTGATGTTAATATTTTCCATTGGGAATAGAGAAAAATGAGTACGTAAGTGCATCTAGGTGAGGGAGATTCAGAGGATAGGAACTAGGAAGGATCCACCAAGAAGCAATGTTTAAACTTCCCCTTCAATGAAAACTGGCCTTGTGGACAAGAGAAAAGAGAAAAGAATGGGACAGTGAGTCCGTACAGGAAAAAAAAAAAAAAAATCACTTGCAAGGCAAATGCAAACATAGAAAGATAAGAAACAGAATAATGGAGTTCCCGTCGTGGCGCAATGGTTAACGAATCCGACTAGGAACCATGAGGTTGCGGGTACATTCCCTGGCCTTACTCAGTGGGTTAAGGATCCGGCGTTGCCGAGAGCTGTGGTGTAGGTCACAGACGCCGTTTGGATCCCACGTTGCTGTGGCTCTGGCGTAGGCCGGTGGCTACAGTTCCGATTTGACCCCTAGCCTGGGAACCTCCATATGCTGCAGGAACAGCCCTAGAAAAGGCAAAAAGACAAAAACAAAAAACAAACAAAAAAAACAACCCAGAATGATTTGTTTAAGAAATTGTCAATAGATCTGGAGGTTAAAGTATGTTCTCGGTGCATGTTACAAGGAAAAAGAGAATGTTCAAAAAATATGGGGCTCAAGAGAAAATTAGACATTTTTTCATGAAGTGGCCTTCTTTTCAATATTTGTGAAGCATGATGGAAAAATACAAACAAAAATTTACAAGTGATATATTACAAATTTTAAAAATCATAAGTCAAGCTTGAAAAAAAGCTGAAATACAACCAAGGTGTGTACAGGTATGCACAACTGTGGTGTCGTCTGCTGTTGTAGCCCAGGTCTGGCCTACCTAGTCCCTGAAAAGAGGTCACCATTGGCCAAGAAATTCTAAAGTGAGATCTGAAAGGTGGAGGATACAGAAGCAAGGACCACAAATAGGCCTATTTTCTTGGCACCAACGACCACCTTCTTGGGGGAAAGGGTGTCGCCAGAGGACTATATGCCCTCCTTTAAAATCCAGTGATAGGAGTTCCCATCATGGCTCAGTGGAAATGAATCCAACTAGCATCCATGAAGATGTGGGTTCGATCCCTGGCCTTGCTCAGTGGGTGGGGGACCAGTGCTGCCGTGAGTTGTAGTGTAGGTTGCAGACATGGCTCTTGTCTCATGTTGCCATGGCTGTGGTGTAGGCTGGCAACTGTCGCTCTGATTTCAGTCCCTAGCCTGGGAACTTCCATATGCTGCTGGTGTAGCCCTAAAAAGCAAAAAGGTAAAAAACATTAAAAATAAAATAAGTAAAACACAGTGATATGGGCAGAGCGTCACTTGCTTGGGTCTAAAACCAGCAGTCTGATGAGCTATGCATAAGAGTTTGGACTTTTTTGCAGCCTAAAGAGAGCCTTTGAAGGTGTTCAGTAGTGACTGCCTTAGATAACATTTTTATTGTCTGCATAACTGAATTAGTGAAGGTCAAAGTAGGAAATTTTTCTTTTCAGTATACATATTATAACCTTCTTTGAAAGGACTCATTTACTAAGGCACTGCCCAGTAGATACAATTAGAATTGGCAAGCCACCTAATTAAAGTATATATTGCTATTTATCACATGTAATCCTTAAGTATTTAAAAACCATGCCCTGCAGTATATTTAATCCTAATAATGTTCACTCTGATCATTGAGAGTAATGGATTTCCCACAAAGGAGGTCTATAAATGTCTAGGTTGAGCCTTGAAGAGAGGGATGGGAGAAAGGGAGGAGACAACATTGAAAAAATGCAGACTGAGGAAGTGAATCTAGGTAACCTGGTTTTCAAAAAACCCAGCCCTACTTTTCTGCATTTAAATTCACACATTTCTGCATTTATACACAGAGACCATTTCTGCATTTATACCTTTTCTACTATTTCTACTATTATACTACTTTAGAAACAACTACTAAAGAACCTATAGAAACTACTATATGAACCTCTACTTCTTTAATATACTAGTATAGTATAGTATAATAATACTATATACTAATATACTACTTATACTATATTATTTCTGTGTACTATTTATTTTCTATTTACACTATTTGTGCTTTTGCTGAATCCTATGTCCCCTCACTCTTCCACAGATGTTGATCCTAAGAATTCCCCATTACACACCCTGAGCATGAATTTCCATCTCAGAGTCTGCTTTCTGGAATACAGGATCAGAAAGACACATTACATTCATTAGCTCCTAAAACTGTTATCTCAAGTGATGGTATAAAATTCCATTCTAAAGATCATATGTGAAGCCAGTGCACCGTCTTTTACTTAACATGGTTATTCTAAAAAGGAACTGTTTTTACCCTTGTACAGGTAAAAGTTCTTTTCTCGATTTCCCTGATTGCAAAAGCAAACAAATACAAAAACAAACCATCAAAAAATCTTTTCTTCACTTGCTTATTTAAAACATTTCCTTGAGAAAGCAGGTATTCATAAATCTTTTCTCTATTCTTTGATACGTATGTAAGTCTTTTTAAAGGATAAATCAGCTAAGAAAACCCAGGAAAGTCTTTCTTAAAGGCCTGGGCCATCTCTTTGAAATATAAATATCAAGGAGAGTCTATGTATCCAGACTAGAGTCCCTGTCTCCTTTCATCAGAATTTTAGCCCAGAGGCCTTGTTCCAAGCTGTAACCACCTGTATAATTGAGAGATACAGAAGTTTTCTTATTTCTTCAGATAAAAGCAATTAGCTAACCCAGCTGGCTACCACAATTAGCTAACCCAGCTGGCTACCACAATTACCAGGTGAATTTGAGATAAACTATGAAGGAATATATAGTGAAGAGTTCTGTCCAGTCTTCTGCCAAAACAAATTATCATTAAACTTGAGGGCTTGTACATTATGGATTACATTTGCTCAGTGGTATATAAAAGATAGAATTTCTTTCTATCTTTATCATATCATTGGCAGATTACTTGTGATGCACATCCCAGTTTGATTAAATGTTCATTCAATAATAAAACTCTCTTCTTTACTTGCTATATTTGAGAAAAGAATTTTCTGTATTGACAGGAATTTTATTTTCACTTTTTCCTTAAAACACTGAACAGGTTTATGTCACAATAAAAATATAAAACAAAACAACGTTCTCATCAGTGCTAACTGTGCAGATGCCAGTGGTTTTCTGGTTCCTTGATCAATCCTGGACATGTAGCTGTACTGCTGGATATATCTTCATAAAGGAAAGAACTAACAAGATAGAATCTCTGGAATCCTCATTGGTTCAAAAGGGCTCTGGGAAAAAAACCACACTTTACAACACTACAGAGATTGAAACTCCCATCCTCATGTGGACCTCAGGTGTTAATGAGCTGGCATAGAGAATGGGTCTTGAGAGGACTTTCCTCACCTAGAACTAAGTGGCCTTATCCAAAACCAGTCTTCTTTGGTCCATTATCCCCAGGACAGTGGTTATTAATCTTTGGGGGAATGTCATTAATTCTTGGGAACTCTAAAGACAACTTCAAACATCCTACTGAGATAAGTATGCATGTCTACTGCAAGTCAACATTTTCCATGACAACTTAGGAGAGTCCCGAAATTCCTGGACCTCTTTCCCCCAGAATTCGTGAGAATTAGATATTCCCTAACACTGTATAATTTTCAACTGGTACTCAGTAAAGACTTGTTGGGTAAATCTTAGTCTTTCTGGAAGAAATGAATGATGCCTGTGATTAAAATGACAAACTATTTTTCTTATTTTCTTATGAAGAACTGAGTTTCCAAAAGAAAGGGGTCTTTAGTTGTCCCTGAATTTCAATTTGATTTCACCATGCTTCTAGCAAGAGTCCTCTCTGTATATACCACTATGCTATATGTATAGGAATAATGTAGGAATTAAGAACATAGACTCTGCAGTCAGATTGCCTAAGTTTCAAATCACAAGGCCCTGTGCTTCAGTTTCTCCTTAAAAGATAATAACTTTATTGTTTTAATTCTCATATAAAACAAAGGAGAATTTGTTTTATATGAGAATTAAATTAATTCACATACTACATTTAGTCAATATTTGATATAGTAAATGACTAGTAGATGTTACCTGTAATGACTATGAGAAAAAGTTTATATTCAATAGATGGTATTTAAGGACTCAACTGCACGAGGCAACTGTTAGAAAAGTTAAGAAGTACTTATACTCACTAATACTGAGGAGTAGAATTTTTAATAAAGTATATTATAAATATGTACAAACCCTTTTCTCTGAGCCTAGGCAACTAGAATGAATAGAGTAGAAAAGAAGGGAAAAAACAGTAGAAGAGCCTGATTCACACTGACAGGTGAAATCAAATATGAGCTAAGGCACATATTTCAAGTTTTAAAATTTTAACACTTAGAAGTCTTTCTTTCCTTCCTTCTTTCTTTCTCTCTCTCTCTCTCTCTTTTTTTTTTTTCTTCTTAGGGCTGCACCTGCAGCATATGGAAGTTCCCAGTCTAGAGGTCTAATCAGACCTGCAACTGCCAGTCGATGCCACAGCCATAGCAGGCTTGTGGCAATGCTGGATTGTTAACCCACTGAGTGAGACCAGGGATTGAACCTGCATTCTAATGGATACTAGTCAGAATCTTAACCTGATGATCCACAATGGGAACTCCAGAGAGAAGTTTTAAGAGGCCACACATAAACGTTCTTTCCCTTTGTGATAGATCACTTTTTCTATATATCTATCACACTTTGAGATAGATCATATTTTCTACAGAGACTTAAATTTGATGAATGGTGAAAGAAAAATGAAACTTCAACAAGGGAGGCAAGAACATAAAGTGGGAAAAAGAAAGTCTATTATTTAGCAAGCATTGCTGGGAAACCTGGACAGCTGCATGCAAAGCAATGAAACTAGAACACACCCTCACGCCATGCACAAAAATAAACTCAAAGTGGCTGAAAGACTTAAATATACGACAAGACATCATTCAAACTCCTAGAAGAGAACATAGGCAAAACACTCTCGGACATCAACATCATGAATATTTTCTCAGGTCAGTCTCCCAAAGCAATCGAAATTAGAGCAAAAATAAACCCATGGGACCTCATCAAACTGAAAAGCTTTGGCACAGCAAAGGAAACCAAAAAGAAACCAAAAAGACAATTTTCAGAATGGGAGAAAATCATTTCAAACAATGCAACGGACAAGGGCTTAATGTCTAGAATATATAAGCAACTTATTCAACTCAACAGCAAAAAAGCCAATCACCCAATGGAAAAATGGGCAAAACACCTGAACAGACTCTTCTCCAAGGAAGATATACAGATGGCCAGCAAACCCATGAAAAAATGCTCAACATCGCTGATTATAAGAGAAATGCAAATCAAAACTACCATGAGATACCACCTCACACCAGTCAGAATGGCCATCATTAATAAATCCACAAATAACAAGTTCTGGAGGGGCTGTGGAGAAAAGGGAACCCTCCTGCCCTGCTGGTAGGAATGTAAACTGGTACAACCACTATGGAGAACAGTTTGGAGATACCTTAGAAATCTATACATAGAACTTCCATATGACCCCACAATCCCACTCTTGGGCATCTATCCGGACAAAACTCTACTTAAAAGAGACACATGCACCTGCATGTTCATTACAGCACTCTTCACAATAGCCAGGACATGGAAACAACCCAAATGTCCATCGACAGAGGATTGGATTCGGAAGAAGTGGTATATATACACAATGGAATACTACTCAGCCATAAAAAAGAATGCCATAATGCCATTTGCAGCAACATGGATGGAGCTAGAGAATCTCATACTGAGTGAAATGAGCCAGAAAGACAAAGGCAAACACCATATGGTATCACTTATAACTGGAATCTAATATCCAGCACAAATGAACATCTCCTCAGAAAAGAAAATCATGGACTTGGAGAAAAGACTTGTGGCTGCCTGATGGGTGGGGGAGGGAGGGGGAGGGATTGGGAGCTTGGGCTTATCAGACGCAATTTAGAATAGATTTACAAGGAGATTCTGCTGAGTAGCATTGAGAACTTTGTCTAGATACTCATGTTGCAACAGAAGAAAGGCTGGGGAAAAAATGTAATTGTAATGTATACATGTAAGGATAACTTGATCCCCTTGCTGTACAGTGGAAAAAAAAAATGAAACTTCAGGTTGCAGTTCTGAATGATGTGATAGAATTCAAATAATATAATTTGGGAATAATTGGAGAACAAAACTCATATTTAACCTGCTCTTCCCCCACCCCGCAAAAAAAAATTAGATTTTTGGCTTTCTGGTGCAAAATTATGTCTTGAGAAAATATAATCACTATAATTTTGAATAGGTGTTATTCTTCTTTTGATACAATTGTACTGAACGTGAAAATACGTATCATTCAGCAGCTATTTGTGACAGCTTGAGAAATTCATATAATGAGCTAATATATTTCCACGTTTTTAGTTTGCAATTTAGCGAGGCAACCAGAGAGCAAAACACTTATTATTTATTTATTTATTTATTTATTTATTTATTTTTTACTTCATTTCCATTGCAGGCTCCCAAAAAAGATATGCCAAGTTGTCTTTCTTTTGCAGAATGCCCTACGGGATCAAAGTTACAAATCCTGCCCGCCACAAAAATAACTTTTCACAGCCAAAATAGTCAAGGCGGATTTATTACAGGGAAGCTCAATTTTGTACTTCTTTCTTCTGCTTCTATAAACTCAGTCTTTTGGATTGATTATCCAGAAAAGGAAATCATTCTCTTTGTGTTTTTATGTGACCTGAAGATGATATTTCATGTATGACTATAGGACAGCACACTGCTTCCTAACAAATATTAGCAACACTATTTTGTGTTGTTGCTTTTATGTGTACTTACTTCAAATTCACTGCATCATACCGATTCTTACTTTCGCTTCCTTGCTCACATTGTTTCCCATAAATGGAATCCTTTTTCCCTACATAGATTTATGCAAATTCTATGTGCAGCTCTAGGCTTTATTAAAGTTCTTTTTTCTTTTTGTCTTTTTGCCATTGCTTGGGCTGCTCCCGTGGCATATGGAGGTTCCCAGGCTAGGGCTCCAATCGGAGCTGTAGCCACCGACCTATGCCAGAGCCACAGCAACTAGGGATCCGAGCCAGTCTGCACCTACACTACAGCTCATAGCAACGCCGGATCCCTAACCCACTGAGCAAGACCAGGGAACGAACGTGAAACCTCATGGTTCCTAGTCAGATTCATTAACCACTGAGCCACGACAGGAACTCCGAGACACTATTAAAGTTCTATTTCTTCCACAAAACCATCTGGGTTTATCTAAATTTGAAAAGGTCTCTCATTCCTCTCTATAGCATTGATTGTGATATTTATCTAATGATTATGACTTGCTACCTGGACAAAACCACAGCTGGCTATTTTATGTGCAAGTATATATGTTAGATTC
Organism: Phacochoerus africanus; assembly: GCF_016906955.1. NCBI lineage: Eukaryota > Metazoa > Chordata > Mammalia > Artiodactyla > Suidae > Phacochoerus > Phacochoerus africanus. The sequence continues at coordinate 38,106,864 of NC_062547.1, forward strand.
TTCCAATGAGATGTCAACTCCTCCAAGACAAGATCATGCCTAATACTTTGAGTGCATGCCTCAACAAACTGGTACTTTATTTCTCTATGCTACAGAGCCCCAAGGTGCGTTCACAGGGTAGCTAAAGATCCTTCAACTGCAGAGTTGCTCACTGAAAAAGGCTCCCTTCTTACGCTCTGAGTGTTCCCTACTTGGGACAAAAAGGAAAAGTAGAAGCCCCAGTCATGGGTTGGAAATTGAGTGAGCTGTCACAGCCCAGGATCATTCTCTTTTGCTCATGACCTTGGGGATGGGTAATTATATGAGTTGGCAGTGCAGACTTTCCATAGAGCAATTTGCCCTGGTGACCTCCTTGTGTACCTGAACCCTATTTTGTCCCCAAAAAGGATTGAATGAGTTACTTCTCCTCTTCCCACTTAGGCAGACCTGGAACCCAAGTTTCATGAGCACTTTGTTCTCCACAAAGAATGTGGTTGGGGGATGTGTGGGGGAAGGGACATGGAGGATATGGGAGAATGCTAAAGAAATGGCTGAGCAGAATTGGGTCCGTGTCAAAGTCGATATTCTCTAAGGAAGAAGCCCTGCCTGTGTAAAGAACTATAGAGCAAGTTTTAGACATGACATGACCAATAAGGGAAAATAAAGATAATAGTAGCTCTTTTAAACACTCATAATAAAAGAGGAGTTCCCACTGTGGCGCAGAGGAAATGAATCCAACTAGGAACCATGAGGTTTCGGGTTTGATCCCTGGCCTCACTCAGTGGGTAAAGGATCTGGCATTGCTGTGAGCTGTGGTGTAGGTTATAGACACAGCTCAGATCTGATATTTCTGTGGCTGTGGTATAGGCTGGCAGCTACAGCTCCGATTGGACCTTTAGCCTGGGAACCTCCATATGCCACGGGTGTGGCCCTAAAAAGCAATAAACAAACAAACATACAAACTATGGTAATAGAAGAAACTCAACCCTGTTGGATGAAAGATTTATATTTCTTTTTCTCTCTATAAAATGTTAGTACAAAATATTGATCTAATGAAGTTGACAGTTGAGAAATATTAAGTAAAAAGTCTAAGAACAAAAATATTACAAAAGTATGTCTGGCAGTTATTTAAAAGGAATAAAATGATGGTGTTTTTCCTGAAAGGATTTGTGATGTTAGGGTGCTTGAAACGTTTTAAAATGTGAATTTCATGGTAATTTCTTTTTTTCCAAGAATTAGGTAATAGGCATTTTTGGTTGCTAATTTTGCATTCCTTTTCTTAAGGAAGATGTCCAGTTATTTAAGATGTGAGTCCTAAAGTGGATACGCCCCGCCAGAAACTCATGCTCCTTTGAATCTTTCATCTTGGTGTCCCACATGTACTTCATATTCAATATAAACTCATCGGCTTCACCAGCCACAAACCTCTTCTTCATTCTCTGTTGTCTGATTGAATAGTTCCACCATCACCATCTTGACACTCAGGACCCAGGTCAAAGGAAAACTCCTCCAAGAAAAAGCCTTAAACTACCCCACTCCCAAGATGAGTTACTTCATTCTCTGATGTCTTCCTCTAAAAGAGCAGCGATGACCCTGAACCCTGAATCCAGCACTTTAGCCTCTGTGTAGTTATCCATCATCTCTCTAAACTGTTCTCGTTATTTAAAGAGAGAGTCCACTAAGTCTTATCTGTTTAGGATCTCATTACTTAGCACATGGCCTGACAATAGTTGGTAGTAACAGAATAATTATTAAATGATTGAATGTAACTGTTCTTGAACTGCCTGTAAAGGTTTATTTCTAATTTCACTAGTCCATTGGTACATTTATTCAATAAACAAACTTTGATTATCTACAAAGTACCAGACAAGGTGCTAGTTACTGAGTACACACAGTTGAATAACAATCAGGGTCTGCTTTTAAGTTACCTTCAACTTCCAGAGAAATAAACAGATTGACAATGACTAGGATGTTTGATATTGCCTGGGTGGAGGAAAGTACAAAAGATGCTAGAAGCACATCAAAGAAGCAGCTAAAGCAATCTGGAATTATCAGAGAATGCTTCCCCAAGAAATGAGACCAAAACAAATTCTTGATGAATGAATAGGGATGAAATCAGGTGAAGATAGTATAAAAAATAGAGATTTTCCAAGAAGAGAGAGCCACATGTACAAAGGCACTAAAGATTGAAAGCATGCTTTTGCTGTTTGTTTGTTTGTTTGTTTTTTGGCATCCCTGGGTGGGCACGAAAGCATGCTTGCTAATGTTGCTGAAATTCTATCATATGAGTGGTATTCACGGAGCATGAAACAGAGTGAAAAAGACTCGGTTGCAGAGGTTAGTGAGATCAGAGTTGATAAATTTATCCTTTTACCATCACTCTCTCTATGGTATACATTCATTATCAAATGATATTTTTCATATGGCCAGTTCCAGTACTCATCTATTTGGGCCTTGAATTCAAGACTTTGTCTTAAATGCATTTGTATTTGTAGTACAGTGTCCAGTGCTATATTCAATAACAATCTAAGGAATTATTTTGTGCATGTTAAATGCTCTAAAACACTTGATTATACAGGCTTGTAATTGATTTAGCATTTGTTTAACCTCAGTATTTGAATCAAAAACTCTAATTTAATACAAAACAATGAATCAATGCAATGAACAAGCATTTAAGGGAAACTACATCAGTGCATTTGACTCAGAATAATTGTTTCTTTGTTATAGGAATATTGCCTTTTCCTTTTAAGATGCTTTATATGTATTTCTATCTTTATATATAATGTGTTATGAAAAATTAACAAAGATTAGAAAATGAAGATAATATTCTATGCTGGAGACAGATTAAGAGGATATGTATTTCGGTACTTTCTTCTTCTAACCATTTGTATTTTATATTCCACATCTTAACTTCAAGAATGTCTTCTGTCATACCCCCCACTATCAATCTACTATTTACTATTCTATGAAGAAAACCAAAGGATTGCTCAAGTTTTCAGTATGGCAATGACATTTATCAACCTAAAATTCTATAGCTTTGAATAACCCTACAACAGTATTTTTAAAGTAAGAGCCAGGGTAGCAATCATAACCTATTCACCAATACATCTCCCAGAAGACTAAGTTCACTGTTTTGTCAACAGGAAGCCTCAGCAAGTGTCCATTTAATTGAATTAGGTTGCATGTCAGATTATTTTGGATTTTTAGGAGTAGGGTATCTTTATGGCAACAATTCCAGTATTTCAAGGCACATGAGAGATACAATCAATGTGAATTTTATGTGATTCTAACAGTTCTGCAGCTGAGCTGTTAGACCCAGGTTGTTAACAGACCACCTAAGAATTAAAGAACCACCAATTTTTTCTCAGTTTGAAAATTAATTCCAGGAGCTGATTTCAGGCGATTTTGTGAAATAAGCCACTTTGATTTTGATCCCCCTAAGGATTTTGATCTCAAATCCTTTGGGGGGATTTTCCCTGGAATCTTTTTGCCAGTGCCCTCTGGAACCCAACCCCTTAACTGTGATGCTTCACTTAAAGACTCCCGGTTGAACAATTTGTACTTCGTTTCCTGCCACGAAAATTTTTTCATGTGATACAACATTCCCTCAAGACTTGAGAACACAAAGGGATGAGTATTGTTCTACTTAAACACATATTACCATGAAAAAATGGTCAGGAAAATTCAGGAAATCTGGAGGCGCAAATGGAGGATGCATAAGTAAGAGATTTTTAGAGATTAAGAAACTTCATTCCTCAACTACTCGTAGGTAATATTTACTGGACATTATCACACTTAGAGTAACATTTACACTCACTATATTCCAGTACTGTCCCATACATACAAGTACAACATATTTCATCTTTACAAGCCTATGATGTAGGCTTTTTATACACAAATGAAAAAGCTAAAGCACAGAGAGATTAAGAAACTTGTCCAATGTTATATAGTTTGTAACTGGAAAAGATGAATCAAATTCAGATAGTCTAGGCCCAGAATTCATGCTCTTAACCACTTTATTATCTAACAAAATGCTCGTAAGCAACTTCTGTTTGGTGGGACACCTTAGGTAGTAAGGTTACCAAGATGTATTAGACATTATCTCTGCTCTGAAGGAGTTCACAGTGGAGCAATGAAAACTATTATTTAACCTGGTAATACTAAAGGTGAACACTTTATACAAAATATTTTCATTATTTTGTTACTCATTTATTTTTATTTTGAAACACTCAGAGCATTTATGTACTATAAGAGCAAGATAACAAAAATACAAATTAAAACTATGATGAAAGAAAAAGAAGTTCACAAACCCATTATAAACTTTTTTTTTCTTTTCCTCCTTTTTCTATGCCTTCTCAAATACTTAAAATCATTTCCTATTTTACTTTTTCCTACCCATTACATAGTTGGTCATTATGTAGTAAAGCATTTGGCCTTAGCAAAGAGAGATTAGCCTGGCCTTTCCCTTCAGCTTTTGAGAGATAGTCTGTGCCATACATGATTGGAATGTCTTTGTTTAGTATGGAAGCTGATCATACTGGATCTTAGAGTGGAGCTAGCTACATCCCATCATCACAGGGTGGATACTGGTCAAGTGATTTAGGGTGGGAGCTTTGGGCTATGCAATCTCAGGTGACATGGAGACAGATCAAGTTCTTAGGCAATCAGTAAATCAATGATGCTTATACAGTGAAGCCCCAGTAAAATCTCTGAACACCAATGCTCAGATGACCTCCCCTGGATGGCAGTAATACTGCACATGTATTTATCACAGATCAATGCCAGGAGAGCCAACACAGCCTAAGGACAATAAAAGCTCCATGTCTGTAACCTTCACAGACCCTGCTCTATGAATCTCTTCCTTTGGCTGATTTTGATCTGTATTCTTCCCCTGCAATAAACTGTAACTATAGGTATAACAACTTTCAATAAGTTCTGTGAGTATGTCTAGTGAATAATTGAACCCAAGGTAGTTTGGGGAACCCTCTGAATTTACAGTTAGTGTCAGAAGTGAAGATAGTTACTTTTGGTACACTTACAGTTATGCTTTTATATTAAAGTTTTTAGTAATGGAAAGACAAAAGTTCATTATTTAATTTTAGTGATCCTTGGATGCCAAAAATGATAAATTACAGCATTTACTCAACTCTGACCATGAAACATAAGGGAAAGTATTTCTTCTTTACATAGGTGTTTTGATTATATTAATGACTATACCTCCTCTTCCTGGAATTTTTGTTCCTATTTTGTCATTACAGTTATCCACTGCATCATTTCATTCTTAGCTTTTTCTCTCATTTTTATTAAAACTATCTACAGGGAGTTCCCGTCGTGGCACAGTGATTAATGAATCTGACTAGGAACCATGAGGTTGCGGGTTCGGTCCCTGCCCTTGCTCAGTGGGTTAAGGATCCGGTGTTGCCCTGAGCTGTGGTGTGGGTTGCAGACGAGGCTCGGATCCCGCATTGCTGTGGCTCTGGCGTAGACTGGTGGCTAGAGCTCCGATTCAACCCCTAGCCTGGGAACCTCCATATGCCATGGGAAGTAGCCCTAGAAAAGGCAAAAAGACAAAAAAATAAAAATAAATAAATAAATAAATAAATAAAACAAACTATCTACAGCCTAGCACTGTTTCACTTTTAAAAGGTATTTGAACTCAAAAGAAGATGACTAGCTTAAAAATTACTGTTAAAATGTCTGGAACAGTGAATCTGATCAGGTTTTATGAACCATTTATTTGACATGGTTTTTAAACCTTACAACAACTGCCTCCTAGCTTTGCCTACTCAGTAGTTTTTCACAGGCAGCTATGGAGCATCTTGTCTAGGAGCCATTCCTTTCAATTTTTTGACTTGCATTTCCTTAGAGTTTGCTGTGGGGCTTTTAGTCAGCTGATGAAATTGGAAACACCAAAGCTTTAAGTTCTTTTGCCTACAGTTACTTTGATGAATTACTCAAGGATGTAGAAGAACTACAGCACTGTCAGAAACCAGCCTGGCATTGCAGCACGTTTCCTAAACTAGAAAAACAGCACCATGAATTTTTTGAAATACCCTCAAGTTTATATTGACCTATGTTTTCTAGAAAGTAATTCTTTTCTTTAAATTTTTTTTTCTTTCTCTACAGTAGAAAAAGAACCAGTGGTTTATCATAAATATGTCATAAGCTACAGTATAATATATGGTAAAAGTTACTCCTTCTTTTAATTTCTATTTTCTCTATCCTAACCTGGACACTATTTACAATCTCTTTGGTCACTGAATTAGTCTTGTAACTCCATGAATTTAATATGTCTGTTCAAACACATGTACAACATTGCCATATTAAATTTTCTAAAATATAGCTGTTATGTTTTTTCTGGCTCAAAAATCTTTAACTGGCTTCCCGTTACCTTTAGAATGATAGTAAAATAACTTAGGAAATATTTAATGAGAAAGTAATTAGAAGGGACCTGAGACTTTATCCCTACACTGTTACTTTGCAATTTTTGATCTGAAGGCTATTGTGTGTCTCTGCAAGTCAGTTTCTTTTTTGATAAAACTATCACTTCAAAGGTATTAGGAAAGTTAATGCATGTCTAGTTCCTGGGAAACAGTAGGTGCAAAACAAATGTTTCCTACATTTCCTTAGCCTCATTTTCAAGACTTTCCTTTACCTTGACTCTATTAAAAAAAAATTTCTGAATTCCTACTGTGCAATACACATAGTATCAACCTGTGTGAGGGATATACAAAAAAAAGTTATTGTCTTCAAAAGTATTCATTGTATATAACATCAGGATAGGGCAATGGAGGTGGACCTAAAGAGATGTGGAATGATTTGTGAAATATATAGGAGTTGAGGAGAAATTTGGTTTGATTAAATGGAGGTGTGAGGATAGGTAAAGGAGAGGACAGTGTAAAGAAAAACGTCAAAGTTTATAGATCAAGCCAGCTTGTTGGATGGCAACTCTTTTTAATTTTTTTTATTCCCTTCCCTTTTTAATTGGATGCCCTCTTTCCTGAAATGGATTGGTAGTTACTTAAGCTCACAGACCAAAGCATAAAATTATTTAAATCCACCAAAATGCTCTGTATATAAAATAGACAACAAATGCTTAATAAGGGAGTAAATGCTTATAGAGAAGAAATGCAATTGGGCAGCAAGTGAGGTCTGCCAGGGATCAGTGGCTTTCTTTGCTATTAGATAATCAATTTAGTCTCATTAAATAATACCAGGACTTACATACTGACTCCTACAGCAAACAGACTTACTTTAACAAGCTTTCAAAGCTTGCACATCTTTTTTTTAGTCATTTTAATTCTATCTCCTAGAGGTTTTTGTTTTTGTTTCTTCTTTTCTAGAGGTGCTCCTGCAGCACATGGAGGTTCCCAGCCCAGAGGTCTAATCGGAGCTGTAGCTGCCAGCCTACACCAGAGCCACAGCAGCGTGGGATCTGAGCTGCATCTGCGACCTACACCACAGCTCACAGCAATGTCGGATCCTCAACCCACTGAGCAAGGCCAAAGATGGAACCCTCGACCTCGTGGTTCCTAGTCAGATTTTGTTAACCACTGAGCCACAACAGAAACTCCATCCTATAGTTGTTTAAAAAGCCAAAATGACTGACTTGGGTTTTGTTTTTGTTTTTTTTCTTAATAGCAAAAAAATGAAAAAAAAATCAATGTATGCAGGTATTGGAAGGAAAAAAAATTAAAAAACCAGTTTATAGAAAGCTAAGTTATATTCTAAATTTACTAACATTTTATGATAAATAAAACTTAAGTAAAGGGCTAACTAAAGTACTCTAATTCACATATATAAATATATGCATACATATGAAATATATAGACATATATTATTTAAACTTAATTTTTATTAATTTATTAATATTGCATGTTATTTTAAATCCTACTGAATTATAAAATTACATGGTTCAATCGACAGAAGAGTGGATCAAGAAAATGTGGTACATATACACAATGGAATATTACTCAGCCATTAAAAGGAACGAAATACTGGCATTTTTAGCAACATGGATGGACCTAGAAATTATCATACTAAGTGAAGTCAGCCATACAATGAGACACCAACATCAAATGCTTTCACTGACATGTGGAATTTGAAAAAAGGACAGACTGAACCTCTTTGCAAAACAGATGCTGACTCACAGACATTGAAAAACTTATGGTCTCTGGAGAAGACAGTTTGGCGGAGGGGGGGATGTGCTTGGGTTATGGGATGGAAATCCTGTGAAATTGGATTGTTATGATCATTATACAACTACAGATATGATAAATTCATTTGAGTAATAAAAATAAATAAAACATTAAAAAAAATTACATGGTCCATTTGACGCTTGAAGGAGGATTTTAATAAAATCAAATAATAGTGTTATTTTCTTATTTTCTATAAATGTGTTACTCCAAAAGAAGCTGAAAGATTAGAAATACAGGTATATTAATTCTTGCTACAAACTTGCAATGAGTCTTTCAGAAAATATGGAGTTGATGAAGGAATTAAAATAGCTTTTGTTTTCCATTCAGAGGCCGAATGTTGGATGGAGCTGAACATGGGAGAGACCAGGAATGGTTTCCAATCATCACAACAGACTACCTTCTGAATGAACAGAAATAGACTCTAATTACCATTTTGTTCTTACCACTCTGTGATGCTGCTCACTAGGTAGTAAAGAATTGTCATTCATGTATAAACCAACCACTAGCAGTCAGGCCTTGTGTTTGTAAATGATAATACTGTGATAAGGAAAGTATTTTTTCCCATGTTCTGGAAGCTTATACTTGGGGGCGATAGACATGTAAATAAATAATTATAAGAAGGTGTGATCTAGCTGAACCCAGACCCACAAAAGACATCAATCTGGCATGGCGCTCTTTCCTGCTGAGTCATAATACCGTCTCATGTGTTTTCTCAACACTATTGTCCAGGCTCCTGCCCTGCATCATCTGGAGTTGGCAGTAAACTGAGGTGATATGCAATTAACAAGAGCTTCTTATTACATGCATGGAGACACTCCGGGAAGCACAGGCTCCTTATCTGATCCCCTTTCAACCTCCTTCAAACAAAGTGATTTTGACCATACTATCTGCATGAATAAATAACCAGAACCCTAAGACACTTACGACATAATAATGCAAGGACCTTGAGACCAGTCCTTAGGAAAAGGAGGAAATCCTCTTGTAAATGCCAGTTTCCTACTAAGCAAGTTGGAGCACAGATGGCTAAGTGAGAAGTTGCTTACTATGTTTTCAGCAGGACATCTGTTATTTTACATTACCCACATCCTCCCTTTTTTTTTTTTTTCTTTCTCTCTTTCTTTAAAAAGATGTACTAAGCCATCGGCAATTTCTTTCCACTCCACTTAGCATCTCTGTGGGTTTGGCACACTGATCCTGAATTTCCCTCACAGATATCTTAACAGTAGCGTATGCTGAAATCATTTTTGCAGAGAGATTAAAGAAAAGGAGATGCTACAGAGTCAAGGCTGAGAGAGCCTACTGTATCCACTTGCTGTCCACGGTATTGTGACGTAGGCAGAGTTCAGGCCACATGTCAAGCTCAGACTTGTCCCCAGAGAGGTATAATTCCTGTCCCTGTGTAGGTTGTTTTCCTCACCTGCATTTTTAATTATTGCTATATTAAAAAAAAAAAAGAAGAGGTTTGGGGTTGTGAGTTTTTAAAGTAGTCTATGCTTCCCTAGGCTGAGTGCCAGGGAAGGGGAAGTGTTTAGGAGATTCTAAAAATGAAAGGCAGAATGTACTGAGCAATGACTCTAGAGTGTGAGGGAATTGAAGAGAAGTGTCTGGATTTCACTAAGTTGTCCATAATTTTTAGTCTATGTGTGAATGAAAACATAGTTGCCACCTGAACTCAAATTAAAAGTTGTTTTCCCTAACAGTTGGAATCCAAATTGCCTCTCCAGTCCAGAAGTTGTAAAATTGGAATGGAGAAAGTACAGGTTTTCGGGTTTTTTGACCACACCCTCTGCATGTGGAAGTTCCCAGGGACCACCTCCTCACCCCAGCAGCAATCTGAGCCACTGAAGTGAAAACACTGGATCCTTAACCCCCTGTGACACAAGGGGACTCCCCTGGCGACACATTTTGATGTTAATAATACAAAATTCTCTAGTTAAGAGATATAATGGAAATTTCCCTTTTTTCCAAATCTTTTTGAATAATATAAAGATGTTTTTGTACTTCTAATCTTAAAAAATGGAAAAATCATCTAATTTAGGTATCTGCCCATGTTGTCTATATACCATTCTCACTGGAATCATTTGGAGTAATTTTTAATGATCCTAATCCTGAATCTCACTCCATGTGCAGATCCATTAGATTATATTAAGGTCAAGTGATCTGCATTCTTTAAATTCTCACTGAGTAATTCTTTTTCTTTTTCTTTTTCTTTTTTTTTTTTTTTTTTTTTTGCTTTTCTAGGGCCTCACCAATGGCATATGGAGGTTTCCAGGCTAGGGGATGAATCGTATCTGCAGCTGCTGGCCTATACCACAGCCACAGCAATGCCAGATAATTAACTGAGTGAGGCCAGGAATCAAACCTACATCCTCATGGACCCTAGCCAGATTCATTTCCACTACACCATGACAGGAACTCCAAAATCTCTAAACTTTTTTTTTTTGCTTTTTAAGGCTGTACCTGCAGCATATGGAAGTTACCAGGCTATGGGTCACATCAGAGCTACAGCTGCCAGCCTACACTACAGCAATGCAGGATCTGAGCCGCATCTGTGACCTACACCACAGCTCACAGCAATGACGGATCCACTGAGCAAGGCTAGGGATTGAATCTGCACCTCATGGATACTAGTCGGATTCATTTCCACTGCGCCACAAGGGGAATTCCTCTCACTGAGTAATTCTAATGTACCTCATTTAGCTCAACCTTTCTTCTTATTTATCAGTGTCTTGGAGAGGTCTTTAGCCACAATTTGCTTGATTCTTATGAAGGGAGACTCAGTCCTTTTCAAGATAATGTATTTTTTATTTAAAATCATTGTTTTACTAGTTCCAAAGAATATGCATGCTGGCAGAGAGCAAGAATATCTGTGTGCTGGGAGTTCACGCTGTGGCGCAGTAGAAACGAATCCGACTAGTAACCATGAGGTCGCAGGTTTGATCCCTGGCCTTTCAGTGGGTCAGCAATCTGGCATTGCTGTGAGCTGTGGTGTAGGTCACAGACACGGCTTGGATCCTGTGTTGCTGTGGCTCTGGCACAGGCTGGCAGCTATAGCTCTGATTCGACCCCTAGCCTGGGAACCTTCATATGCCGTGGGTGCAGCCCTAAAAAGCAAAAAAAAAAAAAAAAAAAAAAAAAAAGAATATCTGTGGGCTAAACTGTTCCAAACACAATAAAAAATGTAAACATATTTGGAGTTCCCCTCATGGTGCAGTGGTTAACGAATCTGACTAGGAACCAGGAGGTTGCAGGTTCGATCCCTGGCCTCGCTCAGTGGATTAAGGATCTGGTGTTGCCATGTGGTGTAGGTCACAGACGTGGCTCGGATCCCACGTTGCTGCGGCCCTAGCGTAGGCCAGCGGCTGCAGCTCTGATTAGACCCCTAGCATGGGAACCTCCATATGCCATGGGTGTGGCCCTAGAAAAGACACACACACCCAAAACTGTTAACGATGTTTGAAACATCACCTTCAGAGGAATTAAGGAGAGTAGACCCAACCAGGCAACAAGAGCTTCTGTTCATTTTTTCAACAATCATACCTAATACAAGACTGGGATCTTTATTCTTTCATCGAATTTTGTGGAACTAAATGAACACTACCCAAATGAGAACAGACAGAGGCAATTTATGCAAAATTTACTATTAAGCAAGCTACTGCCACTGGCATTTGGCAGAGACTCAAAGGTAAGCATAGGAAGAGGGAAGTTTATAGTGGAAAAAAAAAATGAAAAGGAAGGTTTCTGCTTTCCAGTATGCTTTGACTGGAGGGAGGTCTTTGGTGTGGAAGAGCTGGAGGTGGGATAACTAGAGCCATGATTGTTTTAGGGAGCATATATGGCTTTGCGTGATTGATCCTGAGTTGAAAATAGGAGCAAAAAAAGGGAAGCTGTCAATCATGGACCAAGTCCTGGTCATCCAGGGCTGGTTGCTACACAGCTTGTTGGTCTGAGTCTTATTATCACATATGGTCTGGACAGTGTCTATTAATATTTACAACTGACTACCTGGTATGTTTTATTATCTTGAGTTTAAATTGCAAAGAAACAGAGGCATAGGTAAATTATATAATTTTCCCAAGATCTTAAGCTTAAGTACATGCAGGAGCTGAGATTTGAAATAAGGTCCATCTGACTAGAAGTTCTTGCTCTTAATCACTACTTTCCTTGTTTTGCAATAAGAAATGATAATATTTTAAAATAATAATAATGTTATATTTATATTTGTAGGTCTCCAAGAGTTTTTATATTTGTTTTTATCTTTCAGAAGTCTGCGTTTTTCCAATATGTATTATAGATCATGTAAGATTAAAAGGTTCTAAGTACAGAAAAAATTCAAAAACTAGAAAATCATAAATTTCTTTAAAAGCCTATGAAATTCAAAAGGGAAGATTAAAGAATATATATATATTTTAGCAATCAGTATTTTTTGGCCTCACTGTTGGCACGTGGAATTTCCCAGGACTGAACTCGTATCACAGCAGTGACCTGACTCCAGCAACACCAGGTCCTTAACCCACTGTGCCAGAAGAGAACTCCTAGAAGTCAGTATTTTAATTAAAGTTTTATTTTTAAGATTTAATTAACTGGTATTTATGTTAAGAATCCGACGTTGCCATGAGCTGTGGTGTAGGTCACAGACATGGCTCAGATCCCATGTTGCTGTGACTGTGAGTAGGCCAGCAGCTACAGCTCCATTTCGACCCCTGAGATTCAGTTTATCTCACTACAGAAAAAGTTGTCACATTTTGCATAGGGAGGCAGTTTTCTCTTTGGTAGATTATCAGGCACTAGAGAAAAGTAGCTTATTGGAAGAATTCTAAAGAGTTGAGTTAGAAAAAACACCTTCTGCTACTTATTTTCAGCATAGCCTTAAGAGACTCTTCATTTTCTCTTCTTTAATAAACAAAATAAAGTGTTTTATATTTCTTTATAAAAATATCTATTTCCTCACATCATTTAATTGGTATTTTATCAAAGTAATCACAAAGTCTATTTTCCAGAACTGTCTGAATTCCTTCTATAATATTTTTCAGTGTCAGTTTTTATGGGCAAAGCAGAAATACAAAGAAAAAGAAGATATTCTGGTTCAATACATAAGTTCTTATTGAAATTGACAGCTCAAAAATATTAGTCTGATAATTGAAAATTTTCAGTCATCTAAAAATAATCTTTTATTATTACTATTAATTAATTTATTTTTTGTCTTTTTTTTTTGTCTTTTCTATGGCTGTACCCAGGGCATATGGAGGTTCCCAGGCCAGGGGTCCAATCGGAGCTGCAGCCACTGGCCTACACCACAGCCACAGCAACACCAGATCCAAGCCGCATCTGTGACCTGCACCACAACTGACAGCAATGCCAGATCCTCAACCCAATGAGCAAGGCCAGGGATTGAACTCGCAACCTCATCGTTCCTACTCGGATTCATTAACCACTGAGCCACGATGGGAACTCCCCCCAAAACAGTTATCTTTTTAATACCACCACAAGTAAAGAGATTTTAAACCAGAGATTAATTTAATGGAGTTCCCATTGTGGCTCAGTGGTTAATGAACCCAACTAGTATCCACAAGGATGCAAAATCCATCCCTGGTCTTGCTCAGTGGGTTAAGGATCTGGCGTTGCCATGAGCTGTGGTGCAGGTCACAGATGCAGCTTGGATCTGGCATTGCTGTGGCTGTGGAGTAGGCCAGCAACTGCAGCTCCAACTGGACCCCTAGCCTCCATTTTGATCTCCATATGCCACAGGTGCGGCCCCAAAAAGACAAAAAAAAAAAAAAGATGTACTTAGTAAATTAATATAGTTTTGAATTAGACATATGCAACTGAGTTTCTTTTACTTAGACATGCTACATACTTTTGCTACATATAGATAGAATCTACCATAGTACCCAAATAGTTTGATATAAAAAGGAATTTCAAGAATATTATTTTTACTTCATACGCATTTAAGAAGAAATATAAGCCTTAAAGAAACAATACTTTTTAAATGGCATTTCCCTGTAAAAAGTTCTGTCAGTTCAGAGTAATTTTAGATACCCACCTAAGTATCCATAAAATAATTAATTTTCCTCATTTGGTCACTCAAATTAATTCCATTACCCAGCAAAAAGCCTATTTAAATCTAAAGAACAACTTTCATCAACTCTTTTAGTAGCAAAGGAACACTTTACTTTGATATATGTAGAAATGGTGGTCTGTCTAGTCTTTCTAATTTCAACATCCCTCTTTTAAAAAGGAAGTGACCAAGTTCCACAATTTTAAAATGAATTTAAATAAATTACTCCAAAAGAGAGGCGTGGCTTAATTAGATTTTCATAGGATATAAAATATACTATAAAAGTTTTGAACTTAAAAATGTGTCATGGGAGTTCCCATCATGGCTCAGTGGTTAATAAACCTGCCAGTATCCATGAGGACATGGGTTCGATCCCTGGCCTACCTCAGCGGATTAAGGATCTGGCGTTGCTGTGAGCTGTGGTGTAGGTCCCAGATGTGATTCACATCCTGCACTGCTATGGCTGTGGTGAAGGCTGGCAGCTACAGCTCTGAGTTGACCCCTAGCCTGGGAACCTCCATATGCCATGGGTACAGCACTAAAGAGACAAAAGACACACAAAAAAATATGTCATGGTGATGCACATAGGTAATAGATTAACAATGCCAGTCCTTTATAATAATTATTATTGTTAAAGTAAAATTATAATCCATATAATATATGTCCTTCTTTTGAAATGATGCTTGAAACCTGAGGTTATCAATAAGTACTATGCAATGTCTATACTCTTTGAAGAGTAAACCTAAAAAAAGTGTGATTTACTTCAAAGAACAGTGTAGATCACTTCCTATATACTGAAACAGATTTAACTTAATATTTAGAACAAAAGTAGATCTCCACATATATTAGTTTTAGCATAAATGGAAGTAAACTTAAAAATTATTTGATTAGAGCTTTTGTTATTTGTATATGACATTAATATATTATTATTATCCTGCCCTTAGAACACAGGCTTTCCCATATGAGCTGGGTAAGTATTGAGAGTTAGAAGAGAGGGGGTTAGAGTTGGGAAGAAAAAAAGGGGAAAGGATGAGGATGACAAAGGAGTAGGTATTTTTTTTTTGAAATGTATATCCAGATTGTAAATGTAAGTTCAAGAAAATATATTTGGGGAGTTCCTATTTATGGCTCAGTGGGTTAAGAACTTGACATAGTGTCTGTGAGGATGTGGGTTCGATCCCTGGCCTCTCTCAGTGGGTTAAGTATTCAGAATTGCTACAAGCTGTAGCATTGGTCACAGATGCAACCCAGATCCGGTGTTACCTTGGTTGTGGCATAGGCCTGCAGCTGCAGCTCCAATTCAACCTCTAGCCTGGGAACTTCCATATGCCACAGGTGTGACCATAAAAGGAAAAAAGAAAAAAAAGTAATTTTTCACCAGAGTCAGGGAAGGACTGATGTTCATATAAAACGAGTCACTGAAAATAGTCAAGAATGCAGGCTATTGTTTGTGATGTTGTTAGGAATTCCTATTATAGATTGTGTTAGGTTTATACCCAAAGGGGAGACAGATTGAGACCACCTTTGGATGCAAGAGAAAAATCATTCTATATGAAAATGCTGACTGCCAACAGAAAGGATTTCTAAAGTTACCTTCATAATACAGTTCTCCTTTTAAGGATTTATTCCAAAAATGGATATTTATAATGAATTGAGCACACACAGGACACTATGAAATATGTAGTGGAAATAGAATTAGCAGGAGGATAGTCACTACCGGTGTTGAATTTTATTACATGCAAATCATTGGCTTTAATGCAAAGCAGGTTAACTAAAGGTTTTGAGAACAAGTAATTAGAATTAATTAGGTTCAGTGGGTCGTGATCCCATTGGAAACAAAATGAACTTCAGTACTTAAGTTTTAATTTCTTCTCTATTATTCACTAAACAGATAAGATGCAAAGCAGCTTTGATCCCCAGTGTTTTGATAAGTTTATCTGGGGATGCGCCACCCACTTTACTGTTCTGCCATGAAAGTACTTATCCCTGGTCCTGGTAACTTGTGACAGCACATTGTTCAGTATCAACAAAATATTTTTATTTTTGCATTTATTCATGAAAATTGGATGTTGCATTGGACCTTCCATAGTGGATATAATTTTGAGAGAAAATGACATTGGAAAGAGGAAGAAAAATTGGATTATTGACCAGCTCTAGGTGTACAATCAGCTCTAGGCAATTTAGTTTCTACTATTTCTGGCTGATACTTAATCATCTAAAAAAAATATGCTCAAAGATTTGTGAGGTTGGATGAATTCTCTTCTCTCATATATTTTCTGTCATAGTCACTTGTCTCTGGACCAGGATCCAGGTTTTGTAGTTTACATAAGTTTAAAGATGAATTTCAGGAAGTACAATAGTACTGGAACTATTAGTATAACAGAAAAAAAGAAAGTTCTAGAAGTTAAAAATGTATGACTTTAATTATTAAATGACAAATTTTGATCACATATTAATGTTGGGTGCTTAAAATTAACTTAACCTAGCCCTTAGTCTAGTTTAAATTTAAAACAACTTTGTCAAGAGCATGAAAATGTCTGTTTTATTTTCCTAAACATTTACTTTGTCTGTATTAGAAACATTCAGAAAAAAAAGCAAAACTATATCACTTTAAGATGTTTCTGATAATTTTTGATAATTCTTAAATTTTATGAATTTACTGAAATGCAGAGACCAGACATTCTCCAAAGGATGAAATGAATGTTGGATGTGGGAGAAGGAAAAACTATTTTGACAAAAGCAATTCATGCAATGATTATTAACATAAATTATGCAAGCAATTTTGTAAGATAAATATTAAAACACTGAACTGTTATAGGTTGGCCCAGTCCAAGATTACTGGACACATTAGAAAGAATGAAGGTTTAGTAATAAACAGGAATTTATAAATCAGCCATAAAACCACTAATAATAATGATAAAGATGATAATAGAAATAGCTAACAAGAGCTCATAATATACAAAGTATAAGAAGATGACAATATGCTTAGTATGTTCTATGCTTTACATGTATTACTTCAAATTAAATCAAGTTCTATTTTTAGCTACAGAATCTTTAGCAACTTGCTGCCTCTGTGTCAGGTTTTTGCTGCTCTATGGGTGCAACTCTGAGTTTGTTACCTCTGTACTTCACACAATTTTTATTCTGGTGGCATTCATGTTCTGAGTTTTCTGCACATTGTAGGAGGTAGGAGAGCTGCAAAAAGGGTGAGAAAAGTGGGGCACCCACCTAGGGCAAAAAAAAAATGTAAGGAGACACCAAAAAAACTCAGTTAAGACAAATGAAGACAATATCTTAATGCACAATTTTTTTTTTTTTTGCAAGAAATAGATTTAGGAGTTCCTGTTGTGGTTCAGTGGTTAACAAACCCAACTAGCATCCATAAGGATGTGGGTTTGATCCCTGGCCTTGCTCAGTGGGTTAAGGATCTGGCGTTGCCATGAGCCGTGGTGTAGATTGGCCCAGATCCCATGTTGCTGTGGCTCTGGTGTAGGCCAGCTGCTATGGCTCTGATTGGACCCCTAGTCTGGGAAGCTCCATATGCTAAGGGTGGGGCCCTAAAAAGACAAAAAGAAAAAAAAAAAAGAAATAGATTTATTAGAATAGGACGCTTGTGAGAGATGCAAGCCGGCAAGCATGGAAGCTCTGCCTAATGCCCTATTTCTAAAAATTAAAATTAAAAAAAAATTAAAAAATGCAAAAACTGCATGATAAATACAATATCAAAATTTCAAATAAAGACATGATACATAAGGGACATGATACACTACAGTCTGAGGCAAAGGACAAATCAGAAATACCAGTATTTATCATGAAGTTTTTCTCATTCATTTTTACTTTTTACATTTGCACATTAAAATATTATCTCAATGACCAAGTTTTTTGGCGCCACTTAAATCTTGTGCCTGATGCAAGTGTCTCGCTGGCCTCACCCTGGTGCCATCTCTGTCAGGAGTTTTTTCACAGAAGGCTTTTATCACAGTTGGAGTGGTCCAAATATTTCTCAAATGAAGTCTTTTGGCATAAAAAGGAAAAAATGACTAATTTCCTGCATGACACTATTAGGACAACTAACACCCCAAGCACAAAAGCATATACTGTCTGTCCAGTATGTTCTATCTCTCTAAGGTACTAGCAGGAGAGGCTAAGTGTAAATGGAATTTTAACTGAACACAATGTATGTTAGTTATGTAAGCATTATAAAAAATAATCAAAGGATTACAATAAACTTACTGTTTTTTTCTAAATATGACTATATTTTATATCTAATATCTAACAGTCATATGTATATAATTATTATATTTCTAAATAGCAACTATAATTTCTCAGTAAAATGTCATTTACTCAAATTCAAATATCAAAAAACCGATAAAGTAATTGTCATTTAAACCTCCTTGACTTTTTCCTAATGGTGTACTCTGTAGTTTATTGATGGCATGAACATTCTAAAAAAGATTCAAAAGAGATTAAATGATCTAAAAAAAAAAAAAAAACCCTCAGGTATCCAAGGCTTTGCTTTATTTAAACGAAGAAACAAGATGTTATCCTGGTTCTCCAGAACACCAGCAATAGAGCTGTGGGGACCATTTACTTGCTATCACTAGAAGTTTCTGAACATAAATGATATCAGCAGGGAGGCGTATATTCTTTCAGACATATTTACTCAGGAAATCAAGGTGAATATGACACAGGCCCTGCTCTTGAAGAGTTTAAACCTGAAGAGGTATGTGTAAGTTTTCTCTTTTTCAGGAAAAACCAGAACAAACTCTTGCTTTCTTTTGCTATATTTAAAATTTGCGTCACAAGTGAATACATTTAAATGATTTTCTGAAATGTGATTTAAGGGACAGCTTGAATTTGATTGTTATTTGTTAACGACTAGCTAGGGGCTGTTATAAGCATAAAATACAAATTCCCATTGTTTCTCAGAATTCTATCTGTGGTTCTCTATATTCCTAGATTTGTCCTGACAACCTTTCATTCCCTATCTCTTTTCTCTGTCAGTTGTAAAAATGTAAAGATAATGGTACTGGTACATTTACAATGTGAACATGAAGGAATTCACGTTTTCTCAGTATTTACTAAGGGCCAAGCATGGCGGTAGGAAAAGCCTGTGTCTTATGTATCTCATAGAATTTACACAGCAACCCCGCAAAATATATTTTATTATCTCTATTTTATTTGAAAGGAAATTATATTACAAAGCAGTGAAGGGATTTGTTCTAGACTACAACGTGACAAAAGGATTTCAGATTTTCTATATAGTTCTGTTCCAAATTGCACGTCTACCATATTTTGTGCAGACCCAGCCCCGCATACTTATGAGGGATTTGGGTCACTGGTGTAGCCAAAACATGGCCTCTGTACACTGGCACCACTTCAGTCTCAGAGACGGAGTTTGGGGTGAAGCAGAAAGAATAGCTTTATTGCTTTGCCAGGCAAAGGGGGCCACAGCAGGCTAACTCAAAACTGTGTCTTCCCTGGAGAGGGGATAGCAAGGGGGTTTATAGGTTTCGCTTGAAAAAAACAGGACTGTCGAAAAGGATTAGAGGGCCTGCATTCTTCTCCTCCCATAGATCATTTCAAAGTCATCAAGGCCAGTGTCCGGTGGTCCTGTGATAGTTTCAGGTGGTCTTTGAGGTTATCACACTTTGACCTTCTCTCTTCAGTGAAGATTGCTCACAAAAGAATGGAGAGTTGGGGCATGTTTCAAAAGAAAAGAAAACACTAGGCATACAATATAACTCTAACTAGAAAGTAATCCTTAGTAAAAGAAAGCAATTAAGCAAAGAAGAAATCATTGTGGGCCACTGCAGCATAACATAATGGATACTGTTTTAATTATTTTTTTGCTGTATCAATATTTTCTAATCAGTAACTTTTGAGTCAGCCTTTTGAGACTGAGGGGAGGCTGGGAGGCTAAAGGAAAAGGCTTTTACTACAAAACAGGACAGGGATTTCCTGTTGTGGTTCAACAGGTTAAGGACCCAAAGTTGTCTCTATGAGGATGTGGGTTTGATCCCTGGCCTCACTCAGTGGGTTAAGGATCTGGCATTGCCACAGGCTGGTATCCCCAAAACAGAAATTACCTCCTACCAAACTCCATGGAAATGAGTGTTTCAGGCAGTCATTATCCTGTAAGACTTGAACCCCAGCATCCTTACTGGAGGACAAGGGAGGAACTGGTGCTAAGCACCAACAATGAGTGGGCGCTGGTAAGGTAGAGCTGGAACCTACCAGGAACATACTACTTAATTTTGGCTCTGATCAACCAGGAAAGGGATCTTGATTAGGCAAGGTCCAGAGAACCACAGAGCTCAAGGGGTCTGTTTCTCTTCTCCTATTGCTTAGCCCCCTCTGCCAATGCTATCACGTCTTTTCCCACTGACTGTATAGATATTTAAAACTCATACCTATGTTTTGAGCCATATCTATTCTCCTTGGCTTATGAACCAAAGATATTGTGCTACTTTGTTCTTTTTGTGTTTATCTTGGTATTTACATTAGTTTCTTCCAGCAAATAAATTAGGTGTGGATAACTTGGACATTTACTCACCACCTCTCTATGTAAAAATCTGATTTCATTTTTCATACCTGAAGCCTTTAGAAATCATGATGAATGTTTTATGGCACTAGAGCCTTTCTAGACGGAGATAGTCTTTGATAAAAAATGTTATCTTTTTTAAATGAGTCCTGGAGATTAACATAAAAACTCTTTGTAAATCAATAAATCCCTACTTACACTAAACAAATAAATTTGTTTGCTTTAAGTATCAAAATAAATATGGGTCGGATAGAGGTTAACTTGGCAATGCTGCAATAAATAATTTAAAAGCATCACAATAAAGCATACATAGAGCATAACTATTTGTATATATTTTTTCTTTTTTTTTGGCTATTATCACAGCATATGGAAGTTCCCAGGCCAGGGGTTGAATCTGAGCTGAAGCTGTGGCTTATGCCATAGCTGTGGCAATGTCAGTTCCTTAACCCACTGCACCAGGCCCAGGATCAAACCTTCACCTCAGCAGTGCCCCAAGCCATGACAGAGACAACACTGGATATATAACTCACTGCACCAGAGTGGGAACTGCTATAATTTCTTTTAAATAATAATTTAGGAAGATAATATCTCTGCATTAAAAAAGAGCTGTGGAATGCCATTGGTAACATTGTTTTCTATTGGCACTTTTACTTAGGAAATTATTCTTTTTTTTTTTTTTTTCCCACTGTATAGCAAGGGGGTCAGGTTATACTTACATGTATACATTACAAGTACATTTTTCCCCCAGCCTTTCTTCTGTTGCAACATGAGTATCTAGACAAAGTTCTCAATGCTATTCAGCAGGATCTCCTTGTAAATCTATTCTAAGTTGTGTCTGATAAGCCCAAGCTCCCGATCCCTCGCACTCCCTCCCTCTCCCCCTGGGCAGCCACAAGTCTATTCTCCAAGTCCATGATTTTCTTTTCTAAGGAGGTGTTCATTTGTGCTGGATATTAGATTCCAGTTATAAGTGATATCATATGGTATTTGTCTTTGTCTTTCTGGCTCATTTCACTCAGGATGAGATTCTCTAGCTCCATCCATGTTGCTGCAAATGGCATTATGGCATTCTTTTTTATGGCTGAGTAGTAGTCCATTGTGTATATATACCACATCTTCCGAATCCAGTCCTCTGTCGATGGACATTTGGGTTGTTTCCATGTCCTGGCTATTGTGAAGAGTGCTGCAATGAACATGCGGGTGCACGTGTCTCTTTTAAGGAGAGTTTTGTCCGGATAGATGCCCAAGAGTGGGATTGCGGGGTCATATGGAAGTTCTATGTATAGATTTCTAAGGTATCTCCAAACTGTTCTCCATAGTGGCTGTACCAGTTGACATTCCCACCAACAGTGCAGGAGGGTTCCCTTTTCTCCACAGCCCCTCCAGCACTTGTTATTTGTGGATTTATTAATGATGGCCATTCTGACTGGTGTGAGGTGATATCTCATGGTAGTTTTGATTTGCATTTCTCTTATAATCAGCGATGTTGAGCATTTTTTCATGGGTTTGTTGGCCATCTGTATATCTTCTTTGGAGAGATGTCTATTCAGGTCTTTTGCCCATTTTTCCATTGATTGATTGGCTTTTTTGCTGTTGGGTTGTATAAGTTGTTTATATATTCTAGACATTAAGCCCTTGTCCATTGCATCATTTGAAACTATTTTCTCCCATTCTGAAAGTTGTCTTTTTGGTTTCTTTTTGGTTTCCTTTGCTGTGCCAAAGCTTGTCAGTTTGATGAGGTCCCATGGGTTTATTTTTGCTCTAATTTCGATTGCTTTGGGAGACTGACCTGAGAAAATAGTCATGATGTTGATGTCAGAGAGTGTTTTGCCTAGGTTCTCTTCTAGGAGTTTGATGGGGTCCTGTCGTATATTTAAGTCTTTCAGCCATTTTGAGTTTATTTTTGTGCATGGTGTGAGGGTGTGTTCTAGTTTCATTGCTTTGCATGCAGCTGTCCAGGTTTCCCAGCAATGCTTGCTGAATAGACTTTCTTCTTCCCATTTGATGTTCTTGCCTCCCTTGTCAAAGATTAATTGACCATAGGTGTCAGGGTTTATTTCTGTGTTCTCTATTCTGTTCCATTGGTCTGTCTGTCTGTTTTGATACCAGTACCACACTGTTTGGATGACTGTGGCTTTGTAGTATTTCTTGAAGTCTGGGAGAGTGATGCCTCCTGCTTGGTTTTTGTTTCTCAGGATTGCTTTGGCGATTCTGGGTCTTTTGTGGTTCCATATAAATGTTTGGATTGTTTGTTGTAGTTCTGTGAAAAATGTCCTGGGTAATCTGATAGGGATTGCATTGACTCTGTAGATCACTTTGGGTAGTATGGCCATTTTTACAATATTGATTTTCCCAATCCAGGAACATGGAATATCTTTCCATTTCTTTCCATCTTCTTTAACTTCCTTGATTAAAGTTTTATAGTTCTCGGCATATAGGTCCTTTACCTCCTTGGTCAGGTGTATTCCGAGGTATTTGATTTTGGGAGGTGCAATTTTAAAAGGTATCGTATTCTTGTATTCCTTTTCTAATATTTCCTTGCTGGTATACAGAAATGCAACTGACTTCTGAATGTGAATCTTATATCCTGCTACTTTGCTGAATTTATGAATCAGTTCAAGGAGTTTTGGGGTTGAGTCCTTAGGGTTTTCTATGTATAGTATCATGTCATCTGCATATAGTGACAGTTTGATCTCTTCTCTTCCTATATGGATGCCTTTGATTTCTTTTGTTTGTCTAATGGCTGTGGCTAGGACTTCCAAAACGATGTTGAAGAGCAGTGGTGAGAGTGGGCATCCCTGTCTTGTTCCAGATTTGAGGGAGAAGGCTTTCCGTTTTTCCCCATTGAGGATTATATGTTCTTGGGTTTGTCATAAATGGCTTTGATTCTATTCAGGAATGTTCCCTCTATACCCACTTTGGCGAGGGTCTTGATCATGAATGGATGTTGGACTTTGTCAAATGCTTTTTCTGCGTCTATTGAGATGATCATATGATTTTTGACTTTTTTTTTTTGTTAATGTGGTGTATGATGCTGATTGATTTGCGTATGTTGAACCATCCTTGTGAACCTGGGATGAACCCAACCTCGTCATGGTGTATAATTTTTTTGGTATGTTGTTGGATTCGGTTGGCTAAGATTTTGTTGAGAATTTTTGCATCTATATTCATCAATGATATTGGGTGATAGTTTTCTTTTTTGGTGGTATCTCTCTGTCTGGTTTTGGAATGAGGGTGATGGTGGCATCAAAGAATGTCTTTGGGAGTATTCCTTCTTCTTCAACCTTTTGAAAGAGTTTCAGGAGGATGGGCACCAGTTCTTCTTTATATGTTTGATAGAATTCACCTGTGAAGCCATCTGGTCCTGGACTTTTATTTGTAGGGAGTGATTTTATGACCTCTTCAATTTCATTTCTAGTGATCGGTCTGTTCAGTTGGTCTGTTTCTACTTGATTCAGTTTTGGCAGGCTGTAAGATTCTAGAAAATTGTCCATTTCTTCCAGATTGTCAAACTTGTTGCCATATAGTTGTTCATAGTCTTCTCTTATGGTTTTTTGTATTTCTGCTGTATCCGTTGTGATTTCTCCTTTTTCATTTATAATTTTGGTTATTTGGGTTCTTTCTCTCCTCTTTTGAGTGAGTCTGGCCAGGGGGTTGTCAATTTTGTTTACCTTTTCAAAGAACCAGCTCTTGGTTTTATTAATTTTCTCTATTGTTTTTTGAGTCTCTATTTGATGGATTTCTTCTTTGATCTTTATAATGTCCTTCCTTCTGCTGACTTTAGGCCTTTTTTGTTCTTCTTTTTCTAATTCATTTAGGTGGAGGGTTAAGTTGTCCATTTGGGATCTTTCTTCTTTTTTGAGAAAGGCCTGTATTGCTATAAATTTCCCTCTGAGCACTGCTTTTGCAGCATCCCATAGATTTTGAGGAGTTGTGTCTTCATTAGCTTTTGTTTCAAGGTAGTTTTTAATTTCCTCCTTGGTTTCCTCATTGACCCATTGGTTTTTTAGTAGCATGTTGTTTAGTCTCCATGTAGTAGGTTTTTTCTCTTTCCTCTTCCCATGGTTGATTTCTAATTTCATGGCATTGTGGTCAGAGAAGATACTTGAGATAATTTCTATGCTCCTAAATTTATTGAGATTCGCTTTGTGTCCCAAGATGTGGTCGATTCTTGAGAATGTCCCATGAGCATTTGAGAAGAATGTGTATTCTGCTTTTTTGGATGTAGTGTCCTGAAGATATCAATTAAGTCTAACTTTTCTATTGTTTCCTTTAGGATCTCTGTTGCTTTATTGGTTTTCTGTCTAGAGGATCTGTCCATTGATGTGAGGGGGGTATTAAGGTCTCCTACTATGATTGTATTCTCATCAATATCTCCCTTTATGTCTGTTAATATTTGTTGTATGTATCTGGGTGCTCCTGTATTTGGGGCATATATGTTGACGATAGTAACATCCTCTCCTTGGATGGATCCCTTAATCATTAAGTAGTGTCCTTCTTTGTCTTTCTTTATGTCTTTTGTTTTAAAGTCTATTTTGTCTGATATGAGCATTGCGATTCCTGCTTTTCTGTCGTGTCTATTGGCGTGAAATATTTTTCCCCACCCTTTCACTTTCAATCTCTATGTATCTTTTGTCCTAAGGTGAGTTTCTTGTAGGCAGCAGATTGAAGGTTTTTGCCTTTTTATCCACTCAGCCACTCTGTCTTTTGATCGGAGCATTCAGTCTATTGACATTTAAGGTGATAATTGATAGATGATTATTTATTGCCATTTGAACCTCGTGTTCCAGTTGATTCTGTGGTTCTCCATTCTTCCTTTCTTTTTTGTTGGATGATCTCCTGTTATCTGCTTGAGTGTATTTTTTTTTCATTTTTTGCAAATGCAATGTTTGGTTTTGGCTTGTGGTTGCCCTGTTTTTTAAGTATGCTAACCCCATCCCATAAATGTGTGTTTTAGCCTGATGGTCCTGTAAGTTCAAACACTTCATTACTATATTAAAATTAAGAAGAGAAACATACAAACAAACAAAAAGGGTTATTTACTTCCTAACATCCCTTGCCCACATTTTATGGTTTTGATGACTCTTTTTTCTTTTTTTCTTTTTAATTTTATTTTGTTTGAAGCATGTTCATGATTAAATCTGTATGCTGGCTTATTTGAGTGACTGCTCTCTGATTGCGGTTTCCTCAGTCCTAGTTCTTCCTCTTCTTCTTCTTCTTTTTTTTTTCTTTTTTCTTCCCTTCCTTCCTTTCTTTTTGGTTTAGAGAAGCCCTTTCAATATTTCCTTTAACCTGGGTTTTGTGTTGCAGTAATTCTTTAAGTTTTTGTTTGTTGGAAAACATTTTTATTCCCCTACTATTTAAATGATATTCTTGCTGGATAGAGTATTCTAGGTTGCATATTTTTTCCTTTTAGCACTTCAAATATCTCTTGCCATTCCCTCCTGGCCTGTAGTGTTTCTGTAGAGAAGTCAGCCGATATTCTTATGGGTGTTCCCTTGTAGGTAACATTCTGCTTTTCTCTTGCTGCCTTTAGGATCCTCTCTTTATCACTAACTTTTGCCATTTTTATTATGATGTGTCTTGGTGTGGGTCTATTTGGGTTCAGTTTGTTTGGGGCCCTCTGTGCTTCTTGTATCTTGAACTCAGTATCCTTTAGATTTGGGAAGTTTCCACCAACAATTTCTTCAAATATATTTTCCATCCCCTTATCTTTTTCTACTCCTTCTGGAATTCCTATTATGCGTAGATTGGCCCGCTTTATATTATCCCATAGGTCTCTTATATTGCTTTCCAGTTTTTGGATTCGGTTTTCTGTCTGTTGACCGGATTGAGTGATTTCCATTATTCTATCTTCCATATCACTGATTCATTCTTCTGCATTATTAATTCTGGTTTTTACTGCCCTTAGTTCAGTTTGCATCTCTGCAAATGAATGTTCTAGTTTTTCTTGGCTCCTCCTTATATTTTCTAGTTCCTTTCTGAGGGTATCTGCATTACTGTTCATATCTTCTCTTAATTCCTTCAGTATTTTCACTATTTCTCTTTTGAACTCCAGGTCTGTCAGACTGCAGAGATCTGTTTCATTGTTGACTGTTCTAGGTGAGTTCTCCTGTTGGTTTGACTGGGGGTGGTTTCTCAGCTTCTTCATCTTGCTTGTTGTTTTCGTTCTCCTGAGGGAGTTGTACTCTCCGTTATCGGGCAGTGTTTGCCTTGTCACTGCCGTGGAATATTTCCTGAGGGCTGGCGTTGTTGGTCAATATTTTTTGAGGCAGTGTGGCTTTTCTGGAGTGTTGATGGGGCTAACAGGGTTTCTTTGAAGCAAAGGAGGACTTCCTGAGGGTAGACAGGACTGGGAGGTCCACACCACAATGGTAGCAGATTTCACTTGGTCATGAAGAGCTTGCTCTGGTGTTTTTAGGCTGTGGGGTTCTTGCAGGGGGTTGGCGGTGTTGGGCAGCTGTTCCTCAGGAATGCAGCACCCCCTGGGGGCTGGAGCAGCTATCTGGGTCACTGAGAACCTAAGAGGCTCTTCCCTAGGGCAGCCCAACTCAGAAGGATGGCCTGAGAATGTAGGCAGATCTTTTCACAGTCTGGCCAAGCTTGTTGCAGCTTTTCTGGGCTGCAGGGGCTCTTCTAGGGGGCTGGTGGTGCTGAGCAGCTATTCCGCTGGAGTGGGGCACCCCCTAGGGGCTTGGGCGGGTAGCAGGGCCACTGGAAACCCTAGAGACTCCTCCCCAGGGCAGCCCGACTCAGAAAGACCGTCTGAGATCTTTTCCCGGCTTGGCCAGGCTTGTTGCAGCTTTTCTGGGCTTCAGGGGGTCCTGCCTGGAGCTGGCAGTCCTATGCAGCTGATCCACTAGGGCACCCCCTGGGGGCTTGGGCGGGTAGCAGGGCCATTGGAAACCAAAGAGGCTCCTCCCCAGGGCAGCCTGACTCAGAAAAACCGTCCAGGAATTAGGCAGATCTATTCACTGCCTGGCTAGGCTTGTTCTAGCTTTTCTGGGCTGCAGGCCTTTTCTCGGGGGCTGGTGGTGTTTGGTGTTGCTCTGCGGCAGTGTAGCCCCTCCAAAGGGCAAGCAGGCCTGTGCAGGGACAGCCCCTGCAGTGGTAGGCTTCAGGCAATTGTTGAGGCCAGCCCTCCTGGATGGCAGGCAGCCCCAGGTCCGGTGAGAGCATAGAGGATGGCGGGGGTGGGGGAGGGGATGCACTGGGAAGCACAGCTTTCAGCTAGCTAATGGGCCTGTAAGCTTGCTGTGGCGTGGGGAGTATTCTATGGGGACCCACCCCTTCTTCTCTCCCCTCCCCAGCACGGGCGCAGACCAGGCTCTTTTCCCAGGTTCCCTCTGATGCGGCTTTCCACTTCCCCGCCCCTAGAGTATTGCTCCCTTCCTCTGTGACAGCTTTGTTTTCTAGTCTCCCAGGCAGTCTCTGCCCCGTCGAATGGTTTCTAGACCTCCCAAGCAGTTTCCGCTCAGCCTGGCCCCCCCCAGCCCGGGGACTAACCTCTGGAGCCTAGGTCTCAGTGCCCAGCCCCCACCCAGGCGTCCCCCGGCCCTTTCTCGGGGACCAACCTTTGGAGCCGAGGTCTCGGTGCCCAGCCCCCACCCAGGCATCTCAATTTTTGGTGACTGTGCCTGTAGTTCAGATGGTCCGTTCGGTACTTGATCGGCTTTTCCGTACTCCAACTTACTGCTACACTCTTCTCTGCATCTGGAGATTCCTCTGGTTCATTTGATCTTTCCCCCGTGTAGGTGACTTTCCAGGGTGCGGGATCCCTTTCTCCTCCGCAGTTCCCTTTCGGGAGCCCCCGTCCTGCTCGGATTCACCTTCTCTCACTCTCCTCTTTTTTCTCCCGTTCTTCCCCGTAATGTCACGAACTTCTTGCCATTATTGGAGTTTAGGTTCTTCTACCAGTGATTGGTTGCTGTTCTGTGCGAGGCATTTATTCTGTAGATGTGCTTTTTTTTGTTGTGTTTGTGGGAGAGGGCGAGCGTGTCCCCCTACTCCTCCGCCATCTTGTCCTCTCTCGGAAATTATTCTTTAATTAATCTAGACAGAGAGTTGAATATCTCTGATTCAGTCTTGTATTTGTTCTACATCCAGAGAAAATTCTCACTAGCACCCACTTACTATGAAATAATCTAATGTTTTTCACTGTAAAACAAATGTTTTATCCAGATTTAAGTTTAAAAGATGATTAAGTTGAGAACAGTTTGAATAACATTTAAATCTAATATCCTGAAATATCTTTAACTTAATACTAAGTACTCCTTTTCATTCTCTATAATAGAAATAAATAAAAGACTAGTTACCTTCAAATAATTCATGACATAAATCTATTAAAATTTAAATATTAATCAACAATAAATGCAACCAAAGCTATAGAAAAAAGAATTTTTCTGTGGCTGCACAATAAAATGAAGGTATAGATAATTGCTGTGACCTCAGATATGGAGAATTCTTCATAAGATATATTGAGGAGTTCCCTGGTGGCCTAGCGGTTGAGGATCTAGCATCATCACTGCAATGGCTGAGGTCACTGCTGTGGAATGACAAAAGTTCAAACTCTGGCCTGGGAACTTGTCTATTCCCTGGACAGCACCAAAAAAAAAAAAAAAAAAAAAAGAAAGAGAGAGAGAAAGAATATAGGGTGCCTGAAGTCCCAGGCTAAGAATATTGCTTATTGGATCAAATATCTTTCTCTTTCTTGCATTTTTTGACAACTTTATTTAGCTATAATTGATATACAAAAAACTGCAGATATTGAATGCATACAATTTGATAAGTTTGGACACAGGCAAACACCTGTGATTGTGGTGTGCCATCACCACAATCAAGGTATCAGACATATTCATCACCTTCAAAATTTATCTTTTTTTTTTTTTGTCTTTTTGCTATTTCTTTGGGCCGCTCCTGTGGCATATGGAGGTTCCCAGGCTAGGGGTCGAATCGGAGCTGTAGCCACCAGCCTACGCCGGAGCCACAGCAACGCGGGATCCAAGCCGTGTCTGCAACCTACACCACAGCTCACAGCAACGCCGGATCGTTAATCCGCTGAGCAAGGGCAGGGATCGAACCCACAACCTCATGTTTCCTAGTCAGATTCGTTAACCACTGCGCCACGATGGGAACTCCCAAAATTTATCTTGTATCCATTTCTTTTTCATCTCGTTTTTGTTTTTGTTTTGTTATAAGAATGTATAACATGAGATCTATACTTTTAACAAATTTTTTAAAAGCACAATATAGTATTCACTATAGGCCTTATGCTATACAGCAGATGTATAAAACTAATTAATTTTGCATAATTGCAACTTTATACCAACTGAAAAACTCCCCATCCCCCTCTCCCCCCAAACCATAGTGATCACTGTTCTATTTTTTGCTATGATTTTGACTCTTAGGTACCACATGTAAGTGGAATCATGCAACATTTGTCCTTCTGTGACTTATTTCACTTAATGCTCTCCAGATTCATCCATGTTGTTGCAAATGGAAGAATTTCCTTCTTTTTTAAGGTGGAATAATATCTTATTGCATGTATATACCATGTTTTCTTTATCTATCTCTGTCATTGGACATTTGTATTGTTTCCATAACGTGGCTATTGCGTTTATACCATATTGGCTATTCTATTGTGAATAGAATACGTAGATTTTAGAGACCAATGTATAACATATGGACATTAACAAAATTAAATTTCTGAACTGTTTCTTGCTTTTTTACTTTACATTTTAATTACTTCATTTCCAGTCATAGTTATTTTAACATTTTCAAAATTAGCTTGGTTAATTAATCTATCACTAGTCTTAAACTTAGTAGCTGAAATATTTGAACATTTTTGCTACTGAATAATCTAGAATTTACTTCAACTGTAGGATTTGATTTTTTTTTTAGGAATCTTATTTTGAATTGCATAATGTCCCTTAAAAATATATTACACAGTTGAAACCTGATTAAAATAATAATTGACTTCAATTTTATATTCCTACATCAGTGAAATAAAGAGGTTCTAAAATATTAGTACACTTGGAAGAGAAAAAAAGCAATTTGTGTGACTGCACTTCCTTCTACCTCTGAAATAATGGATAATATTCTCCATGGTATAGATAATTTCCTTTTCTAAGAAAAACCCATGTGCAGAACTCAAGGCATGGCCAGACAGGCAGAGCGATGTGGGTGTGTATTTTAAGGGTGTAAAGATATTTGCATGTGGGAGAAGAAGGATATTAGGAACCCTGGAAAGAGGCAAAAAAGGAGACAAAGATCTTGACAGAAGCTAAGGATGAGATTGGTGCGAGGAATCTCAATATGAAATAAGTAAGGCCACTTAAGAACTTGAATGTCGGAGTTCCCGTCATGGCGCAGTGGTTAACAAATCCGACTAGGAACCATGAGGTTGCGGGTTGGGTCCCTGCCCTTGCTCAGTGGGTTAAGGATCCGGCGTTGCCGTGAGCTGTGGTGTAGGTTGCAGACGCGGCTCAGATCCCGTGTTGCTATGGCTCTGGCGTAGGCCGGTGGCTACAGCTCCGATTCAACCCCTAGCCTGGGAACCTCCATATGCCGCGGGAGCGGCCCAAGAAATGGCAAAAAGACAAAAAAATAAATAAATAAAATAAAAAAAAGAACTTGAATGTCCAATATCATATTTTATGTTCTTATGCCGTAGCAATAAATATGACTTTAAGGCTTAACTCTTTGAAAGAGGGCATAAAATACACCAGTTATCTTTCCCAATTACACAGCAATGCTGGAAGCCTATGTACCTGACAGTGTTGCTGCAGGAAAGGGGACAGCCACCTGAACTACAGTTGTCTTTAAGCCTGCATTGCATTCAAAACCGTTACGTCAGGGTATATTTGTTAAGGGAGCATAACCTGCTCTTCTGATTAATACTGTAAATGCATTGAGGAATGGTGGGTTTAAGGTGATATCTAGTGAATGTAATGGAAGTGCAACAGCCAGAGTATCCTCGAATTGGCAAAATCATCCATAAATCGGATTCAGTCAGTAGAATCAGTGTTTTGGCATCCAAGATGCCATGAAGAAGCTTGCCCCTCTCCCGCTCCACCTTTTTATGATGTAGGTGAGGAAAGGCTTCAATGTGAGACATAAACAGATAAGAATAAGGTTCCATATGCATGAATAACAAAGACAACTAAACAGGGAAATGAATGAGAATACCAGTAACAGCAGCCAGTAGCTTTGAAAGAAAATGGACATAGGTTGTTGGCGAAAAGTTAATAACAGTTTCCTTGGGAAATTAAGTTCGACACAGTCCCTGCTACTGAGGAAGAAGATATCCTTGATCCGGAGCCAGGCATTCTGAGCAGGACTGGGTATACAGTGGGCAGGGGCCAATGTGAAATGGATATGGGAAGCCCTTAGCTCAAAAACTAGAGGAACTCTTTTTTTTTTTTTCTTGCTTATTATTTTAATTTTTTTTCTGCTGTACAGCATGGGGACCAAGTTCCTCTTACATGTACACATTTTGTTTTTCCCACACTTTGTTCTATTGCAATGTAAGTATCTAGACATAGTTCTCGATGCTACTCAGCAGGATCTCCTTGTAAATCCATTCCAAGTTGTATCTGGTAACCCCAAGCTCCCGGTCCCTCCCACTCCCTCCCTCTCCCCCTGGGCAGCCACAAGTCTATTCTCCACGTCCATGATTTTCTTTTCTGTGGAAAGGTTCCTTTGTGCTGGATATTGGATTCCAGTTATAAGTGATATCATATGGTATTTGTCTTTGTCTTTCTGGCTCATTTCACTCAGTATATGAGAGTCTCTAGTTCCATCCATGTTGCTGCAAATGGCATTATGGCATTCTTTTTTATGGCTGAGTAGTAGTCCATTGTGTATATATACCACCTCTTCCGAATCCAGTCCTCTGTCGATGGACATTTGGGTTGTTTCCATGTCCTGGCTATTGTGAAGAGTGCTGCAATGAACATGTGGGTGCATGTGTCTCTTTTAAGTACAGTTTTGTCCGGATAGATGCCCAAGAGTGGGATTGCGGGGTCATATGGAAGTTCTATGTATAGATTTCTAAGGTATCTCCAAACTGTTCTCCATAGTGGCTGTACCAGTTTACATTCCCACCAACAGTGCAGGAGGGTTCCCTTTTCTCCACAACTCCCCCAGCACTTGTTATTTGTGGGTTTATCAATGATGGCCATTCTGACTGGTGTGAGGTGGTATCTCATGGTAGTTTTGATTTGCATTTCTCTTATAATCAGCGATGTTGAGCATTTTTTCATGTGCTTGTTGGCCATCTGTATATCTTCCTTGGAGAAGAGTCTGTTCAGGTGTTTTGCCCATTTTCCATTGGGTGATTGGCTGTTTTGCTGTTGAGTTGAATAAGTTGCTTATATATTCTAGAGAGTAAGCCCTTGTCCGTTGCATCGTTTGAAACGATTTTCTCCCATTCTGTAAGTTGTCTTTTTGGTTTTCTTTTGGGTTTCCTTTGCTGTGCCAAAGCTTGTCAGTTTGATGAGGTCCCATGGGTTTATTTTTGCTCTTATTTCTGCTGCTCTGGGAGACTGACCTGAGAAAATATTCATGAGGTTGATGTCCGAGAGTGTTTTGCCTATGTTCTCTTCTAGGAGTTTGATGGTGTCTTGTCTTATATTTAAGTCTTTCAGCCACTTTGAGTTTATTTTTGTGCATGGTGTGAGGGTGTGTTCTAGTTTCATTGCTTTGCATGCAGCTGTCCAGGTTTCTCAGCAATACCTGTTGAAAAGACTGTCTTTTCCCCATTTGATGTTCTTGCCTCCCTTGTCAAAGATTAATTGACCATAGGTGTCAGGGTTTATTTCTGTGTTCTCTATTCTGTTCCATGGGTCTGTCTGTCTGTTTTGATGCCAGTTCCACACTGTCTTGATGACTGTGGCTTCGTAATATTGCCTGAAGTCTGGGAGAGTGATGCCTCCTGCTTGGTTTTTGTTTCTCAGGACTGCTTTGGCAATTCTGGGTCTTTTGTGGTTCCATATAAATGTTTGGATTGTTTTTTGTAGTTCTGTGAAAAATGTCCTGGGTAATCTGATAGGGATTGCATTGACTCTGTAGATCGCTTTGGGTAGTATGGCCATTTTTACAATACTAATTTTTCCAACCCAGGAGCATGGAATATCTTTCCACTTTTTTACATCTTCTTTAACTTCCTTGATTAAAGTTTTATAGTTCTCGGCATATAAGTCCTTTACCTCCTTG
Source organism: Phacochoerus africanus (assembly GCF_016906955.1). NCBI lineage: Eukaryota > Metazoa > Chordata > Mammalia > Artiodactyla > Suidae > Phacochoerus > Phacochoerus africanus. The sequence goes on from NC_062547.1 coordinate 38,140,858, forward strand.
GTCAGGTGTATTCCGAGGTATTTGGTTTTTTGAGGTACAATTTTAAAAGGTATTGTATTTTTTTATTCCTTTTCTAATACTTCATTGTTGGTGACAGGAACTCTAAAACAGGGATAGCAGAGCGTTAAATCAAGCAGGCTGCCCTTCTGAATGTGGGGCCTTGGGAAATTGCACAGATTATAAATCCATAAAGCTGGCATTGATCCTGAGCTTTCAGTCCTACTGTCCCTCACCCACTGGACTTTGTATGTGTTTATAAAGTGTAGCTTCAAATTATTATTGTTCCATTTCATCATTCTGCAACATTCCTCTTTATCCCTAGTTATGCTTTTTGCCTTAAGTCCTGTTTGATCAAAATTCGAAGCATTTTTCTTTGTTCTGGTTTCACCAGTTTATGAGATTTACATTCTCTAAGAGCTTTATCTTTGCTGTTGTTGCTGAGTTTAATTTAATTTATGTAAGAACAAAGATATTCAATAATGTTTCTAACCTCTAGCTTCTGGCATAGATGTCTAAATTACACAACCCAAGAACTTTTATATTTCTATTTGAAAGGATTTTTTTCTTCTTTATTTCTGCAAATAACATAGCTTCCTGAAGAATGAAATACAAAAACATAATTTATTTTTCTTGCCGTGACTATAAACTATCTGATGGTTTATTTATTTATGTATTATTTCATTTGGGTATAGTTAATTTACAATGTCACGTTAGCTTCAGGTATATACCAAAGTGAATCAGTTATACATATATATATATCCATTCTTTTTTTTCCCCTTATAGGTTTTTACTGAACATTGAGTAGACTTCCCTGTGCTATACAGTAGGTCCTTGTTTTTATATATAGTAGTGGATAAAGAAAAATGGCCTTATACATTCAGTTTCATTTTCAAATTATAAAGAGTTTATAAGTTATCATTACTGTTCTTAACAACAACAAATCGGAACAAACGGAAAATAAGTGATTTTTCTTGGACACATCTGAGAACTGAGTTATGGGGCGAATTGCTACCCAAGATAGGGAGAGACACAGGGACATAACCAAAATCTTCTTAAATGGAAGAGAAGCTATTGGAACCCTAAAGTGGGAGGATAACTTAAATGGAAATTTTGAGAAATTGGTGGAGACTCAGTGTGAACTAGTATGGTGACTACAATATGGAGAGGATGGGAGACAAAGTGTAGATGTTGCTGTGAAGGTGTTTTATAGATGAGATTAAAGTTTAAATTAGTACACTAAGTAGAGCAGATTACCCTCCATAATGTGGGTGGGTATTACCCAATCAGTTGAAGGGCATAAGAGAAAAAGATCAGGGTCCCCTCAAGAAGAGGGGTATAGTTAATTTACAATGTCACATTAGCTTCAGGTATATACCAAACTGTGTTTGGACTCAAGCTGCTACATCAGCACTTCCCTAGGTCTCCACTCTGCTGACCTTTCCTGCACATCTGTCAACAATAAAGTAACTAAATATGTAAGTAAGAATAGACAAATCTCCTGTGCATAAAAATTCCAAATAATTCATGTAGATCCTCCACTTCCAAAGATGTAAACATAACTCCTACTGTTTAAGTATGGACTGTATAAAAAATATTTCTTCCAAAGCTTACAGAATGGAAAGAATGGAACCTGATAAACACTACCTCAGCCAGATGACTATGGTTTAACATCAATAGTGATACATCATTTTGAGAACATATACCCTTGATATGATGTGAAGAGAATGGCACTTACCTCATTGTCTAAAATATATAGCCTGTCTAACCATTATATAAAAACAGCAAACAAATTCCAGAGGTGGACATTCTACAATATACCTGGTTGTATTCCTCAATGTTATCAAGGTCATTAAAAAAAAAGAAAATTTAAGAAACTGTCACATCAAGAGGAGCCTAAGAAGAAATAAAAACTAAATATAATGAGATATCATGGATAGCACTCTGACACATAAAAGGGACATTAGGTAAACACTAAGGAAATATATATATAGACTTTAGTTAATATATATATAGACTTTAATTAATAATGTATTAATGTCAGTTCATTAATTTCGGCAAATGTACCATATTACAATATACAGTGTGTTCCATATTATGGTTCATAGTATGTACCATATTGAAGGTCTTTCTTTTTTTTCTTTTTAGGGCTGCATCCACTGCATATGGAAGTTCTCAGGCTAGGAGTTGAGTTGGAGCTGCAGCTGCCAGCCTACGCCACAGCCACAGCAACAAGGAATCCAAGCAGCAACCTCGGATCGTTAACCCACTGAGCAGGGTCAGGATACTAGTCGGAGTTTGTTACCTGCTGAGCAACAATGGGAACTCCCTGAAGGTCTTAATAATAAGAGAAACTGGGTGTGGAATATGGGAACGCTCTGTACTCTCTGCATTTTTTCTGTAAACACAAAAAAAATCTAAAATAGTTCGTTTTTTAAAAAGGAGGTATTGGAATCTATATTTGCAAACAAAAGCAAAAAATCTCAAAGGTGAATTTATTTTCTTAGTGTTATTATTTATAAGGAAAAAATCTTTATCAGTGGTTTTACATATTTATCATTTATTCATTCATTCATTTATTCATTTACTGTAAGGTAGGCACATTAATTTGATACACTTACATATTGTAAAATGATCACTACCATAGCATTAACTAACACCAATATCACCTCACATAATCACCATTTCTTTTTCATAGAGAGAAATTTAAAATCTATGCTTTTAGCAACTTTCAAATGCATAACAGTATAGTTATATATATGTGTATATTGTGCTTGTATATATATATATATATATATGTATACATACATACAGTTTCAAGTATATAACAATATCATTAGCTATAACCACCATGCTTTCATTAGATCTTCAAAACTTATTCACCTTATAACAGAAAATCTGTACTCTTTGGGCAACATCCCCCCATCCCCCACTCTTCAGCCTCTGATGACACCATTCTACTCTATCAGAGGTTCTATTTATTTATTTTTATTATTTTTATTTTTATTTTTTTGTCTTTTCTAGGGCTGCTCCTGCGGCATACAGAGGTTCCCAGGCTAGGGGTCTAATTGGAGCTGTAGCCGCCGGCCTACGCCAGAGCCACAGCAATGCAGGATCTGAGCCGCGTTTGCCACCTACACCAAAGCTCACAGCAACACCGGATCCCTGACCCACTGATCGAGGCCAGGGATCGAACCCGCAACCTCGTGGTTCCCAGTCAAATTTGTTAACCACTGCGCCACAATGGGAACTCCGTAAATTATTTCTTAAAGATGAAGTATAAACTAATTGAACACTAACAGACATGAGAGTCTGATTTTTAAACTACTGACTTCAGGTTCACTTCTTCCCTAAAGCCTACTAACATATATTTTCTAACTAGGTTTTCTCTAAATTGTTAAAATCCAAAATTTTAGGAAATGGTCAAACCATTTTGTAAGAAATGGTCAAACATGATCATTTATATTAATTTTAAGTCTTACACAAATGCTGTGAAATGACTGCTGGGAACTGAAGTTTGGTACTTGGTAATCATTCTCTACATGGAGTAAAACATGAGCTACTGCAGCTGCCAACCCGGAGCACCCTGAGCGGCTCTCAGGGTGGAGACCAGGAGAGGGACACTCTGTGTTTTGGGGAAACTGGAAGAGCAAGTTTTCAGATAGTTAGATATTCTTAGGAGAAGATTTTATGAGCTCAGTTCTTTTTTTTTTTTTTTTGTCTTTTTAGGGCCGCACTTGTAGGATATGGAGGTTCCCCGGCTAGGGGTCAAATCAGAGCTATAGCCGCTGGCCTATGCCATAGCCACAGCAACTTAGGATCTGAGTTGCATCTGCAACCTACACCACAGCTCATGGCAACACTGGATACTTAACCCACTGAGCAAGGTCAGGGATTGAACCTGCGTCCTCACTAGTCCTCACGGTAACTAGTCAGATTCGTTTCCACTTGAGCCATGGTGGGAACTGCTCTGAGCCCAGTTCTTGCATCTCCTCATATTTAGAAAAACACTAAAACCCTTCATGGTGATGTCTGCTCCTCAGGGCTAATAGTAACCTTCACGAGGCCAACAGCAAATTTTGTAAAATTCATGCTTGGCCGATTGCACCTCCCCCTTCACCTTTATCACTTATATCTTGATATACCCCTTTCCTTTTTGGGGTGGTATGTCATAGCTGTCTGAAATACTGCCTCCTGGGCTGTAAAGTGGACAAAACAAAAATTGTCACAATCATCTGTGAATGCGTCAGTTCCAAGGATGGGTGAATGAGCCCTGAGGGAACTCAAGAAAAAACAAAGACTACTGGCCCATCGCTGAGATGAATATCTAAGGAGTGATTCCAATAAGACCAGCCCTTTACATCTTCCCATAGAAACTGGTTTTTTTTGTAAATCTTTTTCTGTAAATCTGGTTATCTGTAAATCTTTTGTTCCTACCACCTTCCCTTTGTTGCAAAAACTCATATATCCTAGGTTCCCTCCCTGGCCTCCTCGAGCAGTTTCTCAGGGCTACCCGAGGTGTTATTGCCTGGACTTAAGTCCTAATTTTGCCCCAAATAAAACTTAACTCTCAATTTTCAGTGTGTGCACATTTTTTAAGTCGACACTGCCAAAGCCTGACTGTTTTCCAGTGAGTGACTTTTTGGATAGGTTAAGAAACTCAGAATTAATAGGTGAATTTCTGCTTTCCATTTTCTGCCTCTGGTGTCCTAATACTGCTCTCTTCATTGAGGAAAAACGCCATAGTAGATGGGAGGTGCAAATGAAATCATTCCTGGCTGCAACCGAACTCCCTAATACAGAAAGTAAGTTGGTGTTTACCTCTGAGAGGCAGTGAACCAGTATGTCCAAGAATCTTTAGCAGATTTATCCCCTATTTCAGCAAATAGGTTATAGCTATAGATCAATCCAAGAGACAAATTAAAAGCACTTTATCTGCTTAACACAGGCCAGCAATATCAAAGCATCCAGTCCCTTAGAGAAAATATGGTTCAATGAAATTGAACATATTTAGCTAACTTTTTGTAAAGTTGGAGCATTCATTGGCGCATACAGAATTGGTAATTGTACATGTAAGTAGTTTTTTGTTCAGTGAACATCTGTTTGCAGTCCAAATGAGCTGGTTAATGAAAAGGGAGATAGCAAAGAATGGTATCATCTGTCTTTTGAAGATTTACCTTTGATATTTAATACACAATACACAAATTTTCCACTGCCACCTAAGCATAATTTCTATGCCCTAAAAGCATTCTCTGTTTTAAAAATTGAGAAAGGATAATCATGTATTCATGAGCAGCTACTATATTTTCATCTTTCAAAAAGTTATCTATGAATAATGTCAAAATATGAGACAAGATCCCTGTCCTTGCCTGCTTTATATTTAGAAAGATAAAACTAAGTAGGTAAATAAAAAACAACAACAACAACAAAACAAAACAAAACAGAGTTGTTTTGCAAAGGGTAAACAACTGAGGGGAAAGGATATGCAATTTTAAATAAGAAGAACTGGATCCAAATGTTCAACATGATGGAAGCAGCAAAATGAACTTGGGCTCATTAACCTCTCTAAGTACAGTTTCCTCTTGTGATACAAAGGAGCTAATACTACATAACTCACTGGACTCTCTTGAAATTCCCATTGAGTACTGATGTGCAGGGAACAGGACAGGAAAAACTGGTATCATTCACTCCTGTGACCTTTAGACACACACATCTATTGTATCAACAGGGCTTCTATTGTATTTCCTGAGCAAGTAAGAAGTGCTGCCATTAGGGAGACAAGATTACTCCAGAGAGAGCCTCAGCTGGTGGGTGAGCTATACCACCTTTTTGGGTTTTGGGTTTTGGTGTGTTTTTTTTTTGTTTTTTTTTTTTGTTTTTTTAGGGCTGCACCTGTGGCTTATGGAAGTTCCTGGGCTAAGGGTCAAATCAGAGCTGCAGCTGTCAGCCACAGTCACAGCCACAGCAACACCAGATCTGAGCCATGTCCAAGACCTGCATCATAGCTTGAGGCAACGCCAGATCCTTAACCCACTTAGCAAGGCCCCACATCCTCATGGATACTTGCCAGATTTGTTTCTAGTGAGCCACAACAGGAACTTCTACACCAACTTTAATCTCCAAAGAGCAGATTATCATTGTGTTTTCTTCAGTGATAAATCCAAAGAGCCTGATAACAGAAGATCACTAATACACAGTTCCTAAAGAATAAATAAAAGTTTAAAAAAAATCACTTATAATTCTTACGCTATTCTATTTCTTTACCACACTTTTTCACAACACCTTATTTGTGAAATTTGGCAACATGAATGTCCTACCCCAATTTTCTGTGATATGTTTTAGAGAGTGGCATCAGCATTTTTCCTGTATATTCCATTATATACAATCCATTTCTAATCAAAAATGTTGTGTGATAGTAAAGAAACAGTATATCATTTGGTCTGAAAAATGCTTATATTTCGTAATAAAATACAACTTCAGAGAAAAATCAATACTATATTAGCTCAGAGTTTAGCAAGAATATATGAGTCAAACATACAAAGACCAGTCACAAAGAATAAAAAAGGAAAGACAATTGAAAAAGGTCAAACTTCTTATTAGAGAGAGAATTCCCAGTAAAAAATGTAATTTTTTCATTATAAGTTAATATACCACCATTTTGAAAAATGGGTTTGGAAAGGCCTAGTCACACATGAGTAAAAATGATGTTCATAGCCAACCCAGTAGATTAAAGCCAAACACATTGGGAAAGGAAAGAGCGATTATTGAAAAACTTCAAAAACTTTTAGTATTCCATTAAAAAGTTTTCTATCTGATCATTTTTTAATAGCTTTTCTATTGCAAGATTTTTATTTTATGAAGGTGAAATGGAATGCTGGTCATATCTAGTTCTTTAAAAATGTCCCAAATTATATAAAGAGAGGTTAGCTAGATAGAATGCTAAACTAGATTTCTGCTTTTTCTCTCCTTATAGTCTACTTTTCAGGCATGCTCATATTTCGTGGTCCAGTTCAACTGCTAGTTAGAGAGCAATGTATTGATTTTGAATGACATCTGTCTTCCTAAGTCTCGGTCTTTGCAACAAAGGACCATGGCTCAATTTCCATTCTGTAGGGAAAGTTCACGTTATTGAGTTTGAGAGTGATCCCTGGACCTGGGCCCAATGATTGCAATTTTGCTTTTATAATCACATTTATTAAAGTAACAGCTTTATCATGGCAGTATTAGCACCCCATATGTTCCAAAGCACTTAGAACTAAGCTTGATACAAAGATCAGACAGATAGAAAACAGGTTATGTTCTTAATTCTATTTCTTCTTTTTTTTTTTTTTTTTGGCCTTTTACCTTTTCTAGGGCTGCTCCCCTGGCATATGGAGGTTCCCAGGCTAGGGGTCAAATTGGAGCTGTAGCCACTGGCCTATACCAGAGCCACAGCAATGTGGGATCCGAGCCGTGTCTGCAACCTACACCACAGCTCATGGCAACGTTGGGTCCTTAACCCACTGAGCAAGGGCAGGGATCGAACCTGCAACCTCCTGGTTCCTAGTCAGATTTGTTAACCACTGAGCCACGATGGGAACTACTTAATTCTATTTCTTGAATTCAGCTCCTGCCACCCAACCAGCATTCTCAATTCTAACTCCCCAATTAGTATATCTAAATTTGGGTGTTATAGTGTTTTTTAATGTCCCAAATCACTAAATCTACTACTGATAGTAATGGCTAACACTACTTAAGAATTTTAACAACTTTAAATATTATAGAATCCTTTAGGGTAATTACTATTATTCTTCATTTCTTACAGATGAACTCCTTGTTCTGTTGTCCAGTAATCAGTTTCTCCAATTATGTATAGATTCAGCAAACACTTGTTGTGCTCCTGCTCTGGGTTAAGGCACTATACTGGGAAATGAAGGAACAACAGCAAATATACACATACAGCCTTTTCCTTCACAAAGAGTATAATCTAAGGAGGAAACTTGCAAATAAACCAATAGCCACAGGATTAGTACCAATAGATGCTTGCAGAGAGTGCCTTAGGGTCACAGAGGCCATCAGAATCAGACCAAGAGGGTCATGGAAGGCTTTCTTGTATAAGGAATATTTAAGCCAAATTTAGAATGAACAAGAGTTAATTAGGGTAAAATGTTTGATGGACAGAGTGTGTGTGGATGTCTATGCAGCAGATCGCATGCCAGGCAGATGAAACAATGTGTAGCATTGATTTTGATTATTTGTAAGCAAAAATGTTGACTTGTGGCAAAATACAATTTTGAGATGAGATGAAACTTTTCACCAAAAAGCTGGGGGTAGCAGGAGTGGAAGGTGGGGAGTAAGGTGAGGGTGAGCAGAGTGGGGAGTTGGGGGTTGCCCAGCTAGTAACAGAGCCCAGCTTATTGCCCGGCAACCATATTTCAAAGATATTATTTTTGCCCATACTTATCAAATTGATCATAAATTTCACTGTGAAATAAAAATACATTTTATGAGTTTATGGAAAACAATAGAAGTTAAGATTATTGATTTAGTGAGTATGCATCCTGGAAATATAACTCTTGGACAGAGAAAGGAGAGAAAGAGAGGGATTTAGGAATAGATTCTGGAGAAGGATAGGAAGATTTGCAGTAATTTCTAAATGGGAAGGGGGTGTACAAAGGTTTTCGAATGTACTCATCTTGGAGGATTTAAATGTAAACCCTCTTCTCCAGTTTGCTAACTTGTTAGGATCTAATTGGCTCTAGTTTGAATAAATTTATTCATTTCCTGTCTCTTGTTACCAACAGCAGATATAGACATACCCCACTGTTAAGCAGAAAAAAAAAGATTACTTTGTATAACAATTAATATCATTTTTTTTACTTAATTCATCTATGACAAGTATTCTATTATATGAGTAGGCGTTAGTATTATTATAGCACAGCTTTTGATATCATGAGCATTACAATCAGAGAGATTTTACTGCAGTCATCTAGACAGTTCAGGACAATCTCAACACTGGAGTCCTCTTCATAAGCTCCCCCACCACCCTGAAAACTCTTGGTAACCCTCTCTCTCACCCTCTTTCCCAAGACTGAGGTCAGCGCAGTCTGATATTTGTGTTCTATAATTCTTACTGGAGAAAACACATTTTCAAGTTCTCCCAAAAGAAGTTTTCATAAAACTCGGGGCTGGAAAACAGCTGGATCCCACCCATCACCATAGGAACACTTGCAGTACAATAGCAGTTCTTCAGAGAAGAAGCTCTCCACCAAAACCTCTCCCCTTTCTATCTTTTTGAACTTAGAAGTGGATGAAGGGGTCCATGTGTTGCAGAACAGTTTGTCTGCCTTCCCCCTGCTAAATATGTATAGGTTCAGGGTTTGTTCTCCATCTCACACTCAAAACATCAAAAACTAAGCCAAGATTTTCTAATGTATTATTATGTTAGAATTTGATATTAGTTCCAGAGGAAAGATGGCAGAAGAGCAGGGGGACACACTCGCCCTCTCCCACAAACACAACAAAAAAAAAACACATCTACAGGTTAAATGATTCACACAGAACAGCAATAATCACTGGCAGAAGAACCTCAACTCCAATAACGGCAAGAATCTCGTAACATAACTGGGTAAAACAAGAGAAAAGAAGAGAGTGAGAGAAGGGAAATATCAGGGCTGGACGGGTGTTCCCGAAAGGGAACTGTGGAGGAGAAAGGGAATGCACACCTGGAAAGTCACCTACTCGATGGAAAGATCAACCAAATTGGAGGGATCTCCAGATGCAGAGAAGAGCACATCAGTAAGTCGGAGTTCTGAAGAGCAGAGTGAGAACGGAACAGATCATCTGAACTACTGGAACAGTCACCAAAAACGGAGACGCTTGGGTGGGAGCTGGGCACTGAGACCTCAGCTCCGGAGGTTAGTCCCTGGGAACGGGCTGGGGTGGGCAGTGCGGAGACTGCTTAGGGAACTAGGAACTTGGTCGGTCAGGTTGGCAGGGAAGAGACCATCCCAGGGGTCTAGGAAGTGGTCTGTCAGATTGGAGGGGCAGAGACTGCCTGGGAGTCTAGAAAGCAGAGCATTGTAGGTGGAGCGAGCAATATGCTAAGGGCTGGGGAGTGGAAAGCCACATCAGAGGGAACCTGGGAGAAGAGCTGGATCTGCAGGAGAGGCAAGGTGCCAGTGCTGGGGAGGGTAGAGGAGGAGGGCTGGGCCACCACAGAATACTCCCCACATCACAGCGAGCTCACTTGCCCACCAGCTATCAGAAAGCTGTGCTTCCCAGTGCATCCCCCCTCCCCTACCCCATGCTCATGTGCCGGAACTGAGACTTCTTGCCATCCCAAAGGGCTGGCCTCACCATTTGTGGGAAGCTGACCACTGCAGGGGCTTTCCCTGCCCTGGCCTGCCTGCCCTCTGGAGGGGCTATACCCCTGCGGAGCAGCACCCAGCACTGGCAGCCCCCTGGAAAACGACCGTAGCCCAGAAAAGCTAGAAAAAGCTCGGCCTAGCCATGCAAAATCTGCCTCCATTCTCAGGCAGTCCTGCCAGTCCTGCCCTGGAGAAGAGTCCCTTGGGTTCTCAGCGGACCAGCTAGCCGCTCCCGCCCTCGGGGAGTGCAGCACTCCTGTGGAACAGCTGCCCAGCCCTGCCAGCCGCCTGGAAGAGCCCCACAGCCCAAAAACACCAGAGCAAGCTCTGCCCAGCCATGTGAAATCTGCTTCCATCACGGTGCAGACCTCCCAGTCCTGTCTGCCCTCAGGAAATCCTCCTTTGCTTCAGAGAGACCCTGTCAGCCCTGCCCACCCTCAGGAAAAGCCACACTGCCTCAAAGAAGACGACCAACAATGCCAGCCCCCGGGAAACATTCCACAGCAGTGACAAGGCAAACCCTACCTGGCCACAGGGAGTACAACTCTACCAAGAAAAAGAAAACAACAAGCAAGATGAAGCTGAGAAGCCACCCCTCGTTAAACCAACAGGAGAACTCACCTAAAACAGTCAACAATGAAACAGATCTCTGCAGTCTGACAGACCTGGAGTTCAAAAGAGAAATAGTGAAAATACTGAACAGTAATGCAGATACCCTAAGAAAGGAACTAGAAAATATAAGGAGGAGCCAAGAAAAACTAGAACATTCATTTGCAGAGATGCAAAGTGAACTAAGGGCAGTAAAAACCAGACTGAATAATGCAGAAGAACGAATCAGTGATATGGAAGATAGAATAATGGAAATCACCCAAACAGGACAGCAGACAGAAAACCAAATGAAAAAACATGAAAGCAATATAAGAGACCTATGGGATAATATAAAGCGGGCCAATCTATGCATAATAGGAATTCCAGAAGGAGTAGAAAAAGAAAAGGGGATGGAAAATATATTTGAAGAAATTATCGCTGGAAACTTCCCAAATCTAAAGGATACTGAGTTCAAGATACAAGAAGCACAGAGGGCCCCAAACAAACTGAACCCAAATAGACCCACACCAAGACACATTACACTAAAAATGGCAAAAGTTAGCGATAAAGAGAGGATCCTAAAGGCAGCAAGAGAAAAGCAGAATGTTACCTATAAGGAAACCCTCATAAGGTTATCAGCTGATTTCTCTACAGAAACTCTACAGGCCAGGAGGGAATGGCAAGAGATATTTGAAGTGCTAAAAGGAAAAAAATATGCAACCTAGAATACTCTATCCAGCAAGAATATCATTTAAAATAGAAGAGGAAATAAATTTTTTTTCCAACAAACAAAAGCTAAAAGAATACAGCAACACAAAACCCAGGCTAAAAGAAATATTGAAAGGGCTTCTCTAAACCAAAAAGAATGGAAGGAAAGAAAGGGAGGAAAAAAAAAAAAAAGAGGAAGAACTAGGATTGAGGAAACCGCAATCAGAGAGCAGTCACTCAAATAAGACAGCATACAGATCTAATCATGAACATGTTTAAAAAATAAAACTAAAAAGAAAAAAGGAGTCATCATAAAATGTGGGCAAGGGAAGTAAGGAAATTAATAGACTCTTTGTTAAAAATTTTTTTTGTTTCTCTTCTTAATTTTAATATAGTAATGAAGTGTTTGAACCTACAGGACCATCAGGCTAAAAAGCACAATTATAGGAAGGGGTTAGCATACTTAAAAAATGGGGCAACCACAACCCAAAACCAAACATTGCATTCGCAAAAAATGAAAAAAAAAACACTCAAACAGAAAATAATTGGAGACCAGCCAACCAAAAAGAGAAAGGAAGAATGGAGAACCATAGAATCAACCAGAACACGAGGTTTAAAATGGCAATAAATAATCATCTATCAATTATCACCTTAAATGTCAATAGACTGAATGCTCCAATCAAAAGACAGAGTGGCTGAGTGGATAAAAAAGCAAAAACCTTCAATCTGCTGCCTACAAGAAACTCACCTCAGGACAAAGGATACATATAGATTGAAAGTGAAGGGGTGGAAAAAAATATTTCACGCCAATAGACATGACAGGAAAGCAGGAGTTGCAATACTCAAATGTCAGACAAAATTGACTTTAAAACAAAAGACATAAAGACAAAGAAGGACACTATTTAATAATTAAGAGATCCATCCAGGAAGAGGATATTACTATTGTCAACATATATGGCCCAAATACAGGAGCACCCAGATACAACAAATATTAACAGACATAAAGGGAGAAACTTATGGGAATATAATCATAGTAGGAGACTTTAATACCCCACTCACACCAATGGACAGATCCTCTAGACAGAAAACCAATAAAGCAACAGAGATCCTAAAGGAAACAATAGAAAAGTTAGACTTCATTGATATCTTCAGGACACTACATCCAAAAAAATCAGAATACACAATCTTCTCAAGTGCGCATGGAACATTCTCAAGAATCAACCACATATTGGGACACAAAGCTACCCTCAACAAATTTAGGAGCATAGAAATTATTTCAAGTATCTTGTCTGACCACAATGGCATGAAACTAGAAATCAACCATAGGAAAAGAAATGAGAAAAAACCTACTACATGGAGACTAAACAACATGCTACTAAAAAACCAATGGGTCAATGAGGAAATCAAGAAGGAAATTAAAAAATACCTTGAGACAAACGATAATGAAGACATAACCTCTTAAAATCTATGGGACGCTGCAAAAGCAGTGCTCAGAGAGAAATTCATAGCGATATAGGCCTTCCTCAAAAAAAGACAAAAGATCTCAAATGGACAACTTAGCCCTCCACCTAAACGATAAGAAAAAGAAGAACAAAAAAGACCTAAAGTCAGCAGAAGGAAGGAAATTACAAAGATCAAAGAAGAAATCCATAAAATAGAGACTCAAAAAACAATAGAGAAAATTAATAAAACCAAGAGCTGGTTCTTTGAAAAGGTAAACAAAACTGACAAACACCTGGCTAGACTCACTAAGAAGAGGGAGAGAAAGAACCCAAATAACCAAAATTATAAATGAAAAAGGAGAAATCACAACGGACACTGCAGAAATACAAAAAACCATAAGAGAATACTATGAACAACTATATGCCAACAAGTTTGACAATCTGGAAGAAATGGACAATTTTCTAGAATCTTACAGCCTGCCAAAACTGAATCAAGAAGAAGAAGATCAACTGAACAGACCAATCACTAGAAACAAAATTGAAGGTGTCATAAAAACACTCCCTACAAATAAAAGTCCAGGACCAGATGGCATTACAGGCGAATTCTATCACATATATAAAGAGGATCTGATGCCCATCCTCCTTAAACTTTTTCAAAAGGTTGAAGAAGAAGGAACACTCCCAAAGACATTCTATGAGGCCACATCACCCTATTTCCAAAACCAGACAAAGATACCACCAAAAAAGAAAACTATCGCCCAATATCTTTGATGAATATAGAACCAAAAATTCTCAAGAAAATCTTAGCCAACCAAATCCAACAATACATCAAAAAGATCATACACCATGACCAGGTAGGGTTCATCCCAGGTTCACAAGGATGGTTCAACATACGCAAATCAATCAACATCATACACCACATTAACAAAAGAAAAGTCAAAAAGCATATGATCATCTCAATAGATGCAGAAAAAGCATTTGACGAAGTCCAACATCCATTCATGATCAAAACTCTTGCCAAAGTGGGTACTGAGGGAACATTCTTGAGCATAATCAAAGCCATTTATAACAAACCCACAGCAAATATAATACTCAATGGAGAAAAGCTGAAAGCCTTCTCACTCAAATCTGGAACAAGATAGGGATGCCCACTCTCACCACTGCTATTCAACATAATTTTAGAAGTCTTAACCACAGCAATTAGACAAATGAAAGAAACAAAAGGCATCTGAACAGGAAGAGAAGAGATAAAATTGTCACTGTATGCAGATGACAGGATACTATACATAGAAAACCCTAAGGACTCAGCCCAAAAACTACTTCAACTGATTAATAAATTCAGCAAAGTAGCAGGATATAAGATTAACATTCAGAAATCAGTCGCATTTCTATATACCAACCATGAAACATTAGAAAAGGAATAAAAAAATACAATACCTTTTAAAATTGCACCTCAAAAAACCAAATACCTAGGAATACACCTGACCAAGGAGGTAAAGGACTTATATGCCGAGAACTATAAAACTTTAATCAAGGAAGTTAAAGAAGATGTGAAAAAGTGGAAAGATATTCCATGCTCCTGGGTTGGAAAAATTAGTATTGTAAAAATGGCCATACTATCCAAAGTGATCTCCAGAGTCAATGCAATCCCTATCAAATTACCCATGACAATTTTCACAGAACTACAACAAACAATCCAAACATTTATATGGAACCACAAAAGACCCAGAATTGCCAAAGCAGTCCTGAGAAACAAAAACCAAGCAGGGGGCATCACTCTCCCAGACTTCAGGCAATATTACGAAGCCACAGTCATCAAGACAGTGTGGAACTGGCATCAAAACAGACAGACCGACCAATGGAACAGAATAGAGAACACAGAAATAAACCCTGACACCTATGGTCAATTAATCTTTGACAAGGGAGGCAAGAACATCAAATGGGAAAAAGAAAGTCTATTCAGCAAGCATTGCTGGGAAACCTGGACAGCTGCATGCAAAGCAATGAAACTAGAACACACCCTCACACCATGCACAAAAATAAACTCCAAATGGCTGAAAGACTTAAATATACGACAAGACACCATTCAAACTCCTAGAAGGGAACATAGGACACTCTCGGACATCAACATCATGAATATTTTCTCAGGTCAGTCTCCCAAAGCAATCGAAATTAGAGCAAACATAAACCCATGGGACCTCATCAAACTGACAAGCTTTGGCACAGCAAAGGAAACCCAAAAGAAACCAAAAAGACAACTTACAGAATGGGAGAAAATCGTTTCAAACGATGCAACGGACAAGGGCTTACTCTCTAGAATATATAAGCAACTTATTCAACTCAACAGCAAAACAGCCAATCACCCAAAGGAAAATGGGCAAAACACCTGAACAGACTCTTCTCCAAGGAAGATATACAGATGGCCAGCAAACCCATGAAAAAATGCTCAACATCGCTGATTATAAGAGAAATGCAAATCAAAACTACCATGAGATACCACCTCACACCAGTCAGAATGGCCATCATTGATAAACCCACAAATAACAAGTGCTGGGGGAGTTGTGGAGAAAAGGGAACCCTCCTACACTGCTGGTGGGAATGTAAACTGGTACAGCCACTATGGAGAACAGTTTGGAGATACCTTAGAAATCTATACATAGAACTTCCATATGACCCCGCAATCCCACTCTTGGGCATCTATCCGGACAAAACTCTACTTAAAAGAGACACATGCACCCGCATGTTCATTGCAGCACTCTTCACAATAGCCAGGACATGGAAACAATCCAAATGTCCATCGACAGAGGACTGGATTAGGAAGAGGTGGTATATATACACAATGGACTACTACTCAGCCATAAAAAAGAATACCATAATGCCATTTGCAGCAACATGGATGGAACTAGAGACTCTCATATACTGAGTGAAATGAGCCAGAAAGACAAAGACAAATACCATATGATATCACTTATAACTGGAATCCAATATCCAGCACAAAGGAATCTTTCCACAGAAAAGAAAATCATGGACGTGGAGAATAGACTTGTGGCTGCCCAGGGGGAGAGGGAGGGAGTGGGAGGGACCGGGAGCTTGGGGTTACCGGATACAACTTGGAATGGATTTACAAGGAGATCCTGCTGAGTAGCATCGAGAACTGTGTCTAGATACTTACATTGCAATAGAACAAAGTGTGGGAAAAACAAAATGTGTACATGTAAGAGGAACTTGGTCCCCATGCTCTACAGTGGAAAAAAATTAAAATAATAAAACAAGAAAAAAAAGAATTTGATATTAAATCCAAACAATAAGAATTTAAACATTTCTTGCAGAACTGTCTGATATTGTTATATTATTCAAACAATATTAGGAAAATAAAATATTTTTCAGGAAGTACTCTTTCAATATCAGCACTGGGTTCTAGACCCCTTTTTTGTACCCATTAGGGTGAAAAAATATCCAAGTTATTGTTTTGAAATCAACTGAATGAAAAATGTATAAAGCAAAATCATGTTTATAGGAGACTCATAGATCAGGAAAAGAACTAAGAAACCATCTTTTTCCTCTTATTATAATTTTGTCTATTATAAATTTGTCTTCCTATGCGACTGTCTTAAATAGTTCCTCGTGAAGAATAGCCCATGTTATTTAAAGCAACCGTAAGTCACCTAACGATGGCACAAAAATAGTTAAGCCATAAAACTATAGCCAATAAGATGTTTAATAGTTCTATTGCTTCTAAACAAGTATAATCCAGTCTGAAAAATGGAGGTTCTTACTTTTATAGATTCATAATCCCTTATCTGAAATTCTTGAAGGAAGATTATTTTGGAGTTCATAATTTTTATGATTTTTAGGAAAGTAGTATTTGCATAATGTGGATATTACTCTATTCCCCAGAGGGATCCAGGACAGTATCTTCTAATCTAATCCATGAATATAACTGCAATGAATTATGTGACTCTTTACAATAAATGGGAGGAATAACCATTAAATAGATTCAGATCAGTTCAAGTTTTGCCATGAAACAAGTTATGAACTCTTTTCATATTCTGACACTTTTAGAATTCAAAATTGTGGCTCTGTGCTTGTGAACACATACCACCTTGAGACAAAATTCTTAACTGGCTGACATTAAAACACAAAACACTTGAGTTACAGGATATAGGAGGTGTCCCAGGGCCATGTAAATAGAAAAGAAAGTCATTCTTCAATAAGAAGTTACTATTTGCTCTTTGGAAGGAACTTAAACCTCTTCTTCATAAAGAAAATTGAAAACTATTACTTTTCTTAAAGGTAATTTTAGCCAATAAATTTACACTAGGATTAACATAGTGTAAAGAAGTAAGACTTGCTAGCCAAAAATGCTTCTTCGGCATTATTTCTAGCTGAAAATAATCAAGGCCCAGAATTCCCATTATGGTTCATCAGTAATGAACCCGACTAGTATCCATGAGGATGTGGGTTTGATCCCTGGCCTTGCTCAGTGGGTTAAGGATCTGGCATTGCCATGAGCTATGCTGTAGTTCACAGACACAGCTTGGATCCTCCATTGCTGTGGCTGTGGTTTAGGCCAGTGGCTACAGCTCCAATTTGACCCGTAGCCTGGGAACTTCCACATGCTGCAGGTGCAACCCTAAAAAGTCAAAAATAAAAATAAAATCAAGGCCCAAAAGACTTAGGAAGAAACTGACCTTTCCCCTAATTGCCTAAAAGAATGTAGATAGAGGACCTGTCCCAGGAATAAACTAGGTGTACAGATAAGGAGGAACCTAGCAAAGTCTACTTGTTAAAATTCCTCTCTCGGAGTTCCCGTCGTGGCGCAGTGGTTAACAAATCCGATCAGGAACCATGAGGTTGCGGGTTCGATCCCTGACTTGCTCAGTGGGTTAACGATCCGGCGTTGCTGTGAGCTGTGGTGTAGGTCGCAGACGCGGCTCGGATCCCTCGTTGCTGTGGCTCTGGCATAGGCTGGTGGCTACAGCTCCGATTAGACCCCTAGCCTGGGAACCTCCATATGCCGCGGGAGCGGCACAAGAAATGGCAAAAAGACAAAAAAAAAAAAATTCCTCTCTGCATCTCATTGTCAGTGCATGTCCCAGGAAAAATTTATTTACCAAACATTAGCATTCTATCCCCATATGAATTGTCTTCCTTCCCTTTGAAGTCCTAACCTGCTATGCTCCAAATACCTTGTCTTTAGCTGAAAATGGTATTTAAGGTGAGAAGTTCTGCCATTTTGGCAATTTACTCAGCTTTTCTATTTCTCCCACATGTACATGCTGTAAAACTTTTGTTTGACTTCCTCCTATGACTCTGTCTCACGTCAGTTTGATTCTTAGACCAGCCAGAAGAACCTAGAAGAGTTGAGAAAAACATTTTCCTCCCCAAGAGTAGCAAAGGATACTTACAAGGCAATAAGAAAATCTAGAAAACTGAAGGTGAAATACTTTTCCTAACCACTTTGGTAAGTGTGTTTCATCAATTTTTCAAACAATTTTTTGCATTTTCCAAAATGACTGGAAATTAAAATCACAAACCTATTCTATATGTTATAGTTTTGAAAGTATGAATATTTATGTTAACTCTCTAGTAACTAACCTAATAATTCTCAATTTATAGTGAGAGTTGAGCTACTTATCAATAAAGCCTGAGTTGAAGAAACCGTATATTTATTTCATTCATGCAGAACAATTCCACAGCTAAACATCTAATTCCAGTGTAGGCAGATTTGGTGGCACAGTTCTGTAATAGGTGATGCCTATTTTCCTGCCAGATTGCCTGTATGCATATGCCACCTATTTCATAATATGTGAAATAATATGTATACTTAGAAAATTAACTAACAACAGGGTAATTTTTATCCTGCCAAATTCCAGACATAATAAGTTGGGAGATGTCCACATAGATTTTAAGGATTCTTTTTTTTTTTTTTTGTCTTTTTGCCATTTTCTTGGGCCGCTCCCACGGCATGTGGAGGTTCCCAGGCTAGGGGTCCCATCGGAGCTGTAGCCACCAGACTACGCCAGAGCCACAGCAACGAGGGATCCGAGCCGCGTCTGCGACCTACACCACAGCTCACAGCAACGCCGGATCGTTAACCCACTGAGCAAGTCAGGGATCGAACCCGCAACCTCATGGTTCCTGATCGGATTTGTTAACCACTGCGCCACGACGGGAACTCCCAGATTTTAAGGATTCTTATCTTCCTTTTGTTTTGCAAAAAAAACTTAGCCAATGTCAAGTGTTTTTGTTTGTTTGAGTGTATCTGAGCTGCAGGCAGTTGAGATCACTAGTCTAGGTGGAAAGTAAGGCTAATTGCTTAAATATTTACTACAACAGAAAAAATTCTATAAGGCAAAGTCATTTCTGTCCTCCTTTGGTAAAAGTATTTGTTGAATGATTACTAAAATTTTGCAGAGTATAAAAAACAAAAAGTGGAGTTTCTGTTGTGGCTTAGTGTGTTAGGAATCCTACTGGTATCCATGAGGATGTGGGTTGAATACCCGGCTTCACTCAGTAGGTTAAGGATCTGGCCTCAAGGTGTAGTGTAGGTTGCAAACATGGCTCAGATCCCATATTGCTGTGGCTGTGGCATAGGCTGGCAACTTCAGCTCCAATTTGACCCCTAGCCTTGTGAGGAGCTTCCAGATCCACAGGTGTGGCCTTAAAAAGCAAAATAAATAAATAAACAAATAATGAATACATAAAATTTTTAAAATAATAATAAAAGAAAAAGTACTGAAAAAGTATTTTCTGAGGTTGTTTTACATCAAAATAATTGCAATAAAAGTATTTGTCAATATATCTAATGAAGAAAGGAAAGATCATTTCACATTTATTTATATCATTGAATGACTTTTATTTCTACGTTCCACTGCCTGAGTCCTGTGGGGTATTTAATTCCCAAATACCCCACAAGATACACAATACATGAAACAAAAAGATAATCATGAAACACACCTGGAATATAAACTTCCATAGAATATTTTAGAACAATTAATTTTATATTAAAATAAGATATATTTTAAAGTAGAATTTTAAAAACTTGCATGATCTTTTAAAATAAAATTCTAGATTTCAGGGGTTCCCATTGTTGTGTAACAAGATCTGTGGTATTTCTGGAGCACTGGGACTCAGGTTCCATCCCTGGCCCTGCACAGGGGGTTAAGGATCAGATGCTGCTGTTGGTTAATTACTAACCAACACTTTAAACAAAAATTATCTGAGTGAAGACGAAATTTTTATTTTTTTAATTTAAACTGAGTCATTAATTTAAAAAATAAAAATATTTATGATTTTAGCGTTCATTGTCTCATTGCCAATGTGAAGAATACATGTCACTTTGCTCTTACACCTATATGTATGCAAAATTAATAGTGATATGAATTGTTTAATGTTGCAAAATATCCCTAGTTTCCATGTGCAGTGCAGTGGTTGTAAACATTGTGCTAGATTGTGAGGGATCATAAACTGCAGCAAAAAGAGAAGCAAGAGGAAAAAAGGACACTCAGCATTACTATAAAAGTATTCTTCTGTGTGCAAGAATCATTTGCATTCATCCTCTCTCACAGAAATAATTTAACAGATTAATTAATTTTCGTTTCTCTTAAGCAAGCATTTCTGCCTCTCAAATCATTCCTGCCCTTTAAACAATGTGTTTTTAGCATCAGCAGTAGTACAAGCTGTGTATCTTCACAGCATGAATGCTTTATCTTATTCCAAAGACATAAGGCAAATAATATGGAAAAATATTTCCCTAGTGCACAGATAGAGTTATTCACCAGTGCCTGGCACATGAACACCTCTTGCTCTAATCCAAGAGTGCCTGCAGATTTTCTTTCACCAGAGACTAGGATCCTAATGAGCACAGGAATGTTCTTTTTCGTACAAGTCTACTCTTCACATTGTAGACGTCCTAGAATTCCTACCTACCCAATAACAGTGGCACCACCAATCATTTTTGGCACCCATACAGACTCCCACAGATTTCCTAAATTACGTCCACTTGATTTTTCAATCTAAACTGGAAATACGATATCATTTATATCTGGAACCTAATATTCAGCACAAATGAATCTTTCTACCAAAGAGAAAATCATGGACATGGAGAACAGACTTGCGGTTGCCAAGGAAAAGGGAGAGGGAGTGGGATAGATAGGGAATTTGGGGTCAATAGATGCAAACTATTGGAATGGATAAGCAATGAGATCCTGCTGAATAGCACTGGGAACTATATCTAGTCACTTATGATGGAGCATGATAATGTGAGAAAAAAGAATGTCTACATGTATTGTGACTGGGTCACCTTGCCGTACAGTAGAAAATTGACAGAACACTGTAAACCAGCTATAATGGAAAAAATAAAAATCATCATTAATAAATAAATAAATAAACTGGAAAATGGAAAATACAATCCTAGAGTGAGTCACGTTAGAGCTAAGAACTGTTAAAATTAAGACACTAATGTTAATATAGCTTTAATAAAATTTAAGCTGGCAAAAAAAAAATTTGAATTACAGCTCTTAGATGGCGGAGATGGTTATCAACACTTTGGCACAGCAAAGGAGCTATTGGTGATCAGTGCAATAGCATGCTTTCCCTCTTTAGAACTTCAACTCCTGTGGGATTACAAAGTACAAATGACTCATTAATTCTCATTATTGCTTCACCGGCTTATATACATTGACTTTCATGAAGTCATGTAGATCCATGAAGGCAGAAACAAGAAATACATATGCCTTGACTCTTACCATGGAAGATGGGACAAACTATTTAATCCCCGTGCACCTTCCTACTAAGCAGTATGGGTCTTTGTTCTCAGATCACACTCCAGGTAACCACAACTAGGTGAGCTAAGAAGCACATCAGATGAAATTTGTTTGCCATCCTTCATATAGATGAAGATTAATGAGCTATTAATAGACCACTAATGTAAAGAAAGGAGATTGCTGGGTTCATTTGTTAAAACTTAACCATCACTACAAGTAAGGCTACTACAAGTCTAAAAGCATTCTGGAATCACTACAGTGTGAATAAAGGACAACAGGGCCAAGACCTTTTTTTTTTCCTGTCAGAAGGAGACTGCAATTTATCTGACAGGTATGCATTCCGTTAGCCTGTCTACTCTAAAAACCTCTCTCAGAAAGATTATTTACATCAAAATTATTGAGATACACACTTTTGTTCCTATAAAATGGAGTAAACTCATCCCACCTTCTGTCTCACACTAATTGCAATTATAAAATATGCACAGAACTCAGGGAGCAGCCATCTGAGGGCTCCGAAAAGTAAATAGTAGCAGGCAGACTGAGGAAGAAGATCAGTATTTGAAGTACCACTGAACCAAAAGTTTACCTTTTTTTCTCCCTTTAGGATATCCCTCTGGTTCTGGCTCTAGGAGCTGGAAGTGGGTTTCTTAAGGCTTAGGGGTTGGAGGGACCAATATCCTTTGTCTGTTTGTTTTCTCATCCTCTAGCATACCAACCTCCAGACTATCCTGCAGCAACACTGGTGACAATGGGGCTCACAGGACTAAATTTTTGTAAAAAGGGAACCTTCTCTGATCAAAGGTCCCAACAGAGGGAGATAGAGCCCAACTTCTTTTTCCTTTCTTTCTGCCCTTCCCCTGTTTGGTTCTAAATGGGAGCATGGTCATGTGAAGTGTACAGCTTGACTAAGGTACATAAAACCCAGATTTCTGGCCAGAGGATGGACAAGGAAAGCCCAAGGAAGCCAGAAAGGGCTGGAGTGATTACTGAGAGAAAAGAGCTCAGGAAAGCAACCTCATAATGTTCTGAGGTGTGTATGCATGGATCTGACACTAAATAGAACACTGAAGACATTGAGATTGAACTATGGGATAGATCATCCCAAAGTCCCAATTACCCATTGGGTGCTGCTTACAAGGAATAGACTAGAACTAATGCTACAAAATCTTTGAAAATATAAGTGGCTTTGACACCAAAACTCATAAAAAGGTGGTTGGAACTTGCAGCCTGAACCTATCTGGGTCAGTTGCCTATTAAGACAAAAACATCTACATTTTCATGGGATATAAACAAAAAACAGAGTTCCATGTCATATTTACAGTATCCAAAATATGACCCCAACTCCTTCAGCATGCCAAGAATCAGGAAAATTGCATTTCACATGGAAAAGACAATGAATAAACATCAATCTAGATGACACCAATATTAAAATTATCAGAAGAAGACTTTAAAGTATTTTTTTTTAAAGTACTCTAAGAATTACAGGTAAAAACCCTGAAATAAATACAAAAATAGAAAATATAAACAATTAGTAAAAGATATAAAGAACCAAGTAGAAATTTCAGAATAGTAATTACAATAATGGAAATTAAAAAAAAAAAATCTCACTCAAGAGCTTCAGTTAGTATCATGGTTGGAGATGGCAAAAAAAGGCATAAACTACACTAAAAGACAGTCATTCCTCTCCCCATGTTCCATGTTACTCTTGGCAGTATCTGGGCTACACAGAATTAAGTCATCTTTAGCAAATATGCTACTCTTTATGTGTTAATAAACAAAATTGTTAATAAAAGTTAGAGAAATAATTTGAAATACACTAATGATTGAAATAGTTGAACCATTCATTTTATTATTATTATTTAGGAAAATTTTTTGTTATAAACACAGGTCAATAAAATAGCATAATTAGAGTACTCTCTTTTATATCTGACTTATTAAAATTCTGTTACTCAGATGACTCTATAACCCAACCAGGTTAAGTCCCACAATAGCCAAGTGCATGACACATGGATATCCAAAAGAATAACCCTCAAATCCATGTCCAATTTCAGATTATTTTTAGATTTCCTCTCTCCATTCTCAGAAACCTAGAGATTAAACCTCTACTCACTTCCTCATCAAGGGTTCAACTGGTTTCTTGGCTGTTTCTAACTTGTTTTAGTAAATTCTAATTACATTTATTACCATTTTATTAAGTCATAAACAAGTACATACCAATGAAATTTCCAAAACCTGTCTGGGCAAGAACTTTACTATGGTCATCTTTTATCAACTGAGAGAGATTGAGACACCCTTCAATGTGTACGCGCGCGCACACACAAACACACACACACACACACACACACTTTTAATAGGAATTATAGATTACATGGATATTTATCAATGAAATGTTTCTTACGAATAGTAGAAGTGACCATTTGGGGTACACGACCATCCTTCTGTGATTTTTAAATGACATAATCCCTTGAAGAATGATCTTGAGCTCTTAAAAGACTGATGCAAAGTTAAGAATGTGTTTAGCTATAAATAACTGAAACCCCAACAAATAATGACTTAGAATAGATCTTTGATCTCAGACTTCCAGCCTCCAGAACTGTGAGAAATACATATCTGTTGTTTCTAAGCTATCTGTTCTGCAATAGATATATTAGCCTAGATAAACTAAGAGAATTGATTCTGGGGGGTACTTTTTAAACAAATATCCACTTCCTCACTTTTGAACTTTCCCATCAGATCCTCCAGGGTCATAGAATTCCTTCCCTGTTTCTGACCACATAAGTATACTAGCTGTTTTTAACAGAAAGGGTTATATCCTCCAGGGACTGGAGTCAGGAAAGATGTTTGTATTACCTGAGAGCTGGGAGACTGTGCTGAGAGGGAGACTTGAAAGTCCTTTTTCTCCTTGGTGCAGTCTCCCTCCAAGAGATTCCCAGGGTATGGTTTCAGGGAAGCTGATAACCTATACGACAGCCACCTCAAACCCACAAGCCACCAAACTGCCCCTCGCACCCTCAAACACAGGGGCAATATCAGTTATTTCACTTCTCTCACAATCCATTTAAGTTATCTGCACATCTCTTAATGGGCATTTTCAAAACTTGAAAATGTTAAAGTCTTCAGGGATGAAATCAAATTTTCTGTAATTATATAACTTCTGAAACTTAGGTCCCTTTAGCAAAAACCTTGAAAACCTTCTCCAGTACAAACCTGCAGCTATAAATACATGATATCCACAAAGGAACACATTTTTCCCAGCCTTAGGGATTATGTGCTTAAATTTCTTGGAAGTGCATTGAAATTAGCTGGGCTGCTCCTCATGATAAGAATTCAACAGTTCACTATACAGCTAGACCCACTGTAGATCACTAAAGTTAATATGCGGAATAGAAATGTAGCATCAGCTTCTGCAAAAGGTATAGGTTTCTCTGAAAAGCATCTGTGCTGAAGGCCTGGAGAGCTATTATATTTGCCATCATTTCCTCTAGTCCCTTGGTCCCAATGACTGTCAGCCCTAATAATGTCATTACAAAAACTGTCTCCTGGGAGACTATGGGATTTTTGTTCTGCAATCTCATCTGATACAATTATTTGCAAACGTCTATAAGTAAATTAGCTCACTTATCAACTTTTCTACATGGCTGATTTAGAGCTATGGCTAATTGCAATGAGTCTAAAATTTTAATAAAGAAATTTTCACCTACTAATCACTCCACTAGTAATAAAAAAAAAAATCCTTTATTGCAGCCAAGGAATCAATTTTGCCCTAATGACTGGCAGGGAGTGGATTTTCATTAAGTGTGTGGGTGTGTGTGGGTGTGCTGTCACATCCATATTAGACAACCACCATTTCTTCATCCAGTCTACTCTGCCCATCTCCTTCTTGGTCTTTGTCTTTAGAAGCTGACTTGTATGGACTGCATCAGAGCTTTTAGTACCCTCTGGCTTCCATTTGGATTTCCATTGGGTAGTCCCAGCAGGTGCTCAAAAGAAACAAGAACATAAGATCATAATATTGGTTCCATTAGCTGTCTCTTTTCAAGTCATCTGTCTCTTGATCAAAGACTTTGCTCTTCTCAAGATAAAAAAAAAAAATCTTATTTGACTCTGTCCATGGTCCTCTAACAATTTCTCTCATCCTTTTAGACTCTGGCCAGGGCGATGGGAGATAGTCATGGGGTTTGTGATTTTTAAGATACACGAAGACTGGAAGTTTTTATTGCCACCTAAGAAGCAGGGCAAGAAGATGTAAAGGAAAAAGCACCTTCCCTCTGACACATTTCTAAATGTCAGTGGAAAAGAACCTATGAGATGGCAGCACCTGGGATTAAGGGAGTTACTTCCTGCTGAAGGACGCATTATAGAAAGGAGATAAATTGTTATCCAAGAGACTGCTATAAAAACATCTACTCTAAGAAGGGGTTGGCCCTTAATAATCTTGACTGATACAGTAGCTATTGCATAAATTCAGATCTTTCAGAAAACCTTGACAAATGATTATGAAATACACACAATTTTTTTCCAAGTGAATGTTATACTCTCCCTAGGAGAGGCTGGCCAACCCCTTATTGATGTCTGCTTGTTGGAAGAGAAACATCATAGATATAGGTATTTCATGAAGTATTAGAGAAATAGGTTTTATTGATGTGAATAGATCAAAATTGTTTTTAAAGAGAAAAGCCCGGTTGAAGGAAAAATAAAGTGTGCCCTTTACTATATTTTTGCATGGGTTTTACAAGCTTCCTGTACAATATGACATTGTTGTTGCTGAGAGATGATAACTGGTCCAGTGCCAAGCTCTTAAAAGGCTCTCAGGAAAGGCTTCTTAACTTGACTGTATGAGGGATAGTATATGAAGATTCCCTTATCATATTTTTACCACTTTCTGAACAAAATGTTGCTTTGGCTGGAGATTTTAGAATAGGAGCTATTCTGTATAAAACCACATAGCAGAACTTTTTATTCAGAGGACTGCAAATCCACTTCTTAACACAAGATGCCTTCTGTGGTTCAGAGCTTAGGGAAGGGGGAATTGAAAAGATACTGGGATATTAGAAAAAGGACTCATTTATCTCTCTGAAGTTGTGCTTTTAAGCCGGGATCACACACTCCTTAGAGGTCAGGAAGGCATCCAATAACAACCAGCCTTGGGTACACTGTCCTTTTCATGGAAAGACAGTTAATTCCCTCACTTGACCCATACCCTTGCTTCTGCTCTCCCATCCAGGAACTTATGATCTTTCATTTTTTATTTTCCATTCTCAGCCTCAGGTATACTTGAATGTTCTGGTTTTCCCTAGGCTCTAAATCCCTAAGCTTCCTAGAAATTAATGCATACTCTCACAGAGATTATTTTCTCATCTGGATGCTCCAGATGCCCACCACTCCTCGACTCGGCTCTATCCCACTA
Organism: Phacochoerus africanus; assembly: GCF_016906955.1. Classification (NCBI taxonomy): domain Eukaryota; kingdom Metazoa; phylum Chordata; class Mammalia; order Artiodactyla; family Suidae; genus Phacochoerus; species Phacochoerus africanus. Next base: position 38,168,117 of record NC_062547.1, read on the forward strand.
CACCCTGGCACAAATCCACCAAAGTGATGCCCCAGTCCACCTCAAAAATCAGAAAGGATATCAACTACCTTTTTGATATCCTTCATCAAGAAGGACTGCTCCTGAAAAATCAAAATCTTCAATTAAATGTGGTTTAGATAACACAGGCACTTACCATCTCACCAAATCAGAAGCCAAGAGACAGGATGGGCCAGTGTGGAAGCAGTCCATTCAGCAGTGTTAGCAGAGACCTCCCCCAACTTTTCTGTCACCATGGCTGTGTTGGCAATTAATCTCAACATGGCCGTGAGATTGCTGGCACAGCTGGGGGCACAACAGCATTCCAACTAGAAAAGAAAAAAAGGCATGAGCAAAATGAGTTTCTACTTACATGGCTCCCTTTCATCAGGAAGGGAAATTGTTCTTAAGCTATCTCTCTCAAACTTGCCTACACCTCATTGCCCTCCAACTCCCAGACCAATAAATATTATGGTGCTGGACACCCTATTACCCAAAGCCATTTGGAATTCTGTTAGCAAGAAGTGAACAGATGCACATTGCTGTGCAATCCAGACTGTCTGCCAGCCTCGCACTGAACTGGAGTAAAGAAAGGCACGGCAGTGCATGTGCTGTCCTTGTTCTTCTTGTGCTTTTCTCAAAAAATAACCAGAAAAAAAAGTGAAAAGTTTGGCAACTTTTTTTCAAAGTGGGATGTTCAATATCACTAGCTGTGTCAATTGTAGTAAGCAGACTAAAATTGGGGTATCCAGCTTATAAGAAGACCCCTTTGGTAAAAGTCCCAGGAGAAATCATCCTTAGCTCCCTTGACCAATACCTCTGCCCATATTTGCTGCAAATACAAGGGGAGAGTGATGGTGGTAGCAGCAGAGCTGGGGCATTCACGTGAAGGAGATGATCCACACCAGTGCTTTTCTCTGCAGGACCCTGGAGCCCAGCACAGCACATGATGGGTGATGCTGCCTGTGGACAGAAACGAGCCAAAGGCAGATGGAAACTTTGTTTTGTCTGGGCTGTGCATCCCGGAGGAGCCCATGGTGATAAATGTTAAAGAAGAAAGAGGGATTTAGCTGAAACCTATTCTGACTGCACCACGGAAAACGCTGCTGACTTGCTGGGATATTTGCTAAAATAGAAGGCTTTAGGATAGACATCTAAAACAGAATTTATCACAGCCCACAAAGTCCTAGTCAATATCCACGCTCACATAACATACTTTGCAATTGCCTGTGTGAACAGAATAGGTTGAGCTGAAATAATCCCCACATGACAGAAACTTCTTAGTGAAGTTTTACTTTCTTGGTATCTTCTGCTTGAGAAAACAATCTTGAACCTGAGTCATCTGTCTTATTTCACCCCGAATAGGTACATTTTATAAATCTTCATGTTAAAAAGAGCACAACATTGTTAGTAGTGACTGCTTTTTTAAATAGCTAAGGATGGCAATTGTAATAATGTAATAATGTACAGGAAACACTTTCATTAATGCTTTATACATCAGATTGCATAAAACAGGTAATAATAATATTGATCATTTGCTCCTTTTTTAAAAATTTTTTTGGCCATGCCAACAGTATGAAGAAGGTCCCAGGCCAGGGATCGAACTCATGCCACAGCAGTGACAATGCTAGATCCCTAACTGCTAGATCCCCAGGAAACTCCTAATCATTTGTTTCTTGAACATTATCCTCCTGGGTATTAAGCACCTAGCTTTAATTTTTTTGGTCTTTAGGACTGTACCTGCGGCATATGGAGGGTCCCAGGAGAGGGGTCTAATCAGAGCTACATTTGCTGGCCTGCACCACAGCCACAGCAATGCAGGATCTGAGCCGCGCCTGTGACCTACACCACAGCTCATGACAATGCCAGATCCTTAACCCACTGAGCAAGAAGAGGGATTAAACATACAACCTCATGGTTCCTAGTCAGATTCGTTTCCACTGCACCATGATGGGAACTCCAAACACCTACCTTTTATGTTTTATCTCTAATGGTTATAAAAATCCTATCTTAGGGAGTTCCCGTCGTGGCGCAGTGGTTAACGAATCCGACTAGGAACCATGAGGTTGCGGGTTCGGTTCCTGCGCTTCCTCAGTGGGTTAATGATACGGCGTTGCCGTGAGCTGTGGTGTAGGTCGCAGACGCGGCTCGGATCCTGCGTTGCTGTGGCTCTGGCGTAGGCTGGCAGCTACAGCTCCGATTAGACCCCTAGCCTGGGAACCTCCACATGCCGTGGGAGCAGCCCAAGAAATGGCAAAAAGACAACAACAACAACAACAACAACAACAACAACAACAAAAAAAAATCCTATCTTAGAAATAACTAAACTGAGGCCCCAAGTGACTTTCCCAGGACTATGCAACTGATAAGAGATGAGCAGACCAAGTTTGTCTGACTCAAGAGTGCTTATATTTGATATCTCTTAATATATGATTTCAGGTGTCCTAGTATTTCCCATAAAACCAGTTATACTTCAGGCCATGTAAACATACCAAATGTGAGGAAGTGTGACAGAAAGAAGAACCACAAAGAAGATGACTTTCATCCTGTCTCATGAGGAGCATAGAAATGGATACAGCAAAAGGCTGATTAAAAAGTTGTCTCCATAACGTGAGGACTAACCCTTGAGAAATGCTGCTCTAAATAGTGGAGAAAAGTAAATCAAGGGAATTAAAACAGCATCTAATATTTTTGCTGCTGAATCTTAACATTGGCAACATTGATAACACAATTCATAGCATTATTTTGAATTTCTAAATTTTCCTAATTCCAATTAACTAACAGAAATATCTTTTTTTTTGGTCTTTTTGTCTTCTTCAGGGCTGCACCTGCAGCATATGGAGGTTCTCAGGCTGGGAGTAAAATTGGAGCTGTAGCCACCGGCCTATGCCACAGCCACAGCAATGCAGGATCCAAGCTGCATCTGTGACCTACACCACAGCTCACGGCAATGCCAGATCCTTAACCCACTGAGCAAGGCCAGGGATCCAATCCTCGTCCTCATGGATACTAGTCAGGTTGGCTAACCTCTAAGACACAAGGTGAACTCCAGAAATATCTTTAAAATATTTCTGGACATGACTGTAAGGGTGTTTTCAGATGAGATTGTTATTTCAATCAGTGAGCCCAGTAAAGTGGATTGTCCTCCCCAACGTAGATAAGTATCATCCAACCTGTTGGGGGCTGCATGGAACAAAAAGGCAGAGAAAGTTGGAACTCACATTCTCTTGCTTCCTGCCTACTTGTTGGGCCATCTTATCTGGCCCTTAGACTGGGATTTAAGCCATCATGCACCTGGTTCTTAGGCCTTCAGATTGAGCCTGAACTATACCACTGACTTTTCTGGATCTACAGCTGACTACAGATAATGGTCTTCCTTAGCCATTTGAGCCAATTCTTCACAATTAACCACCCCTCCCTCCCCCCCACCCCACCTCTGTCCATACTGCCCATGAAAATTGCAGGTTATAAAGTCATTACCAGATCTAAAATCCAGATATCACTGATAAAATCTGAAGTCAATAATGATTAGGGGAAAATGAACTTTTTGTTCCTTATAACCTATAAGTAGGGCTTTGGGGTGCTGGGTGTAGAAGGGATAAAATTTCATAGCCCAGGCAACATGGATATGGACTAAGGTAGAGTTTCCTTAATGGAAAATGTATTTTGATTTTTACCTTAAGAAGGATAGAAAGGTCTACTGAACAAGTCAGAAATGTAGTAACTATTTCCAACTGAGTACATGTGCTATAGATAGATACATAAAAGAAAGGTAGATAGATAGATGGATAAAGAGATAAATAGGCTAATATACAAGAAAAATATATATATGTGACAGAATGTTAACAGCTATTTTCTCTGTATAGTCATATGATTAGTATTGTTTTCTTACTTGGAGTTTTTTTTTGTTTTTGTTTTTGTTTTTTTTGGCTTTTTGCTATTTCTTGGGCCGCTCTGTGGCATAGGGAGGTTCCCAGGCTAGGGGTCGAATCGGAGCTGCAGCCACCAGCCTACGCCAGGGCCACAGCAACGCTGGATCCAAGCCGCATCTGCAACCTACACCACAGCTCACGGCAATGCCAGATCGTTAACCCACTGAACAAGGGCAGGGACCGAACCCGCAACCTCATGGTTCCTAGTCGGATGCGTTAACCACTGCGGCACGACGGGAACTCTCTGGAACTTTCTTATACGTGGTGGATACATGGATTCTTAACCTCCATTCCACTCTTATTCATCCTGAAGAATTTGGAAAGTTATTATCTAAATCCCGCCAGTACTCTTGCAGGTAGGGTGCTGGATGTACATTATATCCTGCCAGTCCTTGGGAGGGACCTAGAAGGCAGAACGAAGAAACGGCCACTTCCCCACCACTATTGGCTCTTGCTGCTGACAATGCAGAAATGTGCGACTTTCCCAAGCCGCACCCTGGCGCTTGTGTTCCAGTTTTGTGGGTATGAAAACACAGACTGGACTCTTCCTCTGGACTTCTAACATCCGGATCACAGTGACCGCCTGCTTTTTCTCCAGAGTGAGAGGCAGTCGGCACAGGGGTAGTGGCCGCCTCAGAGACAGTAGCGCCCCTTGTGGCTCCGCTCTGCATTATTTTGGGAACGATTCCAGAAGGTGCTCTTTCAGCCCCTCCCAAGCCTTGTGTAAGCACCTAATATCTTGTATTAAATTTCTTTCTGCTTAAAATACTTAGAATAACTTCTGCTTTCTGCACCTAACCTTACTAATTCACTTACATTTTATCATAGTGTGACTCTAAGTATTACATCTAACAAAAATACCCCTTTTAAATCTCATGCCATTTCTCTCCAACACAAATTCTTTATGGAAATTAAGCTGGTCTCTACTATTCCCAGAAATGCCCTTTGTTCATCCTTTCATGCATGCTCCCTTCTGTCTACTCAAGTCTCCTGGCAGAAACCATGGCATATAGGGCCCACAGCAAAGAGTTCTAACATTCCTGCCACATCCTCCATGCCCAGTAAAGCACAGCAGTTCTGCAGGAAATGGTGGTGTCCAACCCGGCAGGACAAATACATGGTGTGAAGGAGCCGTGATAAATCCCCTGGGCCCAAGGAAATTTTAGATAGAAAGAGACATCACCAAAATTTAGGGTTTCTCCTTAAGCTGGTAAGAGCAGGAGCCAGGAGGGTTTGGAAGTATATGTTTATTCTGATCCCTATGTATGACTTCATTTTATTTCTCCTTACAACAGAACTCTGAATCTGGACAATGTACCTTGGAAATGAATATCATCTTAGTCTTTGTTTGGCTGTGATCATTTTCTCCTCTTTCTTCTTATAGAGCAAAATTCACAATAGATCATATTATTTTGTGTTCCTCTTAGGTTGACATTTTAAAGATAGATGCATGTAGGGAGAATCTGACCCACAATAAAGTCCATCAAAGGAGTAAAACAGGAGATTCCAAGTCACATGTTTGAAGCCATCCCAATGTGCAATCCCACTGCCCAGATACAACCGCTGCTATGAGATTGGGTAAAGACTTTTAGACATCTTTTAATCCATTTACATTTCTTTTAAATGAGAGCACATCGTACATACTGTTTGCTAATTGATATTTTTTCTTAACAATGTATCATGGACCTATTTCCATCTCAGTATATATTACACTACTTCATTCTTTTAAAAGGCTGTATTGTGGCTTATTTTACATATGTAGTTTATTTAATCTTTATCCAATTCTTCAACTTTGAGATTATGTCCTCATTTTAGCTCATAAAATGGCACAATGTATACCTTCATGTGCTCGGAATTAAACCGATAGAAAAAAACTCTTCAAACACAGGTTTTGCTTGCAGTCTACCAAAAAATGTTAAGAACTATTTAACCTATGTATTATGAACCCTGGGGATAAATTAATATTTTTATTTGTAGTTTAATATAAAATCTGGGCGTTTCCATTGTGGTGCAGTGGAAACGAATCTGACTAGGATCAATGAGGTTGTGGGTTCAATCCCTGGCTTTGCTTAGTGGGTTAAGGATCCGGTGCTGCAGTGAGCTCTGGTGTAGGTCACAGATGGGGCTTGGATCTGGTGTTGCTGTGACTGTGGTCAGCACCCCTAGCCTGGGAACTTCCATATATCGTGGGTGCGGCCCTAAAAGGACAACAGACAAAAAAAATAAAGAAATATAAAATCTGGGTAGACAGAGTTCCTGTTGTGGCTCAACAGGTTAAGGACCTGACCGTTTCTGTGAGGATATGGGTTCAATCCCTGGCTTCACTAGTGGGTTAAGGACCAGCATTGCTGCAAGCAGTGGCATAGGTCACAGATGCAGTTTGGACCTAGTGTTGCCATGGCTGTGGTGTAGGCTGGCAGCTGCAGCTCTGATTCCACCCCTAACCTAAGAACTTCCATACCACATGTTTGGCCATAAAAAGAAAAAAATAAACAAAATAAGGTATTTTATAAGATATGTAGATTAGGAACTTGTATATTACGTGTAAAGATCTTGACCTCTGTTCCCACAGTAGATTGAAAATAGGTTCACAGAACAAATTGCTCATCAACCACTTCTGTTTATGGGTGAAATTGAGAAGATCACTATCTTTGAAATACAGAATTTAGGTCACCACCAAAAAACAACTTAAAAAAATTTTATTGTTCCAAAATACAAATGTATTTTCAAGAACTTATCAGTAAATGTTATCAGTGATCCAGTAAAAGTTTATTTTTATTTATTTTTATTTAATTTATTCAAATCAAATGTTCAAAAGTTTATCTTTATTTATTTATTATTTTTATTTATTAAAAAAATGTAATTTGAAATAGATGATTTCAGGTATCAGAGAAAATGTACCTGAAGCAAGTTCTAGTTACTTTTGTTTCAGGTATATTCCAAGAAGAGGTTGACAACTGGAATTTGACTTGAAATTAGTGGTATAGATCACATTAGGAAATTGCATATCCTTTCAAGTCCTAAACACAATGAAACTTAATCCCAAGAACTCTAGGGATGAGCCCAATCAGCACGGGTCTCAAGAATGTAATTAGCATGGCAAAGAGAGAGATAATCTTTTTAACATGTTATACCTCCATAGAATCTCAAAGCTCAGAGGGACTTCAAACATCATTTAATTGCCCTGCTGGTCCTTGAATTCCTTTTTCTGCCCTTCAACAAGCAGACCAGTAGCTTATGTTTTAATGCCTCTAAATTACAGGCTTTTCTTTACCTATTGCATAAATGCATCCTATTTTCAGATATTCGGGGTTTTTTTAATCTTGGGTTTAATTCTCTCTTTCTCTCTTCTTTTTTTTTTTTTTTTTTAAGGCCGCACCTGCAGCATATGAAAGTTCCTAGGCTAGGGGTTGAATCAGAACTGCAGCTGCTGGCCTGCTCTACAGCCGCAGAAACACAGGATCCAAGCCACATCTGCAACCTACACCACAGCTCACGGGAATGCAGATCCTTAACCCACTAAGTGAGGCCAGGGATCGAACCCACAACCTCATGGATATTAGTTTGGTTCTTAACCTGCTAAGCCACAATGGGAGCTCCTGGTTTAATTCCTTCTGTAAGCATTTGGTCTTAGATCAACACTTTGGAGCCACAAAGAATAAACTTCACCTTTCTTTCACTTGACAGCCCTGTAGATATCTGAAGACAGCTATCATCTGCATCCTGAGGTTTCTTTTAAGGATAAGCATTTTGCCAGTGGAAGATATTCTGAACCCATAAAATCAATTACACTTTCCAGAGTCCTCTGATTTTTTCTTTCATTGATTCCATCAATACGCATATTCCATCAATACACTATGTATTCCATCAGTGCACTATTTATTGAGGGTTTCCCACATATCAAGTATGACTTGCTCACTCACTGGAAATACAGTAGTAAGAAAAGTGAACTCCCCTTTGTCCTCATGAAGCATATGTTAGAGCTAGGGAAAAAAGACATTCATCAATTTACTTGCCATAAACCATGACCAATTTTGGACAGGAGCGCCATAGAGCAAAGTTACACAGGGCTATGTGAACACATAAAAGAAAGTTCTGATACCCTGAGTGATAGAGTAACCTTCCCTGAGAAAGTGATGTTTTGAGTTGTGGTCCAAAGAATGTGTATGAGACATCTAGATGGAGATGTAGCAGCAGAGATTTGCTAACTGAAAGAAGACAAGAACAAGACCTGTAGGAGGAGGGAGCACTGTCTGAGAAAGGTCATGTAGCAAATCTACAAAAGACACCTGGGAAGAATGGTGGAGATAGACCTGGAGAAGTGAATTTTCGGCATGTTTGAAGTCAGGCTGTTTACAAAGTTTATTAAAGAGTTTTAACCAGAGTGAAATGATCAAATTTGTATTTTCAGCATATCTCTTTGATCTCTTGAGAGAAAATTAGTTGGAGGAGAGCAGGAGGGAATGTAAGTCAGTTACTTAGAGGGTATTGGAATAGTCCAGTAACTGAGGCTAAAGGATGAAGGAGATGGGGTGAGTGGTGATTAATGGATGCTTTTAAGAGATATTTAATAGGCAAGTGTTCAGAATTCCAAATGAATCAGCACCAATTTTTCGAATATAGTTTTTTAATTTGAAAGGTTATATCAAAGTTGTGAAGCAGTTTAATAATATTTATTTTAGGGCTGTTCCCGTGCATATGGTGGTTCCCACGCTAGGGGTTGAATCGGAGCTACAGCTGCCGGCCTATGCCACAGCCACATCAGATCCGAGGCGCATCTGCGACCTACACCACAGCTCAAGGCAATGCCTTGCTCCTTAACCCACTGAGTGAGGCCAGGGATTGAACCCACAACCTCACGGTTCCTTGTTGAATTTATTTCCCCTGAACCATGACAGGAACTCCTGAAGCAGTTTAATTTTTATTTCCTATTATTTTAAAGTGATTAAAGACTTGAAAATTTTTTTGGCTTCACCCACAGCATACAGAAGTTCCCAGGCCTGGGACTGAACCTGAGCCACAGCGATGACAAAGCCAAGTCTTTAAACAACAGGCCACCAGGGAATGCCAGGACTTGAAGGTTGACAACAGAACATACCAAGATGTTAAACAGTATTTTAGAAAAGCCCATAAAGCACAATAGAAGTAATTTTTCAAAACATTTTTTTTTTCTCATTTAGACATGTTACAAAACATATCTGGAAGTTCTCATTGTGGCTCAGCAGGTTAAGAACACGAAGTATCCATGAGGATTCAGGTTCAATCCCTGGGCTCACTCAGTGGGTTAAGGATCTGGTGTTGCCACAAGCAGCAGTTTAGGTCGCAGACACAGCTTGGATCTGGCGTTACTGTGGCTGTGGCGTAGGCCAGCAGCTGCACCTATGAATTGACCCCTAGCCAGAGAACTTCCATATGCCTCAGGTACAGCCCTAAAATGACAAAAAAAAAAAAAAAAAAGTGGGTATCTGCAGGTTGTACATTTTCTAATTCAGTGTTTCATTTTCCTAAGAGAATCTTAGTGGAAGGTTAGAAGGAAAAGAGCAAGAAATTTAGAGATAGATAATAAGTCCTTATAGTTTTTTTAAAAGTATAATCGTGAAACATATGAAACTAGAGAAACAGTAAAATAAAAAAAAGTAAACATAATCTTTTTTCTTTGCAACAACTCTGAGTTATAAAATTAGAGTAGAAAAATATTTCTTGCTTTCATGAGCTGGTCAGGGTTCTCGTAAAAACAATACATTCGAAGTTTAAAATTGAAGATTTTCAAGCAATGGTGTCAACAAAAACCTAATTATAAATCCTGGAATTCACCAAAATTGAATTTGCCTATTTCAAAGGCAGACTTGATTTTTAAAGATTGGTCACCTAGCGCCATCTTCTGGCTGCATAGCTTTTGTTTTCGCCCTCACTACAAACTTGTTACCGTGTAACTATTATGGTTGTGGCGCCACCTGCTGGAGTTTTTCTGAAATGACAACATATTCTTAAGAGTTGTTCTGGGAAATTAGATGCTTACACTCCATGGGTATGACTTCTAAACATTCTAGAAAAAAATTATAACGTTGCAAAGTAGCTAGACCTCCTGATCCTAAGAATTAGTCTAAGCTAGTCAACATACTGTTTTAATACTCTAAATAACTTTTATATAGTCTATTGATTATTTTGGAGAGATGCTATATGTCCCTTTATCAATTAATTCTCCATTTCCTCTTTTGCTGTCCTGTGCAAACTTTAACCACATGAGACATTATCTCCAATTAGTTTCAAATAAAAGTAAAATACTCAAGCATACTTTATATTATCCCTTAAATCTTACAATTTTAAGAAGTAGACATATTAGCCCTATTTTACTGTCTGGAAAGCAGAGATGCGGTTGAGCTGCTCCTAAGGTAGCTTATGCTAAAATGGAGCACAGAAAATTTTGAACCAAGATATTTCTTACACTGAAGCCTCTTCTTTTTCTTCCCTCCCTGTTTTCATTGGTAAATGAGGATTGTATAGAAATAAGATTTTTAAAGCCTAGCAAAAAGACTTTCTAATCTCCACTAATATGTTCCCTTTTGAGAACTTTACAGTTCTTAGAGATCACTTTATTTTCTTTATTAATTTTCCACAGGCTGAATACCACTTTTTTTAATTGTCCTCCTGGGCTTCTTTCTGCGTGGGTATCTCTAAAACCAACCATACATTCAAATTTTACTCATTTGGAGAGAAAAGTCAAAAGAGAGGAATATAGTTTGTCACTGTTCTAAAGTATTGATTAGATTTAACCTAAAAATAAGAATGTTAATAACTTCTGATTTAAAAAATAGATGCTCCATGAATTTACTAATGCTAATTATGTTTAATGTGATTTAACTTGAGCTTTTTAATTATGCCTTTCCAATGTACTCTTTTTCTTTTCTTTTCTTTTCTTTTTTTTTTTTACGGGCCGAACTCACGGCATATGGAAGTCCCCAGGCTAGGGGTTGAATTGGAGCTACAGCTGCCAGCCTATACAAGCCACAGCATGGCCAGATCCTAGTGACATCTGCAACCTACACCACAGTTCACAGCAATGCCAGATCCTTTTACCCACTGAGTGAGGCCAAGGACCAAACCTACATCCTCATGGATGCTAGTCAGGTTACCGCTGAGCCACAATAGGAACTCCCTCCAATGTACCCTTAACTGGTCCTATATGCCAGTCAGAATCCTCCCCAAAAGCTAAGAGTGAGATCCTTTTTCAGTAGTAGGTCATATTGCGAATAAAGAAAGATGGTAGCCTAGCAGAAGAGGGGTGGGAAAAAAGTCCCCATTATCTGCAGAAAAACCTATCCACGATAAGATAAAGTAAGGCCAACTTTACTTTATTCAATAATGGAGATGAATAATTATTATTTGACTGAATCAAATTTCCTTCTGTATTTCCCAGTCAAAAAAGCCGAAATAATATTCCCTTTCAGTTTGTTTCTTTCATAAGTGTTTCTGTCCTTGCCACTAAAGGAAAACTAACACAGTACTCAAAAAATACATATTGACCTAATAAATATTAAATGGGAGTTCCCGTTGTGGCTTAATGGTAATGAATCTGACTAGTATCTGTGAGGACATGGGTTCAATCCCTGGCCCCACTCAGTGGGTTAAGGATCCAGCATTAGTGTGAGCTGTGGTGTAGGTTGTTGATGAGGCTCGTATCCTTCTGTGGATGTAGTGTAGCCCAGCAGCTTTAGCTCTGATTAGACCCCTAGCCTGGAAACTTCCATACACAGTGGGTGTGGCCCTAAAAATAAAATATATTTTTATATATATATATATATGTATAAAACAGAATCACCTTTTTTTTTTTTTGCTATTTAGGGCTGCACCCCTGGCATATGGAAGTTCCCAGGCTAGGGGTCCAATGGGAGCTACAGCCACAGCCACAGCAATGCAGGATCCGAGCTGGGTCTGAGACCTATACCACAGCTCACAACACTGGAACCTTCACCCACTGAGCAAGTCGGGGGATCAAACCCACGACCTCATGGTTCCTAGTCAGATTCATTTCCACTGTGCCACAATGGAACTCCAGAATCACCCTGATTAGTTCTCTTAAATTTTCTGAGCTTCACCCTTTCAAAACATTCAGTTTTAAAATAAAGAGAATTGTACGCATTTTCCTTCCTCCCAAACTTGTGGAGTTCAAATGTAAATGAATACCATATGAAACAAAAGATTTATAGTTGAAAGATTTAGAAACTTATTTAAAAGCACTATATAAATGTGAAAACCTTGGCATCTTAAACTGCCATATGGTTGAGCAAATCAATCCACGTGACCAGCACAGTGCATGAGTTTAATAAAGTTTCGTCTGTTTCATTGTGTCAGTTCTAGCACATAAAGGTAGGAATGAGGAGCTTTCCAAGTGTTTTACTATTTAATCGGCACTGTAACTTAATGTTATGACAAAGTAAGTTATTAAGTTAAAGAGTAAATGATCACTGACATCTCTGTTTGTCATATAATAGATGCTTGGGAGACAGTGCTTTATAAGAAGCAACATTGCATTTAAATTTTTTTGTCTTTTGTGAAAATGTGAAGTCATTTTATCTGTCAAGATAGAGATAATTTCCCATACTGATTTTTCCATTCCTGGTATGTAGAAGATATCTTCTGTGAAATATCACTCCAACTCTTTTTTTCCTTCTTCTTAGGGCCATGCCTGCACCACATGGAAGGCTAGGGATCTAATGGGAGCCACAGCTGCTGGCCTACACCACAGCCACAGCTACCCGGGCTTTGAGCCACATTGCCGCAGCTTGTGGCAACACTGAGCCAGGCCAGGGATTGAACCCACTGAGCCAGGCCAGGGACTGAACCCACATCTTCATTGAGAAAACTTTGGGTCCTTAACCCGCTGAGCCACAATGGGAACCCCAATTGCTCCAACTCTTAATGTTCCTGTGATTGTATAAAGAATCAGAAGAACAGTTCAGATTCATTTCTGCGATGTGAAAAACCCAGTGTGGTTTTGGTACACTAATTAAATAAAGATCTAAGATATGATGGAGTCAGATGTCTTAAAATAAATATGTCTTAATTATTTCTCTTAACAAATAGTTCTGTGTGCCATTTGGATAAATTTCAAAACTTCAATTCTATAAAATACATATTACGGTGTGTATTTTTATGTTCTCAAAACAGCAATTTAGTGAAGAAAACAGTAATAATAGCCAAAACGGGAAACTACTGGAAAGAAGAGATTTGAAATCGCTGTGAATATGAATACAATTGTCCACTCTTTCATGGGATGACAGTTTTAGCATTCTCATCTTTCCCATCCAACCTTCCCCATGATTTGAGGATATTTAGGCTTTTAAGGACTTAAGAGGAGCTCTCTCCATCAGTAAGACTGAACTGTTAATTTTATTCTAAAATTAAATTGCATTGTGCTTTTATTCAATAACGATGTCTACTGAAGAAAAAAAAAAAGCGCAACAGAAGATCTGTGTGTGAGCTGAGCTCTATTCAGTGTCTTCCTAATGGCTATTGGGAGACAGCAGCAGAACTTTTTCTCTCACTCTGTAAAGTTCACCCCTGATGGGAAGGGAATTGTTTAAGTTCCGCTGTGAAAATCGAGGCCATCAGCATGACAAGTCTGTTTTTGTGTTGTTGATGCTCTATTTAGAAAATTCTGAAGAGCCAGCATACTCTGTGTGTGAAGATCTGCCTTTCAGGATGAAGCAAGAACAAAGGGTCTTATAACCTAGACTTCCAGAAATCAGAACATACCTGAGAAACTGCAGGGAGTTCTCCTTGTAGCTCAGAAGTAATGAACCGACAAGTATCCATGTGGATGTGGGTTTGATTCCTGGCATTGCTCAGTGGGTTAAGGATCCGGCATTGCAGTGAGATGTGCAAGTCGCAGATGTGGCTTAGATCTGGCCTTGCTGTGATTGTGGCGTAGGCAGCTGCAACTTGGATTCAACCCCTAGCCTCGGAACATACACCTGTGATGGGTACAGCCTTAAAAACTAAACAAAATGAGAAGCTGAGAAGGTTCCTACATGTTCCTCTAGGCTGACTCCATGAAATGAGAGGCAGAAACCTGAGGAATGAAAAAATGTTTTGCATTGTTAAATGAATCAAAAAAGGAAGCTGTTAGATAGATGAGGCTCTAACACCACGTGGCCTGTGTAAGCAACCCAAAATCTAAGCTTGTAAATATCTTAAGGTTACAAAATCTTAGAGGCTAATGATAGCTCTCAAACACCCAGCCGAGCTTTAAGCCACAGACAATTAAATAGTCTTCTTCCTTTAACTTCTGCCCTTTCTCTGTATAAGTCCAGTCCCTGGCTCCTGTCTGCCAGGGCTCCCAAACTCTTCCAGTTTGGCACTCTCCCATTTAAGCCAATGCTTTTTCTTTTTCTGTCTGTCCCTTTTTTTTTTTTTTTTTTGGTCTCTAGGCCCCACCCATGGCATATGGAGGTTCCCAGGCTAGGGATGGAATCAGTCGGAGCTGTAGCTGCCTGCCTATGTCATAGACACAGCAACATGCGATCCTAGCCTTGTCTGCAGCCTATAGCACAGCTCATGTCAATGCTGGATCCTTAACCCACTGAGCGAGGCCATGGATCAAATCTGCATTCTCATGCATCCTAGTCAGATTCGTTTCTGTGGAGCCACCATGGGAACTCCAAACCAATGCTTTCTCTTTTTTTTTTTTTTTTTTTCCTTCGGTCTTTTGTCTTTTTGAGGGCTGCACCCAAGGCACATGGAGGTTCCCAGGCTAGGGGTCCTTAACCCACTGAGTGAGGCCAGGGGTCAGACCGCAACCTCATGGTTCCTGGTCGGATTCATTTCCTCTGCGCCACGACAGGAACTCCAAAACCAATGCTTTCTCAAATACACTTTTACGATTTTCAGTGTGTAAAATTTTCAGCATCATCCTTTGAAGTACCTGTGTGCACGTGTGTGTCTGATAATCTAATAATAAGAATGGGTTCTTTCTGGTACAGAATTGTGTTTGCAGGCCTTTCCAAAACTGTGATAATATAGAACTGATTAAAAATTTTAAATATTTAACTAAAAAAGGAAGAAACCATGTAGGAGGGCAGATGTCCTCAAGGGTTTTTTTTTATTGTTTGTTTTTTGGTTTTTTTGTCAACTATTTTTAAACATTTAGAGAGGTAGCTGAAATAGCTACTTATAATTTTTATTCATTTTCGTACTCATCCATATTTAAAACCACATCATATAAAAATATATTCGTTTTGGAGTTCTCATCGTGGCTCAGTGGTTAATGAATCTGACTAGGAACCATGAGGTTACGGGTTCGATCCCTGGCCTTACTCAATGGGTTAAGGATCCGGCGTTGCCGTGAGCTGTGGTGTAGGCCAGGGGCTACAGCTCCGATTCAACCTGTAGCCTGGGAACCTCCATATGCCACAGGAATGGCCCAAGAAATGGCAAAAAGACAAAAATATGTGTGTGTGTGTGTGTGTGTGTATATATATATATATTAGTTTAGAAATATTACTTATGTCCATACCCTCATTTCATTAAACGGTTTTACTCAGCCTCTTCATGTGTGTCCAACATCATTGTCCTAATTGTCACATGAGTCTTTTTTTGGAGCAGTTTTCAATGACTTTCATTTTCACTTCCATCTCAGTACCTTGAAATACAGCACTTCTTATTTTTTTTTAATTTTTTTTAATTTTTATTATTAGAAATACAGCACTTTTTAAATTCTAGTTTGATGCTGTTACATATTACTGGAAATTTATCCAAAGCCTTAGTTACTCTCACATAGCATTAGAAGAGTTATTTATTCTTTTTATTTTCCTCTATGTTTGTATTAAAGATCTCCAAAATTAAGCCATTCATTTATTCTGCTCGTTGGGGATTTTTGTTTGTTTGTCTTTTTAGGGCCACACCCACAGCTATATGGAGGTACCCAGGCTAGGGGTCGAATCAGAGCTATCGCTGCTGGCCTACACTACAGCTCACAGCAACACTGGATCCTTAACCCACTGTGTGAGGCCAGGATCGAACCTTCGTCCTCATGGATGCTAGTCGGATTCATTTCTGCTGAGCCAAGATGGAAAGTCCTATTCTATTAATATTTAAAGTGATTATTTAAAAGGCTTGTTTACAAGACTTTCAGAACTTCCAAATGAAGTTGTACGTCAAGAGAGAATTACTAAATGTCTTTACTTTGTGTTTAACTGATTTGGCTAGGTGACCTCAATAAGTATCTAAAGCTGGAATTCATTAAGGTCGATTTCTACCTAATGTGTTTTTCTGAAAAACCCTGTTTTTTAAAATAAAGTTATTGAGAAAAGGCTCTGCAATAGGGGCTTCATTAAGGTTCTGACATAAGGTGACTCACTCTTTCTGACCTTATACTGGGGAAGGCATAAGAGGTGCAGAGAACCAGCAAAGGTAAAGAGGCTGAACTGCAGGTCAAGTACAAAACAACTTAGGAGAAAGTTTGACTGAGTGGAAGCAGGATTCATGGCACTTCAGCTCCCGAAATCTCTGGAGTTTGGAGGGTTGAGGGGAGAAAGAAGAGGAGAGAAACCTGATAAAAGGAGAGTCACCACCAATTTATAGGTTTTCCTATTGATTTAATTCCCCATTTCTAACCTCAGTGTCATCTCTCTCCATTGACTTCACCTTTTTAATTCGCCAGATTCCACCCAGAGTTTTTTCTCCACTCAGGCTAATGTAAAGGTAACTCCTTATACGGTCCTCCCTGCCCATAGCATGTGTCTTATGCATTCTGATTTTTCTCTTATCTCTTCTCTTCACCCATCACCTACACATTAATAGAAAGATAATTTAGGAGAAGGTCCATCCTGGCCTGATTTCCTATCCCTTGTGGAAATTCTCTAGTCCAAGCCCCTTATCTATTCACAGTCCTGTAAGCCCTTTTCTGAGCTGTCCTTTCTGGTTGCAGTATCTACTAGCTCCAAAATTAATTCAGCTCCATCACCAGCCAGAGCTCATCAACTCCATAGTTCATTCCTGTGCCCACTCTCCATCAGAGCCCTGAGTTATCTGCTGGTCCAGAAATATATCAGAGACCAGAAACAGTGACATATGATGTATCATACCAAAAGGAATATGAGATTTAAAATGCCATAAAGAAATAAAGAGGAGTTCCTGTTTTGGCTCAGCAGAAATGAATCCAAATAGTATCCACGAGGATGTAGGTTCGACTCCTGGCCCCTCTCAGTGGATTAAGAATCCTTCATTTCTGTGAGCTCTGGTGTAGGTCAAGGACGCAGCTCGAATCTGGCATTGCTGTGGTTGTGGTGTAGACTGGCAGCTGTAGCTCCAATTCGACCCCCTAGCCTGGGAACTTCCATATGCCACAGGAGTGGCCCTAAAAAAAAGAAAGAAGGAAAAAGAAAGTAAGAAAAAAGAAAAGAAATGAAGGAACTGTGAAAGACAATTTCTCACAATTATAATGGCAAAAGATGTCACTTGTTACTTTCAGCATTCTAACTGCAGCAGCTGGATGATCTCTTTTCTTACAATGGCCCAATGACCCAGAGACATGTTAAGTGTGGCCATGGCTCTAACCACAAAGGTGAGGAGCTACAGCTCTAGGTGGTAGAAAGAACAAGCAGGTTCTCATGGGGCAAAGAAAAGCAGGTGAAATTAACCCCTATGCAGAGCCAGATTAAGATACACAGTAACCCTAAAGATAAAAATGTACAATGCCTTTTCTCTATGCAATTCAAAATTCAAGGGCAACATTATCTGTGGTAGGTTAATAATTATTCTTAAAGATATGCCCATGTTCTAATTCTTGGGACTTAATGAATGATGCCTTATTTAGGGAAAGGGTCTTTGAAGATGTGATTAAATTTAGGATTTTGAGGTGAAATTATTCTGGATTATCTAGATGAGCTTTTCATACCATCACAAGCATCTTTATAAGAAAGAGAGATGAGACATACATGGAAGAGAAAGGCATGTGAAGATGAAGGCTGAGGTTGGAATGATGTGGCTTCAAGCCAATGGATGCAAGCAGCCACCGAAAGCTGGAAAAGCAAAGGAACAGGTTCTATCTGAAAGCCCCTGGAGAAAGTAAAATCCTGCTCCACCTTTGCAAAGTCTCAAACTGACAAGTTGAGAATTCTGACCTTCAGAACTGCAACAAATAAACTTCTGCTGTTCTAAGCCACCAAGGTTCTGGTAATTTGTTACAGCAGCCATAGAAAACTAATATACTCACCTGTGAAATACATATAAAACAGTCCAGCAAAAATGCTATTGTTTTTTTTTCTTTCTAGTTTAACTCCTTTATTGATTTCTTTATGCAGTATTAACTCTAGAATTTTATCTAAGTCAATTACTAAGTTTGGAGGAAGTTTGCACAATAAGCATAAATATGGGCTAGTAGCACAAAGCACCATCAGATTCCAAAAATATATTTGAAGAAGTATTTCAAGATATTAATGTGGACAAGATAATATAATCAGAAGTAGCTGACATCAAATTTAAGTAAATTTATAATTGAATAAACAATTCTACCTAAAGGTACTGGTAAATAATTGTTGATGAAACTTCAGTGCAACTTTCTGTGCTGAGATGCAGACTATTCATCTCAGTCCTGTTCCATGAAAGGTTTTCATCACAGTTTTGAATGACATAATATGATGAACTAGTCAGCAGATGACATAGAGGTGCTGTGCTATTTTTAAAAAATAAAGCCATAGGAAAATCCTAAACATATAAATTAATCAAAATCCTCCCATTTACTTTGGAAAATAATTTCAAATTGAAAAAAAGCTATATTGAAATCAAAGTAAATAAGTTTCTTAATGCCTCCAAATAGACTCCATAGCCAAAGAAAACCCAGAAAACAAACTAAAAAAACAGAAAATCTGTAAATATTGATACAAGATAGATCAACTTTGGTATTCCATTTTTATTATTTTACAAGTTATTTCATTTATGTGGGAAAGCTTACAGGTTAGTTTTTAAGAACTTGCACTATATATGAATAATCTAATTATGGAAACTATAAATAAAATCTAATTATGGAAACATCAAACATTGACAAGTTTTTAAAAAAATGTGAATGAAATATTTAAAAGTTTCTATAAATTCAGCTGCTAAATAAGCAAGTTTTGAAATACTAGGGATGGTAGAAAAGAAAGCTGAAGAGACACAAAGCTGAAATGATTTCATTGCAAAAAAAAAAAAAAAGAAAAGAAAAAAACCCTTAATATTTAAACTAAGGAAAACTGTGTAGATACTCTATTCGATAATCTTATTACGTTTTACAGAATATAGATATAGCCTTTATTAGTGATATGTTACTTTCACTGATTTCATTAGTATATATTTATCAAATACCCAAAGAAAGAGGATAAAAATACCAGCTGCAGTGTGGTAACACTCTAATAGGCTAATTTTACTTGCATTATGAAATAGCCACTTAAGATATAAAACAAAATCAGCAAATTTTGCCTAGACAGAAAATGAGACAAATAATTGCATGTGGGAAAAATCTTTTTTAAATATTTTATTGAGTTATCAATGTAATTTATGACATTATGAGTTCATGCTTAAGGTAAGATAAAATAATATTTACTTATTCAGAAACAACTACTATCTTTAATCTAAAATCTTCCACATAAAAGTGAAAGAGATTATAGATGGCACGCTGGAAAGAGATTCCACAAGGAAGTAAATTACAGAAACAATGTGTAATATATACCCCTCTGGAAATTCATAATCACTTTAGCACATTATAGGTTCTGTGTAGTCCTATATTAAATATACTTATTTAACTTGATTTAACACAGGATGTGTAAAACTTATTTGAACCCAGTACCCATTTCGAGGCACAAGGGAAGGGCAATTTGTTTACTTGTTTTGTTTTTCATGTAAAATTATTAACTCTTCAAGACGGTGGCATTTTCTGTAGTTTACTTAGAGAACTGCAGTTCTATCCCAATCAAACATGAACAAGCAGGAATATTAATTCTCTTGCATTTACATTTAGGAGTTTTCATAATTTATTTTACAGTTAAATTGCATTCACTTTTTGGGAAGGCATTTTTTTTATGCAAAATACTGTTCTGATTTAGAAAGTGAATACTCTGTCCCCTTTACTCTTGGTCTTATGCAGGACATTGGCTGACTGTAGTGTGATACAGATTAAGCTGGATAGTGGCAAGATTTGAACCCATTCTCAAAGATGTCTGGTTGAAGGGCTACAAAGTGATTTGGGGTATGATGGCTGCTGTGCCACTAATTTATTTGTTGTCTTTCAGCTCTAAATCCACTGTCCCCGATTCTATTTTGTTACACCAGGGCTGGGACTCTGTATATTTGTATCTCCTTTAGAAGCAAAAGAGCTGGGAATTTAGCCACTTGGCATCCTTGTAGGTTTAGTCAAAAGGGAGTGTTGGAGGGAGACTGGAATGCAGGTGGAGGGGAGAAGTGTGGAACTCAGACCTGTTTTCTTGCTGTCACCCTAGCAATGATGCTTCGTCTGACAGTAGCAACTGACTCCAGCAGCAACTATTCTAAGTTCCTTCTACATGTCCAGAATTGGGTTTTATTGCTCTTCCTTTATCATACTGACATTTTCCAGAAAGGAACTCTTCCTAAAATGTTTCTGATTCCTGACTCTGAAGGATCCCATCTACCTGGGGTAGTAGTTCACCTTGGCAGTGTTCCCTTCCTCAGAGGTCTGATGCTTAGTTGTGGGGCTCCCCTCCTTCAAGCTTCCAGATTCTGACACTCTCAGCCTCTTCCCCTAAGCTATCATCATATAGAGAAAAATAGGTTTATTCTGTGAGGCTCTTGAAGAGGGAATTAGAGTTGAAATAATAGGTTCCAATACCTAGCTAGAAGTGTCAAAAAATTGAATGATCTAGAGTGAATTTCCTATCCATTATCTAATCAAAAGTAGGAGGGGAGACTGCCACAAAGTTAATATATTGATGGCGGGAGGGGGTGTTAAAGCATCAGAGGGGAGATTGGACTGGATGAGATCTAAGATTCTTTCCATTTGGATGATTATACAATGTAATCTACATTAAAATATAACTACAACTACCATTATTGAGTTACTAGCTGACAGTACTATTAGCTGACAGGTAGTGGATCCAATCCCTTCCTTACTTATTATTTTTAATGCTTGTTACAATCCTCTGTTGATAGATATCATCATTACCATTTTGTAGATATGGAAAAGAGAATTGAGGCTCATGTGCCGTAATTAGCCAAGATCACAAAGTTTTCAAATGAAGGCAGGTGAAGGCAGGATTTGGACTCTCATGAGTTCCACTCCTGCTTCCTAATAAGTCTCAGACATGTAACTCTGAGACATCCTTTTATGGAAGTCCCATAGTGCCTGAATCCATCTAATCACTGTTTTATTTCAACTTTTTTTTTTCTTTTTAGAACCGTACCTGAGGCATATGGAGGTTCCCAGGCTAGGAGTCTAATGGGAGCTGTAGCCTCTGGCCTGTGCCACAGACACAGCCACGCTGGATCTGAGGCTCCTCTTCAACCTACACTACAGCTCACGGCAACGCCGGATCCTTAACCCACTGAGCAAGGCCAGGGATTGAACCCACATCCTCATGGATGCTCGTCCGTCAGGTTCGTTAACTGCTGAGCCACAAGGGCAACTCCTTTATTTCAACGTTTGCCCTGGTGTTGGTTTCGCTTTTTTTTCCCCATATGGAATAAGAGAGGAAAGAGGGCAATGAGAAGTGATGAGTAAAAAGTGGTAACTTGACAGTAGTTACCTATTCCTCAGACCCAGGATACTGATCCATGATCCCTGCCCTTTGGGCATGCTGCTGCCTCCATCAGGAATGTTCTTTCTGACTTTAGCTACCTGGTGAACTCCTATACATCCTGTAAGGTCCCCCTCAGACACTTCCAGATCCACCTTCAGAGTCTGTCCTTATGCTAAATTCTTATCCTACACCTGCTCTAAGGCTGTTGCACCAACTACGGGTGATTATAGGTGAATCCACCTGTGAAAGTAACATTCCAGGAAGGCAAAGGAAGGGCAGAAAGTCAGAAGAATGGAACCAACAAGAGTGGTCAGCCTGGCCCCTCCACTGGAAAGGCTTCTTGGCATTCTTCTTGAATGCCTCACTTTCAGTCAGAGTTTGAGACTCCTGCATAGCTGCATAACATGTATCATTACTATAGCTCACAGCACATTGTTATATTAATTTTATTGTTGGTTTGTCTGACTTTTTTTTTTGTCTTTTTGTCTTTTGTTGTTGTTGCTATTTCTTGGGCCGCTCCCGTGGCATATGGAGGTTCCCAGGCTAGGGGTTGAATCGGAGCTGTAGCCACCGGCCTACGCCAGAGCCACAGCAACGCGGGATCCGAGCCGCGTCTGCAACCTACACCACAGCTCACGGCAACGCCGGATCATTAACCCACTGAGCAAGGGCAGGGACCCAACCCGCAACCTCATGGTTCCTAGTCGGATTCGTTAACCACTGCGCCACGACGGGAACTCCTGTCTGACTTTCTTACATTCATCTTTGTATTCCTAGAACCTAGCAAGATATATGATAAAAAGTATCCAAAACATGTGTTCTTAAGAGAACATGGTATATTAAAGAAAGCATAGGATTTCAAATAAATTCCTGGGTTGTGATCATGAGCAAGAGATGTCTCTGGGGATTTTAACACTTTGCAAAAGTCATGTGGTTATAAAAAGTGTCCCCTGGATTCAGCAGGACCATCCTTAGTGATCATTTTGAAACAAGTGTCAATAAATCTCTGGATGGGATTAGAGGCAGCTGGGTGCCTGAGGGGTCTTTAGGCAGCCTGTTTACTGAGAGGCGGGGCTGTGATCCCACCTGGGTTGTTGTTTGCCCTGGGGCTTCTCAGCCTGACTGATGGGTGGGGCCAGATTTTCCCAGAATGGCCACCTCCAGAGAAAGGCACCGCTGCTGAATATTCCCCAGAGCTTTGCTTCCAATGTCCTTCCCTCACAACAAGCCACATTCACCCCTGTTTTCCCAGGAAGTCCTCCAAGAACTGCATTCAGGTTTGACCCAGATTCCTATGGAGACTTTGCTTTGCCCTGGGACCCAGTGCACGTGAAAGTCTGTGTGCGCCCTTTAAGAACAGGGTCTCTGTTTCCCCCAGTCCCGTGGAGCTCCTGTGCGCAAGCCCCATTGGCCTTCAATGCCAGATGCTCCAGGGGCTCTTTCTCCCAGTGCCAGATCCCCACACGTGAGAGTTTGATGTGGTGCTCAGAACTCTCATTCCTGTAGGTGAGTCTCTGTGAACCAGTTAGTTTCCAGTCTGCGGAGCTTCCCACCCGGGAGGTATGCGGTTGTTTATACCACGAAATCGCCCCTCCTACCTCTTGCTGTGGCCTCCTCTTTGTCTTCTGGAGTAGGATATCTTTTTTAATGTTTCCTGTCCGTTTGGGTGGAGATTGCTCAGGCTTTGGTTGCGAATTTTGTTGTTTTTAGGAGAGAGGTTGAGCTGCAGCCTTCTATTCCGCCATCTTAATTCCATCCACAAGTGTCAATAAGGTAAGAGTTGAAACAGGTGGCAGCGAGCCAAACATTACACTGTATGTAAAGGGGATGGGAATTATAGACAAATCTGGTGAATATTTATTATAAATAGAGGGTACTAGCAATAATTATAATTAGCAGTTGTTCAAAGGGTTTTGGTTTATTGTAAGAGGGGAAGATTTGAGCATATAGCATTTAAATGTTTAAGAGACAATATTAAGAGGTTGACAAAGAGAGGAAATAATCTGTAGCAAGATCTCTGAGAAGGCTTCTAGGAGAGAAATGTCATGGGAACAGAAACAAAGAGATTTATTTGAGACAAGAGGGGTAACAACTCTTTCAATTTCAACAAGATTACAGGGCAAAGAATTACATGGATACACACTTTAGGCTTATAGGTGGCAGGGAATTGAAGGAGCATCAGTCTGGGCTTTCAAAAGTACATAGGGGACAAGGCACAGCATTGAAAGCACAGGTTCTGGAGGCAGACCTCGTGGCTTTAAAACTCAGCTCACACTCCAATTGTGTAACCTAGGGCAAGTTATTTAACATATTAGTGCCTTGTTTCTCAGATGATAATAAGCACACATTTACCTTGATGGGTTTTTGTAAGGAGTTAAGGAGATAATAAGCATAAAGTCATCTAACAGTATTGAGCATAAGCTCTATATAAATGTTAGCCATTATCAGTGTGAAACAAAAGTTGTCCTGCTGAAAGTGATAGGGAGACGGTGGGGTCAGAGATTTAACAGAGGAAGGACAGTTTGAAAAAAAGCCTGTAGAGCAGGGGAAAAAAACAAAAACTAGTGCAATACAAAACAAGTGGTAGGCAGCGGTGAGAATCCCGTTTAAGCTGATCATGAAAATGTGCTATATCCATTGTCAAGATTGTCCGCGCAGCAGCCCGGTTATTGACCAGGGAAAGACAAGCAGTTGGATGAATCCAACTGAAAACCTTGATGGAAGAATGACGTAATGGAATTGAGAACCCTCACGATAGGCTGCAGTGAGGCACCTTGGAATCTAAGCTAGATGTGTTAAGAAGGGAAGTGGACCTCCTGGAGAACAGGAAGATGAGGACTGGGAAAGATGGAAACTTGGTGTTTCGTGACTGTCTGAGCAAGAGAGCCCGAAGGATAAGGGATTGTGGTGACCGGATACCCTAATTCCAGAGGCTTTCCGGAGGCTAGTTACTTTGTTTTCCCTGCTTTGGGATTCGAAGACAACTAAGAGAAAGGGCGGAGCCATCGGAAGGTTGCGGTGGGGGGGGGGGGGGGAATAAAGGGAATTGTGACGGGACGGGGCGGGGCTCGTGGGCGGTAGGTGGTGCTGCGCGGTGGACTTGGGGGTTTGGGGAGGGAGCTTGGGCAGTGGGCGCCCCGGAGCTTCGAGGCTCTGCAGCAATGTGCCTTCGCTGGAGGGATGACGAGGCTGTCCAAGTCAACCCCGTGAGTCCTCCGCCGCCCTAAGCCCTGCGACGGCCACCCCGGCCTGGGTCGTGCTTTGGAGTTGGGTAATCCAGGGTGATGGAGGCAGACTAGATTCTGGGCGGCGGGACTCACCCGGATGAGGAACAGCCCCATCCCGTTCCTGCTAGGGGCCAGGCATGTACAATCCGGTTTGTTGAATGACTTATTGACCCAGCATGACAATATTCAGATGGGGAGGAGATTGCTTTTGGGTCTTTGAGTTAAACAATTGGATTGAAATTAGGGGAAGGGGGGAGGTTTAAGATACATTTAGAAATTAGGAGAAGCTGTGGGAATCCCATAAATTTAACAGCCAAACTTCTTGTTCTTAAGAAAGCCCTATCACCGGGTGGGGTTGTTCAATCACCCCAGCTTTTCCAGGCTTTGGAAAGCCATGTTAAAGACCATTTTCCCAAGTGTGGCACCATTGAAGTCAATAGCAACAGAAACATGGATTTGTGGATTTCTTGTACACACTTGCCTTCTCAGGAAGAGTGTATCATTACATGTTCTTGGTAATGTTTATAGCTGATTCTTTTTTCTCACAATACTATTTCATCTTCCACCTTGATTTTTACCTTGGTGTTTTCATTATGATTCTGCCTCTTGCTGTTGAGATAATAAGCATTTATTACGGATATACAAAACAGTAGCATAGGCTTCCTGTTATAACAGTTGATTTTTCTGTGTGCGCATGACTTTTATTTTTTAATTTTACATGTTATGTAGGAAGGCTCAAAATGGCATCATCCGTCACGCATAACTGAAAATCAGGTAATGTTTAAATAAATAATTCTGGTTTTTTGAAAAGTGTGACTTTGTCTTGTTCCTCTCTGTTTTGGTGGTCCCTACAATGACAGAAATTTTATTAGCCAGACACTTTTGTGTTATCTTTCTTGGGACTCTGAGATCTTGTGATAACTATCAGAATAAATCATAACTAGGATAACCTAAATGGTTTATAGTTTTTTTTTAACTGTAATATTTGGTACATACACAAGGATGTATGTAGCACATATAATTTGTAAGATGATAAAATATAAACATGAGCATCCTTGAACTTACTTAGGGACTACTTCCCTACTCAACCTCTCTACATGTCTCCCAGAGGTAACCACTAACTCGAGCTTTATTTTTATCAATCTAATCTTTTTTTTAAATAGTTTGAAAAGTATAGTATTTACTTTCCTTGGTTTTGAACTTTATAGACAAAGGATCACACAGAATGCATTGTATGATTTATTCTTTCTTCTTCACATTGTTTTCTAAGATTCTAATTCCTTTGTTTTCACTGTTATTTAATGTTTTTTTGTGGCACATATTGCAGTTCATTAATCCTTTCTCCTGTGATGGACATTGGGTTGTTTCTACACTTACCTATAATGACCAGTGCTACTGGGAACCTTCTGGAATATATTTTTTTACCCACAAACAAGTGTTTCAGTTGATTATTTGAGCAAGAGTAAAATGGCTGGATCCTAGGGAAATCATTTTTTTTTTTTTTTTTTTTAGGGCCGTATCCAAGGCATATGGAGGTTCCCAGGCTGGGGGGTCTAATTGGTCCCCCAGGCACAGCAATGCCGGATCCTTAACCCACTAAGTGAGGCGAGGGATAGAAAGCGCAACCTCATGGTTCCTAGTCGGATTTGTTTTCCGCTGCACCACGACAGGAACTCCCAATGTCTTCATTGTTGTAAACTAATGCTGCATTGTTTTCAAAGCATTGGTACCAATTTCACTCACACTGGCAGTGGAAAAAGTTCCTGTTATTCCTATCCTTTCTACTCTACTACTCTATTTTGTTATCTTCAAAGCATTCTAGTTTGATCCCCTAGGTATCTGAGACTTATAGATGCTGTACAGTGGGGCCATAAAAATCTGTGTGACACAGCATTCAAGAAAACTAAAGAGTGCATGGATTTTGTTTTCTTACTTCCATAGAGAAAAATCTCTTTGGGGTTTTTAAATGAACATCCCCTTTAAACTAAAGTAAAGATAAATATCTGTGAGTCTTAGATCTATGTAATTGTGCCAGTTAGTGAAGTGGAAAACAAGAGTAAATAGTTTCATTTGAAAACTTTGCTGAGGCTTCAAAGTGTTTTCTTCATCTGTAAGCCACCCACTTGAAAAACGTTTTTTGTCTGACATATAAGCCATGGGCACTGATTGTGTTCATGTTTTTTAATTGACAGAAACGGAAAATAATGTCAGCATGCTATGTTGTTAATGTTGTAAAAAGTTTTCTTTCCTTTTAATTTTCCCGAAAGTCCACAGATAAACGTGTTGAACGTATGCAAAACCTAAGAAAAAGGAAGATGAAATTTAGGAAACGGTTTGCAAGACCTGCCCCTGTTCCAGAGCCAGGTCTCCTAGTAAGTGTTGAGACCCCTCTGAAATGAACAGATCCTTCAATCCAAAAGACATCTTCCTTTTTTATTTATGTCATACTCTAAGTTTTGTTCATTCCCTTTTTTTTGATAAATCGGTAACTGCGGTCTGGGGAGGTACCTTAAAATTCCTTTGATCGAATTCTCATCTGTTATTTAAATCTCCTTGCTAGTGGTCTCCTGGAGATGCGGTGGTTTAATGAAAAGAGTGTGTGTGGTCTTTGAAACTTCCATGTTCTGGACTCTTGTTTTTCCTTTGTATGTGTTATCTGAATGCCCAAAGTCATTCACTTAAATTTGGGGGTTATATTATTTAGAAAATAAATCGCAAACTCTCCTGCCAAATAGTTTTCCAGCCTAGGCTCAAACATGTGCGACATCAGAAAACTCTGCACTAATCACAACCTATTCCGTCTTTGTATACTATTGACATGGATGTAAAAGTTCTTCCACATAACACATCATATTGCCCCCATGAGCCTTTTACATATAGTACCAATTATATTTCTAATAACCAGACATAAATCCCATGGCCCATCCATCAGAAAGTCCCTCAGATATTTGAGGATAACTGTTACCTCCCTTCATATGCAGACTTTTCTTCAAGGTAAAAATCTCCAATTTTCTTCATCCATTCCTCTTTTCCCTTATTTAATGACCCCTAGCCTTATCCAGGGTTAAGATGTTATTTCATTACAGAAAGATTTGGGAAAAGTTATATTTCTGATCATTAAGATTTTTTTCTGTCGTTTCTCTTTTCGAAAGAAAATATTTCATAAGCAAAACTAATGAATAAGTGGGTCAGTTAAGAATTTCTCACTCTAGCGCCTTAAAAGAGAAACTCAGCTGCAGTGGTCTAACCAAATAGGAGTATCTCTTTTTTTCCTCCAAATGAGAATTCTTGACCTGGATAGTCTAGGATTGATAGGGTGGTTTCAGCTATCACCGAAGAAGTCTCCGGTTCCTTCTGTCTTGATGATCCTTCACAATTTCCACATGACTTTTATTCTCACAAAGTCTTCTATATAGATAGAGATTGTGTCCACATTCTAAAAGAAAAAGGTGTAGGACAAAGGGCAAAAAAAATACACCTGCTGAATCAGTTCCTTTCGATCAGGAAAATAACCTTCTTATATATATGTATATACTCTCTTGGTTGTGGTGATGGTTTCATGGGAGTACACATGTCAAAACGTTTAAAAATGTACACTTCAAATAAATATGTGCATGTCAACACCTGACACACACAAACATACATATTCAGACAGCATATAAACAATATATACTATTATTTACTATTGCAACATCATACAAGAGGTTATCATACAGTCTCATGTGCACCACATATTCATCCCTTCCCTCTTCCCTGGCCCCTCTCAAGCCACTGGCAATCACTAATCTTTCTGCTATCGCTATAATTTTGCCTTTTCCAGAATGTTATATGGTTAGAGTCTTACAGTATGTAGTTTTTCAGACTGCTTTCTTTCACTTAGTAACAGGCATTTAGGTTTCCTTCATATCTTTTCATGGTTTTATAACTCATTTCTTTTTATCATTTCTTTTATTTGTTGTATCATATATTTTTATCCATTGTATAGATGTACCACATTGTATTCATTCACCTATTGAAAGACATTCTTGGTTGCTTACAGTTTTTGGTAGTCATCAATAAAGCTGCTATAAACATTCATGTGTAGGTTTTTATGTGGACATAAGTTTTCAACTCATATGGGGAAATACCTAAGAGCACAATTGCTGGATCATATGGCAAAACTATGTGTAGCTTTGTAAGGTACTGTCAAAACCATCTTCCAAAGTAGCTGTGTCAATTTCCATTCCCACCAGCAATAAATGAGAGTTCCTGTCACTTCACATCCTTGCCAACATTTGATATTACCAGTGTTTGGGGATTTTAGCTATTTAGACAGTTGCATAGTGATATCCCATTGTTTTAATTTGCAATTTCTTGATGACATATACTATTGATAATATTTTCATACGTTTATCCGCCATCTGTATACCTTTTTTGGTAAGGTGTCTGTTCAGATCTTTTGCCATTTTTTAATTAAGGTGCTTTCTTTTATTATTGAGTTTTAAAAGTTGTTTGTGTATTTTGGATACCAGTTCTCTCCATGTGTTTTGCAAATATTTTATCCCGATCTATACTTTGTGTTTTCATTCATCTAACAGTGTCTTTCTCAGAGTGTAAGTTTTTAATTTTAACGAAGCCTGACTAATCAATCACTTCTTTCCTGGATCATGCTTTTGGTGTATCTAAAAACTCATTGCCAAATCCAAAGTCACATAGATTTTTCTCTTGTGTTATCTTCTAGAAGTTTCACGGTTATGCACTTTACATTTGGAGGGTGGTGTTCCAATTGATCCTGTGCCATTTGTTGATCAGACTATCCTTTCTGTATTGTATTGCCTTTGTCAAATATCTTTTGACTATTTATGTGGGTCTGTTTCTGACCTCTCTATTCTGTTCCATTAAATAAAATATTTACTTGTTCTTTTGTCAGTACCATACTGCCTTGATTTACTGTAGCTTTATAGTAAATCTTGAGGTCAGACAGTATCAGTCTTCTCTCCTTCAGTGTTGTGTTAGCAATTCTGGGTCTTTTTGTTTTTCCATGTAAAACTTAGAATCAGTTTGTCAAAATCCATGAAGTAACTTGTTGGAATTTTGATGGTATTAGGCAGAATCTATAGATCAATTTGGAAAGAACTAACATCATAGTATTGTTTTTCTGTAAATGAACATTGAACTTCTTACATTTATTTAGATCATCTTTGATTTTTTTCATCAGAGTTTTGCAGCTTTCTTCGTCCAGATTCTGTACATCTTTTGTAGACATATACCTAAAGTGTTTCTTCTCCCCACCTTTGGTACTAATTTAAATAGTGTTCTGCATTCAAATCGTGTTCAAATTTGAATTTCAAGTTCAAATTGTTCATTGCTAGCATATAGGAAGTTAAGTGACCTTTCTATATTAAATTTATATCTTACAACCTTGCCTAATCATTTAATAGTAACAGAATTCTTTGTGTTTTTTGATAGTGTAGATTCATTAGGATTTTCTACATAGATGATGTGACGTCATCTATGAAGTGACAGTTTTATTTCTTCCTTCTTAATGTATATAACTTTTATTTCATTTTCTTGTTTTACATTTCATTAGCTAGTTCTTCCAGTATGATGTTGAATAGTGGTAAGAAGGTATATTCCTGACTTGTTCCCAATTTTATATGGAAAGCATCTAGTTACTTATTAAATATAATGTTAGCTGGAGGTGTCTTATAGATGCTCATTTTTATTTTCTTTTTTTCTTTTTTTCTTTTTTTTTTTGGTCTTTTTGCCTTTTTCTTGAGCCGTTCCCACAGCATATGGAGGTTCCCAGGCTAGGGGTCTAATCAGAGCTGTAGCCACTGGCCTATACCAGAGCCACAGCAACTCGGGATCCAAGCCGAGTCTGCAACCCACACCATAGCTCATGGCAATGCCGGATCCTTAACCCACTGAGCAAGGCCAGGGAATGAACTCACAACCTCATGCTTCCTAGTCGGATTGGTTAACCACTGAGCCACAATGGGAACTCCTAGGTGTTCTTTTTTTAAGTTGAGACAGTTCCCCTTTATTCCTACTTTGCCAGGAATCTTGTCCTTTTTTTTTTTTATAATCATAAGCGAGTGCTGGATTCTGTCAAATGCTTTTCCTACATCTAGTGATATGAGTGTGTAATTTTTCTATTGTGATGGATTACAGTAATTGATTTTCAGGTGTTGAATTAGCCTGGCCTACCTGGGATAAATCCCATTTTGTCATGGTATGTCATTCTGTATATACATTGCTGGATCAATTTGCTCACATTTTGTTGAGGGTTTTTATTTCTATGCTCTGAGAAATAATAGCCTGCCATTTTGTTTCACGTAATGTCTTTAGTTTAGGTATTAGAGGAATTATGGCCTCATTGAATAAGTTAGGAACTTTTCCATTTAATTCTATTTTCTGCAAGAGATTGTAGAGCACAGGCGTAATTTCTTTTTTAAGTGTTTGATGGAATTGACCATTGACCCTATCTGGGCCTGGTGCTTTCCCTTTTGGTAAGTTATTAATTATTGATAGAATTTTTTTTACACTTTTTGTTTCACAGTTTTTGAGTATTTGATTCCCCCTCTTTTTCAGCCTTTTTCTTTTTTTTGGTTTGTTTTTTAGACAGTTTCTTTTGATATATTGTTCATGCACTCTGATTCTTTTCTCCACCATGTCCAATCTACCACTGAGCCCATCAGTGGTATTTTTAATTTGTGCTACAACATTTTAGATTTCTAGTATTTGCTTTTGACTCTTAGAGTTTCCATTTCACCCTTACAGTGCCCATGTATTCTTGCATCTTGTCCTCCTTCTTCATTAGTGCTCTTAATATAGTAATCATAATTATTTTAAATTCTCAGTTTGATCATTCCAAAATTTCTTCCATTTGAATATGAATCAGATGCTTGCTTTGTCTCTTCAGGCTGCTTTTTAAATTTTTTTTTTTCTTGGCTCTCCTGTGGCATATGGAGGTTTCTAGGCTAGGGGTCTAATCAGAGCTGTAGCCACCGGCTTACGCCAGAGCCACAGCAATGCCAGATCTGAGCTGCATCTGCGACCTACGCCATAGCTCACGGCAACACTGGATCCTTAACCCACTGAGCAAGGCCAGGGTTGAACCCAAAACCTCATGGTCCTGGTCAGATTCGTTAACCACTGCACCACAACGGAACTCCCAGGCTGCTTTTTTGTTTGCTTTATTTTGTTGCTTTTCTGCATGTATTTATAATTTTTTGGTTGAGAGCCAGAAATGAGGTATTTGAGTAACAGAAACTGAGACACATAGGCCTTTAGGCTTTCCACTTTTCTGGCTAGGATTTTAGGCTGTGTTTTCTGTTTGCTGTAGCTGAATGGTCAGGTAAAAATTTATTCTGGTGTCCTAATTTTTGTCCCCCCTCTTGTCTTTGAGTTGTCCTAGAGACTCTTTCTTAAATAGAGTATAAGTCTTGTACTTCTTGTACTTCCCCTGATTTTATATAGTAGACGTGACATATTGGTGTGGTCTTAAGTTGTGAGGAAAAAGAAGCACATTATATTCCTCTGATTAGGTTTCAGTCTTTTAGTGAGTCTGGGTCCCTGGAATGTGACTTTCTCAACAACTATTTGCCTACCCTTCCCCATATCTGAGAGAGGAAGGATATTAGGAACTGTATTTTGGTATTTTCCCCACCTGATGTAGAGTGATTTGGATTTGGGCATTTCCTTTCCCCTTGGTCAGTTAGGGTTTGATAAAACCCAAATTGGTTAGGTCCTGATATAACAGTTTTCCTTTGAGGGCATGGCCTGTAAAGGAGACCAGAGAGCAACAGGTATTTCAAAATGAGATTTTTTCCCCTCCAATTGCTGGAAGCAAAGGGAGATTTTTTTTTTTTTTCTCTTAATTTTCAGTCAGGGAAATATGAAGGCCTCTCTGTGATTCCCCATCAACCCTAAGATTTTTTTAACTTTCAAGCTAATTTATCCATTAAAGTTGAAGTGTTTCTCCTAGTATTGCCTCCAGCAGCGTTGTTTGTCTCATTAGTTTTCAGCACAGCACTTGGCCCTGTGACCTTAGTTCTCTGATGGATCTAAGAAAGTTGTTGATTTTGTTTGTTCAGAATTCTTCTGGTTGTGAGTATGAGAGTGATGTTTTCCAAGCTCTTTACATGTCAGACTGGAAATGCCCACTTGTTCTTTGATCAAAACTGAGTCACTGACCACCCCTAACTGCAAGTATATTTAGAGTGGTAAAATTTGAAGTGGCTTCCTTGCTGCTCTAAAGAGAATTGAGGTTATACTAGTGTGAAAGAAAGTAGCTTCCTTTCCTCTTCAGGCTGTCGTGATCTTCCTTCTGTGGTTCCTCCTCCTCCCAGAGTTTCTGAAGTAAATGCATGTTAGGAATCATAGTTCAGCCCAGTAGCTTTGTTTTCCTTTGTCTTTGCATCATCAAGGGAGTTTACATATTGCCACGTAGAAACCTGTGATCTGCACTTTACGGAATTATTGCTCTGCCTTAAATATCTTACATAGCTTCTCCTTTGCTGACGCACCAATGTTTGTAATCCCTTCCCTATAATCATGGCCTCTCTGACATGCATTAAGATATGCTTACACAATATATTTTACATCTGCACAATTCTCCCTTAGCAAAGTTTAATAATGTGGAATGTGGAAGAAAAGGGACCATTGATTCCTGAGACACACCTTCTGTAGTGTATGACAATTGCCATCACGTCTGAACCCTTTAACTCCTGATTTATTTTCACCTAATTAGTTTGGTTAGTCTTTCGATCCCTTTTCCAGTGTAGTTATCATGTGCCATTGATCTCCTATCATGACTTTCATGACTTTCATTGATCTCTCTCATTTAGGGTTTTCCATTAACAAGTTCCCATTTCTTTCTTGGGTGACCAGATATTTCTTATGGAAACAGCTACAAAATCTTATCAGTTATTCCAACCAACTTTCTTGAACTTTTGGAGACAACTGAAATGTCTCTGAAATAAATACAGATATGAAAAATAAAATGCATGATCCATGAACAGCCTGAGCTCGGTCTGGTACTTAGTATTCATTGTCCTTAACATAAAAATTCTGGAATTGTCTGTCTTCAGGACATCCAGATATTTTCTTTTGACAGTACTAGGCCATCATGAAAGTTCTGATACCCTGTAAAAGAAAAATACACTCTTTTCCCAAAAAAAGACCACCAGAGGCTCAATGGTCCAAAGTACGCAGTACGCACCATGCTAAAAGGCTTCTCACCACCCACCAAAAAAGTAACAGTAATAGCAAGGAGCTACTGTGAAAACCCTACCCTAGTGTTTGTTGTATATGTTGACCAAGATGTGTAGTATCTCTTATTAAAGTTCAAGCTTTCCTTGCTTCTCAAATGTGGTCTAAGATAATTTTGATTGATTTTGTTTGGTTTAATTTCCAAACCTTTGTGGCGTGATCATTCTGTAATATGCAATCAAATGTAACAGCAATATCAAATTGTTACAAGTGAACATAAATGTTTACTCTCAATTTCTCTAACACCCAAACCAGGCCACATAGAATAATATTGCTTTATAATGGACTGATCTTTCTTTCACTTTTTTTCTCTTTTATCTTTTGCAAATTGTTGTGTTATAAGCTGCATCCCAACAAATACTCTCCTCTTGTTTTATTTATGTTTAAGTTGATCTTTGGCCTCAGGGGGGGAAAAAAAAAACATGACAACAGTATTTGTGCAACTTAAATGATTTGGGATGAAAATAAAGGCCTGAGACTATACGTTTATTGACATGGATTGTGCCCAGTAGAACAGAAGATGCAGGATGAAGCTAGAACACCCCGTTGTGAAAAGTTTGAAAAAGTATTTTTTTGTTTTCATTTTTGTCTGTTTAAAATTTCTGTAACCAAATTTTTCTCTTAATTATATCATTAATTATCAGATTCATGGATATTAAAAATATCCTGAAATACTAATTTAAGGTTATATTCCTGGTGATACTGATATATGTAATCTTTCCATTTTCACTTATCTGTCCCTCTTTTTCACTACACTTTGGGGCATTTCAAGTCTTGAAACACTCAACCGATGCGTATAACATATTTTCTCAGTCAGTCACAGACCATAAGGCTTGGAAAGAAAAATCCTTAGGTTTAAACATCTCTGTCACATCCATTATATTCAGCATTTACCCTTTCTCCAGATTATTTTTGGTTTCTACAGATTCTTTCTGCTTACAGTGTTTGTTGCCTAATCCATATAAAAAAATATTTTTGACGTATTTATCCCCAGATAGGATTTATTTGATAATAGGGCTTCTCATATCTAGCTTCTATCTGAATGAGACTTTGCTTTAACTTAGAATAGCATTTATAGCTCTTTATACACTTGTTTTTGTATAAAAAACTTTCTGCCTCTGAGGCTTTTCTCAGAGAATTTGTAGTTTGTAAAAATTTTTCCTATGTATATTTTGCTTGAATTTATTTTTCATTGTGTATTTTAATCTCTTCTAGTGGCCATCAAACTGAAATCTGTATGGAAGAAATCATGCCAGACCAAAATATGCAGATTTCTAACATCAAGTGGCATTTTGTGATCTGACTTCGTTTGAAAATAAAGAGAGTGCTCTGTCATTTCCGCAAATAAATACAGTACAACCATTAAACATTCAAGCCACAGGGTCTAGAATTTTATTAAATACCATATCTTACTACCACTTTCTTTTCTGTGGTAGTTTTAGATGTGCTTCTTTTCAACTAATATGCGTAGACCTTTGAAAATTATACACTCATGTTTAAATTTTTGCTATCGGATTAATTATTTATTTAGTGATTTAGGATTACGCTTTAATAATAGAGGGAAACAGATTTCCTCTGCTGTATGTTTATAATAACTTGTGTTTAAACAAAATGTTTAAAATTTTTAAACAGTCTTAGGAGAGTTTTGTTTTATTGAAGTATAGTTGATTAACAACAATATTAGTTTCAGGTGTACAATTAGTGATTTAATATTTTTATAGATTATATTCCATTTAAAGTTATTATAAAATATTGGCTATATTCCCAGTGCTGTACATTACATCCCTGTATCTTATTTATTTTATACCTCATGGTTTTTACCTAGGAAAGAGTTTTAGTATAACTAAAATCTATGTTATGTGTTGATAATACAAATAAGCTATAGTTTAATTAAAATTTTCATTTAAGATAAAATTTGAATACTGAATTTTTGCTTTTATGCATGAAATAATAATCATATCTGCCTGTATAAAATAATTATATAAGTAACTTCTAACATGCAAACGGAATTGTCACCATTATTTTATGAATTAAAGAATAACCAATATTGAATTAACAAGAATATTATATCCAGTGACTAAACTGCTGTCTCCAAAATAAATTTTTTTTTTGACTTTTGTCTTTTTAGGGCTGCACCCATGGCATATGGAGGTTTGTAGGCTTAGGGCTCAAATCAGAGCTGTAGCTGCCAGCCTACACCACAGCCACTGCAATGCCAGATCCGAGCCACATCTTTGACCTACACCACAGCTCACAGCAACGCCAGATCCTTAACCCACTGAGCAGCGAGGCCAGGGATCGGACCAGCAACCTCATGGTTCCTAGTTGAATTCGTTTCCCCTGCGCCACAACGGGAACTCCTCCAAAATAAAATTTAACGTGACGTACGGGGAATTTTGCTTCTGGGCATAATGGAAGTACTAGAATGATAATTCCATAGTAAGCACCTAGAAAACAGGACAAAATGTTAAAAACAATGGTTTTCAAGAAGTAGACTATAAGTCAAAAAAGGACTGTGATTCTAAGAGAAACAAGGTGACCCTCATTTACTGCCTAAAGGAGCTTTCCAGATCTTGATGCGGGAAAGAGGATCATAAGCAGAACACAGTAATTTTCCTGAGTTGAAGATGAGTTAAGGAACAGAGTTAAGAATTGAAGGAATCTGGGATAATTGGAACTTACAGGGCAGAAATCCAGGAAGTAAGAAACCATTCAAAGTACTTTGTAGATCTGCATTATCACTTGCTTTTAGTTTTTATTGAATGTTAGCTGCATGTGCATAGGGTGAATTCAACAAGGTCATATCTGTTTACTCTTTGTCCGTGTCCAATGTCTAGTGCCCAGTCGAAATTACCAGGCATGCCAAGAAGCAAAAAATTGTAACACATAATAGAAAAAGACACAAATGGGAGTTCCCGTCATGGCTCAGTGGTTAACGAATCTGACTAGGAACCATGATGAGGTTGTAGGTTCAATCCCTGGCCTTGCTCAGTGGGTTAAGGATCCCGTGTTGCCGTGAGCTGTGGTGTAGGTCGCAGGCTTGGCTCAGACCCCAAGTTGCTGTGGCTTTGGTGCAGGCCAGTGGCTACAGCTCTGATTGGACCCCTAGCCTGAAAACCTCCATATGCCATGGGTACGGCACTAGAAAAGACAAAAACGAACAAACAAACAAAAAAACCCCACAAATGAAGAGAGGTTCCATGGAATTAGAAGAATCATTCTAAACACCTATCATAAATATGTTGACTGTGCTCAGCAATTTAAAGAAAAATGTGAACACAGCAAAGAGAGGAATGAAGTATATTAAAAAGAATTAGATGAAAGTTTTAGTACTGAAAATATTAGAAATTTTAAAAATTAATGATATCTGTATATTAGATGTAAAAAAAATAAAGACAGCAAAATTGAAGACATAGCAGATATAGCAAGACAAATAATCCAAACTAAGGCAAAGAAAAAAAGACTGGGAAAATGATTAGCTCCTCACTCATCTGTGAAACAGTATCATGTGGTCTAAGATATGAATAATTGGGGGTATCTGAATGGGAAAGGATGGAAGTAGAAGGAAAAAAAATTCCCTAAATGCTTCCAAGTTTGAAGAAAACAAACCCCATAGATCCAGCAAGTTTAATGAAAACACCGAGGAAGACAATGTCGAAACCTTACCAAATTATCTCATATTGAAATTGCTGGTAAACATTGAGAAAAGAAAAAAAGCAGGGAGATGGGGCACATGAAATACTGAGAAATAAGCATGAGAAAATCAGAGTTCCTGTCGTGACTCAGCATTAATGAACCCGGACGCGGACGAGGATGCAGGTTCAATTCCTGGCCTCCCTCAGTGGTTTAAGGATCCAGAATTTCCGTGAGCTGTGGTGTAGGCTGCAGACGCAGCTTGGATCCCGGGATCCCGTGTTGCTGTGGCTGTGGTGTAAGCCAGTGGCTACAGCTCCCATTCATGGTACCTAGATTTACTAGAAATCAAATAAGATCTCATTCCTGTAAGAAATTTTGTTGGCAAGAAAAATAACCTGATATGATGAAACTTTTAAGTAAATTAAGTGTAAGTGAAATAAGATTTTTAGGTGAACTCCTTCGAAATAATTATATCTATCTAAAAATAATTTCTCCAGATTTTTTTGCAACCTGAAACTGATAACTTAAATTCAATGATGGGAATTCATCAAATATCCAGATCATTTTCAAATAAGGTACTGGGGCATTAATTACTGAACATAGGTTTCCTTTTATAGAAATAAAGATATTTAGGACTATTAATAAATTAAATACATTTGGTGCCACACTGAGACATTTTCTTTAAAGAAACACCTGCTTTTTGAAATTACAAATAGCATTTACAAGTTTGCCTATCTACAAAATACTATATAAAAGTTCATAATTGTTTACTCCTTAGTTTTCATTAGAAACTAAGGTTTTCAAGGTTTATTATAATTAAATATGCAATTAAAACTACAAAGTTAATAAAACACTTTTGTATGCAAGGAAAAAGAAGGTGTAAGGAATGGAAATATGTTTTGTTAAGGGAAAAGTAAGTTTGTTCTAAAACTGGCAATTTCTAAAGGAAAAGAAAATAAGCGACAAATTAATATGTATATAGAAAGCTCTACAAGGTTGTGAAGGAAAAAAATGAATCTTTAGAAAGGTGTTCTTTGTGTGGTCAGGAGTAGTAAAGATTAGAATAAATTTAACTGAATAAATGAATTTCAATATTAAAGGTAAACTGGTACAAAGCCTGAATTTGGTTTTCTTAAAAACAAAGGACAAAATTTTCTTAAAATATTTATCTGCTTTTGATAAACAACTGTAAAGTTTTTTTTCCTTTAACCAGCAATGTGTTAAAACTTCTGATATTTGCTTTTGAAGTCTTTTATTGTCACTTTGGTTAAGTGAATAAGTATTGTTCAAAATTTTCTTAAAATATTTGTCTGCTTTTGATAAACAATTGTAAAGTTTTTTTCCTTTTAACTAGCAATCTGTTAAAACTTCTGATATTTGCTTTTGAAGTCTTTCATTGTCCCTTTGGTTAAGTGAGTACGTATTGTTCCACAGCGACATATGAGCCTATTTGACCAAGAGTTTTAAAATATTTTTGATATTTTTGACAAACTTCCCAACTATCAAATTCTAACTGAAGTTCTTTAAACCTCTAGCTAACTTTGGGAAGCTTCAGAGAGGACCCCCTGAAGCATATGAGAGAAGAATATTAAACTAATCAGGCTTGTTTTTTTGTTAAACTACATGGGAAGCTCTATCAAATAAGTGGTGATAAACCTTCTCAGTGTATATTGTACAGGTAAATGTTATTAATATGATATTGTGAAAATTATATGGCACTCCTAAAAAATCTAGTATATCCACCTAGTAAAATGTTATCAGTCATAATTCTACCAGTAACCAAGTTTCTTTGTCAATTGCATTGTATCAGATCCTCAATCACATCTTCTTAAATATTTTGTCACTTATAGACAGCCATTGTTTGATGCTTCATCTTCAAGAGGAGTCATAGGAGTTTCAGACATGTATGGGTTTCCGATAACTTTTAGATCATACCACTGAACAGGTTAAGAAATTAAAGAATTCTAATGGAAAATCTGTTGGCTTCGTAAAACTATTATCAGAAGATTAAGATCAATAACTCAGTGTGCTTGCATCAATTTTCCAATGATATGTCCATTTTGCTGTGGTACTTGTTAACTCATATGTTAATACACTTAGGTAGATGCCCAAGTGATTCTTATGGCCCTTAAAATTTGAGATGCCTTCATTTTAAGTATTTCTGAATATATCAAACATTATTAATAAATGAGTTCAAAGCACCAGAAACTATTGGGAATCTCAACTAATGGTTCACTAATGATGCTCACTTCTAAAATATACTGATGGATTTCATGTTCTGCTGTCTCGACTGGGGTAGTAGCGAGAGGCACTTAACAGAAAAGAGTGCTGACTTCAAAATTTTGGCTTTAATTTCTTGGAGGTCAGAATCTCTTCTCACCAAAGAAGTGGCATAAACTATCCAGAGTTACATCATTCATTTATAAAGGCCCAGCCAACCCGGAGCCACTGGTCAAGCTTTTCCACTCCTCCTCCGCATGCTGCTCTGGGCAAGCGTTTCTAGGAACCAAGGCCTGGTCCAGGTGGAGCCTCTGGAGGTAAGGCGTTTACTCAATGGGAGGGAGGCCAGCTGCAGGGGCGGGGCCGAAGCGCGAAGTGGGCGGAGCCTTATACCTGGGGCCTGAGCCGAGCCGGGGTGGGAGGTGGTGGTGGGGCGGGGCAGAGCTGAGAGGGAGCGCTGGGGCGTTGCTGCAGAGGGGCGGGGAGGAGCTGAGCTGCCCAGTCACCAAGCCGCCCGGCGGGGGCGGAGCGAGCCCCTTAGACCTGGGGCCCGGGTCTGACAAAGCAGTTTGCAAGGCCTGGTCTGGGGCTGACCCAGGAAGGGGCGTCAGCTGTCGTCCCCATGGGGCTGTGTTTTCCCTGTCCAACGGAGGAGGCGCCTCCCTCGCCAGACCCGGTGAGTAAGGCCTCCTCCCAGCGTTCCTGCGTCCCCATGTCAGCCCGCCCGCGCCGCGCGCACCTGTTTCCCAAAGGGGCGCGCCAAAGGCCCTGAGATGCGGGCCCCGGGACCGGCCGTTGGACGCAGTGGCTCGGGCCGGAGGTGCAGCCAACCCTGGTGGCAGGGACGGGAGGTCCTGCCCCCAGGACCTGGGTTGGTGACTCCGCGTGGGTCTCTACCCTTCCGTTAGGGAAAATTTTATCTAAAGGCGGCTCTAGCGTTTTTTCACATCTCGCTGGCTGGCAAAATTGGGAGTTAGTAGGACGCAGGCGTACGCAGTCCGTGCGTGCGGTGGCCATTCTGAGAGATGCGGTAGATGGAGTTCGAGTGTGTAAAGAAATTCCTCTTTCTCCGTGAACTAAAGTGTTTGATATTGTAGGAGATAAGAAGGTGCCTCCTGTGCTTTATGGGATATATTGTTAATCAATGATTTCTCTTTAGTATTTATCTCTTTTAAGTTCTTTTTTTTTTGTCTTTTTGCCTTTTCTAGGGCCCCTTCCGCGGCATATGGAGGTTCCCAGGCTAGGGATTTAATCGGAGCTGCAGCCACCGGCCTATACCAGAGCCACAGCAACGCCGGATCTGAGCCGCGTCTGCGATCTACACCACAGCTCACAGCAACGCCGGATCGCCAACCCACTGAACAAGGCCAGGGATCGAACCCTCAACCGCATGGTTCCTAGTCGGATTCGTTAACCACTGCGCCACGACGGGAACTCCTCTTTTAAGTTCTTTTTAAAAAAGAATTTTATGTAGTACAGAACATAAAATTTGCAAGATTGTCACGTTTAGCAGATAAAAATACAGGGTGCTTAGAGTTTCAGATAAACAAGAAATAAAGTTTTACAATACGTAGATTTGTCCCATGCGACATACTTGCACTAGAAACTATTTATCTGGATGATTTCAGATTT
This sequence comes from Phacochoerus africanus, assembly GCF_016906955.1. Taxonomy (NCBI): domain Eukaryota; kingdom Metazoa; phylum Chordata; class Mammalia; order Artiodactyla; family Suidae; genus Phacochoerus; species Phacochoerus africanus. The sequence continues at coordinate 38,209,763 of NC_062547.1, forward strand.
AAATAGGTGGTTTGTGCTATAATACATTAATACTTTTTGCAGCTTTCTATTTTTAATAGCATTTTTACATTAATAATCCTTGCAGGAAATTTGTAACAGAAACCCTAAATTCCTCTCTTCTATCTAGCTAAAAATTCATTGAAGGAAATAAGTTTAGGGAAGTACATTAACTCTTCAGCGATTTGATCATAAGTACTAGAAATGACCTGGAAGTTGATATGAGAAAGTTCACCTTGTCTTTCTTGTTACTCTTGCTTTTAAATGTTCCTAATTTTGTTTATCTGGCTGTTGATAAAATACCAATCTGCCAGCATTTGTTAAGCCTTTCCCCCACCCCCACAGATAAGCACATTGCCTGCTACTTGAATGTCACTTTATCTTTGAGGCTTCTCTTCCCCAGAATCCTAAATGAAATAGATCTTCCACTCTACCACCCACCCATCCTTCTATTTCTTATTCACCATATTCTTCTATTTTCCCAAAGCACTTCTGATAGATTTATGTTTATTTGATTATACTGTGACTGTCCTCTTTGGAATGTAAATTCCACGTGGGTGGAAACATTTGTCTGTGTTTCACTGCTGTTTCCTCAGCAAGTAGAAAAGTCCCTGAGGCATAATAGTGGCACCATAAGTATTTATCCAATGAATGAATGAATGAATGAAAAAATGAATGTATTGTATGGAAAACAGGAGAATTATTAACATAGCTCCCAAGAGAATGCTACTTACTATCATATTTCAAGAATTATAATCTATGACTATGAATAATGTAATACATGATACAGAGAAATAATATTTACTGTTTCCCAACAGAGAACAGTATATCTCATAAATTTCCTCAAGTCCCTCCCATCCTACACAATGAGATTCTCCCACTTGATGTGTGAACTTTTTCTGCAAACACCAGCCTACTTCAAACTCCTTTTTAATTGACAGTACAAACCATAAATTTCTATATTTATTTATTCGTTTGTCGTTTTGTCTTATCTAGGGCCGCACCCGTGCCATATGGAGGTTCCCAGGCTAGGGGTCGAATCGGAGCTGTAGCCACTGGCCTGCACCATGGCTACAGCAATGCCAGATCCGAGCTGTGTCTGTGACCTACACCATATAGCTCATGGCAGCGCTGGCCCCTTAACCCACTGAGCAAGGCCAGGGATTGAACCCGCAATCTCATGGTTCCTAGTCAAATTCGTTAACCACTGAGCCACGACAGGAATTCCCCCCACTTTATTATTGCCCTGACTGGCTTGTAATCCCTTTAAAAAAAAAAAAGCAAATAGCAGTGTCTGTGTATGTGTATGAGATATATAATACATATATATGTCATAGTTTCATCTTGTGCTTAGTTGAAGGTATATTGATTGGGAGAATGAAATTCAGAAAATTGAGTATTTTATAAATGTTATAAATAATGGCATTTTTAGTGAGACATTTTGAGCCAGTACTAAATATTTTTGTAAACTGTTATATAACCTATAAGATAAAAGTATAAAATATAAAGGATAATGTTTGGTTTTGTTGTTAAACATCTTTCTTACACATTTTCTCCCAGGAAGAAAAAAGAGCAAAGCTTGCAGAGGCTGCAGAGAGAAGACAGAAGGAGGTGAGAGTAAAAATAAAATTCTACCTTAGATAGTTAAATTTGCACTTTGTTCTCTGCAAATGCCAATTACTAGTACTATTCTCTAATGAAAATGGTATCTGATAGCCTATAAAGGTAAACATTTCTCAAAATGACTTCTGTGTTTCTAGAAATTACTTCAGAGCATTTATGTCATTTAACATATGAAAATTACCATACACTTTTTCTATTATGTGAGATGCCCCTTTAATAACATTCTTCCTTGGGATGAAATGACTGTGGCTTATAAAATTCCGACAGATGTGAAGTAACTTTAGGGGTGAAATTTGTATGGTTGCAAAATTACCAGTGAAGAAATTATAATATGTTTTATGTAAACCTGTTGTAGAAATAGACTGATTCTTTGTTACCAAAAATAGACCAACCCGCTAGACAATGGAAACTGATTTTTGTTATTTTTCTACACTCCTTAACAATTTTCTTGAAGGCTGCATCTCGGGGCATTTTGGATGTTAGGTCTGTGGAAGAAAAAAGAAAGAAAAAGGAAAAAATAGAAAAACAAATGGCTACATCTGGACCCCCACCAGAAGGTGGACTTAGAGTAAGTATTAAAATTTACTTAAGGTTTAATTTACTTGGAATTTTTTAAAAAAACTTAAGTAGCAGTCCATTCAATAATTTCCTCAGGAAATGGATTATTGGCAAATTGTGAATTAATTTAAAAGCATGAATAATATAGTTTGGAAGAAGTGTCCATTTATTTGGATGTTCCAACATTCACTGGAATATATTTGCTTTCTTTTTTCCAAAATGAAAATATATTTCCTGACTATCTTAACTCTGTATTTTAATACTTGATGCTTATATAATTGATGGCAATCTTAAAGTATAAAAAACAATATAGAAGGGTATAAAAAAGAAAGTAAAAATCACCCAAATTCAGTGTCATTTTGACAGACATTGCTTCTAATATCATTTTATACATCAGTCTTACTAAATGGGATTATACTATAAACTACTTCAGACTCTTGGAATTTTTTCCACTCAATGATTTGAGACTTTTGAGCTTCCCATTGTCACTCATTATCATTGTTATGTAAACATTGATTTGGACAGTAGGATGTACAGGGGTGCATCTGACACATACTCCTCCCAATCTTAGCCATGGTAACTCTGGATACTAAAAGTACAATAATGGACAATTAAGCATGGTCCCTGAGCGTGGGGCTTGCTGCAATCTAGCAGGATGAAAAAGGTTTTAGCTTATGTGTTAAAGCTCAGAAAAGTAATGGTTCATATATTAAGATTTTCTTCTTTGGGCGATTTTTAAAGGAAATAGATTTCTCAAGTATATCTTTGAAAGGACAATGTCCTGAATTTCAAGCATTTGTATTTAGCTTGGCGGTGGTTTATGAGCACGTGTTTAGTTGATTTGCTACCTTCTCAACTCAATTTGGCTATTGCTCACAAAAATATATAAATACCTATGTATATACTCCTGACTTGTAAGGCAGGCAATTTAGGAGCACCCTGAGCAGAAGTGATTCTGACTCAGGAAGATACGTGGAAATAAGATTTATCTGTGCATATTTTATCATTGTATGTTACTTCATCTGATTTCATTTAATAAGTGAAATTTAAAGAAAATAGTTTTTTATTGTTAACTTTAACAACATATAAAATAATTGGTTCCAATATTAAGGTAAATAGTGGTGAGTATTGTATTTATTGATTTATTTCTTTAATATACCCCCATAATAAGAAAGAATTAATGTAAAGTAAAACATTTGGGAGATACAAGGTCAGATATTTAACAAAAGCATAAATGCTTACTTTCAACATTCTGTTTAGATAAAGATCTATGTCACCAATTTATCACTTCATATAGGGTTCTCAAAAGCATATATGAAAATTAAATTATGGAACTGGAAATGGTGCTAAGATCAACTATTTCATAGTAGAAGAAATGGAAGTTCAAAATGACTTAAAGTCACATACAATGTTACCAAAAAAGATACTTTATATATAATCAGAAGGTACTTACTTTACATGTTCTAACAAATTTAACATCAGCTTTTGAACTCTAATAAAAGATAAAGGGATTTCTTAACTAAACCTGAGTGCCCTGAAGTCTGTAGATTAAAAATAAATTAAGCCTTGTATTGCTTCTGGTCCCTTCAGAAGTGCTCAAAAAAATATCTCAGTGTTAAATTTAGTCCCTTTTTTCTTTGACCACCTGCTTTGCTCATTGAGAACATACAGTGTAATTCAAAATAAGTTTTTGGAGGCTCAGGGATAACAGAAGGGAAAATACAAGCAAGAAAATAACTTTAATCCTCAAACCCTTTGGCCTAGGATCCTTTAGGGACTGCTCTCAGGCCTGTTCTACAGGTTGGCCTCAACTGTGTCACAGCTAGATTCTTCCTAACGGGGCTCCATAGTATGAGGAAAAAACCGTCTTTCCTTGTCATCATGCTTTCCACATAGTCATCTCCTGACTAGCTGCCTCTTCCCAGGGTAATTGGCCTTAAAAGTGCTCACTGTGTCCTGGAAAGGCAGCCTTATTTGACAGCATCAGGACACAAACTAGCATGGGTTCAGGACTTACCAGTAGAGGAGCAATGGCAGACATTCCATGCAGTGCCTCCCAACCCTGGCTGCTGCTGGAGACTCCCAAGGAGCTTTCACAAAAGCCTGAGCCTTGGGTCCAGCCCTAGGCCAATTAGAATGGCTGAAAGTGGGCTTAGCCCAATATCCAACCAGATTGAGAATCACTGCTCTAGTGCTTGTAATGCTAATCCTGAGAGATAGTCCTATGGTTAAAAAAAAAAAAGTTTAAAATACTGAATACCGGAGTTCCCGTCGTGGTGCAGTGGTTAACGAATCCAACAAGGAACCATGAGGTTGCGGGTTCAGTCCCTGCCCTTGCTCAGCGGGTTAACAATCCTGCGTTGCTGTGAGCTGTGGTGTAGGTTGCAACGCGGCTCGGACCCCGCGTTGCTGTGGCTCTGGTGTAGGCCGGCGGCTACAGCTCCCAGTTGGATCTTGGAACAGGCCAAGAAATAGCAAAATGACAAAAAAAAATAAAAATAAAATAAAATACTGAATACTGAATTACATACTGAATTCCTTTCTTGGAGATTAAAAAGGGCACAGTATTTAAGTCTCTATGAAGAGCCACAAAAAGGAAAGTGAGTTTACTTGGACTAATCCTTAATTTTAAAATTTTCAATTTATTATTTTTCTTAATGTTACACTCAATAATATACCTTGAATATACTTGGAAAATACTACTCAAGAAACTGGTAAATACCTCTAATACCATCCCAGTGGCTTTTTCAGAACTTACTACTTCAGATTTAAGACTTGATTAAGGCGTTCCGGTCGTGGCGCAGTGGTTAACGAATTCGACTAGGAACCATGAGGTTGCAGGTTCGGTCCCTGCACTTGCTCAGTGGGTTGATGATCTGGCGTTGCCCTGAGTTGTGGTGTAGGTTGCAGACACAGCTCGGATCCCGCGTTGCTGTGGCTCTGGCGTAGGCCAGTGGCTGCAGCTCTGATTCAACCCCTAGCCTGGGAACCTCCATATGCCGCGGGAGCGGCCCAAGAAATAGCAAAAAAAAAAAAAAAAAAAAAAAGACTTGATTAAATGCCTAATGGAATAGTTTATCCAGTCAAGCAAGGAGAAGACATTACTAATTCATTATTTAATAATTTCTACCATTTCTTCACTTCCTGCCTCAAACAATGATTCATTTATTTTTATTTTATAGTTTTATTGTTTTTTGGTTTTGTGATGTTTTATTTTTCCTTCAGTGATTACTGGATATTTGGGATCTACTAATCTGTCCATATATTTTGTTTTCTTTCTTTCTTTCTTTCTTTTTTTGGGCCATAGTTGTGGTGTATTGAAGTTCCCGAGCTAGGGGTTGAATTGGAGCTGCAGGCAGCTGCAAGCCTATGCCACAGCCACAGCAATGCTGGATCTGAGTCTCGCCTGACACCTACACTGCAGCTTGTGGCAGTGCCAGATCCTTAACCCACTGAACAAGGCCAGGGATTGAGCCCACATCCTCATGGATATTAGTTGAGTTCTTAACCCCTTGAGTCACAATGGGAACTCCTTGTTTTATTTCTTTATATTTTTATACCACTGTACATCTTATTTTAGACTTTTAGCTATAATGTAACATTTTACTAATTGTTGCTTTCAAAGATCATTTTGCATTTGTATAGTCCATGGTCCTCTCTTGCCTGTTTGTTCACTAGAATATTGTTACATAACTTTAAATAAGATTTACTTTTCTCTATATTTTTATCTTTTCTAGTGGACAGTTTCATAAAGTATAACATAAGTGGAAGAGTCTACTGCCAATAATTAATACCTGCAATCAAGTGGAAATCCTCAATTTAATCTCTTCTCTTTGAATAAATGAAGATTCAGACTTTGTAATTTTAGTGCCCTTAAGTGCAGTGCTTTTCAGAATTGAATATTGAAAATACTTTTGATTTTTAGACTTAGAAAATGGCCAGACCTTTCACTAAGTACTTATTTTCTCTACATTTGTTCTTCTGCAGTGAATGATTTGCTGTTTTTTAGTTGTTAAAACATGAACCTAAATAGTGAATATATATTTATATATTTGCATGTAAAAATTCTGTATACATCTCACATATGACAGTTTGCAATTGTATTTTCCCTCGTTTATAAAATGAGCTAGCTATTTATTGTTTGCCAGTTAACCTTCTATCTCTTTATTGCATTATACATGAAGACTTTTGCTTAAACATATGGACTTAGTGCCTTTAAACTGATCATCAGGGAAAATCGTGAAAAATCATTTGAAGGGCTTATGTGAAGGAACACTATAAATTTTTGTAACTTACTAAAAAATTAGTATTTATAGAAAACATGAAATTTCTCCTAATTTATTTTCTACTTTTGAGCTTATAAAATTAGCATACTATTTATTTTACAGTATAATAAAGTGGGGTTTTTTTGCTTGCTGTATTTAAAATTATATATTAGTGGTGCCATCATAGGGCAGTGATGTACTATTATACCATGTCAGATTCAACTCTAAAGATTCTTGTAGTAGTTGAATGAGTTCAACTAAGAATCTGGATGGGTAATAATGTTTGTCCAAATTTTACAGGTGTTTCTATTATATTTATTAAAGAATGATCATAAGATTTATACAGATGTGAAATTGCCAAGGCAAGTATGAATATATGAAAGAAGTATGTAAGTACTATACTTTAAAATGTCTATTTTAAATATAAAAATATTGTGAGGTAATTCTATATAATGCATTGTCATAAACTTTTAAGCTTTTGTTCATTCGTAATGTGCATTATAGCATTTTTGGTTCTTACAGTTTTTTAGTATATAATAAGGTAAAATAGAAGAATGGTTGTATCTTTTAATTTGGTTGCATTTTCAGATGATAAGACCACAGCCTGAGCCCTAAATTAGAATTTGCAGATACTAAATGCAATAGAAACTAAATTCAGTAGAACAGCTTATTTGATTTACAAAAAGGAAACTGAGCCACTATCTCATACTTCCCACAAGACTTGTGTTATATTGCAGTATATGGTACATATTAATTTTAAAGCATTTGAACTATATGTAGATCTTGACTCCTTTAGGTAGACCCATCCTAATCCCTGGAATCTGGGAATATGTTAACATTACACCATAAAAGCTATCTTACAGATGTGATGTAGTGAATGACATTAAAATGGGGAGATTATAATGGATTATCCAGGTGGAACCAATTGAAACACAGGGTTCTTTAAAAGCAGAGAACTTTTCCAACCTGTGATCAAAGAGATATAAAGAAAGCAGCATCACTGAAACACTCTATTGCTGGCTTTGAAGACAGAGGAAGGGGGGCAGATACCAAGGAGATCAGACAACCTCCAGAAAGTGGGAGAAGCAAAGAAAGGGATCCTCTCCTAAACTCCTCAGAAAGGAACACAGCCCTGCTGATGTCTTGATTTTACCCCAGTGAGACAATGTCAAACTTGTGAGCTACAAAACTATAACATAACAAATTCCTGTTGCTTAAGCTACATCAGGAATGAAAAACTAATAAACAAGGAACTAAGTTAATGAAATTAATTATTAAAGACATAAGTGTTTTTGAGAACAAATTTAAGCACAGGAGAAAGTTTTGATGGAAATACTGCGGTAATTACCATACAGGGAAATTCAGTGTTAATGTTAGTTGAGTTAGTTTAATATTTTAAAAGATATTACAATACTCCCTATTCAATGATGATTTTATTTTCTATGAAACTTTTTTTTTTCCATAATGATATTCACCATTTCCAGCACCACCGGTCTTGTTGTTTTAAAAAGGTTGTGTCTGATTTGAGTAAATGATCCATGTGACAAACTGAGATACTTCTTCCCTGACTTTCTGAAGCAAGAAAGGTGGATTTTATTGTTGAAAAATGAGGGAATGACAAATTAACTCTGCCTATAATTTTTATATCTGGGGAGCACTTAAAGGACTATTTCTGATCAAGTCCTTAGAACTCTCTGATAAGGAGAACAAGTATCACTACATCTCAGCGGCCCAAAGTGAAGAAAAAGGTAACCATGATTTGACTCTTCTTATAACTCTCAGGAGAAGTTGCCATTTGAAGATTATCTTTATTTCAGAATAAAACATTGATAGAGAGACAGGTAAACACTTTTTAATATTTATCTTTTTAATTCTTGATTCAGTGAGGACACCATTTTGCCGTTTATGGGTATAAAACAGCCCTGTCCTAGGTATACAAGGGTATACTTAGTCTGTAACATCATTAGCTACAGTGAAAGTACTTTACTAGACAGCACAGCAAAGTAGGGTTAACTAAAGATATATTTTAATAAGAAAATGCTTTGAAATAACATGAAGTCAATGAACATTTGACTGTAGAGTTTATTCTGTCAAAATATAAACGTATGTCAGCTTATGCGTGTGAATTACACTGTCAGTCTCACAGCCACGTGCCTCGGAATGTGTGAAACAAGTCATAAGCCATTCTGTAAGGGGTGCAGTGAAAACGTCCCAGAGTACAGAGTACCCCAGATATTTGGTCATAGATAAAGGCTAAATTTTAAGGCAATCGTCCAAGTGAATGTAAACTTTTCTGAAGTGGCCTTTCCAGTAAAGCACTGCTGTGGAGAGCACTCTGTACTTATCTGTAGTGCCATTGGACATTTTCAGGAGCACATCATGCTAATTATCACTTTTTTAAAATGCGCTTAAAAATCTTGCAATTATTAAAAATGTCTGGGGTGCTTTTATTCCTTAGACATTAGGCAGGCACTTTCTGTTGACTTAACTGTACATCCCAACTATTTTCTCCTAATAATTTTTACCTCTAGCTAGAATTATGCTGCTAATATTGTATCCTAAATACCATGTTCATATATTGAGAAATAATAATTTGCCTACAATTTGTCTGATTTAAATCTGAGTTTAGAATTTCTCTGACTAGGTCATTTTCTACCGAAGCATTCCAAATAAATAATGCTACTCGTTGAACATGCTTTAACATGATGACATCTTTCTGTCTGTTACGTCTTTTTCCAAAGTAATTTTCGGAGCGTGTGAACTAAACTGACTACAACTGGAGATGTGGATACAGGCCATTATGAGAGTCCCCTTGTGGTGACCAACTAGTTTCATTTAATTTCCTTCTTAGCCTTATAATTGGCAGAGACCACCAGGTAATTATCTGGATTCATGTCCCTAAGGGTTGGAGATTTACTCTGGATGGGGGATGTCTTGCCATCCACACGGGAGATCTGCAGCATCCGGCAGGGGTCGTGTTTCAACAAATACCCTGCAAATGTTTCCCAACCTCCTCCCACACGGACCATGACATGCTTGTTGTGCAGCATCTGGAATGAAAAGAGAGCAAAAGGGTTAAATTCTGAGAATTCTTACTGTATCTCACATCAACTTCTGGTTCCAGGGTCGGTGCTGTTTCCTGTTTTGTTTTTCAAGCTCCCATTGTTCTTCCACTTCTTGCAGGGTGTCTGAGTTAGCATATAATTTGTGAGAGCTGCTTTGTTTTTCCATGCAAATGCATCATTACACACATCCCTGGGATCCAGCTCTGCCCTGCTGTGGGAGTCAGGGTGCAGCTACAACCCCTTGCTTGGCTCAGTGAGTCTAGGGGCTCCTTGCTGACACCTGACTTTGTGTCACAGCCTCACCCCCTGCTCCATTTCCTGACTGCTGCCTCATATCAGAGCTCCGTTCTTCCCACTGGGTTATTCCCCTCTGAACCAGGACTTAAATGACCATGGAAATGCCTGCTATGAAATATAATTCTTTTGTTGAAGTATAGTTGATTTACCATATTGTTAGTTTCAGGTATACAGCAAAATGATTTGGTTTTTCATATATATATGTTTTTTTTTCAAATTCTATTCCATTATAGTTTATCACAAGATATTAAACATAATTCCCTATGCAACATAAATCCTTGTTGTTTATTTTTGGAAAAATAATGTTAATAATCAACTACTCACTGCAGAACAGAATTGAAAATGTACTCAGAAAAATCGAAATCTTCCCCAGTTACTGCCCAAAGCTTTCAAGGAACGATATTATGGGATGGCCAAACATTTATGTTTTTCTTTACTTTCCTTCTTCCCAATTGCTATAGAATACTTCTTTAAAAACAAACAAACAAACAAAAAACTTATCCTCAGGTCCAGGAACCATCTAAAGCTCCAGGTTAACAAGGCTACAGAATGAAAATGAGAAGGCTGCGGTTTTTTCTATCTAGTAAAGACATGTCCAGGTGGTAGAGGATTGGTACAGAGAGCCAAAGATTTGATCTTGGCTTCCTTCAAAAATCAGAAAATGTAAGAATAAGAGGGAATGTTGCACCTTTACCAAAGGTCCTGCTGACCTCTGCCTGCTCTAAATATTATGAACACACAATGGTAACAGAGTCCTGAGGTGGGGGGTTGTGGGGGTGGACAGGGAATGAAGGGGATATAGGTTTGGGAGGGGATTTGGGAAGCAGTTTTCATGGTCAGCCCCATAAAATTTCTCTGAATTTCTTTCACTCTGTGGCAGCTTTAGATCTGAGTGGGGGATAACCTTGCCCTTACTGCTCTCATCTTGATGTTGAGATTCTGATGAAAGTTTTGGACCCTCTCTGTATGCCTTATCCACAAAACATTGCATGTAGGTTTAGGGCTTTTGCAGACTCCCAGAAATCCATCCATGGGCTCAAATTAAGAGATCTTGAATCATGTGGTTGACATAAGGCAGTAATAAAAATCTGCTGAATAACAATAATGACAGCTATTACACTCATCTATTAGACTCATGAGAATTAAATGTAACTACATTGTTTATTCTCACTAGAATATTAGAATAGAAAGGATCTGAGGAAATATCTTCTAACAAGAAGTCTTCAAACTTATTTTAGCATCAGTTTTTACTCATTCAATAGAATCTCAGTGGGAACCCCTGAATTGTAAAGCAGATAAGAGGAGCCAGGTTTTAGTTTATAACCATTCTGCCTCCCCTGTTGTTCAGGATGAAGACACTGAGGTCCAGATCTTTTATGTGATTTTCAGACTCCCAGTGTAGAATTTTTCCCATAACAGTTCCTTCTTATAAAGCCCATCAAGGCTTTTATAATTTTACTTGCCTGTTATCATTCCCACAGTTTCCCTACTTCCTGTTTTTGAAACTTGAGTTATTGGGACAAAAACTGCCAAGGCCAGTGTCAGAATAGCACTTTGACCCTTTCTCCCATTATTCCAAGAGAGCTGCTTTGCCTATTGTTGAAGTTCTGGCACATCCTAGCCCTGCATATTACATTTAAGAGTTGTCTCTGGACATCCTTGGTATGAATGCCTCTGGCAGAATGCCCAAGTCCACTTGACTGTGAGTAGGCTGTTTCAAACAGAAAGAACCACCAGTCAGAAAAATTTAGTGAACTCTGGGTAACAGTGACAGAAATGTTTTTCATCCTGAAGTATATGATCATTTAGGTGCAAACTGCTTACAGATTCTTTAATGAATCCATGGGACCATTGGAACCATGTAAAGTGGTTCCAATCTTAGAGTCATTCTGAATGTGAATAACATAGGAATTAAATTTCTGCCCACCTCATATTCCATATCCTTCCTATAGCTAATCAGCAACTTACAATGTGCTGAGAAAGCCAATGGTGAAACCAACCAGGCAACAGTTTCAAGCATGGGATTGATATCAAGACTACAGGAATTTACAGATTGATTGTAGAGGTGTAAATCCCATACTTTTCTTAGAACATGCTTGGTTTCCAGGAAAAAAAAAAAAATGAAGCCCACATCATCTCCATAAACAAAATCCCTGCTATTTAACCTAAAAGCAAATCAACCTGCTATAAACCAAATTACTCCCAACTCTTCCTTCCGCTTACAGCACTTTCCATACAAAACTACAACCTGGGACAAAGTGTATACTCTTTTCTAAATCAGGGCTGAGCTACTGAGCTCTGCTGGAAAAACTCCTTCCATCTCAGAGATTAGCAATATCAAACCAACTGCAATTAATTGGTCCTTTTATTTTTTTGTTTTGGTCAATTCTATGTCTCATTTCTTTCTGTTATTCTCAAACACACTACCCATTTCATCCTCATCAATCTACCATGACTTCATCTTTGTCAGGCATGACTTCCTCTCTTTTGGTACCACCACTGGCTAATTCACTCCATTCAACATTTATCCTTTTCCCCACCTTTCTTGTCTCACAGAAAGAAGTGCTTCTGTCCAAGGTCAAGTCCTCCTCTTGGTCGTAATTCCCATTACCACTCATATAGAACCCAGCTACCTCAAAACATCTCATCTCTCTTCTTTGTCTAATTTAGTGTGTAATAGTCCTTACCCTTCAGGAGATAAACATATTCAAGTTCCTCCTACTCCTGTACAAAGAAAATTTTCCTTCCTTTCCAGTCTACTTTGCTCTCATAACTTCTTATCCCTGAGCTTTCCAACAGTTGAGCTTACACTCAGTCTTTACTTCTAACTTCCTATTTATTGTCCAAACAACAGCAGGCATTGCTTCTGCTTACCTGACTACATAGGAAAGGAAACCAGGAGTTCCCGTCTTGGTGCAGCAGAAACGACTCTGACTAGGAACCATGAGGTTGTGGGTTTGATCCCTGGCTCCGCTCAGTGGGTTAAGGATCCGGCATTGCTATGAGCTGTGGTGTAGGTTGCAGACGTGGCTCGGATCTGGCATTGCTGTGGCTGTGGTACTCTGATTCGACCGCTAGCCTGGAAACATCCATATGCCGTGGGTGTGGCCTTAAAAAAAAAAAAGACCAAAGAAAAATGAAACCAGATAGCCTCTAGAATTATCAAATCCAGTGGATGATCCTTAATCCTTGTCTTTTTTGATCATTCAAATAAGGTATCTGATAAGTATGGACATTCCTTCCTTGATACTCCCTACTGCTTAACTCTCTCTGACAAGACCCCTTTTCCTGGATCCCCTGCTCCCAACCACCAACCTGATGGTTCTTTCTCTATTCCTTCATAGGTTCTATTTCTTCTACCTATTCTTTTTGTGTGTGTGTGTGTATGTGTTCTTAGGGCTGCACCCATAGCATATGGAAGTTCCCAGGCTAGGGGTCAAATCGGAGCTGTAGCCACCAGCTTATGCCACAGCCACAGAAATGCAGGATGTAAGCCATGTCTGCCACCTACACCACAGCTCATGGCAGTGCCAGATCTTTAACACACTGAGCAAGGCCAGGGATCGATAATGCGTCCTTATGGATGTTAGTTGGCTTTGTTTTCACTGAGCCACAATGGGAACTCCCTCTTCTACCTATTTTTAAGTTTTGCTCCTCCAAAGGATTCTAAAGTTTTCTGTCCTTTACCTACTGCTTTCCTCAGTTTAACCACTCTCTATCTGCTGCCTCATGATTTTCACTACCATCTACTTATGTCTCTCAAACTATAATTCTAGCCCTTGCCTCATTCCGAAGCTTCCAATTGCAAAGTTAACTCCTCTACCTTCCACTAAAAGGCCCTCCAGGTTTTTCCTTATAGAGTTGGTGACATGAGCATCCTCAGTACCTCGTCAGATACCAAAACATTCATTTCCCCCTAAATGTTTCTCAGGATTTTTGCTACCATTGCTATTATTTAGTTTAGTGTCTTTTTTTTTTTTCCTTGGTCCACTGTAGAGGTGTCACTGCATCCAGCCTTGCTGTATCCAATCCATTTAGTAAGCTTCCACCAAAGAGAATTCCATAATGCAAGTTTGATTGTCTCCTGCCTAAATACTTTCTTTACTTCTCTCTCACCTGTAGGCTGAGTTGCTTCATTTGCATACATTACTCTCCATGTCCACTCCTGCCAGCTGCATCCCTTCCCTGAGCTCTGGGACCCATGAATTCTTTTAGTTCTATATTCCCAAATAGCATACTCTTTCTCTCATGCCTTTCCAAATTTGCTCCTAACATTCCTCCAATTCAAACCTGACCACCACCTGAAAAATCTTCCATGGCCATCTCCTTCACTGACAAGGGGAACCTCCCTCGACATGTCCTGTTCAGTTTACACATGACTTCATGGCTTTACTCATTGTCCTGAAGTATAATTGCTAATATACCTGGATGCCCCTTTTAATAATGTGTGAGGTCTCTGAAAAGAGAGATGTGTTTACATCTTTGGACTCTCACATTCATGAGCTCAGAAGGCTGTCAGTACAATAGTAATTCACTCCTTTTCATGTATCCTAATATAGGCTCTCCTTAGTAGGCCTAACCTAAGATATTATTATCAATATTACTCCCATTTTATAGCTAATAAAACTGATGCTCTTAGAAGAACTGAGGCTCTTGGGACTTCCCTTATGGTGCATTTGGTTAAGGATCCAATGTTGTCACTTCAGTGGCTTGGGTTTGATCCCTGGCATAGGAACTTCCACATGCCATGGGCGTCCCCCCACAACACCCCAAAAAAGAAGAAGAATGGAGGCTCTTAAACAACTTGTACAAGAGCATACAACAAATCAGTGGCATAATTGGGACAAGAATCCTTCCTCTTTTTTTTTTTTTTTTTTTTTGCCTTTCTCTAAGGCCACACCTGTGGCCTATGGAGGTTCCCAGGCTTGTGGTCTAAGGAGAGCTGTAGCCACCGGCCTACGCCGGAGCCCCAGCAACGCCAGATCCGAGCTGACTCTTCGACCTACAACACGGCTCATGGCAATGCCGGATCCTTAACCCACTGAGCGAGGCAAGGGATTGAACCTGCAACCTCATGCTTCCTAGGTGGATTCCTTAACCACTGAGCCATGACGGGAATGCCCAAGAATCCTTTCTTTCTGTTATACTATCTTGACTTATTCTATAAAGCTCCTAGAGTTTGATTTTCATATCTGCTTAGTTACTTGTGATAATTTAGCACAGGCTAGGGCTTACCAATGCCAGAAATAGTTATAAGTTGCTTAAGCAGATTAAATGCTCACATAAAATGACTTACGGATTTTGGTCCTAATAAACTCTAAATAAATATTGCACTTAATTTCAGAAGATTATACTCCAGTGGCCCTAAGTATTTCAAAAATATGTGTCAAATGCATGTAACAGGATAAAATATATTTATAGATAGCTATTTGCTGGCATAGAAGAACTGGGCTTTGATTCTCTGCTCAGTGTACATTTTATAGCTCCTTTATTTTGGGTGCTTCATAATGTTGAAAATTTTTGTGCTCTCCATTCCAAAAGATAACTAGTGTCAATGCACATGTGAATTGAGTACTCAGTATAGTTTTGTATGTTGTTTGTTGCATTTCTCTCCTGTAAAGAAAAATAAGTTGGAGCTGCAACAAATATTTCCCAACACTACATGTTGCAAAGCAGTAGTTTTTTTCACGTTCACTATTTTCTTGCTATTTTCTACAACTAGTCTTATTCCTCACTGTGCCCCTGATTTTAACCAAGGGAAGAAGATTCATTACTGACTTAGCAACAGCTCTCAGTGCTGAAGGGGAAAAGAACACAACAAAAATCTTGTCTCAGTATTTCTCTCAGAGGCCTCAATGAAGTTTTGTAAGCAGATCTGGGTTATTAAAAACATTTTCTCTTTTGATGTCTATGAGTGACATATATACCTTGCCCAGGGAAAAGAATCAGTAGGACTCAAAGTTAGGTTTTTGTTTTTTTAATAATTTCTTCTAATACTGGGCGTAGAACTCTAATTCTTTTTGAGGGCATTTTGGTCCACGCTTTAGTCCTACTATGAAGTTTAATTATATGTTGTTTTCCTAGGAAACATTTGTTAGCAAAAGGGAACCTTTTTTCTTATATGGCACTGAGTCATGTTAGAGCACCTACTATGTGCCAGGTGATCTACAAATATGCCTTGTTACAATAGGCTAAAAAGAAACACTGAGATCACTGGCAATGCCCTCATTTCATAGATGTACAAAAGGGCAGAGAAAGGATTAAGCAAGGGATTCCCCAGACCCAGGCTAGAAGTGACATCTCCTTTACTCCCAGTCTAGTACATGGCCTTACAAATGAAAAGCTATACTCTTCTAAAAATTAGTATTCTAAAAATGAACCTGATCTTTAAAAAATGGGTGAATCTGGGAGTTTGCGTCGTGGCTCAGCAGTAACGAACCTGACTAGTATCCATGAGAGCACGGGTTTGATCCCTGGCCTCCTTCAGCAGGTTAAGGATCTGGCATTGCTCCGAGCTGTGCTATAGATCACAGATGTGGCTCGGATCCTTTGTTGCTGTGGCTGTGGTGTAGGCTGGCAGCTGTAGTTCTGATTTGACCCCTGGTCTGGGAACTTTCATATGCCAAGGGTGTGGCCTAAACAGCAAAATAAATAAATAAATAACAAGTGGGTGAATCACTTAATATAGTGACCCAGCAGTGGTTTATAACATGTAAGATAAGTCTTTTGACTTACTGGATTGAATGCACATCTTGTTAGGCAACAATATGTTTATCCAAAGCCTGCTTTCTAGTACCACCTTTCAATCTTATTTTCCTAACACAGTAAGGTAATAAACTACCCCACAACCAACAAGTTCTGTAGCTCATCTGGATGTTTAATTCAAAGGAAAAAAAATGGCTTGAAAGGAAATAATTCTCTTATACCAACTTAGAACATAATAGAAAATTCGAAAGTTGTAGAAATGATTAGTCAGCGGCCCTCTACAAATTGTGAGGTCACTCCAGTATCAGGGAATCTAGTGAGGTGGCTCTTATGATATGGGATAAGAGGATTTCAGAAAGAAGATTATTTTTTTCTGTCTAATTATTGGAGAGACAGACAGGAATCACATTATATGTAGGGATTAAGGACATAAAGCAAGAACAAGTGTATATTATTCTTGGGGACATGAATTAGTCATCAGAAACCGTTACATCGACTCACTTTTTGTTGACAAGGCACTGCCAATATTTATGTACAGATCACAGAAAATCATATGTTTTGCTAAGATACAAGAAAAAAATGGTCCCATAAGAGAAACAGAAAATATAATGGATTTACTGGTAATGTATTCATTTTTAAGGGGGTCAGGCTGGCGGTGTACTTCATTATGTATTATATCATTATATCAACAAAAAACCAAGCCAAACACCACCACCACCAACAAAATAACCAACACAAGATGTCTTTGAGATAAGCAGAATTTAAAGTGAAATGCTTCATGTCCATATTTGATAGCTATATTTCATTAACTCCCCAGCACAGATCTGCTTGAATGTTCACATCTGTCCTAAATCATAATTCCTCTGACATGCTTCAGGTGTTGCCACCTTCTCGGGCACACACTGATAAATCTCTTTCATTCTGATTTGAGTCTTGTGCCGGTGACCTTGAAAGCCCAGGGAAGCAGGAATGTCTGTCAAGTGCTCTGAGTACCAATGGCATTAGACCCTGAGGATGGGAAAGCGACCAGCAGGTGCTCTCATCATCTTTCACATTCCCTAATCTACTCTCTACCCCAGTGCTGAAGGGACCTTTGTAAAAGGAAAATGTGACCACACTGTTGCCTTGTTATAAAACCTGGGAGCAGCCTTCCATTGTCTGGAGTGTTTCTCAGCCATTTTTAGTCCCAGCCCACCTGAGGAGAAGGACTCATTCTCATCAGCACAAAAGTGGGGAAAATATTTTGGGAGAGCAAGGCTGTGAGTGTATGTGTGTGTGTGTAGGGATGGGGCAGAGTCTACATGTCTATGGTAGACAGAGGGACACATAATTTGAAGAAATAATTCTCCAGTGAGTCTGATATCCCCTCCCCAACCCCTGTCCTTCTCCTGCCCCCATGAGAAAAACTAGCCTTCAATGGCAACCACTTTATAGTCTATGATTCCTTTCCCCCATTCTTTCTCACTATGCCTTCATAACCACATACTGTTGTGCAGGTTGTGTGCTACACAACTATGCAGCTATGCTGCGACCCTACCTGTTTGTGCCCATGCCCCCCACCTCCAAATTATTTATCCAACAAATATTCTGAATGCCTTAGAATCCCCTGAAAGTTTCGCGTCTTTCTATATGCAGGGAATTGTTCCACATTCACCAGGTGAATTAAAGTGAGTATCTTCCATTGGCCATTGAACAAATATTTGTTGAGTGCTACAGAAGGTTATTCTTTGCTAATTTTATACCCTGAGGGCATAGAACAGTGGAAAGTACACAGTGGACACTCAATAAATGCTTGTTGAATGAATGAACAACATTAACACCTACTAATGCTCCACACAGGCATCACTGTCTTTCTAGAATATTTTTGCACTCTCTAACCTTTAGATTACCTTTTTTGGACCTTGAGATTTTCCTGCATAGCACTCAACCGCTGTACCTACAATACTTTGCTGCTTTATTTCTTCTGTTTGTTTTATATGGCTGCACCGATGGCATATGGAAATTCCAGGGCCAGGAGGTGAATCTGAGCCACAGCTGTGACCCATGCCACAGCTGCAGCAATGCCAGATCCTTTAACCCATTGCACCACAGCGGGAACTCTGCTGCCTTATTTCTTATCCATCTTTCTAACTTCTCTAAAGGGTCACATTTTATTTAGCTTTGTATACCTGGCAACTATTACCATATGGATATGTAAAAGACATTACTTATTTATGGAGAGATAAGAAAAAGGAAAAGGTCAAATTCTTTGTCTTTAAGGTGAGTGTCTGAAAACAACTGGGATGTGAATAATAATACACATCAACCATTGCTTAGAGAATTCCTTTGAGAGAGACATATTTTGGGTCAAAGAAGCTAAAACAGGAACCATATTTTAAAAAGGGAGATTGCATTAGAATCAATAGTGCCGTGGACAGGAGAAAGAGAAAGGAGAAGGAGGAAAGAAAGTAAGTATATTATTAAATCCAGAAGTAAGTATATTATTCATTACCTCCCCCTGCAAATTCTCATAATACCGGGAATGCATTTTTTACAGTACCTAATTATTTAATAAAATTTCTACAGTACCTAATTAATAAAATTTTCACCCTCTCCTGTTTCTTTTTTTAATGTGTAAGTATTTGGGGTCACTCTCATTAAGCCTTTCCCCACTTCACTGACCACACTGGTTAACTGCACAATCTATTAACTGCCCTCTGCCAGAGCCATCATTTTAAGAGAAAACCACCTCTGACACTGTCTGAGGAGAAGAGACAATCTACCTAAATTTAAATCAGTCTGGCCTCCTGGGACATCACAGGCTTCCTAACACATCCTCATCAACTCTATTCAAGGTGTGTTTTTACAAGCCATCATAACTTGAGTGAAAATATTGTTTTCAGAATGCAGTCATCTGCTCTCCAGAGAAAGAGTGTTAAATTAATTTATAGGACCACAGACTCTGTCATCATCCAATATGATACTGAAATGGCATATGCTGACAATTGGGTGACTGTGAATTCAGCTCTCTGCTGAAGGTACCCTGACACATGAAGGAGTAACATGGCAGGTGTTCCATCTCTCGTTCTCCATCTTGGAAAGCTGATACCTGCATTTTCAAGGTAAGTGACGAGGTCACCTGTTAAGAGGACAGGTGAAGCTCTGTTAACCACAGGTGACAATGGGAAGGCTCCTTTTTGGCAAAGGCTGGGGATTCATCTCAACCTCTCTACTTGAAATTATATAAATGGTTAAATACCACACAAATAAATAAGCCTCTAGAATTATCGCTTTACTGTTCATAAAGCATTTTTCACATTTATTGGCTCATTTTTATCTTCCTAATCATCCTTTGGTTTATTATGCCCTTTCCTTAGACAAAGCTTCAGTCATGAGAGCAGAAGCTACCACCTGTTTTGCTTTTATCAGACTGCCTAGATATGGTTACCACTAACTAGCTGTACAACTGTAAGACATTTATTGAATCTCTCTGAGCTTCAGTTTTTCATCTGTAAAATGATAACAATTTATAGTTTGTTGGATAAAGATATTAGTACATATAAGCATGTAGGCACATTGCCTGGTACATGATACTCAACAGCAACCTACCATTATTATAATTATTATTAAAATAAAAATGTTACTGTGAGGATGATGATAAACTTCTTATGGATTTTATTTCAGTTAATTCTTATAGCAGCTCTAAGTGGTTTGCATTATTATAGACGTTTACAGATGAGAAAATGATAACTCCGCTTTAGGAAATTGCCCAAAGTCACTTAGCTAGGAAGTTTAGATTTGAACTTGAGTCTATCTGACCTTAAAAACAAAACTGATCACCACTTAACTATACTCCTTAAAGGGGCTTCACCAGGAGTCATGGTTGTCTGAATTCTTACCTACTCCTCCCATGGACAACCTCTTTTCTTTAAAAATACAT
Organism: Phacochoerus africanus; assembly: GCF_016906955.1. NCBI lineage: Eukaryota > Metazoa > Chordata > Mammalia > Artiodactyla > Suidae > Phacochoerus > Phacochoerus africanus. The sequence continues at coordinate 38,230,192 of NC_062547.1, forward strand.
GTTACCATTTTATATTTTCTTTGAGGATCAAATTGCCCAGCTCTGAACATACTCCAGACCCAGTTCCAAAAAAAGGGGGGAGCTTAACACATTCTTGAAAGAACTTGTTTAGGGAGTTCCCCCTACAGCACCGGCGGTTAATGATCCAGCTTGTCTCTGTGGTGTTGCCAGTTCTATTCCCAGCCCAGCATCACAGTGCTGCTGGAGCTGTAGCATAGGTAAGATGCAGATGTGGCTCAGATTCTACCCCTGGCCCAAGAACTTCCATATGCCTCAGGTGTAGCCAAAAAAGGAGGGGGAAAAAAAGAAATTCTGACACATGCTACACCATGGATGAGCATTGAGAACATTGCAGTAAATGAAATAATCCAGTCACATGAGGGCAATTATCTCATGGTTCTATACATAGAAGGTACCTAGAGTAGTCAGTAGAATGGTCATTGCCAGAGGATGGAGGGAGGGGGTAGTGGGGAGCTATTTTTTAATGGGTATAGAGTTTCAATTTGAGAAGAAAAAAAAAAAAAACCAACCTCATTCAAATTTGAACCTGACTGTGTCACCCATACAAAAATTTTGAAAATTAGGGGCTTTGCTCTGGGCACCATACTCTGAAAGGAAAATGTAGAGGAGAGATCCTTGACAGTCTAAAAAGTCCTCTCATTTACATCATTTCACTTTGTCATCATACCTGCCCAGTGGTTTGGCAGGTTACTATTCCTGTTCCCATTGCACAAATGGAGAAAAAGAAGTTCAGAGAGGATAAGTGAGTGGCTCATGGATGCAGAGCAAGAATACAGACCTCGTCTCTCGAAGTCCAGTTTTGCGATGTGTTGTTTTCAGTAATAAATCAGAAATGAGCAGGAATGTAATCCTCAAGCCCTCATTTGAAGGGTGAACTCTTGTAGTGTCCTAAATGATGACAGCCAATCCTCTGGCATGAACAGGCCCTTGAGTCAGAAATCTGGCTATTGAGGCTTGCCAGGAAAAAAAAAAAAAAATTCCTGGCCTGCTTTTGTTGTTTCCCTCTGGAGAGGGAAAAAGTTCAATTCCAAGGCTCAATGTAGACAAATGATTCTTAGTAGCATCTTTCTGGAAGCAAACATGAGAAGAGCAGCTAGCAGATAAATGTGCCCATCAACTGGCAAAAAATTCCCTTTGCATCTGCTTGGAAATATGTGTGGGAGCACTTAATGCCAGCTGCCTGTCAGTTCTCATTGACTTGTTATGTAAGGTCTCCATTTTCCCAGCTCTGCACCAAATGAAATTAGGAAGCCTTAGCCACAGAGTTTCTGTTGTGGCTCAGTGGAAATGAACCTGACTAGTATCCATGAGGATGCAGGATGGATCCCTTGCCTTGCTCAATGGGTTAAGGATCCGGTGTTGCCATCCACTGTGGCGTCGGTCATAGACATCACAGATGGCAGCTCTGATCTGGCATTGCTGTGGCTGTGGCACAGGCCAGCAGCTGCAGCTCTGATTTGACCCCTAGCCTACGAACCTCCATATGCTGAAGGTGTAACCCTAAAAAAAAGCAGCAAAAAAAAAAAAAAAAAACCCTTAGCTGCAATCTAATTAATCTAATTGCCAGTTCATGATGCCATTTCAGAAAGGGAAGGCAGAGTAGTTACAATAAATATTTTAGGGAACACGCAGCATCATGAAAGCAATGAGCTGGAAAATTCTAGTGCTGAAAAGAGAATAGCTGTCTAGAGGAAGGATCTGTAACTGAAACTAGGATTCATCTACCCCCAAAATGCAACTATTCAGGAAGGGGAGCTGGCTCTGAGGGGCAATGAAAACTCACCCCTTCCACTAATCAAATAGGACCACATTTGTCTGCCTCAACCTGAGCTCCCATTCTCTCTTCTAAACACTGTTACCAAGTCCCAAAAGACTGGAGTCAGTACCGGGAGAGCCAAAGGTTAGCATTTACTGACACTGTGCAGGAGTTTCCAACCTACTGTCCTCCTGGATCCTGTCAAGCAACGACAGTGTCTGTATTTGGGCCACAGTAAAAACTACTACTTTGCTACTGTTTTTATTTATTTTTAAGGCCGTATCTGCCTTAGAAAAAAAAATAAAAAGGGTACGCTAGGGGTTGAATTGCAGATGCAGCTGCCAGCATGTGCCATAGCCACAGCAACTCGGAATATGAGTGCATCTGTGACCTATCCCACAGCTCACAGTAACACTGTATCCTTAACTCACTGAGCCAGGGATCAAACCCATATTTTCATGGACACTATATTGGGTTCTTAACCCACTGAGCCACAATGGGAACTCTGTGCCACTGTTTTTAATTTGTCTTTACTATGGTGGTAGATCCAGTGAAATGGAATGCAAAGTATTGCTAAGACATTCATCTTTTTTTATTGACAAAATATCTGAAAACATGAGTCTCCTTTCTCTCAAAGCCTCATTCAAATGGAAGGCAAGGAATAAAAATGTTACCAAGCCACAAGGGCAAAGGGAAATTGAGAGGATATAACAGTAGACAAGAAAGGTCAGAGACATTTTTAGAAGATGGAGAAAGATAAATGAGTTGTAACTGATGGAAGGTAGAGAGAGCTGAAATTAAAAACCTTAAATGACAGCTGCCAAAAAGAAGCAGGTCAAACCATGCCTTGAAACTACAGAAAACTTGTGTTTTAAAGCCATCAGGTGCTTCCATCAGGTGAGGAGAGAAATGTCGCTGAAAAAAGGAGAGTTGGCTGAAAATCTGTATGACTCAGTTAGACCCCCTGGTTAACCTCATTCCACTCCAGCTCTGCCATGCCTGTGACCATCCCATAGTGCCAACAACTGCACCATCACAGCAGGAGACTGGAGGTTATCTTTGCAGAAATCGGATCCGAGATGCTCTAGACAAGGGGTGGCTCAGTCAGGCACAGGATGGGGAGATGGACAGATATACAGTAAAGTAAATCCAGCAACGTTTCACTGTAGAGCCAGGTGGTAGTTCTATGGGTACTGACTTCTCTGAATGTTTGAATTTTTTTACAATGAAGTGTTAGAGGAAAATTTCATCCCAAATCCAAGTCCAATTTGTTCTCACCATCTCCACTCCTACCTCCCTAGTCCCAAGATTCCTTTGTCTTACCTGGATCATGGCAATAACCTCCCAACTGTTCTTCCTGCTTCTGCTCTGCCCCTCAGTGTATTCTCAACAAAAAAAGCAGAGGGATCTTGTTCAAAAGCCACCAGAGGCCACAACTCAAGTCAAAGCCCTGCTCCCCACTTCACCGGAAATATACTACAGAGTCCTTCCAACGACCTCCACGTTTCTGCATGACCTGGACTCCTGTTAGCTCCCTGACTCTACCTCTTCTAGGCTCTCGTGCAGCCACACTGACCTCCTTGTTATTTCTCAGATACTCCAGGGCCTGCTCCTGACTTACTGTTCTGTCTAGAAAACATTTCCTGAAGACAACTGGAGAGCTAACTCTGCACCTCCCTCAAAGCCCTTGCTAACCTCCCACCTCCTCAATGAGCCTTTCCCTAAGCACTCTTCTTTTCCTTTTTTTTTTTTTTTTTTTTTTTTTTTAGGGCTGCACCAGAGGCATATGGAAGTTCCCAGGCTGTTGGTCAAATTGGAGCTACAGCCGCCAGCCTAGGCCACAGCCACAGCTACAGCAACTTGGGATCCAAGCCACATCTGCGACCTATATTGCAGCTCAGGGAAACGCTGGATTCCCAACCCACTGAGCAAGGGCAAGGATCAAACCCACATCCTCATGGATACGAGCTCGATTCATTTCCGCTGCGCCACAGTGGGAACTTCTACCTTTTTTTGATTCTGGCCTAGGAACTTCTATGTGCTGCAGGCATAGCCAAAAAAAATACCAAAAAACAAAAACAAACCTGCAGTCTCTGCTTTCAGTACTTTCCAGATTGCCTTACCCTGTCCTACTTTTCCTTCCCATCCCACCAGGATATTTATCACTTTCTAGCAAGCTCTATAATTTACATATTTATCATGTTTACTGTTTAGGCAGCAGAATCGCTCCTAACTAGGGTTGCCAGATTTATCCTATAAAAATACAGGACACACAGATAAGTCTGAATTTCAAATAAGCAACGAACACACTCTCAGTAAAAGTACGTCTCCTGCAATATTTAGAATATACTCATACTAAAAAGTATTTATCTGAAATTCAAATGTAACTGAGTAGCCTATATTTAATCTGGTGACCCTATGTGTAGTGTGTGTGCGCGCGTGTGCGTGCACACACCCACACACCCACACACACAGGAATATAAGTAAAGTCCCAAGGGAGCCCGGATCATCTGTTTTGGTCTCTGCTATTTCCTAAGCTCTCAGAACACTGCATGTTTCAGAGTATATGCTGAATACATACATGTTGGATGAATGAATGATTACATTTTCTCAGGATGAATTCTAAGAAAACAAGGGAGTAATCCACAGAAGACCCATGATCCAGGAAATAGGGGACCCAACATCAAGGCAAGTTTTAAAAGTCTCAGATGACATGGTGAGACCAACCTGGAGGAAGGGGACACAAGTGGAGGGGCCAGAAATGAAACTGACAGAGATGCTGGTATAGCTACCCTTGACATTATCATTGTGAGGTGCTTTATAGTTCTCTCAGGCGAGCTAGGAGGGGTTCTTAGTCATACTTAGGACAAAAAAATAAGACATTACTGACTTCAAGGAAAATACAAATGGTTACAAAAAGGAAAAGAAATCATGGCACACTACCATATTTACATGACCATTACGAAGACACTACTGCATAGAGTACTGATCTCACCAACATGCTATCACCAAGGATGCCCGGCAAACAAGGAGAAAGGGGAGTGTCTGTGTGGTGGATGAGGGGGGAGTGTGAGACTGGTAAATTCTCACCTTCCAGCTCTCACTACCCCAGGTTCATGAGGAGACCACAGAAAATAAACATGTTAAAACTAAGGAAGAGCAGCATAATTACATAATTTAGAAACTTGGAGATGAAAGAAGAAATAGCTTCCAGAGGTGAAAGTAGCTGCCCCTAGGGAGAATTCAGGAGAAAAAGGGTGAAAAGGGATGGAGCAAGTTTGCTAGTCTTTTTTTTTTTTTTTTTAACTTTTTAGGGTTGTACCTGCAGCATATGGAAGTTCTCATGCCAGAGATAGAATCAGAGCTGAAGCTGCCATCCTGTGCCACCAGATCTGAGGCTTGTCTTCCACCTACACCACAGCTCATGGCAACACCAGATCCTTAACCCACTGAGCAAGACCAGGGATCAAATCCACATCCTCATGGACATTACTCCAGTTCGTAATCCACTAAGTCACAACAGGAACTGCCAGAAAGTTTGCTATTTTTGGTCATAAATTTTACAGCACCATTTTATTAACTACATATATATGGAGTTTTTAGAAAATTAAGATATTTAAATAAGATATTTCTTCTTTATTTTTATTTATTGTTAATGGCTGTAGCTGCAGCATATGGAAGTTCCTGGGCCAGGGACTGGATCTAAGCAGCAGCTGCAAGCACACCACAGCTGCAGCAATGCCAGATCCTTTAACCCACTGTGCCCAGCCAGCCAGCCAGGGATCAAACCCAGACATCTGCAGTGATCCAGGCCACTGCAATCAGATTCTTAACCCACTGCACCACATTGAGAACTTTTCTGTATTTCTGACTCTTAAACAATAATGTCTCAGCATTTTTCTTCCAGAAACTTTCTTTCCGGGAGCATGCTTCCTGGTTCTTCCTATTTCTCCCTCTGCTCTAGTAAAATGACAGACACTGTTCATAGCTCAGTCACTGTGTTCCTGTAACCCTTGTTGGCTCTAAACACCTCCTCTCAGGCACAAAAGTTTTGCTCTTCTTCTCCATTTTACATGATATTTAAATAGTTTAGGAGCATAGAAGAAAAATATACATAAATCCCACTTCCCAATGCATATGTAAAAATATTACTTTCGTGCATGGTTTTTAAAAAATCTTTTGTCTTTATCTTCTATCCAGTTATACCCATTGCTACTTTTTAAAAATAGATTGTGCTATTCTGAACTCACAAATCTTTCTTTACTGAATATTCTATTTCTACCCCCATTTTCCAGTATGAGTAGGTGAAGTTTGGAGCCCAGTATGAGTAGGTGAAGTTTGGGGCTCATGTCCAAATTATTCAGTCTTCCTAAACATGCAGTGCAGTACAATTAAACAATTCATTGTGTCTATCCATCCCTGCTTCAGGGACCAGTCACATGCTCACTTATAAGTGAGCCTACTGTTCCATGGGGCCACTCTGAGGTCACCATAGGGAGGATGATACAAACTGTCTTGATAAAAACCACACATAACAAATCCCCTAGAAAATTATCACCTGAAACTGCTCAAATTCACTCTGTTTTCAGACAAGCACTCCCAAAACTCCCATGTTGATTTTCTTGGCTCTTAAATTTACTTTTACCACCAAGACTTCAGGTATCTCTTTTCCTGTCAAAGTTTACAGGAAAAATTTCACCAGCCCATCTTTTATTTTTTTTTTAATGACTTTTATCTTTTCCATTAGAGTTGATTTACAGTGTTCTGTCAATTTCTACTGTACAGCAAAGTGTCCCAGTCATACATATATATATTCTTTTTCCATTTTCCATTTTCATATTTCCATAATTTTATCTTTATTCTCTCATTTCTATAATTTTGCCATGATTTTCTAAAGTCCTTCCTATGTGCATGTATGTGTGTGAGAGAGAGGGTATGTGTACAGGTGTGTCAAAGCAGTAACAGTTAGAGCAAAAACTTTTATAAATTTACCCCACCTCATGTAAACATATATACATCTATCCCCATTACCGTGTCTTTTTTTCCTTCAACTATTGTTAAAGGGATGTGGTTTGTCTAACTCGGGCCTGGCTAGAGCAATGGAATACTTTCTTTTTGTTTTGTCCATCTCTGCTAAATACTGTGAATTTTCTCATGACAAAATCCACAGAAAAAAATACTCAGCCACGTGAGTTCCTTGGCCACTTCTTTTTCTCTCCTCCACAACTCACTGCACACCATGACAGGTTCCTGTTTATACAAGTACCCTCACATATTTCAGGAATTTACTGCACAGCTGTGCTTCTGCATGTCAATGAGAAACTGTGGTCTTTCTGATCAACATGTACATTCCTGTGTCTTTTATTCTAGGTCAAATCATGGTGTTGAAGGAACAACAATACCCACTTTCCAGCAGTGGGTCTAGTCTAGACTTCCTAATGCTTTGTTTCAAATTCTAAACCTCCCGCAAAGTGCATGTTACTATAGGGACCTCTGACAAAGACTCTGTCCCTAACTTGCTAATGAAAGTGTCATCACTGTGCGGGAAGTTTCCATTGTGGTGCAGTGGAAAGGAACCCGACTAGTATCCATGAGGACATGGGTTCGATCCCTGGCCTTGTTCACTGGGTCGGGGATCCAGCATTGCCCTGAGCTGTGGTGTAGGTCACAGGTGTGGCTCAGATCCCATGCAGCTGCAGCTCCAATTTGACCCTTAGCCTGAGAACTTCCATATGCCTCAGATGCGGCCCTAAAATGCAAATAAATAAATAAATAAATAAATAAAATGTCAGCACTGGGGACAGTGGGAAGCCATCTCCTTATCCACAGTAAAGGTCTAAGAGAGGCAAAGCCAGCAATGGTATAACTCAATAGGATTCTGTACCTTCCTTCTTCTGTCTTAAATGACCTCTTCTGATTGTTCTACTATCTTTTAAGACTACTCAAAGCTCTTTTCTGTCACTTTGTTATTCATGTCCCCAGCACTGAACAAGCTTATGTAGCAAGATCAAAAACAAATATTGTGTAATTAATGTTAAAGTCACATTAGTCACCTTCAGAAATGGATACTCTATATTTTGTCCATTAAGTAGTTGCTAAAAGCATGACTCTCTGAGGTCTTGAGGACCTCAGCACTGAGATCCACAAGGTGAGATGGACTTTCCATCTACATCAACCTGGCAGCAGTCTTTGAAGTACGACATCTTCACCTGAAACACTCCTCTCCCCTCTCTGCCTAGTTCTCCCTTTAGAGAACTCACCTTGCCCTCCGTACCTTCACAAGCTGGCTGCATGATCTCACAAAACTCCCTCAACCCGTCTCAGCACCTCACCACCTATTCATTCTTAACTCTCAAACCTACCACCTCTTCTTCTCTGTCTCTCCCATATCCTAAGAGGTCTTCAGGAAGGGGATCGAGTCTTGCTTGGCCTATCTTTCTTTTCATTGTGAGCAAATTTGATCTTTTTATTCTAATGTAATTTTAATCGCCTCCCACATACCTTTGTCAAGCTTGTTCTGAAAGGGTTGCAAAGGATGTTGGAGGTACATTCAGCCTAGTCTTGAAGGGCAAGTGCTCTTGCAAATCTTTCTTGGAGGAAATGATCTGAGTCTTAAAGAGAAATAGGATTTTTCTGGATAAAGAAAGGATAGAAGGGCACCCCAGTCTGAGGGGAAAGTATACACACAGCGACAGAAACGTAAAGGAGCATCGTCTGTACATAGCCCTGACTAGTCACCATTACCACAGCTAAAACATGAGAGGGATGAGGAGTGACTGTTAGGAGATGAACCCCGGGGGTGGGGGGTGTGGTAAAGAGGGACCCGGTGCAGGATGAAATTAAATGCCATTCTATACAGATGGCACAGGGAGGGTCACTGATGGGGTTTAAGCAAGGGATTGCCATGACAAGATTCCTGTTGCTCAGAGGTCTCCAGCAGATCCCCAGAAAAGTCAAGGCTTGGATTTACAATACTTAGGAGAGTTGAAAATGACTGAGAGTTGGATTGAGATGAAGAGAAGGGGATACCTTGTGTGATCTTTCTGCTGCCTTCTCACCTCTGAGTAACTTCATCAGTTATCTATTCCATCCTTAGACCTTTATTTTGCTTTCTAACAGTAACAAAAATGGCGAGCACATGTTTCAACTCCTTATCTTGAAATCTTTTATAGCCTGAGGTTAGGACACCAGGAAGTTAAGGGATTTCAGAATTTGAAGGGGTTAGTTCTTGGGAATGAGCAGGAAAAAAATCTCAGCTGGGAGTAAAGGAAGGTTTGGGGAAGATCTCAGAACACATGGCTTTGGACAGAGGGTGAGGAGGACAGACTCAAAACTAGGCAGATAAGCTGATAAGCCAGCCTATACTAAGAAGTTAAGAAGGTGCCAAGCTCAATAGGCTTTATTCCTGATAACTCTCAAATCAGTTACAAACTTTCTTTCTTTCTTTTTTTTTTTTGGTATTTTTAGGGCCGCACCTGCGGCATATGGAGGTTCCCAGGCTGGGGTCCAACTGGAACTGAAGCCACAGGCATACACCACAGCCACAGCAATGCCAGATCCAAATTCACAGCTCAGGGCAACACTGGATCCTTAACCCACTGAACAAGGCCAGGGACTGAACCCACAACCTCATGGTTCCTAGTTAGATTTGTTTCCACTGTGCCATGATGGGAACTCCAGTTCCATACTTTCTTACTGCCATCAACAATTACCAGATTTTTGCTCTCTTTCTTGAACAAACAATGATTGTTTTTGGTTGCTCTAGGCTTCTTCTCAGGGCCACTGTACACATTGCTATAAGACTGAACTTAGGTGTACTGAGAAATCTTTGATACATTCATTCTAGGTTCTTTAAAATACGGCCTGAACTCAACTCTTTAGGCTTCTTCCCCATATACACCCACCTTATATAGGCATCAGCCAAACTGTATCACTCATTGCTTCCTGAATGCTGCCATTTTCTTAAAATAAGACACATTCTCCCTGATGACACAGAGAAAGTCATCATACATCTACATTTTATCTGGATGCTTCCCTGGTTTTCATTCCTTCCCATCTCCAAGTTCAGATGCCATCTGTTCCTCCTCCGAATCACCCTCCGAATCACTAGAGGAGTTTTGAATTCTTTTTAAAAAATTACAATGACTTGTTTATTTGCCTTATCTCTTGTAAAATGCTTAGGGTGAGCAACATTTTATCTTCCATTCACCAACACCAGGTCCTCTGTACTCCTTATTCTTTCTTTTGCTAAGCAACTACTGTGTGACAGATAATTTACAGCACAGAGAATAAATCCAACACACCCCTTCCTTCAAGAAGCTTAGAATCTATTGAGGAAACAGACATTGAACAGATAAATGCAAACGTGACAAATGCCATTAAGGACAATTCTATGGGGCTAAGGGATGGAAAGTCATGTTTTGAAAGTCAATTCAGATTAACTGACTAGGCAGCCATTCTCAATGTCCTTCTCTCTTTTTGCTTCTCTGCTGGAGACTAAGAAATCAAAATACCCAGTTTCTCAGGTTTCCTTGCAGTGGGGGTGACTATATACCTCTATTGGTCAACAAGCAGTGAGATTTCCAGAAGGAAGCCTGATCAGCAGCACTCCTTCCACCTCCTGTCTTTTTTTTTTTTAAGGGCCACACTTGTGGCATATGGAAGTTCCCTGGCTAGAGGTTGAATTGGAACTATAGCTGCTGGCCTACATAACAGCCACAGTAATGCTGGATCCAAGCTGCATCTACGTACAACCTACACCACAGTTCAAGGTAACGCTGGATCCCCTACCCACTGAGCAAGGCCAGGGATGGAACTGCACCCTCACAGATACTGGTCAGATTTGTTTCCGCTGCACCACAACAGGAACTCCCTAGAGATGTTATTTAATCACAAAATTTAGTAAGTGGCAGAGCCGGGGTTCAAACTCAGACGACTTATTGATATTTGATATTGCCTGATATATATGAATACTTGAATGAGTGAGTGAATAAATCAATAAATAGACTGACTGAATTTGCTGATTTTTTTTTTACCAGGCATCATATAATTTGTCTTCCTAGAAAATTAATGCAAACTCTAGACTTAACTAAAAAGTATAAAAATCATCTGTTTATACATAATTACCATAACATGACTTCACATTAGTGTTTTTCAACCCAGGGGACATTTGGCAATTTCTGGAGACATTTTTGTTTTTCCACGACTAGGAGGGGGAATTGCACTGGCAGATGCTTTTAAACCTCCTACGACACACAGGACAGCCCTCTTCCCACCCCACATTACCCCAACAAGGGACCGTCTCATCCACTAGGTCAACTGTGCCAAATTTGAGAAATCTTGTTTTATGTTATATGACAGTTCAGAGAATGTCAAATCATAGTGAAACCACTCCTATAAAAAAAAAATTTCTCACCAGATTGTTTAACATGCAAAACTCACAACTTTCCTATTGTTATTTTTTTTTTTAGCGATGACCTTGTTTACAAAGTAGTTTCCATGGCAAAATCTCATCCTTTGAGCTCCAGTTTAAGTGAATGCATTCTGCTTTTAGGAATTTATGCTAATGGTTTCATTACATAATTATACACAATAATAGATTCATTAAATACTTGATTAATTATTAAAGAAGTGATATAACATCCAGTTACAGAGTCCACTAATTGCCTTTATAAATATTGTAATTTGCTAAAAGAATAAAAAAAACCTTTCCTATAGGAATAATAGAGTGATAATAGAAGACAAGTGGTGGCAGCATTCCTTTTTCTGGAAGGTCAGCTGTGCCTTGCTAAAATGTAAAAGTGAGAGGGAAATGCACACCATTTCATTTTGCAGAGACGCTTTAAGACAGACAAGCCACATGACCATCAAGAAGCCAGTATCCCATTCTGCTTAGGCCAGCAGCTATTTACAATTACATACTTGAAAATGGAATGGGAACAAATAAATTCCCATAGACACATCTCAAGGTTATTTAACATATGTTTCAAAATGATTAACAAGGTACCAAACTGTTTTCCAACCTTGAATACTTGTCCATGGAAAAAAAAACCATGGAGCAAAACTGCAGCTGTTGAATCTAGGCACTAGGTGGCAGCAGCACATAAGTGAGTGGGTTCATCCTTGAAAAATTTAGTGCTGCATTGTTTAAATTCTCTTGGAACAAAAGAAGTAAACATGCTTTCCCCCAACACTCCTCACCATTGCCTTGTATTTCTTTTATTGATCTTAATAATATTAATTAAAAAATTAATAATATTAGATATACAATTATGTATATTATATGTACACAAGTGGCATATACTGTAATTGTATAAATTATACATATGCCATTTATAATAATAATGGTGGTGAACATGATCCAAAAATATTTGTCATTCTCTGTTGAGCATTCTATCTCACTTAATACTTTTAACCATCTTATGAGGAAGGTATTAGCTCTCTCTTTTTACAGTTTAATTTCCAAGGATCAGAGGGGTTGAACAACTTGGCCAGGGTCACACAGCATAATGAACCACAGAAGTGGGATTCATAGCACACATTTCAGAGAGCCCAAAGTCTGCAAACTTTTTGAGATCAGGGGGTCTTAATTTCTATCTTCTTCATCAAACATAATTAAGTGCTACAAATGTACTGTTATCAGTTACAAGAACAGCTGGTGCCCATGGTGTTAAGGAAAATTTCATATGGGAAAATGAAGGCAATTACTGGGATGTATGTTAAAATGCAGATTATCTGTTCCCATTCCAAATAATTAAATCAGAATTTCTTATGAGGAGTAGTTTTCTTAAAGGTCTCCAGGTGATTCTAATGTGCAGGCACTGTTGAGAATCCAAAGGGTAGTGACTAGGAGAGTCAAATTTTTAATAGTTTGAGAAGCCTCTTCTTGCTTTTTGATAAGTCCTCAAAGACAGAACTGAAAATGCCAAGCAGCCACAGAGAAGGTTAGGAAGGTGATGTTTGCCCCTGAAGGAGACATACGTTTGCAGCTTACCAACACCACTAATGTCCTACCCAATTGTGTTCTTTTACTTTGTGATCAACTTTGTGGCTTCAGTGACAGAGGCAGCAACCCATTTTTGTCTATCTCCATAAACAGCACTTCCATTCATAGAGGGTAGTGGTAGATACAGTTAGAATAACTTCTGTCCTATGTCACTGATTATCTTCTAGGGCCTCAGCAAAATGTCCAAGATACATCTGGAGATGTGATTTATTCTTAATGCCAAACTCTAAATCATGATTATTGAGCAGAGATCCTTGCACATAATGAACAAGTGATAACCTTATATGAATAAATGGATAAATGGACTTGAAGAGACTTACTAAGCGATGAGATTCCTGGCTGGTCTTATTGGTTAATCTTCAAAACCCACCTCAAGGCTACTTAGTTTCGTCTACCAGCATTGCTAGCCAATTGTTTAATAAATAAAGATTGAGGTTGACAGCTCAAAGTTCTCCTTTTCATATTTTTAAAACACTCAACTGATATAAATGCAGACCTGACTTTAGAAATCAAGCTTTGTGATTGTTTTAACATAACTATGAGACATAATTAGGAATAATTTAAACTATTCTGAGATGGTGAAACAAAGGTGGCTTGCCTTTGGCAAGATGAGAGAGTGGGGTATTTTTGCTATTGTGGTTTGGTTTGGTTTTTAACCAAAGCTCACATGAAAAACTAAGTCATTTTGTAGGATTTATTCAAGAAGTCTGACTCCTATGTATTCTACTCCTTTATGTTCAGAATCTATTCAGATGACTACATACAACTCACAGTCAATATCCTCATGAAAGTAATCCCTGGATGTGCTCATATGTTGACATCTTCTGGAATTATAATGCCAATTCCCATATAAAAGTAAAACTGTCTATATGAATAATCTTTTTCTTTGTTTTGTCACTTATATCCTATAGACGCATCATCCTGAAGAGAGGCACTGTGGAGGTTAACCAGCCTTCCAATGACAATGACAAATCATCTAGTACTTTGAATGGCAGAGAGCTCAGAGCAAAAACTCCAAGGGCTGAAGAGGCAGTAACAAAAGTAAAGGTGGAGACGCACTTAGCAGAGTCCCCAGAGAACCTTGTAATCTCTACAAAGTGTCAAGACACAGCTGTGCAGGTGACTGGGGCATTCTCTGATTCCCAAGACATCAGCAAAGTCCTTTAATCAGCACCTATGTTGTTCTGTTCTGTATGTAAGACTGTTCTTAAATATTAAGCAGCTGGTGATTCAGTGCCATCTGGCAGGTCCTGGTTATGCACACCTCTGATACATTAAGAATGAATCAGGAGGAAGGAAAAACAGTTTCCAATGAGGATACTATGTCAGAGTGAATCAGGCTAAGTAAGAGTATGAGAGAGGACAGAATACCCACTCATCCAGGATTAATAGAAAAAGAGGGGGTGGAAGGGCACTGGATGCCTTGTGCCACTGACCTTCTTTGCCCACGCAGCCTACAAGGATGTTCTTTCTGAGTGTGTGGGTTGTTTGGCTTTTTTTTTCCCCATGATCAAGGATGTTGTGAAGTGTGATCTCTGATACACAGAGTAGGTTGAGTTGAGATGACAAAACAGCTACAACTCCTGCAGGCCAAATAAGCTGTCCTTGGCATTCAGAATCCTGAAGATGAAGCATTCAAAGTGTGATAGAAGAACTTTACAGAGTTTTTTATACCTCCCCACCTTTTTGTTCTCCAAGAATAATAATGTCCTTGCAATTTAATCACAGGAGTCTGCCTGTGTCTGGTTTTCTGACCTTTCTGTGGCCAGGCCAGCAGGCAAGAAATGGTCTGCAAATGCCTCTAACCTATGACCTCAGACCTTATAGTTAGAGGCAACAACCAGCTGAGAAAAATAGGTAGAAAGAGGGTCAAGAGCAGTGTCTCAGAAATGAAGGTTAAATGCTATTACAGGAAAGTGGAGACTGAAGAAAGGCAGAGAACCCAGACCACTTATGAGAACACATGTGCAGAACTGGGTTTGATTCCCAGGCCCAGTGGAGGAAGGACAGAGCCACCTTCAAGTGCGCCCAGCAAATGTGGCCGGAATGGTGAAGAACCTAGCAAACCTTGCTTATGAGAAGGGCTGTGTGGACTCCTTAGAGGGATCAGCTACAACTTACAATTTAAGCAGTTTCTACTATATGTCAGGCACTTAATTTGCAATACTCCAGAAGGCAGATATTTCTACATCCATTTTATAGATAAGGAAACATAGGCTCAAGGAAGAACAGCAAGACTTATAAGACAGCACTGTCAGTGCAAAGCAGAGCTGGGGAAAGTCTTGATTTGGTAGTGAGAAATATAAACTATCTCAACTAGAATGTACCTTATATATAGATCAGCATCCAAAACATTCCTTCTCACAGGGGATGACAAGGAGCCCTTTAATAACATCATGACTTGCTCAAGCAGGCTTTGTCCAGATCAACTGAGTCTTAACTTTGTTGGTTCTTCAAACAGTGCTACCCAAATCAGTTCTCAACAAGGAACTGTTTTACTTTATTTTAAAACCCCATGTTTTCATGGAATGAGATAACTTTGATGATAACGATAATGCCAGTGGTGATGATGGTGATGGTGTTGGTGGTGATGACAGTGGTGATGCGGGTGATGTTGGTGGTGGTGATGCCAATGGTGATGATGGTGATGGTATTGGTGGTGAAGACAGTGGTGATGAGGGTGATGGTGGTGGTGGTGATGACAGTGGTGATGAGGGTGATGGTGGTGGTGAAGACAGTGGTGATGAGGGTGATGGTGGTGGTGATGACAGTGGTGATGAGGGTGATGGTGTTGGTGAAGACAGTGGTGATGAGGGTGATGATGGTGGTGGTGATGACAGTGGTGATGAGGGTGATGGTGGTGGTGAAGACAGTGGTGATGAGGGTGATGGTGTTGGTGAAGACAGTGGTGATGAGGGTGATGGTGGTGGTGATGACAGTGGTGATGAGGGTGATGGTGTTGGTGAAGACAGTGGTGATGAGGGTGATGATGGTGGTGGTGATGACAGTGGTGATGAGGGTGATGGTGGTGGTGATGACAGTGGTGATGAGGGTGATGATGGTGGTGGTGATGACAATGGTGATGAGGGTGATGGTGGTGGTGATGACAGTGGTGATGAGGGTGATGGTGTTGGTGAAGACAGTGGTGATGAGGGTGATGGTGGTGGTGGTGATGACAGTGGTGATGAGGGTGATGGTGTTGGTGAAGACAGTGGTGATGAGGGTGATGGTGGTGGTGATGACAGTGGTGATGAGGGTGATGGTGGTGGTGGTGATGACAGTGGTGATGAGGGTGATGGTGTTGGTGAAGACAGTGGTGATGAGGGTGATGGTGGTGGTGATGACAGTGGTGATGAGGGTGATGGTGGTGGTGAAGACAGTGGTGATGAGGGTGATGGTGGTGGTGATGACAGTGGTGATGAGGGTGATGGTGGTGGTGATGACAGTGGTGATGAGGGTGATGGTGTTGGTGAAGACAGTGGTGATGAGGGTGATGATGGTGGTGGTGATGACAGTGGTGATGAGGGTGATGGTGGTGGTGAAGACAGTGGTGATGAGGGTGATGGTGGTGGTGGTGATGACAGTGGTGATGAGGGTGATGGTGTTGGTGGTGATGCCAATGGTGATGATGGTGATGGTGTTGGTGGTGATGAGGATGATGGTGGTGATGACAGTGGTGATGAGGGTGATGGTGTTGGTGGTGATGCCAATGGTGATGATGGTGATGGTGTTGGTGGTGATGAGGATGATGGTGGTGAAGACAGTGGTGATGAGGGTGATGGTGGTGGTGGTGATGACAGTGGTGATGAGGGTGATGGTGTTGGTGAAGACAGTGGTGATGAGGGTGATGATGGTGGTGGTGAAGACAGTGGTGATGAGGGTGATGGTGGTGGTGGTGATGACAGTGGTGATGAGGGTGATGATGGTGGTGGTGAAGACAGTGGTGATGAGGGTGATGATGGTGGTGGTGAAGACAGTGGTGATGAGGGTGATGGTGGTGTTGGTGAAGACAGTGGTGATGAGGGTGATGGTGGTGGTGGTGATGACAGTGGTGATGAGGGTGATGGTGGTGGTGAAGACAGTGGTGATGAGGGTGATGGTGGTGTTGGTGAAGACAGTGGTGATGAGGGTGATGGTGGTGGTGGTGATGACAGTGGTGATGAGGGTGATGGTGGTGGTGAAGACAGTGGTGATGAGGGTGATGATGGTGGTGGTGATGACAGTGGTGATGAGGGTGATGGTGGTGGTGGTGATGACAGTGGTGATGAGGGTGATGGTGGTGGTGGTGATGACAGTGGTGATGAGAGTGATGGTGGTGTTGGTGAAGACAGTGGTGATGTGATGATGGTGATGATGATGGTGGTGATGATAACCGTTCTTTATTAAGAGATTACTCTGTGCCTATTCCTGGGCTAGATAACCTCTCTTGCTCTCACAATGACTCTATTGTAGTTACATTAATCCCCTTTGTAGAGATGAGAAAATTCATTCTCACAACAGTAGCATGATTTACAGTGACCAAGTAGCACCAGGACTCCATCTTAAATTTTCTAAAATCTACATTCTTTTAACATATCATGCTGAGAGTGTGTAGGCAAAATTTATTCATTAAATTATTTATTTATTTATTTATTTTTAGGGCTATACCTGCAGCATATCTCGGAGGTTCCCAGGCTAGGGGTCTAATTGGAGCTACAGTTGCCAGCCTACACCAGAGCCACAGCAGCGCCAGATGCGAACCTCATCTGCAACCTACACCACAGCTCATGGCAACGCCAGATCCCTAACCTACTGAGTGAGGCCAGGGATCACGGTTCCTAGTCGGATTCATTTCTGTTGCGCCACAATTGGAACTCCTATTCATTAAATAATTTAGTACCGTTTTTTTTGGCTGCACCTGCAGCAGTTAGAAGTTCCTGGGCTGGAGGTCAAAATCGCACAATGACAGTCACCTGAGCCACAGCAGTGACAACATCAGATCTTTAACCACTAGGCCATCAGGGAATGCCAACTTAATTCCCATTTTAATGAACCAAAAACAAACAAAAAAATTCTATGCAGAATATCCATTGATTAGTATAAAGAAATGATCATTATAATAATTCGACCTGAAACCTAATGCTTTGGTGAGCTTGTGCACCCTTGCCATTAATGAATATATTAAGTTCTATTTTTCTTTCTGAGATACTGAAATTAGCCTATGAACTCTCATTTCTGTAGGTACAAGACATGGATAAATTAGATATCTGAAGTCAACTACTTTGTTGTGGTATTATTAAAAGTAATTCCTGTTGATTTTATATTTTTGGACTTTATATTACACTGAGTTGAATTAGAAACCTCAGGGAATCTACACACATATTTTTAGCTAAAAGCACAGGCTAACAGTTGTGATTTATTTTCCATTAAGGTTCCCAATGAAAATCTAGAGTTGCTAAAGGGTTACAAATTTCTTCCTATAGAAACAAAGGCACTATGAATACACAAGAGGCAATAATACACTGAGCTTTTCTCTCTGAAAGAGAAAAATTACAAAAGAGAAATGATAGATAGCGCTTGCTGGAAATTTTAATTAAACCTGTGAGTGAAAAATTCTGAATCACGCCAGTGGCAGCTGCACTCATACATGACCTGCTATAATAGCAGAGGCGGGGACACGTGTCAGGAAATAGATATCCTATGAGAACAGCCATAATACCCTCGGATTTCATTGCATCTGGCTCTCCATAAGGTCTAGCTCTGAAGAGCCTTCTGGGAGACCCCCCCCCTAGTTCAGCAAATAAGTCAGAAAACAAAGAAATCAGCTCTTGGTTGCTTAGTGACACCAGAGTATAGACCACAGCACTTCTTTAGTGTGTGTTCTGTCCCTTGTTTGTCCAAGGACAGTGTACCCTACCACTCTGCACTGCTGGCTTTGCTGCAGTAATTCAGAAATCAAAAGCCCTGACCAGGGAAGATTCCATGTGAAGTTTCTCTAAGAACTAAGATTATAGGAATACCAGCTACCCATATTAATATAATAGATGCCCCTCTCCTATTGCTGGCTTTAGCCAAAAGGTGTTTAGTAGATGCATCTTTTCTCGTCCATACTTCCACGAGTTCCCTCACCAGGTTGTGACATGCCTTGAGGGGGAGAAGGATGAACATGGTTCCATCTTGACTCCATCACTTATCAGTTGTCTGACTCTGACTCTAGTCTGTTAATTTCTCAGGTTCTCCTCTGTAAATCTAGCTAGCCTTGGGAGCTGTTGGTTATAAGGCCAAATACCCTTAATTCAAAGTGCTTTGTAAATAGTCGTGCATTAGATAAATATAAGTTGCTGTGACTATTGTTTTCCTTTCTTTCTAACACACTTACTCGCCTTTACCACACTTTATTGAAATTTAAAGACTTACACAGCTGATTGAATTTAATCTTTTTTTTTTTTTTTCCTTTTTTAAGGCCAAGTCTGCGACATATGGAATTTCTCAGGCTAGGAGTCAAATCAGAATTGCAGCTGTTGGCCTACGCCACAGCCACAGCAATGCCAGATCTGAGCCACATCTGTGACCTATGCTGCAGTTTTCGGCAATGTCGGATCCTTAACCCACCAAGTGAGACCAGGGTAGAACCTACATCCTCATGGACATTAGTCGGATTCATTACCGCTGAGCCACAACGGGAACTCCAGCTGATTGAATTTAATTATGACTCCAAGTGAGAATTAAACTGCTTGCAAGACAATATATTTCATGAGAAAAAAATACTATTCCTTATTACAACCATCCTTGCTATAGGAATCTCTTCTATGGATTCCACCAAAATAACAAAAGAAAACCAGAAACCATTACTCAAAAAAAAAAAAAAAGATCATTTTAGAATCAGTAATAAGTAACTCTTGTGCCTTTTATTTTTATTACAGATTATAGAATCAAAGCCTTAACTCCAAGGTCACAGTTAATGAATGATGATCTGCTAGGTGGTCATTCAGATGTGCCTGATTTCTGTGATGAGTATGCTGACCTCCTGGGAAAGACAAGAGTGGATCCCTGGACTTATTTTCCTCCAGAGCCACAGAAATCTTAGTTGGGCACGCAGCTGCCTGAAATAAAGGCTACTTTCCTAGTCTCCTCTGCAAGTAGACAGGGCCACCTATCTAAGTTACAGCCAGTTAGATGTAAGCAGAAGAGTGAAATGAGTCAGGAACTTTCCTTCAATGTTTTCCTTCTTCATTCTTTCCTCCATGTTTCTGCTGGGAGTACAGAGCCACCTGGAACCATGTGTCTGAGACCACCACCAGTGACGGCATAGTGTGGAGCTGGATCAACTGAATCCCTGAGTACTTGGAGGAGCAGAGTCATCAAACCAGCGCTGGGCTTTCATGATGAAAAAATAAACTTCTAGCTTCTTTAAGTCACCAGTGTTGTGCTTATTTCTGTTACAGCCAATTTATGAAAATACTTTCCCACAGCTTTGTTTCCAGAGTCCCTCAACTTTCAAAAATCCCGCACTATGCCTTAGCAATACCTGCTTATTTTAGTGTAATACATTTGACAAATCTTTATTATGAAACTTTCATATGCAAGACTTAGTACTGGAGAGTATGCTGCATGGAGAGAATCAGTGAGCAACTCCAACACACGTCATGCCTCTAAGGTCCTTAATAGTGAAGGAGAAGAATAGGGTGCTTGAAACTTAATCCATCAGGGGCCCAACATGGGGAAGAAGGAGGGTTTGGTGGAGGACAGGATATTAGGAATAATGACTAGAAAATGAGATCTAAGGCAATGAGCAGAGAGAGGAGGAGCATTCCAGAAAAAGGAACTGTATTTCCTAAGGCTTTTGAGCAGGAAACAGCGTAATGTGTTGAAAGAAGAAAAGTCAATACAGTTAGAGCAGAACAAGGGAGACACCAGCTATAAGTAGAAAGGGAGTTAAGGTCCCAAACTTCTCATTCTTTTCCTACTGTCTCCTCATCACCTTCTACACTGCAAGGATGGACCAAAACATGAGAAAAATGATTAGAGTTCACAAAGACGGAAATTCGAGGGCCTGTCTTGCAGAATTTTCTTGTGGGTGCAGAGATAGAATTTAAACCCACGCTGCAGAATCAAAAATACTCCCTAATTCTAGCTTTTGATTTTTTTTTCCCCAAAAGGAAAAACACCAAAGAAAAGATGCCATTTAATGGGATCATTGTTTTGCTCCAGTCTCTATAAGAATGAACAGACCAAACTAAAATATGCAAGTCATCTCTCTCAACAGAACACCTCTTGTTCCCCTCTGCTTGCAGTCCTTCTCATTTGCAAATAAATAAATAAATAAATGGAACCCTCCTCCTCGATGGAAGCTGGCTTCTCAGAATTTTTTGTTTCCTACATAACAAAAAATGAATGCATTTCACTGAACCAGCATGTGCACACACCCTTTTAACATCCTCCACGGTACTGAGAAGAGTTGGGGAAAGTCTATTAAAGGGATTAAATCATTCATAGAGAACACTAGAGGGGTGGTGTCTCTTTTAAATGTGCGATAATGTCCACCTGCAGACGAACAACTAACCACTGCCATTTTCCCAGAATTGTTGACACAGACAGTAAAAAGTTTTTTCTACCCTGCTTCTCAAAGATGCCAAGCTTTGTCCTGGCTCTCTCCATCACCCCTAAACTTTCCCTGTCCTTCTCAAGCCTGGGTCCTTCTCAACATTTAAGTCTCACTTCCAACATCACCCCCTAGAAGAGGCCATCCTTTAGAGCTTTTTCTTAAAAAAAAAAAAAAAAACACCCTCCTGAATCCCACTGCTTTATATTGCATCAAATGCTTGCTTCTAACATTTTCCAAACCCCATTATCACCTTGTTATATTTGCTTACTTAAAATGTATGTCCTTTCTAGAAAGTATACTCCCTTTTAAGGCAGTAATCTTGTTTTACTCACTATTCTCAGGAGCTAGAAAAGAATCTGTGGAATATCTGGTGAGTGAAAGAAAAAATGATCAGTCTTTAAAATGAGTATTATCATAATTCACATTACAGATGATTCACAGACTTGGTCAAGGTTATACAGGAAGTTGAGGGCCAGATCACTTGACCTCAGAGACTCCTTTAAGGTATAAATGTTTCTTCTCTTTAAGCTACAAATGTTTGGGGAAAAAAGTAATATATTTTAAGAAAATCATCATTTTCAAAATTCTAGTGTCTTCTTTGCTTCTTCCCTCTACCTATTAATATCCAATCAAGCCTACTCTCAAACTATTTACACTGTCTACACTTTTTTGTTCTTTCCACTCTCTGCCACCATTCTAATTAATGCTCATAACCTATGAACAATTGGGACAGCCTAATTAACTGCATTGCCTTTAGTTTCTTTCTGTTCCAATATGTAATTCTATATATAAACCTCTCTCAGATTAATTGTCTTTTTTTCCCCCCACACCCACAGTATATGGAAGTTCCTGGGCCAGGGATCAAACCCACATCACATCAGTGACCCAAGGTGGCTTAGTGACAACACCACACCCTTCACCTGCTGCTGCACCACAAGAGAACTCCAAGATTGTCTTGATTACTTTTTTTTTCTTTTTAGGGCCACACCCAAGGCATATGGAAGTTCCCAGGGTAGGGATCAAATCGGAGATATGGCTGCCAGCCTACACCATAGCCACAGCAATGCAGGATCTGAGCTGTGACTGTAACCTACATCACAGCTCACGGCAACGCCAGATCTGTAACCCACTCAGTGAGGCCAGGGATCGAACCCACAACCTCATGATTAGTAGTTGGATTGTTTCCGCTGCACCACAAGGGGAACTCTAAGAATGTTTTAAACTTCAACTTTATTATGCTATTAATTAACAGTTCAAGTTGCTGTTTAATGTCTTCAGGTTAAAATGCAAATTTTTGGTTTTATATTTAGGACCCTATCTTTTTTACATTATCCCCTCTTTAAACTCTGTATGATCTCCAGCTAAAGTGGCCCACTCACTATTCAAATATCTCTTGAGTTCTTCAATTCTTCAACCATGCTTACCCTATCCATCTCCAAAAATGCTTTTCCACATTCAAATCCCATCCATTTCTCAAGACACTGGTGAATTTCCACCTTCTCTTTGAGAATTTTACACATACAAGGATCTTTCTGCCTCTAAATTCATCTGTACTTAGAACACTGTGCAGCTCATTGTAGGTGCTCAGTAAATTTTGTAGGGTGAATAACTGAACTGTTGTCGAAATCCTCCTCTGTCTTAAGGCACCTTTTATTTTGTCTTATTTCATCTGTGGTCCCTTTCCAACCTGATCTCTGAGGTCTGAGGCCATGACTCCTATTCAGCTCCTTACATGCAAGAGGCAATATCTCTTGTCTGACAGAATATTCCACATGCTTTAGCCAAGTGAGCCAAACGTCACATTGTATTACTGATAAACTTATACTCTCTGATTTGTTGTATGGCTCAGGATTGGACAACTACTGCACATAAAACAACTGACCCTACAGATCTTATCAGAGAGACCACCTGAGATTCAAAGTATACCCCTCCTTTTCCTTCAGTTAATCTTTTACCATCATTGATATATTGTGAAAGCAAATCATTTGAGCTACTTCTTGTCAGAATTCTAGCTGCATCCTTCTGTTAACTTTTCTGATCCTCATGAAATGATAACCTAATAGCTATGATGTCTCAACAATGTAAGGGCACCAAACTAGGCACCCAGGAAAGAAACTGGTAGAAAACAGGGTCCATACACTTCAGAGCAGCACACACACAAGACGTAGTGACCAACGTCATATCTTCTCAACACTATGTGAGTATCATCATTCAATAAATGCCATGGAAATTCAGAGTAAAAAGGAGTTAATGAAGACTGGGGCATAACAGAAATACCTGAAACTCCCTTCAACAACAGTGTAACAATTATTGAGTCCCTGTACCTGTTGGCCTGTTCTATATGGTCCCTACCACCTATAAATATGTAATCTGTAATTTAAATAGCCTTACATATGCTTCTGAGAGAAAGACAAGTAGATGATATTGACAACTTACCCAAGCACAAGGTCTTCCCAGCCACTGGGGCCAAAGCAATCACATTCAGCACCTCTCTTCCATTTTATCCTGTTCTGTCCCATTTCTTGTTAGTACATGAGAACAGCTAATTTATTTACTAACCTATGTCCACAAAATAAAGACCCTAAAACAAATGTGACAGTCATTCTACTTCTATAAATTAAGTTTTATCTTAATACAACCATGCTCATTCATTACATACTGTCTAAGGCTGTCTTTGTACTAAAATAATAGAGTTGCATAGTGCCCACAAAGCCTAAAATGCTTATATATGGCTTTTTACTATCATACTCTTGGCATCTGAGCTTATTGTCTATCTTTTCACTCTCAGATAATTTAGAGACTTTTGTTTACAGCTTTAACCATGACGCTTGTACCTGGGACACAGTAGGTGCTTAACATCTGTTGCTGTCCACTCTTAGGGACTTAACAGGAGAAGAATAAATTGTGTTAACATGGACCCAAAGCTCTGAACTCAGCCACACATCTGGAATCACTGCTTTCTGGGTATACATGTAATGAACTCATGTAAAGAAATTTGTAAATGGCCAAAGAATACTCTGGGGAAGATTCTTGGCCCAAGGAACAGTTTTCATAGAAAATGCCTTGGTCTCACTGCTGGGCTTATTGGGGGCAGAGCACTATAGTTTTTATAGCTTTGCTACGCTAAACAAAACATGTACTAAATCACCAGGCAGGTCTGGAACTGAGATTCTGGGTAACATCTGGAAAATAATAGTTTATGGTAACAGATTTCTAAAACTTGTTGATAGGAGCACCATCCTGTGCCTTGTTATTAATTTATTTGACTCTTGTCAATTGATATTACCCAGAGGTCTTAAGGAAAAAAGCCACACACAACAGTTGTAAAATATAAAAACATGATTTCCTATTATTCTCTTTCAGTTTCTAGGAGTAGCTGACAATTTTGTTCTACTTAAAATCCTCGCCGAAGAAACTTCTTATTAACAAATGGAAATTCTCACCTATTTAAACCCAGTCAATTCCTCTACGCCAGGCAGATGTGTCAGAACAACACCAATATACCAATGTGTTGATTTTTCGATATTCTGTTTAAGGGACAAAGATGAACTTAACAGTGTCTCAATGTTAAATAACCTATACACCAAGATAGAGAGTCTTGCCCATTAGATCATAATATGTATTATACCTGCAAGGTTTTTTAAAATTTATTTATTAAATTTTATTTTATATTTTGCCACAGCTCGATGTAGGATCTCAGTTCTCAGACCAGGAACCGAATGCAGACCGCAGTGGCGAAAGCCCAAGTCATAACCACTAGACCATGAGGGAACTCCCATATATCTAGAAGTTTTATCAGATAGGTCTCTAGTTTGAGATGCCACGATCATGACCCATACACTCCCCAAGCCAATATTGGCATGATTTTGCTCTAATTTTACATCATTTCAATTCATTCTCCACACTACAGCCTGAGCAGTTTAAGGTGTAATCTATTCATATCTCTTCCCTTTTCAAACTTCTTCAGAATGTCCACACTGCCTTCAGGAGAAGGCTAAAGCTCTCGTGACACAGGTGGAGCCTCATGAATTGGCTCTGTGCATCTGCCTACATGTCTCCCCTTGCCGCAGCCTCTCATCACCCCTCCCCCTCTGCTCTGAAGTTGGCCCTTATAAGACTTTTGATGAAATCTCATTCTATCTCTCACTCCCTTTCATACTTTTTAATCTTTCTCCCTGTCTCCATTCTCTGGTGCTTCTGAGCCTCTGTGCCTGTTGTCTCCTTTCTGATTTTGATTGAAACACTTTCCTTTCTACTCTTTTTTTGTCTAGCCTCTTCTCATTATTTGAGCCTCATCTCAGACTTTTCTTTCTCTTGATAGCTTTTCTTGATTCCTGAAGTTCCTATTAACAGAAAAGCCCCATGATAGGTAACACTCTACTGGAGACTCTAATCCCAAATCTAACCCCAAGAAATGTATTACATGAAAGATTAATGAAAGTTAGAGAGTGTTCTAACTAAACTGTGATGTCTGCCCTAACATGATTGAAATTCTTCAAGTCTATGTACCAAGTACAGCTTTAAGAATGCGCCAACTCTCCCAGGCAATTCAACAATGGGTCTCCTAGATGAATCCTTAAATGCTCTGGTATCGAAAAAACACAGGAATTATTCGTTTAAAATATGGCCCAAAACCTCTGTTTAAAACGACACACTAAATGTGTTTTATTGGCCATGCCCACAGCATGTGGAAGTTCCCAGGGACTGAATCTGCCACAGCAGTGACAGCACCAGATCCTTAACCTGCTGAGCCACCAGGGAACTCCACACTAAATGTATTTTAATCAAAGACATAAGACTTGTTCTGAAAGACCATCACTTTAAGGAAATCAAAGAGAGAACATGGATGAAGGTATGTTAGTTGTAACAGCCCCAGTGCCCAGTAATAGGAGAAAGCACCTGATACTCTGAAGAAATATTTGTAACAGAGTAAATAGGCTTGGAGATACAATATAAAATTACAAGTAAAGCAAAAGTGACGTGTTGATGCTTTTAATTGGAAATGTCAGGGCAGCAAATCCTGGGTGGAGGCATTTTAAGTGCATCAACCCCTCCCTTACTAGTTTCTGGTTATGTGGACATTGCTATAATCTAAGTAGTGCTATAATCTAAGTGGTTAAACAATGCTTGCCACCTTTTTTTATAACCTGCAGCAGGAAGAGGGTCAAAAAGTGGTATCTTGGAAATAAAGAGAATTGATATAAGAAGGCAACAGGAGGCAGGAAAAAAAAAATCTTGCTTCAGAGAGAATAACATTTCATACCAAACAAGTCCCAAAGGAGGTGGCCAACTCCAGGCCTGGACAGACCTGGCAAGATCCAAAGGTGGTCCAGATTTCAGAGGCTAAGAGTGAGGTGTGCATTGGTTATAAGAAGCAAAATGACTGACTAGAGTGTGAGTCCTACCTGTGGAAAGGGGTGTGAAATGAGGCAGGGAGAAGTGGAAACTGGGAACCGAATTAGATGATGAGACTCAGAATGAAAGCAAGCCTCCCTGGCAAGGTTGGAAGGACCCAGGGCTGAGATTCTCGTGGGGAACAGCACGAGAGCAAAGCTGGACCACAAGGGCTGAATGCAGCCCCCAGGTGGCAGAACTAGGGGCTTGGCTTCTGTGGCCCTTCGGATATTTCAGCTCACAGGTCCAAGGTGAAGCAAAGCCTTCTAAACTGCTTGCCACACAGCCCAGGAAGCTCTTAGTGTTCTCCCAGAACCTTTTGCATTCACGCGAGTAAGGAGCGGTAACTCCCAAGATCGACTCTACCCACCAAATGATAAGGCTCAGCTCCAAACTCTTGCTTTGGGCGTTATAGGGTCTCTGAGAAAGCAGGACTTAATCTTGATTTTAGCGCATCTCACTTTGAGTAAGACAATGTCAGTGTTGTCATTCTATGTCTGTACTTAGATTGAAAGAAAAACAAGAGACCAGAATGGGGATCCTAGCCCCCAAAACCTGGCAAAGTATGTTTTTTTCCTCTACTCATCTTCTCAGGGAAGGTAAAGAAGAGGAGAGAAGAGAATTCAGCACCGTTTTTAGCCCTCCCAAAGGAGAAGTGAATTGCCCCCCAAAGTAGTAGCCTGCCAGCTCCATTACAAACCTCCCCAGTAAAATCCACAGTAAAATACTGAGATGATATCAAATTCCAAGATTCTCTATGGAGACTCACCCTAAAATAGGAAGCACCATGACTAAAGTTATCAGATAACTACTTTCCTGACTTGCTAGTTCAATACCCATGCCCTTTTAAAAGACATTTATGAATTTTTTTTTTAAAAAAAGGGAAACAGAGAGGTGTGGCAATTTAAGTCGTGAAAAGAACACAAACACTCATATGCTTTGAACAAAGAAAACCTGTCAGGCAACATCTTCCTCTTTAAGCAAGTGACCTCTGAAAAGTAAAAAGGGAAACTTCACACCCAGCTAGCGAGAATGGTTCAATCAGTTTTGGCAAGAGATGGGGGTCAAGGCTGTCACAGACAGATTAGAGCAAGAGAGTCAGGTTTCACATTCATTTAACAGTAACTTGCTTCACAAGTCATTATGCAATGACTTTCAACAGCCCAAGGAAAGTTATGTCTAGTGTTCTTTTACCACCCAATACGTTCCTGCACGTCAGTGTTCCATAACATTTTCAGGTTCACTGAGGAGATTTCAGAAGTTACTCTAAGGGAACCCATCTCCTTCTCCCAGTTGTGAATTTTTTTTTCTTTTCTTTCTTTTTTTTTTTTTAATGGCCACTCTCATGGCATATGAAAGTTCCCAGGCCAGGGACTGAACCTGAGCTGCAGCTGTGACCTACACTGCAGCTGTGGCTACGCCAGATCCTTTAACCCACTGTATCAGGCTGGGGATGGAACCTGCACCTCTACAGCAACCAGAGCCTCTGCAGTCAGATTCTTAACCTGCTGCACCACAGTAAGAATTCCCCTCTTGTCAATTATTAATGTGGATAACCAATTAAATTATATTTCATTGTCAGAATAGTGTGCTACCAATTATTTATACTTGAAAAGCATGATCTTTACAAAGAAAGAGAGCTCACAGAGGAACTATATCCTTGAGATTTCTCTAAGTTCTTCGCACATGCCACAAACTCATGTACTTGGTGAATGAGTGCAGGAATAAATTATGGATAAATAAATGCATTAAAACTTTTTTAGGGGCTCCACTGTGGCTTAGAAGGTTAAGAACCAGATATAGTGCCCCTGAGGATGTGGGTTCAATCCCTGGCCTTGCTCAGTGGGTTAAGAATCGGCATTGTTACAAGCTGTGGCACAGGTCTCGAATGCGGCTTGCATCTGGCATTGCTGTGGCTCTGGCACAGACCAGCAGCTGCAGCTCCAATTTGACCCAGAGCCTAGGATCTTCCATATGCTGCAGGTGTGTCCATAAAAAGAAAAAAAAATACTTTTTTAGAAATCTAAGCTAGGTTTAATGATGTTGTTTAAGGAAGAACTTATAGAATGAGACTTTTCTTCTTTTATTTTTATTATTTATTTTTATTTTTTAATAACTATTAAAAAATAATAAAAAAATAAAATGGAATGAGACTTTCCTAACAATTATTCCATATTTACGTGAAATAGGCAAGACTTAAGTAAGCTATTCTTTCCAGACAGTAATTATTAATACTTAAAAACTTAAAAATGAGCCAATATTTCGATCTACAACTGGCAAACTCAGGGCCTCAAATCCAAGTCCTATCCCATTCCTAACCTCTTTAATTTTTCTTGTATTCAACTAATAAATCACATGTGTTAGTTAAAGCACTGCTGATACATCTGGAGGTTAGGTATGGTGTCAAGAATGGAAATTTGGCAAAGGTCCATGGGGTTCCATGTGTTAAACCACAAAGGGCAATTTGTGCAGTGAGAGTGGAGTGGAATATTCTGAAATTATACAGTGTTTAATTTTTATTCCACAAGTGTATTATTTTAAATATTTTAAAGCAAAGGATAAAAGATACTGCATACAGAAGCTAAATCCAGGTTTATACTTTCAAATAATTTTAATAGCCTCAACAATGGAACACACTAGAGCATGGGAACTGTATCAAGACAAGGCAAAAATTAAGAGGTTACTGCCTGCCACCCACCTACAGTAAGCCCCACTGCCATTTCTAAAAACTATTGTGGGACCACCAAAGGAGAAACAGCATTTTAATACCTCACTGCAAAATAAGAAAAGAAAAAAAAAGAACAGTAGAATATTCACTCTTGGGTGCCCAAGTTCCCTGATTTGATGGGAGGCCAATGCTCCACAGTGAAAGCAGAGTGAAGAGGTTTTCCCCTAAGTTTTTAATTATTGAATAATTACTTCTACTATCTAAGTAATTACCTTAAACGTCTGCTTTGCTTTGGTTGTGGAGACACAGCCACAACCAGGAAGACTCTACTGAAACAAGAAGATGTGAAGTTCATAAAATGTTCTCCGTCTCTACTTTGGAAAGGCACAGGAACATTACCTGAAAATGCAAACTGTGATCTTTTGTGATGAGATTAAGAAAACCTTTACTTTCAAGGTATAATGAGAATGACTCTTCCCGTATTTCTTCATAGCCTATAGGCAAAGGAGGTTTTAGTGTCTAATAATCTACCTTAAGTGATAACTGAAGCCTACAGAGTCGGAGAATTGCAGATTGTGTTGGTCATTCACATTTTAAAACATGAATGTTTGGGGGGGGTTCCCACTGTGGTGCAGCAAAAATGTATCTGACTAGCATTCATGAGGATGTGGGTTTGATCCCTGGCCTTGCTCAGGCGGCTGTGGTGTAGGCTGCAGATGCGGCTCAGATCCTGAGTTGCTGTGGCTGTGGTGTAGGCCAGCAGCTGTAGCTCCAATTCAACTCCTAGCCTAGGAAATTCCATATGCCGAGGGTGTGGCCCCCAGAAGCAAAATCAATAAATAAGACACGAATTTTAAAAGCATCCATTTTGGGGAGTCCGTTGGTCTTCTACTCTTTGCTCAGAGTTCTTACTATTAAAATAAGAGAAATATGTAAGGAAATAAATTTTCCAAGGAAAAAGACATCATATCTCTGTGTCTTGATTTCACAAATGAAATATATCAGACTCTAGAGAATGTTTCATGAAATTATAGAGAAAAACTGTCAAGCAAATGAGGGTTTATTTTCTTATATATGCATAGTCAAGGCTACCTTCCCTTTTATCCTTAGAATCTTTCCTTTTTATCTTTCCTCCAGGTGGTATATGTAAATGCGTTGCCCCCAGTACTATGGAAGTTGTATGTGAAGAAAGATCCTACTCCATCTTTGGTGCCGAGATGTCAAGTAATCAGGTTTCTTTGGAATTTTTTCAGTGCTTATTGGAGGACTTCTTTTTTGTTATAAGATGTTGAATAAATACAGGAGATAGATGACCTATCCAAGGTTGGATATGCAATACTTTTAGCTCCTTGTCAAGCTGGCTGTAGATTGTTAGGGGACTAGAAGAAGGTAAAGAGGTGTTTTGTAAACATCATCATGGGAGAGATTGTGTGACCTACACACTGTGGTCCAAAGTATCTCTCTGCGCAAGGCTAAAAGCCTATCTTAGCCTTAGGTAGACAGGTTAATAAAGTTCCTCAGGTTCTGTGTGTCATATGAATTTCCATAATTTTTCTATTAACTCAGGACTTCAGAAGACCATGATTATTAAAAGAAGAGTCCTAGACTGGGTAACATTATTATGGTTAACACACATTAATTTGGTGATGACAAATTAATGTGTTACTATTTGTCTGGGAATCATAGTTTTGGAATGGGATCCCTGGAGACCTTACGCCTAATGCCAAAGTTAGAAGAGAATCTGAAATCAGGTCTGCCCTTTACCTGTCTTAAAATGAGGCCTCAGAGAGACTATCCAATTATCTCTGCCCCACAGATTCTATGGATTTCAAGAAAAATATGACAAATGATCATGTTCAGAGTAAAGTTAGAGCTGTTAACTGAGGTGTCAGTTGCTGTGAAAATGAACAAAAAAGCACAGAATGAGTTTTTAAAAAGAGTATGAGAAAGCCCTTTACATGGTGGTATCTCAAACAATTATAATTTTTTCCCATGGAGTTTACAGTCTTCTAAAATATATCTGTAATACATGCTAGATTATAAAAACTCTGGGGCTAAAAACAAGGCATTTCTCCATAATAGCCAAGAGTGTCAGAAGGACCAAGATGTCAGTATTGATTAGAACTTGGAAAGAGAAGCCAGTATGTAAAAGGGATTGCAATGTAAGAAAAGCACCAGCTGGAAAAGTCATATAACATAGTGATTCAT
This sequence comes from Phacochoerus africanus, assembly GCF_016906955.1. NCBI lineage: Eukaryota > Metazoa > Chordata > Mammalia > Artiodactyla > Suidae > Phacochoerus > Phacochoerus africanus. Next base: position 38,261,828 of record NC_062547.1, read on the forward strand.
GCTGGTGTTCTTTTAGGGAAACAGAGCAAATATCTCTAAATAATCCACTGTGATGTTATTATTATTATTTTTTTTGGTAACATGAGAATTCCCATTAGACTAAAGCAAATTCAGTATATTTCTTAAGGCTAATATTAAACCAACATTTTTCTACCTTGTCCGTCCCCAAATCTACACAAAGATTTCATCAAAAACCTTAGTAAACTTCTAACAAGATGGAAGGAAATGACAGAATGTATCCTAGAACAACTTACAACCAAGCTTCAAAGGAAAATATTGATACTAATAAAACTGGAACACACCATTCCCATGAACAAAAATTTGATGGGAATCAGTAAGACTCCTGTAATAAAAGTCTTGGTACTTAGGTGATGAAGGCACTTGCTGGGTCCAGGACCAAGATTCCATGTTTTCACTGAGGAAATGAAATTTAAAATATCAAGTATTAGAAGAGAGAGGCAAGGCAAAGTCTAAAATGACCAAGTCATGCAGAAATTTAACTCACTGGTTTTATGAAAAAGATACTGCCAAATAAATGAGCCATAATTTATTACAGTCAATGTTGCAATGACGAAAATTCAATACAAACTCAGGATGGCCGCATTTGCAAAATATGTTTCTTAATGAATCTTACCGCATCCTGTTTATGCAACTTGAGCCCATGGAAGGCTCAATTTATAATGACAGATATTTCACACGTTTGTTCTTCGGTTGCTAGAAGACTCATCCTATTTCAAGAACAAGACACCCTTTCTGTATAATGTCCCATTTCTTTTTGCAAAAAAAATGCTCCTATTTTAATCTCTAAAAATCACTCACATTTATATCACCATAGAACATGTAAAAGAAATTTTCCTGTTGGGAAGACTACAAAAGGAAGAAATAAAAATCTTATGAACTTTATAATTTCACATCATGATGTAATTCAAGGCAAATGATCCTTAAATCAAAAAACATAAGGAACAACTAATTGTTTTCATTTATGCTGAAAATTTTTTAAAAAATTCAAAGTGAAATTTTATTGTGTAACATTTAAAATATATGGAATTTAATGTGTAAAAAATTTATAATATGATTTTTTTTTTTTTTTGGCTGTACCTGCTGCATATAGGAATCCCCAGGGGCCAGGGATCAAACCCATACCACAGCAGCAACCCAAGCTGCTGCAATAACAATGCCAGGTCCTTAACCTGCTTTATCACAAGAGAACTCAAAAAAGTTTATAATATGATTTAACCCTGGATCAACCACTTACTAGGTGGATTACCTTGGGAAGGTTGTTAAAACTCTATTACCTGCAGTTTTCTCATCAATAAGATGTATAAGTTAATAATTACACTAATTTTTCTCAAAAAGTAGTAATGAAAAATGAGATAATTGCTTTATAAACCATATAAAAAGTAAGATATACTCTGCTATCCATCAAGTAACAGGGTAAAAGAGTTATAGAAAAAATGTTATTTAAAAATACCTAAGGAGTTCCCATTGTGGCTCAGTGGAAATGAATCTGACTAGCATCCATGAGGACGCAGGTTCAATCCCTGGCCTTGCTCCGTGAGTTAAGGATCTGGTGTTACCATGAGCTGTGGTGTAGGTTGCAGACTTGGCTCGGATCCTGCATTGCTACTGCTGTGGCACAGGCTGGCAGGTTCAGCTCCGATTCAATCCCTAGGCTGGGAACTTCCATACGCCACAGGTGTGGCCCTAAAAAGAAAAAAAAAAAAGTACAAAAGTCAATTTCACCTCCCTACCCCTCATGACATATTCAGAAAACCCTTTCATATATAATCAAATTAAAGGGGTTTAATCTCAATTACATAAAAGCAAAATGAAAATGGAAATATGTAACTGGAGTAAATTGAGAATATTCCTTAGTTTGTTCCTTCGCCAAATAAATTGTTGCTTCTGGAAGACAAGTCTGGTCACTAGATAGAAAAAAAAAATCAATAAAGATGTTGAACAATGTGACAATTATTTTGGTTAGTTTTTCTGAATTGTTTTTGGGAACTGTTATTGTTTTACACTGTTTGTTTCCTGAGTACTCTCTTCTGACCTTCTAACAGGGATTGGCTATTCAATTCCATGTTTTACCAAGGCACACCAGCAAAGGAATAACCAAATGGGAGCTGCACCTTAGTACAAGTCAGTTTAGTGGATGTTGAAAGGTTAAACGGCAATACTCACCACATGTTATGCCAAAAGACTAGCTAGTATGAAATGGAATGAAGAGCATATAGTTAAAGCCTGGGGCCCCTCAATCGGGCATGCTGAATTCAAAGAAAGGTTGTGACTCCTACGGATATGGATGCATGACCTTTGCCAAGTAATCTATTTCCTAATACTTGGTTTCCTCATTGTTAATATGGAGATAATAATAGCACCTATCTCAAAGAGTTGTGAGAGCTAACTAAAAGAATCCAAGGAAAGTACTTAGAAAGAGCACCTGACACACAGAAAACAGTAAGTCAATGTTAAATTGTATATGAAAAGAAATGTAGACAAAATAAAAGCTGTATTTTTCTTACAAAATTCTTGTCAAGGAGTTTAAACTTCTGGCACAGAAAAATCAACATCAGATCTCTTTTAAAATCAAAATGGCAAATCGTTGGACCAATTCAACTCTTTAAATTGTGTCTTTTCATTATATACACATGCCTGTGTATATATATGCACATACTACTATATAAGACATCTATGTACATTCAGGAAGGGTACAGCCATGCAGAAATTAGGAATACGGACCCTAGGACCTGTGAATTTCCTCAATAAAGCCATTTAATTTTCCAGTGCTTCGGTAAGTTTAAATAATTTTGATTTGTGGCTAATGAAAACAGTTGTCCATCTATTCTAGATGCAGTGGAATGGCAAAAGACATACTGATTCAAGGTGAAATGGAATTACATATGTACTGTACAACTTAAAGGCATGGCAAACCTTGCTAATTCAACTGGAGATGAATAAATATGCTTATCAGTTCAGATAAAAGGCAGACACTTAAAAAAAATCTACTTTGCTTTTCCTGAATACATGCTCAGTTTTGAGGCAGTTGGGCAAAGAAAGGGACTCACTCTAGAAACATCCATGTGCTAATAAAAGCCGTGTTTTGCTCACCGTGGATTAGAGAGAGCACTAGAAATGTTTTGAGATTTTATATATATCAAGGGCAAACATAGCCATATTTTTTTCTTGAAATGAATATAAGCCATTAGATTGTCTCGAAATCATAATCATTGCTTCCATAAATTGCTAAATAACATAAAATATTTATATCCATGTTATTTAAAAAATGAATTTTCAACATTCAACTGTTGAGTAATGACTCTTTGTGTAATGTTTCTACTAAGATAAATGGAAGTTTTACTCCTTGCTATTTGTTTAAAACTCCTCTGCATTTTTTACACAACAGCTCATTTTTCATTACCAGGAAAGGTACGCAATTTGAACCATGCTACTTTTTATTCACAATAAATCAATGTGTGTCATAAGAGCAGAAAATAAAGTAATACTACTCACTATCATCAGACCCTCCCTTAGAGCAAGTCCCAGAAGACACTGTCAGGTTGGGTTGCTATAGCAACAGAGCTCTGGTACCTCTGTCTTGGTTTGTTACAATGAGTTGATTTTTACCACACAGGTATAACCCTGAAGAATTTTTATGGTAAAGAAGAAATTACAAAGAATCAATAACAATGTGTGTGACCTTTCCATTGATCTGCAATGATTTAATTCAAAAACAGTATAAAGAAGGTGACTCTATAACATTTCAAATCCCTTTGCTGACTTCCAATTAAATTATTCATTGCTTTTTCTTTAGGCTTCTTAAGTAGTCACATTTCTTAACATGCAAAGGAAAAAAAAAATACTCTGAAGCTTTAGAGTACAGTGCAGAACCTGATATGGTTTTACTTATGAAAGTCTGCTATAAAAATGACTTGAAATGATATTAATTGTCTTGAAAATATTAACAATCAAGAAGACTGTATCGGCAGACTGTACTGGCAAGACTGTATAGAAGAATTATCTTCTGACTCCTACTAAAAAGATATCAGGACAGAAAACAATATATTATGATGTACACAGTTCTAATTAGTTTTGCCTATTAAGGTAGACAATATAATCCATTCTGAATAGTGTCTGGCATACAAGTCAATAACTAATAAATATTGTTATAATTTTTTTTGTCTTTAAAAACCTTTTTAAAATTTTTTTACTTTATAATGAATTTTATTTTTTTCTATTATCACTGGTTTACAGTGTTCTGTCAACTGGGAACTATATCTAGTCACTTATATTGTTATAATTTTTAATAATACTATCACAATACAGTCAGGCAAACAAATTATGCTAGCTATTTTCCTGATATTACAGTAGCACTATTAATCATGTAGTTGTAATGCTCTTTGTATTCTGAATATGTGTAAAGTAAAAATAGTAGAAGGAGTATACCACTACATAGTTGAGCCTTAAATATATTGTAAAATTAAGCCCTCATTTTTAAAGGACTAACCTTGTGAATAAAAATTTGCATCTAATGGACATTGCATGGGGAGGCATCTTGGGATGGAGGCATCTTGGGATGGAGTGTGCTGTGGGTTTGGGAGTCAGGACTTTAATTTTGTTATCATACAATTTATTTGAGACCTTAATGTCTCTGAGTCTCAGTCTCCTCACCTATAACAAAAGGATTTCCCAGTTGAGTGACAGAGAGGAGTCAGTGACACCATCTATGTAAAGCACCTGTTAAAATGCCTGGCACAAATGATACTATATTTTAGCCGTCTTTCAAGCTTTCCAGTCATTTCCTTGAATTATAATTTCTAAAATATGTTTTCATGATCTCATAGCCCAGGATAATGCTCTGGGAGAAAAGGTGAGAGAAGGACCATTTCTATGGTCAGGTACCTTTGGAAAATGCTATATAATATATCTCACTCTAGCGACTAATAGATTACATTAGCATAGTCAACCCTCCAAGAAATTCTAGATAATCCCAGAAAAACAAATCAGTATTGCTCAGTGATAAAGAGTGTAAATTCAGGAGTTAGGCCTTTGAACCCCACTTTCACCATTTATTGGCTTATAACCTGGGAAGTTACTCAACTTCCATGTTTTCCAGCTGTAGCTGGAATGAGAGGTTAAAATGAGTTGAGCTGTAGCATGTTTATCACACTGGAATGAGAGGTTAAAATCAGACATACCATGTGCTCAGATAGAGGCTGATGGAGTCTATTACCAATAATAAGAGTTATTAAAGAAGCCTGTTTAAACTCATTACCATGATCCCTCTTTTTTATGAATAATATTTTGAACATCGGGAACTATTATTCCTCAGAACCCACTTTGGTCAATGCTAAAATTAGAGTAGCAGTCAACTGTAATTAAGTAAAAAAAAAAAAATTCACCATATTAGCTCCCACAATAAGTTAGCCACTTCCCAATATGTGACCCATTGGCTTGCTCTCACATTCTAATACCAGAACACTAGCGCAACTGGGTTCCGTGTAAAGACTTTACCCCCATGGATATTCTACTCATTATAGCAATTTATATCCAGTTCATGCATTAGCACATAAACATCAGTTTATCATATTAGATTGTAAGGCTAAAAACAGCCTTAAAGGAAGGAATATCAAGTGATTAAAGTCGTAATGACTAGGAGAGAGAAAACTGAGCATATGGCTATCACGGTTGGGATCTGCAAAGAGAGGAAATATTATTAAGATGTTTACATGTTTCCTAGTGCTAACCTAAAACAGTCTGAGTGAGTTTTCAAAAAGGAAAAATAAAAGAGTTAAAGGAAGATAAGGAAAGGTAAGAGCTTCATCCAAAGAAAAATATGCTACAAGTTCACAATAAAATGCAAAGCCCTCCCTGGTCTAAATAACACCATGGCTCCAACTGACTTCCCTACTCTTCCAGAAGATCAGAAGTTTAGGAAAAGGACCAGAGAAATAAGCCATCGGCTAATTACTGTGACACTTTTTAGAAGTCCTTTCATTTATTATCACATTTGCAACTGTATCATGATTGCTTATGTCCCTTTCTAAGAGTTCATATTTTTTAATGTCATCATGAAATAAATGCAAAAAGAAAGAAAAATCATTCACTCATCATTTAATGCCTTCTGAAAATTAAAAACTATTTTCAATTATTCCTTCTCCCTTCAAGTCTTAACCATAATTACATATCATTTCTATGCAGGCATTTTTATATGTAAATAAAATTTCAAAGCCTGCTTTTTTCCCACTTAACACCATATTTTCAGTTTTTCCACACAACAGAGAAGTCTTCAAAATGATCGTTTCTCGTACCTGAATGATTATATTCTTCCATGATCAGACATGCAAGGACAGTTCTAATTGTGTTATACAATAAATCTCTTTCTTGATATAGTTCTTTCTTTTAGATTAGTGGTTTAAAACTTCAGTATACATCAGAATCACCTGGAAGTCTTGTTAAAGCACAGGTGTCTGGGCCTCACCCTCAGAGCTTCTGATTCAATAGGTATGGGGTAAAGCCCAAGAACTTGCATTTTTAACAAGTTCCCAGGTAGCATTGATGTTCCTTATCTGAGGACCACTTTTTAAAATTACTGTTAGAGGGAGTTCCTGTTGTGGCTGAGAAAGTTACAAACCTGACTATCATCCATGAGGATATAGGTTCAATCCCTGGCCTTGCTCTGTGGGTTAAGTATCCGGTGTCACCCTAAGCTGTGGTGAAGGCCGCAGATGTGGCTTGGATTCCATGCTGCTCTGGCTGTGGCGCAGGCCAGCAGCTGCAGCTCCAATCTGACCCCTAGCTTGGAAACTTCCATATACCACCAGTGTGGCCCTAGAAAACAAACAAATTACTGTTAGACCATTTACATACAATATTATCATTGTGGAATTGGAGCTGACAAATCAAATAGAATAGGTATTTTTGTGGCATCTAAATCATATTTCTGAAAATTCTCCTACAAGATTATATAGCTTTATATTGCCAACTGACTTCTTGATACTTATAAGCCTGGTTAGATACCAACTAACTGAATGAACAAAAGAATAAAGGAAAATTCTCACTTCTCTCCTCCTCAAAATCATGAGGCCTGAGATCCATCTGTTTATATTTCAAATATGCAGAGCATGGCTAAATGGCAATATCTAAATCTCTGTGACCACAGACTTAAGAAAGGAGGATTTATCATCACTCTAAAGTAAAAAAATAATTGCTGTATTTAAACCTTGGAAGAGAGTATATCTGTATTTGTACCACATAGAGAGAAATGAGCTGTACAGCTTTCATTGTCCATCAGATAGTTCAAAAACCATGTTGCTCATTGGAATGTGTAGGACAAAAATTTGGCTGAGAAATTGTTTTTGATAAACTAGAAACAAGAGAGTTCTCACTTTGTCAGGGAATTATTATCACATTTGCCTAAAAGCCACAGCCAAAAACCTTGGAGGTTTCTCTTGATAGCAAAGGATTTTTTTATATTCAGGAGAGATTACTGCCTCACCTTTAAATGGAGACCTATGCATGTAATACAAACGTGTTTCCATAAGTATACAGATGTATCTACTTAAGTAAACATTAGGTAGCCATGCATGCAAAGTATCTACTCATACACTTGATTCTAGAAATCCACAGATAAAACATGCTTAGCAAAGATATCCTCTGCAGAAATGTCCTCAGGCTCTTTCTCTGTAATCCGCACATTTGCCTAATTTTTCATTCTTATTTATTATTGCACTGATTTGAATGCATAAGAAGATGTGTTCATTTACATAATAATCACAAAATTATACCCAAGGAAAGTCATTGGGTGTTGTCAACAAACCTGGGAATTTGGTTAGCCATAAAATTGTTAGTGCTGGCTTATGCTGAAAAGAGTAAGGGGTAAATGTGTTAGATACAGACTTATGAAGAGAACCATCTATTTATGACTTTCTAAGGGCTACTGTTTTCTATGTCAGTGTTTTGGTGATGATACTCTCTTTAAGTCAACAGGTTTACCCTAAATTGTTTTCTGCATAGACAGATTCATCACAGCCATGTGAAGACATGTCCACTCTCAGAATGGATGGAAAATTAAGAGATAAGTGTGTATTTCATTTTATGTATACTGTATAAAATAATATGCATAAATGTATCTACTTATTATGTATTACATAGTAAATATGATAATATTTGGCAACCCCCCAAAAGAGAACAATGTTTAAAATATACCAATGTTAAAAATGCAAGCTTAAGAAACCCAGAACAGCAACACAGATGGGTGATTGTTTCCCCAATGTGTCTTGAGAATTTGACCAAAGGCACTTTCTACTTAATTCAGGTGTCCAAAGAAACCTAAAGATTTTAGCAGTGACAATCATCTCACCATAATTTGAAAATCAATACCTCTGAGGGTTTTTTTTTTTCCTGAGTAATAACTGCCAGTTCCTTCAATGAGTTCATGCAGAATGGCAATCAATTAAATACAGTTCCTGCCACAAATCAAAAAGTACTAGCCAAAGTGTACACACATCAATGAGACGCTTCTAATTCATCCCTTTGGTGTAGAGAAATAAATAGGAAGAAAACATGCGCTGAAAGGTGTATATGGCCTGCCTATGAAATTCCAATTCCTGAACTCTAGGGAATGAGAGGTAAAAAGTTTTTAGGGATAACCAGATACCAGAAAAGCTTTGGTAGAAACCCTTTACTCCATCGAGGTGGAAATGAACCCTTAGAACCCAAAAGATAACAATTTCAATGAATACATATCAATGGTTATTTTCCTTTTTTGGAAAATAGGTTTTTGTTTTTTTGCAATTTAGGCAGTAATAGTTTCTTTTTGAAAAATTAAGATTTGAAAAAAATGGGTCAAATTTAAAGTGAAATCTGTTGTTAAAAACAGTACAAATTAAATGTGGATAGTGCAAAATGAGAAAAATCAATGACTAAAGTTCATTAAAACACTGTTTTGAAAAATCTATCATGGCAACATGATGCTGGGCCAATCAGTGAGTAACTACATTATATTTAGTTCTTACTGCAGGTTTACCTGCAAAGTTAGAAGGAAGAAACTATAAAATATGTTCTACTGTGGTAACTAATATTAAATGCAAATGCTATCACTAAGAAATTTGGTGTCATTTTTTTCAATAAAGTCTTAATTCTTCTATAAACAATACATACATAGATTTCAACAAAAGGAAAACATTTTCTGAAAAGGAAAATGGAACATCTAATAATATCTTAAATGTTAAATATATTTATGTTATTCACAAATACAGACATCAAATTCTTTGATAATTGACTGAATAGGTAAGATCAGCAACAAATAAATATACATAATATATATTTCTGCCTAAAGATATTTGTTTTCATTATGGGGAAAAGCACCCAATTAATTAATCATGTATTTTGTCAGTACTTCTAAAATAAAAATGAATAATCAATTAAATAAATAAAACCTTGTGTTTTGACTCTAGGCTCTAGGGCTTAATATTCTCAAGGAGCCTGAGATTCAATTAAGAAAGGCCAATCTGGTAAAATGTAAACACATCTGTGGAGGTACTACTAAATCACTAGTGTTTTTTTTTTGTCTTTTTGCCTTTTCTAGGGCCACTCCCATAGGACATGGAGGTTCCCAGGCTAGGGGTCGAATCGGAGCTATAGCCGCTGGCCTACGTCAGAGCCACAGCAACGTCAGAGGGGCGTCTGCGACGTACACCATGGCTCACGGCAACACCGGATCCTTAGAAAGGCCAGGGATCAAACCTGCAATCTCATGGTTCCTAGTCAGATTTGTTAACCACTGAGCCATGACAGGAACTCCCTAAATCACTAGTTTTTGATGTATTAAAGTGAAAGAAGGAATCTTGGTTAAAATAAACATATATGTTATCCTTATAATAAAAAACCAAAGAACAATAAGTGATGACTGGGGCAACTGTATACTTTCTTAAGGCCATTCTCCTAGATTTGTGTTCAAACTCCTAAAAAAATAACATGTCCTTATATCCTTTTCATTGCCATTTCAAAGCAAAATAGCAATTATTACCTGGACATTTTTAAAAATCAATAAATATTGATCTACTGTTAGACTAAAATAAAAAAAATGACTGACATTATTTTTGAAGGCTGATTGTGATTAAACTTCTCCCTAAATTACATATTATATAGCCTTTAAAAATTATCATACAAATAACTTTCAGTCAAAGTTGCAATTTTTTTTTTTTGGTTTTTTTTCTAGGGCCACACCAGTGGCATATGGAGGTTCCCAGCCTAGGGGTGTAATTGGAGCTGTAGCTGCTGGCCTACACCAGAGCCATAGCAAAGCAGGATCCAAACCATGTCTGTGAGCTACACCATAGCTCACGGCAATGCCAGATGCTTAACCCACTGAGCAAGCCCAGGGATCAAACCTGCAACCTCATGGTTCCTAGTTGGATTCATTAACCACTGAGCCACGACCGGAACTCCAAAAGTTGGAAATTATTAACCCCTTGTCAGTCACTTCATTTGCAAATATTTTCTCACGTTCTGTGGGTTGTCTTTTCATTTTGTTTATTTGGTTCAACTGCTCCAAAACAACATGGAAGTTCCTCAAAAAATTAAAAATAGAACTATGATATAATCCAGCAATTCCACTCCTACACATCTATCCATAGAAAACCATAATATGAAAAGATACATGTACCCCAATGTTTATTGCAGCACTATTCACGACAGCCAAAACATGGAAGAAACCTAAGTGTCCATCAACAGAGGAAAGGATAAAGAAGATGTGGTACATATTTGCAATGGGATATTACTCAGCCATGAAAAAAGAATGAAATAATGCTATGTGTAGTAACATGGATGGACGTAGAAATTATCATACTAAGTGAAGTTAGTGAAAGCGAAACATCATATGATATTTATATGTGGAATCTAAAAAAGAGTACAAATCAATTTATTTGCAGAATAGTAACATACTTTCAGACTTCAAAAAACTTATGGTTACCAAAGGGGACGGGGGGTGGTGGTGGGTGAGCTGGGGATTTGGGACTGGCATATGCATACTGTGGGGTATTGAATGACTGGACAATGGGGACTTGCTATATAGCACAGAGAACTCTACCCAACATTCTGTGCTGAACTACATGGGAAAAGAAGTATGAAAGAGAATGGATGTGTGTTCATGTATAACTGAATCACTTTGTTGTACATCAGAAATTATCACAGTATTATAAATCAACTATACTTCAATAAAACTTTAAAAAATGAAAAAAACAAAACAAAAAATGGAAATTAAAAAAACCTTTACACTGGACAAAATTCCTACTGGATCATCACTAATTTGAGTATGTTAAGAATGTTCATTGATTTCACTAGATATACACATTCAAATTATTCAGATCTACAAAATAAAATATAAAGGAAAATACTTTAACTTAGTCAAATGAGAAAAGAATACAGATCCTCTGAATTATAACCTCTGCTCTTTAGAAAATGACTAAAAGACAAGAAAATACTTATTAATTGCCAATTTCAAGGAGTATATATCAATGCTTTTTTTTCCCCCACTTTCTTATTTTTGAAAAGAATTCTCGGTCTTAGGAAAAGCCACAAACTTTATCATGAGAGATTAAATTTTCTTGATTATTAACAAAACAGATCACAGCCTGAAATGCTACTTTATTGAGCCACTAATTACAGTCTAAAATTGTCCATGACATCTAGTCAGATTTTTAATTAGGATGATTGTAAAATGAATAGAGACAACCAAATCACTCATGGGCACAGGCTCACATTTCTTTTTTTCTAATGCAGAAAACCAGTAAAAAAAAAAAAAAAAAAAGGCAGTCATCATTCCACCATGCTGTTGTAATGAATGAGTTTTGATTCTTCTTCTGGTTCACAACCCAAACTTTTTGAAAAATCATGTCCAGATAATCCAGAAATTTATTAGGACCTATAGGTTGATCGTTTCCCAAACCTGAGATACAGAAAACCAGGGCAGAATACTATTTTTATTACCCATTGAGGGGGGATTAAACTAAATGCATAAGCAAAAACATGAATTTGTTTTCCCTCTTTTTTCTCATTCCATTTGATTTCTATGATCTGTTTTGTGTGCTTGTTTGTGTATATGTAAAAAGATAAATTTTATTTAGCCCTCAGTAGTAATTATGTACAATAAAAAAAAATGTTCATACCTCATGTCTTCAAATCCAACTGTAACCACCATAAGGGAAGTTCCTGCTTAGTTACTGGTCACATTTTCCCTGTAACCCCCAACTCAAGTCCTGCACATACTCTGTAAGGACAAGCGATCAAGTGAAAGCTAAAATTTTACCCTGATGAAGAGGATCTTTTCTCCCACTCGGTATCTTCCTTGAGAGAGCCTCTCCACACAGAACTTGCTTGGGCATTTGCAAGGAGGATCTTCAGAAATCTGTTTCACCTGAAACAGAAGAGCAAGTTCATTCTCCTTAATCTGGCTCCATTTAGATTAATTTGTTATATGGACACAAAGGCCTCTGAACGACTAATGCTTTTAAATTTGTTCTATATCAGACTACAGACATGAGGTGAGCAGAGAAATAGCATATTAAATCTTAACTGTGGAAAGGTCAGGCCCTGAAGCCACTTTGTGAAAGCCAGTAACGGCACTGGGGCCTAAGCGGGGTGATGACAATGATAATGATGCTGAGGGTAATCATGAGCAAATCAGCTGGTGGTGCAGGAGTGATAAGCTGGGTCCTCATGTTTGGAGGAGTAAAAGACGTCATGTACTTTGGGTTGCCAAGACCAATATATTGAAAACTAGAATAGAATGTGGTCTAACATAGTATATACATCTCATCATAATTTTTAATTAACTTTACCCAAATTCAAAATAAATGAGAATTTTAAAATTGTTATTTTAAAATGAGACCATTGTTTCACCTTATTTTGAATCCTGAGACTTTACTCTTTTTTTTTTTTTTTTTTGGCTGCACCTGTGGCATACGGAAGTTCCCAGGCTAGAGGTCGAATTGGAGCTGCAGATTTTGGCCTACACCACAGCCACAGCAACTTGGTTTCCCAGCTGCATCTGCAACCTACACCACAGGTCATGGCAATGCCAGATCCTTAACCCACTGAGCGAGGCCAGGGATCGAACCCAAGTCCTCAGGGATACTAGTCAGGTTTGTTACCACTAAGCCACAACAGAAACTCCTCTGAGACTTTAAAAAGTCATCTCTATCGAGACCAAACCAGCAACTCACTTCTCAGTAACTCCCATCTGCCAATACCTGAATATTAGATTTTCCCTATTTTAAAACCCCTACACTTGAAAAAAAACACATACACTAAATGATAAGCACATAATGCTTATAAACAGTTGTGACTATTAAAGATAATGTATAGTCCTTGATCTTAGGTGTAAGGTTTATTTATGTTATCCTTGATTGGGAATCTGCCATGCTGTGTCTCTTAACTATCCTCCTCAACTAACACGCCAAAACAACCCAAAAGAATAATATCTTGTGTTTTAAGTCCAAGTTTCCAAGGAAGGCAGATCTAAATAATGTGCAGCCTACATTTGAGAAGCTAGATAAAATGAGTTTAGATTCTGAAGGAACTGGCTTGGACACCCCTCAATCAAATTCTTTCTCCCACAAAGATACGATTCCTAGAGATTTGTCATCAAAGAAATTCAATCATTTCTTCAAATAGCTTGATGTCAGACTTCCATCAGCCTTCCACTAAGTGAAGACAATGGGAAGAGTAACACAGGAACACACTTGTATGTTGGAGTAAAGAGCTTCAACAGCTTGGTTTCCATAGAATAAAGGAGGGTCCAGAGAGTATGGAAGCATACAACATTGGAGGGGAAAGCTAGAAACAGTGAGGGGATTCCGAAGCAAAACTTAAGAACTACACAACATGCCTTGGAATAGACCTAGACAGCAGAAACACTATTGCTGGAAAAAAACAGAACTAATGTCAGGATACATATTTTCATCAGTCCTTTCTAGAATTCCTAATTCTGCCAATATATAAACCTGGAATTCTTGCTACTTATTTGTGTCATAGCACACTATATCTCAGTTCTTGGTTAACCTCAATGTCACTTTGCTAGATTATGAGTTACTTAAGGGTTAAGATAGTACTCCATTAGAGACTTGTTTTGTGTTTTGTTGTTCACGCCCCCAGCATGCAGAAGTTTCTGGGTCAGGGATTGAACCTGTGCCACAGCAATGACAACAGCCAGATTCTTATCCACTAGGCCACCAGGGAAATCCTATATAGTTTTGAAATCCTTGAAGGACTTTGGCCACCCTGAAGAAAACCTGACATATCATAAAAGCACATGGCCCAAACTTTAGAAGAGTCATGCTTGGCATGGCTTTTACTGCAACGTAAATTAAGCAGACAGTAAATTGGTGTTCAAATGGTTCCTCTGCTAAGAAACGACAATCACAAGTGTATACAGAAAATACTTCTACCTTGAAGTGTTCTTTGACAAAACACAACACTGTTGGTATCAAATGAAATAAAAAATAAAACACGCTTTCTCAAGTGGTCTGCCCTTCTCGAATGCCTTCCCAAGCTTTGAACATACACTTATTTTTAAAAATCAAGGGCTTTTGTGTAGCTGTGTGAGGTGGAAGCAGAAGTGGAAGAGACAAGGTCAGACTGTGGGTAGTGGAAATAGATTGTTAAGTAAACAGTGGCTGATGACATCTGTGCTTCTTACATTACCTTGGGATAAGCTGGTCTGGCAGGTGTTCTCTTTTTGGCCAGGAACTCAGCCAGTTTTCTGCTGAAATGGGATTTCAAGAGGAGCCTGATTACTCAGAATTATACTCTCATCCCCAAACTGAGGAAGTTGATGGAGAAGAGGAAGAAAGAATGGATTCTTAGAACTGTATTCAACTCACTGTGTGGGAATAGGCTCAACATGAGAGAATTAAAACTGAACCCATCATTTTATCAGAGCTGAATTACTCTATCAGGACATCTGAGGAATAAATTAATCTGAATGGACTCCACTGTGTTTCTCTTCTGATGTCTTGCATCATTAAAAAAGGTGGGGCGTATTACCCATATACAGTTTTCAGTTTTCCACAATTCTTCAGTTTTCCACAATTCTCCAAAGCAGCAAATAGGGAAATGTGAGGACATGCTGAAATTTTCAAGACTGGCAGTTATTGTTGAAACTTTTCACTGCAATATGACATCTTAACACAGATGTTTTTCTTTTTTCTTTATTCTTTTCTCTTTTTGTTCCTTTTTTCTTCTTTACTCCCCTTCCTCAGCCTTTTTTCCCCTCTTTTTTTGATGTAAATAATAACTTTGCCAGAGAAGAAATAGACAATATTAACTAAACACAAGAAGTTTGCCAGCAATCTTTATTTTATATCCCTATTC
This sequence comes from Phacochoerus africanus, assembly GCF_016906955.1. Classification (NCBI taxonomy): domain Eukaryota; kingdom Metazoa; phylum Chordata; class Mammalia; order Artiodactyla; family Suidae; genus Phacochoerus; species Phacochoerus africanus. The sequence continues at coordinate 38,277,203 of NC_062547.1, forward strand.
TAAAGCAGACATTAGAGCACATGAATTGCAACTCCCCAATGGTTATATATGTCTCATATGCAGTGAAGCAGTTGCCATAGGAACTATTTTCTTTTTATATTTGATATATGATGCTCTGATTTAAACCATCAGTGAGGCTTGAATGGTTTCTGTTCCACTGTTCCTGAACTAAAACATTTCAGTGAAAACCTATCACGTAAACAGAATGCAAATATTTCAAGGAAATTTCCCCAACACAGAATAAAAGCAACTTTAAGAGACTTTTGTGGCCAAATGAGTATGGAAAATTCCAGGTTAAACAAGATCTCATTATGGAACTCACTAGTGCGTTTGATATGCCAGAGTGCATTGCCAAACTCTAGGTAGGGACTATAGAAAGCTGTATTTCTCAAACTAACCTAACCATGGAATTCTTTTTCCCACGGGCCATCTGGTGGTATGAGTGTTTGATTATACATTCTTTGAAAAATTCTTGTTTAAAGACTGTGAACATAGTATTCTAGTGGGCAATTGTACAGACATATCCACTTAGCATACTTCCTATAGTCAATGAAAACCACTTTAACTAAACAGATGGTTATGATCCCAAATGCTGACAAACTTTAAAGGGAGTTTAAAGGTTCTCTGAAATCCCCTTTGTTGTTTCCAGTTAAGAGAACCAAACTTGGAGTCGAGAAAAGCAGCCAGAGTGACAGTACTGCCATTTCGAAGAAAGTCACTATCTCGTCTACCCCTTCCAAACTTGAGTATCGGTAAAATTTTTCCAAAATCCCTTTCAGAGTTGTTTCAGAATCTTCTCCCTCCTGTTCTTTTTCTCTCCTTCTCAAGGATGAGGGATGGCCATACATGAGACAAGCTGGGGAAGAAAGGGAGCTATTCAAGCTACTTTCCCCAGGTTCATGTAAATGGCTTCTAGGGGAAACATTCTCCCTCTGCAAAGCTACAGCAGAGTTGAGAGAAGCATGTATTTCCAGAGCACATGGCCATTCCAGATAAATAGAAAAAGGGAGAATCTTTTTTAAACTTTGATTCCACACATTGATATTTTATCCGATACGCATGGCACTAGAGACAGATTGATAAAGTATGGCCCTTGCCTTTGAGAATAAGGATAGTACCTGGAGACGAATAGGTATTTATGCCCAACAAGGTAAAAACATCTTTAAGTGTATAAATATCCTTGAGGTACCAAGGACTAATTGGTCAATTTTACTGGCAATGAGAGATGCCAAGAAAAGCTTTGTTTAGGAGGCCATACAACCTGAATTTCAGAAGATGAAAAGATATTTAAAAGCAGACTTCAAAGATGAGTAGGAAAAATTACAATGAGGAAAGCAAATGAGTGAAAATATAGGGTATAAAATATCCTTGAGAGTTGGGGGACAGAGGACAGGTTTACAATATATACATCAGTCCAGAGGGCAAAAATGCCAGGGAAGACAGAAGGAACTGGAATTATGTGACATATACATGAGTTTTGGGCTTTATCCTGGATATTATAGAGAACACCTGACAATTTTAATAAATTCTGAGCTATACTTAGGTTGATTATTCTTGTAGCAATAACATTCTAGAGAATCTCAAGAACACAGTGGTCAATGGTATCTAAATGCCAGAAAATGGTCTCACAATTTGAGGACTAAAAAAATTCTTTTGATTCAGCAATTAATTCATTAGCAGGTTAAGGGTGATCTTGGCCAGACCTCTGACTATAATGTATTAAAGAAAGTGAATGGGGGTAACAGCTGAGAGGAAAAAGACCAAGATCAAGCATAGTAGCCCCAGAGAAACGCATTTATAAATATAAGAGCAGATTTATACATGTAAAACTGAGTTACTTTGCTGTATAGCAGAAATTAACACAACACTGTAAATCAACTTTACTTCAGTAATTTTTTTAAAAGAAAGACTAAAAGGGAGATCTTACTCTTAAAGTCTAATAAAAAAGTATAATTGAGAGAGAAGAAAAATTATTCTCATCAATATATAAATAATGTACCATTATCTATTAACACAAGGTTATTCAATTTCCTCACAAAATAAAAATGAAATAGTATGATTCAAGGCATGTTAATGACCCTTAAAAATATTCTTGTGATTTTAAAATCCTTTTAAGGACATTATATTAAGATGCCTTGCCTATCCCTTAATTTCTGGGTGCCCTTAACAAAGGAAAACTAAACTAAACAGGTATTGGCTAAGATGTTTTGATGGGCTAACTTTAAGTGTGCTGCCCTTAACAGAAATGAGAATTCTCAATCCATCAGACAAATTATTATATTTCTGCTCTTCTAAATCTGCAATACAGGATTTCCTGCTGTGGCTCAGCACCCATAGCTAGTATCCATGAGGACGCAGGCTAGATCCCTGGCCTTGCTCAATGGGTTAAAGATCCAGTGTTGCCATAAGCTGTGGTGTAGGTTGTAGACACTGCTCAGATCCAGCCTTGCTGTAGCTGTGGTGTAGCCCAGCAGCTGCAGCTCTGATTGACCCCCAGCCTGAAAACTCAAATGCCGCAGGTGCAGCCCTGAAAAGACAATAAATAAATAAATAATCAACAATACAGTTTATAATGCTGCATAGAGGAAAGCAAAGGATAAGGGAATCTTTCTGCATCCTACAGTGACAATCTAGCATTTCCTCAGCTCTTTTCAGCTCAGACCCTCCGAAAGGAAACACTCAGCTATGGGCCAACTGTCCTCTTCAGTCCTGCCTATTCCTTGTAACTGGCACTATGGTTGGTGGTAGTTTCTAAGAACTCTCTCCATACTTCAGTCCAATATCCCTGAGGTTACCATTTTTTATGAAACACATCGGAAGCTTTGACAGGTACACACAAAACATCAGCCATGGGAAGTAAATGCACACACATAATCACACATACTATTTAAAACTAACAGCTGCTTAAGAGACACCAGAAGTAGTCAGAGAATTTTAATCCATCCTGTTTGCTATTACACCCAGAATCTGTTTTCTGTGATTATGAGAGTATGATGAAAATATTTCCTAATCTTCTGAAAACGATGACTCAAGGAGTCTGCTAAGTAAAAGGATGGTAACCAACCTTAGGTTGGAATCTAAGCTCCTCTCTTGTTCTCAGCAGGCAAGGCAACGTCAAGTCTCAGGCTTCTCAATAAAAAAATAAATCTGCTTTATAGTCAACAAGAGCACTTGAAGAACATTGCCAGCCCCTGGCCCCTGGCCCATAGCAGGCAGTCAGTAAAGGGCAGTTATCATCTCCAAGGGATGTTTTCTTTTCCCTCTTTAACAATCCTCAGGATTCCAGGCCCCAGGCTTCTTATCTATGAAATAAAGAAACATGAGCCACAGTATCAAGGCTCCAGTGTTTTCAAAGACAGTTTTCAGGGGGTTGACTTATGATCCTAAAATTTTAGGGAGTTCCTGTTGTGGCTTGGTGGGTTAAGAACCCGACTGGTATCCATGAGGTTGCAGGCTCAATCCCGGGCCTCGCTCAGTGGGTTAAGGATCTGGTGTCGCTGTGAGGTGTGCTGTAGGTTGCAGATGTTGGTCGGATCCTGTGTTGCTGTGACTGTGATGTGGGCCGGCAGCTGCAGCTCCGATTCATCTCCTAGCCTGGGAACTTCCACATGCTGCAGCTGCAGCCCTAAAAAGCAAAATAAAAATAAAAAAAATTTAAATAAAAGAAAATAAAATTTTAGATACTATTCTGTAGAGTTAAGTGACACACTATTTTAAATATGTGGCTCCACCTTGAATCTCAGAATGAATTACAGGACTATAAAATTTCTCATAGGATTTTAAAATAAATTTCAATAACATTGAAATAGGTGAAGGTTAGACAGAAAAGAGACTGTAGAGTACGAGCTTTGAAGTTCAAAAAAGACCAAATGTTGGTTAAAAACCTGACCACTTTACTTACTGCATCATCCAGTAAGTTTCCCGTACTCTTTTTTCCAGAAGATTTTGATGAAGGAGAAGGTGAAGGAGAAGGAGCAGAAAGTGTTTCTTCCTGTTCAATCTCTTTTTCCAATTTTATCAAACCAGGAGGCTCCACACCATACCTTTTAAAAGACACCAGATCAATGCACATGCATAACTTATAATGATACATTTGCCATACATTGCTTTTGATTATAAACACAATAGGACCGAATTGCTGACTTTCAAAACAACATTAACTTTTTTCTGGCATCGAATAGATTCTTAAAGTGGAATCCTTTTAAGTAAGAAAACACACGCACATATACATGCATGTGTGTGCATGTATGCTATATATATAGCTACATATATATACACTCATATATTTCTATATATGAACATATATAAGAACAGATATGTGATAATATACTAAAAATAAATTAGGAGTTCCCGTCGTGGTGCAGTGGTTAACGAATCCGACTAGGAACCATGAGGTTGCGGGTTCGGTCCCTGCCCTTGTTCAGTGGGTTGATGATCCGGAGTTGCCATGAGCTGTGGTGCAGGTTGCAGACGCGGCTCAGATCACACATTGCTGTGGCTCTGGTGTAGGCTGGTGGCTATGGCTCCGATTAGACCCCTAGCCTGGAAATCTCCATATGCCACGGGAGCGACCCAAGAAATAGCAAAAAGACAAAAAAATAATAAATAAATTAATTAATTAAAATATTTCATGTAATATATTAATGAGACAATAACATAAATTACCATGTTAATTTAGTCTTCAGCTTTCAGATTTTCTAGCTTGAAAGATATTAGTGCTGTAATTGAACTATTTTGAACACAAATTATTAAAGATGGAAATAAAATCAGACTCAGAGTAAGTTGAAAACAGCAATCTTTCTAAATAAATGGCCTTAAATGTATTAACAGATAAGAAATTCACTATTAAATGTATACCGTTATGGAACCAGAACCATGTAGAGTGTACAATACAGTGTCATAGACTATGCCCTTAAGGACAACATAAAGAAAGAATGTATAGTGTTATTGAGAAAGAAAATGAATAGAGAAGAAACAGAAAAATGACTCAGAATAAAGATATGTTAAAAATAGGTGTTGTTAATTATAAATAGGTGTTGTAAATTATAGTAGTTCAAAGACAGTGATATAGCTGTTAACAGCATTCTTATCTCCCATAATCATATTTTTCTTAGGCTAAATTTAAAACTGGTTTGGTTTCCTAGATGAGTGTCAGCTGTCGAGATGGAGGAGGCCCAAGAAAATTCCAGAATTTTAGGGTTGGAAAGGCTCTTTGGGTTCATGTAATTATAGCCTTTCATTTTTATAGAATAAATGAAATAAATCCAGAGAAGGTATAGAACAAGCTAGGAGAAGGACAAAGATACAAATCCAGGTTTTCTCAGACATTTTAATCAGGTGATTGCTTGTTAGAAGAGAAAAAAGTCACTTGGAAATTTAAAAACTAGGCTATGGATGATCTATATTTTTAAATAACCTATAAAGAGAGAACAAATATGTTAATAAATATGTTGGCAATATGTCTGTGTCTAGTACCTTAGGGTGAGTGAACAGTATATTAAAACATCATTACATGTAAAAACCTAGATTATGTTCCTGTTCTAATGGCTTTTTACGTTAACTGACATCCTCCCATACATGTCAGGTACCATGAGAGCTAGAAAACTTACATTAGAATTCTGTACAAAGGAGTTTAAACTGGCACAACTCAAATAATATTTGGTATTTTGATAACTGCCTCTAGTGAACAGAGTAATTATTTTGTTTGTTTGTCTTTTTGCCTTTTTTAGGGCCTCTCCCGCGGCATATGGAGGTTCCCAGGCTAGGGGTTGAATCGGAGCTGTAGCCACTGGCCTATGCCACAGCCACAGCTATGTGGGATCTGAGCCGCATCTGTGACCTAGACCACAGCTCATGGCAACGCCGGATCCTTAACCCACTGAGCAAGGCCAGGGATCGAACCCGCAACCTCATGGTTCCTAGTCGGATTTGTTAACCACTGAGCCATGACGGGAACTCCCAAACAGAGTAATTTTTAGTTATATAAGTCATTAGCTAAAAGACCTAGGCACTATTTATCATATCTATAATCTTCTATAGATATTATCCAGTGAAGGGACATTAATAGAACCATGCATTAGACTGCAGATACTACAACAGTAGCAACCACTGTCCCATTCACAGCATCCCCAGCAGCAAGTATAGCTCTGGTCACACAGTAGCAATAGCTACTGTTTAAATGAAAAAAAAAAAAAACAAAAAACAAAAAACAAAAAACTCTGTATTCTTATATAAGATTTCATGTTCCAAAGATGAATTAGACTTCATGGTTTGGGATCTTCAAATGCATATCACTTTAATAAAACAAATCAATATTAAATGTAATAGATTCTTTTTCCCCAAAAAATGTTCTAGAAGACATTAAACCCTATCCAAAACTAAAATTTTTAACTTTCTAGTATGCATTAATTACACTTAATTCAACCTAGCATCTCATTACTGTTGACAACACTATTCACTTGGAGATTGGAGTACCATTCTTCCCTGAGGCAGACTTGGGATAAATGTCATTAACCTACTCTTTAAATTTAGCAAATCACTTAATCTCTCAGAGTCTGTTTTCCATCAGGAAAGCAGAGATGAAAATGGCCTGCCCTAGAGATCTGATGTAGCAGTGGAGGTGGGAGGGAACGGTGGAGCAAGAAAAGAGAAAAAATATGAGACCAACTGTAACTGAATGTCTTCCATGTGTCTGGAATGTGTGGGCATCTTGACATATGTTATTTCTGAGCCAGTTTTATTTCACTCTAAAATGGAAATTCTAATTCCTGTGTTTTAATATTATTAAAAGGAATTAAAACAGTATTCATGCCATGATGAGTACAATGTCTGACACAGGGCACCACTTCTGAGTTGGCTGTTGATAATTAATGTATCAGAGCTTGCATACCAGGAAACAGCAGCACTGAGAGGTACTCTATCAAAGTGCTAATTTTTAAAAATGTAGTATACCACCCAATGAAATAATGTAACAGCCTCAAAATTAAGAAATAAAGTATTGTTATTACTATTGTCATATTATTCCTATTGTTTGTATCCTTTACAAAGGAACTTAACATAGTCTTTAACTTTCTTGGAGTTGTAGGTTAGCAGGAATATTTCAGGGCTGGAGTGTAGCAGAACAAGTTATAATTCAGCTTTGCTACAAACTCGCTGGATAGACTTTAGCAGGGAACCTTTTTTTTTGTCTTTTTTTTGCTATTTCTTTGGGCCGCTCCCGCGGCATATGGAGGTTCCCAGGCTAGGGGTCGAATCAGAGCTGTAGCCACCGGCCTACGCCAGAGCCACAGCAACGCGGGATCCGAGCCGCATCTGCAACCTACACCACAGCTCACGGCAACGCCGGATCGTCAACCCACTGAGCAAGGGCAGGGACCGAACCCGCAACCTCATGGTTCCTAGTCGGATTCGTTAACCACTGCGCCACGATGGGAACTCCAGGGAACCTTTTTTAATCTCTCTAGATGTTTTTGAATTCTTTTTTTTTTCTTTCAGCTGCATCCATGGCATATGAAAAAGTTCCTGGACCAGGAAGTGAATCTGAACTGCAGCGGCAATCTATGCCACAGGTGTGGCAATGCTGGATCCTTGACCCACTGTACCACAGAGGGAATGCCCATTTTTGAATCCTTAGTTCCATCAAGGTATAACATTTCGTTATGTTCGGTGTTCTTAGGAGAATAATATAAACTGGGCAGTGAAGCAAGAGGAATTTAACACACTAGAAATCACAGCCAATGAAAAGTCAATTATAAGTGAAAACATCATATTTGAAAGTATAAATTAGGTTAATTGGAAAATATGATTTCATTTGTAACTGTAGGTCGATTCATGCCACTTTTCAGGAATAAGTTGGTTACACAGTTTTTTTTTTTTCTTTCTCTGCCTCTCTTGTTTTTAAACAGAGTGAAATAATAAGAAACATTTTACAGTAACAACAAGCACTACCCTATGTTTGATACAGAACAGACAAAGTTTGAATGAAGCTGATAAAAGTCATACATGGAAGACTTCGCCCTAGAGATTTTTCTTTATCTGGGAATGCTGAAAATTAGCTATGCCACTGAACACAGAAAATCAACATTAAGCCCCAAATCTCTGCTTATATTGGCTTTTGAATACTTCAGGCTGCCTAAGGTACAGTCAGCCAGTCCTGAAATGCACACTTAAATACCATTCATTAGTTTCCTGTCTGTCTGGAGATGTCAACAGGCTGTAAATCATGAAATTCCCCTTAGGTTGGAGGCCTGCGCTTGAGGCCTGCACTCCAACTCAGTCACCAAATGGGTCTTTTTTTCTGCCCTCCAAAAGTCTGCTTCACTCTAGTTTCCATAATTAATTTTATCATTCCACTTTTTGATTTCATGCATAAAGTTTTTAAAAAGTTATACTGTTCTCTATTCCTTCTCAGCTACAAGATTTTAAAGCTTTGAAGGAGAGCAGGTTAACTGTTGCTTTCACAACCGAATAGGGGTTTGAAACTAAAGATAGCAAGAAGATTGAATCCACTAAAACCAAATCTCCACATCTGTACACTGTCATATGAAAAGTGGAGGAATACTAAAAGGGCAATATATTATTAAAATTTTTTGGTCTCATTAAATTTTGCAAAGTGCTACAGAAAGGGTGTTATGGTCTATGACTTTATGATGAGATCTTAGGAATGCACATGATATAACTTTTGAGATTGGTCTAGATGAAATAATTATGCCCCCAAACTGAGCCCTGAATTAGGAAATTTACTCAAACTATTTAGTAGACTATAGTTTAAAAAAAAAAGGCATCTGGGGCCTATTTTAGTAAAGTTGGAGGGATAAAGTTTAGAAACTCTCCCTTCTTAAGGTTATGTAACAGACAGCTTATAGATTTTTGAAAGATAGTATTTCCCCATTTTTAATTGTTTTAAAGTAATTTAAAGATAGAATTAAGTTTGGATGGCAATTTCACCCACGTGAAAACAAGTTTTATTATTAGCAGTCAAGAGTCAAGCTCTTTAAACAGGATGAGTTAATTAATAAGCCTTATATAGCATATTTTCCTTTAACTATATAGGGCATGGATTGAAATAGGAGAATAATGAAAATATTCCAAAGTGTATTTCTTTTGAATGGTTGTACATTTTGTTCCAAATCAAGAAAGCACTCAAAAATAAAAATATAAAAAGCTTCCCTCTGATGTTGACTACTGATCATAGCCCCAAACCAAAATATCAAGTTTTTTTATCATAAAACTAATCGTAATTCTGCAGTCCATAAAAAGGCTGAATTCATAATAACTTTTTTAAAGCAATGAATATCAAAGAACTCTCATTAAAAATATCTTTGAGGTTTTATTGACCTGTTTTTGCTGAGTATTTTACTTTGCAGAAGAAAAATATGCATATTTTACACCCAGAAACTGACATGGTTTCTGAAATATAAACAGAAGCATTTCACTCTCCAGTGATGATAGCTCTATTTGGTTGAAAACAAAATTAAGTTTTCCCCATGAGAACAAAAATAAGTTGTCTCATTCTCCCAACTCAGAACTTAGAGAGGCCCACAGCTCTCAGAGGAGCTTCACGGAGACTTCCCAGGCAAGAGAATATAGCAGAATTAGAAACATTCAGTGAAATCACTTCTGAAATGATGCTGATGCTTTTACGTAAATGACATTCATGCAACTTTGAGAAATAAATGCTTAGAATCAAATATAAAAAAGCACCATTTATCAGTGGTTAAAAAAAACAAACAAACCCACAAAATTCACAAGGTTGTACGGGGGATTTTTTTATGGTCAAACCTCAACTGCTGTGTACAAATTAATGTTGTTTCTTGAGAATTCTCCCCAAATCATGTCTGGTTTTGGCTAATGCTGTGTTAATTCAATAATTTATATAGTCCGCCATAGAGATGTAGGGCAAGGAAGAAGCACAAATCAATGATTCAGATAAAGATTTAATAGGTCTAGAGAAAAATTTAGAAGTAAATTATGATGAGGATGATGAATTTCCCTTTTTTCCCTTCAAAGATTATGCTTCAACACAGTCCTGAGGTAGGCAACCTTTGGGTTTACTAGGTTGCTGTTTGTAAAGCACAACTGAGAGTCCATGAATTTTTTTTTTTTAAAGCTTCAAGTATATACAAAGAGAAGCTTAAACTGACATTTATACTTAAATGTTCAATCTATCCATTTGGTATTCAGCTGTTTAACCTCACACTGCGCACAAAAGTAACACTCCGATAATCTCTTAGCATATTGTCTCTTTTTCAGTATAAGTATGTAATACTTGACACCACTCAAGTAAGTGAAAATAAAAGGAAAAATTTACAAATTGAATATTGTAATGTGTTGTCTTAATCCTTAGATAACTGCTCTGTGAAAATAGTAATATTTGGGAGGTAATGCATATAATCTCTGCTTTTATCAGTTCACATGGTCAGAAATTGTTGTTGAAAATGTAGCAACCTGTTCTTATCACAAATAATGATAATAATAATAAAGAGGGCAGGAGAAAACTTTTGGAGGTGATAGATATGTTTATGGTATATACTGTGATGATGGGTTCTTGGATAGATACATATAGCCAAACTCATCAAGTTGTTTACATTAAATATGTATAGCTTTTTATGTCAATCATACCTCAATAAAGTGACTTATTTAAAAAACTCCACAAAATCTCAACTTTAAAATATTTGGGGGAAAAAACACTCAGGAAACATTTTATATAAGGCTTTACCTTCAAATTGACCAGGCTATCATGATTCCCTTTCCATAACCAAGATATGCACTCATTTATATACTATGGCAAGTGGCAATTTATACGAGACTTGAAGCTGGAGGAAAGGTATTTCTAAGGGGATTTTGTCATTGGGTAGCACGCCTTCTCCTTTGATGACTCAGTCATAGTTAAAATGTTTAGTTCAGCAGAATGACTAACGAAGTCTTCAGGTAAAAAAAGTACAATTACAAAAAGTAACTCTACAAAATAAGCAAATAATTGTGCACTAAACAAAAGGAAAATAACTTCCAGCTAATTCTGCAGATAGTGCCACTGCTTTTAACCTATCTATCAATTTTCAGAATCATGATGTCTATTTGATCAGCATATTTAATTATTAAAGCAACAAGATGGAATCTGGTATTTCAGAATATTTTAATGATAAAATTAAAATAAACAACTAAACAAAAAGTTTTCTGCCTAATCTTCTATTTAGTAGCAATCTGAGATACTCTATCTTTATTTTACAGGGGCAGCAGCTTATTTACTGATATATATATATATATATATTTTTTTTTTGTCTTTTTGCTATTTCTTTGGGCCGCTCCCATGGCATATGGAGGTTCCCAGGCTAGGGGTCCAATCGGAGCTGTAGCCACCAGCCTACGCCAGAGCCACAGCAACGCGGGATCCGAGCCACGTCTGCAACCTACACCACAGCTCACGGCAACGCCGGATCGTTAACCCACTGAGCAAGGGCAGGGACCGAACCCTCAACCTCATGGTTCCTAGTCGGATTCGTTAACCACTGCGCCATGACGGGAACTCCCTCATTTATCGATATTTAAATTTATGCATATTCCTTTCTCCTGTATAGTTAACTTCACCTTTCTTAGGGGATATCTGCTGGACCCAAGGAGTCAAGGCTAAGTCCTTTGACACAGAGCTGTTTGTCCTCCAGTCCAGAAGCCTTAAGCATGGTGGAGGAGCAGCTTAGCAGAGTCCTAGAAGCAATAGGTATTATCTCACTCCTTTTCAGAACCCAAGAAAGTGACAGCGCTGAAGGGGGATAGGGTCCTAAGAAACAGTCAGATACAATGAGATATGCCTGAGTAGTAGAGACCTGAGTGCATAGACAACTAGGAGACCCCCTCCAGAGGCTGTCACACAATATAACTGAGAAAGGTGTGGGAGAGAGTAAGGAAACCTCTAATGTCTCAAACTGATTTTTTTCACTCCTTGTTGAGTGGAGCCTCAATCATATTTAACTCAATTTTTAAAAAATTAAAACAATCTTTCTTGTAGGTTCAGATGCATGTCAGATCTTGCTTTGCTATGACGCTGGTGTAGACCAGCAGCTGATTCAACTAGTAGCCTGGAAATTCCATATGCCAAAGGTGCGGCCTTAAAAAGAGAAGAAAAAAAAAAGACCCCCCAACTAGTATGTGGACTAGCTGGGCTCCTGTTGAACCAAACCGGTCTGACTCTGCAGCCTCTTTTCCTTATAGTACACTATACTGATTCGCAGAGAAACAAGAAGAACAGATCCTTGTATTAGGAGAGCTGCCATGAGAGCAAATATCTCCTATTACCTCCCACCCCTGCCCCAGGATGATGTCAAAAGGCTTAGCCATGCCCACACATGAACAGGAGAGTCCACATAGGCCCAAGAGGGGCTGGTCAAAGTGCAAACAGATCCTACATCATCTAAAGTCATGAAGATAAATCATAACATAGGATCAATTTAATCAAAGATAATTTTTCTCTCATTCAATTATGGTAAAGTAAAATTCATACCTGATTACAATATGTTTAGATTATGTTGCCTATGATGTTTAGGACTTGGGGTTACTTCTTTGGATTATGGTTAATTTTCTATTTGGATTAAAAAAGGGGGGCTATTAATTGGTAGTGAGTTTTCTACCCATTGTTATAATTGGCTGATGTGCATACCTTGTATTTCCTTTTTCTTGATTTTACTTACAGCTTTTCCTTTGAGAATTACTACCCAGAGCAGACTCTTACTTTATCTTATTGGTTCAGCTAATCTCAATGCTAGAAGTATAGTCAGCTCTGGATGAGAAAACAACTTCCAATTAATTCCAATTAAAGTTTCATTTTGCTTCAGGATTTCTTCTAACATTTATATCTTCATTTCTAATTCTTTGGGCTTTATAAAACTTCCAAGAGCCTTGTTTGATGATTTGTAATATCATAAAGAATACATGAAATGAAATCAACTTAGCTGAGCTAATAAAGTCCCTTCCCCTCCTAATTTAGCCACAATCACTTCCTGGGTTTTTTTTTTTCCTACAAGAAAAGGATTCCAAAGATGTCTTTACATATGAAGGATAATTTTCTATGTTTTTTCCAATCAAAATATAGAGAATAATTTTAAAACTATCCACCCACTCAGGAGTAGAAACCAAAATATCTGAAGGATGAGCTGCTGAATAGGGAAAAAGATGAAAAAGGAACAAAAAAGAGGCCAAAAATTATTAAAGACTAAACAAGAAGAGAGGGATGAAGGAGCTTGGAAAGAGAGTGATGGGAATAGACCTTATACTAAGGAGAGAATAATTATCACCTACAACTTCCTGTACAGGAGCCTCCCAACCTCCCAAGAATGAATTAGAGGGGAAGTATATCCAATTACATGATATTTAGAAAATGCTGAAACATGGTGACTTTGGCAATAAGGCCATGATGTTAAGAATTCTGGTGGTACACTTTTAGTTTGAACAATTACTCTCAAGATGTTCATACTGACTGTATTTGAAGGAGTTGCTTCTCAACACCTAGGTTAAACATCAGCAATGAAAAGCCAGCAAGCTACTCAGCTGCTTGGATGCTGAGATAGTCCATGTTTTACATACTGGCAGTAGTATGACCTACCTGGCTGCAATCCGGCCAAGCTCTAGCAAACAGAGACACACTTCTCTGGGTTGTTTGTGGAGAACTGAAAGACAAGACAAAGGTGGACACCTTAACAATACAAGAGCAACAGGTTTAAACCCCTCATCCTCATGACCAGAGATGAGCTACTCTTCATTCTGACATTCCCACAAACTATTGGATTCCACAGTTCACTTTAGCTCTACTAAAGTCCTAAGGCAGTTTTGAAAACTCTTTGCCCGAGGTCCCTCCTCAAAGCCATGAGTCTCGGGAATCCCACCTTCAAAATAGTTTCAATTCATTAATGTAAGTCAATACTGGAAATACATTTAGCTATAATTATGATATAAATGGTTGATAAATACTTAAAAACACATAGCAACATAAGACTATCAAGCAAAGACTAGTCTTTTAGAAATCCTGACTCCATCTCTTTTTTTTTTAATGTTGACTCCCTTAATTATTTTATTATTCATTTGTCAAGAAGAATATTTTTTAGTCTGTAAAACTTGAAGCAATCTCTTTCAATAACATCCCCTTTGATACATATATAGGCTTGTGCTGCAGTCTTTCTTTCAGTCTAGGCCGGTTGTGGACAAGCCTTCTCACCAATGAAGAAAGATCTTGGTAATAGATTTGATCACATTAGCATGTTCTCCTGTGCTTCAGGTAGTTAAAAGGCAAATGTCTATAATATTGTTTCCATATTTGAATTGCCAAGCAAATTATGTATATTCAAAAGCGATAAACTAAGAATGTTGCAAAATGTTTTGAAGTCAGCAATTATTTATGGAGCATCTAATATACGCCAAACTTTGTGCTAAGCATTCCAAGGATATAACTGTGACTCAGGTCACAGTTCCATGGGGATTATCTTTATTTTGTCTGATATGAGTATTGCTATTCCAGCTTTCTTTTGATTCCTATTTGCATGGAATATTTTCTTCCATCCTCTCACCTTCAATTTGTATGTGTCCCTATAAGTGAAATGGGTCTCTTGAAGACAGCAAATATGTGGATCTTGCTTTTGTATCCATTCAGCCAGTCTATGTCTTTTGGTTGGGGAGTTTAGTACATTAACATTTAAGGTAATTATTGATATGTATGTTCTTATTGCCATTTTATTAATTGCTTTGGGTTTGTTTTTGCTGCTCCTGACTCTACCTTTACCCGTGATCTCAGCAGAAATAATGCATTGAATAAGGACTAAAAATTGGGAGTTCCCGTTGTGGCGCAGTGGTTAACGAATCCGACTGGGAACCATGAGGTTGCGGGTTCGGTCCCTGCCCTTGCTCAGTGGGTTAATGATCCGGCGTTGCCGTGAGCTGTGGTGTAGGCCGGCAGCTACAGCTCCGATTCGACCCCTAGCCTGGGAACCTCCATGTGCCACGGGAGTCGCTCAAAGAAATAGTAGCAAAAAGACAAAAATAAATAAAATAAAAAATAGAAAGGTTATCCTCAAAAAAAAAAAAATTACACATCACAGTTCTTTATTATCCTCCAAATAATCATGTCAAGTGAGAACCCTGAAACTTGTCATCTTTTCCTAATCAAATTTGATTAATATGATACTTTAATAGAAAGGAATGCTTTCAACTGACTGGATTTTGTGAATATGTACACATATACACCATTAGCCAGTTTTGTCCACAAAATGAGCAAATTAAGAGATGCTTCTTTGCACTGATATTTCTATTCTAATGTAATTTGATTTCTTAATAAAACTGCTTTACCAATTGCCTTGGACACATTCAGTCATGTTGACAAATCACACTTGCATTTGTTGAGCCTACCAGAGGAGTATTTATTGCTCATACTGCTTTCTTTTTAAACCAAAATTAGAGAATATTTATTTACTGCCTTTTAGGGCCATACCTGTGGCATATGGAAATTCCCTTGCTAGGGGTCAAATCAGAGCTACAGCTGCTGGCCTACACCACAGCCACAGCCACAGCCACAACAACATGGGATCCGAACTGTGGCTGGGACATACACCACAGCTTGTGGCAATGCTGGATCCCTGACCCACTGAGCAAGGCCAGGGATCGAACCTGCATCCTCATGGATACTAGTCAGATTTGCTTCTGCTGTGCCACAATGGGAACTCCAGAGAAATTTTAAAATGTTATTATACACAGTAATAGGGGGGAGGTAGATTGTATTGAGGATAGTCTTTACACAGACACAATACTAACCTATTGATAAACTTTAAGAAAAATAGCAACATTGCTTCAATTCTATGGTAATTTAATTTCCCAGCATTAGTATATTTTCTCAATTTATATATCTAATTCTTTCTCTTCACAGATTATGGTAATGGCAGTAGTTGCCACTGACACCAGAATGGAATTTGATGGGAGTGTGTGTTGAATAGAAAAATACATTTACTTGGATTGCAAAGGTATATGATTTCACTGGGCTTTAAACAAAGAAAAAAATTATTATTTTATAATAACTGATTTTATAAGGCATCATCTTCAAAGCTTTTAAAATAAGTTCTACTATTATCAGTAATACTCATTAAAATAAAATTGATCATGGGAAATCTGAATTATAGAATATTTTCATCCTTGGTAACATAAATTTTAGTTTCAGTTGACCCTTAATGAATTGTTATAAACGCCAAGTTGGAAAAACCTAAAAACTTCTAACTAAAGGGACATAAAATAAAGATATTTACTACCTCCAATTTCAACATACCATTTGTTGACTCTGGGTTAATGATACAACTTTTGATATATTAAATCAACTTCAGTGCAATTAAATATATGCACTGTAATATCACATAGGCATCGATTTCAAACAGAGAACAACAGCAAACATCACAAAAGCGAACAAATGAAAATCAATCATCCTGGCTAATCAATTTCTTCTGATTTGGACTTTTTTTTTTTTTTAAATCCTTCCCATGGTACAAAATAATAAACTGGAAAAAGGAATACATGAAAGCTGAGGACAGGAAGAAGTTTAAGGCCGTGCCACTATCTTCATCTTCAGTGAAAGCTGTGTGAAGCAAGTAGCTACCACGCCAGGAGATCTGGATACAATCTCATGCATTTTGTGATGGAAATAGTGTCAAATATGAAAATTACTGGTGAACTGACCAAACCATGCCAATGTGCAGTCAACACCAACGAGAAAAGACAACTGACCAAACTATCACCATTCCTTAACAAACTTATTGTACTTATTTTGAGGGCTACATAATCATTGGAGATAGATACATTTTATGGAAAATAAAATTAATTCTGAAGAAAAACAATAAGGTGGGTAACATAGGAAAGATAATGTGATATGTAGGATACATTGCTATTGTGTATCTCTTTGCTTCCTCAATTCAGCTATTAATTTAAAATAGTTTTTGCATGCCAACACTCAAACATCAAGTCTACCATGTACTCACTAGAAAATCAATTTGACAAACTGAAAAGTAAATTCATGGTTCTCCTTTTTTATATCCTTAACAGAACCAGCTTTAAAAATTTAAGCTGAAGTAAACATCTTATTCAGCATCATTTCTTAGGAAAATAATAGAAAGATGATATTTTACTTGCCAGTTATCTTGGAAATGTTATCTTTAATAAAGCAATTGCTTTATTGCTTCAAAATGTATCTATAATATTGTCTCACATGTTAATGGTATTTTCAGTATTGGGTATATCATGCCTGGCCCATAATGGCCAAAAAAAATCATGTTTAATGACGAGTAAGCAATGAATTAGTTAAATCTACAGAGGGGCATAACTTAGCACAAGGCCTAGAACAGAGTAATAAATCAGTAAATACTATATCTCAAAATATCAAGGATGATAACAATTATGTGGTGATGATAGCGGCTATGAAAAAGAACAAACAGAATAAAACCTAAAAATTTCCCTAGCATTCTTTGAGGCATGAATTTAAATTATGCCAATGTTTATTTAATTGTAAAAGCAAACAGTCTTATTCTATAAAGTTAAATTCCAGAGTCTTTAAGCAGTACTTACATTTTAACAAAGAGGGGACTATGTTTGGTTTTTGCACTCAAGCAAGTTCCCAAGTTAATAGATGGAAAGAGTATAGTGGCCGTGAGATTCAAGACATGAAGTTCTGGGTCTGAGTGTGAGCTCTAAGATTTACTAGTTATGTTACTTTGGAAGATTTTTCTAAAGAATCTCAGTTTTCTGAGGGAAAATAATGGTGTGGATCTTGCAATATTTTTGTCAGAATTAAACAAAATATTGTTATTCTTAGCCAATGCTTGGCACATAGGAAAGACTTGCACAAGGTTAGTTTTCTTTATCATTATTATTTGCTTAAAGATTATCTTCTTTTGGCTTAGTAAACATTTATACACTCATTTTTTTTCCTATAAGCAGTTTTCTTTTTTCTGTGTACCTATCATGTCTCACCATACTAAGCAATGGAAGAAATTTCAGAATAAAAAAAATTACTATTGATACATGTATATAGTTTAAAGCAGTTATTATAATGAGTATATTTTGAATACTTGGTCATTTATATTGTATCAGAATTGGTTAATTCTAAATTTAATCAAATTTAAGGCTAAGTAGGCTGGCATATATAGATATAAAGCAGATATCCTATCATTATTATGAATTTGGGCTAAGTATTAATTATATTATAATCTAATTATATTAGAAATGCCATTTTATGAAACATCAAACATCTTACCATAAATTTTCCTCCATCTCTGGGAATAAAATAATTTAGATGAGTCCATTTTCCACAAGTTGCCTAAGTTGGATATATATTGTATATATGCATGCATGTCTTTGTCAGGATAATTAGAAAGACTACTTTTAGTATACCACATTTGAACTAAATAAAGCCTTTTGTGTTAAGTCACATGCACTACTCATTTTAAAGATATTTTACTGTTTCATCTTTTCAAAAATACAAGGAAATTTCTACTTACATTGAAGTTTATGGTAGGAAACATTTTTTTTCACTCTATCACTGCAACATTAATATGGTCTCTTGCTTTGAATTATGTGTATAAGAGAGGATGGCTATTGCTTTTTTTCCTCTGAACAAATTCTCTTTAAAACAAATAAAAAGCTCCCTAGTCACTGGTGATTGTTATACCAAAGGTTTTATCATTGAAGACTTCTTTTCAAATAACCAAAACCATTTCAAAGAAAAGTATAAGACGGAGCACCTCTGGGAAAAGTAACACAGATCCCTATTCAAAAATATGTGGCAAGAGACTCAATCTTATAACCTAGATTCTATAAAAATCTCATGGGCATCAAATGTCAAATGGAATGCTGCTAGCTCCAGGAATAGAAAATGATACCTTCCGCTAAAGGCAAGGCATAGAGTTTCAATGTCACAGAATCAGCAAGGATAAACTGCATTAGACCATGAATATATAGTTTGGCTAAATATATTGTTTTAAATGATGGACAAAAAATGAAAACATGAAAACTGTTATTCATTTGGTTTCTATACATTAGAGGCTATAATATTTATGTTGGTTTTGAAAGAAACTGCATTTTAGATTTATATTTAGGAAGAAAATTTGAAAAAAGCATATTTGGGGCTGAACATTAAATTGTGAAAATATCATAAATTAATAGCTGCCCACCTTCCCAGAGCAGAGAATAGGTTCTAATACTCAGAAAGAGTGATATAGTAGAAAGATACAGTAAACAAGACATCAGAAAAATTGGGTTCTAGTCTAGGCAACAAAATTTTCTCATCTCTCATCTCTAAAATCTGCCTCCTACTTGTCTTAAGAGGTAGTTTTATGGTTAAGGGCATTTGGTATATGGTAAGCAGTCAACAAATTTTACTCCCTTGCTAGTTTTGTGGTGGTCCGTAGACCAACAGCATTGGCATTAGCTGGGAACTTGATAAAAATGTAAATTATTGGAACCCACCCCAAACTTATTGAGCAAAATTTACATTTAAACAAGCTCTCCAGGTAATGAATACATACATTAATTTTTGGGAATTATTATACTAATCAATGTTATGATTATTACAATAAATATCAGTTATAATTCTATATCTATTTTGGTTAAAAATATTCAAATGTGCTTTAATATATGGAACCTGCTCTAGAAATGCTTAGGATAACAGTGATGATGGTGATGATGATGCTGAATGGAGGAAATATAATTTTGCATTGAATTAGCCTTTAATGAATATTATGGGCATTTATCATCTGTTAGATCTATAAGGTTCAAAAGATGCCTCCCGAGAAAGTGAGGGGATGACTCTCTACATCATGTCACTCGCAGTAAGTTACATGCACAAATCATCGAGTTTAAAGGTAGGAGGCATTTAGGAAAAGCACAGCAATTTAGGTGTCTTAAAACTGATCTGAGGGAGGAGAAAAAGGAAACAAGAATAAAGCTCACAAACTCATAAATGCTGAGTATGTGTGTATCCAAATTTCTTAGAATCACTATTTCCATATGAAATAGGGTACAACATCCCCATAATTCATATAAACAAGGAGAATTAATTCCTCATCTCATCAATAATAGAAGATATAGAGAATAAAATGTAGTTAACTGCCTTTGCCACTAGGTCAAGAAAGGTTCTGCATCCAGCTTTTAGGTGAGATTAATGGATTAGGTCACTGTCACTCAGATTACCAAGAAGAGGCAAGAGTCTCTTCCAATTTTGTTTTTCTTTGTATTTTATTTTTCCTTTTACTTGAAGTCATCATATAAACTTCTAACATTAACTCATACAAAGCATAACTTTCTGTAAAACAGGGACATGATCTTTGGAGGTAAATGGAGCTGAATTCAAATCCTGGCTGGGTCATTGAAAAGCTGTCTAATATCGGGCAAGTTAATTAATTTTCTTGGTCCTAACTGAGCATTGTCATTTATAAAATGAGTTGTTGGGAGATAAGATATTGCAGCATATGTGCACTGTTTGGCTATTGTTATCGAGCATATAGCTATTATTATTGAATATATTATTGAATGAATTATTGTTGCACAGTGAAAATTTGATCCTGGAAAAACTAGGTTGTCCATTTTCCTAATTCGACCCTGACCCTGTCAAATCTTGATATATCTATCATTCCTGAGAGATATTCAGTTCTCTCAATCAGATTCCATACTGTTCTCTCTTAACATATGTTTTTCTGACACAGGGGCAAACGGCTAAATTTAGAAAGAGTTTCTGAGCTCAAAAGCAAAGAGTGAATTGAGATGCTAATAAAGTACTCTATATGAACAGGTGTTAAAAAGCCCAAAATCTAAAATAAATTGTTCCTGGAAAAGAAATAAAGTGAATATAAATAACCCAGAGCTGTCTTGAAATTATAATGCTACATTAATATTATAAAAATAAGATACCTTTTTTCTACAGAAATACTCTTAGAGTTCTCAGTACAGACAAAAACAACAACCACAAGAGATGATTTATCAGACACTGGAAGGCAGGCATAGGTTCTTCTTCTGATGCAACAGGTATAAATGGAAAATGTTAATGTTTAAAAATCCATTCTCAATCCTTTTCACTTTTGTGCCACAACATCAAACCAATACTGTATGTAGGTCAGTGCTTGATCAATGTTCAATAGGACTCTTCAGAATCATGCATCAAAAGAAGACAGTGCCACACAACAAACACAAACACAGAAATTAAAAATAAAAAACAAATCACACACATTTACATGCTAGCACAGCAGAGAGCAAACCCTTTTCTTGCTGAGTAGATTCTTTCTCAGAGAAATAGATGAAGAATAGTCACTGGCCTCCAAATCCTATAATCATCCAATAACATAATGATATTGAAACAATTACAGCAAGCAAAAAAATGTGCATTTTTCAAGTAATCCCTCCCCCATCCTTTTTCCATCTCCCAGCTAACCAGAATGTACATAAATAAAGCAAACTAAACAATGCTCTGGGGAAAAAATTAACCTAATTTCTAAACCAGTATGCTAAAGTAAATTACAAATAAAAAATCCTCCATGCAAGAATTTCACTAATTTAAGGAAACAGTTTCTACGTAAGATATCTTAGAAAAAATTCATATAGGAGCATGAATTTCAGACCCATAAGTTAAAACTTTTTTTTTTTTTTTTTGCTTTTAGGGCTGTACCTGCAGCATATTGAGTTCCCAGGCTAGGGGTTGAATCAGAGCTATAGCTGCCGGCCTACACCACAGCCACAGCCACAGCAACACAGGACCTGAGCTGCATCTTCGACATTCACCACGGGTCACGGCAATGCCAGATCCTTAACTCACTGAGCAAGGACTGCAACCTTATGGTTACTAGTCGGATCCATTTTTACTGTGCCATGACGGGATCTCCTGAAATGTTTTAAGATTGACAAGAAGTCATAAATTTCTGGTACTAATTTAAAAAATAAAAATGAGTCATTCAGCATTATTTCAAGAAAGGTGGTTAAAGTATTAAGTCTTTGAAAATCTATTACATTTACTATTAGAAGATTACTGATTAATATAGCCTGTGTTTCACATCTAGAACATTCTAAACATTGTTTTCTTTACTCCACAATTAAAAGTTCTTTTAAAAAAATATTGGGGGAATATTTTGTTTTTAGACTGATAAGCTACATAATTTTTAATTCAATAAAATGTTCATGTCCATCTAAATATTTTTAAGAAATCCCATAAAATATTTTATGAAGTCCCATATTATTTTTATGAAGTCCCATGTTATTTTTATGAAATAATTTTATGAAATCCTAAATATTTTTAAGAAATCCCATAAAATCAATTAATAATCTTAATAAATCAGAGATGCGATAAAGAAAACCTCCTCCAGTCTCTAACTTCTTATGTCAGCATGGTCAGAATAGCGGAACTATGGGTGAGCGTTATAGGTAGAATCCTAAGGTTAAAGTATGCTCCATGGAGCACACCAGAATTTACATCATCTCTTCCTACAGCAATATGAAACTCTATAATCACTTGAAACTAATGTCAATAAATCTCTAGGAAACTTGTCTCAAACTGTATCTTAATATAAATAAAATTGTTTACATTTCAGATTACATGCCATACCTGTCTACAAAGGTCTGTTAATGAATAATTAAAGAAGCAAATGATGTCATTTATAGCACAATTACTATTTATCTTACTTTCAAATTCTGAATATAATATTTTATTGATATTTACCATGCTTGACCTCATGTCCATATTATATCATAATTATCCTATATTCTTGAATAGTCTCAAAAATATTATGACATATTTGGCTGGAATCTAGGGATGACTACAGTTTGTTTAAGCTACCACCAAATGTCATTGATTCAGTTCGTTTCCATTTTTTTTTTACTCATAAAAAATGTTTCAGGGATTTCCCATTGTGCACAGTGAGTTAAGAATCTGACTGCAATGACTCAGGTCACTGTGGAGGTATGGATTCAATCCCCGGCCAGTGCAGTGGGTTAAAATATTTGGTGTTGCTATGGCTATGGCATAGGTCACAGCTGTGGCTTGGACTCAATCCCAGACCTGGGAACTTCCATTTGCCATGGGTGCAGCCATAAAAAAATAAATAAAAAATATTTCCAGAATTCCCTCATGGCTCAGCATGTTAAGGATCTGGCATTGTCATTCCTGTGGCTCTGGTTACAGCTGTGGGATGGGTTTAATCCCTGGCCTGAGAACTTCCACATACCCATGGTGCAGAAAAAAAATGTTTCAATGGCCATTCTACTGCCTAGCTCTACTTACTTCCTTAAAATGAATTTCTAGAAGTAGAACAACTTGATAAAATGATATGAGCCTTTCTGAACATTGATATATAATGTCCAAGTGTCCTCCAAAGAAGGCATACCGATTTCATATTTTTTCAACAATGCATAAAAGATCCTGCTTTCCTCCATACTTAACACTAACTATACAATTCTTACTCTTTGCTACTTTTTCATAATTTTTATTTGCATTTATCTTATTACTAAGGTGTCAAACATCTTTATATCTTTTTTGACTTTTTTAAGTCTTTTATGAATAGGCTGTTCATGACATTTATCCATTTTTCCATTGGCTTATTTCTGAAAGAGTATTTGAGATATCTGTGACCTTATGACCCAAGAACTGACATTTGACAGAGGGAAAATCCCCTCTTAAGAACAAAGAGCAGGTTATGCTCTGCATGTGATTGCATCATGAGGCAAAGAAAGTTATCTGCCAAGAATCAAAATGACAAGCACAAGAGAAGTATATGGAATAAGCTGCTATCCATACTCCCCTGTTCACCCCTGGCATACCTTCCCCACCCACTGAGATTTCTTGTCATTAGCTGTTGTGGAAAGAGAACAGATTGAGTGAGTTGTGACTCAAGATCCTCTCACAAATAATTGTACAAAAAAGCACTACAACAGAGGGGAACGTATCAGTTGCCACAAAGATAAGAACGCTTTATGCAGGCAAAGACCTTTGAACAGCTAAAGACAGAAGCCTCTTGATACACACTCAGTACAGTGATCTACCTTATCATTCATTCAAACAGATTTTTCCCCTTCATCAGGGCATCTTTTCATTTTATTTGCTGTTCAAAACACTAGGACACAAAGGATGCTCTTCATCTTGTGTGCTACTGAAATGAAATCTTGAGGTAGGAAAAAAAGAAAAAACCCTTGCCCTAAATTCCCTTTCAAAAGTGAAGTGTGAAAAGACATCAAGCAGAGTACACAGTGTTATTGTTGCAAGAAAGTCAATTCTGCAAGTGCAGAATCCAAGGCCATCAGGAGAGGCTCAATCACTTCCTCGCCCACAGTGAATAATAAGTAAAATCCAAAGGGAACAGGGTCCCCTTGGGGAAAAGGAATTACTCATTGTCCTTCTTGATTATCATTGACATCTATGGGCACAGCTGTTTCCCTTCTCTGAATAATCCTAAAGTCAACGTTATAGTATTGGCTCCTTTCTTCCTTCTCCACAGGACCTATTATATATCACCTCATGGCCTATTCTGAGCAGTAGAAATTTCAAATTTATCTTTTCATTGAGCAGAAATCCAGAAATCCTACTTGATTTAGTTTGGCACTGAGAGGATTAAAAATTAAAAATTTTAAATTTTTATAGCCTTGAAAATTTGGTCTTATTAACCTTTCTTGGCTATATACATATATTTTAATTACAAGGTATAATTTAAGTTACCCTGTAGAAGATAATGAAAATCAAAAATATTTTAACAAAATACTACAGTTATTATATACAAATTATCACGCACTTTCATCTGTATAAGTCAGATTTTTTTCAAACAGGATGAAGAACTTGATCTTCTAAAAATTCTTCCTTACATAAATTTTTTTGGCTGTGCCCATGGCATTCGGAAGTTCTTGGGCCAGGTATTAAACCCATGCCACAGCAGAGACCCAAGCCATGGCAGTGACAACACTGATTCCTTAACCTGCTGCACCACCAGGGAATTCCTTGACATAATTTTATGTGCTCCATTATTATATAATTTGCTTTAAGCTTTACTGTTTTAAGATAAAATGTATTACTTGTTGCCTGAATGAGATTTTAAAAAGCCATCCAAGCTTCTTAGAGTCCAACTGAAACTTTTATTACTTCAGTTAACAAAAGAACTCATGGATAGTAAGAAAATTGAGATAAGATCATATTTTTATTCATAACTTCTAGTAATCCACTTGGCTGATAGCAGTCACTGAAAAATGCTTTTATGATGGAAATTTGTGCAATGAACAAATTAACAAACAATAAAGCAGTTTCCCCATCTGACAGTTCTTTAGCAATTCAGGGGCACTCCACAATTTTAAATCATGATATTATTTGTTCATACCAGAAGAGTGTATTTCTTGTGTGACTAAGATGTGATATTTTAAAATTTATACATACAAATGTGTGTATAGACATTTACTAGTTCTTTCAAGGGTTTTTTTTTTTTTTTCACAAATAATTTCTCCACACTCCCTTCCTATAATCCTCCATTTACACAGCCGCCTATAAACCAGAAAGTTAAAGTCTATTTGTAAAATTACCACTGGACTGAAAAAGAATTATATACATATATTATCTCCCATCGAGTTTTTCATACTTTGATGTGAGAAAAAGGCAAGAACACTCAAAACCCATTTATACAATGAGTATTTAAGGAGCACACTGTTGATACAGCATGCAATTATTCTGGTTTTTTTCCTCTTTGAAATATAAAATGTTCTAGTCTAAGTTCATGTTATTCTCTTCTTTGCTGAGAGAATTCTCAGAAATTTGATGACAGGCTTTTCCCTATCACATCAACTCCTCTTAGTACAGATACAAATTTACTTGAGCACATAAAATGTGTAAGACTTTAGCTGCTATCATCAGTTTCCTAGGTTCATCAGGGGAATACTGTTTTGTGAAGCCAAGGGGCAAAGTGTATTCTCATTGTTCAGAAGGCAATTTGTATACTTGTTCTCTCTGAAGGATGTGCAGCTTACTTTGATGTTAATATTTGGTATTATGTGATTTTGTGAATTGATTTTTTTTTAAAGCCTCAGGAAAAGAACCAGAGATTTCCGCCCCCCTCATAAAGATCTCCTTTCTTGACTTAGTTCCTCTTTATTAGAATCGGCCTTTAATTCCAATATGTTCCATAGTAGAGTTATACTAGGGTAGACCTTATATAGAAGGTTTGAACATTTAAGGATATCAAGTAATGTCAAACCACTGAATGATCCAATGTATGTTTCCTCTCAAGGAAATACAAAGCCAGACTCTGTGGTCTGGAAATGGATTTGCCAAAATTCAATCATAAAACAAAACAATGCCTCTCCCCATAATTATCTAGGTAGTTTCAGGCAGTGTCTGTCTTTTATTTCATCATCTTCAATTATCATAATATCTTGCTTGCTGGCCTGATTTTTTGCTAGCTAAAAAATAAGTTTTATTAACTAAAAATGATCTGAAGTACAAAATAAGTTTCAACAAATTGAAGTACAAATAAGTTTCCCAGAGCTTATGGGAGAGGGAGTTTTCATACTTTTGTAGAGGTGAAAAGACAGTTCTCTTGATGGATGGCTGGAGTATACATAGCTGTCTTCCTAGTCCAGGTAAGAGCATGGAGGTGAAATTTAACACTACATTTTCCAAATAGCCCTCCAATTTTGCATTATATATACTTATTTTTTGGAGGAATTGTGCAAATATGTTCCTATTATTTTATGCACAAGGTGACCAAGTGTAAGAGGGTACAATTTTCTTCCTTCAAAGACTCAAGTTTACAACAAACCTGCAGCTTTACAACAAACTATAATTTTTTTCAAGTTAACAAACTGGGAAATGACATCACACAAAAAGTTAGTTTTGAAAGTTATCCTGACAAGCAATAATTTTCATATTATATCCACTAAAATTCTGAAGGAAATACATACCCAAACCTTCTGATTCAAACAGACATGTTTCGTCTACCCCTAAGTCTCGGCACCAGGATAAGAAATTTGCTGTATTGTCTCTGGCAAAAAAGGAGCCTGAGGGTGCACTGGCTTTGCACGGAATCTTCTTCAAGGGCAGATTCTGAAAAACAAAGAAATCTCACTCTGATGGAATATTTGGCAGTCAGCACAGTAACAGATTAAATGTACATTTGTTTTCAACATATGCTTTGGTATGACCTCATGTCAATACCTATGACGTGAAATACAAATGAAACATAGCTGGTAATTGCTAATTAAGAGGCTGTGAATTTAAAAAAACTAAAAACAGAACTACCGTATGATCTAGCAATCCTACTCTTGGGCAAATATCCAAAGAAAACTATAATTTGAAAATATACATGCACCTCTATGTTCACAGAAGCACTATTTACAATAGTCAAGACATGGAAACAACCTAAATGTCCACCGACAGATAAATAGATAAAGACGGGATACATATACACAAGGGAATATTAGGAATAAAGTAGTATTACTTAGCCATAAAAATGAATGAAATAATGCCATTTGCAGCAACATGGATGGACTTAGAGATTATCACAATGAGTGAAATAAGTCAGAGAAAGATAAATATCATATGATATTACTTAAATGTGGACTCTAATAAAAATGATACAAAATAACATTTATAAAACAGAAACGAACTCACAGAGTTCAAAACTAATCTTAAGGTAACCATAAGGGAAACTGGGGATGGGGAGGGAGGAATTGGGAGGATGGGAATGCACACATTATTGTATAAAATAGATAATTAACAAGGACCTACTGTATGGCACAGAGAAATCTACTGAACACTTTGTAATAACCTATATGGGGAAAAAAGAACACACACATATCTGAATCACTTTCCTATAAACCTGAAACTAGGAGTTCCAGTCATGGAACAGTGGTTAATGAATCCAACTAGGAACCATGAGGTTGAGGGTTCAATCCCTGGCCTTCCTCAGTGGGTTAAGGATCTGGCGTTGCCGTGAGCTGTGGTGTAGGTTGAAGATGTGTTTTGGATCCCGCATTGCTGTGGCTCTGGCGAAGGCTGGTGGCTACAGCTAGAGTAGGCTGAAGATGCGTTTTGGATCCCGCATTGCTGTGGCTCTGGCGAAGGCTGGTGGCTACAGCTCTGATTAGACCCCTAGCCTGGGAACCTCCATATGCTGCGGGAGCAGCCCTAGAAAAGGCAAAAAGACAAAAAATAAATAAATAAATAAAAATCTGAAACTAATACAACATTGTAAGTCAACTACACTCCAATAAAATTTTTAAATAAATAAGTTTTTAAATAAGGAAAAACAAAGTATATCAATTTTTACAAATTGTGGAGATTCAAAAAACAAATCTCAATTTCTTAACCTGTTTAAAAAAAGAGAGAGAGAAAATACGAAAATCTGTGCCTTTAAATATATCCCTACTTTTTTAGTATTATACATAAATCCCTTCCCTGGCTCAGACTGCCTCTTCTCTTCTTCTGCTGCTTTTTTTTTTTTTGTCTGCTCTTTCATCTATTCTGTCAGTATTTCTCATAAAGTATGTATAAATATATTTCTCATTGTGAAAGAAGAATGAAACAAATATGGTATATACACATAGATAAAATGTAGCACACACTTGCATTCTTATGTGCATATATACTCACACACAATAAAATTTACCCAAAATTATCAAATCAAATGATTCCTCTAACACCCATAAATCTCTATCACCAATACCAAGAAAAGGAATTATTAAAAATCTTTATCTTTTAACAAAACATTCTACCATCATTCTTTCAGACTGTTTCCTTTTATTTTTATTATTTTATTATAGTTGATTTACTGTGTTTGTCAATTTCTGCTGGACAGCAAAGTAACCCAGTCATACACACACACACACACACACACACACAAATTCTTTTTCTCACATTTTCCTCCATCACAAGTGATTGGATATACTTCCCTATGCTATATGGCAGGACATCATTGCCAGACTGTTTCCTTTTAAATCATAGCTATTATGCAATATTATAAAAATAATTCTAGTTGTATTTCTGCTATCTAATCTTGAAACATACTATTTACATTCTACATTAATTCCCTTCTGGAGTAAGAGAATGCTTAAGATAAGGGAGGGTATGAACCTGCACAGACTTCTCTACTAATAGTCTCATACGAGTTTAGCCCTGGAAATCTCCCCTGGTACCATACCAAATGTTATAAAGAGTTGTGTGAGGTTTTTTTTCTTTCACAGAAAGTAACCAGTTTTCACGGCATTCTGTGAAATCATAGAATGTGTAATATGAAAGACTGAGCCAAGTTTTTGGATGATTTGGACTAGAAAGAGCTTTGCCTCTAAGGGCAAATGATCAAGGGATAAGCAATCTGAACTTCAAACCTACAGACAGGCTCTTTCTTCTGTTCTCTGTGAATAAGCAGATATAAACAAAATCTACAAAGACGGTTATTTAAAAAATGAAATAGTGTCTTCAGGGTATTGGTGAGGCCTGGTGACATCAAACTATTACTAGGGTTTTTCCTGTCTAGGGATTTTATGGCTACGTAACTAAAATATTCAGTTACTACATCACTAAAGACTGTGTCTGTCCAGTCTCAAGGATCCATCTCTTTATTACTGACAAATGAATTTGTTTTAAGGTAGATATAATAAAATTTTTGCATGAATACACATATTTTCATACAGATACATATAACAACACCCCTTAACAAATTTGGTTAAGTAATGATTTTCAAAGAAAAGTTTTCCTATATGAATTACAAAAACATTAATAGCATAGTATAATGCCACCTGTATAAAATATTCATGAACATCAATTAATAAATATTTATTAAAACTAAAATACCTATATCCTTTTAATCTAGCAATTTGCTTCTGAGAATATATCTTACAGATATAATAGCATTAGTGCTTTAAAATATATGTACAAATATATTTCTTGCAACACTGAAGAGGAAAAAAGAGACATAAGAATGTATCAATAAAGAACAGACTTGTGTCAAGAAGGAGGGGATTGGGGAGGGATGGAGTGGGAGGTTGGGGTGAGTAGATGTAAGCTATTATATATAGAATGGATAAAAAACAAAGTCCTACTGTAGAGCACAGGGAACTATATTCAATATCTTATGATAAACCATAATGAGAAAGAATACTTAAAAAATATACATATATATAACTCTACAGCAGAAATTAACACAACACTATAAATCAACTATTCCTCAATAAAAAATGTGTCAAGAAAGGGCTGGTTGAATAATAAATAATATACAAATACAATGGAACTCTGTACAATAATTTTAAAAGAATAAGATAAATGTGGAGTTCCCGTCGTGGCGCAGTGGTTAACGAATCCGACTAGGAACCATGAGGTTGCGGGTTCGGTCCCCGCCCTTGCTCAGTGGGTTGACGATCCGGCGTTGCCCTGAGCTGTGGTGTAGGTTGCAGACGCGGCTCGGATCCCGCGTTGCTGTGGCTCTGGCATAGGCCGGTGGCTACAGCTCCGATTCAACCCCTAGTCTGGGAACCTCCATATGCCGCGGGAGCGGCCCAAGAAATAGCAACAACAACAACAACAACAACAACAAAAGACAAAAAAAAAATAAGATAAATGTATATGCATTGAACCATAATGATGTTCAGTATATACCCTAAAGCAGAAACCAATAATTTCCAAAGATATATGTATGCCACAATTTCATTTTATGATGTGTGTGTATATACATATATAGCGGTGGGTGTATGTATACGTACAAACATAATATAGATAGCTATATATAAGTTAAATTGCATATAAATATGTTGTATTATAAATATGAATATTGTATTTATTTATATAACATTAATGAAAAATTCAAGAGGGACATCCATCAAATTGACAGTAATTATCTTTGAGGAAGGTGACTGATGTATATAGTATCATTTAGATCTTATTTTACAGAATTTCAAAGTATATAGTAGGATTTTGAATGACTTTTACATCTTATCAATATTTTCTGATTAAATAATCAAAATAGGTAAATTATGTCAGCCAAAACATAAAAAAGAAAATACGCCGAAAAAAAAATCTCCAAGAGAGGACTGTAAGGCTTCTTTATGATGAAAACTGGAAAAGAACATAGAGTCAAACACTAAAACATTTTTAAATCTACTACCTCTATTACCGGGTGTGGGGAAAAATTCGTGAAATAGCTTCAAACTGATGCAAGAGTTTGCATGCACATCAGAACCATAACCTAGGAACTATAAAATTCTTGACATAGCTAAGGGCATGCCGCCAAAGGATACAGTTTGCATGGCAAGAAGGAATACAATACCCAGATTGCATCAAAGAGGCCAGAGATTGATTCGACACTTAATCCACAATGGGACACAAGTGACAAACCCTCAAAAGTCATTCAGCCTACCCTTTAAGAACTTACAAGGACAAGTACTAAGCATATAAATGAAAAGAGCATTTTCCCCTTACAAGTTTGTGGTACTTACAAAGTCATCTACATATCATACCGGAGTCTAAATATTTATTTAAAACTCATTCATATTGAAAGACATCAAAGTTATTATATTATTTATTTATTTATTCCTTTTTTAGGGCCACACCTGTGGCAAATGGAGATTTCCAGGCTAGGGGTCCAATCGGAGCTACAGCTGCGGGTCTACACCACAGCCATGGCAATGCCGGATCCTCTACCCACAGATTGAACCCGCAACCTCATGGTTTCTAGTCGGACTCGTTGCCACTTGCCACGATGCGAACTCCATGAAAGTTACTTTAGGACAAATAAAATGAAAGCTAGCTACTGATACTTGATAACTTTGTAATTCCCATCGAGGAAGAATTCAGTAGTAACAATGATCTAACAACTTGGCAGGAAAATGATTTGTAGGATATTTTTTTCTGCTCTGGAACTGTTAGGTTTAGTATTCCCACAGCAGCTGAAGACTGAAAACTGTAAATGGTGTGAATAAAAGCTTCCAAGCTTCATCTAGATGAACTCTTTTATTTAGTAACATTTTAAGAAGTCATCCTTAATTAGTCCAAATGACTAACGAACTCTTACAGTCAGTACCTGTAAAGTCCATCATATATAAACAGAAGTAAGTTATCTCTGCTCATTAGCAGAAAGCAGTAGTTCACAGCTTATAGAATCCAATATTCTTCCTGGATGCATACCAACAAAAAAAATCAAAGGATAAATGGTCCTCCCAGGGTTGCTGCACCATTTGTAAATAAGAGTCTTGGAGCAGAAATCCTGTATCACTTGAATTAAAGAACAAATGATTTAATAATACCAGTCCTCAATAGTTTTGGAATTTAAAAATAGTTTTAACTTATTTTACACAAAAATACTCATAAAGTTCTGAAATCCTTAGCAGTTATATCTCTCTGAGTTCTGCTATTTTAAAGAACATATTGTTTCTCTAGGTTATCATGAAAATTCTAAAAAAAAAATGATGGCTTTGAATCTCTTCTTTAATATCAGTAAATAAAACTGAGGGAGTTCCCGCCGTGGCGCAGTGGTTAACGAATCCGACTAGGAACCATGAGGTTGCGGGATGGGTCCCTGCCATTGCTCAGTGAGTTAATGATCCGGCGTTGCCGTGAGCTGTGGTGTAGGTTGCAGACACGGCTCGGATCCCGTGTTGCTGTGGCTCTGGTGTAGGCCGACGGCTACAGCTCCGATTAGACCCCTAGCCTGGGAACCTCCCATATGCTGCGGGAGCGGCCCAAGAAATGGCAAAAAGACAAATAAATAAATAAATAAATAAAACTGAGCTGGCATATTGAATGAAATCAACTTTCTCCTTGCCAATAAATAAACAAATAAAATCTTGAGGAAGAGATTTAGAAGAAAGAACTGCCTTAAGTCATTATGAAACTATGAAAGGGTCTACTTGAATAGCTAAAAAATTGACTACAGATAAGGAGAAGGATACTTCAGATCTAAAGAACTGGGGAGGTTCAAGAGAACCTCCACATAATGCTCATCTTCCATACTGGCTTTCCCTTTACTGCTCAACTCTCCAAAGAACTCCTATGGCATTTAAATTATATACCATCGTGGAGTTCCTATCATGGTGCAGCAGAAATGAATCCAACTAGGAACCATGAGGTTTCAGGTTCAATCCCTGGCCTCTCTCAGTGGGTTAAGGATCTGGCGTTGCTGTGAGTTGACGCAGCTCGGATCCTGCATTGCTGTCTGTGGCTGTGGCATAGGCCAGCGGCTACAGCGCTAATTAGACCCCTAGCCTGGGAATCTCCATATGCCACGGGTGTGGCCCTAAGAAAACAGAAAGACAAATAAATAAATAAATAAATAAATTACACATCATCTTTATTTACTCAGATCAGTTTTTCTAGACAATGTTATTATTATACGTTATGCCCTCAAAACCTGATTGATGAATACATGAATGAATGGTTAGGCTCAACCCTTCACATTAGATCATAATCAATGTGAGGACGGGAACAAACACTCTGTATTAGAGATTTTCCATCCCCAAGGGACACGATTCCAGCGCCCTCAATTTACTAAATTCATAGCATAACTATACACAAGATGCTTCCCATAAATTAAGAAAAGTATAACTGGGAGTTCCCATCATGGCTCAATGGTTAACGAATCCAACTAGGAACCATGAGGCTGTGGCGTAGGCTGGCGGCTACAGCTCCGATTAGACCCCTAGCCTGGGAACCTCCATATGCCTTGGGTGCGGCCCTAGAAAAGACAAAAAAAGAAAAAAAAAGACAGAAAATTCGGTATAAATTACCGAATATGGAATGAGTAGAGAATAGCTGTCAATCTGAACTGAGACTGGGTAGAAATTTAGGCTCACTTACTAGCAAGTCATGCTACCATACTCCACCCTCCGTGGTGTAGGATTCAATACTGTGTATTAGCAATAGAAGAAGTAACTACCATTAAATCACTGGGACCATGTGCAAGCAGTCAATATCATACATGTTAACTTTTCTAACACAGAGACTCTGATGTTTATCTCTTTATCTCTCAACGAGATTCACCAAAGTTACATATTCACGCCCTCTAAAATACTTATAGATTGAGGGAGTTACATTGTGGCATAGCAGGTTAAGGATCTGGCATTGTCACCGAAGTGGCTAGGGCCACTGCTGTGGCCTGGGTTCAATCCTTGGCCCTAGAACTTTCACATGCCTCCAATGTGGCAAATATATATATATATATGGATTGAATGATGAACATACAACAGAATAGATGGTTGGGATTCTGAAAGTGTCCTCCCCATACCCTCAGAGCAACAACAAAGTTAGGTTACAATAAAAAAGAACGATTTTAAATTTATTCCTAAAGGCTTTTAATTCACTCCATTACCTCCTAGGTTAATCATCTAATATGGTTCTGGAGTCTAATTACCTGAGTTTTAAACTCAGTTATGTCACCTTCTTGCTCTGATACTTTGGACAGATTACTTAATGTTTCTGTGCCTCAGTCTCCTCTTCTATTCAATGCACAATGAAAAAGATGCATCTCTTTGGCCATGTGTGTATGATTGCTAATTTAATAAAATAATTCAACTGCAGAAGCAAGGATCCAATAAAGGTTATTTATTATCACTGCCAACAGTGCAAATAAAAATATACTGAATTCCCTCTGAGACCTCCTCTTATTTTTTTTGGAAACACTTCATTTTTTCTGTTATGGGCACATGAACTCAGAAAAAGACTGGGAAACAATTTATTTCTCTCTTTGTCCTAAATGTGAACTTCACCTTTAACACAGTTTTCCAACAGAAATTTCTGTAGTAAGAGAAATGTTCTATATCTGTGCTACCCATTATAGTAACCACTAGTGGCATGCGGCTACTGAGCATCTGACCTGTGGTGAGTGTGACTGGAGACTAATTTTTAAATTTTATTTCTTTTTAGTCAATTTAAACTTAAAGAGCCACATACAGCTGTGGCTATCATATTAGGACATTCATAATAGGGAAAGTAAAGTCATTATTTTGGGGCTTAGAGAGTCCAATATTTGACAACCAGAACACTTTTCCTCTAATTTGTCCTCATGTCTTTCAAATTTCAAATCTAATAGCTTTCCTGCATGTTGTTACTGAGACATACAACTACGTTGGTCATTTGGAAAGGGTTTACACCTATGTGCAATGGAACTCAACATATGTTTGTCCTAGGTATGGTGTTGTGGTGTTACAGCTTCAGAAGGGCAGTTGTAACTAATTCTATTTATAACATTTATAATAATCTACACCCAGAGAACCAGAATGTTATTTATCATTATGTTGCCACAGTGCCAGATATACTCCTTTACACATAAGCAGTACTGCCTTCCTTTTTTCTGAGTCACAGGGTGGATGGGGAAGGAATGGCTTAACATTGCGAGTGCCTACTACGCTCTAAGCACATAAAACACATATTGGGAGTTCCGGTTGTGGTGCAGCAGAAATGAATCTGACTAGTACCCATCCCTGGCCTAGCTCAGTGGGTTTGGGATCTGGCATTGTGTGAGCTGTGGTGTGAGTCACAGATGAGGTTCAGATCCCACGTTGCTGTGGCTGTGGCACAGGCCGGCAGCTAGAGCTCCGATTAGACCCTTAGCCTGGGAACTCTCATGTGCTGTGAGTGCAGCCCTAAAAAGAAAAAATATATATGGTCATATAGATTATCCTCTTTAACTCTCAAAAAATGGTGCTATGAATTAGGTAGATAATGATATCTCCATCTTCTAGTATGAAAAAATTGATCCCATATACAGTTGAAATCGAATCATTCAGTCTCTTATACCCATACACTTTCTAACTGTTCCATGACAGATTGCCATAGCCTGGAATTTAATATATTTAAGCACTTGATTCATTTCCTAAAGATGTGGCCAGGTAATATTAAAATAAAGAATTAAGTATTTTCTTTCATCTATTGAGCCTAGAAAAAAAGAGGAGAGAATGGCATCCTTAGTTCTCCATATGCAGTGAACTGAAATTTTAATACTAGTAGTTTAAAATATCCATTATTCACAAAAGTTTGAAACATACTACTCCCACTGATTACATCAAGTAGACACTTCAGATATAAAACAGAAGATATATATAAAATAAGAAATGGAAATTGCCAAGAACTAATATCTTTCCTTTTCTAAAGGGTATATAGAATGCACTTTTAAATATGCAGGCAATAAAGTCACTCTTTCCATGATGGAATCAATGTTTCCACAGTATCCCCTTGCTCCTTTTAGTTATGCCGTATATTTTATTAAAAAAAAATCTCTCCATAAAATGATTTCATTGAACATTCACAGTACCAAGGTGTCTGAATATAACTACCATGTGGTTTTAGAAAGGATGAAAATATATTTTTCAAGATCAAAATTACTGAAATGAAAAACAGAGGAAAATTATTTCTAGTACCTTCACCCTCTTCTGTGGACTCTGTGACTGATGCCTCAGAGTGAGCTATGCTTCAAACAGTAGCAATGAACTCACTGGTATTTAATGCAAAATCAACCTTTTCTATCCTTTTTCTCTCTAAGATACATTTCACTGTATAGAAAATAGGACCTACAGCAAAATTTGGGGTAGACTTCATGCTGTAATAACATAAGAATATTTTACAAAAATAAAAACTATTATTAATAAAGGTTTCTCACAGTAGAATTCTGGTACACCCTGTATAATCATAAGGAAATTACTTAAACAATAAAGCTAGAAAATATACTAAGTATTTTGAATTATCTGAAATTATCTCTAGCATAATATAAAATGATGTTGGAAATGAAGGTCTAATACTCAATCAAACTTCAGGCTTAAAAGACGAGATGGACAATAAAACATTAAGACATAAATGAGTTGAAAACTTATGTCCACACAACAACCTGCACCCATATATTTATAGCAGCTTTATTCATAATTGCCTAAACTTGGAAGCAACCAAGATGTCCTTCAGTAGGTGAAGAGATAAATAAATGGCTTTATTTCCAGAAAATGGAATGTTAATCAGTGCTGAAGAGAAATGAGCTATTAAGCCATGAAGACATGATGGAACCTTAAATCTATATTACTAAGTGAAAGAAGCCAATCTGAAAAGTTTATACATTGTACCATTCCAACAATATGACACTCTGGAAAAGTTAAAACTATAGAGACAGGAAATAAGTAGGGGTTTGGGAGGAGGGAGGTATTAACACATGATTTTATCATGAAAGTCATCACATAGGGTTTTTAAGGCAGTGAAACTATTCTGGATGATACTATAATGGCATTATGTCACTATACATTTACATTTGTTAAACCCCATGGAATGTACAACACCGAGGGTGAACCCTGATGAAACTATGGTCTTTGGGTGATATTCATTGATTACAACAAAGTATACCATTCTCTTATATTTTCTGCTCAATTTTGCTCTGAACCTAAAACTACTCCAAAAATTAAATTCTATGAAAAAGTTATTACATTATTGATGGTTATTTAAGAAGAACCAAATGCTTCACAAAGGAGAAAATATAGGCAGTTCAACAACAAACACATTCTTTTCATTTTTTTATGCACTCTTCCTAAGTTTACATACATATTCATATGGGAAACACTATCTAAACGCTATGCCACTATGAAAAGCTTCTATTCTCCTAACTAATGGTTTACATATAACTAGACAGAGATAAGCTTCTTAAAAATTCCTGAAATATAGTCCTACACTTTAAAATTTAGTTAATTGGTGAGGTTCTCTAGATTTTTTAAAATAGAACTTTAATCTATTTCAATTCAACCAATCACTATTAAATCACAACTCTACCCCAATTTTAACACTAGGTACTGGAGACAGACATAGCCAAGGTTCATTTCTGGAGAGCCTCATCATCTTTGAGAACAGACTTAAAAATCATTATTTTGAATGGTGAGAATTACAGTAGAGGTTTAAGTATTTAAATAGGAGTTAAAATTTAGTTATTTAAAAAACTTAAGGGTGTGTATTGAACTTTGGGGAGGCATCATTATAAAAAAGCCTTATAAGCAAAAGCACTTTACACAATTGAAGGATCTTAAGTGCTCACCAAGCATAAAAAATAAAGAGGAGTGCATTCCATAAAGTAAAACATCTGTCAGAAGCATGGGTATTATGCATGAGTACAGAATGCATGTGGAAGAGAAAATAAGGCCAAAAAAGTCCATCAGGTCAGGATCACAAAGGGTATTTTATGCCAACAAGGTTTACAAATGTTGTAATCTCAACCAGAGTTATAAACTCAAAGGCCCAGAAGAAGTCAAGCAGATTAAATAACAGAATGAAGTGGCTAGCTCTGGACCATAAGGAGTGGTAGAGACTGTGGAAAATTAAAGAGTTCACACCATGTTCAGGAAAAGCAGCCCTATTTATTTAGTTCTAACTCATGGTCACCAAGAAGAAATGTAGTCCGAAAGTTATTAGATCTTCCAATTTTTCGGAAGAATGTGGAAATATTTCAATGTGAAAATCCCCTGAATT
Source organism: Phacochoerus africanus (assembly GCF_016906955.1). NCBI lineage: Eukaryota > Metazoa > Chordata > Mammalia > Artiodactyla > Suidae > Phacochoerus > Phacochoerus africanus. The sequence goes on from NC_062547.1 coordinate 38,315,643, forward strand.
TGAATAAACAGATCTATAGGCAGCTATATATGGTCCCCAGTTTACAATCTCAGTGTTCATAATGGGGGTAATAAAATTTTTGTAACATTTTAAACTAAGAAGTAACTCAATGATATGTGTACTTCGGAAAAGTAACTAGGTAATTTCTTGTCAAATGTGGATTGAAGGCATGAGTAAAAAAATTTTTTTGATAATTCTACAGAGGTAAAAAACTGTAATTTCTTTTTTTTCTGCCACTTCCACCTTAGAACACCTCTAAATCATCACTAGAATGGAAGGAAGACAAATTTATCCCGTAAATATGAAAGATTTCTTAGAGAAAGGAGTGTGACAGCCCCTCAGAGTCTCAACAAAATTGGCAGTAATTGTTAATTATTAATTAATTATACAAGTGCAAACAAATTGTTGATAATTTAAAAATGTTTTGGAGAGTGTATGTCAGTTTTCTGTGTCCGTTCCACAGTCAAGAAATTACCCTAAGGAAATAGAAGGAAAACTCTTTTAATATGTATCTTGAATTTTTCCTTTCCAACATTTTACACAATAATTTATGATTATTGGCATCAAATCTTGAGTTCACAAGGTCACTGATTCTAATATTTTTGTTAAAATTACTTTTTTAGTACCCACCTGTAAAATATCCAATAAAGAAAAGCATTTTCAAAAGTCCAATGATTATCTTATGGATGGATTCCAGGAAAATCAATTTACTTTAGTGGCTGATTTCTAATCACTTTTTGAGGACTTTCTTTTTTCTTTTCTTTTTTTGTAACTCCACTGAACTGCAGATACGGGGCACACTGTAAATGCCCATCAACTGACTGGTGATATCTTCCTAGGTGCTCAGTAGGTTTGAAACATGGGGATGTTAAACATTTAGTAATTCAAAGAGGAAAGGTTTAAGCCTTGAGACTGCAAATGGCTAGTAATAAGGCAGTGGATCTTTAACCTTTTGGAATCTCAGATCTATCATTTGTAACTTATGAGGATTAAATAAGTTTTTTGGAAAGTACCTAATACCAATTCTAGAACATAGCTTATCTCCAATTAATGTTACTTTTTTTCAAATGCACGTCTACTTTCAGTCTATTTACAAGGAATACCCTGATGAGAGTTGAAAAACAGTTGCATCATCACATCTGTATTTACTATAATAGGTCCACAAGTACATAGGAAAAAATATGAAAAGAGATGATGTATATTTGTACAGTCATTCAACTATAATTTGTTTTTATCCATCCTCTAATTATACTGTACATTCATCTTTGTTCTCCACACCTTAAACACAGTGAACTTTTCAGAAGGCAAATCTAATTTCCCAATGCTTTTTAGGGTAAAGACAAATCTCCTTATAATATGGCTTCTACCGTTTGTATTAATCTGTCTCCTACTTAACTGCCCTAGTACCATGACCCCTGACCTGCTCTTGCAGCCATACTAACTTCTGTTCCAACTGCTGTATCCATGCTTTGCTCCCTCCTACCACACAATTCTCACACAGAACTATTCCCTCTGCCCTTCCCATACCTCTCTGCCCCATCACCTTCCAATCCCAGGTGACAGACCACTTACCTAAAATACCACCCCTCAATGCTTCCTTATCATTGCTTAAAACCTGCAGTGTTCACATAGTCCTGCTGCCATGTTCCTATGTGAAACTGACTGATTAGCAACTCTCTCCCTCCAGGTGGTTAGTTCTATGAGGAAGGGAAGAGTGTCTGGTTTTGTTCATCATTTTATCCCCAGCAGCCCACGATACCTGGCAAAGAAAATTTATGGAATATTTGTTGACTAAATACAAATCTGAGTGTAGCTAAATCATACGTTATATCCAGCGAGGGGCAGCAGAATGGAGTAGTTACAAGTACAAACTTTGGAGCTAGACTGCCTGGGTATGAATCCCAGATCCTGACTTAACAGTTGTGTGACTTTAGGCAAGTAAATCAACTTCACCTGTGAAATGACATCATAATAGCCTATATCATGGGATTTCTGTGAGGGATATATGAATTTCTAAAGAAAGTTCCTAAATGCAGTAAGTGCCTGACATAGTAAGGTATAAAAGTGTTTGTTTCAAAACTGAAATAAAGGGAAGCTTTTCTTAAAAAAAAAAAAAAAGATATAAAATTCAGCCTGTGGCTTCAATGATCTGTTGGGGATTTTAATGATGACTGAAACACATGGGCACAGTCTCAAAAATATTCCTCATTTCCACTTCATATCTTGCCATCTGGGATAGCCATTAAGTTATTATAGTTCTTCCCTAAGCAGAACTTCCTTCTTTTAGTCTTATTCCCCTCATCATTATAGTTTTTCACACTTCAAAAAATAAAGATTTGATTCTTCCCTCACCTCTTCCTACTATGGCCAATAAGTTACCCACACAGCTCACTGTTATTTTCTAATAAATATGTGTTCAAATACCCTGCCCCTCTTAACATAGTGTTGACGCTTCCTCTAAATCCTTTCACCTCTCATGTATGAACAAATGCAGAAATTCCACAAAAGATTCTTCCTATTTTTAGCTTCGGATTTTTCTAACATGATCTGTACATCATCATCATATTAATCTTTCTAAATATATTGCTTTTAGTCCTGGTTCCTGCTTGTAAAACAAAATTCAAATGCTTAAGCCTTGCAGTATGAGGCTCATCAACTTAATAAGTCTGTATACCAAGTTCTCTTCACATCAATCAAGGTGGTCTATTCACTATCCCTGGAATATGCTTATGTTTCCAACTTCAATATTTGGTTCATTAATCATGAATTTATATTGTATTTGCTATTTCTTTCTTTCCATATATTTGCACTAATTCTGGATGATTCAAATTCCACTTATTCCATGGAAACTTCTCTGAGCACTCTTGACAAACTGACATTCTTCTTGAACCTCTACAGAATCTACTATCTATATCGGCAGATGTCAGTGTTCAAAAAAAAAAGTTTCAATTGCTTAAGAGTTAAGTCAACATATATTTGTGATTTTAAAAAAAGTATTGATCTAATAGTTTAAAATTGAACAGTTTAAAATATTTTAAGGACTATGGCAATTAAGGCATATTCAGGTTAACTCTAGAACATATTAAGGCATATTCTAGGTTAACCTTCTGCTCATTTGCTTATATTTTTCTTGAGCAGAAATGAAAGAATGGGTGTGATGGGAGCCCACAGCACCTCTAATCCTTGGGAACCTATGAGGGTATACTGCATGTGCGTGTAGGAACCCATGATCTTTATTCAATGTGACTCTTCCCTTGCCTTTTCAATTATAAAATAAAGCACCATCATCCACCCATTTCTTAATGCACAAGAAATCCTGGACCAGTCTCCCTTATTCTTTCTACCTAATTCATCACCAGATACTGCCAAGCCTGCCAAGTGTGTATCCCAAAACCATCTACCTCTTTCCTATACTACAGCTACCATCCTAGGCTAAATGGTTATGATCTCTCACCTGGCCTGGGTAATATCTTCCTAAATGTGTCCTCAGTTTTGTTTTCAACTCTCTTAGTCTATTCTCCACACGGCTCTTTTTTAACAGAATTGTATCATGCTCCTATTTAAAACACTTCAATGGTATAATGTTGTTCTTCAAATACATAACAACATCCAACAACACAGCTTTGGTCTCATCCCTTGATGATTCAGTATTATGTTCTAGTATCCAGACACTCATTTTCCTGAGTTTCTCAAAACCAACATGCTCTCCACATTTGAGGGCTTTCATGTGTACTATTTTCTGTATTCAAACTACTTGATATTCCCTCTCTGCCTGGCTAATTCCCTTTCCTGCTTCAGAATAATAGCAAAATTTTTCTATATGACTAAGTCAGCTCTTCTTACTTGCTCATGCACTCAGACATTCCCAGACTTATACAAAACACAACTGTGACTCACTATTGGCTTAATTATTAACTTAAAGTTATTCAGCCTTCCCTACTACTACTCTGTCTTGCATTTTCTAAGTACAAAAATTAATAAACATTTGTTGAATAACTGACAAAATTTCATTAATGTAATAGATGTTATGGTGATACAAAGTTTGAGACCCACTGGTATATATCATTTATTGAGCACTTACTATTGATACCTGTATATGTTCATATTTTATTTTCTTAACTAGACTGTAAGCCCTTTGAGAGGAAACAGTAATGCTTTACTCTTTTTCTTTTTAGTTATCAGCATCTTGAACACAGTTACCACCCGATAATTTTCCATTTGTTGAAAAATCTAAAAGAGCATCCTTAAAAGACACTTGAAAGAGGGGGTTTAAGGAAAGGCCTCCAGCAAGAGATGACATGTGAACAGAGATCTAAAGGGAGTGAGGGGCAAGTTATACACACATGTAAGGAAAAGAGTACCCTAAGAAGATAACAAAGCAAATGCGAAGGCCCTGTAGTGGATAAAACCTGCATATCGGCTTCAAAGCACAGCAAGGAAACTAGTACGACTGCAGCAAGGTAGGGTGAAAGGAAAGTTATAAGAAATTACATTAGATAGACAGCTGGGGAACAGAGCACAGAGTGACTGATGACTGGTATATAGAGATTTTTGGCTTTTACTCTAAGTAAGTCAAGGTGCTACTGGAGAATTTTGAATTAAGAGTTGAAATGATATGACTTAAGTTGTAAATTATTTGATAATTTAATCCATGTAAAAAGCTGTACTTAGTAAATGTTTGTTCATTATCATATCACTTGGTAGTAACTTAGTCTGGAAAAAAAAAGATCAGATATCTACTTTTCAATCTTTTTCCTCCCTTTGGCCATACTGCGGCCATATGGAAGTTTCTCGGCCAGGGAAAGAACCTGCATCACAGCAGCAATCCAAGCCGCTGCAGGGACAATACCCGGTCCTTAACACACTATGCCACAAGAAAACACCTACTTTTCAATCTTTAAACAATGCTTAAAGGTAGCAAATATGACAACGTGGAACAAAATATGATGTGGTTCCTTTTTTATAATTATACAAATACCTTATATACATTGCACGCACATTTATTTTATAGGTAAAAATATAAAGATTAATCTCTTCTGCCCTAATCCTTTCTCTGTACTTTGTTTAAAATCTTTACTCTGAGTTTTACATACTGTGGACAATATTCCTCACTAGGTTGTGATCATCCAGAGCAAGAGTTCCAGGTCTGGAAAGAGCATGAACTTGAGAGGAGGAAAAAATTATCTTTATTTTTACTCAACTCTGACTGACTTCTAATATTCCCTTATTATGAATGTAATAAAACTATCATTGCTTTCTCACCACCAGAAATCACAGATGTTTTAAATTTACATCACAAACATTGCAGATATCTGGAAATACTTGCTTTACTTTCTCCTGTACTTTATAGTATTTGTAAGAACCCATGGCACATTAATAAAAGTAAGCAGGGGAGTTCCCGTCGTGGCGCAGTGGTTAACGAATCCGACTAGGAACCATGAGGTTGCGGGTTCGGTCCCTGCCCTTGCTCAGTGGGTTAACGATCCGGCGTTGCCGTGAGCTGTGGTGTAGGTTGCAGACGTGGCTCGGATCCCGCGTTGCTGTGGCTCTGGCGTAGGCCGGTGGCTACAGCTCCGATTCAACCCCTAGCCTGGGAACCTCCATATGCCACGGGAGCGGCCCAAGAAATAGCAACAACAACAACAACAACAACAATTACAACAACAACAAAAGACAAAAAAAAATTAAAAATGAAAATAAAAATAAGCAAAATATTATTTATTTTTAATTTATGCTTTAATATTTATTTTTAATATTATAGTAACTATGTTTCAATATAACTGATTACTTTTGTCTTTATAGGGCTATATGTTTAATGTGTTATAAAATATTACTATGAGAAAGAATCCACAGGCTTCAGCTAATTGCTATTGGGGGTACTGCTCAGAAACAATTAAATATTCCTGATCTAGAAGGAAAGTATTCACCTTCATGTCCTTCATAACAACTAGTATAAAACAGACTCTCAAAGAGATTTTCTGAACTTATTCACAATATAGTTGGTTGACCTCCTCAAGATTTCTTTCTTTCTTTTCACTTCAAAGGTTTAATTCTTTTTAACAATGATTGATTGAGCTAATTTTTTTTAAATTGTGGTTCCAAGCTACACAAATTGCTACATTATTTCTTACATGGAGCAGTGAAATTAGGAAGGCATCCATTAGACAAGCAGGCTACACTGGTGTGAAATTAGACATGACTAGCAAAGTAATATAAACACTGAATACATACTGGGCAGCTTCATGCATGATATGTAATGCATTTTCAAACTGCTAAGTGAAACAATAGAAGGCATTCATGCAGTCCCTAAAAGATTAAGATACAGTTGAAAAGCTCTATATACTGTAAACTCAGTTACCTCATCTAAAAACATTATGCCATTAGCCTGTAATGTACCAGTACCACATACCCTAGACCACACACACACCGATATGGTAAGTACTTATATTTTAAATCACCTAGCAATCTCCAGACATTTTTAAATTAAAAAGGAACTATTTCCCCTTGATTTTCAGTCCCTTGAAAAAGGCTCTGGTTATAAGACCTGTGAATGTTCTCCATTAAGAAATGGCATGCATAATAATTATTGATTTGTTGAAATGACCCGACTTTCTCCAAAGCATTTAGTAACAGTTCATTTTAAAATAATTAATTTTCTATTTTCCATATGGTGAGAGTAACTTTTCTTGACATAATATTCTATATCCATAGTGCTCTGAAACAGCAGTGACCACAATTAGTGCTCTCAAGTATCATGAAAACAGTTCCCCAATTACACTCCTTTTACAGTCTTGTCTTGCCCATGTGCCTGCATGTGGTTAAATGCAGGATGTGAGCGTGTAAGTGGAAGAGATGATGTCATGGTGGAAAAATTCGATCAGGTTTGCTTTTATGCTCAGAGGGCAAAGTTCTGCTGGTGCTATAAAATTATGTAAATGAAAAGTGTGTGTGTGTGTGTGTGTGTGTGTGAGTTCTTCTAATCCAGAATTTAATTATTTTCTTCCTCTCTGGAATTTCAACTCAACATGTTTTATGTTTAGTCTTTTGCTTTATATGTCTTTAATGCGCCATTATTTACACTACTAAACAAGAGCTCACAGTTTGATCTTTTGAAAGGTAAGAACTGAACAGTTTTGAAGGAGAGTTCTATATCAGCGGATCCACAGGAACTTGTAGCCTCTGAAACTTGGCAAATGTCTAGGTTAAATGCTGCCACCTGGCCTTTCTCCGTCTTTCCCTTGTTCTGGAATGTGGGGATTCTTAGCAGAGCACTCGAATTGGGCTAGAAATACTCTCTCTCACATCTCTTAGCACAAAGAGCTCATCAGAAGTTAACTCCAATGCAAAAAGAACATTAGAACTTGGGAAAATAATGACTTGCTATTGCTCATATAAAAAGGTCATCAGCTACCGGTCCATAACAAATACAAAAGAAGCTAAACACAATAATAATAGATTATATTTTACTCTCTAGTAATTTGAAAGGAATTCTGAAATAATTCTGTTTCTTGTCATTGGCTTCTTTTACATAAAAAGAAAGCCATCTCAAACACTAGTGCCTGTCACGAAGGTTAACTCCATGCTTTGTACATACATGGTTATTTTCCATTTGACTAGGATTTATACACTTGTCCAAATAATTATAAATATGTAAAGCCAAAATAGAGTTCAACTTATAATTCCACCTATAGATAAATAATTGAACAAACTTTATACTGTCTTCAGTAATTTTCCCAAAGAATTTCAGCCTGCCTTCTTAGACACTGGCTTTCTTTACCACCTACCAAAAGAATTATACAGCAAGAGGGAGACTGGCAATTATTTTATGATTCATTGAGAACAAAGATATGAGAGTAATTTAGATTCTGACTTTGTAGTACTAAAAATATTTTAAAATTTAATAATGTATGGGTACTAGTGATGGTCAAATTAATGTACTGAAATTCACTGAAAAACCATTGCAATGGGCTCATATAAATGCACATTAGGCATTTCAATGTGTGTACTGCCATTCATTTATAAAGCAGGTATTATTACTTTTAATTGTTATACCTTTTGATCTAGAAATTAGATGAGACCTACTCAAAATAATTTTTGTAAAAACTACGTGTACGAAAACTTTTCAGTATATATTTCTACATGTTTTAAGTTCTATTCTAAATTCAGCTACATAATAAAATGCTGCCTTTTTTTCAATCTGCAACTGATTAAAATTCTGTTTTTTCAAATAATTTTGTAAGCCTGATCTGAAAAAATCTATGTGTTACCACATACCTATGTTCTCCCTAATAGAGAGTAAATTCCTTTATTAGACTGTGTCTCTCTTTTGTCATGTTCTTTCTCACCACCAACAAACATGCACATAAACATTCACAGTAAATAATATCACTTGTTCCTAACATACACTCATCAATCATCTATCAAACTTTAAAACGATATATATAGGAGTTCCTATCATGTTGCAGCAGAAACGAATTCGACTAGGAACCATGAGGTAGTGGGTTCCACCCTTGGCCTCACTCAGTGGGTTAAGGATCCAGTGTTGCCGTGAGCTGTGGTGTAAGTCACAGACATGGCTCAGATCTGGCGTTGCTGAGGCTGTGGAGAAGGCTGGCAGCTGTAGCTCCAATTAGACCCCTAGCCTGGGAACCTCCATATGCAGCAGGTGCAGCCCTAAAAAGCAAATAAATAAATAAATAAATAAATAAATAAATAAATAAATAAAATGACATATAAATATGACTTAATTATCATAAACTATAATTCATCATATTCTATATTATTAAAGGTTGTTAAAATGATGAACTTGCTATACTTATGACTTTTTCCTTTGAGTTACCCATTATTTAATAAAATAACACATTTTTGGAGTTCTTGCTGTGGCATAGTGCATTAAGAATCCGACTGCAGAGGCTTGGGTCCTTTGGAGGCACGGTTCAATCCCTGGCCTGGCGCAGCGGGTTGAAGCATCCATAACTGATGCAGCTGCAGCGTACGTCACAACTGTGGCTCAGATTCAATCCCTGGCTTAGGAACTGCCATATGCTGCTGGTGTGGCCATAAAATAAATACATAAAAATAAAATAATACAATGTTTTGAAAGCCAATAGCAGTGTTTATGGCTCATTGTTCCTAAGCACTGGAGTTCTCTGATTCTCTCCTACAGTTTTGCAGAAACTGCAGTTTTACCTTGGTTGTTAAAGAGTGTTTTGATAGCTGACTAATAGAGGCTGAGAAGAAAAAATAGTTCCCATATTCCCATTTCACTTACCAACTATTTTATAAGGATGAAAGAGGCAGTTTTTGAGAAAAAGATGCAAAATAAGAGAAACAAACATGATGATTTCATCTTTATGATTCCTTCAGTAAAACACAACCCTGAATTGCTATCAACAATACCTCATTTCAGGTAAAAGATATCTCTTGGAAACCTATTACATGAAAGGCCCTTACAATTATTCTGCTTCCTAATTCTCAATGAACTACTGTTATCACTCTCCTTATCCGTATTTTGTAGGAACCATGATAAACATTATAAATAGTTCTTGAAAAATAATCCTCAACCTGAATAAAACATTTGGATATTAATATGCTCATTTAAGTCATCGTTTTTTTACCTTTAATAATGCTCTGAAATCAAATAATAATGTATTGTGTGACTATATAACATCTACAATTAACTAAATGACCAGTATTCACTTACTAACTAGTTTAGACCTCCATGGTCTATTGCTTCAGCCAGTCTCTTAGCAGTACTTTTACTGCCCTCGGATCCTTGTTTTTTCCTGCACCAAATTCTACAATCTTCTGTTTTCTTCATCACTTAAAACGTCAACTTTGTTCCATATGATTTTGCACATCAAAGACTTCTGAGCTAAGCAAAACCAGTAGAGGGAGGGATTTCTAATTCGGTAAGAATTAAAGTTTTCAGGATTAAAAATCATCTTATAAAAACATCTGGTTCTACCAGTAAATGTCTGCATTGGTCCATTTAGTCATTCATTCTTTCATTTATTCATCCAAAACATATCTACTGAGCACCTATAGGTCCCTATTATGAAGAACTTACATATGAATAAAACAGGAACTATATCCTTAAGGATCTTAGAGTATAGTAAAGGGATAAAGAACAAGACAAGAAAACAACTAAATAGAACAATATGGTGTAGGTGCTCTGACAGATGGGAAACCAGTGCTACCTACAAAGTGTGTAAAGTGTGTAAAATATCACAACAGACATTTTTACTCTTCCAGGCTATCTCTTCCTTTCCTTTGGGAAACAATCTCTCTCTCATTTTGTCTGAACAGAAGTCCATCAAGACAAGACCATGACCTGATCAGAGAACTGTTGATCAAACTAAGATTCTTTCTTGCTGCAATTTAAATCTTGAAAGGAATAATAAATGTAATAGCTAAATGTTAATGAGCATGAATCATATGTACTAGATACTGCTCCAAGCTTATGTATGTTAATTTACTCAGTCTTCATAACAACTTGATAAAGGAGATAATATTATCTACAGGTTAGAAATGAGAAAATTAAGGCACAGAGAAATTAAATAATTTTCCCAAGCTAGTAAATGGCAGTATTGAGATTTAAACTTAGGAAGTCTGGCAGCTGAGTCCACACTTAACCATTTCTGTTTAGCTGTCCACTCTAACAATGTTTAAAATGATTAATTCTGACAGTGGTACTCTGAAATGACTGTACATGTATTTATGCTCTATAACCTTTGGAAATGGTATTGTCCTGGACCAAACTATAAAAAGTGTATGGTTAACCCGGACATTCCTAGAACCATCACTCTGTCCTTAGAAGTCTCAACTAGCTATACCCAGGACTGGCAACCTCCACCAGGTTATTAAAATACTGTGGCCTGGATCAGGATGGATGAAGATACATCTCAAAGCAAGACTCCTGGTCAACAAAGGACCTCCTTCATGGCCAACTAGTTATATGGCCTCAACATATATTTATAACCTTGATTGTCACTCAGTGTATTATGATAGGGCTTTTCTCTATTTATGTAATAGACTTTGAGGGTTTTAGTCTGATGACAACAGGACACGATTAATTTGGGAAGAATTAATTAACTCCACTGCATTAACTAGAATGCATAGACATCCATAGATGATACTGAAAAGTCAGCTAGATTTGCTGATACAGGCACAGATGCAATGCCAGCCTATACTAAATGGTACTAAAAGGCGAAACACCACATGGTACAATATAGAGAAAGGAATTCAAAAACAGAGAAGAAATGTTGCATGTAGTGTATAATGCATATGTCACCTAAGCACACTTTTGACTATGTTACTCAGTGGGGCCCAAAGAGGTTCTGGTTTTCACTAAAATGTAAGAATAGGTTGTGAGAAAGTTCCAGAATTTTTTAACATGAATTTTCTCTTCAGAATGAGAATGCTAATGGATTGAACAGGAGTCCCCTCATTTTAATGTAGAGATCTTCAGTGTGGCAGGAATACATGGTGGCACTTCATTTCCATAGGCAAGGTGGATATGGCTGCCACAATACAAAGGCTAATCAAACCTCTTAGAATGACCTGCCCCATAGGAGATCTGACTGTGGTTTATTAATCATGGGACCTTAAGGTGTAAATTGAAAGCCAACTCCCTAAGTTTCTGATTTCTATAACAAAGACAACAACAAAATGACAGTCTTTTTTCTTTTCTTTTTCTTTTTTTTTTTTTTAGTGTTTTTGCCTTTCCTAGGGCCACTATCATGGCATATGGAGATTCCCAGGCTAGGGGTCCAATCGGAGCTGTAGCCACTGACCTACACCAGAGCCACAGCAAAGAGGGATCCGAGCCGCATCTGCAACCTACATCACAGCTCACGGCAACGCCAGATCCTTAACACACTGAGCAAGGCCAGGGATCGAACCCGAAACCTCATGGTTCCTAGTTGGATATGTTAACCACTGCGCCACAACAGGAACTCCCAAAACGACAGTCTTTTTTCTGATGATGCAATTCCCAGACTACAGCCAGTTTATAGACACAGAGCCTAGTGAATGAAAGGAGTGCTGATCTCAAGTCTTAACTATAAAGCTTCCCTCTAATTCTCAGAGTGACTTCAACTACTGATTACTATGATTAGGCAAAAGGAAATGACACGTAAGGATCAAATGCTACAGATGGATATTTGACCTAAGTTCATTTTATGCGATGACTCTTGTAAGACTCTGCAAGCTTTTGGACATATCAGAGTTTAATTTTGTATTCTTTCCTGAATATATATTTGGCATGGATATTCTCAGAAACTGTCAGAATTCTTATTCCCTGATACATGGAATACATACATATTTGATAGAAGAATAAAATAATATCACACTTTTAAAACAATTAGATATTCACACTACTAATGATGACTCAGTGCAAAGGAAGTGATTTCCATCACATCTCCATTCAATTCAAGCCAATATATAAGATAAATGGGACACAAAGAACAGAGGGGAAATTATAATGAAGCAACAGCTTTAATCATAATTGTTGTTCCAGATACAGTCTTTTCACTGAAGTACATTAATAAAGATCCTGGTACTTGGCATGCATGTACTGATATGGAAAACGTAATTTTCTTAATCCTGACAAACAGAAAACTCCAGAAGCAGTTTACATACACTAGACAAAAATAACAGAACACTTTTACTATCCTGCACTTCCGCTCTAGCTCTGCGACATAACTGATAGGGATCATGGAGATTTCAACATCCCACAAGCTATCAAACCCTTCTATATCATGATATTTGGTGATTTGATATTGAAGTGCAGGAATAATAGGCAAACTAGATGACTTCATAAAAATACATGCATTCCGGAGGGTGTAAGATAAATCCCGTGAGAATCCAGGAAGGGCGTTTTGTCAACTAAATAAATTTTCTGGGCCCAGGAGTAGAGGCCATGTAGGAACACTGCCATTTTTGTAAAAGACATCATGCCAGTTTCTAGCGTGCTGTGGTTTTTTGATGGAGGTTGAATTTCTGTCTTGGGGTACTAATGACCATGAAAATGAACTGTCTATAATGAACTTAGTGCCAGATAATCAACTTGGCCATAGTTTTGAGCTGTGCCCATTAATACTGTACTGTGGAATAGAAGTGTCACATTGGAATTAGTGCAATTAGGCCTGAAGATCAAGATAAATTCCATAAGCACATCGTTCACTCTCTATCGTGCCCACCCCTTATCATGCACACCTTTTCACACTGCTTTCTTTTTTCAGTCTGTACATACAGTCCATATCAAGTCCTCTATGACATGGTGACTATGTGTGAAAAGAAGTCAAGAACTTTGTCAATCATGCTGCGTGATACATAAACATTTACTGCTATGGCAGTTAAGCACCATTTAGCCCACCCTGTAAGATGATATAGAACGGAAAATCTCCTCATGATAAAAACATTAAGCACAGCATCTCATTGTCTCTGAGCTAGAGATAAAAAATATTTGCCAGACTGTCAGGGACTTAGTGAAACGTGGACAAGAGAATTTAGTACTATACTGGGAAATAATTTACTTTAATATATTGAAATTGCGAAGACATTTATATTTATTTGATTCCAAGGAATTGGACTTTATCACTAACGTTCCCATTTTTTTCTTTTTTCCTCAATCCCAGGCAGCAAAATAATCTATCAAAAAAATCATTTATTGGAGTTCTTCTTGTGGCTCAGTGGATTAAGAACCAACATAGTGTCCATGAGGATGCGGGTTTGATCCCTAGCCTCACTCAGTGGTTTAAAGATATGGCATTGCTGCAAGCTGCAGCATAGGTTGCAGATGCAGATGGGATCCAGTATTGCCATCACTGTGGTGCAGGCTGCAGCTGCAGCTCAGATTCTACCCCTAGCCCAGGAACTTCCAAACGCCACAGGTACAGCCAGAAAAAAGAAAAAAACTCATTTATTTCCATATCATTCCACCTATATTCCCTTCCTCTCACCATGATTCACTTTTGGTTTAATTCTAGAAATACATTTACATTTCAAAATCACAGATTTCTTAAAGAATATCTAATTATTTTAGTCATATAGCTAGAAATGGGTGCTTGTAGATTAATCACAGATGAGACTTTCTTTTCAAGAAAAACCTTTTTATCACATCTACCATATTTTCTTGTTCCATTACAGACATCAGCAGTACATGGAAATTTCTGGATTTCTCTGAATTCGATCTTTATTTTCTTTTAATTCAATCTTGATAAGACATTCTCTAAACAAAATGCACTATTGATTTTTGTGGGGAAAAACTCTAATCTTTATGTCTTACTTAATTCCCGGATGGTACAACATCCTGAGGTATTGTTATCTTGCAGCTCAGAGAACTAGGTATTCTTGATGGGCAAGCGTGCCACGGGCATTCTATCCGACTAGGATGTTCTTTCCCGCGAACAACGGCTAGCTTCAACCTTTAAACGGTGAGTGTTCAGTTCCTTCCTTGGAGCATAATGTAGCATTCTACTAAGTAACAAAACTTCTTTTTTTTTTTTTCTTCTTTTCCCTTCATGTGCTTCAAACCTGATCTAACCACCCAGGTCTCTTTGAAGTCAAAGGAAGCTCTGAATCCAGGGAATCTCTGATGTCTGGGGTAGAGATGATTAAGATAGATGAGACGAATGGAAAGGAATGTTAGGAGAAAAAAAAGAGGTTGACGCCTTTGAGTTTTTTTGCACCACGTTGCTGCCCCAGTGGTTGACAAAATCATGTACACAAATCAGCAAGTCATGACTGGGAAAAACAATAAGAAGAGCTTCCTGCAAATGAACACTCTAGGCCAGTTCATCAAAATTCACAAATCATTATGGCAATTATTTTTTCTTGATTAGAGACACTAAGTTGAGTCAGGTAACTAAGGGTCAAGAGACATAAAATCTAACCTTGGTCTTACCACTCTTTTGATTTTCTCATCCCAATATGACAGTGGAAAGATTAATTTTTGTTTAGATTTTTGCCATTAAAGTTCCTCAGTTTGGGGAATATTAATATTTATATTTATAATGGGAGTTCCCGTCGTGGCACAGTGGTTAACGAATCCGACTAGGAACCATGAGGTTGCGGGTTCGATCCCTGCCCTTGCTCAGTGGGTTAAGGATCCGACGTTGCCGTGAGCTGTGGTGTAGGTTGCAGACGCGGCTCGGATCCCGCGTTGCTGTGGCTCTGGCGTAGGCCAGTGGCTACAGCTCCGATTCGACCCCTAGCCTGGGAACCTCCATATGCCGCGGGAGCGGCCCAAAGAAATAGCAAAAAGACAAAAAAAAAAAAACAAAAAAACAAAAAACTATATTTATAATGAATTGATCATATTATGGTACATATAAAAAAATCAAAATCAAAGATGTTAAATGGCTACACGTCAAAGTTTCTGTCCAACTACAGCCTAATTCTGTGAAATCTCTGCATTGCAAAGGCTAAGATTAACTACTTATGGCTAAAAACATAGAAAGGCTATTTAAAAAAAATTGATCTATTAGAGTTCTCCTGTGGCACAGCGGGTTAAGGATCCAGTGCTGTCACTGCAGTGGCTTGGGTCACTGCTGTGGCGTGGGTTTGATCCTTGGCCCAGGAACTTCTATATGCTGTAGGCACAGCCAAAAAAAATTTTTTTGATCTGTTGATGCTTAGAAAGAATCACAGGATATAATTTACTTTCATTTAGAGCATTTTATCAAGACAGAATAAGATATAAGCCATGAATTTACTACTAAAATATTAAATATGTAAACTAACGTATTTATTAAATCTACTTGCAAATATAATAGTGTTTAAATCACTCTTAACATAGACATACTTCACACATACCACACATAACTTACTTGCTCTAATGTGTTTACACAGCTGTAAAATCCCCAAATTAACTATCAATCAGGAAAAGTAAAAATATTGCTATGAGAACAAGAATGTGAGACTGAAGCTGCTGGGAGAAAATTACAAAAGACTTGCTATAAAATGACTTTAGATAAGATCGAGTTTGTTGCTGATTTTTTAAGAAGTAAAATTCTGTTTTAACATCTCTCTGAACATAAAAGTTTTGCTAATTCAGCAAAGGAACTGATCAACTCATCTATCTTCACCACTATTGTCCCTAAATTTCAAAATGTCAAAGTGGAAAATAATTACACACACATGTAAGCAGACATAATATCATAAACTTATGTTATAACCTTCAATTTGAAAGTCTCCTTTTTTCCTAAGGGAAATATTTTATGCAAATGTAATTACCAGGGGTTTAGTAAATCTATTCTGGTTTAAATTTAGATTTAATAATAACAAAATGTTGTAGAATCTCATATAACAACTAATTCTGTTTATCAACAATGATGGATTGAAAACTGTAAATCTTAACAAAATTATATTTATGAACAATAATAGCTATAAAGGTATTAGTCATTTGGCTTTCCATCTTTTGAAAACTTCTCATAAAAGGCAAAGAAAAACTAGCTGTCTTTGCATTTTTCATATAGCAAGGCACATGCTATTTGATTTAAGCTGCATTGGAAATAAGTTGTGAAATATATGAATTTTGCCAAGGACACAGAAGGTGATTCAGTCAAGGGTAATTGTGTCAACTTCCAACTCAGAGTAAATTTGATGTTTTGAGCACTGAAAGTTAGGTCATAATGGGCATTTTTAAAGTTACACTTGTTTAGTAATGACAGTTGAGTTTTTATATTAAAATGTATTTATCAAAATAAGAATAAATTTGAGCATTGCATTCAATTAAACAAATGGCTGAGGGTCAAAGAAGTATTTTAAGTTTAATAAAAGCTTGCCATAGTTTTTACTCACTTTGGAAGGAAAATTTCCTTTGTTTCTATGTTTTATAGTTTCATTATAAAAATGATATAATTTGAAATAAATGTTTCAAAGGAAATAGCTAGCAAAATTCTGACCCATACCTCTTCTAAATATTACATATCATTAAGGAAATTTGAGCTAAATATATTTGCATGTAGTAGCTATCACACGAACTATGAACTTTTATAAAATACTTGTTTTTCTTCCGGTTTCCTCTAGTTTATCTAAAATTCTCATCAGGATCTCTTAACTCTCTCAAATAGGGAAGAAAGGTAGTATTTATCAAGAGCCTTTTTTTCTGTAATGCTCTCTGACAGGCATATATGATTATTAATCTACTTTACAGACAAAGAAACTAAGACTCAGACACAGCACTTAATAAGTAATAAAACTAGAGCCCAAGCAAAATGCGTTTAACGTCAAAGCCTTTAAGCAATAGAATAATGCTTTGGGGGCTGTCTTATGCTTGACAGTCTTATAATTCTATTTGGGGATCTTAGCTTTCATTTTCAAAAGCAAAAATTTACAAACAAAACCAGATATTGTACCTTTCCAGAGTTGTTTATTTTTTGTTACCTGCAAGGATTCAAGATCTCAAAATAGAGGCAATGAGCTCTCTTTCCTGAACAATAAATAATACAAATAGAGGTTGAAGGACCTATACAATGTTAAGATAATGCTTTCAAAAGAGTCTGGGTAAAACACTTTTTTCCCCTCTGTTAATTATTTTGGAGTGAACTTTCTTTACAAACTGTCCTCCTACTGTGCATTATGTCTTCTCATTAGTAACCTGAGGTAGAGGCCAGTCACATTACAATGGAAGCCACCGCAGAAAAAGAATTTCTGAATAGTCCTAACATTGAATATGATCTTTCATAAATAATATCTTTGTGTCTGAGCTACACAAAATGAGAGAGCACTAGATCTGTAAAGAGGGCATCTATGTCAAGTTACTTACTTGACATAGTCATATCTATGCTCAGTTACTTACTGCTAGGTGATCTTTCACAAACCGCTTATGCTGCATCTACGTGCAGGGAAAAAAAAAGTGAACTCAGTGTTTCTCAAACTTTGCCATACATAAGAATCACCTGAAGAGGTTTTTAGAAATCCCAATCCCCGGGTCATTCTCCATTAAATCAGAATGTTCAGGTATAGGAGCCAGTCCCCAGGAGTTTTTAAAGATCTTTAGGTGATTCCTATGGACAGCAAGATTTGGGAGCCACTGAATTAATTAACACTTTCACAGAGCTGCTTTTAAGATGAAAAAAAAAAAATGGAGGGGCTTTGTATAATATATAGTACTTTACAGAGCAACATAAAATATTATCCTCAAACTTACTACAATGTTGTAAAAAGAAATACATTGTTTTAGGGAGCTTGATCTTTAGTTTGGATTTCAGTTCAGTAATCATAATGAAACTTTACATAAATAATCAGTTTTACTGTTTTTGCCAGAGTTGCAGAAAGTTTAATAGTTGTTTTATTTTTACTATAAACTTTAACATTATTTTGACCTCATTTTTTCTTACCTCTTTTCCGTCTCTATTTAAAATTAAGAAAAGTGTTGTCTACAGAGTTCCCACTGTGGCTCAGAGGTAAAGAACCTGACTCGTATCCATGAGGATGAGGGCTCAACCCCTGGCCCCCCTCAGTGGGTTCAGGATCTTGCACTGGTGTGGCTGTGGTATAGGTGAGCAGCTGCAGCTCTGACTGAACCCCTAGCCTGGAAACTTCCATATGCCACAGGTTCGGCCCTAAAAAGCAAAAAAAAAAACAAGCGTCATCTACCTTGTTCCTTTCAAAAAATATGAAACACCACACTATAAATTTTTTTAATAACCAGGAAAATATTAGAACAGTGGGAAGAAAAGAAATATGAGCAAAAAGAAAGAAAAGAATTTGTCCAAAGTTACTTAGTTCGATTTACTCTTACTCTTTTAATTTATTTTAATTTTATTTATTTTAATTTTTTTGTCTCTTTCCAGGGCTGCACCCAAGGCATATGGAGGTTCCCAGGCTAGGGGTCGAATCAGAGCTGTAGCCACTGGCCTACGCCACAGCCACAGCAACACAGGATCCGATCTGTGTCTGCAACCTACACCACAGCTCATGGCAATGCCGGATCCTTAACCCACTGAGCAAGGCCAGGGATCGAACACACAACCTCATGGTTCCTAGTCAGATTCGTTAACCACTGAGCTACAACAGGAACTCCTACTCTTACTTAAAATGAGCAAAATTTACACATTCCAAATATTCTGTTCCAGTATTTAGCCATAATAATCTATTTGAAAACAAAGACCTATTCAATAAATCTTTCTTGCCCAGATTTTGTTCATCACTGATGACATAAGTTATTTCTCTGGTAGATTTTTAACCAATATGTCAGATTCAACAAGTTTATACACAGTATTTGTATACCATCAATTTCGATAACCTCGTATTTAATTAGACTTACCAAAAGGATTATATGATTTATATAATTAAGTGCAAATAACGTCACCTAATTAAAAAGCACTCTCTGTGTTTTGTTGTGAATAGAGGCATTAATACTTCTATTTACAACAAAATCCTCAATTAAACTCAATTCATAGGCAACTACAAATGTAATCTACAACCTGGCAGTGCAGGATTTTGCCTAGGGATCTTTTACCTTTGCAGGCTTGTTAGCATCCACACTCTCTTTGAATTTCTCCTGCATAGTTTCTGCAAGTTGACAGAGCAAGGCACCATTATCCAATTTCTCCATAAAAGTTTCTGCCGTAATCTCCTTCCCTGAAGTAACAAAAAGAAATATTATAAAAGCATGATTATTCCCCAACCTAAAGGTGACATTCATGCCAACATATTTGATGCAGTTTTTATCACCAAAACTTCAATTCCAGCTGATTTACATATCTGGAATAGGTAATTACTGGAAAGAATGGTTTTCTTCTATTTATTTTTTGCTTTTTTTACAGCCGCCCCTGTGGTATATGGAAGTTCCCCGGGCTGGGGGTCGAATCAGAGCTGCAGCTGCCAGCCTATGCCACAGCCACAGCAATGCCAGATCCAAGCTGTGTCTGTGATCTACACCACAAGGGGAACTCCAGTTTGCTTGGAATTTTATGTTTTCCTTTGGTCCCAAGAATCCCAACAGTCTGTATTTTCACAATAGATTTTCAACTGCTTAGAAGTTTTATTTGACATTAAAAGTGGCAAAAGAGGGAGTTCCCATCGTGGCACAGCGGAAACTAGGAACCATGAGGTTGCGGGTTCCATCCCTGGCCTCACTCAGTGGGTTAAGAATACAGCATTCCTGTGAGCTTTAGTGTAGGTTGCAGACGAGGCTCAAATCCAGTGTTGCTGTGGCTGTGGCGTAGGCTGGCAGCTCTAGCTCCAATTAGAACCCTAGCCTCTGGAACCTCCATATGCTGTGGGTGTGGCCCTAAAAAGCCAAAAAAAAAAGTGGCAAAAGGATGGCCGGGGTGAAAGAGTCCCACTACTCATCAATCAAAGGGAATAAAAAACAACCAGTTAATGAAACTCAAAGAACCAGCTTTCAATGATTATACATTATGGCTCTGAGATTTGTTTGATTCTCATCCTGTGTCTCATTCAATGACTTTGGCCTGCAAGACAAGAGCCTAAAGTGGAACTGGTATTTTATGTTATGTATATACCTTTCATCACAAGAACTCCATAGCTCTCTTTTAATTTACAGTAAAGCCGCAGTACATCAAAAAATTAACCACCACTGGCAATTTTAATAGCATGGACAATGCATAAAGCCACATCTCTAGCTTCCATTGAATTTGTTCTCCTGATTAAGACAATGTAGGTAAAATTAATGCAAGTGATAAACTCTCTATAAGAAAACACAATTTCACTAGCCATTCTTCCCATTCCTGGTGCAGCGCTCAATATGTAGTATTATCATCTCTGCTTTTTTCTCTTTCCTCACAACCACGCATGGCTTCAGTTACTGTTCTTTTTTTTTTTTCTATTTTTTTTCTAGTTACTGTTCTTATCAACATGATTCACAGTTGTCCATCCCTGACATTTTGCTGGTTTAAAGCTCTTCTTTTTCATATGCTCCTAAAGTTATATTTTCTTCCTTCTTTCTTCTTTTATTTTGTAACAGCTTTTGGGGGATGTAATTCACA
Organism: Phacochoerus africanus; assembly: GCF_016906955.1. Lineage (NCBI taxonomy): Eukaryota > Metazoa > Chordata > Mammalia > Artiodactyla > Suidae > Phacochoerus > Phacochoerus africanus. The sequence goes on from NC_062547.1 coordinate 38,336,606, forward strand.
TACCATACAACTCACCCATTTAAAGTGTATAATTCAATGGTTTTTAGTATATTCACATAGCTGTGCAATTATCATCAATGTTAGCACATTTTCTTACCCCTAAAGAAACTCTGTACCCTTTATCACTCATGATTGTTCTAATCCCCCAGCCCTAAAAAAACCATTACTTTCTTTCTTATATGTTCCTCAAAACTCATTTTTCTCAAAGCTCTCTACTTTTCCTGGTTTTATAATTCTCTAAGTTTTAGACTATTTTATTTCCCTGTCTTTTTTTTTTTCTCTTTTTGTCTTTTTGTTGTTGTTGTTGTTGTTGTTGCTATTTCTTGGGCCGCTCCCGCGGCATATGGAGGTTCCCAGGCTAGGGGTTGAATCGGAGCTGTAGCCACCAGCCTACGCCAGAGCCACAGCAACGCGGGATCCGAGCCGTGTCTGCAACCTACACCACAGCTCATGGCAACGCCGGATCTTTAACCCACTGAGCAAGGGCAGGGATCGAACCCACAACCTCATGGTTCCTAGTCGGATTCGTTAACCACTGCGCCACGACGGGAACTCCCTTATTTCCCTGTCTTTATTTTCTACAATTTATTGGTCACAAGTAGAGTCACGCTTCCTTCTCTTTCTAGGGCCATAATCATAACAAAAAATTTCATGATCTGATACTTCAACTCTAGCAATAAGAACTAAGCTAGTCCTTGTAGCCTCAACTTCCCCCTCAATACATATCACAATCACTGGTAAAATTAATATTGTTAAAATACCACCCTCACTTAGTCAATCTTCATCCCTATCTCATGGCCCCTAATTTTCTCCTCTACCTAAGAGATGAAATACATCCACTTTAACCCAATATCCACAGTCTTCTCATATGCCACAAATCCGCCTTTCTACCCTAACATCCTTACACACTGCTGCCAGGTCTGTACTCTGCTTCCTAGTTCCATTAAGAGACCTTTCCATTTCCACTTCCATGCCTTGGATTGGAACTTCCACTTCCATAATCTAGGGATGGCCCCTGTCTGAAACACTCCCCTCACTTCTCTCTGCCAAGACAAGTTCGACATTTCCCTTTAACCAGAAATCTAGAAAGAGATTCTCCCATTTATATAGATTTCTTTTATGAATGGCTCTACTCATGGGTATCACTCACTTTGGCACTCATCATACTACTTCTATTGCTAATAATAGGTTTTATATAAAGTTCCTGTCATCTTCAGTACCCTAGAAACCTCTTCAGGTATATCGTTTTGTGAGTGTTACTACGGAGTTAAGTATAAAGTTATTTATGTAGAAGGCACCTTGTAAACGTGGGCAGAGAACATATGAATTAACAAATGAAGAAAAAACTACTGGAAAATATTTAGAAAATGTTGGCTGTTACTTTTGCACAAAGTAGTTAAGTCAAAGCAAAAAAAAAGAGGTATTTTAAGGTTTTACACTAAGAGTCACAGGAATAACTTTTAAGAAAAATTCATTCAGCTAAAATTCCATAAACACTCAAGATAATTATAAAACAACCGGAACAATAGATAAACTACCATCTTAAACTCACAATATCTAACGTATTTTGATTTTAAGAAACATCTGTTTGAAATTTTTTTTTTTTTTATAGTTTTCAGGAAGGGCAAGTAAGGGAGGAAAAAGAATTACTTTTTTTTAATGTTCTTTTTTCCCTACTGGATAGTTCGCATTGAGCCTTCAGTTCGGATGATGACTTCTGCAGGTGGCAAAACAGCAGTAGTTCTAAGTACTCACCACAGAGGTAGCCTATACAGAACTACTATTATTTCAAAATTGTATGCAGCTCAACTCATTTAAAGAATGAAAGTAATAGTTTCAAGATACAAAAAGCCAGCACAACGGAATTTGTATTATGCATTCACCATGTTGGCCTGCCTTTTCTTTCTTTCTTTCGCATTTTCTAACAATAAGAAAGTTATTTTGCAAATAAGCATAAAATATTAGATGTATTTTTAAAGTGTCAATTAAAAATTTCAAGATAAAGAAGGTAAAATGTATCTAAATTGTTGAATGATTCCTTTATAAAATATTTATAGGATTTTCTACATTTAGAAGAGGTCTCGAGGCTTTCCTATTTGATTAAGCTACATGAAAATTTAAAGATTCTATTCGTAATGTTAAGTGACAAGATGATTACAATAAATTTAAAGTAACTTGTAAATTATAAAAAGAAAAACAGCTTGCATTAAAAAGTCATTAGCAAATTTTACCAAGAGGTATGATTTTTTATGCATTATACCTGAAAAAAATTAGTTATCCTGCTTTTCATGAATACTTGAGGAATTTTGCATTGGACATCTGTACCTAATGAAAAATATATTAGGTGTCAGCTTTCAATTCTATATATTTTATAGCTCCAAAAGGTGGGAGTTTTTTTTTTTTTTTTTTTTTTTGCTAAAACAGACACTATTACATACTTTATAGCTGAAATGTACTGACTTTGAATGAAGGAAAATGCAAGACAGAATTTTTTTAACCTTATATGTAACATATTTTCCATCCAATGATTAAGAATCATAAAATATGCATTTTAAATGTACTGTATAATTGTTAAGAAATCAGCTATATTCCATATATGGGATGATACATTATCATATTCTTTATTGCATTAATTTTACCAAGAGTATATAAAAAACAATATAAAATTGGCTGAATTTAATCATGAAAATCCATCAGAATAGGCTATGAATTACTAATTACAGTTTCTCAAGTAAAAGTTATACAAAGTTAACTCTCTGTTAGTCTGAATCAGATCTTAATGAAAATTGTGTAGCTGGTTTGAGACATTAGGTTACAAATGCTAGAAAGAGCAGGATTATAGTATCATAGAAGCACTTCTTTCCAAAAACCTTCTTTCCACGTTGTTGGTGTATTTAGGGAAAGAAATGGCAATGAATAGATATAATTAGATCATCTTGAAGTCTGACCCACACTGGGTCATAAAGATTATTGACCTGAAGTTTAATCTAAAATAGCCAAGTCTAGAAGTAATATCTTTACTTCCTGGGTTCATAATTGTGGGCTTTGATCTTCATACCATCAACTATCTTTTTCTTTGTAGAAACTTTTCAAAGAATTTTTTGCTAAAGCTCCTTCAAGAAAAACAAAAAAATAACAACAAAAACAAAACAAAACAAAACAAAGAAACAAGCAAGCAACAGCATAGGGCTGAAGATAGTGGTGGTAAGAAATGAGTAACAGTCTATCTGGAAGATTGGAGAATAACTAAGAATGTCATCTGGGTGTGCCATGATATGTAACCTGATTCATTGCAGAAGAAAACTGGTGTACTTTATCTATAAGGGTAATCCAGATATGATCAAACTCTAATCTCCACTGCACCTCCCAATCACAACCTTTTTCTCTAAGTGAAGAACTCAAAGCAACTCATCTGCTACCTTGACTCTAAAATAATTCAATGTTTTGAGATCGAAATTTGAAGATTGTGAGATAGGAGATGATTCATTATACACAAAAACTCAAGATCAGCACCTGCTCCACAGTGATTCAGTGTCTGCCCTGCATTTGTATCAAGAAAACACAGAGCTGGTTCTACTGGAAAAATTGGGTAAAAAACTTAGGGAGTAACTGCTTTGAAAGGTGTCAACTTGTGAACATGAACTTGATTCTCTAATCTTTTGAACTAGCATAAGACACCACCTTTCCTAAGGAATTTTTATTGACTACATCAAGAACATGAGAACTCTGCAGGATAAGTATCTAGTAAAAGGGCCTTAAGAAAAAAGAAAAGAAAGCTATTCTAAACTCATTATTTAGCAGCAACTCCAGTAAATAGATGCTTAGTTTTTTAATGCTAAAATTGGGTTTTCTAGAAATAAATGAAAATATTATATATTGATCATATTAAGCATATAACAAGTGAATTTTCATTTATGTGCATATAGAAAAGTCAGAGAAAGGGACAATCACCATAACATCATTTGTCATAATGCATTTCTAAGTAAAAGTAAAATCAATTCAGTTTAACTTTATTTGTAATAACTCTTAAGATTTACTCAAAGTCCCTGCATATGTCCAAACACATATTCCTACATCCCAAAGCTCTAAAATCTTTAAGAACAATGTCAATTTCTGTGATGCTTAACTACAATCTTCCCTCAAATGTATACCCCCTGTGATTCAAATGGTGTTATTAAACAAATACTAAGTGAAGGTAAAGGAAGACCATCATTTTCAAATGATTAAAGAAATGCAAATTAAAAAACAACTTGAGAACATTTATGATAGTATATTCATGTCAAAGCTAAGCCAACAACAGTCTGTCAATAATCATGAAATTTCTAGAATGTGCTTCATCTATCTGAATGATGGGCAGTTGCTATTACCTGAGACTATTTATTTAGTAACATGCTATTTATTCAAAGTAATAAGTTTTTCTCCAAGATTAATTTGTATAGTCATTTGATGTTCAAATATGTCTTAAGGCCACAGTTTATTTAAAATGGGCCATACCTAGTTCATGAACAAAAATAACAAAGCAGAAAGCCTCAAGTCAAAATGAAATATGTATATTTAATATATAGCAGGGGACAATGGCCAGAGAAATGTTGTATAGGCAAGATTCTTTCTTTTCAGGTTTCTTTTGCTATCTTTTCTGAAAGTTGGTCATAAAACTCCATAGGGCTAGCTATTAGAAAACAAACTTGTTACTACAAGGATATGTGACAAGTCAGTAAATATCACATGATTTTCTCATGAATCATACTGGTTTATTACCCCATAAAGAAATCTCAACTATCATGACCATTTATTGATCTGGACTAGTTAACTTATCACAAGATAGCATCTGATTTCTAATATATAAATTTTAGTTGTCTAAAAATTGGCTATTCCAAATTTGCTACTGCAGCTTTAATTCTATACTTAAGAATCTAGAGTGGCATTTATTATTGCTACTGATTAAGCAAGTATATAGCACGTGAAAATTACAGTATTATGCCTATATATTTGGCATGAATGTAAATTATGAACCAATGAAATAATTTTCCCTATCAAATACTTCTTTTTTCTATTTTAGGGTCACACCCATGGCATATGGAGGATCCCAGGTGAGGGGTCCAATGGAGCTGTAGCCACCAGCCTACACCATAGCCACGGCAATGCCAGATCCAAGCTGCATCTGCTACCTACACCACAGCTCATAGCAACTCCGTATCCTTAAACCACTGAGCGAGGCCAGAGACTGAACCGGCATCCTCATGGATCCTAGTCAGGTTTGTTAGTTGCTGAGCCATGAAGGGAACTCCTCAAATACTTTTTATCTACCAAAAAAATCTAAATATAAATCAAGTGTTCTTTAAGAAATTTCATCTTTCAATTGACGTTTTACATGAAGGATCAGAAATATCTGAATTTAGAATATCATTCATATGACAAGAAAGGAAAAAAGTTACATTTTAGTCAAGCATTACTACAAAGAAATAGGAAGTTTTTTCACAAGTTAAGGTCTATAGTACAATGGCAAAATCTAATTGAAAACTTTAATTTAGTTTGTGAATTTCTACTTCATCAAAAAAATCAGGTACTTTCTATTGGAGGCATGAATATGTGATGTGACAAAGAATGGAAAGAAAAGACTAGTGCCATAGAGTGGCTGTAGAAGGTCAGGCTATAGTTTACAGAGTCTTACGACTCTCTCATGACCCTTGAGGCAAAAGGAATGAGAACAACATCAAAGAATGGCATCTTGAGAACAAGACTGCTAAAGTATTGATGTTGCTGATGGAAAACCATCAGCTCTAACATTCTCAGGACTGGGGCCTTGGGGGATTTTGGGGAGGCCATAGATGGCTTGAAGCAAACAACAAATTACAGCCTGGGAGGGCTAAAGCATTTATGATTATGTGCTTAGGAATGACTGTCTAGCATATCTTGCTTCCAATAAGTTTGAAGTAAAATACCAATGTATCCCCTGCACATACAAGGAAGTAGAAAATAGTAAATAAAAACCATGAGTTGGCTCAGAGGGTGGTTATTGCCTCTTGAAGGCTGTAGTCCCCTGATCCCCACTCTATTTCTGTGTCTCTTTCTTCCTATTTCTGCAGGCCTGACTTCAGGACTTGGGTTGATGAGCAGGCCTCGTCAACTTTACCTGGAGACCAGATCAATTTTGAAACTACTTTTAAGATATCTGTAACTTTTAAGGAGATAAAAATTCACACTTGATAGAGAGCAGCATAGTAAAAATTTGCAAATATTTCTGAGGTGACAAAAAGGCCAGTAATAATTTTTAAATTTATCAATAAAATTTTTAAATAAATAAATGTACTTTAATGACTCTATTTCTAAAAGATGTGAATATTAAATGTATCTACTATGTGTAATAAAAACATTTTTCTCCTCTTTTCCTTATTATCACCACTCTTGTACATACTTCCTTTTTTTTTTTTTTTTTTGCTTTTTAGGGCCACACTGACAGAATATGGAGGTTCCCAGGTTAGAGGTCAAATCAGAGCTACAGCTGCTGGCCTACACCACAACAACGCAGGATCCAAGCCACATCTGCGACCTACACCACAGCTCACGGCAACACCAGATCCTTAACCCACTGAAGGAGGCCAGGGATAGAACCCACAACCTCATGGTTCCTAGTCGGATTCATTTCCACTGCACCATGATGGGAACACCCTAGTACACATTTTCTTACCTCTAAATGTTTTATTACTTAAAATATTCTCAAGCTATTGGTCAACTTTCCAAATTACCATGAGGATATTCACTTGAAATTTATTATCTACCTACTTTTATGAATTCAAGTCAACAGAAAGTGGTAGTTTACTATATTTTGAGATTCTTTTAAGATATCTTTTCTGAGAAAATTTCACAAGCCATCAGTTGCATTTGTGTTACCAAAGATTAGCATTAAAAAATTAGCCTTCTAATTCTTAAAAAGAAAGCTTTTTCACATATGCAAATTATTTTCTCCTTGTCTATGCATATTGATTTCAAACTGGGTCTGAAGAGATGGATTTCCTGGAAACTTAGAATCTGAAACTGGAATGGACATTAGAGATCATATACTCCAACCCCTTCATTTTATGGTTGAGGACACTGAGCCCAGAAAAGATAGCTGAGTGACTTTGGGCAAGTTTCCTACCAAGTGACAGAGCCAGAACCAGAAGCCAGGTCTCCTGACGCCCAGTTACGAGCCAGGTCTCCTGACTTTTAGTCCAAGTATATTTCCATTACACATACACTGACTCTCTATTCTTTGAGGCTGTCTTGGGCTGCTCACACTGATCAAGCTACTTTGTAAATGATCACATTCACCAGATAAAATGCTTCTGATGACAAGTCATGGGACCTTGGAACATAACCTGTGTAATCAGGCTATACTCTTAATTAATCATGATGCCCCCCTGCCTAGAACATCTCAAAGAGTCCTTGACCATGCAATAAATGACAAGCTCCTTAACATGGCCTTCAAAGCAGCATACAATCTGGCTCCAATAAATCTCATGAAACTCTCCCCCTCTGAATCTATGCTGTTGACACTAGCCTTCATTCAGTCCTTCCAATGCACCAAATTCCTTCCTATATCACACATGTCATTCCTTCCATCCAGGCCCTTTTCTCATGCTTTGTCTGGTCAGCTATTAATTACTCTTCTGATCTCAGTTTTAAATATAAGTCCCCTTTAGTCCTTTTTATGATTTTCCCAAGCCCTCTGATCATTTGCCCTACTCCCGCTTGCTTGTTTAAAAGCAAGTAAACATTCTTATTGCAACCTACATCTTTTAATGTTTACAGCAATTTCAATTCATGAACTATTTATTCAGTTACTTATTTAATATTAATTTCTTATTCAACTTACTTCGAGTTCTACAAGATTAGGTACTCTGTCTAATCTTAATCACCATTCTACCGTCCGGGACCCAGCAGACTGTGCTGGAACACAATAAACACGATAGCTAGTATTTACTACAGGTGGTTGATTCCTGTGTGTCAGACCTTGTTCTAAAGCTGGTGATCTCATTTGAATCTCCAACAATTCCATGAGGTTGGTACTAACTAGTATTATACTTATTTTGCAGATGATGAAATTCAGGCATAGTGCATTTAGACACTTGTCCAGTATCACAGAACTAGTAAGTGGTGGAACTGATATTTGAATTCAACAATTCTGATTCTCGAGTCCATTTATTCATATATTATGTTGCTACACACTCAAATACTTGTTGAATAAGTGAATGAACTTTTCCACAAAACTGAATGAACCATATCGCCAAATTATAGACATGAAATAATAACAACTCATATGGAGTTTATAATATCTCAGATACTGTTCTAAGTAGTATACATATTTTAATCATATAATATCATAGCAAACCTAGTATTATTACCACTTCACAGATGTGGAAACTAAAGCACAGAGAGGTGAAATACCTTGCCCAAGATCATACTGTTAATAAGTGGCAGACCTGAGGTTCAAACACAGGCAATTTATTCTGAGTCTGTGCCTTAACTTCTATTCTATCCTGCCATACTTGTGATAGCCCACATCTGAAAAATAGCTCAAAGTTAATAAATTACTAATATAACAATAATTAGTGACACAAAAGAGAGAGGAAACCCATCTGTTTAGGCTAAACTGACCTCTACAAGATGGAGATAAATTCTCCTCCTTATCATGAGTGAAAGGTTGCCCCTTCCTTCTGATGGATTCAGTTCCATGGCACAGAAAAGGATCTTTCTGGAGAATGATGGATGTGAAGGATGCCTTCCACATTTCTGCCCTTGCCCTTTGACTGGGCACCCTTGCAAAGGGTACCACCTGCATGCCCATTTGCTGTAGCCCTTGTTAGACTACACAGAACTGTCAAAAACATGTGCAAACAGTGGGAAAAAAGGAAATATCTAACTCTAGGATAAAAGCTTAAAGAAATGCACAAGCAACGTAAAAATCCAGAGCCATGGTGAGCAAAAGGAAAAAATCTTGCTAAAATGTACTAAAACCTCTCCAAACCTTGCTAAAATTTCAGATACACAAATGCTCTTCACTAAACTCTCTAGAAAGTGAGGATAACAACACTTACCTTGAAGGAATTCTTTCAGTAATAAAATAATACTCATGAAATCCTTTCTGTCAATGATAAAGCGCCATACAAATTCTATGTTTTTACTCAATATTCAAATCGCATATATTGTAAACTTAATAAAGACCCGTTTCTTGGGTCTTAAATCACTTTTGTTCTCTGCGAAATATTACTAGTGAAAATAGCATTGCTATATATGATGATCCTTTAAATGTATGATTCCATTTTGCCCATGGTTGAATATGCTAGCACAACAGAAACCAAAAAAAGAGGCAGTCTTAGGATGACATAGCATTTTTCTCAAAGACGATCCTTTTGGAAGAGTACTTAAGAACAAAAGTGTAATGAAAATAAAAATTTTAGTTCAAGGTTGGATGACTCTAGTCAGCTCATGTGGACAAAAGATAGATGTTATTGCACTAGAATCTGGGTATTCAGCAGTTTTAGAAGGTGTGCTATAAAAGTAGGGCAAAGAAATCTAGTTTTAGAAGCCAGATTTCACAGACTATGGCCTGTGTGCAGTGCCAAAAGAATAGGCCAAACCTGCCAGTTGTGGAAAGAAAGGTAAAAATAAATCAAATCAGAGTATAGATGAAATAAGCAATTTGACCAAATAGTTCCACATTTCAATGCATAATACTGGAATTACTAAGCACAGTTAATGTGAGAGACACTGGGAAATTCATTTAAATTTTCCCTATGCTTTAGGACTCTCAGATGCAAAATGAGAATAATAAGTCTTTCTTTCTAAGGGGTTCCCGCATGCTTAGAAGGAAGACTCTACATGAGCAAGGGAAAAGTCTGTTATCTTTGCTGACAAAATGACCTCATTTTACCTTACCTAACATATTGGTTAACCACAAGGCCAGATCTTCTTTCATCGGCAGCAAATTAGCTTCATGTCTGCTGGCCAGCCATTGGCTGTACTGATGCATATCAGAGAGGCCAGGTCCACTGCGTACCTTTGGGCTCAGAGCAGTGCACATTATTTATCCACTTCTAATACCTGTTTGGAAACAAAAGAGCAATTTTTTTCTTTTTTCTTTTTATATTACTCAATGAATTTATCACATTTATAGCTGTACAATGATCATCACAACCCAATTTTATAACATTTCCATCCCACACCCCCAGCGCTTTTTATACAGACTTTTCTTGTTAAAATCTTGTGGCCAATGACATAGTAAGGAACAGGATCTGTGGACATTTTGATGACCGGTCAGGTTATTAATTATTAAACCCCTAGGAAACACTATTTGCTTTATCTGTATGGTCCTGTCACTTTTGACCAACTGCTTGGTTAGGAAACAGCAGCAATCAAAGGTCAAATAGAGAAAATCAAACAGTAAGCTCTATGCTTGTGTAAAACATCATACTGAAAAAAGGCCCTTTGGAAGGCAAGAAATTCCACTTATTCAAAAACAATAAAAGGTAGTTGATTAAAATTTTGATATCCAAATTGTAAAATCCCATTGTTTGTGTTAATTTTTGAAAATATAGATTTCCACAAAAATTTAGGACTGAATACTAGCAATGACAATATTGGCAAAATTCCTTATAAACATATGATCACTACTCTTAAAACTATTACCTATGAGATTAAGCACAGCACTTGGTTCTTTGCAGATGGCCAAGTAATCTCAGATTTATAATTTAGAGAATTAGGTGGGAGACAGGGGAGAGTGTGCTTTTAAAGAGTCTCTTTACTTATTTTATAATTAATGAAAACAAAAACAAAGAGGAAAGGTGACTTAGCTAAGATTACATAGCTTGATCAAGGCAGTACCAGGCTTGAACTTGGGTCTTCATACCCTAAGACCATTACTGCTTTCAGAACGACACATTTTACAAAATAGTGTTATCAAGAACCAGGAGCTCCTGTTGTGGCACAGTGGACATGAATCCGACTAGGAACCATGAGGTTGCGGGTTCAATCCCTGGCCTCGCTCAGTGGGTTTAAGGATCCAGCGTTGCCATGAGCTGTGGTGTAGGTCACAGACGCGGCTCGGATCTGGTGTTGCTATGGTTGTGGTATAGGCCGGCAGCTATAGCTCTGATTAGCCCCCTAGCCTGGGAACCTCCATATGCTGCAGGTATGGCCCTCAAGAAAAAAAAAAAAGAACCCGTAGAAAACCCCAGGAATCACACCATAGTTCTAATAAATACCACCACAGGTTTTCTTTTTTCATACTTTGTATCTTTCCACTGTATATATTTTGCATACTAGGGTTTGTCTGTAATCATCTTTGGAGTAGAAGTAATTATAAATCTTACATCTACAAAATAAGGATGATTTCACTAACCTATGAGTAACACAGTCCTCTATGTGGGTTACAGAAAAGATGTATGAATATATATTTGGCCTTGAAGGTAGAACTTTTTTATGCATTATTCATAAGACCTAAGACTACAAAAGTAATATTGGAGCAATAAGTAATAAACTAGGAAGTTTAACCATGTGTAGAATTCCTTTTTATATGCAAATAGTGCTATAAAATAATCAAATGCATTATGACTGAATGAAAATGAAAATGTCTACAAATGGCGAGAAGTAGGTTTATATGTCAGCTATATTTATTACTAATAGTACTTTAAGTTTACCCATATAAGTTATATACACTCTTGTTGGTTTTATTATTTGAAACTTTACACATCGTTCCTTTCCAATTAATCTCAAACTCTAATTCTCTTAGTCTAAGTTTTGTCTTTTAAAGACTGATTTAAAAAATAAATAAATAAGATACTGGTGTTCAGAAAACGTGAAATGTGACAGTCACCCAAACACTCTGCTGTAGCATTAGAAAAGATGGCTAGGATCATGACTAAACACCTAGTGTCTTAAATATATAATTTAAAAGCGCAGACAAGTTCATTTCCAAAGCAAGTGTGCTTTGAAGTACACTTTGAAAAGTAAAGACTAAGTTTTTTTGAAAATATTTTCTATAAATCTCTCTCCAGTTATCTAAAGTGATAGCTAGTGAAAACTTGGAATATTTTTTAATACTCCCTGTCATATGCTATTAAACTGTCTGTATAGGGATCAGAAAATCACAAATGTCTCTTTTCTTTGGTAGTTAATCATGATATTATCCATATAAGTCCTAAAGTTTTCTCCAAGCCCTGTGATTAAACCAGAAAACTAAAACATTTTTGCCCTAGTTCTTTAAAAAAAATAGGTCCAATTCAAGGAAAATAAAACATCTCCCAGGAGCTGGTTAGGATTTCTATAGGCTAGCAAGCCTCAGAAAAAGACATTTAAGTAATAACACATTTAAGCACATGATTCATACATTTAAATAACTAATTGAAATCTTAAAAGGGTTACCTCTAAAATGCCTTTCTTCTCAAGACACAATCTCTCCCACTACTTTCCCGAAAGTGAGATGTGGTAGTTGAGTAACTTTACCTACATCCCATTATGTGTTCTGCAACTTCCCTTTGAGCATCAGAGTCCTATTTTGCTTTGTAAAAGCAAGAAGACACCTCAGGTTCTTAAGCTCATTGTCCAGCAAAGAATTCATCAAGGGATAGTTTACAGTAAGCCTAATGGCATGTAACAGTTTCAGTGAGCCAAAGGGACACAATCTGTCCCCTCAATACTTCTTCTAAACAGTGAAGTTTTTATTTTCCTTGACAGTAGCACATTTATTTCTCATGTAGTCTTTCCTGCATTTTGCCAGAAATGTAATTCAAACTATCTTCTAATATTTACAGATGACCATTAAGTAAAAATAATAAGAATAATTAAGTGATGTTTGTCATGCTGCTTTCTGTATAAAAGTTATATACAAAGTGGGGGAAAAAAAAAAAAAAACGAACAGTGTTATACTTTCCCAGGAGGAAAAGTAGGAGAAAGAAGTCTTGTGGGCAGTTAACATGCAACAGAAGTTAAATGATTAAACACAGGCCAAATACATAGACATTTAAGGCTGCTAAGATAGATAGGGACTCTTCTGCATAAGTCCCTTTTGAAAAAAATAACGACATTCATCCAAATTTGATCCTTTTTTCACATTTTAAGTCATCATCAAACTTGGCATGACTCTATGGTTTAGCTGAAAGTCCCTACATGGAAGTCTTGGATTTAAATATGGCAGAGACATGAACAGGAAAAATGGAAACGAACACAGCTAGCAGGATCAAAATTTGCAGTGTGAAAGAATTACCCCATGTTGAAGCAGTTTCCAAATGAAATGACTAAATTGGGGTGGACAAAGGTCAAAGAAATTTATATTATCCAGAGAAAAAGATCACTACAGGATTATAAACCTTTCATAATTTTCAACAAATATTTAATCCATCTGAGTGGATTGAATTAGATCATGAAGAACAAATGAAAGAAAAAAGTAATTTCCAATCTTCTGAATTCATTCAAAAGTTTTCAAAAACCACAAGAGATTCCAAGGGTAGCTTTTAAAGACAGAAAATGAAATGATTAATGATACACTAGACTTAAAGAAAAAAAATTAGGTTTTGGAGAAAGAAAATTTCTTTTTTTATATAACATATCTCTATACTAAAGAGTTCACCATTAATATTCATATAATCTAAACATTTTAAAAGCTTGATAAGTAACTTCGGTAATTAATAAGCCAAGCCAATTACTCTTAAAAAAGGAGTAAGGACACAAATGCTTCTATGTCTCCTCCAAACCATGGCTTCTCTAAGCTTTATGGGTCTAAAAATGGATAACTCAACCCTCAGGATTTGGAATCCATAAAAATAAAACTTAAAGGGAAAAACATGCAGAAACTTAATACAGAATTCTTCAAAAAATGTGTGTATTTTTTTTTCTTTCTTTCCATAGAAGTGATTCTGGAATAACCATTACGAATATGATGAGACTTGAACTAGCCCTGGGGAAGAAGAAAAAATTAATGACTCCGTAAGTAAAATATCACATGTTTAAAGACTCTGTTTAGTCTGTTGCTCCAGAATCCCAATTGAAGACATCACAGTTTTGACTCTGAAGGAAAAGTATTCTTTTTCGCCACCTAGAGGTGTGCTTTAATTATGACCAAGATGGTTTCTGGTCTCTGCTGACAGGTTATAAAATAATGTATGGCAATATTGCATAAGAAATAAACTGGAAATAAAGAAAAATAAAAATAAAGTGATAAATATTATACCTCTACTATCTGATATGAGATGCCACTAACAAGTCTGATTAATAGAATATTATAGCTGGAATCAGAAGTCCTACGGCCAAATACTGGCTCCACTATCACTTAGTAGTTGTTCTATTCTAGTTATATGACTTTTTTTCTCTTTGTACTTGAGTTCTCCAGTATGTACAATGGAGGCTAATATCTCAAATATACTTGTGAAGATTAAATATTTGTGTCAGTATTTTGCATATATTTTATATTCAACAAATTACTAGTTAAATTGAAATCATCACCCTAGAAGATAAGCCAAAATAAAACTTCCATTGACTTATTTTAAAAAAGAAAAGCAATTACATAACAAAAATAGGAATATTTTGTAGAATTCTAAATCACTAAGAAAAGACAAAGGACATGGGGTAAGAAATGGAAACAAAGTATTGATAAAATAAAACCATAAATAATGGAAAAGTCAAAGTTTTCTTCATAATAAAAGGGATGAAGCCCCCAAGATGATGAAACATTGAGCTCTAAGATGAGTAGTTTACATGTGTTTTTTTCTTTAAATGGTAACAAACTATACTTCATTTTGCCATCAAAGACTCATAAGCTATTAAGATAGAGGAATGCTACACTTCTTAAAATAAATGTGAAAGGGTGTCACTACACCCCTCCCCCCAACACAAACACACCTGTGACCATTTACAATGGAATGCTAATACACTACCATATACAAAATTAACCATAACAAGGACCTACTATATAGCTCTGGGAAATCTATTCAGTACTCTGTGATGGCCTATTTGTGGAAAGAATCTGAAGAAGAATGGGTATTTATGAATATGTATGGCTGATTCACTTTGCTCTACACCTGAAATTAACACAACACTGTCAAGTCACCTATACACCAATAAAATTTATTTAAAAAAAAATAAAATAAGAACGGAGTGCCAATAAACCCAGTCAAAGGTCCTATCACAAAAGGTCACCTTTGATCTGATTTAGAGCATTGACCTCACTGCTATCTAGTCAGTTTTGTGTGCTATGGGTGTGAAACAATGAGGAAAACAAAGTTTATAAACCAGTAACACTGTCTTTTAAAATTAAAAATAAAAATAAAAACACCTTAAGCCAAACACTCAAAATATGGAAGGAGAAAATGCCATCTTTTCAGCTAGACTCAACGAATTAACAATCAAGGATGGCTCTAGATGGCTCTTTCAACCATTCTGAGTTCTCCACCCCATGCGATTCATACCACCTGACCAATATTATCTCTACAAAGCTATGTATTCTCAAACAATGTCACAAATGCAAAATCTTAACCTAAGGATCTAAATAGAAAATACAAGTCCACAATTTAATCCAAAAGGTAATTCTAGATCTTGGAAATGGACCTTCACTTCTGGCTAAGGGGAGCAGAGACTTGTCCAAAATGAAAAAGCACCAAGTGTAAAGGCAAAATGGCACTTGTGATTAGTTTTTCTAATTACGTAATAAAATCTTTAAATGCAAATGGATCTTAGAAGATTTACCAGCCAAATTCCTGGTTATTAATAAGAGAATGGAGGCCTAAGATAGTTTGGCTAAAGTAACAAGTCACAGAGCCATTAAAAGCATCCTACTTAGCCCTTCTGGTGCCCAAAATCAAGTAACGCTGTGTAACACTGTCTTCCAGGAATCTCTTCTCTTGCAGCCCCATGATGATCTGTCTTGAACCAAATGATGGTATACCTATAACAATAATTCCTCTTCAAATCATGACCAAAAAATTAAGGCTGAGTGGGAACTGATTTCTTATATTTATATTTTCATGACATTTGAGATTTTTTAAGTTTTTTTTTTTTTAAGTTGTACTAAACCATTCTTGCAAACAATTTAGCTCAGGTTTTGGGGCCCCCTACCAGATAAACTTATAACTTAATTTAAAAACCATCTGAAAGTCCTAATTAATTACAATATTTGAAGACACATCAAAATTTCATCTACGTAAACCTTAATTCATGAGAAGATCTTGTTTTGTGTATGTATCTGTGTTGTTCGCAATAAAAAGATTCCTGTTTTAAGTAACTGAACGTAGTTGAGAGCTAGCAGAGTTCTACATTCTGTTGAATATATATGTTGTCTACTATAAGGAAAGACTCTGCATTAGCAAAAACTCAATTGATTTGACCCTGAAAAACATTTAGGATGGGAAAATTACATGAGCGTATTACTCTTTCTGACAAGAGAGATTTTCTACCTTTACTCCAGTTCTTTTCTCTAGTCAGAAAGTACTGAGTGGAAAATCTCGATAGTTGTTTAGAAGAAATTAAAAGAAACAGGGGGATCTCTTTGTGTCATCACATCAAAACCACAAAGATACCAAAATAACCTTAACATCAACTCCAGTTTTAACAACTCCCTCTGCAAACAATTTCTTAGAGCCTTATTATTTGGTTTCAACTAAGGTAAGTTTGGCCTTGCAAAGGCTCCAAAAGTCTATAAAGCAAACTTGCAGCCTTGAAGCAAAATTCTACAACTATGCATAACATACTTAGGATCAATATAAGACCTGACATTCTGCCACACTTGTACGTTTACGTAAGTTTTCTTACCAAGATACTGGAATACTCAGTGGCAATCACACGACCTTCTGCAACAGGTGAAATAAATTTTGCCTTGTGTATTTATTTCCCAGGAAAGCACAACCCACAACACAAAAGTATAGTGTTTAGCACTAAAATGAAAAAGGAAGCCCCAAGTTTAGCAGCAGAGAGGCTGAAATGCAAGCTACCCTTCCTTTCAGAGCCCACTCAGGGAGCCCTGTGTGAAGGCTGCAATGTGCATTGCAAAGCCTGCCTGTCCTATACCTCAGACATCTGTCCCTTACCTTGTCTTAGGCACTGAGAATCAGGAAGCCCATGCTGGAGAGGACCACCACAGTCACTACCTCCTCTTCCACAGTTAGGCGGGAGCATTCCTTGAGAAGGGACTCATTGATCGATTGCAAAGACTGGCTGGGCAAACCAGATCCCAGCTGGAGTTAATCAGTGTCCACACTGTTAAGAGGTTGGGGAAAAGAGGCAGTGAGCAGGAGGGCTTGTTCTCAGCCTTGCCTCTGTGAACCTCAGGGGATAGGTGGGGAGGAAAGGTGGACTTCCTCTGCCTGGCTGGCACCTCCGACCTGCCTGAGCCTTTATTTAACACTAGGAAGCCAAATGGGTGTTCCTGTGCACATGCAGATCTTATTTCCTTGGCATAAGATCTCCCATACACAGTTAATCTAGCTTTGTTGGAGAGGGTTCTTGGGGAGAGAAAGAAGTTTACAAGAGGGACAGTAAAGTTTTGCAAACTCTTGACAGTAAGAGAATGAAGATGGAGAAGGTGAGAGACAGAAAACACTTCGATTTCTAAAAAGGTTAACCAGAGGAAAGTGGATAACCTACACCACGATTGTACAGGAAGGTAGAACACAAAATCTGTTAACTCCTGCTTTTGCTCCTTCTCAATTCAAGATAGTGGAAACTTCGGAAGTCTGGGCTAGGCTAATGGCAATTTACATGACTAGGCTGACAGAAATTAATTTTGCCAGAAGAACTAATGCCTCCAAAGCCAAGTTGGCTCCTCTGCTCCCCAAACAATTTCAGATTCCAAAAGCTTGCTCTTTGGATGAAAAGAACAATATTATGCAAAAATCTCCCCAAAGGGGGTTGATCCACAGGCTAGCATTTGTTTATTCACGTAAAAAAAAAGCTCAACTCTGTCAAACTCATCAGTGGAAAACAGCATCACACCTGATCACATGTATCGCGCTTTTTCCCTCCATCCCGGCCTCCTAGACTCAAGTAAAACATTCAGGATCAATCCATTAAGACCATCCCCCCGCCACCACAACCCCGCTGCCCTCGCCTCAAAAAAAAAAAAAAAAAAAAAAAAAAGGCAACGCACACCCTTCTACACGAACGCAAAAGTGTGCATTTACAATCGTGCTAATTAGAAATCCTCACTCTGTCCCTGGTTGGCTGAGCCACCCCAGCGGGCTTTTCGTTGCGGCGGTCATTTGGGCTGTTCCACAATGGGGATGCGGAACACATGGTTGCTTCCAGGGAATCAGAGTCACCCACTGCAGTGAGCACCCACCCAGCGCCAGAGTTTGTCCCGCCGTCCGCGGCTCTTCACCCTCCCCAACCGCATCACCGAGGTTATTTGCAACGATCCCTCTTTCCCCGCTGCCACCCCTGCGGCAGAGGCTGGGGGCTCCGCAAGCCGGGCTGCAGAGTGCGCACGCCGCGGCGGCCGAGAACTGGGCCCGCCCGCCTGCTCACCCCCGCGTCCGGAGCTGGGCTGCTGGCGGCTCTCAGGGGCGCCGGGACTCCCGGCTCAGCTCCTGCAGCGTCTCGGGCCCGGCCCCCTCCCGGCTTAGGTCCTGCAGCAGCCACTCTCTGCACCCCAGCAGTCCGGCGGCAGCGGCAGCGGCAACAGCTACAGCCGCGCTACCCCTCTTCATACTTCTCTGATGGCTCCTCTCGGTGCTGTTTGGGAAAACGATTTTTTCCCCTGCCAGAAACAGATTTCCTACATTTCATCAGTCCACACAGACCGAGCGGAAGCAAAATGCTTACTTTTTCTGGTGGACAGCAAAGGCAATTGACACTGATTTACCCTTCAAACGGGGAGAGATTGTATTACAAGCTCTTGGCAGCAATTCCGAGATTGGGGCCAAACTCCAGCCCCCTTCTGGTCCCCCAAACACTAACCTAAGAGAGAAAGGGCGGGGGAATGGGTTGGGGAGGAGATCATATTTAACTCGAGGGTTTTCACAGAGTCAATGGCTTTAGCACAATATTAAAATTGGGTGTTGGAAAAGTTTTGCTTTCCTGGCCAGTGATTCTGCAGACGCTGAGGCATGAGCTTTCCAGTAACTTCGGCCACTCTTTGTTCCAAATTGAACAATTTGATTTCTTATAATTCCTTTTAAATATCAGGTTTTAGAAGAGGCTGTACTCGCGGCTGTTTTCGCTTTACAAAAGGAAATACAATTCCACCCTTCCTTCTCTCAGCCTCAGTTCGACATTATGTTGAATGTCATAGACAATTTTCTCCAACTGTTGTTTATTAGGGCATGTATTCTGAGATGAAAAGTCTTCCCATGAAGCAGACAGATGTTCAAATGTCTGCTTCCCCTCTAGTAGACACGTGACTTGCTGAGCACCCTAATCGCCTCAAGTTACCATCCTCCTCCAGTGTAGATGAAAAGGATCACAATTTTTTGTTGTTGTCATTTCCAGCTTCATCAGTTTCACATGCATCTCTATCCCAATGACAGCAGTGGCATAGGTACTCCCATCCTCCTTAGATACCATGTTTAAAATGGTGAGTAATGGACCACCCCCACTCTCAGCCTCCCCTGCCAAACTAGAAACTACCAGTAGATGGACAGTAACAAAGTGATATGGGTAATTTTAGATATAATTGAAAAAATGCATTTTGTATTTATTACTGCTTTCATCTGGAAATGGTTATTTGCTCTAAAACATCTAGAAACTACTTAAGTTCTTTGGTTGTGGTAGCATACAGATAATGAAGGATGGGAGAAAACAGATGGAAAAGTTCGGCAGTATTAAACTCCAAGATTTTTATTTTATTTCAATTGGGTGTTGTAATTGTCAGCTCCATACTTCTCTCTGGCTTCCCAGAAAAAAAGAGAAAGGAGCCATTCCTCATTTTTAAGGAGAAAGAGCATTACAAAAAGACCTGTCTTACTGCTTGGATATGAAACAAGAGGGAAGGGAGCAGAGCACAACCCTTAAAAGAATGACAAGTCCTTAAGGATATAACAAAAACTGGTTAGAACCAACTAGGTCCTAGGTGGTGGATAATTTGACTTCCAGTGGACCTTGAGTTTTATTATAGGCTCATTGTAATACATTTACTGAATGACATGCCCACAGGCGCCATGACAGTTCTGAGGCCAACCATAACAGGCCAAAAAGTGGTCGGTGGCCCACTTCCTGGAAACCCCTGCCCCCTCCCAGAAATAGCTGGAATAATCCTCCCACTTGTTAGCCTATGAATTGCCCAGCCTATGAAAACCACCCCATATTTTTTGGGCCTCTGGCCTTCTGAGATGGCCCACAATTTGTCTATCTCTCAATAAATCTACTTCTTACCTATCAATTTGCCTCTCACTGAATTCCTTCTGTGCTGATACAGAAAGAACTTGAACTTCAGTAAGTCCTGGGACTAGGTGTGTTTTAATTTAAAAAGCAGTGGGTTAGAGTCCCAATCTGAGTCTTGGCTGGGTTAGTGTCCCAGCATGTGGGTTCCAGTCCCGATCTGAGATGTATGGTTTCGAACATAAACAACAACAAAACATCCAGAAAAGGTTACTGATGAATTTGAGTAAATCATTCTGACAATAAAATTTCTCAAAATTTAACTAGATAGATCTGGCTATTCCTAGAGCCCCAAGAAAGTATTGAGTTTCTGAACCTACAAAATGTAAATCAAACATCTTTGATAATTTTTCATGATCAAAACATCATCAGCCAATAAATGTTAATTTAGTATCTTCAGGGTGTATAACAAGAGTTCAAAAAATTTAACACCTGGATTTTCAAAATCTTTTTTTTGGATTTTCAAAATCTTATATTCTGTTCTTTTCTAGATATATTCTTGTCCCAGTGTTCAACATTAATATTATAAAAGGTGAAGTATAAAGGCAATGTTTTTGTTGATACAAGGACAATGTTAAGCCCAATTTGGGAAAATAAGGAGGCTTCCAGAGGCATTGGGAGAACAGAATCATTCAAATTTTTCCCTCCCATGCCCTTTTCTTCTAGGCATTTTTAAATTCTGCATTATAATCAGATCCTCTGTCCTTTAGCAAAAGCCACAAGGAAAATACTAGGCAAAATAAGTATTTTCTCCCTTAGCATCTAAGAGTTGTGCTGAATCCTTTTTTGGTGACAAAAGAGAAGTAATACAAAAGATTTCTGAAGAGGCATCAAAGTAATGTTTCATTTAAATTTTCTCAGAGTTTATAACAATTTCAATTTGATTTTATTTTGTGCTTTTGAAAATCATATTTCTACTTATGTATTCTAATCATTCACTTATAAAAATTTGTCAGAAAATCTTTTTGTTCAAGAATTTTCATACCTTCAAACACTCTATGACATAAACGACAGCAACATCTTCTCAGACCCACCTCTTAAGAGTAATGACAATGTAAACAAAAATAAACAAATGGGACTTAATTAAACTTAAAAGTTTCTGCACAACAAAGGAAACCCTAAACAAAACTAAAAGACAACCCACAGAATGGGAGGAAATATCTGCAAATGAATCCACTGACAAGGGATTAATCTTCAAAATTTATAAACACCTCCTACAGGTCAATACCAAAAAAACAAACAACCCCATCAAAAAATGGGCAGAAGATCTAAACAGACAATTCTCCAAAGAAGACATACAAATGGCCAAAAAACACATGAAAAGATGTTCAACATCACTCATTATTAGAGAAATGCAAATCAAAACCAATATGAGTGCCACTTTACACCAGCCAGAATGGCCATCATCAAAGACTCTACAAACAATAAGTGCTGGAGAGGGTGTGGAGAAAAAGGAACCCTATTACACTGTTTGTGGGATTGTAAATTGGTGCAACCACTGTGTAAAACAGTATGGAGATGCCTCAGAAAACTAAACATAGAACTACCATTTGATCCAGCAATCCCACTCCTGGGCATCTATCCAGAGAAAACCATGACTCAAAAAGACACATGCATCCCAATGTTCACTGCAGCACTGTTTGCAATAGCCAAAGCATGGAAACAACCTAAATGTCAATCGACAGAAGGGTGGATCAAGAAGATGTGGTACATATACACAATGGAATATTACTCAGCCATTAAAAGGAATGAAATAACGTAATGGCGTTTTTAGCAACATGGATGGACCTAGAAATTATCATGCTAAGTGAAGTCAGTCAGACAATGAGACACCAACATCAAATGCTATCACTTACATGTGGAATCTAAAAAAAGGACACAATGAACTTCTGTTCTGTTGCAGAACAGATACTGACTCACAGACTTTCAAAAACTTATGGTTTCCAAATGAGACAGGCTGGGGGTGGGGGAATGCACTGAGGGTTTGGGATGGAAATGCTATAAAATTTGGTAGTGATGATTGTTGTACACCTATAAATGTAATAAAACTCATTAATTAAAAAAAATTTAAAAAAAAGAATTTTTGTGCCTTGATCTCAACCTAAACATATTTGTTTTAGGAAACCATAGTGCAACTGACTCAACCATAACCTCCCTGATGTGAAGTGAATGCCTCACCTATTGGGGTGAAGAATAGCTAAACACATCTTAAAACAAAATAGCATAAAACAGTCAAGGCAGATTTAAAGAAAACATAGTGAGAAATAAAATATTCCCTGCCAAATCAGTAAACAAAGAATGTCACAGTTACCCTCGTTTGCAGCCACCTCTTCGTGGGTGAGCAGGTGAGTCCTGAGGGAACTGAGGATGACAACAGAGAATACCTGCCATCTAGCATCAACAGACTGCAGTCACTCCCTACCATACACTCTGAGGAAACTCAGGATGTGAAAATACAGGATACTGGCCCCATATAGCTGAGGTGCATATCAAGGGAATGATTTCAGTGAGCCCAGACCTCTGCATTTCATCTTCCCACACAAAGAACAGAGCTAAATTCCTTAACTTGAGATATCTGGTTTTATTTTATTAACAGTAATCTTCTGTTCCTACTACCTGCCCCTTGCAAAAGCTCCTATATATTCTGGCTCCCCCTGGCTTTGCCTCCTGGGTTCCTTGAGTTGCTGCCTCCTGCACTTAGGTCTTCATTTTGCCCCAATTAAAACCTACTCTTAACTTTTAGGTTATGCATATTTTTTTAAGTAGACAATAGTTTACTTTTCTTTTTTAAGTTTCCACACTTTTGAAGACTTTAATATTGAGAATTATTGAGTTATTCTGTGTTTCAGGCATTCTAAACCTTTAGCATTATCTTGAATATGAACTGTGCCTTTTCTCTTAATGTTAAAAAATGAACATATGTTTAAGAGGAGCAATAAAGTTACTTTTCTCCTCACCTAAGGTTAGCCTCCCCTCACGTTCCCCTGCCCCTTACTCATGGAAATAATATATGTTCACTTACTCTGAAAAGTGGGGCAAACTTTCAATAGATGATGGAGATTACTGGGAATTTCGAACTAAGTTAAATACTACAGGAAAAGACACTGAGTTAAAAGTAAAATAAATTTCCAAAGGTGACCAAGACATTCTTATATTCCTAAATAGCTTTAAAAGGGCACTTAAAAATGGCGTGATGGCTTTAGAAGCAAGTAAAAATAATGACACAGAAAGCAGCATGAAGACATGCAATGGTGTTGAAGAAAAATATGAAGCAATGTAATAAATGAAAACATTTATTTACACTGCATTAAAATAATTATCAGTGATGTAAAATACCTTTATCCTTCCCTCCCTAGCTAACATCTTGGCCCATGGTATAGGCCTTCAACTGATTTTTACCCAAATAAAAATTTTTAAATGTCATAAGACAAACAAAATGTATTTTATAACTCCTAGTATGAAAATCACAAATACTGTTAAGGATAAAAAGGTCAATGCTATTATTTTCCATCACTATTCATATATGACACTATAAAGAATAAATGGGAGAAACTGCACAGGAAAAGCTCAAGATTTACTCTCAGTTTGATATGCAACTTAACAATATCTATTGCTTTACTCTCAATGGAGAACTTTAAACTTTCTAAGCATAAAACAACAGTAGCACAGATATCTATTCCCTAGTGGGCAAGACTCATATTTTTGCAAAATATGTGTTATATATGAGCATATGTCTTCTAATGTTTACATAGGGGACAGATTGAAATTATTTCATGAAACATGCCATTTATCTTGTCTAGTTTTAAATATCTTATGCAGTGTATATTGTTTTATGGTTTTCCTTGTCTAAGTTGGTATTGTGTTTTTTTATTTTTCCAAATATTGGTATGATCTGTTTCTAAATCTTTTATTAAAATATCACACCATCTTAACTGCATAAATTTCAAATTTAATATGAATATTTAAGCCACAGCCACAGCAACGTGGGATTCGAGCCGCATCCGCAACCTATGCTGCACCTTGTAACAATGCCGGATCCTTAACCCACTGAGCAAGGCCACAGATCAAACACGAATTCTCATGCATACTAGTTGGGTTCTTAACCCGCTGAACCACAATGGGAACTCCCTAAGAGAAAATGTTTTTATTTCTATAACCTTTTCTTTCTTTTACACCAGTCATCTCCAGCTCTAGAACACCATTAAGCATTAGTAGTTATTCAATAAATAATTGTTGAATGAATAAATGATCATTATAGAACAAGTCAGTCTCTTAGGAAGCTTACTACTAATTGGTTAGACTTTTATATATTGTCTTTAATTTAGTAGTTTGGAACTTGGAATAGAAAAATAACATTAAAATAATATTATAAATGATGGTTTCATTCCCAAGTTAAAATCATTTCATCTGGTAAAATCTAACTAGAGTTCAGTAAAACAGATGCTTGCTTGTATGCCAGGCTTATAAATGAGGTCAGTCTGTCACTTGTCACTTCATTAAAAACCAAGGTTGATTTGGACTCAAGGTTTAAGTATAACCAATATAATATGAGTGCAATGAAAAGTAATAGAAAATATTACTACTTCAGTGGCTTTCAACTTGTTTTATGTGACCCGCAATAAAAAATACACTATGGAATAGACACATAAAAACGTATTTAGACACACAACCAAAACATGTTTCACAAAACAAGACTTACCTTCCTCAGTTAATACACTATTATTTTTCTATTTGGCTTTATACTAATCTTTTCTATGCAATTCAGTTGAAAAATGCTGATGGGGAATTCCTAAATTTATTTTACAACCCACAGTTTGAAAAAAATCTGACTTAGAAACTAAGTCAACTAGGGCATCAATGACCAGATGGTTTCATTATAAAGTACAAAACAGATGTGTTTATTTTTAGTTGTAAACGACGTGATGTAACGTCCATCATGATATCCCATCGTACACCCTCACACCTCCATGCCTTTGCTCATGCTGACTTGAATGATTTTACCTTTTACTTTCTCCCTTTGAAGAAGTCAGATTCATTCTTCTAGGACCAGCTTAATCATCATCCTCTTTGTGGTTCTCTTGATCTCCCTGGCAGAAATGTTGCTGTGCCTCTGTGTCCAGTGCTCTCAGAATTTTTCCAGTTTCTTCTATATCTCATTTACAATGTAGTATCATGATTGTTTTCTTATGCATCTATCTCCCCAACTAAACTGTAATCCCTAGGGAGCAGGAACGAGTTACCTATCAAGTCCTCAGAACAGTACCAAACCTAAGGGTTTGAATGATTCAGTGAATAAATAAATGAACCATAAAACCACTGAATATCTGAAAGGGAAAAAGCAGATTTCTCTGGATGATGGGACAGAAGGAAGGACTGCCCACTAAAAGGGAACTAAAGGGAAATCCCTCTATAAAGGTGGCATTAGCTGTTAATTTTGCACCACTGTGGACAGAAAAATATATATTACAAGTGAAGATTTACTGCCACACTTCTTGGGACTCTCCTGCAGGTAGGCTTTGGTTGAGTTATCCATTGATTTTTAACCCTGATGATAATAAATTTAGGATTACAGATCTTCCTCCACTGACACTTCCTCCACTTACTGGGTTACATCCCAATACATACATCATCATAAGATGAAAACAACATTAAGTCAAAAATATGTTTAATACACCTAGCCTACTAAACATAGTAGCTAATATACTAAACATATTTTAGCCTAGTCTACCTTAAACGTGCTCAGAACACTTAGATTAGCCCACAGTTGGACAAATCATCTAACACAAAGCCTATTCTATAATAAAGTATTGAATATCTCCTGGAATTTATCAAATACTGTATTGAATTGAAAAACAGAATGGTTGTCTGGGTATAGAATGGTTGTCAGCGCATGGATTGTTTACACTCGCAATTGTGTGGCTGACTGGGAGCTGTGGCTGCCCAGTATCACAAGAGAATAACATATTGCATATCGCTAGCATAAGAAAAGATAAAAATTCAAAATTTGAAGTCTGGTTTCTACTGAAGGCATATCACTGGCATCGTCATAAATTGGAAAAATCTTAAGTTGAACCATCATAAGCCAGGAACCATCTGTATTTTGTTGAAGGATGAGAAACTTGCTGAAATTTCCATTATTGAAACTGTAACAGTTCACAAATATGGAATCCCTGCCAACTACTGATTTACACAAAGCATTTAGAGAAACAGCTCTTAAACTCATCTCATCAAATGGCTCTTTTAGTACCAGATAGGTCAGGAAACATGCCAAGAAAGGTACACACCTAATTCAAAAGGAGGGAGCTATTCAGAAAGGGGTCAGGGTCTGTGGGGTTTTTCTTGGCAGAAGGACATGTTGCCATCCTACTGCTATCACCACAGCCACTTGGACTCTAGAGCCACCTGCAAAGAGACTTCACCAGTCAGTATTCCCACCTAAACTGCCAAGAAATACACACTAAATTGTACTAATAATAGTCACTGCAGTTAAAATTATAATTAAGAGTCGAGATTTGGAGACAGACAAAACCCAGGTCAAATTATTGCTTCTTTACTTAGCTGCTAAAAGTCATAGGTGAATCAATTAACCTAACTATAAATTTCCATATCTATGAAGTGGGATTAACAAATAGCCCCTCTCATGGATAAATCTTGCATGTTATATAAAATAATACATATAAAATATTTAGTTTACTGTCTGACATGTAGCAAGTGTGAAATGAAGTTTAGATATTTTATTCTTAATTGAGGACCTGAATCATCTTATTGACTTACTATAATAATCCCCTGGGATTAGGAAATTCTCATCATTAAAAATACAGATGATCAGAGAATATCATGTATCCCCTCTCTGAATCTTTCTTTCCTCCCCACTTGATGATATTCCATTTCACATCCTTTTGGACATCTATAATTTTGTTCATTCATTTAATTATTCATTCTACTACCTCCTCTAATTTTTATATAAAGATGAAGTTGTAGGCCTGGATCATAGGGTAATGGGAAAAATGAGCTAATACACAGCATAGGTAGGATTCAAACTCATGACTGAGTCTGACTGATGCAAAAGTCTGTTCATTTCCCTCCTTCCTTTTTATTTTTAAGGAGGGGGAAGAGTCTACACAGGAAATAAATTTATGTTCAAATGTTTAAAAGTAATCATAAAACACTCTGAAAAAAAAAAGTTGAAGCAAACTGAAGAGACTGTTTCTGTCAGGTATCCTAACTCAGCTGGATGAGCTGGCCCTGGTCCTGAGGTTCCACATCACGTAGGATGAAGTCAAATCCCTTACAGCAGTGAGAAGGAACTCACACAAAGAACACAGCAGAAGACATTGAGAAGAAGCTTCTGGGCAGGAAAAGTTAAGAGAAGGTTTCAAACTCTACATAAAATAAGCTTTTTTTGGCTTTAGCAATAGGAGAGGATAGATGAGAGTCAAGGAAGGCATCTTTTTAATCATCTCCTGTAGTCTGAACAGCCTGTATAGGCCAGAGAATGAAAGATATTTCTTATATGGACTTGGCTCATGTAACTACGAATGCCAAAAATCCCCAAGGTCTGCCAGGGGAGTTGGCAAGCTGTAGACCCAGGAGAGCAGAAGATGTGGTTCTAGCCTGAAGACTGGTAGGATCAAGGTCCAGGAAGAGCCAAGGCTTCAGTTTGAATCTGAAGGCAGGAAAAGGGAATGTTCCAGTTCAGTGTCAGGCAGGCAGGCAGGAAGAATTCTCTCTTACTCAGCCCTTTCATTCTATTAAAGTCTTCAAATGACTTGATGAGGCCCACCCACATCAGGGAGATCAATCTGCTTTATTCATTCTACCACTTTAAATGTTAATCTCATCCAAAAACATCCTCACAGTGACACCCAGAATAATGTCTGACACAGTATCTGGGCACCCTGTGGCCAGTCAAATCGATACATAAAATTAGCCCTCACAGGAATTCCCTTGTGGTACAGCAGATTAAGTATCCAGCACTGGCTACTGCAGCAGCCCAGATTGCTAATGTGGTATGGGGTTTGATCCCTGGCCTGGGAACTTCCACATGCCATGACTGCAGACAAAAAAAAAAAAAAAAAAAAGGCTATCACAAAAGAAATAGGTGAAAAGAAGCACTGGTGCTGATTTAAACACTCATAATCCTTACAACTCACAACATTCTAAATCCATCATATTCCACGCAGATTAAGATGCTAGAATGAAAATAAAAATGCATAGCTCAAAAATAAGAAGAAAAAATGAAAGTAAGACAGGTTTGCACTGTATTCCAATTAAATAAAATATGACTGAGGTTCTGACATGCTCCTTCAGTAACAGGGTAGCATTTGTGCACCAAAAGCTGCTCCTGAATACACGATAGACATAAATGTTCAATCAATCTTGTAAAACAAATGTAGCCACTGTTCCTTTACATATTATCTAATAGGATATTTAGTTCTTCACATATGTTAAACAGAAAATCAAGAAGAATCTTTTTTCTAGAAATATCTTTCCCTTTAAAGTACCATTTATTCTGCTGGCAATAAATTAATAAAATGAAGCATGCCTTGTCATTTCCAAGGCAAAGTCCCTAACCTCAGAGAAATTACCATTTACTGAAGTGAGAAAAAAAATTAAATAATCCAAGAAAATGAATACATAATTTATCAGATGATAATAAATAGGCTCTGCAGAAAAATAAAACGAGAGTAAAGGTGATAAAAAGTGTTGAGAGATGGCAGATGTTACAGGTCATGGAAGGCCTCACCAATAAAGTGACATCAGAGCATAAAGCCAAAGGAAGTAAGTGTACAATGCAGAATCCTTAGGTCCACTATAGACAAACAGTGAGTACAAAGTTACTGAGGCAGGGAAATGCCACAAATCAAATGTTCCAAGAAACCAAAAGAGCTCCTGTGGCAGAGATAAGTAAAGTAGGATTAGGAGACAAAGTCAGAGAGATTGGAATGGGTGGAATGGTGGTGTCCAGATCCCATAGGGCCTTGTAAACCTTTGTAAAAATGCACCCTCCTCTTAAGAGTTTGAGCAGAGAGGTGCCATGTTCAGATTTGTAGTGTAAAGCTGTCACTCTGACTCCTGGGTGGAGACTGTAGGAAGACACTGATTATGTGCAGGGAAAATTGTTCAATGGCTATCACATAATCCAGTGAGAGGTGACAGTGACTAGGATGAGAGACAGCAATGGAGTTAGAGTAAGGAAGTGGATTCTGGATACCTTTTGAATGGTTATTCTCTTCTCTTTGCTTTATACTCTTTTCCCCTAGTTTATTCATTGTGTAATGAGACAGATGAAATTATGTGAGCACCAAATCCTAGTCTACAATATATCATCCATATTTCCTTATGATTCTTATTTTTAATTATCATTTATTTTTTTATTTTTGCTTTCTAGGGCCACACTTGCAGCATATGGAAGTTCCCAGGCTAGGAGTTAAATCTACAGCTGCTGGCCTATACCACAGCCACAGCAACACAGGATACGCGTCACATCTGCAATCTACACCACAGCCCTCAGCAATGCTGGATCCCCCATCCACTGAACGAGGCCAGGGATTGAACCTGCAACCTCATGGATACCAGTCAGATTCAATTCCACTGCATTACAACGGGAACTCCCATGATTTAAATTTTATCACTGATGGATGGTTAGGCATCATGAGAAAGAGACAAGGAGGAGCCCAACTGTTTTTGTGTAAGCAAAGCTGCAGTTTACTAAAATGGGAAAGATTTTAGGAAGAAGCTGTCTTTGTCTTATCTTGTTTTGAGTGGAGTGGAAATTTGGTCTCTAGTTTTACCTAAGTTTGAGATGACTATTGGATATCCAAGAAAAGCTGTTGTGAGGTTAGTGGAGCCCAGTAAGAGGGGGGACCAAAGACAACTGAGTCTTATAAAAGCAAATCTTATATATTCTATTGTCTCCATTCCTATTCCTCACAAACACATTAGATTGTAAGGTCTCTCACCTTAAATATTGGAGAATCACGAAATAAAAGTTGAAATATTAACTGTCGTTTCTAATTGTTTCACTACCAGTTGTTTATAGAACTCAGCGAGAGATCCAGTTCATTACGAAATTGTGAATTTAAATCTTAATTAAAGGTATTAGGAGTAATGGGTGATTATGGGCCAAGACATGATACTCTCCTAATTGGGCTGCCCCATTTGACAGCCAATGCCCTGGGGAGAAAGAGTGAGGAAACGGAGTGGTTATAACCCTGAAGGTTGAGAAAGAAAATAACTTCATAAAGAATCTTCAGTTCAGGAGATAACCTACTATTTTTTGTTCTTTTCCTCCTTTATATTTAGAGTTTAAATGGCTCTTTCTTTATGTGTGTGTACCCCATTTCAGTTATATATATATACACACACACACAAATATATATATTTCCCTTTCTTGTACTGGAAAGTATAATACAGTGAAGTTTGATTGTTTGTTTTTACGCTGTCTTGACCCAGTTTTGAGGCCCTGGGTAGTCTGATTACTTCCCCTCCCGAAGCAGCCAGTTAAGCTTTTACCCTGACTACTGCCCTTATTGGGCTAACTCTGAACCACAGTGCACTTGCCCTAATCTCCATGGGGCCAAGAATCAGAACTAGGACCCAGTGCCTGGGGGTACACAAAAATTGCAAATTAGCAGTGTTCAGGGAGCAAAAACTAACTAAAGCTACCAGTTAGCCGAACAGAGGCTGTCCCTACAGATCCAGTTTGCTGTCTCAGGGTAAAACGGCTTTTATGGCTCTGCCTGGCAGCCTTCTCTCATTTGGTGCTAGAACAGAGTTGTGACTTTCACCCTTCCAAGTGTCAGTGTGTTTTGATGTGTCCTGCCATGAAAAGAATCTTTGTTTTATAAAACAGGAAGGAAGGGATGGCAAACTGTTTTCATCCTGACACCTTCCCTTGCTTCACCTTATCCACACTTCTAGAATTCCTCTCTTCTTATCTGATCCTAGATTCTCTCTGCTTCCTTGTCCTTTCTCTCTTATAACATTCCTCTCTCCTATCTTCTGTCTATAGAAATATAATCATCATAATTCCCTGTGCTCATGAATTTCTATAAATTGGCTCAAAATACTTTGTAAAAGTTAAAACAAAAAAAAGATATGAGTAAAATATATTAAAACTTTAATAGAGTAAAATTGAAAATGCTGGGCACAGAGTATAAAAGTTTGAAGGTGTTACACAAAATAATGACAGATACCATTAGTGGGAGAATAATAAACAATACTTCTTCATGATAGCCGTTGTATCTTGAACTACCTTTGACTATTTCCACCATCAGCAAATTTCTCTAACTCACACACCTTATGGCTTATGAATAAAGTCAGGAGATGATTTTCATTTGTTAATACAGCTTTACTACTTGGTTGTGGATTTGTCAAAGCATAAAGTTTACTTCTAGTTGCTTTTTATTTAAGCTTTTTTTTAAATACCAGTAATTCCTTATAGTTTACCTGGATTATATACTGTTCTTTTCTCCAATATGTGAACACTATTTTATTTTATCTTATCTTATCTTATCTAGTCAGATTCATTTCCGCTGTGCCATAACGGGAACTCCTGAACACATTATTTTAACATTCAATTTCTCCTTTACACAATTCTGTTTTATTTTTTCTTTCTTTTTTTCACATCAGTCCTCTTTGTGTCATCAGATACTATTTTCATCGTTCTGTGCCTTAGGTGGATAATTGGGGCTAGTGTCTGTCATCTGCTGAATTCAGAATAGTGAAGGAGGTTACTCAACTGTTTTCGTTAATGATGCATGGTGCTGCAACTCATAAAGAGATGATGAAAAGCTTCAAGTTTCAGAAAATACAGCCAAGTTAAAATCCAAAAAATATATAAGCCAAGAATCAGAAGAGACATCAGCAACAGGTACATGATATAGTTTTATAGTCTATAGACATTACAGTTGTGATTGAAATAAAAATTTTCCAATTTGTTTTGAAGCACTTTTAGTTCCTGTCCATTAATAACTTTGATATACAGTTTTATTCAGGTAATATGACACCAAATAAAGATATTTTACTTTTTAGTAAATACGACTGTTTCTCTGAAACAGCAGGAAGAAAGTATGAACCAAGCAGCACAGGAAGTACAAAGATACTACAGACATAATGTTTACTTAATATACTTCCTCAGACATATTAAATAATTTATAAAATATCATACACTCACAGTCCCAAATATTGCACTAAGTTTGCTAATTAAATTTTAATATTTAGTCTTAAATATATGTTCTACAGACATAGAAGGTAAGGGAAATAAGGCTAGACTCTGCATCAAGAAAATATAGGATTTACATCTTCTGGTATGGTTTAATTTCTTTGCCAAGCGGCAGAGGAACCATTTATGAGGCTTTCCAGATGTACATTAATTTTTTCTCATTGAGACAGACTATATAAGTGGAACCAAATTATGTATGGGAATTATACAGATGTCTTTGTAAATAGAGACATTAATTTTTTCTAAAACAAAATACAACTTCCACAATTTCAACAAAGTGCAGTAATTGTTGCTTTTGTTCTTGTTTTTCAATTTTAGAATTAGAGTGGATGGAGATGCTGATAATGTTTCTGGTACACTTCTTGCCATATCACAAACTTACCTCAGAGTATTTCCTATTTTTTTTTAACTTTTAGGAAATCTTTATTAAGTACCTAAGATGGGTACTGTAGGAATACAAAGATGAATTAGACACACTATTTTCCTTGAAGAATTTTCCATTGGTGAAGGAAACAGACATATGAAGAATTAACTTAGCTCAGAATAAGTGCTAAATATAGATACGAATAATGCAGAAAAGACCAAAGGAGTGAAAGATCAGCATGTCCCTGAAATCAGGGTTGGTAAGGTGGTGACCTTACCCACCTGGGTGACCCCAAGGATAAGGTAGGGGAGTTCAGCCAAGGCATGCAAGTGAGAAATGATACAGTCTTCAGGGAATGCGAGGTAGTCTGTAGAGCCTGGGGATTCAGACGATAGAGGGTAGCAATAGGCATGAAGCTATGATCAGATTTTAGATGATCATGAATATCACACTAAGAAGACTGGAGTCAATAGCATAATTCAACTTTCAATACAATAAATACTCTAAAATGTTTGGTTATTAATTCAGGTGTAAGCATCATACAATTACATTTTTTTCTCTAATGAAAATTATCATTTTCTAATCACAACTAGTTATACAGCTCTAACCGTAACTCTTTATGATCTATCTTCTAGTTTGATAATAAAGATTCAAGGAGATACTTCATATTAGGAAGAAATATCCTTTATTAGAAAAAAATAGATAGAAGGTATCAAGATGGCAGAGGAGTAAGATGTGACACTCACCTTCTCCCACAAACACATCAAAAAAAAAAAAAAATCAATAGGAGTTCCTGTCATGGCTCAGAGGTAACAAACCCAACTAGTATCCGTGAGGACTCAGGTTCAATCCCTGGCCTCGCTCAGTGGGTTAAGGATCCAGTGTTGCCATGAGCTACGGCGTAAGTCACAGGTGTGGTTCAGATTTGGAGTTGCTATGGCCATGGCAGAGGCCAGCAACTATATCTCTGACTTGACCCCTAGCCTGGGAATTTCCATGTGCCACGAGTGTGGCCCTAAAAAGACACACACACACAAAATCTACA
This sequence comes from Phacochoerus africanus, assembly GCF_016906955.1. NCBI lineage: Eukaryota > Metazoa > Chordata > Mammalia > Artiodactyla > Suidae > Phacochoerus > Phacochoerus africanus. The sequence continues at coordinate 38,370,581 of NC_062547.1, forward strand.
TGTGGAACGATTTGTACAGAACATCTACTGAACACTGGCAGAAGACCTTAAATCTCCAAAAAGAACAAGAAACCCTCCACATAATTGGGTAGAACAAAAGGGGAAAAAAAAGAGAGAAAGAGAGAAAAGGAATCAGGATAGGATTAGCACTCCTGAGAGGGAGCTGTGAAAGAGGAAAGGGACCCACACCCTGGGAAGCCACCTAACCAAGGGGCAATCAGCCAAGATGGAGGGACCTCAAAGTCTCAGAGAAAAGCACAGCAACTGGACTGAGGAGGACAAAGCAGAGAAAGAGCTACACAGACCATCGTTACTACTGTCCCCTAGACACCACAGCCTGAGACGCCTGAGCAGGGGCTGGGCACTGAGAATCAGACTCCAGAGGTCAGTTGAGGGGAGGGGACTAAAGTTGGCTGTGTGGAGATGGCCTAAGGGGCTAGGGAGCAGTGCAGCATGGGCTGGGGAATGGAGTGCCACTGCTAAGGGAACCCAGGAGGAAGTCTGGCCCTACAGGAAAACCAAGCCGCCACTGTTGGGGAGGGCGAGAGGCGGAGGGGCAGACCATCACAGGAATATCTTTCCCTATGCAAGCACAGACTCTCAAAGTACAGGGCACCTCTGGCACAGGCTACAGGTGGCTGGGCATCTCTTGCATGGGGTAAGGGCAGCAGGGCACCTCTTGCACAGGCTAAGCGTGACATGGCACCTCTTGTGTGGTCTACAGGCAGCGGGGGCAAAGCACAGCAGTCATCTCAGACACCAGCACCACTAAAGGATCCTCGAAGAGGCACCACCTGCAGCCCCAGTCACCTCTGAGGTTGGCACAGAGGAGGGCCCTACAACTGAGCACCAACCATCATTGCTCTCACACCCCTGGGAATGCACATACCTTGCTTTTGCTACTGCCAAATGCTCTCGGTGCTGCCTACAATTGCTGAAAGATCATTGCCACATCCCAGGACCCTGCAACTGGGAGCAGCCTGCATCACCTCCCCATGGGTTCTTGCCACTGTCAAGGGGCCATTAACCAGGCACTGGCTACTAGCCCTGCCCATTGCCTCCATCTCCCTGAAAGCACACACTGAACCCTATCAAGGGGATAACAGCCTGCACACACTGAAGAAAAAGACACCAAGCAGCTCTCATGCCAAAAATCAATAGTAAGCCCTCACGAAATATCCAGGAGTGCTCTCACTTATAAATAGCCCTCCAAAATTACAGTAGTTATTTTCTCTAAACTCGCAGAATAAGAAAAATATAAGCAAAATGTAGAAGCTCAGGAACCATCCCCAGTTAAAAGAACAGAAAAATTCACCTGAAGGAGCAAATAATGAAACAGATCTTGCAGTCTAACAGACATCAGTTCATAAAGGAAACTGCAAAAATACTGAAGGAATTAAGAGCAAATATGAAGGACTTAAGAGTGAATTTGTACAGTAATGCAGATTACTTTAGAAAGGAACTAAAAATATAAGGAGGAGCCAAGAAAAATTAGAAAATTCATTTGCAGAGATGCAAGCTGAGTTAAAGGCACTGAAGAGCAGAATGAATAATACAGAGTGATGAATTAGTGACCTGGAAGATAGAATAATGGAAATTACCCAATCGGGACAGCAGACAGAAAATCAAATGAAGAAACATTAAAGCATTATAAAAGACCTATGGGATACTATATACCAGGCCAATCTATGCATGATTCTAGAAGGAGAAGAAAAAGAAAAGGGGATTGAAAGTATATTTGAAGAAATTATGTCTGAAAACTTTCCAAATCTAAAAGAAACAGATATCAAGATATAGGAAGCACAGAGGGCCCCAAACAAGTTGAACCCAAACAGGCCCACATCAAGACATGTAATAATAAAAAAGGCAAAAGTTAAAGAGAGGATTCTAAAGGTAGCAAGAGAAAAACAGAGTTAATTATAAGGGAACCCCCATAAGCTTATCAGCTCATTTCTCTACAGAAACACTAAAGGCCAGAAGAGAGTGGCAAGATATATTCAAAGTTCTAAAAGGGAGAAATTTGCAGTCTAGAATACTCTACCCAGCAAGAATATCATTTAAATATAGAAGGAGAAGTAGAGAATTTCTCCAACAAACAAAAACTAAAAGAGTACAGCAATACTAAATTAATTCTATAAGAAATGCTGAAAGGGCTCCTCTAATTAAAAACAAAGTAAGAAGAAATAGGATGGAGGAAATCACGATTGGAAAGCAATCATTTAAATAAGCCAGTATACAGATCTAAAAGGAAAAAAAGAAAAACTATTGTAAAAGTGACAATAAAAACAAGGAACAGCAAAAGGACAAACATGAAGATGTTAAAAAAGAATTTCAAAATCATAAAATGGGAGTTCCCGTCGAAGCGCAGTGGTTAACGAATCCGACTAGGAACCATGAGGTTGCGGGTTCGGTCCCCGCCCTTGCTCAGTGGGTTGCCGTGAGCTGTGGTGTAGGTTGCAGACACGGCTCGGATCCCGAGTTGCTGTGGCTCTGGCGTAGGCCGGTGGCTACAGCTCCGATTCGACCCCTAGCCTGGGAACCTCCATATGCCGCGGGAGCGGCCCAAGAAATAACAACAACAACAACAACAAGACAAAAAAAAATACCATTAAGATATAGTCATCCTATTCAAAAAGGTAAGCTGGAGCTAAGATGCACAAATTTACCTGAAAATATAATTGGCTTGTGTGCTTTTGCCCTTTTTGTGGAGGAAGGACTCTGCATAATGAACCTGGACTACTGACTGTAGCCTTTGTGGCAGCAGTGTAACTAGCTTGGGGATGGACCCAGTTGGTTCATGTCATTAAATATGTGGATCATAAAAGGAACCTAACTTCATCTACTGAAAGGCAGTAAGCAGTGAATGACAAATTAACAATCCAACCACAAGTGTTAAAAGAATCTGGAAGAGAAACAGATCACTTTCAGCTGGAATTATCAGGAAAGTCTCATAAAAAAGGTAGGATGTGTTTGGGTTTGTAGTCTAGAAGGAAGTTTCATGTGAGGCAAAAGGGAAGACAATGATTCCAGGTGCAAGAAACATTACATACGGCAGTTGAGAAAGGAAAGACCAAGATTGTTTTGGGCTAGAAATAAAATTAGTTTAGTAAAATTAGACAAGAGGTGGATTTTTAAGGAAACATCATAAAATAAAGCCTGAATGTACTTCTGACTATTCTGAACTCCTCTACTACACAAAATGTTAGCTCCTTTTTGCTGAGTGCTTTGTATTATGTGGAGCTATGAGTCTTATTCTGATCATATATAGAAACAAATGAAAGTAGAAATAATAAAAAAAAAACAGAAAGAAGGAAGGAAGGAAGACAAAAGGAAAGAGGGAAGGAAGGAGGAGATTTTGGAATAAGAAAGCAAACTTGAAAGTGTGCAAATACTACTTAACTAAGCCACTTACCATGGGTAGTACATAAAAGTAGGTTTTTAATTTCTGGATTACTGTCTAAAAGAGATGCTGTACAAAAACAATTTAACGTAGTTAGTCAGAGGTCTTATGACTCTGTTTCCAAAATATCCCACCTTCCCCAAAATAGAATTTTCCTTTGGCAGTTTGATTGTTTCTTTGAATGCTGTGCCAGCAGTCCTTCCAACGTTCTATCATCTGGGTTTCAGATTAATACTCATAGTTTATGTTCCTCAACCATATACCTAATGAGATTACAAAATTCAAGAACACATAGATTTAAAGTTGAAAATACTTGGCCTGCTAGAATTGAGTGCTAGATTTAGTGTACTCTAGGCTCTAAGAAATAGAGAAGAATAAGGGGAAATCTGGCAGCTAGTACAGGCCTTAAAAGTTAAACTGATCTTAAAGCACACTATAGATGTATTCAGTCATTCTGTTAAAATCAACTTTAGCATTCCCTCCTTTTTATTAAAATCTGTAAACAAACTTAGTAAAATCATCACATTGGATGGCTAGTGAAGAATGTGATATTAACTTTATTTATTTCTTGTTATACAGAACTGCAAATATGAACTGATATTCCAGTTGGGCAGAGGATAAGAACACAAAACTGTTTTTTCTCACTAGATGAATAAAATCAAATGAGTACTGTTTTCAACAACCAAGAACAGAAAACTTTATTTTAACTAGAAAAAGTTAAGAATGTTATACTTTAAAAATTATAATTTTTACTAACAAAACTTTTTACTCTAAAATTCGACATTCTTTATTTGCTTAAATTACAATGTTGATCGCCATCCCTGACTTTATTTCAATAACATTATTCGGGAAAATATTTCTCTGAAAATTTTCTCAATAATTCCCATTACACAGTCAAATTGAATCTGCTATATATATGTGTATATACATCTATTTTTAATCTTGACTTTATTGTTATCACTACCTTCCTCCTTCCACCCTACAATTCCCTCAGTAATTTTGTCTTATTCTGAACTCTTGGCATTTTCTAACATGCTGAGCTGGCCAAAGGGTACCAAAATGTCTTCAGATGGATCCAGATTCTGTCAAGATCCTGGTAACACAGAAGTTGCTGGGTTCGGTGCATTCCCTCCTCTATCTCTAGTATCAATAAAACATACAAATACAAACATTATGCAAACTAGGGGAAAGGTGAAGATTTACCATATTCTAAGGTAATAACAAACAGGGGGTTTTAACCCACTGTATCTGTTTAAAAGTAGGAATATGCAAACTTAGAAAGTTACAACATTCATTAATCCACTCAAAAAAACAAAGGGAAAAGAAATATTAATTATGGCACTTTTGCTTTCAACACCTCTCTCTCCCCAAGTGGAGTGTTTCCTTCAAATCTGATGGCATATTCCCTTTAAAATCTTCCTTTACGCTTAAAATTTGGTAACTGATAAAAACATTACCAAAAGAATTTTTACGTTCCCATAAAATGTCTCTGTGATATTGTGAATTTCATTTTAATCACTTATTTGGCTTATTTCAGCCAGTTTATTTTGAAATGCTAGGAATCTTTGGGGAAAATATTCCTTGACATTAATGGTATTAACAGACTAGCCCAATCTAAGAACTAAGATTAGGTCTGGAAGTTATTAAAAACAAAAAAAAGCTTCTTAATACCTTTTCCACCATATTTGCTACTCAGTGAAGGAATATTAATAAGGAAAATCAATTCATCTATCACCATTCTAAGCAAAGCTTAAAATGAGTTTACATGTACATATGCATTTGTTACACATGACTATTTTTCTTTGCTTTCCATTTCCTCAGCTTTATTTTTTTATACATATATATAAATTCTCTTAGGACATTTCTGGTTATATGTCTGGAAACTTCAGCCATCTAGAAAAAAAGAAGGTCGGGAATAATGAAAAAAATGTGCTGAAAGAATTCACATAAAAGTTTTGGAGACCCGAAAATGGGAACAACAGATACTTAAAAAGTTATTGAATCAGGAAAAAAAGGCCTTCCTGGCAGGTACTTATATAGCAATATACCGATAACTGTGGGATAAAAATAAAGGCATCCAGACATCATTACAGAGCTCTTCTCCATGAAATCAAACTTCCAATTGAAAGGTTAAGAGAGATTTTGATTCGTATTTTTTTCTTTGTGGTTTAGATGTTAGAAAAAAAATCATCAGTTGTAAAAAAAAAAAAAGGAAATCTTAAAAGTAAATTTAGTTGAAGCATTTTCTTAGTAATTTTATCCCATTTACTTTTATGTAAACACACACATATACACAGAGGAGGGTGTATACTCTGTGTATTGATATATAATATCAAAATAACATATTAGATGTTCAATTCATCATTATACCTTATATATAGTATTTTTCAATAGGTGTCCAAGCAGTAAAAAAACATAAAAATGATAAAAGTCAGAGGAGTTTCTTCCAGTGGGATTAATTCAAGTATTTAAATAGTTTGACTATTAGCAATCCAAGAAGTATCAGGTTAAATGTTAAGATTCTGGGAACTGAATTAGAGATTATTTAAGGAAGGGGAGACATTCTTGTTTAAATTCTTCCTTTTGCATAATTCAATCCATGTTGTTAATAATTATCATGCAACTAAGATGTCTTCTGAAGTTATCGTAGTATTCACTCATTACTAATAAACTATTCTAGAATCTAGTATGCTAATCGAGGGGATCCTGAAAAGTGTGAGGTGGGACTGTAATCTGGGATTAAAAAACAAATTCATGAGAGTTTCTGCTGAGACATGCTTTGCTCTCAGATTTTTTTTTTCTCCTTTGCAATTACAGGTATTAGTTAAAATCAATACCAATCCATGTTTCATTCCAAAGGTAAACAGACTTCACTTAATCACTTCAATGAGAATATGCAGAGTAACTTTGATTCTTCTCTCCATTTGGATCTCAAGATTCTTCTTTCAGAAGGAATTTTCCAATCTGAGCACCACTCACTCCCCACCCCTCCTTAATGTTTTCTCTGCCACATCCTTAATGAAATTATCATTTTGTGCACCTGGACTACTGTGCTATTTCTCTCGTGGACCCCCATCTCTAGCCATTTGTCACCTCTGGTAACAACCAATTCTCCACACTGCTTTATAACAGATATGACTGTGTCATTCTTGTGCTCCAAAACTGTCAGTAGTAGCTGAATGCCAATTGAACAGACTCTATTCTTCACTGCAGTGTTCCCAGATCTTCACAATTTTGAGTCCATCTACAAACTCTTCTACCATTTTCCACACATGAGACAGATTACCAGAATTAAAGATTGCATAGATTTATAATCTCTTTTATCTAGCTATAGAGATATGTATATATCTGCATATGAATACCTACACACACACATATAATTTCTAAAGTAGGTGTCTAAGATAATAATTGCAAACTTAAAAATTTTTCCAAATTAAGAAAACACAAAATTGTCATTTAATATCACCTTTACTTTATTAAAGAAATACTTTTTATTTTCACTTAAATTAATTATGTTTATGAAAACATTTCACATTGTTCTGTCATCTATTCTTCATATATCACTGTAATACTGATTACTCTCACAGACTGGCAGGAGTGTCTGGCAATGACAGGTACTTGGGAATCACTGCACTAGATTACTCATCATTCCCTAAACACATACTGATTGATAATATTATGACTCACAGACTTATATTAATTATGAGAATGGTTAAAAACTCAGATGACTATGTCAGTCATGGTCTTGGCAGGAAACCAGCAGAGTCTGCAGGGATTTTAATGGTAATTTAACAGAGCTACATCTGCAGAAGCAAGGCCAGGATTAAGGAAATCAACAAGGTATGTCAGGGCATCCAAGGATTAGTAGCAGCAGGAAGGCCCTAGGGCTGCAGGGAGTAATAATTGGTATCAGAAGCTCAGGGAGGCCTCACGGAATTTTTAAATGAAAGAACCAGAATCCTACGGCCTTAGCAAAGAAAGAAAAACCCTATGTCTCTCTTCTCTTTCTGACTGCTAACCTCTCATTGGTTGATTTAGCAGCCAGCCAGAGGGCAAGGGAACAAGACCGACAGAGTCAAAAGGGATCAGGCCAGTCCTCTGTGCAGAACAGGGAAAAGAAGGGAGACATGGATGGGGTGACACGGGAAGGACAAATGGAGAATAACTAGCCAACTAACTTTCTTCCTTTCCTATGTGTAGAAACTTAAGGCAGGCTAACTGGATTACAGTGCCCTTTCTTTTGCCCCTCTCCCTTTGCTAACTGTATTAAAATGCCCATGTCAGAGCTGTGCTTTCCAATCTTTTTTACATTATGGCACTCAGCAGTTGAAGAGAATGTGGGATGCATACAAACAGTCTCCAATTTACAGTGTTTCTACTTATGATTTTTCCACTTTACAATGATGCAAAAGTAACATGCATTCAGTAGGTTGGTATTTTGAATGCTGATCTTTTCCCAGGCTAGAGATATGTGGTCTGGTACTCTCTCGTGATGCTGGGCAGGGCAGTGAACAGTCAGCCATGTGATCAACCAGGGTCAACCCCCAATATACTGACAACTATTCTGATTTTCATTTTAAGTATAGTATTCAATAAATTTCATGAGATAGTTAATACTTTATTAGAGAATAGGCTTTGTGTTAGATAATTTGGCTCAACTATAGGCTAATCTAAGTGTTCTGAGCACATTTAGGTGAGGCTAAGCTATAATGTTTCATAGGGTTAGGAGCATTAAGTGCATTTTTGACTTAAGACATTTTCAGCTTATGATGAGTTTACTGGGACATAACCCCATAAGTTAAGGAAGACTTGGTGAAAAAAATATGTTTCGTCATCTCTTTGTACATTACTTCAAATAAAGCTGTTTCTACATATTAAATTTATATGAAACTTCCCAACATCTAAAACTGAATTTTTAAAGAGAAAAATTAAGCTTGCTTTCATACATTTTTTTTTTTGTCTTTTTAGGGCCACACCCACAGCGTATAGAGGTTCCCAGGCTAGGGGTTGAATGGAGCTATAGCTGCCAGCCTACACCACAGCTACAGCAATGCCAGATCTGAGACGTGTCTGCAACCTACACCACAGCTCACAGCAACACTGGATCCTTAACCCACTGAGCGAGGCCAGGGATCGAACCTGCAACCTCATGATTACTAGTCAGGTTCATTTCTGCTGCGCCATAATGGGAACTCCCATAAATTTTTTAATATTGTTTTTCACGTTTGAAATGGACAGTCTCAATTCCTGAGCAAGACCTTAACAAAGCTCTCTTAATGTTTTTGAGTCACCACTGACTAGAAATGCTGTTGATAAAATAGGTAAAACCGTGTATACGGCCTTTTAAAATTTATAAGGAATGAGATTATATTTTAAGAAAAGCTCTTTTTTCCATTCCTTATAAAGGGAGTATAATGTCAAATATTACTATGATAATGGAAATGAATTTCAAATCCAAAAGAAAAAAATTCAAATCAGGAATTCCAAAGTATTCATGAAGTTCTAATATTCAAAATACACATGCATTGTTAGAGCAGTCCTTTTGCTGCTAGTTTTGAGGCCACGTAAAGTCACATCCACTGTAAATGGAAAGGAATATCTCAAATTTGTGAAAACAGAGATTTGGAGCTGTCATCTAGATCTGTGCCCAGAGGGAAATCCCATCCTTTAATCCTTCTTCCAACACCTTCCTCTGAACCAGGGTTTGCCCTATCCTTCTGGACATCTGGAACTCTTCCATTCACTTCTTGATGGGTTGCAATGCATACTTACTCTAGTCACTGAGTAGATCCCCAGGTGGCAGAGAATGTCCAAAGAAGGACTGAAGGATGGGTTATCAGAGCTCTCACTATCTCAGTAATGACTCCAGCCTCCCAAACTTCACTCATATGCCCCAAGGCCAAAGATGATCAATATTTCAGACATACAATCATAACCTTTCCTTCTGTACACTGATTGGGAAGCTCAAGACCCAGAAAAACATTTGCTTTGTTATAGTCAGTAGCCAATCCGAAAACTTTTTTTTTTTTTTTGTCTTTTTAGGGATGCAACTGCAGCATACAGAGGTTCCCAGCTAGGGGCTGAATCAGAGCTGTAGCTGCTGGCCTACCCAGCCACAGCAATGCTAGATGTGAGCCATGTACGTGACCTATGCCATAGGTCACGGCAACGCCGGATCTTTAACCCACTGAGTGAGGCCAGGGATTGAACCCACATCCTCATGGATACTAGTCAAATTCATTTCCACAGCGCCATGACAGGAACGCTCTGAAAACAATTCTTAAGACTAAAAAAAAAAAATCACTTTTTTTTTCTATCTGGTATAGAAACAATATTTTTAAGATTTGATATTAGGTTTTACAGTTTAATCAGGAACTCAACATAGAATGCAAGACAAGGCCATTTGTTCCTGGAAACTTAATTGTCAGATTTTCCTATACATGTCTAATTCTCTGTCCATTACAATTCATTTGATGATTTTCTCCCTCCATAAGGAAAACAAGGAAAAGGAAGAAATTTGTATTTTATAGAAGTAACTCCCACTAAGATCTATAGCCACCTATGAGAAAGACAGTTTGCACTGTCACAAAAAAATGACAAATATCTGCAGTTTCTATAAAAAATTTCTCTTCAAAAGTTGTGCCAGCGATGCTATTAATTGCTGCTACTAAAGAACACAGAGAGACTTACACTTACCCCGGTCTTGAATGAGGTAATGGAGTCAGGATCAGGTATAATCATTGCCCATAATATTTGCCTTCAGAGTGATGGTAAAAAAGTGAAAGCATTTTCCTTCCATGAAGTAGGTTGTGGGATGTGATAAAGCCCTCTAGGTCTTCTCTGCCTGAAGATGTAGAGTCCAGGTCTGCTTGTTCATGTAGAAAAAAATATTATTTCAATAAGCAAAAGGCTGAAATTAGAATGCTAATATGCTAATGATATATATTATTGTTTGGAGTAAAATAAAGGTACATCAAAATACTGTTTTCATTGGTCTCTCAGTTCCATAGCATATCTTAAAATAACCAGAAAATTAGAACTTAGAGCAAGAAATCAACTCATTTCTTCAAGTCTTTTATATATATATATATACATATATACATATATACATATATATACATATATATACACACACATATATATATATAATGATTTTTATTTTTTTCCACTACAGCTGGTTTACAGTGTTCTGTCAATTTTCTACTGTACAGCATGGTGACCCAGTTACACACACGTATACATTCTTTTTTCTCAAATTATTATGCTCCATCATTCTTCAAGTCTTCAAGTCTTAATAGTCCATTGGAAAAGACTGTACTAGAAATCTCTCAGGACCAAGAGTAAATATTGTAGCATCAAGCTGCATGTTTCTTTTCTAAAATTTTTTCCACCTCTCCCCATACAGTGTTGGCAGTTGCTCCTTTATATTAGGGAGAAGTTCAATTTGGAGAATACACAGGAAGATGTATACTTCGGAGGCTTATATAATTAGCAACAACAACAGTAGCCAGTGTTTATTGAGTGTTTATACGTACCACATACCACACAGCTTTTTGAAGGGCTTTTAATAGTTGGGTGTAATTAATTGAAAACAACAGAAAATAAAACTGAAACTGGCAAGAAAAAAAAGTTGGGAATATATAGGGTTATAATCTTAAATAGGCTTAGTTTGAGAGTTGTCTTAATTCAACACATTCCTTGTGATTCTGAGAATCTACTGGCTCTGGAAAGTAGAGGACTATGGCACCTTCATTTAAATATATGACAACATCAAGAGGAAGAAACTATCTCTTAAGTATGCTTTATACCCAGCTTACATACATCCACACTGTCTATTACAGCTATCTCTTCACATTGGTCAGTTTATTGTCTACCAACTCTGAAGAGTAAGGGGAAGTAATCATCTAGGCCTAACTGATTGGAATTGATTCACCTAACCATTTCTGAACAAATTTCTGTCATTAGGAAATGATATACATCAATAGGCTTAAGATGGTGTTCCTAAATTAATTACTGAATTAACAGAGGGGGTGGATTAACTCATGTTGGCTCAAATTGGCCTAGCCCCTGAGCTGAGCTGGAGTCTGTAGTCCAAACTGCATCATTATTATGCAAAGAGAGTGGGGGTGATGATAAAATGGATATTAAAAGACAACCTATAACATCAAGAATGGCATTTCACCTTTATTGTCTCATTTAATCCTCACTAGTACCCTATGAGGTAGGCTCTTTGTGAAAGTCTCTTTTTCTGATCCTTAGTTATTTAGGATGTTTAACTCCTATGGCTTGACTGATATCATAAAGAAATCTTCTGAAGCTTGGCCTGCCAGTCTCTCTCCTAATTTACTACATCCTGGAGACTTAGGGATCATAACCAAGACATGGGAGATTGGTACTGGTATTTGTAGCACACACTATACACGTTAACATCCTTATGTTTCACCTTGTTATTTTTCTCACTCGAATTTTCCTGTATTCCATGGTTGTTAAAACCATTTAAGGCCTAAACAAAGCATCAATCCTTTGTAAAGCCCTCCTAGACTTCTCCCATCAATTTACATCTGGTCTCTCATAGCATCATTCTCAGAATTTTTTTAAACATATAAAATCTGATTTGCATTACAGTTAAGTGTTTTTGTTCCCCTTCCATCTTTGCCTCAAGAATATTGGTTTCTTGAAGTGAAGTTCCTTGCCATAATCATCTTTCAATCCCTAGTACTTTTTTTTTTTTTTTTTTGTCTTTTTGCCATTTCTTTGGGCCGCTCCCGCGGCATATAGAGGTTCCCAGGCTAGGGGCCGAATCGGAGCTGTAGCTGCCAGCCTATGCCAGAGCCACAGCAACGCAGGATCCGAGCTGTGTCTGCGTCCTACACCACAGCTCACAGCAACGCCGGATCATTAACCCACTGAGCAAGCGCAGGGATCGAACCTGCAACTTCATGGTTCCTAGTCAGATTCGTTAACCACTGCGCCATGACGTGAACTCCCCTAGTACTTTTCATAGCGTATAAGCTTAATTTTGTCAATTAAATGAAACAGAGAAGCTCCAAACCCTATGCTTTTCTTTCTTCTAACAGGAAAACCTCACAGACATTGTTTTATGAAAATAAGCAAAAGTGTATTATGTATAAATGTGTATGTTATAACGCCCAAGCAAGGATTTAAATAAAATTTTATTTAATTTATTTATTTATTTTTTTTTGCTATTTCTTTGGGCCGCTCCCTGCGGCATATGGAGGTTCCCTGGCTAGGGGTCCAATCGGAGCTGTAGCCACCAGCCTACGCCAGAGCCACAGCAACGCGGGATCCGAGCCACCTCTGCAACCTACACCACAGCTCACGGCAACGCCGGATCGTCAACCCACTGAACAAGGGCAGGGACCGAACCCGCAACCTCATGGTTCCTAGTCGGATTCGTTAACCACTGCGCTACAACGGGAACTCCTAAATAAAATTTTAAGTAAGTGGGACTATCTCAAGCTAAAGTTAATCTGCATAATTCTTGTCATAAGTTCTCACTCCCATCCTGAAATGAAGGCACTTTTTTTGGACTTTGTCACCTTCTGAATGGATTGGGCTCTCTCAACTCAGTTACCTGCAAATTAACTGTTTCCTTGGCCTTTAAAACTTTTTTCAATGCTCATCTTTGAGCTTTCAGATGAAACAGTTTCTTAAAGAGACCTTCCCCATCACCTAAGTTTTGGAGAGCAGCCTTCATTATAGCCTATCACATTTGAGAGTATTTGTTTAATTTCTTCCTTAAATGCTAGGAAATGAACTCCTCCACTAGCACAAGGACTCCATTTCCTTATTTACCACTAAATTCCTAGTATCTTACACTATGTAACATAGTAAATAATATAAGAATAAATAAATGAATAAATTAATGAAGGAAGAACAATTTTTACAAGTAGACTGCACATTTGGCTCAAAGTTTCTAGTAGCCAAGACGAAGAAAAAAATCAAATAACCACTTTAGGATCAAATAAGAGTTTAAGCTAACTGATTAATATAAACTACTAAAACTGAATTAACGGCATAAACACCACTGCTTCATTTATTCATTTATTAAAAAAAATGAATAAACGAAAAATGACTCTCCCTCTGTTCAATTTCTTTCTATTCCCCTTTTTTGTTAAAGCAAAACAGAACAAAAAAACAGTTCTGACTACTTTTGCCCGGTGTCTTTAGGACTGGAAACAAATTCAGCTCAAAAGTGTCATCAACTTCAGAGTATTAGAAATTGTTACGGGTTTGGACAAAGAAACTCCTAGAAGTTGGCAGATAAATATTTGTAGAATACACAAATGAATGAATAATTCAGACGACATTCCAGAAATGGGTTCTTCTTGCCCCTCCCCCTGCCCCCAATCTTTAGAAAAGCATTTGTTTCTGTTTTATGCTCTTAAATGCTGGTTAGTTCAACTGTTCATTTTGAGAAATGAGTCAATTAAGCTATTTTGCCTTGAAAATTACAAAAATAAAAAAAATTGTGCAACTTTGAAATAAAAATTTAAGTTCCTTTAGTATTTTAATAATGTACCTTAAGTATCCATTAACCTCGGATTCAAGTTCTAATAATTAAAGGAAATGTCAAGGCCCATATTTCAACACAGTGCCTGGTATAAGTTAACTGGAGGTCAGTAGCTTTCTACTAAAATAAACTAAAAATTTCATTTAATATTTTCTTACATGTAACGGCATGTCGCTGGCTTTACCCAATTATGATAAGCCTTAACACAGATTCGCCCACGCAAAACTCAGGAAATTTCTACTACAGATTATTTCCAAAGCGAAAGGAAGCACGGAGACCTCTGTGACTAGCAGCATGTTGCAGGTGACTCCCGGAATTCTCGCTAGCATGCCCGCCTTCTAGTCACCCTTCCGTGTTGGTTCGTCAAAAGCCGTGACGAAAGTAGAAGCTTTTTTTCCGGCTCAAATTTCCCGGAGTGCAGGTACCCGGATTTAAGCCGCTATCAGATTGACAGGCACTTCACCCAATAGCCTTGTAGAGAGGCGTATCATTTCACCAGCGTGCCAATCAGCATGCAGAGAGTCGCCGTCTCCAGGGTGCAGGCGGAAGTAATGCGCGTCCCCATGGAATCGCTCGTAGAGCACCTGGAGCGCTTCTCTGAGGTTCTGGCTGTCTCCCGCACTTCCCATGTCAGCAGCTGGGACCCCGCGACCGTGCGCAGGGCCTTACAGTGGGCTCACTACCTGCGCCACGTCTACAGGCGCTTTGGCCGCCATGTCCGCATTCGCACTGCTCTGGAACAGCGACTGCAAAACCAGTGGAAGCAGGAGGGCGACTCTGGGCCCGCTCCAGCCCCGGGGTTGGTAAACTTCCAGGCGTTGGAGCACTGTGACCATCTGTTGTCTCTGCGACTGCTGGCGAACCGGGCTCTCGGGGATGCCGCCTTTCAGTACCTGCTGCAGCAGCTCTTTCCTGGCCCTGGTGTCCCAGACGCGGAGGAAGAGACGCTCCAAGGCAGCCTGGCCCTTCTCGCCCGCCGCCGGGCCGCTGTCCACCTGCTGCACTTCAACGCCTATAGAGAGAACCCGGTCCTTCAGGAGGACTCACTGATGAAGACCCAGGCGGAGCTGCTTCTGGAGCGTCTGCAGGAGGTGGGGGAGGGCGAAGCGCAGGGCCCTGGCAGGTTTCTCAGCAGCCTATGGGAGCGCGTTCCCCAGAACAACTTCCTGAAGGTGATAGCGGCCGCGCTCTTGCTTCCCCCGTCGTCTCCCTGGCTCCAAGGAGAGGAATTGGAACCGGGCAGCCCCAAAACACCGAGAGAGGGGGGTCAAGAGTTGCTTCATTGGCTCCTGGGGAAATCAGATGTCATGACTGCCTTTTGCCGCAGCCTCCCAGCCGAGCTTTTAACTTCGGTGGCAGGGCGTCATCCAGAGCTTTCCCGGGTCTATCTGGGTCTGCTGATAGACTGGGGTCGGCACCTGAACTATGACCTTCAGAAAGGCATTTGGTTTGGAACTGAGCCCCGCGATGTGCCGTGGGAGGAGTTGTTCAGCAGGTTTCAAAGCCTCTGTCAGGCCCCTCCACCTCTGAAAGATGAAGTTCTAACTGCCCTGAAGTCCTGTAAGGCACAAGATGGAGATTTCGAAGTCCCTGGTCTTAGCATCTGGACAGACCTGTTGTTGGCTCTTGGGAGCAGTGCATGATACTGCATTTGGGAAAAGACAAGTTTTAGGTCTCAGCCCCGGCCCGAATTCTCTGTGGGCAACTTTCTGTTATTGATTACTTGAATGCAAAATTTGGGTTTACAAAATTAAAATTCCAGTGTTCTCACCAAATCTCCTATACTTTCATGTGTCCAAAATATTATTTTAGGTGCTAATTTATAATATGTATAATACTAACTTCCAAATATGTAAAGTAACTGGCTTGTAGTGCCATGGATTTTCTGTATAGAAGCGGTAATGTTCTAAGTATTCTACCTAAAGCCATAGAATTAACAGTAGTTGCTAAGAAGGCACCTTTCTAATAATGCTGAAAAGATATGTGCTTTTCAAAGAAAAAGTAGCTTTAAAGTGACAAAACAGGACCTTTTTTTATATCATTAATGCCTTTTGTAGTTGTTTGTTTTTAAATCTCTAGAATTGAAGAGATTGCTTTTATCAATGACATGTGTTGTCAGAGTGATTTGGAAAGCCACCTGGCCTATTTGGACTTTAAACCCTGCACGTTGGCCTTGCTAACCTAATGTTTTAAACAATTAACCAGCCTCAACATGTATTAAAATTGTGTTATTCAGAAAGTGTATTTCTCATTTCTACAGATTGAAAGACCAAAGTAATTTAAAGCATTGAATTAAATATAAGAAAAAAATATTTAAAGTGTAGTAAATACAAATATATGCCTTTGGATATTAATTTAGTATTTGATAGTAAAAAAATCAAACTTCTGAATGAGTGCTGCTTCTGCCATTGACCAGGTTAATAAACTACAACCTTGGGAGTTCCTGTTGTGACGCAGCAGAAGTGAACCCGACTAGTATCCATGAGGACGGAGGTTCCATCCCTGGGATCGCTCAGTGAATTAAGGATATGGCATTGTGGTGAGCTGTGGTATAGTTTGCAGATGTGGCTCAGATTTGGCTGTAGCTATGGCCAGCAGCTGCAGCTCCTATTCAGTCCTTAGCCTGGGAACTTCCATATGCCTCAGGTTCGACCCTAAAAAGCAAGAAAATAATTAAATAAACTACAGCCTTGGTGGTACAGTATCTAGACTAAAACTGTTAAATTTCTTTTCCCTTGGTGGTTTCCCTATGGGGATCATTTAGAATTTTTTTAGTATGTGTAGGAACCTGATTTTGTCTGTTTATCCAGTTGTTCCACCACCTGCAGAGTGATCCTCAATCATCAAATGAGAGGTTTATTCAGTTTATTAGGGAGAATATTACTTTCTATTCATCAAGACATTTTTGTCCATATCCAGGTTAGTTGATTGCAAGATTCTTTGCAAAACATTGCTATTCAGAAAGTTGATCTAATTCTGGAAATGGGATTAGAGCAAAAGGAGTTGTATAATCTTGTAGATTTTTTTACTCTATTGTGAAATTTAGGCATAAACTGCTTTCCCTCTAGCAGGTACACTGTTCTAGATGATCTTGAGTTAACACTAGCAAGTTTATATTTCCTTTGGTTTGAGTCCTTTCTAGTACTAATCCATGTAAACCATCTTTTGGATTTCATTTGCTCTTTAATGCAAGAAGAAAGGCAATTTCTTTTGTCTGTTACATGAAAGTCTTTTTTCCAGAAACAACCTAATGAAGAGTTCTATCCTTGCAAGTCATAATATTGACCCATAATCCTAAATATCAGAACATCAAACTCTTTTTTTTTGTCTTTTGTCTTTTTGTTGTTGTTGTTGTTGTTGTTGCTATTTCTTGGGCCGCTCCCGCGGCATATGGAGGTCCCCAGGCTAGGGGTTGAATCGGAGCTGTAGCCACCGGCCTATGCCAGAGCCACAGCAACGTGGGATCCGAGCCGCGTCTGCAACCTACACCACAGCTCACGGCAACGCCGAATCGTTAACCCACTGAGCAAGGGCAGGGACCGAACCGGCAACCTCATGGTTCCTAGTCGGATTCGTTAACCACTGCGCCACGACGGGAACTCCAGAACATCAAACTTTAATTTTAGAGAATGATAGTTCATAAACTTATTTCCCTATTTCTGCTGTTAGATTGCACACTTTTTTTTTTTTTTAAATGGTTGTGTCTGTGGCATATGGAAGTTCCCAGGCCAGGATTGAATCTGAGTTGCAGCTGCAACCTACACCACACCTGTGGCAATGCTGTAATAAAGCACTGCAACAGGCTGGGGATCAAACCCTAGCCTCCACAATGAACTGAACCACTGCAGTTGATTCTTAACCCACTGCACCTCAGTGGGAACTCTTGCATACTCTTAAGATAAAATGATAAAAATGTTATAGGCCAGTAAAGAAAAAAATTGAAATCTATTTTTTGTCTGAAATCCATTTTTATACACTATATTTTAACTTCCACGCTATGTTCATTATATAGATAACCATATTTAATCTTCACACCAAGACCATATTATAAATCAAGATAGGAGCTAAAAGAGGTTAACTTAATGCCCGAGGGCACACAGAAAAATAAGTGCAATGGAAGCAAAAATCATATAGCTCCCTGCCTCCAGCGTAGCACAATGCCTGGCATGTGGTAAATATTCCAAATGTTTAAATAGATGAAGCCAGGATTAGAACCTTTATCTGTATTCTTTATCTTATTTTAAACAAAGCTAAAGACTTGAAAAGATGTTTTTGAGTGTAGTAATATTGTTATCACTCTAGAGTCTACATCTAGGAAGGGAGGAAAAGAGAGGAAGGAATGGGAAATTAAATAAATTCAAGACTCTCATGAGCCAGCAGATAAGATGACTTCATGTGTCTATTGTTTTCTGTTAGTATTGGTTGAGGACAAATATCTTGATGCTCTCTTACAACTTCCCTTGAGCTGGTTGTGTATTGATTATATTAGACCATATTAAATCTAAATGCTGTTGTCTATGTGCTGCTGCCCACTTAATTAAGGTTCTGACTCCAATGGAAAATGTGTAAGATTTGGCTTTGAGTAAATAAGGCTTTGCATCTGTATGGTGTCATATAGTATACAAAGTTCTACAGTTAAATCATCTTACCAGACAGAACCTCTTAATATAACTGTGAGACAGGGTAAGGTGCTGTGAACTTCAAATTTTATTAATCAAGGAGTTGAGACTCCAGGCAATGATTTATGACTCTTAGGTGGTAAAGTCAACAAGGATCTGGATATTTTCTAATTTAAATTCACTCCCCAAATCTCTTTTAGGGAAGTAGACTGGTGATTTGAAAACCAATACTGAGTTTAAACATTTATTTATTTATTTATTTATTTATTTATCTATTTATTTTTAGGGCTGCACCCACAGCATATGGAAGTTCCGCGGCTAGGAGTCAAATCAGAGCTGTAGCTGCAGGCCTGTGCCACAGCGTCAGCAACACCAGATTTGAGCTGCATCTATGACCTACACTGCAGCTCACGGTAGCGCTGGATCCTTAACCCACTGAGCAAGGCCAGGGATGAAACCCACATTCTCATGGATACTAGTCACATTCATTACCACTGAGCCATAATGGGAACACCCTGAATTAAATTTAAAAGGTATGTATCATCAGTGTGTACTCAGGGAATTGCACATGGGAGATACTATATTTGTCAAATATTATTTAAATTTGGATTCTTATCTATTACTCTAACTTTTACCTAGTTATTTCACTCTGTGAATAGGTTTGTTCATCTATAAAATAGAAAAATTCACCTTTTGAACTACTTAGCATAATTAAAAGATAAAATGATAATGCATGTGAAATTAATGTCAAAAATTATAAATAGGATGATTCATCTCTTTTCTTTAATAAATACATGTAAAAGATGATTCACACTGAATTATTATTTATGAAAAGTAACCATATACAATAAGACTAAGAAGGATATTCATCATTAAGATATGAGCATTATAATATATTCAAAAATAAAATGAGGGGTTTAATATTTGAAATAAACTTTCATTGGATAAATAATACAGTAATGACATTAAAGGAATATCCTATCACCTTGGCACTATTTTCACTTTTGTGTATTCCTTTCCATCTTTTGTTCATATGTCTGCTATTTCCATACTATAATAAATGTACAAGCCATTTCTAGATTTTTTTTCAAGTTTCTATGTTTAGTCTTTTAAAATAAGTAAAAATATGCACCTATTAGAGAGTAAGTCCTCAAAAAATGCTAGTTAAATGTTTTTCCTACATTTAATGACATGAAAATATTAAGATCTTTTTCTTCTATTATGTTAACTTTTCTAATGGTATTTTGCTATTGCATTTCAGAGACAGTCAAATGTATTAAATTTTCAATATTCAATTCAGTTGATATTTTGTTTACATTTTTTTTATTCTGAGTTTATGAGTGATATTGACCTATAATTTTTTTATTCTTATATTCTTTGTTTGAATTCAGTGTTACACTGGCCATATAGAATGAGTTAGGGCCTATTCCTCTTTTTCCTATTGTCTGGAAGAGTTTTATAAAATTGGAATGAACAATTCCTTGAGCATTTTATGGGATTATTCTGTAATAACAGTCTGAGCTTGATTTTTTTTTTCATTAGATGACTTAACTACAATTTCAGTTTACTTAATGGTTATTTGAACAAAGTTTTTTCATTTTTTTATCACTATATTTATTTTCTTACCTTTTTATCACCGTATTTTCTCACCTTTTTATCACTAGTATATCTGCAGTTCTGTTTCATTTTAACTCTTTTTTCCCCCTTTTTCTTTGCTTTTCTTTATCTTTCTCCTCAGATGTTATCTATTACATAATTTTACCCAGTGAACTAACAGTTTAGTATATCTTTTTTTCTATTTAAAACTTTTATGGCTCTTATCTATTTTCTTCTTTGCCCTATTCTGCTGTTCTTTCCTCACTTCATAAGCAAAGTCTTTTAGCTCATTTGTAACTTTTCTTTTTTATTGGGTAAGTATTTAAATTGTCCTCCAAATTTGCTGTCACGAGTCTCTTGTTTTGATATGTTAACATTTTCATTACTGTTCAGTTCTAATTATTTATAGTTTAGTCTCCATAATGATTTCTTATCTCATCTATGGATTATTTAAAATTATTTTTTAATTCCTCAATGAGTAAAGATTTAAAAAATTCTCCTTTTGTTATTCTTTTCCAAATTATTTTTAATATAGTTTATGATACTGAATTGTTGATCTTTATTGATACTTGGTTTATTGTCCAAATGGTCAATTTTTATAAATGGGCTGCATGAATATTCTTGAAAAGAATATGTTTTCTCTAAACTGGGGAAACAGAGTTCATTTTTAAAATTAACTTTGTAAACATTCTTTTTCAATTATTCTGCATATTTTCTACTCTTTTCCTGTTCGTCCGGTCAGATAAGCGAGGGAGAAGTGTTGAAATTCCCCACTATGGTCCTGGTTTGAGAAATTTTATTGATTTTTTTTTATGTATTTTGAGTAATTTTATGCCATACAGACAAATACAGCATTGTTATTATTTTTTAATGTATTTTGAGTAATTTTATGCCATACAGACAAATACAGCATTGTTATATCATCTCAGTAAATTGAACCTTTTATCTTACAGTGATTACTTCCTGCTTTAAAGTCTATTTTTTTCTATTATCATTTTTAATATGACTCGTCTTTTTTCTGCTAACCTACTTTGTGCTTTTTGTCTTGATTTTTCTGCTTCATTTTCTTTCACTGCTCTTTTTTATTTACTGAATTTTTTCTTTTTTTTTGATTGTCTTTCTATTCCATTTCTCCTTCTACTAATTGGGATGCTGGGGAAGTTCCCATTGTGGTACAGCAGAAATGAATCCGACTAGGAACCATTTGATCCCTGGCCTCATTCAGTGGGTTAAGGATCTGGCGTTGCCGTGAGCTGTGGTGTAGGGAGTAGATGTGGCTCAGATCTGTTGTTGTTGTTGCTGTGGCTGTGACTGTGGTGGGCAGCTATAGTTCTGATTAGACCCCTAGCCTGGGAACCTCCATATGCCGTGGGTGTGGCCCTAAAAAGACAAAAAAAACCTAATTGGGGTGCTGCATTCTTTACCTAAGCTTTTACTCTTGAAATTTACCATATTTAACTTAAAAATACCTAAAATTAGTTCAATACCTTCATCTTCCTTCCTAACAATGCAGTGAGTGGGCTGGAGAAAACTTTAACCCTGATCTCCTCTCATGTCTCATAATTTATTAACTTACCCAGTGTTTTTGTTCTTCATAAGAAAATTTCCAACAAATTAGAACACTTTAATATTTTATACAGACAAGTGTGTTTTGATTTACCTACATGTTTAAAAATTTTGTTTCCCATTGCACCTCAGATATTTCTCCTGAGATGAACTTTCCTTTTTTTTTTTTTAATGACCTCCCTTGCAGAAGATCTCCTGATGGCATCTAGTTTTTATCTAAAATTATTTTTAATCTTGTTGACATTCTTTGAAAATAATTTTGCTATGTATAAGATTCTAGGTTGACCTGTTAAAGATAGTAATTCACTCTTTTCTGTTTTCCATTGTTGATATTAAGAAAACTGTTGTCAGTCTTCTGGTTCATTGTAAATGATCTCTTTTTGGTTTCTTTTTAGATAGTCCTTGCTTGAGTATCGGCAGTCACTATAATATATCTAATTGTGAATTTCTGTGTTTTTCCTGCTTGTTACATATTATATTTCATTTATCTGTAGATTTGTGTTTTTCTCTCTTCAGTTCCCCCCTCCCCTTAATGTTTCCTTTCCTCCACCTTTTCTCCTGTGACTCTTACCAGGCGTATCTTCTCTTACTACTCTTATATCCTACAACCTCCCTTTCATAGTTTATATATCCTTCCACTCTATGATAGTGTGGAAACTGCTGTTACCTCCTAGGGTACATTTCCCTATCTTCATTTTAATAATACTATCTCAGCCTTTCAGCTAGAGATGGTCACCCAGCTAAAAAGCAAATTTCTCAGTCTCTCTTGCATTTAGTTTTCAGTGATAAGCTATTCTATACTAAGCCAATTTCTATACCTTCCAGGAATACAGGAATTCTTTCAGTTCCTGGAGTAGGTAAGCTGACGTTTTTCCTGTCTTAGAAGTTTGCTTACATTATTCCTTCAGCCAAGAATCTTCTCACCCAGTCCTTCACATCTCAGCTTAGTTTCGTTCTCTCACCACAATGCCTCTAAATATACCTCACCCTGTTATTTTCCTTCAGACCATCTATTTTCCTATTAAATATAATCGTGCTGTTCATGTGTGTCTGTCTTTTCTGCTAGAGTATAAATTCAGTAAGAATGAAGCTGTTTTGCTTGAATGTTCAAGGCCCTCACGCTATACTGGCATATATTTGGTAGTTGATGCCTACTTATAGGGGTGAAATAAACATTTTAGTAGAGCATCACCCTTTGGATCATATCTTTAAAAAACATAAATCATTTGAGTAGTGGCTACAAGAAGTATAAATCTAAACAGAGAGTGGGTCCCCAATATAAAATAACATTTTCAAACTACAGCCAATCAAACTGAAAAATCTTCCAAAGCATCTTTGTCGCATTTGAGTTGGACAAACATTCATCAATGTCAAGACTTAGTTGCTGTGGTTAAATTACCCAGTTTTACTTGATCTTTATAGCTTTTTTATAGATTTTTGTTTTTGGATTTCTTAAATAGAATACTGAAGCTCTCTAGAGTATTAAATAAATAAAGTTCATATATTTATTGGGCCTTTAGAAAGGCCTATCTTCCCTTGCAAATTGTGGATATAAGGTATTCATAATAACATCAATTAGTTAACACAAATGCTCTAGGAAGAAACTATTGATTTCTCTCAGGAATTAATTGGAAATGATCAATCTCTATATTAGAAGTGTGGGCAATAGCATCATTTATCAGATGCTAATTGTTGTAGTGGACCAAAAATGCCATTTTGGCTTAGAAATATGGTAGCCCTGAGGGAAAGTATCTTGAATAATTAATGTGTATACAACTGTCTCTTGAAGCTTCATTACTCTTAATATTGGGGTAAAGGTTTGAGTTCAAAAGAGCTCACAGTGTTTTATAGTCTTACTGTTGTTTTATCTTTTTATCTCATGAATGATTAGGACTTAAATCCTAGAAAATTTTTAGATGCAGGAATTCAGAATTATAAGCATAGGGATATTAAATATGAGTAATCACTTTATATTTTATATGTCTACATATAATACAAATAGTATTATCACATTCTGAATGAAATCTGATCATCTCAGTGGTATGTTTGAAATTTGGGTTTTTACACATCAATATTTAAAATAAACTTATTCTAAAGCAAATTTATTTATCACTTCCAAAAAGCTACCTCACTTTCTATATCCTTTCAGTTTGATATTCGTGTTGCAAATTTTTACTCATTTAATCAATAAATATTTGATGACCTACTTTTATGTTACACTATTAATGCACTAAAATGATACAAATTAATTTATTTAACTTATACATTTTTGTTTTATGAATATTTTTCTTATTTCTTAAATGAAAATACAACTGGAAAGCAATATGTAAGGTATAGATACATGTGCAGATCAATATTGGATATTTTACCCTCCATAATTGTTCAAAGCTCTATGGGATAGCTGTTGAAATACAATGAACATCTGACACATCATCAATACTTATTTGGTAAGCTATTCTGTTTGAGGCTATGCATGTATTTATGAGCATTGGCAATGTGCCAAAATGGAATAAGAATGTAGCACACTGTTAGCTTTTGCTGAATACAGACCTATGGACAAGAATGGGTAAATGTTCTTTGCTAGTCTCAGACACATTAGGTACCTTAAAAAATGTTAACTGAATCTGAATCCACAATGGATGTTAAAATCTGATTTCAAATAAACTATCGCTAATAAATTGACTCTCAAAATGCAGAGAGGAAAAACAGTGCAGATTATAAATTATTCTATAGTCTTTTCTAGAGATAAAGAGACCTCAAAATTTTGTAATAAATACTCTTGGCAGAAAAAATACATCTTCTTATCTTATATTTAAAAAATTATGTTGACAGTCTTTGACGATGTTCAAAAAATATTCAGTAGTTTTTGTAAATATTAATAGCCAAGAGTGGGATGGAGGTACACATTCTCCAGTTTGTTTTTCCAGTAATTGCAAAAACATGTGTTCCTGACACTGCTGGTTCGAAGTTGTTGTTGGAAACATAAAATAAATTACAAGTGACTAACAAGAGCAATTTACAGAAGATACATGATCTAGTTCACTAGTCAGCAGGCATATGGAATTACTATAGTAACCAAAACTAATGGAGAACAGGCACTGTTTTCTAATTATAGCTAGAAGCGCTGGACCTTGTGCACTGCACCGGTAAATTGATCCCAGTAGATTCAAAATGATTTCACTGTTTGTCATTATAGACGTTAGCTAAGGCAGGATATTTTAAGAATATGATTTCTGTAATTTCTTAAAGGTATTATACCCATTTTATGGTGTAGTTCTGGGAATGGAATATTACAATTACCATTACAATATTATAATTAAAAGGCATCATTCCATTCAAGAGTTAGAAAGATTTTGGAAAATAATATTTTTTTATGTTGGGGAAACTAAAGTATAACTGAGAAGACAAAAGGCGGAAAATAAATTTTAAATCTTTGTTCAAGTTCTACGTTTTTATAATAAAACAGTATCTCTGGACAACCTTGAATAAATTCTTTCATAGCTCTAAACTTTCATATTCTCATTTACATGATTGGATAAGAATAATAATTATATCCTTCTTTAGTAAAACAAGACCATGAATATTCAAGAACGTCTTTTAGTCAATTTTTTGAGTAGGTTTTTTGGTTTCACATTCTCCTAACTTTCCTTTATCTTAGAATGTCTTGATTTCCCTCTTCATTCCTGAAGGATAATTTAGCCAAATATAGAACTTGGGGCTAATACATCTTTTTTTCCAATGTTTCAAAATGTGCCATTTCCTTCTGGCATTCATGGTTTATGATGACAAATCTGTCATTTGAGTATTTTTCACCTATAGGCAGTTAAATTTCTCTTTCTGCTTTAAGATTTTTTTCTTTGTCTATAGTTTTCTGAAGTTTAATTATAATATATCTTAGTGCAGATTTCTTTGGGTTTGTCCCATTTGAGAACTGATCAGCTTCTTGGATATATAGGCTTATGTCTTTTGCCAAATTTGGGAGAATTTTAGTCACTACTTCCTAGAATATTTTTCAGCCTATTCTCTTTATCCTCTCTTTCCTAAAGTCCAATGGCATGGTAAATATTTTGTTTTAGTACAACCTGTCACTGAATTTCTGTCATATTTTTCCTCAGTCTATTTTCTCTCTTTAGTTTGTGTTGGATAATTTCTACTGTTTTTGTTGTTGTTGTTGTTTATGGCTGCACCCACAACATATGAAAGTTCCTGTTCTGTTTAAACATGTTGCAATGGATTCTCTTGTTTTCAAATAAGAATGTGGACCAATAAATGATAGATGTTTTTAATATTATAAATCAGTTAACTAGCTGTAAAAAGGTTATGTGATAGGTTTATTTTTTTAAGAGAGTCAAAAATAGTGATAAGTACACAGTATATATTTTTAAAATGTGTGTAGGAATTGATTTATATATGCCTTCCTAGATTACAGAAACTTTTTTTTCCTTTTTTGGCTGCACCCCAAGCATACGGAAGTTCCCAGGCCAGGGACTGAATCCAAGCTGCAGTTGCAACCTATGCCACAGCTGTGGCAACACTGGGTCCTTAACCCACTGCACCACAGCAGGAACCCCACTATTGTCTTATCTTTGAGTCAACTGATTTATACCCCCGTCCTCTCCATTCTACTGTATCTTTCCACTGAATTTTCATTTCTGTTATTATACCCAATTTATTTCTTCACTGAAACTTGCCATTTATTTTTCATTTGTTTCAAATGTGTTTGTAATTGTTCATCAAATCATTTCTATGATAGTTGCATTAAAATCCTTATCAGATAATTCCAACATCCACATCATTTCAGTGTTAGTGTCTGTTGATTGCCTTTCCTTATTCTCCAAGAAAAAAAAATCGATGGCACAGTTTTATCTTTTTTTTTTTTTTTAATCAAAACTGAGAAGAGAAACCTAGCTCCTTGCAGATTTAAGTGCTGTAGTGGAAGGTATTATTCCTAACGTTAAGAGCAGGGGCTATCATCCTAGGGTCCCTCAGATTTTAGAGGCTCAAAAAATAGTCCTGAGTTATTCGAGCTTCTGAAATTATATGTAAGATTTGCTGTCCATATGTTCACTTTTATGGAGATGATCATCAGATTCTCAAATGGGTAAATGATACCAAAACTTTTTAACTTACTCTGCCGTAGGCAGTACCTGAATATGTAAAGCAAGTTAGTCTAAAACATGAACTTAATCCTGGGCATAATTGGTAATTATAATAAAATAACTAACACTCATCAGTTGTTCCTTTTGTATTCACTACCGCATTCAGTCTTCATAACAATTCTCTGAGGTGGGTAACTATTATTTTTCCACTTTTGAAATGAGAGCTTCTGTGGAAATAATGAGGTTTTCTTTCTTGAGTAAATGCCCTGGTAGTGTAAACTTAATTTCACAGTACATCATAACATGTTTAGAATTAAAGATTTATTTTCCAATTGAACTTGGCTCTCAAACCCTAATTTCTGCTGATGGCAGAAAATTTGATCTTGCCAGTTTAAGATATTAAAATTTCTTGTGATTTAAATCTCAGTCTTCTTTAGATAAATACTCTCTCTTCTGTCTCTGTATTCTGTAGGTAATCTCAGTACAGGAGGGCCTCTTATGTCATCCTGGCATCCTTCAAGAGAAGGGCTTCTCTCCTGTGAGCATGTCTCTGCTGGTGTAGCTTTTCTGTCCTTTCCACATGGATAGTGGATAGAGAACTTCATGGTCACTTCTTGATGACTGTGTC
This sequence comes from Phacochoerus africanus, assembly GCF_016906955.1. NCBI lineage: Eukaryota > Metazoa > Chordata > Mammalia > Artiodactyla > Suidae > Phacochoerus > Phacochoerus africanus. The sequence goes on from NC_062547.1 coordinate 38,398,023, forward strand.
CACACCTCAGCTGCCACTGGCAGTACTGATGTCGTGAGAAGTGGTCATATCCTCCAACCAAACTGCAGTTTGGGCTGTCCATTCCCCAGCTGATAGTAGTGGTCCCTTAGGTACCTACCACCTCATTAGGTTTAAGGCATGCAAATAATTTTCACATCTTGTCAGTATCTTGTGGAATCTAAGTACAACTCAAGGGAGAGAGAGGTGAGGAATCTGAATCTCTTATTAGTCTTTGGGGATCTGCCATACCTATATGATCACATGGGTGCTCTCAACTCTGTCTCCACAGTTCAAGATGGGAAGTGCTGGCTTTTGTTTAACGAAACCTATTGAGAGTTTCTTATGATTTCTCTCTGGTTTGAGTGCAAGAGGGAGACAAAAATGAGAGCAGATTTCCACATTCATATCTAAATTTCCTTACTCTGTATTTCAAATCCTTCCCAAGTTCCTATGTCGATCCCAGAATGTAATTTTACTCTCTACTCTATGGAAAAATTTGTCTAAGGTCATTTCATAACCTTTCTTCATTATGTTGCTCATTGTATAATCCTGTGGTCTGAGTCCTCCAGACATGCAATATTCAAGTTTTCAGAATTCAGAAACAGACAAACAACCACAATATCATTATCATAAGTTGTATCTTCCTTTTCCCCAAGGAAATAAACATTTCTTACCCACTGGTGGAGAGGGTAAATACGCACAAGGAGTATTGGCTATCAAAATATTATAGTGTCATAGTAGGATAGTGTTAAGTCAAAATAATCTGACACATAGAGAGGTTTTAGAGTATATCTTTTAAAAACATATAGATTTACCTTTAATTTTGATGGAGAGGGCAAGAGAAGGAAAAGAAACTATAGTTATTTTTAGAACTGAGATTAAAATTGATAACTTCATAACTGCTTGTACCTTATACATTCACCAATTACTTTTTCTTTAAAAGAGTGGCAATACTTCTATGGAAATAGCAATTTCTAATTAAATGAACAAAGGTATTGGGGTGATGAGCAGGCAGTCCTGGGGCCTGCAGGAAGAGACATTAATATTTATTGAGCATTTCTTACTTGCCAGATATTTTGCTAGGCTTTTTACTTACATTATCTTATTTAATCACCAAAATAATCCTGCAAAATAAATAATATTGAAATTTTTATTTTTATAAGTAGGGAAATTCAATTCAGTGAGGTTGAATCACTTCTCCAAGGTCGTAAGTTAGAGTATTATAATGCCATTCTTTCCAAAACTTAGTTTTTTCTCTACTACACTGATTTACAGCACGAGGTTCATGGGAAGGGAATTAGAGAGTCTTTGAATTTCAATTTACATATATATATGTGTGTGTGTGTATATATATATATGGAATTTATACACACATATGTATTCCTAATTCATGGATACTAAAAATAAGAATCCTCGATGAAAATAAGCAGAAGGTCTGGACCGAGATGCCTGTATTAAGCAGGAATAAGATGAAAATAAGTGGTTTAGACAATATACAAAGATACAGCAAGAACAAGAAAGAAAGAGAAAAAAGGGAAGAGAGAAACAAACAAGAAAAAAAAAGAAAGAAAGAAAAGCATATAATAAACAAGGACACATTTGAATAAAATATAGTTCAAGGAAACTACAGTATTTGTTCATGCTATAGAAAAACATAAGGAGCTGATGAATTCGATGAAAACAGAGCTCGCAGACAAAAGATGAAAATGAAGAGAGATGCAAAACTAAAGAAATATTGAGCCAAATAAATCTACTATTACAGAAATAATAGTATACCATTCATAAAAATAATAAAATAAAAGTATAATAAAATTTAATTTACTGACATAGAGAAAGGTTAGAAATGTGAGATAAAATCATTAATGAAATAAGAGAGAAGATAAATGTGGAGGATAAGGATGGCTTAATAGGAGGGTATTTGATTTCCTTGGAGTAGACAACCTTTTAAAAATAAAACAAATAAAAATATGTCAATATAGCCACTATCTAATTGGTTTGGTAACCATTCTCAAGGTGACTATGACATTAATTTTTTTGGCCATGCCCATGACTTGTGGAAGTTCCCAGGCTGGAGATTGAACCCATGCCACAGCGGAGGCCTGAGTCACAGCAGCGACAAAGCTAGATCTTTAGCCCACTGAGCCACCAGGGAACTCCTAGACACATTAATTTTATGCTCACTGATGGGGCATTTATTTCATTAATTTTAAAGATGGATCTGTAGACCCTATGGAACTGATTTATGTCTACTTTGAGAGCAAATACACAGAAATCAGATACATTTTCTCCCTGGACTACTAACATAGATTACATATATTATAACGGAAGAAGGCATAAAGATGAGAGAAGCCAAAGAAATGTCACAACTGGATAAATGATAAAACAAAATCTTCATATGTTGTTATTAACAATTACATGTAACTGACAACCAAACTTTCTACTATATATATGTGTGTGTGTGTGTGTGTGTCTATATATATATATGCATTTTTCTTTTTCAAAGGTTAGGAGCAATGACATACTTTTAAATAATTATGTCTATTATTTGAAAATAATTTGTCTGTGACTTTGAGTCGGAGGTACCAAACCAAGTTCCTTTCATTTTTTTTTTATTTTTTATTATTTTTATTTTTAATTTTTGTCTTTTTGCTATTTCTTTGGGCCGCTCCTGCAGCATATGGAGGTTCCCTGGCTAGGGGTCGAATCGGAGCTGTAGCCATTGGCTTACGCCAGAGCCACAGCAACTCAGGATCCGAGCCACGTCTGCAACCTACACCACAGCTCACGGCAACGCCGGATCGTTAACCCACTGAGCAAGGGCAGGGACCGAACCCACAACCTCATGGTTCCTAGTCGGATTCGTTAACCACTGCACCACGACGGGAACTCCCCAAACCAAGTTCCTTTCAAACATTCTTTTGAGTCAGGAAAAACTGATAGAAAATAGAAATGATTGCAGCCTTTCTGCAACTGGAAGTAGTAAACTATTGGCAAATCTTTAGAAGATTACCTATTGGTTAAAATTGTCTATTAGTTATAAAATAAATCTCTACCTTTGTTGATGTCCTAATTATGGTTAAATACATAAAGATACACGGTGTTAAGATTAGAAGAAATAAAAGTGTGATAATTACCAAAATGTCCTATTTTTGCATTAAATTAAATATGTAGAAATCTGTTATATTTAAATACTATATTCTGAAACTCTGGTGTGAACAAAAAATATCTACTTTACAATGGATTCTTAGGGATATAATTATGCATAGTCAATAATTCAAACAATAACAGTTACAGAAAAACTTTCAAAAATAGGCATTCATAACATTTTGAAGCTAGGATGTTATATGAGTGTTCGTCCCCCTAACCATTTCTTCAGGATTTTTTTTTTTTTTTGTCTTTTTGCCATTTCTTGGGCTGCTCCCTCGGCATATGGAGGTTCCCAGGCTAGGGGTTGAATCGGAGCTGTTGCCACCGGCCTACACCAGAGCCACAGCAACGCGGGATCCTTAACCCACTGGGCAAGGCCAGGGATCGAACTTGCAACCTCATGGTTCCTAGTCGGATTTGTTAACTACTGAGCCACGACGGGAACTCCCTCTTCTGGATATTTTCAAAGGAAGTAAGTATATTGTTAAGCTTTAACTGAATCTAGAAATTGCTAAGAGGGAATTAAAAAAAAATTGTCAATACTGCCATTCATTCAGTTCATAGCCAGTCATCATTCTTTTTGATTTCTTTTTGTTTTTAATTTTGATCCTATACCATATCAGATAGAAATTAACAAATAAAAGGGGAGACTTCTAGGTGACAAAGGCTCTCTCCTCAACCAAACTTTAAGTTCCTCTGAACCTTCTTGTCAACAACCCTCAGTCTTGCTTGGCCCCTGTCCAGTTCTGTCTTTGGCCTGCTCAGCCCAGCTTTAGCAAATAATCCTGCTAAGCTATGTCCCCACCTTAGATATTTGATCACCCTTGATATCTAATCAAATTCTTCATCTCCCACTTTTGCTTGCCTATAACAAGAATCCTGTAAAGCCAGTTTAGCAAGAATCCCCCGGTCTTTAATGTCTTCTCTTAGTAATTTTCCATTCAGTCCCCCTTCACTCTGCTAGTTGGCTATAAACCTCTGTACATCTTTGCTGTATTCGAGGTTGAAACCAATCTCTCTTCTCAGTGCAATACCCCTATTGTGATAAGTCTTGAATAAAATATTCCTCACTATTTTCACAAGTATCAGAGTCATTTTTTTCTTTAACAGAGTCATAATCATAAGATAAAACTTAAAGAAGTAGCTCTCCAGTGTTTTCTATATAATCTGAGCACAGGTAGAAGAACACAGAAAACAGGCATTATTCTTTCTACTTTTAGCTCCTAACCAATCACTGAACAGATGATTTGGTGAGCACTTGCAAAAGGACAAAGGAATAAGTAGCTGCCAACAAAGATAAACCAAGAATAACTCATGAAAGAAGAAGATGATTTCATTTATGTGAAGTATACCAGGCCAATATTCTTGGCAATGCCATAGACAAAACTTGTCATGATTTTGGCAAGATACTTGACATTTCTTTTCTTTTTCTTTTTTTAAGGGCCTCACCCACGGCATATGGAGGTTCCCGGGCTAAGGGTCGAATTGGAGCTATAGCTGCTGGTCACAGCAACACAGATCTAAGCAGCATCTGCAACCTACATCACAGCTCATGGCAATGCCGGATCCTTACCCCACTGACTGAGGCCAGGGGTCAAACACTCATCCTCATGGATACCAGTCAGATTCGTTTCTGCTGTGTCACAACGGGAACTCCGGCAAGACATTTCACTGTATTTTGTTACGCCAGATGGAGGCATACGAGCTGAGTGATTGTTGGTTGGGTTTATTGATTGTAAGAAGTAGCCTTCCCTCCACAAGCCATCCTCTGCACACTCAATTTACTATGTGATGTGTCTGTTTTACTTTAATAATAGCACATCACTATTTGAGATACTTATTTAATTATCCACTTAATTTTGTTTTTTCCTACCACTGTGCAAAGTAGGTGTCATTATCCTCCTCATTTTATGCATAAAAAAATGAGGAATAGACACTTAACTTAGTCAAGATTATACACGGTTATGGCATGGTACTACCTTCCTTATCAGGGATTAAAGAAGATGAGGTTTTTTTTTTGTCTTTTTGTCTTTTTTTTGTTGTTGTTGTTGTTGCTATTTCTTGGGCCGCTCCCGCGGCATATGGAGGTTCCCAGGCTAGGGGTTGAATCGGAGCTGTAGCCACCGGCCTATGCCAGAGCCACAGCAACGCGGGATCCGAGCCGCATCTACAACCTACACCACAGCTCACGGCAACGCCGGATCGTTAACCCACTGAGCAAGGGCAGGAATGGAACCTGCCAACCTCATGGTTCCTAGTCGGATTCGTTAACCACTGCGCCACGACGGGAACTCCAAGATGATGAGTTTTTATGGGTGTATGGGTGGATGTTCATGACTGAAAAAGGAATACCAGATACTGGACTTATGACTGCTAAGCTCTACTCCATAGTGAGGATTTGCCGAGGAAGTGAGCTAAGTGAAGTATGCTGTTTAGACTTATTCCATCTGGGAGATCAGAGTGATTGGGGAAAATCTATGACTAATCTTAATTAAATAATCATCATTCCATTATTTAATAGGTAATTTCATTGATCCAGGCAAAATTCATGAAATAATTTAAATAATAGACACAACTTAGTGGCCTAATGATGCTAATATAGAAGTAGATATGTTCCAAAAAGCAGCCAATTAAGATATATTTTTACATATAAATCTAATAGGCTAATGTTTTGCAGGCAGCTAAAAATATAAAATTAGAATTTAAAGAGTTAGCTATATACTGTTTGACATAATTAGCATTGAGAAATGATGGGTATAAGACTTCATTAGCTCTCTAAGAAAATTGGCATTGTCTTTGGCCTTGGGCTTTTTATTTTCAGAACTTACATTTTATATGCTGAGGAAGTCTTTTAGAGTTATGATGCAAAAGAAGGGACAAAGATTATAGGAGCTGACAGATAGAAAGATGAGAGGACAAAAGAGGCATGATGTCATGAAAACTGAAAAGAATATTTTAACAGAGTTCCCATCGTGGCTCAGTGGTTAACGAATCCGACTAGGAACCATAAGGTTGCGGGTTTGATCCCTGGCCTTGCTCAGTGGGTTAAGGATCCAGCGTTGGCGTGAGCTGTGGTGTAGGTTGCAGATGTGGCTTGGATCCTGAGTTGTGGTGTCTCTAGTGTAGGCCAGTGGCTACAGCTCTAATTGGACCCCTAGCCTGGGAACCTCCATATGGCTGCTCCCGTGGCCCTAGAAAAGGCAAAAAGACAAAAAAAAAAAAAGAATATTTTAACATGAAAATTGTACATAGTGTCATCTGGGAACAGAAAGTTGAAAGACATAGAAACTGCCTTGGATATAGCTAAAAGAAAGTTTTTGATAAACAAAAGCAGTAGTTTCTCAGGATTGAGAAAAATAGAAGGTGGCTTTTAGAAGACAAAAGAGAATGTGTCAATTCAACAAAAACACAGGAAACAGACCAGAGATCAATGACTGACTTTCTGAAAACAGAATATGTGCTAAGAATCCAGTATTTAGAATCAGGCAGATAGAGATTGGAACAGACTGGGACCCTATTGGACAACAGACTTGACTTCTTCCTCTGAAAAAAATTAGGATCACAATAGTACCTACTAACAGACTCCTTGTAAGGGTAACTACTATAGTATCTGTAAAATATTTAGAATAGTGTTTACATATGATAAATGCTCAATGAATGGATGTATATTACCATGGAATCATAACTTAAGGAGGCAAATGATAGGGTGTTGGTGTGTGTTTGTGTATATGTATGTACTTTAAATGGTTTTATGCATATTTGAAGGGGGATTATGATAGAAAGTTGAAGTTTATGCCTTCTCGAATACAACATCTCTTCAAGTAACAAATACCCTTTAGGAAAATTTTACTTACCCCTTGTATAAAGTCCAGTGTGGCTCAAGTTAAGATACTCACCTCTCTTTTGGCCAAAAAGTGATTGGGGAAGATTTAACTTAATCATAATGTCCTGACAGCCTTGAGCTCATAGTCTGGATCTTTAGGGCTTCCCCATTTTCTGGCCCTTTCTTATTTTTTCCAACTATTTCTGAAAGTCTGTGAGAAATTCATATGCTTCCAATAAATTTTCTCTTTCATAGGCTAGGCAGGGACAATCTGCTGTTTTTGATCATATAATCCTAGCTGATATGAAGAAGAACCAGGAAGGAGTTAGAAATTTAAGACATTGTGGAAAGAACACAAGTGGAGAGTATTCAAGGCAGTGGATGGGAAAGTTGCTTCGGAGCAGAAGATAAGCTGACTGATTCACTTTGCTGTACAGTAGAAATTGAAAGAACATGGTAAATCAACTATAATAGAAAAAATAAAAATCATAAAATTAAAAAAAGATAAGCGCTCTCTCATCTAAGATTTCACCAGGGAGGGGAGAACACAGAAACAAAAGTGACAGAAGATAACAAGAGAGCACAAAATACAAGCATGTGTTTAAGCAAAAGGTCTTAGAGAACTTTACATGTGAAAGCACAGGTAGATGGCTTCGATCTCAGTAAAGAAAAATATGACATAGCATCCACTCTAAGTGAGGATGGTGGGAAGAAAGTGGGACCTTAGAAAGAAAGAAAGTATGAAATAATCACAACGAGGGATCACCTGGAAAGAGAGCTCATAAAGCCAAGAGGATTTTTCAGGCTTTGGTAGGACAACTACATATTAAATTATAGAGGAAAGAGCACGGAGTATGCAAATATTTATGTATATATATATTTTTTTCTCATAATAAAATCATCCAGTATCAATAAGCCTCATCTAATCCAAGTTCTTTGTTTTTTGGCAACAGGTAATGATGAAAAGTAATTACTTCACATCAAGCAAGTTGAAAAATTAGATTTTCAGTTAGAGTAAAATATTTGAGTATAAAAGAATGATGGGATCTTGGGAATTAGTGGCACAGTACCCCAGTGAACTCACAGCATGTTGTACTCTAAAGAAACAGAAAAATAATTCTGTCCATGTCACATCTGTCAAAAAGGTGCAGGAAACGTTATTTATTACCTAATGCCTCTGTCATGAAATACTGAGGTGATTAAAAGGAAAAACTTGAATTATTTATATGCAACACTGTGACTTCAGAAAAAATATCTTTTAATTCTTATAGCTGATTTTATCTCAGCTTTAGTCCAGAGCTCAGCAACAGAACTTTTGTGATGATGAAAAATGACAAAGATAATTGTAACACATCTAACCTATTCAATATAGTAGCCACATATGCTAGTGGATACTTGAAATATAGTAGTGTACATGAGAAACTGAATTTTAATTTTTTTTTTTGTCTTTTGTGTTTTTAGGGCCGAACCCATGGCATATGGAAGTTCCCAGTCTAGGGGTCCAATCAGAGCTACAGCTGCTGGCCTATGCCAGAGCCACAGCAACATGGGATTCAAGCCATGTCTGTGACGTACAACACAGCTCATGGCAATGCCGGATCCTTAACCCACTGAGCGAGGCCAGGAATCAAACCCATGTCCTCTTGGATACTACTCGGGTTTGTTAACCACTGAGCCACGATGGGAACTCCTTAATTTTGTTAATTATAATTAAGCTTAATTTAAATAATCTCATGTGACTAAATGGCTACTATGTTGGTTGGCACAGCTGTAACCATATATTCATCTAGTGATATTCTAAAGTCATATATGCAACATCTAAGAACAATCCAAATGAATGGTATAGATAATAAAGACAGTTAAAATACCTAGGATTTGATTATTGTTTCAATTTTTTTGCAAAAGGAGTACTAATTTTTGTCACATGTACAGATACTCTCATGTATTTCCAATTTAAGCTAAAAAGAAAATAAATCTCTAATTCTAAACTAAAGAAGACGCTTATCAAAACCATTATAATCACAAAAGATAAATTTAACATAAATACAATATTTTTGAAAATTGTACAGTTTGTATCAATGTTTAAGAAATAGTTCCAGTATAGGAGTTCCTGTCGTGGCTTAGGTGGTTAACAAATCGAACTAGGAATCAGAAGTTGCGGGTTCAATCCCTGGGCCTCGCTCAATGGGTTAAAGATCTGGCATTGCCGTGAGCTGTGGTGTAGGTCCCTCGGTGGCTCAGATCCGGCGTTGCTGTGGCTCTGGCATAGGCCAGAGGCTACAGCTCCATTTGACCCCTAGGCTGGGAACCTCCCTATGCCAAGGGTGTGGCCCTAGAAAAGACAAAAAGAAAAAAAAAAAAAAGAAAGAGTTCCAGTATAAAATATCAAGGGTCTGCAGACACTATTCAGATTTTTCTATCCTGTTTCATATGCCTAGCAATGCAATTACAACCTTTGAGACTGATTTCCCTGCTCTCAGAAATACATAATCAAATGAGAGAGATAGCATACGTAATTGTAAAGCAGAACAGTAGAGGACATACATGAAAGTGTAGAGAGATTAATTCAATCTGAGACACCCTGATAAAAATTTTAGGTGGTGAACAGAAAGATCTTCTCCTGACTGTGCAGGTAATACATGAGTTATTCTGTTAGAATTATAAAATAGGGGAAATCAGAATTCATATCCTCTGGGACTCTTATGCATAAGAACTATTCAAGTAGTCCATTAATTTCCAATTGCGTAGTTAACACAAAAAGGAAAAAAATCAAAGATGTAATTTCTTATGAGAGATTTCACAATGCAAAAACTAGTAACTTATCTTTATTGACATAAAAAATACACATTTTCTGCATCTATAATACTTGTTCTGCAAGGGGGAAACCTTTTAAAGTTACAAGAGAATTTTTTAAAATTGTGTTTTAATTAATTTACACATATTGATCTGGGGGAGGGAAGGATTCACTCTTATCTTTGGAGTATTTACTGATTTGACTGACATATCCACTGAATGGATTTTGATTAAATATTGAAATAATATTTTATTTGCTTTATACTAAAACTAAAAAAGCTTGCTCCTGGAGTTTATACTTTAAGCAGCATAAATTTATTTATTTATTTCTACTGGTAGTTCAGGTTATAACAACAACAGAAAATACGGAAATAGCACATGCAGATGTGAAAAATTAGAGTGCAAAAATTTATATATATATAATTTATTTGGAATGGTTTTACCTCAACGTCTAGAAGACTAAGACTGTGCCTGAATCTACATAAAATTAAGCTGTCACAAGAAAAGTGTAACTTTCTTAAATAATATGGATATATTAATTTTATATAAGAAAGTTATCATCATACCTATTTATCAGTCATCATATACATACTACTAATATCACAGGAGAGCACAGAACTTAATGTGGCTCATGCAGAATGCAGATATACCTTGGGTTAACATATGCATGAGAAAAATAAACAAGTACTTTGCACACTTATATGTAGCAGTATGTATGGACTCAAATAACTAAAAATTAAGTTAAATCCTCCAATGTTATAACCACATTCAGCAAACCTTCCTTAATGCCTACATTGATTACGAAATGAGTTCTGTCCTAAATATATATATTTGATTTGGATATCTATCCTCACTGCTGTTTTTTTCTTCTTTTACCTTTATATTTCATATAGACTACATTAGCTGCCAGAGTGGGAAAGCTGCAACTAGTTTAGCATTTCGGTTCTTCAAAATGAATTCCATGAATACCAGTTTTAAAGGAGGTCCACTTGCAAAACAAGTATTTAAAAATTAAATAGTTTTTTTCTTTATGAAGAACTAGTTAGAATTTTTAATATGCCAGTACACCTCGCTGATTTCCAAATGAAAAACATTTTAATTCTATTAATTTTTTTAAAGGATGTTGTTGAGCGCTTACTCTTTGTTATGTTATAGAAAAAATAATTCATTGTACTTGTTAAAGACAGATTTTATTCAGGACCCTCATTACATATGTAAGAGACCCTGCAATGGACTTTTGCAGTTGGAGAGAGAGATTGGGAAACAAGGAAAAGGGAAGATTTTATAGTCAAGAAGCAAAGTGAGGGTGATGGGTTGGTAGATAGAAAATTACTAAGAGTAAACATTGGAGGTGAGAGGGATTCTGGCTAATCGACCAGAAGCCTTTCCTACTGAATGTAGGTCAGGGTGATCATACAGCACCTGAGGAATGGTAGGAAGACAGGAACCAAACCAGATATTGAGGGCGATTAGCTATTGAGTGTGGTATTCTGGTTAAAATGACTTAACAGGATTCTTGCCAAAACTGAACTCTAGCAAGACAAAAAAGAAAGCCTGGAAGTCAGGGCCAAGTTGAAAAGAAAGTTCAGAGGAGCCTAATTAAATTTGGTCAAGGAGAAAACCTTTATCCGTTAGGCTGAATATAATAATCACCAATCCTATTATTATGATATTTATAGATTAAAGTGGAAGATGTATATGATATGAACACATGAAGACACTCATATGTAGGCAAACACATGTAGAAGCAAATTATACCAAGAGAAAATGTGATATTTCCCCCAAATAAGACTACATGACAGTTTTTTGCTTAGAGCATCTCACAGCACTAGTATTATCAGGGAAACAAGGGTAGATTTTTTTTGTTTTTTGTTTTTATATTTTTAGGGCTGCACCCACTGCATATGGAGGTTTCCAGGCAAGACGTGGAATTGGAGTTGTAGCCGCTGCCCCACACCACAGCCACAACAATGTGGGATCTGAGCCGTGTCTTCAACCTGTACCACAGCTCAGGGCAACGTTGGATCCTTACCAACTGAGCAAGGCCAGGGATAGAACCTGCATCCTCATGGATACTAGTCAGATTCGGTTTTTTTTAATTAAATTAAAATTAAATTATTTATTTATTTTTGTCTTTTTGTCTTATTAGGGCAGCACCTGTGGCATATGGAGGTTCCCAGGTTAGGGGTCAAATCAGAGCTGTGGCAGCCAGCCTACAGCACAGCCACAGCAACTCAGGATCTGAGCCACGTCTACAACCTACACCACAGCTCACAGCAACACCAGATCCTTAACCCACTGAGCGAGGCCATGGATAGAACCTGCAATCTCATGGTTCCTAGTCGGATTCGTTTCCACTGTGCGACAATGGGAACTCCTTATTTATTTATTTATTTATTTATTTTTACGAGTAGATTTTGATTACAAATTACCTGATTTAGTCATTTTTTTCTTTATGTGATTCAACATATTTGCCTTTTGTAAGTGATGAGTTACATCTTCTTAAATATAATTCTTTTTCAATGGACCAGTGATTTCTGTGTTCTGATTACTATGCTGTTTTTGTGATCATATGAAACAATTGTGGTAAAGAACCTGAAAACTTTGAAATACAAGGCTTTTTACATTTTGGTATCTAATCATAATAAACTGAACGGCATTTTACTGAAGTCATGAGTAAATTCCAACAATAAAAATAATGAAATATTTTGTGTAATTTTGTTAGACTGTATTTATATGTATTATATGTTATATTATGCAAAATATATATAATATAATAAATATTATTAACTCAATAATAAGAGAGTCAAATCACATTTCTCTAGGCCATTGTCAAGAGAAGTAATGACTTATTCTTCAGTCCATTAGTGAATATATATATTTATTAATTAAAATTTTGGTTATTTTAATATAGTAAATATCCTAGCCTACATATGAAACACATTTGTATAGATTGAAATGTTATCTTTTAAACTTTACCTTTGATAACATTTTACTTAAATTAATAGCAGTGAATTTCCACAGCATTGGTTTAATTAGGCTCCTAATGTACTTATCAGTCTAGAAAAGATTACCAAGCTATTTAGCAATGCAAATAATAACAATTAAAATGAAACCTTCTCAATATTATATTGTATATTCTAATTGTTAAAGATATAATTAACAAAATTTATTTCTCTATTCTATACATATTTTGCTTTTGAGTCATTTTTTTCCTGGTCAATACTTCTATTTTTCCAGGGAAGAACATTAATTATGTGAGAGATGACATATTTCTAATGAGTTTGTATGAGTAATACAGAGTGTAGAATTTAAGAAAAATTCGGGGTCCCAAATTTCCAGTGTTGTATGCCACTTGTCAAATCTCTTCATATTTCAACTGTTGACACAGCTCTTTGGTGAAGCCAGGCAGACCATTCATCACTATGATTCAATTTTGAGTGTAAGTGTTTACACATAATTCTGGCTACAGCCTAGTAACGTTCCTAGGGTAAGGTGGTGGCTAAAGAAGAGATGGTGGTGGATTTCCTGTCGTGGCTCAGTGATTAACGAATCTGACTAGGAACCTTGAGGTTGTAGGTTCAATCCCTGGCCTCACTCAGTGGGTTAAGGATCCAGCGTTGCCTTGAGCTGTGGTGTAGATCCAAGACGTGGTTCAGATCCTCGTTGCTGTGGCTCCGGTGTAGGCTCTGGTGTAGGCTGGTGGCTATGGCTTGGATTAGACCCCTAGCCTGGGAACCTCCATATGCCTCGGGTGCGGCCCTAAAAAGACAAAAAAATAAAAAAAATAAAAAATAAATAAAGAGATGATGAGAACTATCAGTTAGAGAAATATTTTCCAAATGCCTTATTTCCTAAACTACACGAATTGCATAAACTATACATAGAATACATGGAAATCTTTATCATTTTTGAAGAGCTTTTCACCACATTAAACATGACAAACATGTGACTTTAAATCAAGGAAATACAGTTAGTACTTCCTAGAATATATTTATAATTAATTTTATTATAGTGTCTATTTCACTAATAAGACAGCTAACAATCTCTAAACTGTTGGGTATCTGTATTGGTAACACAGAATATAAACACAGTATGGGTCATTATAAACATGTCCAACAGGTACACACAATAAATTTTATAAATCAGTGCATAATATGCTATAATTAAGCATCTTTAAATTAAATGACTACATCAATGCATAACAACTATTTGTCAAAAGAAACCAGTATTTCTTGTTCATTTTTTTCACTCATATATTTTGTTCTTCATTCAGTCAATACATAACCATAACTCTTACTATGTAAGGCTCTGAACATAAGAAATCAACAAATGCATAAGATAAACAGTTTCAGTGTATAGTTTAAGACATTTACTTATAAAAACTATCTTAATATTACACTAACTTCTGACAATAGAATACAAAATTATGTAATTTAGAGTTTCTTACAGAAAATTATAAAAAGCAATTTCATCCACTCATGACTATGAAGCTTTAAAACTACACAGGTTAACAGAAATGAATAAAAAATTGTTTTGATGTTGGAAATGTAACCAGGACGCTAAGCTGTATGTTTGCTAAGCGCTTAGTTTTATGTCAAGTAAGCTTTTACTTATTTCTTTTCTTAAAATTATATTTATTAATACACTTATAATTGCATGAATAATACATAGAATACATGGAAACTTTTATCAAGTTATTTTTTCTCCTGCCTATAAGTACTGAAAATAAAAGTAAACAAAAAAGAAAAAGGAGGAACCTAAAGGCTGGCTCTAATATAATAAAAGCCCAAAAGAGGATGAAAACTCATATTAAACTTTGCCTTTTGTACTGAAGTATTTGCAAATGATGTTTCCCTTCCAAGAGCCTGGGAAAGTGGATGATTTTCATGCTAAATATTTCCCAGTAACAAGTTTCAATATGGTGAGAAAAAGACTGATCTTTCTGGCTTTGAAAGTGTAAATAAAAACAACAACAAAAAAACAAAAACACTTTATTTTCAATGTAGAATACTGGAAAAATCCTTAGTGAATCATTAAATTCTTTACATTCCATTTAACTCATATACAGTAAATATAAGAATGAGAATCACATGAGGATTACAATGAAAGTATTTCTTTATTGAATGTGGTTCTCTCATTACTATCATAAGCCTGCAAAATGATCAAAACTATTCAAGTCTCAAAATCAACAGCAGAACCAAATATCTTGATTTAGGAGAAGTATTGTAATGGAAACATTGACATGGAGAGCTGAATGTTTTGACTTTCACCTGGTTTGGTGATATTTCTCTTTGACTGATAGTAACTGCTGCCTGAAGTGCTGGGTTGAGATTTTGAGACTACTTTAGGGCTGCATATTAGCTGAGAAACTGCTCCACTGGGAGGAGGAGCAGGAGCATGTATACAGTTATTTAACATGGGCTGCATCTAAATTTTCACTAATGTTTCTGTGATGATCAAATCAGTAACAGAAAGTCTCTGTCCTTAGCTTTGTCCAACTGCTTCACATCATAAGTAAAAATCACTCTATATAATTACATAAAATGGATGGTATAGTTTACCTAGAGTTCTATGACTGAGTTGGGACAATGGTTCAGAAACAACATTGGTGGATGTGATTATTTTACCTTTTACCTGACATGTGGTTCTTTTATTGAAGGAAAGAAATCCCTCCTGCTGATTTATTTTTTTCACGTTTATAAGGTATAAGTATAGGCTCGTATGGTAGATCCATAAAGAGCAGTCAATTGCAAATAACTTATAAAACATGATTTATTTATATTAGTTCCACATTTCCCTTTTTATATAAAATGCATTTTGTATATTTTGCCAAAGTTATCACATTTTATCCTTCAAAAATGGCAAAGATTGTGGCTATGCTTTCTTTGTTTTTAGTTTAAAATGAGATTTATTACTTTTAGCTGAAAAGGTGCTTTCACAATAGGAATACCATATGCACCAGCGAAAGTAGGCTACCTTCCCGCTCCTGCTGGCCTTGCCTGACTGTCATCCCTGTTGACACACCTTTTTATCCACTGCAAATAGGTAGTCTCCGCCTGAGGATCTCAGAGTGCAGCCAAGCATGGGATTTCAGAGGCTGACCTGTTATAGCAAGTTCACCTAAATCCCAGGGTCTCACATCCCAGGTGGTGTTCTTAATATTTTCATTTTTTTAACTTTAAAAAATAATTTAAACCCATACATTAATAAAGTTCTCCTTCATAATGCCCCTATACTTGGTGTCTTTTCAATTTTCAGAGATAACTCCCTTTAACAATTTGGTGTGTACTCTTTTAGACAGAAGAGATGCCTTTAAAAACAAAAAACATAAATCATATGATACATATTGTTCAGTCACTGCATGGTATTCTATAATGTGACTACATCATTAAATATATTTTATAACTATTGAAATCATTCCCATATAAGTACCTTTAGATTTCCAGTTTATTGCTATCAAAATACTGCAATATACATCCCTTTGCAGACATTATTTTATAATGTTGAAAGTACTTCCCAAGGCATAACTACTTAAAATTTTAAAGCTATCTCTAAATTTTTTCTTCAAAAGACTATACTCTTTTACAAATATATAGATATCATTTGATTCAGCAATTGTACTCCTAGGAATTTATCCTGCAGATATATTCACATCTATGTGGTACAACCTATGAATAGTGTTTTTTGTTGTACCCCTGAAATCAACCTACATTTCCCTCAGTTATGTCACATCTATGTAATGGAAAACTATAAAGCCATAAAAAAGAATGAGAAAGTTCTCTGTGTGTTTGTGTGAAAATTAAAGGGTAAAGCATTGTGCATTTCTTGTAAATGAATGAAATATTCTTGTAAAAATTCATGTAAGATTCATATGAGAAATTGCCTGTAAGAGATAAAATGTATGCAGGCAACTCAGTGGGAAGATTTTATTATATAGCATTTTGTACTTTGTGCATTTTGATCCATCTGAATATATTATGTATTTAAAAATTAAATAAAAATATAAAAATTGATCTATCAAATTTTATGAATATATTCTTATCTTATATGCTAACTTTTCATGTTAAAATGTAGTTCCCTGATTATCAGTGACATTGAGCGTCACTTATATGATAATTACCCATAGGTATTTCTTCTTTAGTAATATAGCTAATCTTCTACCTTATTTTTATCTTACAGATTTTTAGCCTCCTTCTATAACAGATACTGTTATTTTATATGTTAAAACATTCCAAATACTTTCTCTTTAAACTGACACATGTTTTAACTTTTTTATAGCATCTTTAATCACAATGATGTTTTAAGGATTTACAAGACAATTCTACTTTTTCTTTACAGTCTCTGATTCATTTACTCAGGAAAGCTTCCCCTACCTTAATGTTATGAAAACTACAATTTATATTTTATTTAAAAATTTTATAGTTTGGGGTTTTGTTTCTTATGTATATTTTTGTGTATATTTAACTTATTTAAAGTTGATCTTTATTGCACCTGTAATTTATTTTTGCCTTCAGTGTGTACAAATGGAGCTCACATTATCTCACCACTACTCAATAAGTAGTGTGTATTTTCCCTATGGATTTCCAATGTTAATTTTTATATACTGAAATCCTCATGAAAATGCTCCTAGACTCTCTATTCTGCTTGAATCATCTATTTTTTTTACCAAGATTATTAAGTTCTGTATCTTTTTAATGTGAGTTGATATCTGATGTTTCATTGCATTATTTTTATCAAGAATTTCTTAGCTATGTTGTCACTTTTTTACTTATTTTGAGATATGATTATATATGTATGTATATATACCAAATATGTACGTTACACACATGCACACGCACATTTTCACACATACTTGTGCTTGTTAATTTCTTAAGCTTCAGCTATTTTAGGGTAAATCTAAAGCTTGTCTTTCATAACTGAAGTCTCAAAATTTCAGGGGAAAACATTCTATATTTCTTGTCCTTGGGAAAAGGCAATTCCCTCTTTTTTTCCAATTTCAGTATATTTGGTAACAAGTACAAAAAATATATTCAAGTATTTTTAGTTTTTCACTTAGATTCAGTTTGTGTGCAATGTGAAATATGGGGCTACATTTGAGAGCTTGAATGAACAGAATATTTCAGTTTCTTTTTACCCTAAGACACTTCTTTATATGTTCAGCCTCTAAACTTCTGCCAGTCAAGTTATGAAATTCAAAATCGCATAGATATTTTGGACATCATTCATTAGATCACTGATTCAGCTCTGTTTTCCATAATAGTTTATTTATTTTAGAAAGTGAGAATGCAAACAATTTTTAAAGTCTTATAAATGAACCATATTGTTGGTTAATACTTTGTTTCATTACAGCATATCATTTCAGACTTCCTCCCCTCTGGGCTAAAATGCTAGGTTTTAATTAGCAACTTGGCTATAGCTACTGTTCATTCCAATTTGTGTATGTGATATATGTATATATTTTTCACCCCAATTTCTATATATGTTAGTGTTTACTAAACATGTCCCCCATGTTGCTTATTTTCACTGCTTCTTTATTGAAGAGCAATTTTTTAAAAAATGAAACAAAAAATAAAACAATGTAAAAACTTAGACTGAAAAATCATCCTGACTTCAGGAACCATTGGCATTTCTGTTTAATATCTCACAGTAAGGAGCCATAAGCATGGGAAGAATCACAGAGTTGAATACTTTCATTGTTAGCAGTTGTCCTGGGAAGGTATAAACAGCAAAGTTTCCCTTGAAATTTAATATTTTGGAGTCTGGCATCTATCATTTTTGTGTCTCCTCCCTTCCTTCTGTATGGTTTGGCTTCGAGCCCCTCAGACCTGTGGTGCTTTATTGGAAGATTGCTTTCAGGCACTGGGATCCTGATTTGCCAGCACTTGTGGAGAATTAGAAGTGTGGGGGGATTTAAATTTATGTCTCCTCCACTTCTCTGGGGTAGCCTGAAACCAATGAATAAAACTCCAGCTCTCTGTCTCTCCTCAAATCAGGACATCTTTGAGGCAAATTTACACTCCAGGAATTCCTTTAAGTTTCCTTTTGTGAGGCTGCCTGAGCACCAGTTCATCTTTATTTGGCTTTTTCCCTTTCCTCAGCTCCCATCCTCTTCCTGGTCTTCCAGTATCATCTCCTTTCTCAGCCTCACTATGAATCCTTGATTCATTATCTTTTTTATGGGCAACCAGACCTAAGGTGTGACAAACAGAAGCATTTTGGATGCCATTTTAAAATTCTGTGCTCATTCTCTATTTTCCCCAATAATAGAGATTGGTTATTTGTCCTTTAGCTTTTTTTCCCCTTATTTTACTATAAAACTCCTTTTTGTTTGTGGTTTTGGGTCTTGATTTTTTTTTCCCACTTATCATCCCTACATTTCTATCTGGTGTCTCTAAGTCTTTGCTTTTCATTAATCTTGCCTTCGCACTCAGACCTACCTCATAACCCTGGGCCTCCTGCACTTGCTAACAATTTCTGTAAGTGGTTCTGAGAAGCAAACTTGGCAAGATTAGGCCTGAGGTTTAATTTCACGTGGTCTACAAAGAGTTTTCTCAATGTATAATCTCAGACAGAGGCAAGAGAATGCATAGCTACCAATTACCGAGTCCTTGCCATATGCCAGGTACTGTACAACATACTTTTCATATGTTATTTTATTTAAAGATGATACCCATATAAAATATTGATCTATTGTCAAAATTTTACATATAAAGAAATGATGGCAAGGAGGATGAATAATTTTCCTATATTTACTCCATTTGTAAGTACAAGACTAGAATTTGGGCTCATGTCTCTCTGATTCCATTTATGATTTTAATCACTATGCAGCATTGTCTCACAGAAATAAACCCCTTAGCAGTGAACTAGACCCTTGATTCTGAAAGTGTGGTCCAAGGAACAGCAGCATCTAAATTACCTGGGAGATTGTTAAAACTGCAGAATCTCGTGCCACCCACCACCCCCAGGTCTCCTCAATCAGAATATGAATTTTAGCAAAATCCTCAGATGACCATATTCACGTATGTTTGAGAAACACTTGGCCAAAGCTCTTGATGTCATCAAACTAGAGACAAATCAAACTGACAGCTAGTTCATTCATTGCACAAACTTTCCTTCAAATTTGACTGTGAGCAGGGTTTGTACTTGGGAGAAGTGGTAAAATTGGTCCCTGCCTTTTAGGTGTTTAGAACTGGGTTGGGATTCAAATGAATCAACCAGTAAAATATTTCAAGATTCTCAGCCAGATTGTTAGTGTATAAGCCACTGTAAAATATGGAGTCAATCACAGGGAGTGAAGAAAAGTTTCTACGTCTAGAAAAGTTTAGACCTGATTTTCATTAGTCTCCTTTCTTACTCAGATCTACCTGATATCCTGCATCTCTTGCATTCGCAGGGAGTAAGAGGACTCTAACTTGGCAAGATGAGGCTTGGGCTTTAGCCTCACTTAGCTTCTACCTACCTACCTACCTATCTAGTTATCTGTCTGCCTATCCATGAATCTATTATCTATCTATCTATCTATCTATCTATCTATCTATCTATCTATCTACCTATCTATCTATCTATCATCTACCTACTATTTAATCACCTATTTCTCTATTAAATATTTTAAAACTGCTAATGAATCATATATTTGATCTTGGCTCTCAGAACAAAATTACTCATGTTTTAAAGGATGCTAGAATTTTAGCATTTCTTTACAGTTGATAAAAGTATGGCTGATCAAGTATGAACCATAGTTAAACAGTAGGAGATCTTGTTTTTACCATGATATATCTGCTTAACATAGAAACTCAATATCTATTTTAATGGGAGAATAGCATTAAAAATAATTAGAACTCGCTAGGACTATTTTCAAAAATTGATGGAGTTCTAGTCTTTTCTGTACTTGCTTTTATTAAACTCCCTTGTGGTTTAAGCACAATACCTGACAGCTCTAAAACTATCTTTACACAAGTAGGTCAAGGATTCATGCAAATATTATCTTGCTAAGTGTGAATATTTATCTTGGACAGAGCTAGACTATTTCATTCCATTTTATAGTTTTAAGACTTGGGTTGCCAGATGTCCATAAAACTACTGGATTAACAAAAGAGTAATGAAAAACCTCTATCCCCCACTCTTCAGTCTAGAACTTGTGGTAAAATTTTTGATAACACGATTACCAAAAACTCGAGAATAACTATTTCCTTGTCCATGACCCAAGAAGTCCCACAGAAATCTCCTCAAACCAACAAGAGCAGAATAGGTATTTCTTTTTTATTGACTTGTGAAGTGCTTGATATTACTAGTTGTAGCATTTTAATAAAGCTCAGCTGGAAAATCAGCTTAGATTTGTAATCTAAATAGAGTCTCCATCTTTTGTATGCATCTTTTTTTTTGTATGCACCTTTTTGTATGCATTTTTGCATGCGGAGAAGAAATGAGGAGCGAAGAGTGAGATGAATCTACTCTGAAGAAATAAAACTTAGGTAACCTATCTAGCAGCAAAGCTTGCATATGGGTGCATTTAACTCTGCCTATATCCAGTAAGCCAGTAAGTCCCAATCAGTGTCTGTTATCTAGACATTTTAATGTGTGTGTGTGGGGCGGTGTATTTTTTCTTATTGGGAGGAGTAGAGGTTTCTCCTGGCATAGATGACAACTGAGAGCTCCTGCCTAGGATTACGACAACCTTTTTTCAAGTCAAATTTTTGATATCTCAGTCTGAAGTACTTTCATTCAATTATCTCCGCCAAAATCAGGGGCTGAATCAAAGACATTAAGTAGGAACTTAACCATGAGGTTTATAAAATGATCCTTTTTACAATTAAAAAAAAAAGGAAAATAATTTATTGAAAAGAAAATTGTATTTTTTCTACCTTTAAAATCATAAACACTTACCAGTTTTAGAATTTAGTGTCTGCTTTCATTCTTTAAAAGTTTAGGAAGACTGCATTTAATTTGAGCTAACAGACTTAAATAGAGCCTCCATATTTCATCTGAGCTTCCTGGGCAATCGAGAAATCATTATACAAACTACTGGCTGTAGTACCATATTTACTTGTCTACAATCCAATCAGAAAGATGCTACTTCTACTACATCATTGTCTCAGGTAAATCATTGCTTAGCAGTGATATGGCGGTCAGGGGGAAACTACAGGGAAGGTTGGCTTCATGTAGTGTTTTACCTGCTGATCTGCACCTGTAAAATTGGTGCCTGGGGTCTTGAGTCTCCTTACGGTTCACCTGCTTAGACCTAATACTACGCCTGACACTCTAGCTTCAAAGGCATCTGGGAAGTTCTGTTTTCAACTTTCCAGACTCTATGTACAGGAAAGCACTATAAAAGAAGACTGGAAAAGATGTTGAGTGAGTCAGTCAGGGAAACAGGATATGGTCTACTCTGGTCTCAGAGAACCTTGTTATACAACCAAGAATGTTTTAATGATTGAAAAATGATGTTTATACAACTATTGTCTTCCTAATTCATTTTCTATAAAGGAAGAATATTAAATTATTAAGTTAAAGTTCAGATACCTGGCAAAAATAAAAAGCTTGTTTTTTTTTTTTTTTTGTCTTTTTAGGGCCATACCTGCAGCATATGGTAGTTCCTAGGCTAAGTGTCAAATTGGAGCTGTGGTTGCTGGCCCACACCACAGCCACAGTAAGGACAGACCCAAGCAATATCTATGAACTTAACCACAGCTCATGGCAATGCCAGATCCTTAACCCACTGAGCGAGGTCAGGGATTGAACCCTTATCCTCATGGATGGTAGTCAGGTTTGCTACTGCTGCGCCATAACAGGAACTCCAAAAGTTTGGGAAATTTAAATACCAAAGTGAAAACTACAGGAAATGTCAGTGATAAATTTGTAGAAAATAGGAATAGGAAATATATTTCAATTTCTAAGTATACTACTTCCTTAGTCATTATAGAAAATTGTATGAATAATTAATGAAAATATCTTCTATTCATTATATGCTCCATGATGAGATCTAGGCATTTGGGAACATCTTTTAATATTTCACGATTTAATGATTTCTCTAATAACTATTTGAGCAGGAATTTCAAGTATGTTAATGACTGACGATGCTGGATAAACCAAGGTAATGTTTTAAGATGCAAATCTGAGCCATGAATCTGTTATGTTCTCACATAAGTAGACACAGCATTAGACTCTTTGGTTAACACCCCTACTATTCTGAACTATATAGAGTAGTTATGAATACCTAAACTGAATTTACTAATAAAATTATTGATGTCTTCATTTTTTCCCATTAGTCTTTGATTTTGCCTTTGATTAAGAATTCTTTGTACCATATGAAGACTATTTAAGGAAGAAAACTAGTGGATTTATAATCCCCTTGAGTCACGTGACATCAATGTTTCACTCTTTGAAAAACTGAAGCACTCTTTTAGCTATACAAGTCCATTTGTCCTTCCTCAATCTTTTAGAGAAATTGCACAATATTTTCTACAACATTATATTCACTATATGCTTAGTATCATACTAAGACAAAAATATCATATAACCAAAAGGATATAATTAAAACCTTGTCACTCCACACAATAGTCATACTCTAAGATGTATACTGCCTGGAAGATTTTAGGAAAACTTGCTTCTTTGGAGTGGCTTGCTGGAGGAGTTCCTGTCGTGGCTCAGTGGTAATGAGCCCGACTAGTATCCAGGAGAATGCGAGGGTTTGATCCCTGGCCTCCCTTGGTGGGTTAAGGATCCAGCATGGCCATGAGCTGTGGTGAAGTTCACAGATGCAGCTCAGAGTCTGCACTGCTGTGGCTGAGGTATAGGACAGTGGCTACAGCTCTGATTCGACCCTTAGCTTGGGAACTTTCATATGCTTCAGGTGTGGCCCTAAAAAGACAAAAAAAAAAAAGTGGCTTGCTGGATATGAAGCTTTGCTATAGAGAGGCATCTGATTACAAAAAAAGGAGAATTAGAAAAGATAACCAGATTAATGCATTGTGAAATTTTAAGATTCAGACCAGATTGTCATACATGATTACATGACCAAAAAAAAAATTGGTAAGGGGCCAAAAATTGGTAAGGGGCTCTTGTTATATTGTCTTTTTCTTCACATTTAGCCCTCAACACAGCTTTTACTGCCATTCGTTGTTCTGGAAAAATCTGCCTATATATTGAGACCAATAATTTTCTATTGCATTATTCTGTTTTATATTTCATACATCATTCCTCTGTCAAAATTATCTTATTCATTTGTTGTTTAGTTGTATATCACCTCTTTCCAGTAGAATATTATCTCTACAAGAACAGATGTCTCATCTCTCTTGTTCCCCATTTGTCTCTCTGGGCCCTAGAACAAGGTCTGGCATACAGTAGTCACTCAATACATATCTCCTGAAAGAATGAATCCTTAGCCAGGTGCTCTTACCTTCTCTGAAAGTTTTATACATACACCTTTATGCACATGAATTATAATATGCAGTTTTTGGGATTATCCTCAGTTGGGCTCCAATGGAAAATTCCATAAGAATGTTCCAATACCAACTTATATCCCTTGGCTATATTGAATCTGCTAAAACTGGTCTATAAAATTTCAAAACTAATAACTTGACACTTCTGGTGAGAGCCAGTGTTGCAAGTAAAATGTGCCTCATGATTAGATGCTCTGGGAGGGTTTGTGTCACAGCTGTTATTTATTGGATATTGCTGTTGAATCAGGTCTTTGTATCAAATCACCCTAGATCCATTTTACAGAATATATATTTATATAGAAAACAATAGTAACATTATAGACCTTGGCTTAAGCCCTTGGAAAATTCTCTCCCAGAGTTATGCGTTTCCCATAACAGTGATTATTTTTCCTGCACAATGTTTCTGGCCAAAAAAATGAACATTTCCTCTTACCCACCATTGATTCTCCATTGTTGAGTTTGGTTTCTTTGCCTATCCATCTCCAGATTTTGTCCTTATTATTACTTGTCCTTTTATTAAATTTCTAATAGAGTAGTTATGCTTTTCAAGTCAAGAGGTGTTTTCACAGGGTAGATTTT
Organism: Phacochoerus africanus; assembly: GCF_016906955.1. Classification (NCBI taxonomy): domain Eukaryota; kingdom Metazoa; phylum Chordata; class Mammalia; order Artiodactyla; family Suidae; genus Phacochoerus; species Phacochoerus africanus. Next base: position 38,422,806 of record NC_062547.1, read on the forward strand.
CTTTTTGATGGAGGGTTGCCTTAGTAAGCAAGTAGTTAGTACCATTGAATATTTGATGATGGCAATTTTACAATTCTGAAAGTTATCAATCTGAACACTGACTCCCATTTAAAGCATATTAGATGCAGAAGTAAATGATTTATAGACTTCCACGAAAGTAATTTTTTAAAGTCATACTTCAGAAGAAAAGCAAATGCCAGGTGGAATAGCTATTTTTTTTTTTTAGAAAAATAGAGAGTAGGAGAAAAATCTGGTTAATTAAAATATGGTCACTTTGTAGTCTAAAGTATTGATAGTTTTTACAAAACCAAATTATTTTAAAGATCTGGAGTCAATTTCAAAGAAAAAATATTCTTAACATTTATTCAAAGACATTCACTTCATTAAAACAGTTTAAATATGGAGCTCCCATAGTGGCTCAGTGGGTTAAGAACCCCAATTGGTATCTATGAGGAAGCAATTTCGCTTCCTGGCCTCGCTCAGTGGGTTAAAGGATTTGGCATTGCACTGAGCTGTGGTGTAGGTCTCAGAGGTGGCTCAGGTCCTGTGTTGCTGTGGCTGTGGTACAGGCCAGCAACTGCAGCTCTGATTCTACCCTAGCCTGGGAACTTACATATCCCTGCAGGTGCGGCCCAAAAAAAAGAAGAAAAAAATTAAATAATCAAAAACATACTTAAAATTCATTTGTAAAACAGACCATTATTCCCCTTATATTGTGGGATTTTGGGGAATCATATAGTGTTCATCTGAGTGCTCTAACAACTACATATTGCCTGTGCAGGCTCAGAGTAAGTAAGTGAGAGAAGTATCTATTATGTCTTGAGAGTTCAGCTCTTATAGCAACTTTTTTTAGGGCCTTAGGTTTTTATTTTTTCTTATTTAATGGCTGCACCCACAACATATGGAAGCTCCCAGGCCAGGGATCAAATCTGAGCAATAGCTGTGACCTATGCCATAGCTGCAGTGACACCAGCTGCAATATTTATAACTCACTGTGCTGGACAGCAATCAAACCCATGCTGCTGCAACACCAGCTCCTTAATCCACTGTGCCATAGCAGGAATTCCAGGAGATAAAGTTTGTAGCTGGATTAACCTGGTTTCAAATCCTGGTCCTAATAATCTTTTTTTTTTTTTTTTTTTTTTTTTGCTTTTAAGGGCTGTGCCTGCGGCATATGGAGGTTCCCAGGCTAGGGGTCAAATCAGAGCTGCAGCTGCTGGACTATGCCACAGTCACAGCAATGCAGGATCCGAGTCGTGTCTGCGACCTACACCACAGCTCACAGCAATGCCAGATCCTTAACCCACTAAGCGAGGCCAGGAATGGAACCTGAAACCTCATGGATACTAGTCGGATTCGTTTTCACTGCACCACAGTGGGAACTCCCTAATAATCAGTTTTTGAACAAGTTGTTTAACCCTGAGTTTCCTCATTTGTAAAATAAGAAAAAAAATTGTAATATCTACGTCATAAGGTGCTTTAATGATTGAATGAGAAATTACTAGCATAGTAACTGAAACAGAATTAACTGTCTCTTATATTGGCTATTGAGTTTGTTGATTTTATAATTCCTTGTACCCAGAAGTTGCTCCTAAACCACTCTTCCCTGTAAAAAAATGAATAAACAAAATCATCATGATGTATTATAAGATCTTTGGATGAGGGACTAACTGTATGAACCTTGAGCTAATCTTAGCAGTTTAAGACATAGTGACTGGTGCAAACTTGTGACCTATTAACTACCTCTCTCTACAAATGTGTTTTATCTTATACCTGTCCTGAATCACTCAGTTGTATTACCTACCAGCCTTCTATAGGCATTTGTGTTTTGACCCTGAGTTTATAAAATAAAATACATGCTCTTAAGAGCATAATAATATATACTCTTAGCGTGTATATATATATGTGTATATATATATATATACACACACACACAAACACACAAATATGTGCATATACATACATACATTTATGTAAGTGTGTATATATTTACATATATGTGCATTTGCATGTGTGTCTTAGATTAACTCTAAGCTATGTGCATGTCATTTTGTTTTTAATGTCAGTAGAAGTAATGTGGGCTCAGTAGGCAGTGGGATTATGAAGGTTTTTTTTTGGTCTTTTTCGTCTTTTTATGGCTGCAACTGTGGCATATGGAGGTTCTCAGGCTAGGGGTTGATTTGGAGCTACAGCTGCCAACCTACACCACAGCCACAGCAATGCAGGTTCTGAGCAGAGTCTGCCACCTACACCACAGCTCATGGCAACACCAGATCCTGAACCCAATGAGCAAGGCTAGGGATTGAACCCATGTCCTCATGGATGCAAGTTGGGTTCATTAACCACTGAGACATGATAGGAACTCCGGATTATGGTTTTTTGCTTTGTTTTGTTTTGTTTTGCTTTTTCTAGGACAACAAAAATTCATAAATAGAAACACTTGAAAGACTTATATGATTAAAATCTCTTCCTATCTCTTCCTATTTCATTCTCCTGGTCCCAAATGCAAGGTCTAGTTGTAAAGTATGGAATGAAAATCATGAAAACATTGATCTCCTATTATCTCAACTCTTTCATTGGTTTAACAAAATTGTGCTTGTAAAATCGGAGAAAAAAATGCTAATTGTACAATCAAGTGTTCATTCATGAAAGTCATAGCCAGTTGCTAATTGCCATGGGTTTGCAGACATCAGTTTAGTTATAGTTTTTCACAGGAAATTGTTGGTGAATATTATGAACTGCATTCCACATGTGATGCATAATTCACTCGTGGAAGCTTTGTGTGCACTGATCGAGGACGCCAGGGTTTCTCTGATGGAATCTGGCTCAGTTATGGTGGCTGACTCAAGAAAATACCCAGAAACATGACCCAGTTCTTACTCATTTAACACAGGAGCTGTGGAAGGAAACATTTTGAAATATGTCTACTAATCTATAAATTGTAACAAATCAACTCCAGAGACCATCTAGAACAAAATTCCAGAACACAACATCATCAAAGGTGAAGACATATATCATTTTAAGACTTTTGAGAAGAATAGATTTTCAATAGGGAAGAAACCTGAATTATATCAAATCAACTATCTAATTTTAGCTTCTTCAAAAGAATAGTGTGATGGAGTGATAGAAATTTCTTCAGTTTGAGGTACACTTCAATATGGGCTATGAATGGATTCAATATGGCTTATTAAATTCACCATAAAATACTTCAGTACTCTATGCTGTACAAGGATCTATTGAGAAGGTATTCTCACCTAATGAGAAGGGAAAAAGGAGAACTTAGGTGTTTTACTTGTGAAAAAAAAAGTGAGCTAGGTAAATTGTTAAGATGACATAAGGTGATTCATTTCTCTCATAGAATTGAATCTCTTAGGACTTCAATGGTTAAGATAATTTTTTTCTTTTTAGGGTCACACCTGCAGCATACGGAAGTTCCTGGTCTAGGGGCCTATGCCACAGACACAGAAACGTGGGATCCAAGCCATGTCTGCAAACTACACCACAACTCATGCAACACTGGATGCCTGAGCAAGGCCGGGGGTCAAACCTGCATCCTCATGGTTATTAGTGGGGTTCATAAACTGCTGAACCAAAACAGGAACTCCAATGGTTAAGATTTATTGAGGTTTTTCTTTGTGCCAGGGAATGTGCTGTGTAATTAATATGTACTACTATATTTAATCCCCTCAAACCCCTGTGAACAAGGTACTATTATTATCTTCATTTCACATGCACACACTTACACACACACACATACACATAGAGAAGTCGAGCAACTTATCATGAAGTTTGTAAGTGGCCAGATGAAGCTAGAATGTCAAACTCCATAGTCATGCTCTTAACCAGAAAGATAATTTTAACTTATTTTAACAAATGTAGAGCATTTAGTTGAAGTATGTATTACATAGTTTTATTAGCTCTTTGAAGAGTCTGATAACATATAAATAACCTTCCTCATTGATTTATACAGACCTCAAATTAGAACCATTGCAGGTGCCTTACCTGGTATTCCCAAACTTTTAATTGAAACAATCACTTTTGTATTTTCTAAATGACTTCGATCACTCTAAAAAGAATAAAAGGTAAAACCTTTGCATGTGGAGGGGTAATTAAGGGGAAATGTGCATTGCTTTAAGTCATGGGAATGACCCCTTTAATAATTGCTGCCATTCATTTGTAGAGTATCCTGGACTAACTTTAAATCTTGTCCTCATTACAAACCTGCATGGTAGGTATTATTTTCCAGATGAGAAATTGAAGCTGAGAGAGCTTAATCAACTTGTACAGAGCCACACAGGACTCTAAACCACTCCTGTGGTTTTTCTCTGTATCAAACTGACTACTTATGATCAATCAGTTAAAAATTAGTGATTAAAGAACACTTAGGGCATCTTAATTGGCCTTTCCAGGAACTTTCAGCCTTTGAATATCCTAGCAATATAAAGAGCATGTGGAAAATTGCTGTATAATCCATTCTAAGAGGATTATTGATATGATACAAAACAAATAAACAGGAAATAATTGAGACAAATAAATAAGCCCAGAGTTCAGCCTGATCCATGCTGGAGAACTCATGACTTTAAGGAATGGAGAAATAACCACAAACCAAACACACAAAAGCCCTGGAGTAATATATTCCCCTCCTTCATCTACTTTAACGTGCTCCTAAGAGACACTCTGATTAAAGTGATGGCTGGTGAGATATATGTTTCATGCAAATATGGCTCAAGAAACGCTGGGTAGTGCAAAAGAATATGATGCTGAAAGTGTAATCCACCTGATTAGTATAAAAACAAAGAACAGAGCTAAGAATCAAAGTGACTTAGAAGTATTAGCAAGATCCAACAGACACCGGGTGATCATATTAATTGGAAATATGCTAAGAAACTTGAGTATCCTTGACAAAGAAGTCAAAGATCTTTCAGGAAATGGAGGTTCTTCCTGCAGAAAGTATTAAGGAACATAAAGACTGAGGTAAGAGACTATAGCTGAGATCAATCCCCTTCATTTGTATTGGGTATCTATGATGGAATAACACATCACCCCCATTAACTTTAAAGTGATGAGAGTCATTTATCCAAGTTTCTGTGGGTGATATACTCAAGAGCACCTCAGTTAGTTAGTTCTGGCTAAAGGTCTGTCTGAGATTATAGTCAGATGTCAGCTCAGGCTACAGAATTTGAAGCCTTAATAATTGAAAGATTCACTTAAGGAAGATTATTTCAAGGGGGATTTATTGCCTGGCTGTTGGCAGCAGGCCTCAGTTTCCATCCTTGAGGGACAGAACTGCTGAAGTGCCCTCGTAGCATGGCGGCAGAGTGAGAATTCCAACAGACTAAGGTAGAAGCTGTTCTCTTTATGACTTAGCCTCATAAGCCATACATCTTTTGTATTCTACTTACCAGCCCTGATTCTTTATGAAAGAGAACTATGTAAGGGCAAGAATATGAAAAAGTGAAGATCATTGGAGACTGTAGGTGAGCTACTCTATTTTCCCATCTCTTCCCCACAACCCTGAAAAATGGCTTGTGAACCATTGCTGGCTATCAATGTGAGAAAAGTTTATGGATCTAAGCCACATTCAGAGGATTAAAACTGTAGTGTAAGAGATCTGTGATTGGTTGCATATATCTGATCTAAATGTTTGAAAATCTTGTCATTATTTCACCCACATTTTATGTTATTGCTCATACTTTTTTGTTATGAAGAAAATTATCATGCTATGTGATTAAAAATGTCTGAATAATATTTACCAGGAGTAACATGTATTGAGCTCTTAACTATGTACCAGTCATATGCCAAACACTTAAGAGATGTTACCTAATTTAAGTCTCACAATAACAATACTATCTTCATTTTGAAGGTAAAGAGGCTGAAACCAGAGGATTTAAGGAAGCTGTGAGAGGCAGTGGCGCTGAGATTTGACCTTAGATTGATCTGAATCCCAAAGCTGTTCCTATTAACCTCTATGCTATTCGTTTAAGTTCCTGCAGTCCTCTCTGATCACCAAACTCTAGGTCCTTACATTAGTCATAGGAAAGGGGTAAGAGAGGTAACATCAAAAAAGGGGGAGTTACAAGTTATAAGCAATAAAAAGAGAGACCGAAGTGTACTGGGGGCACTGGAAACAACACAATGGAGCTAGAGGGAGCAGAGCAAGCTTGGAGGATGTCAAGAAGGAAGATGTCTTTCAGAGGAAAACATGGTAAATATGATGACCAGATCCACAGCCCCTTGAAACATCCAGACAGAATAAAAAAGGGGATATCTAGGAATAGCTGGGCTATATTAAGTGCTAAGGACATAGTGAGGGTAGAGGGTGCAACAGGAAAGGGAGGCAAGTACCTGGGATTCAGGCTGACCGAGGTTCAGGGCTTGGCTGCATTACTGCTAGTATCTTGGTGATCTTAGACCAACTACTTGCATTCTTTCTGTCTTAATGTTCTAACCTTTAAAATAGAAATGATAATGATAACATTCATCTAATTGGGGAGGTGTAAGAATTAAAGAAAAGGTTATTATTAATGCACTTAGGAGAAGGCTTGGCACATAGATGTCCAATAAGATCAACGTTTATTCCAAGAAGTATGCTAAGTGCTTTATACACATTCTTTAATCATTAATACACATTTAGATTCTCCACTTAATAACATAAGATCTTGAGGGACATAAGGGGAGGTGCCTATAATAATTTAAAGCTGAGCTTAGTTAACCTAAATGGTAACAACAAATAGCCATTCTCCATAAGGATTCTTTCATCAGAAAGGAATATAAATATTGTTGTCTTTTTAAATTAAAGACTCAAATTTTCTCCTTTAGCATTCTGTAATTCCAAAAGAGCTTTATTTGCTCTTTTATGAATATTTGTTAATTAATCCAAATTCCCTCCATACTCTTACTGAGTTTTAAACCCTCTGAGAGCAGGCATTTCTCTTCCTAATTGTTCTGGAATTCTCAACACTTGATACTGTACAGAAGGAGGCCTCAAATATTTAATAAAATAAAAGAAGTTTAAAGGTTTAGGCTGAAGAGTAGACATAAATTTGTTTTGTTATTATAAAACAACACACCTATATATGAGGTTTTGTTATAATTAATTTTTTGCATTACTGTATTCAGGTATAACTTCTGCTTTAGTCCAAACTTGCGGCATTGACTTGGACTTTTCTCTAGAGGGACATTAGGCAGAAGTCAGAAGATAAATACTGTTTTTCATGTATAAGATTAATATTATTTTCTTTTTCTTTTTTTTTTTTTTTTGTTGTTGTTGCTATTTCTTGGGCCGCTCCCGCGGCATATGGAGGTTCCCAGGCTAGGGGTTGAATCGGAGCTGTAGCCACCGGCCTACGCCAGAGCCACAGCAATGCGGGATCCGAGCCGCGTCTGCAACCTACACCACAGCTCACGGCAACGCCGGATCGTTAACCCACTGAGCAAGGGCAGGGACCGAACCCTCAACCTCATGGTTCCTAGTCGGATTCGTTAACCACTGCGCCACGACGGGAACTCCAATATTGTTTTCTTTTTGAAACAAGCATTCTTTTATTTAAAACATTTCCAGCTTTACTGAGGTACAATTTATCTATCAATTGTGATGATTTGATGTATGTATATAAGCCAACTATGTTTTACCATTGTCAGAAATGTTGTCATATTCAGTGCAGAAAAGGTGAGTATGGAAAAGTGATCTATAAACCTGATACATTCAAGCAAACACTGGAGGAGCCTGCTGTACATATACTAGTCTGTCAATAGACTAGAAAAAACAGTCAACCCTGGTTCTTGTTTGACTCTGACTAAACCCACATTGTTAGGCACTGTGACTGAGCATTGTGTTAAAACAAGAGATACAAAAATGAATGCAGAAGGCTTACCTGCCCCCAGGGAACTTAAAATCTAGTGGGAGAGGAAGCTTTACCATAATTCAAGTTAGACCGTGATAAGTAATATATCAAATACTATGGGGCCAATCAGGGGAAGAATATTTTTACATAAAAGTTTGAAAGAAGACTAGAGAATAACTAGGATGTTGGATGTTGGAAAAGGGACAAGGAAAAAGCATTTATTTTTATGCTTATTTTTTGTTGTTATTTTAAATAAAGTAATTTTTAGTGCAGAGCAGTTGACACAGTTGAAATGGAAAAGATTACCCTCCAGGCTTTCAGTACTGAGAGGTCACGTACATCTCCAAACCCCTTGAAATGGGGTGGGTCATTGTATTTTACTACAATTTACAGCATATTTTAGGTTCATGTTGCAATATTTATTTTTATGTACAGAAAAATGAGCCTGGTATATGTACTACAGTTTGGTGACAAGTTCTTCAAAAACTGCTTTTTCAAAATTCACAGTGTAAATGAATTTTTTTTAAAATACTGCTGGTATCTCTGACTCCAAAAGCAATATATATATTTGCTCATTATTCATTTTCTGAGGAGTGACTGTGTGGCTTCCACCAGAAGCAGCAATGTAAACAGAACCATTAGGAGGGCTTACAGCAGCAAGGAGTGATGTCAGCAGAATAAGTATCTGGTTCATCAGAGTAGGAGAGTGGTCATTCATGAGGTGGGGTATCAAGATAACCATGGGTGTCCTGGGTTATGCAGGAGTGTGGGACAGACACCCTAGGCATCACCTAAAAGGGAAGAGTAGAGGAAAGAAGGAAAAGTGTAGGGTTTTAGGAAATTTTATGGATAAGAAAATGAGTGTGAGCTTTTTCCATTCCATCTTTGGGACTCGCCTTTTTTTTTAAACTGAAAACTTATTCTTGTATGGCCAGGATAAAGTGTTTTCCATCTTGCTTTAATTGCTTCGCTGTACTCGTATAATACTACCCAACTTCTGCTGCTTATTATGTACTACATATTCAAAAAGTCTCCTTGAACACCTACCATGCATGAGTGCCATGGAAATACAGTGGTAAACAAGAGTGGAACTTATAGTGTTACTAAATTTATAAAGAATCACATATTTCAAATTTGAAATAATGTTTCTGACATGAGAAATGCAAAGGAAAATACAGTTACACTAGAAATAGCAGTAAGTGCAACTATTTTATTTAATTCTGTTAATCCACAGAACCATAAGACATTGCTATGACGAAGATGATTGTTACCGAAATGATTTTTTTTTACTTCCTTTGCAGCCCTTGTAAATTATTGTTGAACAATTACCAGCATCAAGGCTGCAAAGAACAAAAAACTCTCTGTGAGGTCTTATGAACTGCAATTCAGGAGACACAGATTCAAGCAATACTGGAAGACGGTTCTGAGGAAGAGACAGAGTCAGGGGCTTAGAAAGACAAAAGTCACGAGGAGGTACTCTGATAGAAGAAAGGAAGTATTTGTCCTTAAGGGATGGCTGTCATGAGTTGTTCTAAGTAAGCATCCTATAAGTATCTTGAATTTCCGGAACATTAGGAAGATGTTCTGGATGCCTACATTAAGACAAGAAGTAGTTGAAATTCAGATTCCCTCTAGGCTGAGATGTGCCTAGGTCACATTTGTTCAAGGGGTTCTAAGCTCCATTCTGGAGAGCACTCCTGGTAATATGGACTTCATTTTTATTTCCTCTCACATTAGTTTTCCTATAATATAGTTAATTTATGGTAAAATGATATTTTTAAAATTATTTTTTCTATCAGCTTCCCTCCTCCTGATGAATGTGTGTTCCCAGTGGGATTTAAATGTCAGCATTAAACCCACCACTCAGCATGGAGGTATCTCCGATGTGTGTGCATTCATATAAAGCTATAGGAAGTAAGGCATGGAGAGTTATTGTAGTAAGATGATTTGGTGATGAGAAGAAAATGAAACAGCTGGGGCACGATGAAGCCATGGACTCCAGGGAAAATCAAATTCATGTCCACACTAATGTTCTTACTAGCTGACTCTTTGGAAAACAAATACAATTTATTAGATAAATTTGCTGTAGTGAATGCTTTTCTGCAGAATCACTGGTATACCACTGCTCAGTAGTACACAATAGACAGGATAATAAAGATTTTTAATCATGTTGCTTACTGATTTTTTTTTCATTAACTTCAAAAGCTGTTAACAAAGAAGCAATTACTTACTGTTTCATTCGTATTGATGAAAAAGTGAGACCCAATATCTAAAAAATCATGAGCTTCTCTTCTTTCTTTCCTTTTTTTCTTTTTCTTTCTTTTTTTTTTTTGGTGTAGACTTTCAGCACATGATAATTTATAATTCATCTCCTAATTAAACTGAACTAAAATTTCAGCTAAATTAGGTATGGGTCCTCTGTTGTCAATGACTGGACTGAAACCAACTTTTCATCCAATGCAGAGTGGGGAGCAGTACTAGAAAGTTGACATTGAGAGGGACATTGACTGTTTTTATTTAAATGGAAAGTTCTTATTTGATGACATTGCTGTATAATGTGTTTTTTTAATGTATGCATGAGATTTTTATTTTTTCACAGGGAGGTGAGACTGTGTGCTGTGGGGTTTTCTCGAGAGGCCTATTCTCCTTGCTGAATGTGTATGACAGGTTTAGACATTAAATGGCTTTAAGCTTGTCAAAGAAAGGTTATTAAAAATGTCCCTGGCTTTCAGGCTCCATGCTCAGTAGGAGCCCAAATGCAGTCCTATGGGGCTGTCTTTCTATTTAGTCATGTCATTTGGCTCTTTGCCTATAGCAAAAAATGAGACACCATCTGTTATTTCTCACTAATGGCTGTCGGTCCTGAGCTTGCCTGGCTCACTATGCTTTTTCTTTTCTCATCAGTGGCTGGATTCAGCTTTGCTAACAGGGTCCTATTGAAAAGTGTGCTTTCTCATCAAATGGGCTTAGAGATATAGAAGCACTCACATACTCTAAAGCACTATTCAAGTCTAAGGTGTTATTTTTTATTACCACTGTGAAATCTGTGTATTTTTTTATATTAAGGTGATCCAGATTATATGTGGAAAACTTTTTGCTGATAGCAACAATAGCTCATATTAATTGAAGGCTTATATGAGTTATCCCTTTAATTTTCACAAAACCCTAGAGCTAGACATTATTACCTCCACTTTATAGGTTAGAAAACAGGCAAGCAAGGCAATTTTATGCATCTTGCACAGTTCCACAGCAATAAAGGACAGAATTAGGGTTCACCCAGCTCCAACCTTCTTCCAGAACTGTACTTCTTAACCACTGTACTTGCTTCTCCAGGTAACATGCCAGGCTCTTTGGGTTTATCATCTGAAAATTAAAACTACTATAAATTGGAAGCAAATTATTTTCCCTTGGGTCATTTTCAGTGTTTGCAATGATTTATGAGAGAAGAAACACCTTCTGTTTCATTTCAGGAACCATTGTGGATTTCCAGCTTTGCTGTTGGCTTCGTTAAAAATTCTCCTCAGTTTACAGATGGGAATTCAGAACCCAGTGAAGACCTGCCATGTCAGGCTGTTGTTGGGGTCTCATAAGCAGTACTCACTTGAAAAACGTTGCCTGAAACAATGCTTGTCATCAGGGCTGTGATGTCTTTTCCATTTCAAAATCTCAAGGAGAGGCAGTGCTCTGGGGACAAACATTTGTTATTATAGAAACAGATAACTATTGTATCAGACTAAAAGCTGGGTGAAACTTTCACCCAGATACATTTTTCCCCCAAGGTACAAAATTTTTTTGTATTGTTTTAAAAACTTTATTGTGTATTGGTTCCAACAGAGGGAACTGAAAATATTGAGATAGCTCAAAGAATAAACATCAGGGAGTTGCCTGGTGGCTCAGCCGGTTAAGGATCTGGTGTTTTCACTGCTGTGGCTCTGGGTACAGAGTTTAATCCCTGGCCTGGGAAGTTCTGCATGCCATGGGTGCAGCCAAAAATAAATAAATAAACAAATAAACATCAATTTGATTCTTTTTGTAAATTCAAATCAAAATTAATTCCTGAAAACTTGACTATGATTAATGTGAAGCTAAACAATAGTTAACCATCTTGCTTCAGTGTCATTTCTGGCAATTTTTGGAGTGACATTTAGTCATGAATTAGGAAAAATATAAATAGTTACAAGGTGTTAATTGTTACCCAGAATGTTAGATTTGTAGTATGCTAATACAGGTTGAGCAAAAGGAAATTTCCATCATCAAATATGTTTGGGAAAATTATCTGGAAAATATATGGCTCTCTTTACTGGAAAAAAAAATAATGTTGATTTTCAATATATCGATGTTCATTAAGCTCATTAAGCTTCACTCATGTCTTATTTTCTCTCATTTCCAACATCAATTGATTGCCAATTCCTATACCTTTTACCTCCTAACAAAACCTTGGAAATGATCTCTCTTTCCGTGTCTATTGTTCCTGCCCCTGCTTATGTCATTATTCTGCCTTGTCTCCACACTATTGTCATAACTCCCCAACTGATCACTCTGTTTTTCATCTCCACATCATGGCTGGAAAAATCTTCCTAAAATATAAATTGGGTTTTGTAAATCAGTTTTTTTTTTCCCTCTGGCTTTGCAGCTTCTCCACAGTGAACAGGAAAAAATCATCCTCCTCAGCATGGATGTTAAAGTCTTCTGTGATCTGACATAGACTAATATTTCTCACTCTTCCTATGCATTAGCCACATTGGGCCTCTTGTGGTTTCCCAAACACAAGGTGACTTTTTTTTTTTTTCATGCACTAAATATTAGAATTTAAACCTATGTCTTCTGTGATATTAGAGTCAGGATAAACTATTTCCTAGTCATTTTGAGGTCAACAATGAACAAGGAAATTTTAAACTAGGTATGTCCTCAGGTATGTGTGTGTGCGTGTGTGTGTCTGTGTGTCTGTGTTTGTGTACTTCAGGTGTGTGTGGCTAGGAGGCAATTAGAAAGTATTACGTTTCAGGAGTTCCCTTCATGGCTCAGAGATTAACGAACCTGACTAAGATCATGAGAATGTGGGTTCTATCCCTGGCCTCACTCAGTGGCTTAAGGATCCGGCGTTGCTGTGAGCTGTGGTGTAAGTTGCAGACGCAGCTAGGGTCCCGAATTGCTGTGGTGTGGCATAGGCTGGCAGCTGTAGTTCTGATTCAACCTCCAGCCTGGGAACTTCCATATGCTGCAGGTGCGGCCCTAAAAAAGCAAAAAGAAAAAAAGAAAGAAAAGAAAAGAAAGCATTATGTTTCTATAAAACCTAGCATCTGGCTTGAAGGAATTTTTCTGGGATTCCATAAAAGTTTCACAGGGCTGTTTTCATGGGGTTTACTGAAACACATATCCACAAAAAGAGAAGGTTCTTCATAATTCTTAATAACCACTTATAAATATATTTGCATCAACTTTACGATTTAAAAAACTCCACTCTTGTGCTTTATATAATAAATAAGATTACTTCTTTGTCTTTCTTGTTATTTTTGCAGGAGAAAGAACTCTCTTATACAGAAATGCCTGAATGAACAGTCTAGCGAGAGTAGCTGTATACACTATACCACACAAAATCAAAGACAATTCTAGAAATTCCAGAGAATTCAAAAATATAAACTCAAGTCTACAAACAATAAATGCTGGAGAGGGTATGGAGAAAAAGGAGTCCTCCTACACTGTTTGTGGAAGCATGAATTTGTTAACTATGGATAACAGTGTGGAGGTTCCTTAAAAAACTAAAAATAGCAACTACCATATGATAAAGCAATCCCACTCCTGGGGATAAGTCCAGAGAAAACCACAATTCAAAAGATTACATGCACCTCAAGCTTCATTGCAGCACTATTTGTAATAGCCAAGACATGGAAGAGACCTAAATGTCCAACAACAGAGGATTTGATAAAGAAGATGTAGTACATATATACAATGGAATATTACCCAGCTGTTAAAAAGAAAGAAATAATGCCACTTGCAACAACATGGAGGGACCTAGTAATCCCCATACTAAGTGAAATATGTCAGACAAAGATAAATATCATATGATATTACTAATATGAGGAATCTAAAAAAAAAATGGTACAAATGAACTGACAAAAAAGAAACAGGCTCAAAGATTTTGAAACCAAATTCATGATTACCAAAGGGGAAATGTGTGTATGTGTGGGAGGGATAAATTAGGGGGTTTAGATTGACACATACCCACTACTATATATAAAATAAATAGTTAACAACAACCTACTGGATAGCACAGGGTAATTTACTCAATACTGTGTAATAACCTATATGGAAAAGAATCTAAAAATGAATGGATATATATATATATGCATAACTAACTTACTTTTCTGTACACCTGAAACTAACACAAATTTATGTCAACTATATTTTAATAAAATTTATTTATTTTTTATTTATTTATTTTTTTGTCTTTTGTCTTTTTTGTTGTTGTTGTTGTTGTTGTTGTTGCTATTTCTTGGGCCGCTCCCGCGGCATATGGAGGTTCCCAGGCTAGGGGTCCAATCGGAGCTGTAGCCACCGGCCTACACCAGAGCCACAGCAACGCAGGATCTGAGCCACGTCTGCAACCTACACCACAGCTCACGGCAACCCCGGATCGTTAACCCACTGAGCAAGGGCAGGGACCGAACCCGCAACCTCATGGTTCCTAGTCGGATTCGTTAACTACTCCGCCACGACGGGAACTCCTAAAATTTATTTTTTAAAAAACTGAAATGACAGTTAATAAATCCCATAAGGGATGTGAATCCAGGATGTACAACTCTTATAACTTAGCAATAAAAAGACAAATAACCCAATTTTTAAAAATGGATAAAGGATTTGAATATTTTTCAAAGTAAATAAACAACCAATAAACATGGAAAAATTTAAAAATATATAAAATCAAAAGGAATTAGAAGGAAAGAATGGGATTATCACAACAGAGCTGTCTTACAGACATTGTATGTTCATCTATATTTTTTATTTAACAATTCAAAGTATACAATTTAATAGGGAAAATTGATGCTATCTGGTTGATCTCTTGTTTTCTTATCACACTTCAGTTGCAGGTAGGTTACTAACACTAGTCACATATGACTAGCAAGACTGAGTCAGGGTTTCCCACATTTTGAAATTTTTTTGAAGGCAAAAAAACAAAGAAGAAAACAGCTTTCTTAACATGTAAAAGCTATGTTCCTAGGATGTCTCCCTCTAGCCAGAACTGAGATTTCTCTCTCCTTCTTTTTCTTCCTTCCTCCCTCCCTCCCTCCCCCCCCTCCCTCCCTCCCTCCCTCCCTCCCCCCTCCCTCCCTCCCTCCCTCCCTCCCTCCCTCCCTCCCTCCCTCCCTCCCTCCCTCCCTCCCTTCCTTCCTTCCTTCCTTCCTTCCTTCCTTCCTTCCTTCCTTCCTTCCTTCTTTTGTTGTTTTTCAGGGCTGCACCCATGGCATATGGAAGTTCCCAGACTAGGGTTCTAATTGGAGCTACAGCTGCTGGCCTACATCACAGCCACAGCAACTTGGGATCTGAGCTGTGTCTGTAACCTACACCACAGCTCATAGCAACGGCGGATCCTTAACCCACTGAGCGAGGGCAGGGATTGAGCCTGCGTCCTCATGGATGCTAGTCAAATTTGTTTCTGCTGAACCACAACAGGAACTCCCAGAACTGAGATTTCTGAAAGTCTTGGAACTGTCTGATAAGAATGGAATCTCTAAAACTTTATTTTGTCCTTGGGGGTTTTTAATGGCATCTTTTTACCAGACATTTGCTCCTGTGGACTACCTTGACTTTTCTTTTTTCTTTTCTTTTTTTTTTGTTTTTTTGTTTATTTTTAATGGAAAAAAAATGATTCACAAAACCTTCTTATTGAGATGGACTTAATTATTCAACAGGTCCAACACACTTTTATCATTTCTAAAAGGTTCTAACCAAGTTGTGATCTAGCTTATACAACAGCTCTGGAAGCAGAAGCTTAACGCCTTTGCAGTATTTACTCAGGAAGTTCTTCCCTATTTTAAATTAAATATTTTCCTACAGCTTCCACTTGATGGAACTGTAACAAGTTAGCCCCCCTTCCAAAGGATAAGTTATCTGGAAAGTTCTCAACCTTGCCCCACTTGACCCCACCATTAGAATCTGCTGCTTTAAGACTAAATATGCAAGTTTCTTGGCTTAGCTTTTCGTTCAGTCCCTTAAGACTCTTCCCTGATTAAAGAACTTAATGCCTGCCCTTCACCCAGCCTGGAATGTTTCCTCTTCCTTCAGAGCTCAGCCCAACTGTCTCTTTCTCAGAGAAGCCATCTCATGCACTGCCCACAATGTCTCAGTTATATCCCATTAAAAGAACACTGTGCAGGTCCTTCATTGCTCTCATTATGGCCAGCAATTTTATATCTATCTGACTACAAGATAAATGTCTGTGTCTCCCCAGCAGACTCTATGCTCTGTACAGGGCAGAGAACACTGAATCCTCAACCCTGGCACATCTCCTTCAATAAATCATTGCTGAATGAATGAAAGACTCTTCAAATGTCATGAGGTTGATTATCTTAACAACTGAAGAGCTCTTTTTTTTTTTTCTTCTTCTTTTAAGGGACATAAGGAAGCTCCCAGTCTAGAGGTCGAATAGGAGCTGCAGGTGAGCTGCTGGCCTTCAGCCACAGGATCCGAGCCACCTCTGCCACCTATACCACAGCTCATAGCAACGCCATATCCTCAACCCACTGAGTGAGGCCAGGATAGAACCTGCATCCGGATGGATACTAATCAGGTTCATGACCCATTGAGCCAGAAGGGGAACTCCTGAGCTATTCTTTTTAAAAGAAGAGAGTTTCTCAGGATTGTTTCGGCCAGAAGAGCATAGAATGTGTTTGTCACATCCCTTATTTAGATACTAGGATTATTTTAATATAGCTCATTATCTCGTTAGTGTTGTGGTAGCCTGCATCATCCTGTTGACACATAGGGAATCAGTTTCCTCGAGCGGTGCTAATATAGCTTCAACTTTACTCCTCTCCTCATATTTTAAATCCAAGCGTAGGAACTGACAGTAAATCAGAATGGAACACAAAGCATCAAGTGTCTTGTCATATGCATGTGAACAATGTTCCCCAAATTATTCAAGAGCAAGAGGAAACTAATTTTAGTCTCCCCAAACAAGGTTTTTTTCAGGATCTTAATTAGAACCATTAGAATTCTAATAGTTAAAGGCAGGACCTAGTTCTATAGACAGGCTAACTGGGAGAAGGTATGGAGGGACAATCTAGTTAAAACTCCGTTTTAAAAATTAGGATTAGGAAAAAAAAACATAATGTAGTGTCTATAGGGACATCTAATTCCTACATCATTTTTTACTACATTTGCTGCCTGGCTGGAAGCACTTAAGATTCTAAATGGGAGGTAAATAAAGAGCGCAAGAGCATGACAACCCAGCAGAACTGATGGGGCCACAAAATTCCTGTTCAGAAAAAAAAAAATGATGATGACTCTTGTGACCATATAACTAACATTTGAGAACAAAGTGGGGGCAGGTTATTTAGAATAATGTGTAGCCTAGGTAAACTAGGATGTATGATCATTCTAGTGATGGTTTAATTTTCAGTCCAAGCGCTTCTGACGTTGTTTAACTGTTTTCTATTTAATTTTTCTCATCTGTAAAAAGAGAGCTAATAATATGGACCTTATGAAAAATGTCCAAACACTACTTGACACAATGTAGATGCTCAAATGTAGTCATTATTAGTCACTGTCCTCACTATCTCCTGTATACCCCCAGTACTGACTCAGAAACTGGGAGACTGCTCCTGGGAAAGGGGTAGAGGAGGCACCAGCAGACAGAGCAGTGTTGGTAGAGACAGAGAAAACTAGGTCAGCCAGATCAAAGAGGTTTTTTTTTTTTTTAGCTTAGGTGCATGTGAGCTGGGATGTTGGTTTTCCAATCTCTTTCCAATCATAGAACAGAAGAATGTCATTTGCCTACTCATATACCCAGGACGAATCGGAGAAGCTTAGAATGATGCAGTGACCCTTAGGGGGAAGTGTTTTTTGTTTTTTGATTTTTTGCTTTTTAGGGCCAAATCCGTGGCTTATGGAGGTTTCCAGGCTAGGGGCAGAATGGGAGCTGCAGCCGCCTGCCTATGCTACAGCCACAGCAATGCCAGATCTGAGCCGTGTCTACAACCCACACCAGAGCTCACAGCAATGCCGGATCTGCAACCCACTGAGCCAGAGATTGAACCTACATCCTCATGGGTGCTAGTCAGATTCATTGCCACTGAGCCACGATGGGAACTCTGAGGTATTTTTAATAGATACATTTTAATAAATTATTTTAGAACTAGAGTTTTAAAATAATTAATGTTGCAACTGTTTGATTTATAAACAAAGTATTCAGGGGTATCTGCATAGGGAAAGGAGAAAAGAAGAAGGAATGAGTGGTCCAGAGATTTAGAAGCCCAGGCCCCATCTCAGTGGAAGTCTCCCAGACCATAACACTCAATTCTCCCAAAATCACACTTCATTTTCTTGGTTTGTGTATATTAGATTTTCATTGTTCTCTATTTTCTCTGATTAGTTTTGCCAAATATTAAGGTTTTGAAGGCAAGTTTCCAGGGAAAGGAAAGAAAACACTAAATGGACAGTGGCTGATTCTTTTTTTTTTTTCTTTGAAAGTTGTCAGATAGATTTCCAACATAAAAACACAGTGACATGCAAAGGAAGCAGAAATCGGATGATATATGAGCCAACCGGCAACAAAAAGTAGCTGGGAGAAATGGGATTGTTAGCATCTTCCTGGGGGGATGTCAGAGAATAAGGGAAGCTTTTGGGACTTGCTTCCAACTTTTCCTCACTTGTTATTCATAAGATGAAGCTACTACTAAGGCCCTGTGATGGTGGAGGATGTCCCTGATCAAGGCAACTGAATTACCATGCTCACTGCTTTGGGTAGTTGAGAGGAGAAAGCATTGGGAAAATTACCTGCCCACTCTCTTCTGTCCCTTGTGGTGAGAAGTGGAACAACAAGATAATTAAGAGTGAACTGGAGCTAAGCTGCTGGGTTCCAATTTCTGCTTTGTCTCTTTTTAGCTGTGTGAGGTTGAGCATATTATTTCACCTCTTTACACCCCAGTTTTCTCATCCACATAGTGGGAGTAATTCAACCTCAGAGAATTTTGGGGGGGATTAAATTACTTACTTCTTAAGACAAGGTCTGGCTCAAAGTAAGAACTCTATGAATGTGATATTATTTACGTTATTATTTATTCTCTCCTTATCCTCACTTCAGATGTGTCAAGAGTCCACTTTCTTTCTATTTAGGTCTAATGTGTCCCACCATTGATTAACCCATTCCACAAGTAAACTCATGTCCTATTAATTCTATGTGCCCACTGTTTGCACAGTGTCTGGGATGTGACATTTTCTAAATATTTGCTGAACCAAAAGCACAATATAGAAAAATGCGCCACTTGGGATTCCAGTTTGTCAGGATCTTACGTTTACTCCAGATACATAAATAAAAACAACAACAAAAACCTCAATACAGTGCTTAATCTGATTACATGAGATGCACTGTGACATTTTTATTTTTCCCTATTTAGTTATTGTGTCCTGTTCTAGTCTAGTGGAATTGATTTTAACTGTAATAGTCAGATTTAAAGTGCCCGCCCGCCCCATTGCTGCTATAATGATTTGCATCTGAGTTTCATGGTTCTCAATTTTGAAAATACAAAACTTGATCAATGTTCAAATTTTGGTTCAAAAAGACCTTAACTTTTCTGGTGAGCTGGAATGCAAGGAATTCAACAGAAGCTAGGTTAAAAGGGAGATTTAGACCCCTAACAGCTGTCCAGCATAGTGGAAGCATTTTGGCTAATAAGTTAGATTAAACCAGTGACTGTTACTTGAAATCCACCTGCTCCCCCCCCAAAGAGGTTTAAAACTGAAGAACCTCAATGACTTCCACTTAAAAATTCTCAATCTCTGGGATATGGTATCAAAATTATCTTGAGGGTTGAAGTCAGTACATTTCTAAAGTCATGAATTTGAGTGTTAGTACAAGTTTATCCTAAAGTTTTATGTAGGCAGCACTTTTACTGCCTTCACCCTTTCCACCAAATATTTTGTCTGTAAATCTGATAAAAGGGGTATCTGGAGCCCTGCATGATGACATCACTGGGCCAGAACTTTTCCTCAGGTTGGGCTTGAAGGTGGGTTTGGAAGAATAAGTAGATAAAGAGGAGGGTGATGGATTGCTGCAAAAGAGGATTTTGAGCTGGGTGATCTAGTCTGGATTATATGAAGAAAGGGACATTCATTAATAGGTAAAGCACATCAGAACGAACCTTTCATCCATAAAATTCAAACATATGCTTAGAGTTTGTCTTTCCATCTGTCCCTCAAGGATTTAGTGCTCTATTTTGAAGGATTGGCTCAAATCAGTAGTGCAAAAATGATTTGCAAAGGAAACACTTGCATAAAGAGTTCTTGTTAATGTTTTATTAATGGAATTTGCCAACATTCCCATAAAAATGAAAAAAGTTCCCTACAACATAATAATCTCTTACTTCTCAGAGATTTATTTTAGGCTGCTTGGGACTTTTTTTTTTTTTAAATTTGAACACATTCTTAATAAAAATTCATCATTTTTGTCTGCTGACTAAACTCTACCAGGAGGCATCATCTGGCAATTGTCCCCTGTGCCTCTAATTGCTTAATTAACATTCAAATCCAAGGCTTTAGGAAAGAGTTGGTATTATTATAAGTTATGAGGTGGTTAATTGCTGCCATGACACCTTTGAAGCTGTCATATAGTATCTATAGAGATTCGTAGAAAATGGGGCTTGCTTGAAGTAAAACGAAAAAAAAAAAATCACAGGCTTTTAAAACTATGTGAATAATAACTTACAGATTAGTATTCCTCTTCTAGAAAAATGATATCCAACTATGAAATGTATATTTCAGTGCTGTTTATTCAATCAAAAATTCAAATAGTTATTTTAAAAAAGTGCATGGATTTATAAATTATTTTGTCTTAAGCATTATTTATACAAAATGGCAAGGTGCCAGTGTATTCATTTTATTTTTTTATTTAGGAAAATTTCATAAATAATGAGTCAACTTGAAAAAATATGGCACAAGAGGATTTAGTGATGCATATTTAGGGTATATGCCTTATAAACAAGTACAACTGCTTTGATCTAATTAAATATTTTTTCAAGATTACAATGGATAAATGGACAAAGAGCACACATACATAATTCACAAAAGTGGAAATATTAAACAAGAATGTGTAATCGTAAACAAAGAAATGCAAATTAAAAACAGAGCAGTGTTCTTTACATTCATTAACTTAATAATTAAAAGGAGAAATATTTAATGCCACAAAACTGTGAAAAATGTGTATACTCATCATGGGTCACACAGTAAATTGATATATTTAAAACATAATTTGTCAATATCTATCAAGACCATAAAACATTTTCTATAATTTAGTTGGCATCTTGTCCTTGATCATTTTTACAATGAAATTTTTCAAAGGCACTAAAACACTGAATATACAAACATGCTTTTTTTTTTTTGATATTTTGGTAATTATCCATTATCACAAAGAACTTAGAGACAATTTAACAGCAAAAGGGGGGGAAGTCATTCAATGGTATCATTTGCCAATCAGGTAAAGATGATAATTAATATCTATAATTAACACTATAATTTAAAAAATAATATTAGGTGAAGAGTGAAAAATGAACTTAACTTTGTGCCAACTATAGGAAAAATGTGCATATGACAAAAGAGCACAGAGGTATAAAAGTGGTTGCTGTGTTGGGGTAGTGGAATTACAGCTGGTATTGAGGAGACAGCTCACTAAAGAGGGGAAGAAAATGTCTAGGCTGGGCTAGTAGTTGCTAGATGTACTTTCTTATAAAATCATATAGCTTCTCTGAATCTCAGATTTCTCTTTTACAAAGTGAGGTTACACCTACTTCGTAAAGTTGTCATGTTCAGTGACATAAAAGATGCACAATGTCTAATGGATTCTCCAAAAACGAAAACCGCTATGTTGTTTATGGCAGTCCTGGTATCAAACAATAGGTGAAAGAAATTGAATAACAACCCTTGTGAACCATTAAGGAAGCTTCTCCTTTAAACGCTGTGGTTTGTAACAGCAAAAACTCTGGTGGTGACCCAACCAAGATGGAAATAGATGCACAATCAATCCTGTTCAACACCGAGAGGTAGATAGTAATTACTATTAAACCCCTTCCTGTGCCAAACTAAGGGAGGCTAAGGAAACTTACTGAAAGTAACACAACTAGTAATAGTTATTAGAGCGAACATCATTGAATTCTTCTTACATGCAATGAACTAATCACTTTATAGCTAAGTCACATACTACTCAGAAAATCTCTATAATTTAAGTCTGTTATTAATCTAACTTTTCAGAAGAGGAACTAAGACAAATAGAGAGTAAGTACCTAATGTTAAGTAAGTAAGTTTTTACCATTAGTCCGTTAGCAGAGACAGAATTTAAATCAAACTACTTACTCTGGACCCTGTACTTTATCACAGAGAGCTGACATTCAAACAGGATTCTGAGTCATAGCACGTTTCTTGAGAGCTACAAATATAAATTTTTCTTTGAAAAAAAGGCAAATTTAAAACTGAGTTGTTTGGAGTTCCCGTTGTGGTGCAAAGTATCTATGAGGATGCGGGTTCAATTCCTGGCCTGGCTCAGTGGGTTAAAGATCTGGCATTGCCATGAGCTGTGGTGTAGGTTGAAATGCGGCTCAGATCCTGTGTTGCTGTGGCTGTTGTGTAGGCCAGCAGATGTAGCTCTGATTCGACCCCTAGCCTGGGAACTTCCATATGCCATGGGTACAGCCCTAAAAAAAAAAAAACAAAAAAAAAAGAGAGAAGAGCTGTTGAGGAAGGCCAAGAAAATATGTTTGTTCTATAAGATTTCTTTCTGCTTGTGATACAGATTGTATAGAAAGATGTTTCATTACCTTGACAGAGAAAAATTACAAGCATCTCCCAGGTGATATGACTTCCAATGGTCTACAGGATTATCACAAAGATTATCCAGTTTTGTAATGATTAGTTATGGAATTAAATAATTGAAATTAAAAGAACAAACCAACTAGGACAATAACCCAGCTTTCATACATCTTCCAATCTGAAGGGAGACAGACAATAAAGAAATAAATAGTACACGAGAAGGTGATATTTCTCTGAGCAAAAACAAAAGTCCCTCGAGGTGGTTCTTAACCATTTTTAGTTCACTGAGATGCTGTTTAAAATGTGTGAAAGCTATGAAATCTCCCCCAAGAAAAATAAACATTTTACCACCTTTACAGTTTTGTATATAATTTCAAAGGATTGCCAATCCCCTATCCAGAACCCCTCTGGAGGTTCCCTGTATCCCACAGTAAGAACCACAGGCAGAGTGATGACAGGCGCTGGGCAGCGATAATTTAAATAAAGTGCCTAAAATAAAATGAAATAGCATTTTAGGGAAAACTGAAGGAGATGAGAGAGGGAGTTGTGTAGATTTTGAAGAAAAATTTTCCAGGGAAAGGGAACAGAAAATATAAATGCCCTCGCATGGGAATTTGTATGGCTTTTGTTGACACATGATAACAGTATCAATCATTATTTAATAATTGTTTTGCTAGCATCTGCTGAGGGCTAGGAACCGGCTGAGCACAGATTTAAAATAGCTCTTCCCTTTGATGGATTCAAAATACAGAATTGAAAAGTTTAATTTATGCATTACAAACACCCCAAATCTTAGTGACTAAAGCCACAATTATTTATTATTATAGTTCATGGGTCAATGGGTCTGTTGGGAGTTGGATGAAGGAGGGCTGATTTTGCTGGGGACCCTATCTTAGGCTAAATTTGACTTGGGCACCTAGGGTGGGGCAGATCTGCCCCTTGTGTCTCTCATATTTTTTCTGGGAATAGCTGGTATGTTTTTTTTTTTTTTTCATTGTCTTGAAAGAAATACAAGAGAGAAAATTACTATCTTTTTCAAGCCTGAGACATACCCCTAAGAATGAATGTTCCCTGAAATTTTGCACTATAGGGAGTTCCTGTTGTGGCTCAGGGGTAATGAACCCAACTAGCATCCATGAGGATGTGGGTTCAATCCCTGGTCCCTCTCAGTGGATTCAGGATCCGGCATTGCCTTGAGCTGTGGTATAGGTCACAGACACAGCTCAGATCTGGCATTGCTGTGGCTGTGGTATAGGCTGGCAACTGCAGCTCCAATTTGACCCTTAGCCTGGGAACTTGCATATATATGCCATGGGTACAGCCTTAAAAAAAAAAATTTTTTTTTCAACCCTAGGTACTTCACCTAATCTTGGCCTGTCATCCTTCACTTGCACATCCCATTAGACAAAGAAAGTCACATGGTCAAACCTGCATGATTTACATTGTGTCCATACTGGAGGAACCCTAGGAAGCTGCATACATAGTGAAGGGTGTGGACAGAGGGAGGGTAGAGAATTGGAACTACTTAAAGCAATCTATTAATTCACCATAATAAATACATAATCCAGTGGCTCTCAAAGCCTGTTATACAGTCCATTGGTGGTATGAGAAATGATTTTTTTTGGTCTTTTTTTTGTCTTTTAAGGGCTGCACCCATGGCATATGGAGGTTCCCAGGCTAGGGGTCTAATCGGAGCTGTTGCTGCTGGCCTACGCCAGAGCCACAGCAACTCCAGATCCAAGCCGCGTCTGCAGCCTCCACCACAGCGGGTGGCAACGCCAGATCCTTAACCCACTGAGCGAGGCCAGTGATCGAACCCGCAACCTCACGGTTCCTAGTCGGATTCGTTTCCGCTGTGCCATGACAGGAACTTTGAGAAATGATTTTTGATTGTGTTTAAAACAAAATACTATTATTTTTATGTTAACAGTATCTATTTATTTTTTATGTGAATAAAGTTTGGAAAATATCACTGGTTGAAATATGAGCCAACCAAGTGCTTAGGAATGAGGAGTGGGGGGGAAAAAAGAAGGTTCTATGGAGGGAATAACATTAGAGTAACACCTTGAACAAGCTGTAATTTATAAGGCTGAGAAGGGGCAGAAGTGTATTCCAGATGGAGAAAGCACTGGATACAAAGATCCATAGAAATAAAGGTACATAATAAAGAGTATAATAATGCAGCCCATTGATTGAATATCCAGTGCCTAGGCTAGATTCCTCCTGAACTTCATCTCTAATCCCCTGGGTGATTAGAGAAACCCAACTCTCTCCCTTATACCACAAACAGGGCTAGCACACAATGGGCTTATAGCAAATAACTGTTGGCTAAAAGGCTGACTCATAAACGCTTTCAGAAAATTTATATACTATCCTAATCCAAAACCCAAGTCTCTCAAAATCAAGTTTCATTTTCAATATTCTCACTTCTTGGAGGAGCAATTTTATCTTTTTAGGGCTGCTTTGATTTGTTTTTCAGGGTGAGCTCTTTGATTCCCAAATGGCTAAATTCACCCAATGCTACTAGAGTTGAATCTACACAGACAGATAAGCCCAGATTCCTAATCTGAGAGAAATATTTATAAACTAAGATACTGGAGACGATATTCAAAAAAAAAAAACAAAAACGGAAACTCTTCCTTTAAAATTTGAGCCTGAGGAGCAGCTACCATCTGCCTCTTTTGGCCCAGGAGCCTGTGTTTGAATCATGCTGCTGATTTCCATCATAAAAAATCAGTCAAAACAGTTTTCAAGGCAACTGCTCTTTTTAGTAAAGTTTTATTTAGTGTAGCTGTGCTATATATTTTATGCATTAGAGTCTCCCAACTGTCTGCTTTCCAGCATTCACCATAGGAATAAACTGTATCACTTGCTATCCAATAGTTCAGAGCAAAAACCTTAGAATCACCCTTGACACTTTTTCTATCCTGCTCCACATCCAATTCGTCAGGAAATACTGCAGCTCAACCTATAAATTAGATCACCAAACCTGCCCCTTCTCTACAGTTGCACCATTTTTTCCCAAGCCACCACCACCTCCCACCCACATTAGAGTAAGAGCTATCTTACAAGCACCCTCCTTCTATACTTGCCACTGTATAGTGTATTTTCTACTTTACAGTCACAGGAGTCCTTATAAAATGTAAATGGGATCATGTCACTCTCCTGTCCCTCTCCTTCCCTAGTGGCTTCCACTATGGTTAGAATAAGGATCAAAGTCTCTCTGGGGCTCAAAAAACAAAGTGGTGGACAATGTCCAAGGAACAGAGGAACCCACTGAAAGAGCCCTTGATAACTATGCCTGTAACAAGCTGTGAGAAGCAATGAATGCTACAGTGTTGGATTATAACCCGAAGTGTAAGATCTACAGCCATAAGTCCACATGGCTATAAATGCATGATTGAATACATGAATAAATAAGAATATGAAAATCTTGCGGGCAAGAGCCTCAAATAGGTTGTGTAAATATGCGCCCCTCAAGGGGATGGATTGTAATGCTCCACCCCTTAACCGTGGAGCACTGATATAGACGCCCTTATGGAGAGTGGAATATGGAAGTGGAGGAAAAATAACTTCACAGATGCTTGGCAAACATCACCTTAATCAGATAACCAAGGTGAGCAAAATCAGGGGTGAGTCCTATTAATAACATATATTCCTGCTATAATGTGATGAAAAGGGTGCTTTATCTCTGAGGTCTTCCTCTAGAGAATACATCACCCTAATCTACCCATAACCAACCCATACTGTGGGACATTCTACAAGATATCTGACCTGTACTTCTCAAAACTCTGAAAATCATCAAAGCAGGGAAATTCACAGCCTGAGAGGAGTCAGAGATTCAGGATGGATGA
The DNA here is from genome assembly GCF_016906955.1 of Phacochoerus africanus. Taxonomy (NCBI): domain Eukaryota; kingdom Metazoa; phylum Chordata; class Mammalia; order Artiodactyla; family Suidae; genus Phacochoerus; species Phacochoerus africanus. The sequence goes on from NC_062547.1 coordinate 38,449,519, forward strand.
TACCTGTAATGTGGTATCTTAAAGAAGATCCTGAGACAGAAAAACAATAATCATATGTAAAAACTAACGAAATTTAAATAAGCTATGGGCTTTAGTTAGTAAAACGTAATAACAATTTTACCAAACTAATAATAATGTTAAGATATTAATAATAAAGGAAATTGGGGAGGGGTGCAGGGAAATAATTTATACTATTTTTGCATATATTTCTTTATGGCCTACAAAACATGGCATGATATGACCCTGGAGACCTCTCTCTATCTTATCTCCTCATGTTCTCCCTCTTACTAACTACTTCAGCTTCAGTAACACTCTTGCTATTCTTTGAGCCCATCCACACATTCTTCAACCTCAGGGTCTTCATTCTATGTGTTTCCTTTCCCTCAGAAACCCCTCCCCAGATTGTTCACATAGCTCACTCTCTTGCTTCATTCAAGTCTTGATTTAAACATCCCTTTTGCAGTGAATACCCGGCCACCTCAAATAAAAGTGCATTCTGTCATTCTCTACCCTGTTTTATTTTTCTTCACAACACTGAATTTATGTTCATATGTTACATATTATTAGTTTATTCAATGTTGCTCTCTCTCACTAAAATACAAGTTCCATGAAGGTGGGGGTGTGTTTGCTTTGCTCATGGTTGTATTTCTTTCCTGTTTCTAGAAGAATGCCAGGCACATAATAGATGCTCAATAAGATATTTGTTAAATAAGCAACTGGATGCATTCAAATATTTCTCCCAAAGCTGCATCATGATACTTACAAAAGCTAGAGGCATTTAAGTTAAAAAACAAAAACAGAAATAAAAAGGGAAACAAAGGAAAAAATGTTTCAGCTCTTAGAGCCTTATAATTTCTGGTAAACACATTGTAGCTGTTGTTTCATTTGAATCTGTGTATGATAGTCCTCTTGATAAATAATATGCCTGAGACTTACAGATGGCTCATTACTTGCTTTAGGCCATGGGGCGAGTTGGTTACAGAGCATCCATCTCTGTCCTCCATATTTCTAAACCTGGGACCACATATAGATAGGAGTTGCCTCCATCCCAGCTTTAATTACACATATACACAAAGACACACACACACACACACACACACACACACACACGCTTTTAATTTAGTAAGGGGATTTGGACACTGAGTGAATCCCCCCCCCCCACCCAGGGTATCCAAAGTGAGATAATCATGCTGTTTCCCAGGAAAGAAGGAATAAGTATAAACTCAGCTCCTCTGGGCATGGTACTAGGTTCTCAGGGAGACTACAAACTTCGTCTTATCTAGATTTCTGGACTTTTATGGGGATTTCAGAGGGTGCAGACCTATGAATATAAGCCAGCATTATGGTGAGTCTCCAAAACATCGGATGCAGATGTTCATGAATTTGCTCACTCATCAGGTATTTCCAAATGCCTGTGACACACCAGGCACTGTGATGGGTGTGGTACATGGTGATCAGCACGGCTGAGTCTTCTAGAAATTTATAATTCATGGAGATAAAATCCTCAGAAAAAAAGATTAATGGTGGGAAGGAAATACAAAAGGCTCCCAAAGGAAGATTTTGAGAGCCAAGAAATAAAAAGCAGAGACCTGGGAAGTGGAATTTTTACAAGGAGGAAAAGCCAGAGGTATGATGAGAAGGTAGGAGGCAAAAACAAAAACATCCAGAATGAACAGTGATCAATGTATATGCAAATACATAATTTAAATTTATGTCCATATTTGTTTTACTCATATGCACATACTGTCATTTTTTATTGAAAAATACCTTTTTGTAATAAATGAACCTTACTGTCACTATGAGAAGATAACAATGAATTCCCCTTCTGCTAAAAATAAAATGATCACAAAACTTCAGCCATACACATTATATTTCTATTTAAATTGAGGTGCTTTATTACTAGAGAAATATAGTTATTTTCCTCCAGGTATTCTCTGGGTGGAGAGAGGCAAGGTTCTCAAGTGAACTCCACCTTTTACATGAAACAATGCCTTAGTCCTGTTTTGAAATCCACAACTGGTGGCACAGTTTGCAATATAACAATGACAACAGCCATTCTTAGAGCACCTCCCAACCTCCTTCCACCACTAGAGTGCACCACAATATTATTACCAGCATGGAGAGCCCAGGGATTGTGGTTTAACTGTAGATTCTCATCTTCTTTCTACTTGACAATTCTATCACATAAACCTTTGCATGTCTCTGAGAGATTATACAGTCTAGAACAACTAGGTGATAGGGAAAAAAAATCCCATTACTTGAATCATATGAGGATTATGACTTTATACAACAGCCAAAAATTGTAAAGAACCACTATTTTCAGTGTGTGTGTTTTGAATTGTAAGTTTGCACTGCAAGTGGTGGTGAAGGGAATCTGTTTGGCAAACATAGTAGAACAGCTTGAAATACATGCAATCCTGGCATGAAATTTGGCAAAAGATCCTTTTAACTTGTCAGTGAGCCAGTGGTGTTCTACAAATTTCTAAAAGACTCCAAGGAATATACAATGTTAAAAATCCAGACTATTATTAGTATGTTTTGGTATTTTTCAGTCTACAAACACCGTCGTAGTACCTACTACATGCTTGACACTGGATGATCTAGGGTGGATCTCGTATAGAGGATGGCATAGGTTATTGATTTGGCGTTTGATTGAAGGCTACAAATCATCCTTCTTCCAAAAGTATTTCTCCTATAATAAATTCCCTGATAATGTTTGTCTTCACCTTAAATTTCATTGTTAGAGAGACACTATCTTTCAGTGAAGTAGTATTGTCATGATAGTTTAATTAAGAAGAAAAATTTACCCAAGAAATTAATCCTTTAAGCTATTGATGATGATGATTACAATGCTAGCAACTAACATTTATTTAGGGTTAATACAAGCAGAAATTTTTCTAAAGTCTTTACATGTATTAACCAATACATGTAATAATAATAAGGTAGTTACAAGAATCATTACATAATTTTATAGATGACAAATCTCAAATACAGCTAGGCTAAATAACTTGCCTTAGGATGCACAGCTAGTAATTTGAAAACCCAGATAAACTAAGGTTGTCTAGATTCAAAATCATGTTTTTAACTGCTATTTTATATGAAAGCAATTACAAAGTTTGTATCTCTGGTCTGTACACTTTCTCTACATTGCAGACATGTATATGTGTATATATATATATATATCTGTTAACGTGACATTTTCACTTCACTATGTCAAAGGCACCTCAATGATAATATGTCTAGAATCGATCTCTTTATTTCCGCAACCATTCCCCAGAAGTCACACATGGATACATCCCAAAACAAATATTCTGTTTTCTTTACAACTCTGTTAATCTCTCACTTCAATTAAAGCTACCACTATGAGACACCATCTTGAGAAGTATGCCCAACTCTTTCAGGTCCCACCCCTTATATTCAAAAATACCTGCAGGTTATATTAGTTTTACATCCAAAATATATTCCAAATATCTCCATTCTCCCCAACTTAATCCAAGTCACCAGCATCACTCACCATAGTAGCATCCTATCAGTGTTTTACCATTGTACTTAAATACATATTCTTCATAATGACAAAAATGCTCTGTTTTATCTCTTTCTAACGTCCTCTTTGGACTCTCAAATCCCTGGCTCATGATATTCAAGTTAGAGTCCTATTCTGCAGATCCCAGAGTATGCTAAGTTCATACCAACACAGGATGTCTATGTGCATTTTCCCCTCTGGTATGTTTGATTTCCTACCTCTTGGTGGTTGGCCCCTTCTCATCCTTCAAGTCTCAGTCTAAGCAATGCCTTGGCTGTCTTCCCTACCTATACTATCTAAAGTAGTCTGCATCTATAATCCTCCATCCATCATTCTTTCTGTACTGATCACAATCTTTAAGCATTTTGTCACTAACTGTGTACATTTTAATTTTATTTCTCCCATGTCATTGTACATTCCACGAGGTCAAGGAACTTATAGCTCTTATTCTCCATGTACCTCCCAGTACCTAACCAAGAATTTGGCTCCCAGGGAACATTCAGTAAATTGCTGCTGAATGTTCTATTACAAGGAACCCATCTGAAAATTAAAGACATGAAAAGACTAAAGTCCAAAAGTTAGTACAAGATATGCTAAGCAAAGACAAACCAAAAACGTTAAAGTTACTGTTAACAACAGAAAACATACACATAGAGAGACTTCAGTAAAAAAATATATGTATACATATAAATCTCAACATGAATTGACTAAAACGTAAAACATGATCATACTCAACAGATGAAGGAAAAGTCTTTGGTAAAATTGAGTGCTCATTTATGATAAAGACTGTCCTAGCAAATTAAGAGTAGAAAGTAATTTTCTTAATCTAATAAAGGGCATCTTCAATTCATTTTCAGCACACATCATTTTTAAAAATTAAAATAGAGTTGATTATGCCAATTGCTGCTGTTTAGGAGCTTTCTTTTTAAACTCAAATACAAAATTAGTTTGTACTATCACTGCTCTGGACAGTCTGGTAACAATTTTTTTTTAAAAAAATAGAAGTATTAAAATTTGGAAAGATAAAGATGTGTCAGTATTTACAAATAATATGAATGTTTACTTCATAAGTAAATCAAAAGATCCTGAGTTGAACAATTAGAACTTATAAGAATTTATGAAGCTATCTGTTTCTTAGCTTAATATATTAAGAGCAATTGCATTTCTATACAAAGAATGTGGACAGTTCCTTAGTTCTTTAATAGGTCATTTAAATTTGACCTATTAAAATGCCATCTTTTTCTTTTTTTACACAAATGACTAAAAACCAAAAGGCTATTTGAGTCCTTATGCTGTTCTCATCTAAGTCAAAGGAAAAAGTTTTATATTATAGGATCATTAATTTTTGTTAGAAAAGAACTAATATAAAGGAGAATAATTATATTTCCTAAAGATGAATGTATTCTGCAGAAGGAAAATGAGAACCTAATACCATTATTTAATTTCTCTGCTTCTCCTTATTCTACAAATAACTGAGATTTAAAATATTAATACTTTCCATGATTATAAAACTTGCATAAGAACTTATCAAGACAGGAAGCCTAAATGAAGGAAATGCACAGACTGTCTCTGAAATGCACAGGCAAAATTTTGTTTTGAAAATTCACAACACGAATCTTTTTCTCAGCTTTTCATTCTGAAGTTATTTTTGGAAACATTTTTGAATGACTGAAAATATAACCATTCATACCTTTTTAGATACGACACCAAAGACAGAACCCAAGGAAGAAATAGTTGATAAGGACTTCATTAAATTAAACTTTAGGTTAATGAAAGACAATGTCAAGAGAATGAGAAGATGAGCTATAGACTGGGAAAGCATATTTGTGAATTTGCCAAAGACACATGTGATAAAGGATTGTTATTTAAAAAGTAGTAAGAACTCCTAAAACTCAACAAGAAAACAAATCACCTGAATAAAAAGTGGGCCAAAAACTTTAACAGACACTTTACCAAAGAAGGTATACAGATGCCCAATAAACACATGAAAGGATGTTCCACATTATGTGTCATTAGAAAATGCAAGTTAAACAGCAATGAGATACCACTACATACCTATTAAAATGGCTAAAATCCAGAACACTGACTATGCCAAATCCCGGCGAGGGTATGAAGCAACAGGAGCTCTTACTCATTGCCGGGGAAGTGCAAAATGGTACAGCCACTTTTTAAGATAGTTTGGTGTTTTCTTACAAAACTAAACATACTCTTACTTAGTATGACCCAGTAATTGCACTCTTTGATATTTACCTATACGTATATATATATGAAATAACAGGTAGAAGGGTAAAAAAGGATAATGGTAAAAGATGAAGACAGAGATGCAGGCAGAGTAATGATTTCAGAGAGTTTGTATATGATGATACTCCTCCAGAGAGTAAAATAATATGTGGATCCACTGAAAGGTTTTTAAGTTAGAAAGTGACAAAATGAGATGTTTGTTTGAAAACTGAGGAAGAACATGGAAACTCAGAAAGAAAGGAGTGAAGCCGGTCTGGGGACACAGTTAAGCCAGTTTAGAAGCTGTTGTGGGACGAATTGTGCCCCTTCAAAAGATTTGTTGAGGTCCAAACCCCTGGTACTTGTGAATGTGACTTCCTTGGTAATAAAGTCTTTGCAGATACACTCAAGACAGAATGAGGTCATACTGGCTTTGTTTGGGCCCTAACTCAATGACTGGTGTTCTTATAAGATGAAGGAAACTTATACAAAGCCATGTTCAGGGAAAACACCATGTGACTACCTAGAGATTGGAGTAATGTGTCTATAAGCAAGGAATGCCAAAGATTGCTGGCAACCACCAGAAGCTAGAAAGAAGTAAAGAAATGCCATCCGCTAGAGCCTTTAGAGAGGCCTAGCTAACACCTCGATTTCAGACTTCTAGCCTCAGAACTGTGAGACAATACACTCCTGTGAATCTAAGCCACCCAGCTTATAATAATTTTTTAATGGCAGCCCCAGGAAACTAATATAATAGCTATTGCAGTGTTATGGGCTGCCCTGCATGCCTCAAAATTTTAAGTTGGAGCTCTAAACTCAAAAATCTCAGAATATGATTGTCTTTGGAGATAGGACCTTTAAGAGATGATTAAGTTAAAATAAGCCTGTTAGAATGGGCCCTAATCCAATCTGATTGGTATCCTTATAAGAAAAATAAATTTGGACATAAAAAGAGGCACCAGGGCATGTGTTCACACAGAGGAAAGACCAGGTAAGGACATAGTGAGAAGCTGGCCATTCGCAGGCCAAGAAGAAAATCTTGGGAGAAACCAGTCCTGCTGGTGCTTTGATCCTTAACTTCTAGCCTCCAGAACTGTGAGCAAATATATTTCCATTGCTTAAGTCTTCCCATTTTGTGATATTTTGTTAAGACATCTTTAGTAAACTTGTATACAAAGTGATATAAAGAAAAAGGGATGAGCCCTTGGAATAATAGAGTTGTGCTTCTAGGGGTGTAGAAAAGTGCACAGTTTTGAGATTTGATAACAAGGCAGAATTGACAGAATGTGGTGAGTCCTTCAGTGTGTTAAGAAGAAGATTGAGGGAAAGGAGTTCTCATCGGTGAACCACAGTTCTGATTTGGACCACTGGGTTGCTGGGGGTGCTTTTCCCTGATGGGGAGGGTGAGCAAGAGCCATAGGGAAGAAAGAAGATAGGGACCTCACTGATGCACGTGCTGTGCATTTGAGGTACTGTCTGGATGAAGATGTAGGTCTGGAGGTAGAGAGATCAGGTCTAGAATTACAGCTGTTAAAGTCATTATTCTATAGGAAATCCTTGGAGTCATGGGAGTCCAAGGTCATAATAAGACCACTTGGAGAGAAAGAAAAGGAGAACTGAGGAGTTGAAGAACAATGACACTTGTGGAACCGACTGACGAAGAGGCGGCCCTGTAGGTGGCAGTAGAGTGATGGGGGAATTGTGAGTGTGCTATGGAAGAGAGAGACACCACCAGATCTGGCACTCAAGAAACCTCTGGCAGAAGCCAAAACATTGTCATTTGAATGACAGTGGCAAAAGTAGACTCCAAAGATAGGTTGTGGGGTGCACGAGAGGAAAGGAGTGATACATGCAGATGACTCAGAAAGGAAACTGCATGAGGTTTTGGTGTCTTTGAAACTTTTGCCATGACAGACTTTTTTTTTTTTAAACGGTGGAAACAACTAAGTATGTTCAAATGCTATTTGAAAGGAGTCAGTGGAGAAGAGGAAGAGAAGGAAGTGATCAGTGGAGAAATATATCAGAGGAAGTGGGTAACTTTTGCAATCAAGCATAAAGTTGAAAGAATTAGCCTTCCATAGAAGGAGTGACAACTAGTCCATTAGGAGAGCAAAAATGGAAGTAAAAATGGTGGGTTGGGTAGTGGAGTGTTGACAGGGAAATATGAATAAATTGGTGGATGAGGTTGCAGGAAACTGAGAGTTTCTATTTTTGTTATGAAATAAGAGGGCGTGCCATATGATGGATAAAGTGAGGGGGAGGAGAGAGAAGCAGGAAGTTTGAGGAGAGCTGTGATGCTTTAAATAGCTACCGTGGGGAAAGGGATGGATTGCTGCCTAGTTAGAAAGCAAGTAGAAAGCAATCAGGGCTGTGTGAAGGATTGATTGTCTGCAGTCCCCAAACTCTTCCATTGTGTAACTTTTCCTCCAGAAGTTCTCAATGATTCAGGAGCTGATGCTGAAAAGGCAGCCTGTGGTGGGAATTTCATCAGTGTACGTTAATCCTTCAAGTTTTTATTAAGTACCTGGTTAGTGCCAGGGAAAGAGATAGGGACTGTGGGTACACAGAACAATGAGGCATGGTCCCAAACCCAAGTACCTTATGATCCCTGAACTATTTACTATATATCCAGAGGATTAAGACAAGCACACATAAAACTTTAGAAAACCCAAGGATGCAATAAAGGAACAGAAACACAACTCCAGTGTTCAAAGAATATCTCAAAGAGGTATTGGGAGCCCACCACATAACTTCTTAGCCAGAAGTTTTGTCTATGTAACTTAATCTTTAGCACAAATCTATGTATTTGGTATTAATATTCCCTTTCTCTGATAAGGAAACATGTTCGGAGAGAAACATAAATTTAGGAGGACAAGGGAATTCTTCGTGGGCTAATTGGTGTTTAAAACAGATTTTGGAAGCTGAGTGAGGTTTTACCAGATGAAGATGAGTTCTGATGATGTTGATCCCTGGATGAATTTGAGAGATGGCAAATTATTCTGCTTGACTGAATCATAGAAATGAGAGATGAGACTATTTTGCCCTTGGGTCTTGGGTACTAATCTTAAGAATTTGGTCTCTTATCTTGCAGGCATTGAAAAAGAATGGAAGGCTTTTAAAAATTTATTGGCGTGTAGTTGACTTACAATGTCATCTTAGTTTCAGGTAAATTATAAGTTATATATATATACATACAGCCATTCTTTTTCAGCTTCTTTTCCCATATAGATTATTATACAGTATTGAATAGATTTCCCCATGCTATACAGTAGGTCCTTGTTAGTTAGCTACTTTATATGTAGAAGTGTGTATATATGTTAATCCCAACCTCCTAATTTATCCCTTTCCCCCACATTTCCCCTTTGGTATCCATAAGTTTGCATTCAAAATCTGTGAGTCTGTTTCCATTTTGTAAATAAGTTTTTTTGTACCATTTTAATTAGTTTCCACATATAAGTGATATCATATATTTGTCTTTGTCTGATATACTTCACTTAGTATGATAATCTCATTTTTCTGCAAATGGCATTATTTCATTGTTTAGTATGTGTATCACATTTTCATTATCCATTCCTCTGTCAATGGACATCTAGGTTGCTTCCTTCCATGCACTGGCTCAGCAACTTGAGAGTATCATACTGCATATTGCTGGCCTGGGAAGAGATTAAAATTCAAAGCATGGTTTCTACTGAATGCATGTCATTTTTGCACCATCATAGGAAAAATTATTAGTGGAACCATCATAAGTCAGGGACTATCTGGAAAGATATCTGAGAGGGTGGCAGGGAGAAATGAGACCAGAGTGCTCTTCCTGGCTCCCTATCTATCTAATTCTGTGCTTTGGGCATGCCACTTAGCCTCTTTGAGTCTCCGATTCTCATCTTAAAATAGAAGAGATTGGGGGAGTTCCCGTTGTGGCACAGAGGAAATGAATCTGATTAGTATCCATGAAGATACGGGTTCAATCTCTGCTTGGCTCAGTGGGATGCGGATCCAGCATTGCTGTGAACTGTGGTGTAGGTCACAGACACAGCTCGAATCCTGCATTGCTGTGGCTGTGGTGAAGGCTGTTGCTACAGCTCCAATTTGAACTCCTAGGGAACTTCCATATGCATGGGTGCGGCCATAAAAAGCTAAAAATAAATAAGCAATTGGAAGGAATAACCTCAAAGAATCCTTCTGAAGATCATAGTTTTATGATTCAAGGTCCTATACGAGTGGTGGCAGTAAGAAAGGAAAGTATGGAGTAGAGAGAATTTACTTAGGGCCTTTTGAAATGTCCAGCACAGTATAAATATAAATAATTTTGCACTTTATGTCCATTAGGCAACCTCCACCTCAGTTGCTGATCAGGTCTTCTCTTGCATCACAAACACACATAGACATAGATACACAGGCGGTCTGTCCTAAGCAGAAGATGAGCTAAAGCACTTAATCTTCATCCCTCTTCTGGCCCTCTGGCCAGTTTGTATCCTCCTTTCACACTGAGATGCACCCTTTTTTTTTTTAGGAAATTTACTCATATTCAAGATATTCAAAGATGCACTCATGATTCCAGCATCTTTGACCCCTCATCAATAAATTTTCTTCCTTCCAGTATTTCACCTTGGAACTGTCTCCAATCCGCTCAGGCGCTCATGTCATCATGACAGTCTCCCTCTCCCTCCCACTTTCATAGTCCATTTCCCCTCCCCAGAAATCCTGTTTCTACAAATTGTTCCATTCAAGCTTTCCCTCTTACTCCCTCTAGCGGAGGTTCTCCTCCCCTTCCATTTGGATCATCCCTATTGCCACCTAAAAATTTTCTGTTTCCGTTAAACCCAGTCTCTTTGGGTTAAAAAACCTATTTCTGATAGTTTTACTTTTCTGCTTAAAACAGTTCAGATATTTCACTTAGAACTTCACTCACATTTCACGATATGTTGTGTATGTTTGCCATATATCCACTCCCTTCTTCATTCTTTCCAAAAATTACTTTTAAACAGCATTTATTTGTGTGTATGTCTTTGCATGTGCATGAGTGTGTGTGTGTGTGTGTGTGTGTGTGTGTGTGTGTGTGTGTATGTAGGCTAAGAGTGATGGCAATTACTTTGAGGTAATGTTCTCTAGTAAGAGTCTGGGGTACAGTCAATCCAGGTTTCTGATTAAGAACAATTCCATATATTTCTCGCAAATCAAAACTACTATGAAGTACCACCCCATACCAGTCAGAATGGCTGTCATTAATAAGTGCACAAATAACAAATGCTGGAGAGAGTGTGGAAAAAAGGGAACCCTCCTGAACTATTGGTGGGAATGTAAATTGGTACAACCACGATGGAAAAAGTATGGAGATACCTTAGAAAACTACACATAGAACTACCATATGATCCAGGAGTCCCACTCTTGGGCATATATCTGGACAAAAGTTTCCTTGAAAAAGACACATACACCCGTATGTTCATTGCAGCACTATTCACATTAGCCAAGACATGGAACCTAAATGTCCATCGACAGATGAATGGATTAAGAAGAGGTGGTATATATACACAATGGAATACTACTCAGCCATAAAAAGAACAAAATAATGCCATTTGCGGCAACATGTATGGAACTAGAGACTCTCATACTAAGTGAAGTAAGTCAGAAAGACATATACCACATGATATCATTTATATATGGAATCTAATATACTGCACATATGAACCTTTCCACAGAAAAGAAAATCATTGACATGGAGATCTGATTTTTGGTTGCCAAGGACAGGGGGAGGGAGTGGGATGGACTGGGAATTTGGGGTTAATAGATGCAAACTATTGCCTTTGGAATGGATAAGCAATGGGATCCTGCTGTATGGCACTGGGAACTATATTTGGTCATTTATGATGGAGCATGATAATGTGAGAAAAAACAATGTGTATGTGTATGTGTGACTGTGTCACCTTGCTGTACAGTAGAAAATTGACAGACCACTGTAAATCAGCTATAATGGAAAAAAAATCATTATAGAAAAGATTAAAAACAAGAACAATTCCATGTATTTCTAATCATCCTAGAACTGGGTAAGATTTGCATACAAGGAGGAAAGTTGAGGATCCTATCTAGCACCTTTGGCTATTTGGCCAGCAAAGTTCTAAACAAAGGTAGCTAAAAAATGCCAGGGAGTAGAGTTCCCTTATGGTGCAGTGGGTTAAGGATACAACATTGTCATTGCAGTGACCCAGGCTGCTGCTGTGGCAAGGGTTCTATCCCTGGCCTAGGAAATTTCACATACTCTGGGTGCAGTCACAAAAAAAAAAAAAAAAAAATTGCTGAGGAGTGAGGTTTAAATTTTCCCTAGGAAACAGATTTGGCTCCACTCTACCACAGAAATAAATGGGTAGCCAAGGTTTAATGTTCTACACTATTAAGTATGACTGGAAATTTTTTGAAACAGGTGTTACTAATCACTCACTAGAGCCATAAAAAATTCACAATAGAGCAACTTCCTGGCGATCCCTCTGAGGTAAATTAATTGTGAAATGTACTTCCTTGGTAGCTGAGAGATTTGACCTGGTGCATCAAATTGTTAAAGGTAAGCCAATTAAATATTTGGAGACTTCTGCCTTAAAAAAATAATTTCGGTTTTAAAAAGTTGAATCATTCTTTCTGCAAATAATTAGAGTGTGTGACCCATCGCTTTCTAAGGCAACCCTTAGTATGCAGCTTCATAATCACGTTATTGTCATAGAGAAAAATATTTATCTTTCTATTCTCAGTGGCAGAATGGTATGCATCTGTTTAATCCAGAAATATCAAGTCCTTAATATATAAGTTCAAAAGGAGACTAGGGAAGAAAACACAACCCTGGTTTTTATATAGCTTGAAATTTTCATCCAAGAACTTTGACTCTGGGATATTAAAGTGCATCTGTAAATTAGGGTTAGTAGTGAGATTATACAGCTAATTCCATGTACAAAGTCTCTATGAGCTTTTGTCATAGAGACAAAATGTGAACAGAGAGATAAATATATATATAAAATACCTGATAAAAGCAACTATTTTTTTTAATTTACTCAGGAATTTAGCGTAAGTATAAGTTGAGCATAAATGCAGTGGTTGCATTGATCATGTCTTGAGAAATACACCAACTTGAACATTTAACTTGACTGATGTGAATTCAGTTCAGTAAGTCACACTCTCCAGGATATCCAGGGTCAAAACTTGGAATAATATTAAACTCTCTCACACCTTATTCATGTAACTTCTCCAATTTTCTATTTTTTATTTTTACCAAAACGTCTTCATTTTGGGATAGCTTAGATGATATATGAAAATCTGCATTCTTGGAGTTCCCGTCGTGGCGCAGTGATTAACGAATCCGACTAGGAACCATGAGGTTGCGGGTTCGGTCCCTGCCCTTGCTCAGTGGGTTAACGATCCGGCGTTGCCGTGAGCTGTGGTGTAGGTTGCAGACGCGGCTTGGATCCCGCGTTGCTGTGGCTCTGGCGTAGGCCAGCAGCTACAGCTCCGATTCAACCCCTAGCCTGGGAACCTCCATATGCCGCGGGAGCGGCCCGAGAAATAGCAACAACAACAACAACAACAAAAAAGACAAAAAAAAAAATCTGCTTTCTTGGGGGAAAAAATGTATACATGCAAGGATAACTTGATCCCCTTGCTGTACAGTGGGAAAAAAAAAATTAAGAAAAAATTTGCTTTCTAAAGGCACATGATCTCAGTTTTAGCTTTGGGTGTGCCAACTCTTCTGTGGTCTTAGGCAAGTTACTTAAACTCACTAAATTTGTTTCATACTTTGTAAAAATTAAAATAACCACAATATATATTCCCTGAATTTATAGGAGAATTTGATAAGATAATGCATGTCAAAACTTTAGTGCAAAGCCTGGCAGATAATAAGTGCTTGGTATATGTGAGCTGAATAAGTGAGAAAACGAATGAGTGATTAAGAAAAGTCAACAGATTCTATTTTATTCTCTATCTTAGACATCTGTGATCTGCACCAACCCTTCTTAAAATAGCAAAAGAAAGGAAAAGTTATAAAAGTTATAATGAATAATGTGTCCTGTACCCTACTATGGAAAGTTACTAAGGGCAAATTATGCATGAAGAATTCAATACTTCTCTTTTTTCTAAGTGACACATTTAATGGATAAAAGGTCTCCAGTTAATAATCATTTTTGTGTTCTTCAAATAAATGTTGGCTATAATTCTTAACACATGCATTATATATAGCAAAGCTATAAAGACATATTTAATAGTCTCCAAGTCAAAGTGATGTCTGTAAAAGATAAAGATAAATTTTAAAAACTTGGAAATTGAAACATTGATTTTATATATTTAATGATTGTTTTCAAATGGCAGTGATGAACTAATTCTTCAATATTAACTGATTACTATATTTCCATTAATGATAAATATTTTTCAATATTTTTTACATAGCCTACATAATTTATTTTATTCAATCCTCACAATAGTCCCACAGAATGGGCATTAAAATCCTTTAACAGTTGGATAAATTATCATTGGTACACAAGACCAGAGCTTTTTTTTTTAACTGAAGTATAACTGACTTGCAATGATATTAGTTTCAAGTGTACAACATAGTGATTCAATATTTTTATACATTACAAAATGATCACCACGGTAAGTCTAGTTACCATCTGTCACTGTACAAAGTTATTACAATATTATTGATTGTATTCCTTATGTTGTATATCTCTGTGACTTATTTTTATATTTTATAAAATATAAGTGGAAAAATTTTACCTGTAATTCCCTTCCCTACATCCCCTCACCCTTCTCCCCTCTGAAAACCATCTGTTTGTTTTCTGTACCTACATCCTATTTCTGTTCTGTTTTTTTAGGTTCTACATATAAGTGAAATCATACAGTAATTGTCTCTGTCTGACTTATTCCAATTGGTCTTATAACCTCTAAGAGATCAGAATTTTCTTTACTGCAATGATCCAATGATTCTTCTATACTTTAGTCTTCAGTGTAAAATGTTGTTGTACATCCTATTATTATTTTTATTATACTTGATTTGACATTTGATATTATATAGATGATTGCAGAATGGATTCCTCCTTTAAAAACAAAGCTATATGGGAGTTCCCTGGTGGCCTAGTGGTTAAGGATTCAACATTGTCACTGCTGTGGCTTGGGTTTGATACCTGGCCCTGGCCCAGGAATTCCATATGCCGTGAGCATGGCCAAAAAAATATCCACAAAGCTATATGGAAATCACCACTTGCACATGTTATGTTGGAAATGTAAACTGGTAAAACTATTTTAAAGGACTATTTGACAATGTATTTCTCTCTGTGAGATGATTATATTTTTCTGCCTCCTTTAAGTCAGACTTAGCCTTGTGAGTTGATTTGGCCAATTGATTTTGGTGAGTTAAAATGAAACTCAAAAAGCCATCATGTGCTTTGCTTTTCTCTCCTTACTGACTCTATAACCAGTAGTGCCTAAGATAATGGCTGCTCTGATGGCCTGGGTCTGAGTGAAAATGACATAGGGCAGAGCCCAAGCAACCACTGATGATCCACTGTCATAAACCATTGTCTTAAGCCTCTGAGATTTTTGAGTTGCTCTTAACCCAATGTAATCTGTCAGAAAATTTTCCACTGGAAATTTATCTTAATGAGTTCATTAAATATGTTCACAAATTTTACCTAACTTTATCTTCATGACAGTGAACTTGGAGATAAACTAAACACCTATTTAATCTTTTTTTTTTTTTGTCTTTTTGCTTTTTCTAGGGCTGCTTCCAAGGCATGTGGATGTTCCCAGGGTAGGGGTTGAATCGGAGCTGTAGCCGCTGGCCTACACCAGAGCCACAGCAACGTGGGATCTGAGCCGCGTCTGCAACCTACACCACAGCTCACGGCAACGCCGGATCGTTAACCCACTGAGCAAGGCCAGGAACCGAACCCGCAACCTCATGGTTCCCAGTCGGATTCGTTAACCACTGTGCCACAACGGGAACTCCTTGCCTATTTAATCTTTAAAAAAATTATAGTACATCTAAGTACATCTAGAAATTCAAGATGAAATAAATAAAAAAAGCTCAAACTTTATATAGAATCATATTTTTTTTTCAGAAACAATATACAGCAAGGTGTTCACAGGGTTATTTCTAGATGGTTTGCCTTTAGTTTTAAATCTTTCTTCTTTTTGCATTTCCCAATTATTTTTCAATAAAAATTTTAAGAGTAATCATGGGAATATCAGTGATAATAACAAGAAAAAAAAATCTTATACTTTCTGATCCCAGTGCTTCTGTTTGCATCATCTCATGCTACCTCATTAACAGTAAACTCGTGTATTTCTATAATGAATGGAGGAGAATCCAAGAAGGCTTGGCACTGTCTACTAGGGCTTGTTTCTCTTCTAGAGCCAACAGCTGGACACTGGTTTGAAGAAACCCAATCATAATCATAGCATTTTTCTCTGTAACCTTTGCAAAGCTTGACTATAATGCTTTGGCAAATTAAGCAAAGGTTTTGACTCTCTGTCTTTGTTTATGGGCTAAGAAAAGATATATGATGTACTCAGTCTTGACAAGTGTCAAAAACCTGTGTTCTTTGGTACTTCTCATATTGAGGTCAAGAAAAACAAGGAAAGACTGAGAAAGTGTCACAGACTAGAGGAGACAGGAAACATGACAACTAGGTACAATGTGGTATACTAGATTGGATCTTTGAAGAAGGAAAAGAAAAATCATGAAAAAAAAAATAGTGAAATCCAAATCAACTCTATGTTTAGTTAGTGGTAATGTATCACTGCCAAGTTCTTAATTTTGGCACATATACCAGAGAGGATAATGTAAAAAGTTAACTATGGAGAAAATGGATAAAGCATGATGTAAGCAGAATAAAGACTTTCCAAAAAATCCATGTTCCAAACTCTGGAACCTGTGGTTAAGTTATATAATAAATGGAATTAAGTCGATCTTATAATAGGGAGGTAAGTCTGGTTTACCCGGGTGAACATGATATAATTGCAAGAGTCCTTAAATGAGGAAAAGGTGGGCAGAAGAATCAATGTCAGTTGTACAGTAGGAGAAAGACTTGACTGGCCATTGCTGGCTTTGAAGATGCAAAGGGACCAGACATAGGGATTTATGGGAAGTCTCTAAAAGCTGAAAAAGGCAAGGAAATAGAATCTTCCCCAGAGTTCCCAGAAGGAATGAAGCCTTATCAGCACCTTAATTTTACCCAATTAACTCCAGAGTTGTAAATTTGTTTTGTTTTAAGCCACCAAGTTTGTGGTCATTTATTACAATATCTATAGAAAACTGGTATAAGAAGTATACAGGAACTCTCTAGACTATCTTTCCAACTCTTCTATAATTCTAAAATCATTCCAAAATAAAAAGTTTATTTTTTAAAAAAGTGTGATTTTAAGAAAAGTCAGAGTGCATTTATACACCTGCAGTCATTCAAAAGATTCCTCAGTAGGATACTGAACTTTCAAACATGTTTGGATACGAGCCCTGCTTTCTTGGTCTCCCCTCCTGTTCATTCTCCCCAGTTCTGACACTTCAGTTGGATGCAACTTCAGGTATCTAGGATTCAACATCCCTCCCACCTCTCATGGATCTCTGACCTCTGCCTCCTCCCTAGTTGTGGCTTTGCCACTCCTGCTTAGGTGCTAACAGTTGCAATAGTAGCCACCACCTTCCACAAGGTTAGGCAAAAACAACCTTTTTTAAAATAACACATTTACTAAGGGTTAGAAATTCAGAAAAGAGCTGAGCTGTATTACCATAGCAACCAGACAGAAATGAAAACATGCAGTCAACTCATTTGTTGAGGCTGCAGAATATCAGATAAACTGTGGGATCATCAAATTGGTTTGAAAAGAGTCCTTCCTCACCAGACTCCAGCCAGTCCTCTGATTTCATCCCATGCTGTCAGTTTGAGATGTTTTCCAGGTTTTGTTACCCTCAAAGCTACAAATAATAAATATTCTTCAGGAATAAAAAGAATCACATTCTAAAAAAGAAGGCATTTTCAAACAAAGGCTTTCCTTGGTTTTTGTTTTTTATTTGTTTTTCTTTTTGTTCTTCAGTCTCAAATCTAGTTATTCCATATGTACAGAGTCAGTCTTTATTTATTTTTCATTTTTGGCTTGCCTGTGGCATATAGAGTTCCAGGGCCAAAGATCAGATCCGAGCAGAAGCTGAGACCTAAGCTACAGCTGTGGCAATGCTGGATTCTTAACCCACTGTGCCAGGCTGGTAATTGAACCTGCATCTCAGTCCTCCCAAGACACCTCCGATCCCATTGTACCACAGCAGGAACTCCTATTTATTTACTTTTAATTTTTTTTTTTTTGGCCACACCAGCAGCATGTAGAAATTCCCAGGCCAGGTATCAAACTCATGCCACAGCAGTGACCCATGCCACTGCAGTGGCAACATGGATTCCTAACCCACTGCACCACAAAGGAACTCCCTGGGTCAGCCTTTTTAAAAATGCTTGCCCACAGATCCCAGGAAATCTTCTCTATCCTAAATCATTGTTCCTAATTCTATTCTAGGTACCTGAAATGCCATCATTAGTGTTTAGGCATTGTTAGGATTTCATCTCTACCATGTATATATACTGTATGTCAGTTAGCAGATCCTGCAGATTACTCCTGGGATGTAATCTCCACCTCTAAGTTTTCTTGTGTAGTTCCCTTTGCTACATACCAGGTACTCAATTATTGTTTATTCTCCTCTTCTTCTCTTTCCCGTTTTCCTTTACGGTCTTCAAATGTACCCTAAAAATCCAGTATAGATAATCTGGAAAATAACTAAGTTCATGAACTTTCAGAACTCCAAACATCTGTAGGGATACTTTAGTTCAAATCTTCAGCACATAGACATGGAAATTGGAGCCTGGAGACACTGGGAGCCCTTCCTGAGATCAAAGCATCAATTACTGGCTGACTTTTGGAAAACACTGGGTTTTCCAAAGTTTTATATTTCCTCCTCTAGTGGAGAAGGTACTAACACACACTGTGAGGATAGGGCATATGGTGCTAATTAGTTGACAAATCCCTAGGAATACACAGAAAGGACATAGCCCAAATGACAGGCTGGATCCCTGAAAAGAGAATTAGAAACACATCAAATATCACAACTTCTTCAAAGGTAATCCATGCACCAAAGGAGAACTTGTGTGTTGCATCCTGAACTTCACTCATGGTAAATAATTACCATACACCTAATTGTCTGGTTCCTCTATTACTTTTCATGTGCCCAGGAACAGAAAGCATGGTGACCGTGATTATTTTTATAATGTCAGTGCCAAGCACAATGTATGTCTCATATTATTGGAAGACTTTTTTTTTTCCCCCCACAACTGTAGCCTGTGGAAGTTTTCAGGTCAGGGATTAAACCTGCACTGCAGTTGCCTCCACCACAGCTGTGGCAATGCCTGATCCTTAACTGCTGCTCTACATGGGGACTTCCACAGGCAAACATTTTATTTGCAATTTTGTTGCCAATTTAAATGCTTCTGTGGTGAAAAACTTTCCTGTGAAAGGAATGCAATTAATTTTTGTAACTATATGTATTCATAGTCATTCATTCAATCTTTAATTACACATTTTAAATTCTCTAATATGGAAATTAGAAATGTATAAAATTGTGTTAAGGTGTGTATCAGTATGCATGTAATCAGGAAAACATTATGAGTGCAATTAGTAAAACAAATCTGAAAATAAAATATTTTTGATAGTCTCCATCACAATTTGTCTTGTTTTCCAGGACGTTATGAGATATTTTTGTCAATTAAAATAACCAGGCTATATCAGATTAACCCTGTGGAAGAACAAAAGAATTCCTGGCTGGTATGGTTTAGAATATGCAGCTTTAAAAATACTGCAGTATCCTGAAAGAATAAATCATTCGGCATTCTCTAACTTCTTCTCTGGGTCCACATGAATGGAAAAAATAACAAGAATTATTTACTTAATCTGATTATTAGTGGGAAAAAATATAAAACATTGACAAAATGTCCACTGAGAGTAGGTGACATTTTTCCTGGATACAATTTACAAGGAAAGACTGTGTGCGGTGATCAGTTGCCTCTTATTCTCCTTTCCAGCTAATCAGCAGCATCTTTTAATATGGTTTTATTTGTATGATTTAAAAAAAATCAAGATATGGATCCATGATTTTTCAACCTAAAATCTCTCCTGGAGTGCGGGGGATGGAAAAGAAGTAGGAATGGATTTCCACAGCCCCACTCACATCAGTCTAAATCTTAAAATAATATGTCCTTTGGCAATCACTAAATCTTGTTATTGGTTTGAAGCAATAAATCTTCCAAGGCGTTGAAAAAAAAAAAAAAAAAACGCCATTGTAGTAATGAGATTACTCTGAAAATAAAGCGGTGGATTAGTAAAATCTAATTTGGAAGTGATGAAGTACATGTGATGTCCAAGTAATTATTCCTGCACGGTCTCCATCTGTGGGGAGCTCAGAGTTATTGGGCACTGCACTAGGTTAATGATGCCCCTGCCTGACATTTGGGTGAATGTGCTGACCGTCTGCTCTGTCGCCTTTCCTATTGTCAGCACTCACCACTGGGTTTAGCAGCTGCATTCATGATGCTGCCACAGACAAAGCCTGAGCCAAGCGTGTGTGTGTGTGTGTGTGTGTGTGTGTGTGTGTGTGTGTGTGTGTGTGTGTGTGCGCGTGCATGTGCGTGTGCTCACAAGTGTGTGTGTTTGTTCTCTTTCTTAGGCCAATGTTTCTTCCATTTTAAAATCTGGGCTGTGACACAAGTGCTATCATGAGTACCGCTATATATAGAAGCAAAAATCCAATTACATTTCTCTGAGCTTTATTTAAATACTTAGACTGAGCAGCTTATTTGAGTTCCTTTTGTACTCCTTTGTCTTCCCAAAGTGTAAACCTAGACTCATACTTGGCCAAAAGGAGGTTGCCAAGTATTGTTGTTACCTTGTGTGGTCAGTAGAAATATTTTCAATGAAATGTTCTGTTTCTTTATATTTCAGTAATGGAATTCTCTATGATAGGACATTGCTTTTACTAATACATAGTTTTGTAGTTTTAATACATAACTACATCTGTCTGTAGTGTCAAACTTGCCTGGAGAAGCTGAAGGATTGAACACAATCAAAGTAAATATGAATTATAAAGGCATTTTCTTTTCAATCCATCAATAGTATAATCAAGCTTCCCTTGGAAGAGATAGGCCAGAAGACTAACATCAGATAGGTTCAAGGAGGGCTTCTCAGAGGAGAAGAGACTTGGCTGGGTAGATTAGCTCAGGCCAAGGCAAAGTGGAGGAGAAAAGGAGGCAGTACCAGTTAAGGAGAATGACTTCAGCAAAGGCTCAACGATGACATTTTGCTTCATAGGTTTAGAGTTAGACAGCGTTTTTTGTTTGTTTGTTTGTTTGTTTTTTAATTTCAATAACCAAGTTTAACTTGAATTACCTAAAATAAAAACAATTTATTATAAAAATATGGGGTGTCTCAAGAATCCAATTTTATCAGGGGTCTCTCTCACTCTCTTTACCCCCCACCTCCAGCCCCGTTTTTTTTTGGCATGTCCATTCTCCTCTTTCTGAAAACACTGGCTTCTTCCTTCTTCTTGGACATAACATGAAACACATCCAAGATAGACCTGAGCATTTTTTCTTCTTACACTTGAGACCTCAAGTCCAAAAGTCCTAGGGAAGAGATTCTTTGGGCCAGTTTGGTTTAGATTCTCTTTCCTGGGCCAAACAACAGAGGCCAATGGGAGAAAAATTAAAAATTAAAACATAGCTGCTGCCACTGCAAATATAGGTTTGGGTAGAGGAGCAATTCCTAGAAATGGAGTATTGATCTGAAAACCCATGGGTGTCTACTATACACACTATTTCTTTAATTGCTTCATTCCTAACCATCTGAAGGCCACAGGAATCCTATTAAAAAACACACTGCTTTCTTTGGAAAAAAGTGTTGCTAGTCTGCACCTCCCACTCTTTGCGGCAAATATTTACCCCTCATTCTTAATTAGTTTTCTGAGACCTGCAATGCTTAACTTCATGTCCTGATTCTCTATGTGCCCCTCCTCCTTGGATGCTAACAAGTGAAAAGTCCCACTAGATGCTTCATTTGCCTAAAAAACAGCATCTACGATGATTCCAACTTTATGCTTGACCCAGATCCCAGATTTGGCACTTTCATTCCTTCTATCTTGAGTGATAATCCACCAATCCATGAGTACATCAAGGCTGAATAGAAAGATATTGTCTAACAAAAAGGATATTCAGGATTGATAGCTCTGAAAGATGGTGACATATTTGGCACCAAAGAATAAAGCAAGGATAAAATGACAGAAAAAGAGAAAATTGGCAACCAGAGAATTCAGGAAAATTAAGTGAGCAGTATAGGCTGGAAGAGTCATGGAATGAACAAGTTAGAGGTTCAGGTAGTCAAATGCCCAAATATTACACATGCAGCAGGTAATCCTTTTCATACCAAACAGGATTTTCTGCTGCAGAAAGAGTGACATTCAAAAGGCATTAATACTCTGGTACGCACACAGCTTATTTACTTTGCTCTTAAGCTAAAACTAAGATTATCAAATGGATGTTATGGATGGGGGTAAAATGAAATGACAGGAAAATAATTTCCTTCCTCTGGGAGCAGAAATCAAGCTTTATAGCTTGAAAAAAAATTACAGAAGAAAAATAGTTGATGGTGAGGTGATTGAGTGGTAATGATAATCAATATGGTAAAATTGTCCAGGAATCTATCAGAAATCTCTATTGTAGGGAAAAAAAAACAACTAATGTTTGCTGATCCAGACATTGCTCTAGTTGCATTGTAGTCTCCATATCATTTACTCTGTGAATTGACTCTGTAGGGTAGTATTATTAGTAGTCCCCTATATTTTATAGCAGAGCAAAATCAAGTCTAGATGAGATTAAGTAATTGGCCAAAAGTTCATATATGGTAGAACTGGGATTTTACACTAGATATATCTGATCACTCAGTCTATAGGCTTTCAACTACATGATGCTGAAACCTAATTGCATTCTTATTTTGTCTGAGACATATTATAGAATTTAAACCCTAATTTTTCTGTGACAATTTTATGTGAATTTGAGTGTGTGTGTGTATGTGTGTGTGAGAGAATAAGAGACAGAAAGAGAGCAAGAGAGCAGAACAGAGAGAGAGAGAGGGAGAGTCTAACCCACCATTTAGGAAGAATCCTTGAAATGCCTGTGTCTAAATAACAGAAGTACAACTTCTTTGCTACCTTTGCTGGGTTTCCAAACAGGCTTTCCCAGTTTAGCTCTGGGTATTCATAAAGTAGGAACAAAATAAATCCTTTATTCCAGATCAGTTTCTTTCTCCTACTTTTCATGTCCCTGCATTATAAATTTGGGCAATTGGGATAAGGCTGTTTCTGCTTTCTTTACATGTTCCTTAAAAGGCACAAACAGTGGATGAAAAGCCACTTCATCACATCGCCAACCTGACTATGGATCCTTCCTTCTCACCTTATAGCCTGACCCATTTGCACACTGGCCCATTTTGGAGCCCTGAGCTTGTGTTGTTTAACCCAAGACTGATTACCAACTGCCAGCAATTTCCCTTGGCTCCATTACGTAAGCAGGTAAAATATATCTCACTCTGAAACTGACACACACACACACACACACACACACACACACACACACACACACACACCCTACTTTAAGATAAATTTCTTTATTTTTTAACATACTGTACAGATCCTGTGGTTATTGTGAAGCAGTTATCTCATTTGAATCTCATAGCAAGACAGGGAGGAGAAATCTTTACCTCCGTTTTACTGACAAGGGATAGAAAGCTCAACAACTTTAAGAGGCAGTATGGTAATGTAGTTTATGTCCTAAATGACCTGGGTTTGTGTACACGTGTCACATAGAAGCTGTCTTAACTTTAAAAAGTTACTTAACTTTTCTAAGTCTCAGTCCACTCACGTGAAGTGGAAATAATAATACTAACAAAAGAGTTTCTTTACTTCTATGGAGTTGCTGTAAGATGAATAAAACTGTATACACACACACACACAAACACACACACATACATACTGTGCTTATCATCTTATTAAAATTTCCAAATAGAAGATAATAATTTGGGGCAGAGTCGAGAGTTAAATCCAAAACAATGCTCTAATCACTCTACCCTATTGATTCCCTCTAATTGCTTAACTATTCCAGCAAGCTTTTAAAGAAATGGAGTTTTAAAGCAATGTGAAAAGAATTAAAGACTGTTCTTCCACAGGCCAGCATCCAACTTCATCCTTCTTAGGGTCCACTGTTTCTATCTTGGCCTTTTGCTCCAAACATTCAGCATGAACAACTCTAAAGAATGTCTCTCAACTGGTCCTGTTAAACATCCCATTCCTCTTCTCATCCCTTATTTCACTGAATCTTCACCATGCATCTGAGCCCATTTTATAATTGAGGATTCCAAGAGGTTAAAAACACCTACTGGGTGACATGCTAGGATCAAGCTCTTCCTCTTTCTGTTCATTATATCACATAGCACAACACAACATTGTCAGCAAAGATTCTCATTTCTCCAGTCTGGAAGGATATAAAGTGATCAATCCATGACCTACTTGCAAAATATTCCAACTAATTTGATGAATGGTTGTGTACTTTGAAAATGAGGGGGAAAATAAGCCACTCTACAAAATCTTATGGTGTTAGATATTCCTGTAGCACTTCCAAGTCAGTAATTACAGTGTCTAGCAGCTAATCACGGGGAATGTACCTTAATTAAATCAGATTCCTTGTAAATATTCCTCTTTAACACATTGCAATGTCTGGCCAAACCAATTTTTTGCACAGGAACATGCTCCAAAATACCATAAATCTTCTTAGTCTTGGCATCTCTAACAGCATTTGACTCCATGAATGTCTCTCAGAGCCTCTGCTTCCATAAGCAGTGGGAAGATTGTAGGGCTCTGGATAGTTTCTAAGAAACTGAAAAGCTTTCTAAACAATAACTATGTCTTAGCAAATACATTCTAGGGATGCAGAAGTGATGAAGTAATCACCAATGCTCTTAGAAGTTACTTTCTAATATCAGAGACCCACATGTCAATGTCAACAAACAATTAAAATAGAGAGTGGTAATGCTCTATAGAAATCTATACAGTATACTCTGGGAAATGAGGTAAGTGAGCAATTTGAGGGGAATGAGGAGCGGCAAATATGGAGGACTTTTTTCACAGATAGCTCTGGAAGACTCTGTGAGCATTCACCAGGACTATGGAACAGGGAAGGCATAATCACACATACCAAGACATGAATCAACGGGATATGTTTTAAGAAACTGAGGTATTCAGGATCATGGGGTAGGAGAAACAGTAGTAGATAAGCCTAAAGAGAGACAAAGATACATAGACAGAGGCACAGCACATCCAGGAGAACACTTGAAGATCTGGACTTTCTTGTAAGTTGCAAAGTCTTTAAAACCAGGATATCTTCACCTGGTTATCAGGGGTTACACAAACCCTCCAAAATTGCACAGAACACTGTATAGGTTACTGCATAGGAATGCATGGCGTCGTGATCAGGGTGGCAATGGGAGGAGGGAGAAGGGCTCACAGCTCCCCTCAGGGTCTTAAAGTTTCCATGACAAGAAAAGGTCTGAAATGATATTTATTTTCTACCCTATAGATTTTGGGCATAGTAAATTCAGGAGTCTGGAGTAGGAGAAATTGCTTTAACTACTTCAAACATCCTAGATTGTTCCAAGTTTAGGACAAAACTAGAGGTGATACAGTAGGGGACACTCTGTCAGTCTTAATCCTGATTGGCCCAGGAGAGAGATGGGCAGGACCAGTACTAGGATCACTTTGTTTTTTTTGGGGGGGGGGTAGGTTTCTTTGCTTCTTTTTTTTTAGGGCCTCAGCTGTAGCATACGGGATTTCCCAGGCTGAGGGCTGAATTGGAGCTGAAGCTGCCAGCCTATGCCACAGCCACACCAGATCCAAGCCACATCTGCAACCTACACCACAGCTCACCACAACACCAGATCCTTAACCAACTGAGCAAGGCCAGGGATCAAACCGGCATCCTCATAGATACTAGTTGGGTTGGCTACCATTAAGCCACAATGGGAACTCCACTAGCATCATTCTGAACCACAGGACTATTATAACTCTAGTACCCCCTGTTTGGAGCCTCCTCATATGTCCTCAACCTCCTCTGCAACTTGGCTTTTCACAGATTGAGCAACAGGCAGGCTCATTCGTGTTCCATTCAATCCACTGTAGCTTCAGGCGTGGAAGCAATAAATGAAAACCCAAACAGACAACGTATTTCTTAATGACAGTCTTTTAAAACAACTCTACTCTCTACTTCGTTGATAATCAAAACATATCTGCACTCTGAGTTCCTTCTATAACCTAGAACTCTTTGCTTACTAGTTATAATCAAAAGCTTGTTTGTAAGAAAAAACACATATAGACAATTACTTCAGTAATATTCCACTCAGTTTTTGCCCCTGTATTGTCAACAAAATATCAGAGAGATGGGTCCCTGGAATATATTGTTTTGACCCCTCTTAATAAAATTTCTTTTACTAAACTGCGTTTGATATTAAAGAGATTAAACCTCATTGAAGTGTGTTAAAGAATTCATTATAATATTGATTATAGGCATGTGAATGAGGATGTTGGTCACCATAATTTCACCGAAAATCCTTTTACAGAGAACTCTTAATGTTTAGATCCAGGAAAAATTTATCTCATATCTCAGTACTAGGTAAAAGATACCCCTCTGAAGTTACAGTTTGTATCTTATGTCTACAGTGAATTTTGAAACTTGCCTTGTTTTGGCAAGGTTTTGCTTTGGCTGTTAGGGAATTTAGAGTCAAATATATAACATATTGCTAGCAATGCTGTAGAATTCTACAGTATATATTTTTGGGAAAAATGCTTCTTTATTTCTTCCTTTAATTTTCCTATCATTTCTATTTCTTTATCTCATATTTATGTCACCCATTTGCATCATGTGTATTTGTTTGGATGTCACCAATATATACCAAACATGGAACATTTTTAAAAGTATGTTTTGCTTTAAATTTATGAACTGAAAATCAACTAAATAAAACTGTAGGTGTCAGACCTGAGTATTGTGTTTCATCTTCAAATTCCAAATACCTTTCATCTGTAATCACTCCTCAGAGGTGTCTTTCACAGTTCAGTGAAGCACCCAGGGTTCATGGCAAGTGACCTGTGAATTTACATCCCCATAAATAATAATGCACAAACAGGCCATGTCTCCATGCTCACCTCAAGCAGAGAGGAGACTTGCATGGGTTAAATTAACCAGCCAGGAGAACATGTGAGCTGAACATATGGTGAAGTGTTTTGAGGTTTAGAAAAGCAAGCTTCTGGTACAAACAGAACCTGGCCTCTAAGACCCCACTGTCAGAATGAAAAAAGATCTCCTTATTTACCAGAGTAAAAAGAGAGGGGAGCTTTCAATTATTGCACCTCTATAGCTGTACACAATGAAACAGGAGGAGAAATCTCACATTAATAGAGAAGAAAACAAGTGTAAGTTCCTCAGGGAAGTCAGGGAAGGCTGCAGAAAGCATGTAAAAAGTAGTTTACAGCTCTGATGGGAAGTGAAAAGAGAAGAAATCGGAAGTGAAGTACCACAAATTAAAATTAAAATTGCAATTCCCATGAGCTCTCCGGTCTCCACATTTGCAGACCATCCCCCACATTGCTCTAATTGTAGCACTTCAAACCTAATGAGTTGGGTTTGGGAAGTACCGAGGTCTGTAAATGAAACCGTTTATCATTGTAATACTCTTATTAGATATTTGATTGAGCACTTGTTTTGAAAGCTTACGAATAAAACATAGAAATCAGGCATTGGAAGTCGCGTCTTCTGTGTTTAGAAAAAATGAGAAAATATGCTTGCCGCAAAAAGTAATGAATCTTTAACATTGTTAGGCTGACCCCTTATTTTGTCTTTAGGAAGATTTGAAGCTGGAATTTCAATTCTTATGTTATTAGTTGGGATTGACATTTTAGTTTGGTTGTTGGTTCATTTCAACATGTGAGAAATATGGACAGTTTCTTCCTGAACCTGGGTAGCTGGACAAATACATTATTTTCTCTGTCACCTATGTTGTAGAGTTGTGGTGACAATTAAATGATATGAGGAAAGTGCTTAGGGTAGTGTCTGGCACATGGTAAATGCTTCTCATGTGGTGGCTCTTATTATTCTTGGACAGACAGCACTCATGTTCAACCTTCTGGAAGTAGTATAGCAAATAAGCACTTAAGTGATACCCTAACATAGGCTACATCCTTCCCAAATACACAGTTAAGGAAAGACATAGTAAAACAAAGCACTACACTGCCCATAAGACTGGCAAAGACTTAAATATTTGCTGGTACTCGATATTAGAGAAAGTAAAAATACTTTTAATAATTATAGGTAGGAATGCTTTTGAAATAATTTTTGGAGGGCAATTTGACAATATATGTCAAATATTAAAAGCACATACACCTGGACTCAGGGATTCCACTTCTAGAAATATTTTTTAAGAAATAATTTGTGAAAAAAATAATTTTGTGCAAAAATAATTTGTACAATGTCAAAAACAAGTTATAAAAGTGATATTAAATGTGAGAATTATAGTTAAAAATTCTCTAATATGCCCATATGTAAATCATTCTAACCATCACATTAACAGATTAAGAAGTAAAAACTATATGATAATCTTAATAGATTCAGAAAAAGCATTTGACAAAATTCTACATCCACTGAAGATTTTTAAAATAATCCTCCCAGAAAACTTGCAATAAAAGGAAACATCCTCAAAGGATATGAAATATCCTTTTCATAGATATCAATAAAAGATATCTATGAAAAGCCTATAAATAACACCACAATTAATGGTGAAGAGACTGAATCTTTTCTCTCTAAGGTTAGGGATAAGACAAGAACGTCCTCTCTCAACTTTATTCAACATTGGATTGGAAGACTTAGACAAAGCAAGAGAAAGACATAATATTGTGCTATATCCAGTTGACACTAATGTTGAAATAGAAAAACTTATGGAAGCCACGAAAAATGTTACCAGAATTTAACAAGTGGGTTCATCAATGTCACTGGATACAAAATATATATTATATATATTTATATATCATATAGTATTTAACACTATAAATAATGTATATTTAATATATATATAAATCAATTGTATTTCTCTCTAATAGCAAAAAATAGAAATTGGCATTTAAAAATAGGAGCATCAAAATTATGAAATACTTAGAAATATATTTAAGAAAATATGTGCAAAACCTATATACCCAAAACTATAAAATATAGCTGAAATTAAACAAGAGCTTTAAAAAATGAAGAAATACTATTGAACCAAGACTCAACATCTTTAAGATATCCATTCTTGGAGTTCCCACTATGGCACAGTCAGTTAAGAATTCAACTGCAATGGCTCAGGTAGCTGCAGAGCTTCGAGTTTGGTCCCCAGCCTGATGTAGTGGGTTAAATGATCCAGCATTGCCATAGCTGTGGTGTAGGTTGCAGCTGCAGCTCAGATTCAGTCCCTGGCCTGAGAACTTCCATATGCTGTGAGTATGGTCATTAAAAACAAAAGATATCCATTCTTTCCAAATTGACCCAAAGATTCCAATTAAAACCTCTGTAGCCTTTTTTTAGTAGAAATTTATAAGCTAATCTAAAATGTATATGAAAATGTGAAGGACGTAGAGTAACAAAAATAAGTTTGAAAAAGACTGAAGTTGCAGGGAGTTCCTGTTGTGGCACACTGGAAATGAATCTGACTAGGAACCATGAGGTTGTGGGTTCAATCCCTGGCCTTGCTCAGAGGGTTAAGGATCTTGCATTGCCATGAGCTGTGGTGTAGGTCACAGATGTGGCTCGGATCTGGTGTTGCTGTGGCTATGGCATAGACTGGAAGTTGTAGCTCTGGTTAGACTCTTAGCCTGGGAACCTCCATATGCCTTCAAAGCAGCCCTAAAACACAAACAAACAAAAAAAACTAAAGTTGTGGGACTTTCACTACCTGATTTCAAGACTTGATACAAAGCTACTATGATCAAGATAGCATAGTATGAATGTAAAGATAGAATATACATAGGTGGGCCAAAATAATCCAGAATTAGGCCCTCTCTAATATTCTCTATTGATTTTCAACAGACATCAAAGCAATTCAAAATATAATAGTTTCAACAAATTGTGCTGGAAAAATTGGATAACCATACACACAAAAAAATGAGCCTTCATTCTTACCTTATAATACATATAAAAATTAATTTGAATAATAAACTCAAATATAAGGATTGCGCATATAAAACTTACAGGAGAAAATATAGGATAAATTTTTGTGATCCTGGGTTGAGCAAAGACAACTTATCTAGGACCCAAAAAGCAATAAATAATAAATAAAACAATTATACATTAGATCTAATTAAATTTTTAAATTGCTCTTCAAAAGACATTCATTCTAAGGAGAGTCAAAAGATAAGCCACAGATTGTAAAATTTACAAAACATTTATCTAGCTGATAAAGGATTTGTAATCAAAATATATAAAGAATTCTTACCTATCAACAATTGAACAACAGTTTTAAAGAAAAAATTCACCAAGGAAATACACAAATAGCACATAAGCATATAAAAAGATGCTCAGAGTTGTCATCAGAAAAATAAAAATAAAAAAAAAACAGCCATGATGAAACATCACTACATAGCCATGAGAACAGCAAAAATTAAAAGTGACTGACAAGAACTCCTTTGGCAAAGAGATAAACCAAATAGATATATCATACACTGCTGCTGGTGGAAAATATTTTGGAAGTTTCTCACTGACATACACTTAACCATATAAATCAGTAATTCAGAGTTCCCATCATGGCTCAGTGGTTAACGAATCTGACTAATAACAATGAGGTTGTGGGTTTGATCCCTGGCCTCCGTCAGTGGGTTAAGGATCTGGTATTGCCATGAGCTGTGGTGTAGGTTACAGACACGGCTCGGATCCCACATTGCTGTGGCTGTGGTGTCGGCCTGTGGCTACAGCTCTGATTCAACCCGTAGCCTGGGAACCTCCATATGCCACGGGTGTGGCCCTAAAAAGACCAAAAAAAATATATATATATATACTAATATTTGTGCTTGAATATTCATAGCAGTTTTATTTATAAGAGCCAAAAATTGGGCAGCATCCACATGTCCAAAAGATGATAAATAGATAAACAAACTGTGGTACATCCATAAAATGGAATAATATTTGACAGTAAAAAGAACTATTAAAAAAGAGAAAGAAAAATAAATAAGCTATTAATATATGTAACAACTTGAATGAACCACAAGGACATTTTGCATAGTGAAGAAAAGCCAGCAACAAAAGATTACAAGCCATATAATTTAATTTATTGAATTGCAGGAAAAGGCAACACCAACAGAAATAGAAAGCAAATCCATGCTATGAGATTGGGTATGAGAAGGAGTTTGATTGCAAAGTCATATGAAGAGAACTTTTACAGCAATGTAAATATGACTATGTCAGTGGCTATAATAACTATGCATATTTATCAAAATTCATAAAATGCACACTAAAAATTGGTGAATTTTATTAAATGTAAATTATATTTCAATAAATCTGACTTGTAATTTTAAATATTTTGCTTGTGAAAAGATAATCAGGATTAGAAATAAGTGCCCAAATCATTATGGAACAGCATGTATAAAATGATCTTTTTATTTAAAAAAAAAATCTAAATGCAGATACATGTGCCTTTCTAGAAATGTAAGCAAATAACGGGTATTTACTTCTGGGGCAAAAAATTAGTTTTTGAGGGTAGGGAAGGAGACCTTTAAAATGTTTTATCTCATTCTCTTAGATAACTCAGTGAATTTATTTTAACCATGCTCATGCATCACTTTAACGATAAAAAGTATAAATTAATAAAAATGTATAATAATGAGTGGTTTGAATACCACAACCATGTTTTTTTTATTAAAATCATGATTCAGGGACTAAGTACATGATGTGAGGCAGAGATTGTACCAACAGAAATATTTAGTAATTGTGAATTTGAATTATATATAATTATGTTCATTTTCATGATATATTTATTTTCATGATTGTTACGATTTCTACTATTTAGAAATTTTCTTGGCATACCTTTGCATACTGCAAAAGCAAGAATTGTGATCACTGATTTGTGACAAGTCAATCAGTCACCATATTAATGCCTGCTCATTTTGGCTTAGTGTACCATAACCTATAGATGTTGCATAAAGACTAATTCAGAAAAAAAGAAAAAGAAGCACTTGTATTATGATTCTGATCATGACTAATAGCATTCTGTTGTTAGATGCACTAATTATCTCAGTCAAAATGTGGCCTCTAAATCAGCATTTCCAGGAGAATGTTCCATGACCAAGTAAATCTTGGAAACACAATGAACAAAATTCAACAAGAGACCGTAAGGATTTTAAAAGACCTATAGATATGAAAATTTTCAAAAGAAGAACCTGAATTGCAGAGTTTTCCATATTTTTTGACCTTTAAACCTCTCATTGGTCAATAATTTGAAGAGTTAGTGTTTTGTAAAATATATTTTTAGTAAATAATGCTCTAAATTCGGCTCTTGAACATTGGAGAAATTAAAAAGAGTTGAAAACAATAGTTATTGACTTTTTCCAGGTAGGGTAAATTATTCTCTCCTCTGCTCTCCAGAAACATTGTGGTCATTGCTTGAGTACAGTACTTATCACTTTGTAAGCAAGATACAGTGGGGAGAGCAGGGGATTTACCATTAAATAAATCTGGGTTTTATTCTTGCTTCCATCATATAGCAGTTGCTCTTGGAACCTTAGTTTCTTCATTTGTAAAAAAGGGAATGTAATGCTAACAATGCGAGGAAATAATGACCTATTTTTAGTACCTATTATTGTTCCTGGACACGGTTAGTTTTCGAAAATAATGGTTCTCCTTACTTTACAGCTCATCATTCAGGGGATGGTAAACTCCTTAAAGCGGGTACCAGGTCTCTAACATATTCTACTAGGTCTTTATTTTACTTTATTTATTTATTTATTTGTCTTTTTGCCTTTTCTAGGGCCGCTCCTGTGGCATATGGAGGTTCCCAGGCTAGGGGTCTAATCAGAGCTGTAGCCACCGGCCTATGCCACAGCCACAGCAAAGCAGGATCCCAGCTGTGTCTGCGACCCACACCACAACTCACAGCAATGCCAGATCTTTAACCCACTGAGCAAGGCCAGGGATTGAACCCTCAACCTCATGGTTCCTAGCTGGATTCGTTAACCACTGTGCCACAATGGGAACTCCACCACTAGGTCTTTAATATAGTCTTTGACACACAGCTGGAGACCAATATACATTAATTTGTTTGATATACATTGACTTGAAGGATCAAATAAAAACAAGTAACAGGACCCAAATTTCATCCTTTCTTCTTTTTCCACTTTTCTCCCTTTGCTTTCTTTCCTTATTCTCTCTCCAGATTCTCCTTTCTTCTTTGTTTCTGTCTCTTTCTTTTTCTTTTCTTCCTTTTGCTTTCCCATTCTGTGATCAACTTTTCACTCCAGTATTTTTTCTCTGCTGGACTTTGCTGAATAGTTAATCTTTCTTTTCCTTTAAGAACAGATAAAGATCCAAGCTTTATAGTTTGTGTGTGTGTGTGTGTGAAAATAAACACAACTAAATTAAGTTTAAAGTTCATTTGATTTAGTCTTGTTTATTTTCTGTGTGACCCTTAATAAACTTGAAATCTTCTGGGAAAAACTGGCTCATGATGGAACAAAAGATCCCCATTCCTGGATATACAATGTGAATATTCAACTAACTGTGCTGATATTTTCCTCCTGATGACTGGCAATTTTGGCAAAGAGTCAACGTAAACATTATGCCCAGAAAATATAGATCTAGTTAAAGTAAGAAGACCTGAATTCTACTATTTTTGAAACTTTATTTTTTCCCTCTTTACCAGAAGAATAGATTCTGCAGACCTCAAAGAGAGGAGAGGTCCAAATAATTCTAATGGGAATTATCATCCCCCTGGTCTCCTGTTTGATGGCCATGGCTTTAGATGATTAGTAACTCAATGGGAAATTCATTAGTTTTGGATCACAGCCCAATTCCCAGAAACGTTTTATTTTCACCTTCACACCTTTTGAGAAAATTCTCCTCTTAGGTGCCTGGGTTTTGGATCTGAGTGAAACTGTCATATCTTAATTATATTCAAAGCTACCCTCTTGACTTCTATTTCAGCTGTGACATTAGCCTTCACACTTGGATTGGCTTGAATTCTCCTGGCTTGAGAGTGAGAATTTCATATGTTTTCTTTTCATCTGCAGACATCTGTATTCTGTTTAACTCAAGATTGTAAAACTCACGGAGCAGGAAGGACTCGCGTACATTGTGATCACTGTGGGACTTGTTCCTTCCAGGCCAAAAGCTACAAAAATCCTCTTACTAGTGCTTTTAAAAATTACCCTCGTAATAAAGACCAAGGGAAGAGAACATCGAATTATTGCAATTATAATGTTTAAAACCCCTTCTCTTTAAATATAAATGTTTTACTCATCATTCCTCACTTTGTCCATACCAGATGTATAAGCTGAATTATTTATCAAAAAATGTATAATTCAGAGTAATGTCTAACATCCTTTGGTGCTGAAGACACACATACATAGTCCTTCTTAATAAATCAGAGGTATTTACTGAATATTTTTTGTGAACGCGGAAGAATCATAACCTGCAGAGTTTTCTAATTCATAGAGTACATTTGTCTATGTTAATAAGATTCTTATTGCAATTGTATAAGGAAGAAAATGAACATTATAAATAAAATAGATGGGACTCAGAGATTAAATGGCTTGCTAAGGTTTCATATTAGGAATGAGTTAGGATGAGAACAGGTTTTTTGTGCCTTCTTAAATCTTATGTCTACAACTTCAGCTGCCTCTTAAAAATATGGTCATTAACTTGAGGAAATAAAAACTTAACTGAAAAGAGAGATAAAATAATACAAAACAAAAATCTAAGGGACATCATAACACTCCATTTTAGCTCAATTAATGAGGTGTTGTCAGCCCATTAACTTGACTGTGTTTCCAATTTTTGACCAAGAATTTTGTCATTAAATTGGGCATTTGACATCTTCACTAGTCCATGCCCTATAGTAATAGCTATAAAAAACATTTTAGACAGCATTAATAAATAGTAATAGTGCACTCTAACATTGCACAAGGTCCTGCTGTTTTCCAAGCGGATCACATTCCAACTGGAATGGTCTAGTGAATTCAGCTGATAAACTAATGGATGACCAGGATAGTGGCCATACTGAAATATCAAGGTTTTTAACAAACAATGGAAGAATCTAGAGAGACACAAGCTGTGTGTTTATCTTGGAAAAAAAAGACTGTGGAGGAGATGAGTATCATGTTACATTTTTAGTTAGCATCCTGCAAAAGAACATGAATTAAGTCACATACTTTCCATGTTTGAAAAGCAGTGATAAACAACATCTTGAGTACTGTCAGACAAGATAGGGAATATAAGATTTGTATGTACTAATATCTATGTTATTTTCAAGATTATTATCTATAGTAAGTCTCTCATATTTTGTAGTGCTCTTGAATTATTCAATAGTCATTGGAGCTTTGGGGCTCTTTAAAAACCATTCAAAATTTTACTTTAGTTTTCATCAATAAATTTGATTTTCATAGAAAGATAATGCCAGAAATGCAAAATGCTTTTTACTTTTTTCTATAATTAACCTGTAGTCCAAAAGGAGATATATATATATATATATATATATATATATATATATATATATATATATAAACTGCAGTTTGGATTGAATAAAGAATTGGGATTTCTGGGAAAGTAACTAAGGTATAATGAAATACTAATTATTCTGGGTTGCTTTGGTATTCTTTGATAAATGGGAAGTGCTCCTTGCAATCAGTTCTGAAAGTTCACAGTAGCTTCTAATAACTGACACAGTCTTAAGAGTGAGTTCTTTTCCATGGTAGGCTTCTTTGCTAAAGGGGTCTGGCAGAAAGACTTGGGCTTGAGAGCCTGAGCATTTGCGGATTTCCAGTGACAATAAATAACTCAAGGGACAATGTGCATGAGGGGTTTTGGGTTTGTTTTATCCTTAGATGAGAAACACCAAAATGATTGGGTGCAAGTTATCTGGGAAAGAATAAATACCTTCATAAAAAGGTATGAAGGCCATAACGGAGATGTGACGATGTCCAGGGATTATCAGAGTGCTGATCCTTCACAGGCATTTGATAAATACTTATTGAATTAATAAATTATGAAGAGTGAATGAATGAGCCCTGTCTTCTCAAACTAGATAAAGAAACTTCAAAGAAGAAAACTATAAAGAAAAGTTTGAAGAAATGTTAAAGAAAAGGGATAAGACAAAAGACTTTAGGACCAGAGAAATGTAACTATTGATGGTTAAGCTAAGGTACTCCACAGTATTGCTGCCTCAATACCCATTTTGTTTGGCTGACATACCAGTGGGGCCTTGAAGCTGACCCTGGTCTCCTCATACAAGTCTATGCCTTAGATAACAGCCCTCAGTTACATGCAAATCTAAGTTACTCCCCTGACATCCCTGTGATTAACAGTCTCTTCCACTTCCCAGGGCCTTCCCCTTATGTGCTCTTAGATAAGACACCCCCGCCCCCAGAGCTTACCAAAACTCCATTCTCTTTGGTTTGAACTGACCAATTTGGCCTTAGCTTTGGAACCCCAAAGTGCTACACCCATGAACCCAGATAAAG
Source organism: Phacochoerus africanus (assembly GCF_016906955.1). Lineage (NCBI taxonomy): Eukaryota > Metazoa > Chordata > Mammalia > Artiodactyla > Suidae > Phacochoerus > Phacochoerus africanus. Next base: position 38,486,109 of record NC_062547.1, read on the forward strand.
GCATGAACCCAGGTCCAGCCTATGTATGTGCCTGCACATGGCCTTGACCTCTATAGATGGCCCCTCAAGAAGGGTCCTGTACTTCCTCCAGGGCCTGGGGTAATGAACTTATTTCAATTTCTCTTATGGTCTTTTGTTGAATTGAGGCCAGCCATTTGACATCCTGTGCCCCACTTAACAAAGATCAATTTAACAAAGTCATTAATAGTAACATTATTTGATTTGAGGGTTTTACAGCTTTGGAAAGAATTTAAAGTTCCCCTAGCTGGGACAGCACTTTTCTAGGCCAGAGGTGACAATGGTAAATATTGTAGGACATTGTCTGTAGGCAGATAAACCAGTGGATATGACAGATCAAAAAGATAAACTTGGGTGGAAAGTGAGCAAAACCTAGAAGGCATGAAGAAATGTCAGAATAATTTACCTACTGTGAACAATTCCTTTCTAAGTTTAGAGTCCATTCAGGTCCTATTTCACCTTCCTTTTAAGGTTCACATCCTACAGATTGTCCTCAATGAACTCCGTTTATGGTAGATTATTTCCTCTTTCTCCAAACTGCATGTAAAGGTAAATGCTATTCCTTCTAACCGGAATGGATTTCTTACTCTTCTTTTCCCACCTGGAAAACTGCTCATCCTTTAGGGCATGCTGCAAATATTGTCTTCAATGTTGCTTTTGTTCCTATTCCTGACCATCTAGCAGAAATATTTTTTTCCTCCAATGTAGCTCCCACTTGATGTTAGTAAACTAAACATGTCATTTTATGACCATGTATTCACATCTTTTCCTTACTAGATTAAGAATTACTTGAGAGTCATTTTGTCATATTAATGTCTGTATCTTTGGCATCTTTCATAATGCTTGGCATAGAGTAAGTCTAATAAATAAGTGAGTGGATGTTTTGAAGGAGAGATGATGAATATATGCCTTTGAATTACTCTTATTCACTCTCTAGGCATTCATTCATTCAGTCAAGCACACATTTAGTCAGTCAAAAATGTGTATTGAACACCTCCTATGTTATTGTCTAGAAGCATTTTTATATCATTAATTGAGAGAATTAATTTTTTTCCATCATTCATTACCCACCATCCTCCTCCAGACCATCTTGATATTGTGAGCTGTTCAGTCTCCTTATCCACAGAAACTAAAAGCTTTCTCCCATGCTCTCTTTACCCAGGTGACCACTGCTGCTGCACTGCTTAGTAGCTGAGTTCTCCAGGGAACCTGTTTCCAGATTTGATTTATGCCTGAGTGCAACCTCGTAGTCATTTGGAGGTAAGGTCAATAGTTCTGTGAGAGTTTCTGCTCTTTGATGCAGTGGAGGGCCAGCTTATGAGCAACTTGGCAAACTGGATCTAATAGAAGCTAATGAGGCCAGCATATATTTCCCTGGGAGTCACCTTCACCCCTGTTCTTGATTTATTTGAACTAAGACGTCTCCTGCTAGCCTATCATGGCTCAGAGCAGAGAGCACTGCCTGATAGAAGTGAAAGAATGAGGCAGAGAGAATGAGTACAAAGCGCTCTGTGAGTGCACTTCATAACCATGTAAACATACCTCAGCCAAATATCACAGTAACCCTCTGCAATAGGAATTAAGGCCCCCCATTTATAGAAATGGAAAATGAGGTACAGAGATACTGATGTTAGATCCACAGCCAGTTGGTTTTAAGGTCCAAGAGCACACCAATTTTTCTGGTCAAGCATGTACCCTCCGGGAAAGCTGATTTCAACTCAATATAAAGCAAGACTCTCTAAAAATTAGAGCTATCAAACGAATAAAGGCACTTAAAACTTTGGGAACTCATTAAGCAGAATTCAACTAGGGTTCAGAGGAACATGAGAGAATAAAATTGTCAAGGAAGTTGAAAAATAAATTACTCTCTTTGGGGGGATGCTGTTTTATCAATCCTCCTCTTTGTCTAAACTCTATGATTATTTACCAATCATAGACAGATAGCCACACATATGCACAATACATAGGAGGTCCTCATGGTGATGTGATAAAGAGTAACAAGCTTAAAATACATGTGCCCAAAGTCCAAGTGTACATAATAATTACAATACTAATACTATAAATACTGCTACTAATAATGAGATTTTAAATTACACCAGGAGATGTGCTTAACACATTTAATCCATTATCTTATTTAACGGGCATGATAATTGTAGCTGCCTTACAAGGATGTTATAAAAATGAAATTAATACATATAGACTGCTTAGGAGTTCCCATCATGATGCAGCAGAAACGAATCCGACTAGGAACCATGAGGTCATGGGTTCGATCCCTGGCCTCGCTCAGTGGGTTACAGATCTGGCATTGCCGTGAGCTGTGGTGTAGGTCGCAGAGGTGGTTTGGATCTGGCGTTGCTGTGGCTGTGGTATAGGCTGGCGGCTACAGCTCTGGTTAGACCCCTAGCCTGGGAACCTCCATTTGCCATGGGTGCGGCCCTAAAAAGACAGAAAAGGCCAAAAAAACCCCCAAAAAACAAAAACAAAAACAAAACAAAAACAAAAACCCACATGTCAACTGCTTAGAACAGTGGGTGACACATAGTAAGTGTTGAATAAATATTAGTTGTTATTTATATTACTATTATCCCTTGCATCAAGGAATATATAAGAACATGAATAAACTACATGTGGAAGTAGGGAAAGAGAATAAAAAAGAGAGGAGTGAGCTAGAGGTCTCACTGTTTATTACAACGTGGGTAAAGGCAAATTGATGTTTTTAAAGCGCTAGGTAAAACTATCCAGAGCAAATAATTAGGCAAGTGTTTTAATCTTGCAAAGCTTCAATGTCCTCATCCTTAAAAAGGGAATAATGATGGCACCTACTTCATAGGGTTATTTTGGAGATTATACAACATCATGTATCCAAAGCACAAAGTCTAGTGCTTGGAAAGTGGATGCCTTTAAAAAATTCTCCAAATATTTAAAATAATTGAGATTCACACATTAGCGTAAAATATCTTTAGGACATTTTCATTCTGTTCTGCCTTCTTTCCCCTCCATAGACCATTCCACTGAATCCGATATCGCATGTCAGGAAAAAAGAAAACAAAGACATGTCATTCCAAAATAAACTTTCATAATTCTACTAAAAATAGAATTCAATAAGAATTTATTGAGCATTTATTTTGTTACAAGAGTAGTTGTGAAGGACACAAGAGAATATGAAAAAGCATAGCATGGAGAAGGCACAATATGACATAGTGGGAAGGACCTGGCTTGGAATCCCAGTACTATCTGTGTGATTTCAGGCCAATGTTTTAACCACTCAAGGCCTCATTTTTCATATCCATAAAATGGGGATGATAATAGTATCCATCTCATAAGGTAACTGTGAGGGTTAGATAAAATAATCCATGATAAGTGCTGGTGCATAGTAAGTGTTCCATATATGTAACCATTGCATATATTTATATAAATGACAGCAATTTATAAATATATATTAGGATATATTGTTGAACAACTCTCATATGCATTTATAATAAAAAATCAAATATTTAAAATCTAAATTGACATGAAAAATTCTGTAACTTAGGAGCACAGACGCAGACAAAATGAAGCTTCTAAGAAATTTAATTTTGATGGGAATACAACACTTGCCCCTAAGTAACAACCAAAATGAATAAACACTTGTGAATATGTTAAATCATGTGATACCACAACTCTTAAAAAGTGAGTTTAATGTTCAGCTTCACTTACTGGATATAATCCACCCTAGCAGTCAGCTCCCTAAAGACCATGGCCACATCTCTCCCATTCCACCTTCTACCGCCAGAACCTCACACTGTGCCTATCACGAAGTCTTTGTTCAATGCATTGACTGAATTAATGAAAAAGTACAAAAATGATGGTTATAAAGTCTACCGTGGCACCACAAGACATGAGTATGTTACCCTATTCAACAGAAAATCACAAGATAGCGTTCTGACTACAGATTACTAAATACATTTATTTATCCACATAAACTCACACTAAAAGGAATTAAAAGAAAAAGGAAGTTGTTTTGTTAATACTATCATATGTTTTTTTTTTGACCCACAGAGTTTGAAGACATCTTAAAGAATTACTGGTCCAATGTGCTCATATTACAAACAAGGAATGAGGCCTAGAAAAGAGAAGTGATTTATTCAGGTTCATCCAGAATCAAATATCAAATGGCAGGTTTCTTATTTCTTAGTCTCTTGGGTTTTTTTCTATGACTACACTGACTCATTTTAATTCTTCCTTATACTAAGCTCTCATTCTTTTCCCCCTCTCTCTCTCACACTCACACACACACGCAAGCACACACACACACATGTACACTTAAGCATTGGGTTTAAGTGAAACCTATTTTTGTCTCCTTATCCAAGATTTCTTCATTAATCAGGGAAAATAATCCCTCTATACCGCCCATTCTAATATAGGGCACATAGAATGTTTTCAATAATTTAAAAGAATACTTTCATTTGATGAAATTAATGTAGGGTTTAAAATGATAGATTTTTCAGATCTGAAATAAGGGAAAGAGAAGAGGCCAGTTCTGTTGATGAAAATTCAGTAACATTCTTATGGCAAATATTTATACTATACTTACCATATTAGGCCAAAGTAATAGAGTGGTAAATAGAAACTTACATTGTCTCTGTTCTCACAGAAACCTCTTCATAGTAGGAGAAGCAAGTGTTAATTAATTGCATAAGTTGTAATAGAATTGTATACTTACACCCAGAGAAAAGCCTTCTGAAGTAAATGAACATGGTTCTTTGAAAGCAAAATAAAGAAATCTTTCACTAGGAAGTGGTGCTTGAGTTTGAGCTCCAAAGGATAAATAGAAGTTAGGAGATGACAGGAATGAGTATAACGTGATGAATGAAGGCTCAGTGAGGAGAATGTCTGATTAGAGTGATGGGTACACAGTGGTGAGGAAAGGGGTGTGGGAAGAATGATATTGGAAATAAGGATGGGCAGATGGATGGGAAGGAGGCCAGATTATGGAGGACCATGAAAATAAGATGCAAATGTTAACCAAACAGGAGTCATTAAATAATAGTGAAAATAACAATAATAAAAGATACATGTATATATATTATACAATAAATAATATTTATGGACTATGAACCTGAATAAGCATGGACATTATCTCCTTTAACTTAATTATTTCCATATTTATAGATGAAAAAACAGGTTCAGAGATGTAAGACATCTCCCTGAGATAGGCCAATTGGTAAGTGCTGACTTCACCTCATGCTGGCCTGTATTTCAGTAAAAGTTTTCCAAAAGAGGATTGAAGTGATGACAGTTGATGATGGCTTATAGAATGCATTAGAGGAACTAGAGCCAAGGGCTGTTTCTGAATCCAAATGTGAAGAAATCTGGGCCTTAGACCAGAGTATTGGTCATGGGAATGGAGAATAGAGTCAAAATCAGGTTGGGGGGAGATAAAATAAAAAAAATCCAGGTGGCTGTGTGGATTGGGGGGTTGAAGGCAAAAAGTTAAGTTAGCTATGACCTTAATATACCGAATTTGGATGATTTAGAAATAGAAGGTGCCATTGTCTCTAGGAAAAAAATTCAGTAAGAAGCTGTTTTTCAAAGAGGCCAATGTCAAATTAGGAAAAGGAAAGTCTGTTGAAATTAGATTGGGCTAGTAAGTCTATAAAACGAATTTTAAAAATATAAGTTAGTAACTCAAGGTTCAAAATCATCTGAAATGGGCTTTCAAATATTCACCAGTATGACTAAATGCCAAACGTATTCAACTAATACATATGTTAAAATGCACACAACACGTCTTACTTTTGACTAATGAGATTTCAAATCCACCCCGATTCACTCCCGTTTACAGAAGGAAATTAAAAAATTGATTGGTTACTTCCTCCGCTGCCTGTGGACACCTTGATTGGCCAGCTGCCGGTGGCTAGGCAACCGGGCGGAGAATCTTTGGAACAAGTAGCAGACTTCATCACAGCAGGAGCTGTGAGGCAAGAAGCTCTGGGATCAATTAAAATGCCAGGCTTTTCCAGGCTGGTTTCCAGCGCATCTGTGCATGATTCCACATAAATTTAGGGAATTAGAGATCAGACAAAGGTAAACATTTCTGTGCTTTGCTTAGCATTGATTTAGAATGAGAGGATGAAATATGTCACAGTCATTCAGCCTGGAGGGGCTTTACACCTTCAGCTGATTTTCCCCCCTCAATTGCTTTATTGTTTTAGGTATGTTGTAATCTAAGGCTGCTTAAATCATCTGCATGTTCCTTTGAGGAGGGGAAGAGAAAAAGAAACAAAGAAAAATAAGTTTTAATTTCATAGACTAAACTGTAGAATGTGACTCATTCTTTTATTTCATAGTCACACCTCTAAAAGAAAAAAAATTATTAATGCTCTTTATTTTCAAGCTATTTGGTCTCCCGAGCTTGGTTGAGATAAAAAGCTCATTCATGTCCCCATAGAGAAGAAAAAGACATTTTCTCCTTAAGAGTCTGTAAAAGTCTGACATTTGCAGAACATCCTTCCCTTTTATTTTCTGTCTTCTTATTTTATCTATCCCTTGGAGTGTACTGTTATGACTTTTTCCCTAGTGCAGAAGTTATGTATTGCCTTTGTGTCAGGGAGGGGTTGAATTTCCAGAGACTGCATTATACCTGGGCTGAGGTAAAGGATTGAAGGTGAATCTCTGAAGTAGCAAACATCAAAACAAAAAGTCTAAAGTGATGGGGAAAGTGCAGACAAGAGACTGGATGATAAAGACTAGGCAAATGAAGTGCAAATGATATTATTTTAAACCCTGTAGAAAAAAAAAATCATGGACATAGCACAGAATTACCATTTTATTAAACAACAGAAAAAGTAGAAAGCTTTCAGTCTTGTTTCACTAAGCATACCACTCTCTATGTCTGCCCACATTGTCGCAAATGGAAAAAAATCATTCTTTTCATGGCTGAGTAATATTCCATTGTATATACATATCACATCTGTATCCATTCATCTGTTGATAGCCACTTAGGTTGCTTCTATATCTTGGCTATTATAAATAATGCAAACAGAGAAAGGCAAATACTCTAGGTTATCACTTATATGTGAAATCTAAAAAACAAAAACAAATGTGTATAATAAAACAAAACAGATATAAAGAAACAGCTAGTGGTTACCATTTGGAAGAGGGAAGTGGGGATGGGCAAGATAAGGGAAGGGATCAAGAGACACAAACTACCCGGTATAAAAGAAATAAGCAACAAAGATACATTGTACAGCACAGCAAAATATAGCCATTATTTTGTAATAACTTTAATTGGAGTATAAGCTGTAAAATATTGAATCACTATGTTGTACATCTGAAACTAATATAATACTGTAAATCAGCCATACTTCAATTAGAAAAAAAGGAAAAGACCATCAGATTTGGCTACATATTTAATGTGGAGGTAGACATGGGGCTTTGAGGTAATTTCTTAGTGAACTTGACCAGCTTATTATTTCCTAGCTGCCACATCTTTTAATGAGTGTTGGAAAAGAATACCTTTAAAGTCCTTTTGAGATTTATAGTTTTTAAATTCTAAAAATTAATTTAAAATTTAAGTGCAAAAGCAAGTTTATTTAGAATGGGAAAAGAAATCACACAAATTGCAAATTTGTAAATGTTCAAAGGCACTACAATTTCAGAATTATAAAGTCATTCTAGTGGTTTGAACACTATGAAGGGACACACTCGAATGCTTTCTGTCTGAAAGTCTACTTGTTTAATAATAGCTACTACACCTGTTTTCTTTTTTTCATGGTATGTCTTTTCTCCTTCTTTTACGTTTAACTTATGTTTTCAATTTCATTCTTATCAACAGCTTGTAATGGGTAAATTCTATGTTAATAATCTTTGTCTTTTAACTGGAGCACTTAATTCAAAATTTTAGCAAAGCAAAGACAGAAGCAAATATTTATTGAGCATACCAAGGGTTGGGATCAATACTGTACCCTTATTTTTTAATTCTCACAACAATCTTGAGAGGAAGACACCATCTCTGTTCTGCAAGTGAGGACCCTGATATTCTGTAACATGCCAAAAGTGCCAAAGTGATGAATGACAAAGCTTCTATCTTTCTGACTCCCCAGCCCATATTCTTTCTGCCTCTTCACACATAATTCTCTTACTCTCAAGAAAGCTTATACAATGAAGATTATTTACATAAAGTTTGACTTAAGTTAAATTAATCATTCATTCTGTATGTACTTTAGGCATATGTGTAGTATAATGTGAATCTATAAAGACTACTTCCAGGAGAGCACAAAACTTAAGAAAATTTCAAATTAACTCTTTCCTGCCATTTGATCTCAACAAAGGCCGTAAGAGAAATGGCAATCTCCCAGCAGAACACAATATGTGAAAAAGTAAAGGTTTGGACTCTTGAGTGTAATGTTCCTATTCTAGGTACCTTCAGGGTAATGTCATACAGCTCTTGCCAAAGTACACAGTGAGATATTTTAATAAGAGAGAAAGTGGAGGTTTAAATCTCAAGCAAGTTGTAGAAGGATATTTTAATTTTCTGTCATCCACCAGTGCATGTAATTAATGCTGCTTATATGCAGTTGGCATATTTATGACTTAAGTTCCCTTCTTATCCACTCCTCACTTTTTCCCTACCTATGAGCAATGCTCAGACACATTGAAGCAACTGACTGCAATTCAGTGGAAGCTGAAAAATTGTCTAAGACATCAATAAGAGAATAATTTCAAAAAAGCAGCGACTATTTCAACCACATTCTTTGAGTTGATATAAATCTAATTTAGGAAATTCTTCATTAGTTTAGAAAAATTCTGCTCCTTCCTTGAAGGAATTATTTTGGTTTTATATATATATATATATATATATTTTTTTAAGAAGGGAGTTTCCCAAAATATGACTCTAAATGGTAAATGATTATAGATTCTGAATTTAGTAGGAGGTAAATGAACTGATTGTGATAGCATTAGCTATTGAGTTTTCAATGATTATCCAGGGAAGGGTCACTGCAGTTGCAGCTAACTTTCACAAAATGAATATACAAAAAAATATAAAAGGAGACTTTTGATTTTAACAACATAAATAACTGATCTAAAACAAGGCTCCTCTTCTCTTAAAAGAAACACAGAGTAATTCTAGGTAAAGTTTAACAAAAATAAGTAACTATGCAAATAAATAAATAAATAGCTGAATTCAGAAGAAATAATAGAAATTTCAGGTTCCAGAAAACATAAGGGAACTCATAGTGAAAAAGGTAAGCAACTGTATTAATCCTGCAACACCCTGGGGAAGAGAAAATCCTGATATGGTTCTATAGTCTAGGGCTCTAGGGTTTATCCCTTACTTAAGAGCAGAAGAACAATGACTTAGAGCTAGAACGAGGGCCGTTCGTAAAGTTAGGACACATTTAGAGCATCCTCATTTATGCAAGTGGGACTAAAAAGATCTTAGCCCAGAAAAAGGCAAGGAAGCTTGACTCTGAGTGGAAACAAATCTTCCATTAGGAATCAATATTTTGGTTAAAAGAGATTTTGGAGAAGGTGCAAGGATCCAATATACATCTCATACAAGTTTTTAAATTAGTAAATAAAAATAACTGAAGATAATTAATATTTGAACAAATAATGATTGAGAATATTTCATAGTTGATAAGAAACAGAATCATTGCATTGATGAATTCTTATGTCCGGACTGAACTAAGACAAACACAAATAAATCCCCATATAAACATGGTAACATGAGAGAACACTAAATTCAAAAAAATACGTCTTAGAAACAATCAAAGAGAAAAAAAAAATTTAAAAAGGAAAAATATTTAGATTTTTTGGTAGCAAGAATACAGGTCAGAAAAAAATGGATATCCTCATTTTATTGAGGATATCATTCTCTGTCAAAACTGCTAAATCAACCAAACACAAAATTATTAAAGATATAAAAGATTTCAATAAATTCAAAATTTTATCTTTGAAAAGATTTAACAAAATAGATAAATCTTTGGCAAGGTATCAGTAGTAGGGGTAGTAATAATTATAATATTAGCAGAAATAAAAGAAGAAAAAAATGGAAAAGGCACATAGTATAAACAATGTTATGAATTAAAAAGCCATTAATAAAATATAATTTAAAATCAATAAATTTGAAAATTTAAGGCAAATTTTTAGAAAGTTATTATAAAAATTGACTCCAGAAGAAAAGAGCAAATTCAAATGGACTTCTAGATTATCAAAGAAAATAAATCAGTTATCAAAATTCCACTTATAAAAAAGTTACAGGCCCATATAGTTACACAGGTGAATTTTAGGAAAAAACTTTCAATAATGATATAGACCAGATTCTATAAAATTCTTAGAAGAAAACATAGGAAGAATACTCTTTGACATAAATTGCAGCAATTTCTTTTTGGATCTACCTCCTAGAGCAATGAAAATAAAAACAAAAATAAATAAATGGGACCTTATTAAACTTAAAAGTTTTTGCACAGTAAAGGGAAGAATAAACAAAATGAAAAGACAACCCACAGAATATGAGAACATCTTTGCAAATGAAGGCACCAACAGGGGATTCATCTCCAAAATATATAAATATCCCATACAGCTTTATATATATATATATAAACCCAAACAACCCAATCAAAAAATATCAGAAGATCTAAACAGACATTTCTTCAAAGAAGACATACAGATGGGAAAACAAAAAACAAAAAACAACACATGAAAAAATGCTCATTATCACTAATTGTTAGAGAAATGCAAATCAAAATTATAATGAGGTATCACACCACACCAGTCATAATGGCCATCCTTAAAAAAGTCTACAAACAATAAATGCTACAGAGGGTGTGGAGAAAAGGGAAACCTTCTACACTGCTGGTGGGAATGTAGGTTGATGCAACCACTTTGGAGAGCGGTGTGGAGATTCCTTAAAAAATTAGATATAGATCTACCACATGATCCAGCATTCCCACTCCTGGGCATACACCCAGAGAAAACCATCATTCAGACAGATACATACACCCCAGTGTTCACTGCAGCATACTTTTTAATTCCCAAGACATGGAAGGGAAGCAATCTAAATGTCCATCAACAGAGGACTGGGTAAAGAAGATATCTGCATATATTCAATGGAATATTGGCCATAAAAAATAACAAAGTGATGTCAACATGAATGGACTTAGAGATTATCATACTAAGTCAGACAAAGACAAATATCATATGAAAACACTTATATGTGGAATCTAATAAAAATGATACAAAAGAACTTGCAGAATGGAAACAGACTCAAAGATTTAGAAATCAAATTTATGTTTACCAAAGGGGAAAGTTTAGAGGGAGGGAAGTATTGTGAGATTGGGATTGGCAGAGACACACTACTATATACAAAATCAGTGGGTAACACGACTTACTGTATAGCACAGGGAAATAAATTAAATACATGATAGCTTAAATGGGGAAATAATTTGAAAAAGAATGGCGATATATATATATATATATATATATATATATATATATATCCGATACGCTTTGCTGTACAACTGAAACTAACACAACATTATAAGTCAACTATACTCCAATAAAATACATTTTTAAAAATCTGAAAATGGAATTAGAAAAAACAATTCCATATATAATAGCATCAAAAAATGCAACGTACGTAGGATTATTGTACTAAGTGAAGTAAGTCAGAGAAAGATAAATATCATATGAGATGACTTATATGTGGTATGTAACAAAAATGATACAAAAATACTTATAGAATAGAAACAGACTCAAAAATTTAGAAACCAAAGTTATGATTACCAAAGGGGAAAGTTTTAACATGAGAAAGTGAAAGACTTGCACACTGAAATCTATGTATACTTGTTGAGAAAAAGAAAACCTAAGTTAAAAAAGGCATTACATGTTTGGGATTCTCAGTATCACTAAGAAGAAAATTCTCTAAAGTGATGTATAGATTCACTCTAACCCCAATTAAAATCCCCAAAGTAATTTTGTGTGAATTGACTAACTGGCCCAAAAATTTATGTGGGAATACAATGGCCTTGAACAGCTATAGCAATTTCAAAAATAATGAACAAAGATGGAGAACTCATTTTACTCAATTTGAAAATTTATTATAAAGCTACAGAATTAAGATAGTGTGCTTCTGCATAAAGACTCACATCTAGATTAATGGAACAGAAATGAGAATACAAAAATTAACCCTCACATTTACAATCAATTGATGTCCAATGGAAGTGCCAGGGCAATTCTATTGGGGAAATTCCTCTGGGACAATTGGATATCTATATGAAATAGAATAAATTTAGAACATTATTTCATTTCACACATAAGCCTTAACTCAAACTAGGCATTGTTCTAATTCTAAGAGCTAAAACTATACAGCTTCTAGAAGAAAACACAGAAGACCACCAGAAATTAGGCAAAGAATTCTTAGGTAGAAAAGTGACAGCAAAATCCATAAAAATAAAATGTATAAATTGGACATAATCAAAATTTAAACCTTTAATACTTCAAAATATACTATTAAAAGGAAAAAATCATTCACAGCATATAAATATGTTTAGATCATATACTGATAAAGGACTTTTGTCTGGACTGTATAAAGAACTCTTTTGACTCAATAATATGAAAACACCTAACAATTTAAAATGGTCAAAGGACTTTTGTCTGGACTGTATTAAGAACTCTTTTGACTCAATAATATGAAAACACCTAACAATTTAAAATGGTCAAAGGCATAAAGAAGATAAATAGTTAATATGAACATGAATATATATATATATATATATATCCGCAATATCACTAGTCATTAGGGAAGTACACATTAAAACTGCAATATGATTGGAGTTCCCATAATGGCTTAGCGGAAATGAATCTGACTAGTATCCATGAGGATGCAGGTTCGATCCCTGGCCTCACTCGCTTAGTGGGTTTAGGATCCGGCATTGCTGTGAGCTGTGGTGCAGATCACAGATGAAGTTCAGATTGGTGTTGCTGTGGCTATGGTGTAGGTTGGCGGCTACAGCTCTAATTGAGTCCCTAGCCTGGGAACCTCCATAATGCCGCAGGTGCAGCCCTAAGAAGACAAAACAAAAACAAAAACAAAAACAAAAACAACCCCCCCCCAAAAAAAACCCCTACAATATGACAGTCCTTCACTAGAATATCTAGATAATCAAAAAGACAAGTAGCATCACATGTTGGTGAGAACATGGAGAAGATGGAATTCTCATGTATTACTGATGGGAATATAAAAACAGTAGAGCCCTCATGGAAACCAGTTTGGCAGTTTCTTAAAAATTTAAACATACGTTTGCTGAATTAGTTTGTTAGGGGTGCCCTAAAAATATACCAGAGACTGGGAAGTTTAAGTAATGGAAACATTTTTTTGAAGTTCTGAAGACTGGAGGACCAAAATCAAGGTGTGGGCAGATTTGGTTTCTTTTGATATTTCTCTTCTTGATTTGCATCTTGCTGCTTTCTTGCTGTGTCCTCACATGCCTTTCCTCTGTGCACATGCATCCTTGATCCATCTTCTTATAAGGACACCAACAACATTGGATTAGAGCCCCATCCTTATCACCTCATTTAATCATATTTACTTCTTTAAAAGCCCTATCTCCAAATATAGTCACTCATAAATTTGAAGGGAACACAATCCAGTCAATAATATTTACTATACAATCTAGCAATTCCACCCTTACCTATCTCTCAAAAAGAAATGAAAATATATGTTTACACAAAGATTTGTATTTGAATGTTTATAACAGCACCATTCATAATGGTTATAAACATGAAACAAAGCTGGTGTCCATAAACTGGTGACTGGATAAGCAACATGCTGTCTATCCATCCAAAGGAATAATGCTTAGTAATAAAATAGGAACAAACTGCTGACCCTGCCACAACATAGATGGATCCCCAAAACATTATGCTAACTTAAAACAGCCCTTATTTTGTAATAACTCTAAATGAAGTATAAACTATAAAAATATTGAATCACTATGTTATACACCTGAAACTAATATTGTAAATCAACTAAATTTAATTTTACAAAAGCAGCCAGACACAAAAAAACTACATTCCGTATGATTTCATTTACATGAAATACCTAGAAAAGACAAAGCTATAGAGAAAAAAAAATCAGTGGTTGCCTGAGGCTAGGGATTAAACTTCAAAGATGCACAAGGGAACTTTGGGGAATGACAGAAATGTTCCAAAACTGGATTTGGTGATGGTTGCACAACTCTATAGATGTAGTGACAGCCATTTAATTGTACACTTACAATGAGTGAATTTTATGTTATTTAAAGTATACTCCAATAAAACTATGGGGGGAAAGTTTTAAGGAAAGAAAAAGTATAGGAATTCATGACAGCGTTGGCCCATGAATCCTAACACTTTCTCCTTCCTCCTATGTCACATTCCCTTATGGAAATGATATTTATTTTACAAGTATTTATAGTCATTTAAAAATGCTTGAAATGAACTATTGATCACAATATCTTGGATTTTAGGAGAAATCAAACGTAGTCAGAGGTGAATTTGTATTATTGAAGCATTTATTTGGAATTATTTTCAGCACTGTTTTTTTAATTGCATTTTATTTTTATTACTGTGTTGTGTCAATTTCTGCTGTACAGCATAGTGCCTCAGTCATTCATATTCTGTATATATAAATATGAGTATTATATATTTATATATATCTATATATAAGTATATGAGTATTATTTATTTATATATATTATCAAGGAATAAAATACACATTCCTTTTCTTATACTATCTTCACATTGGTTTTAATTCAAGATCACAAAATTAATTTCTTTGAGAACTTTAAAAAGGTATTATTTAGCATTATTCACCATCACCCCCAAACAGCCAATTAGAAGCAAAATACAACACACAGTTCTCATTTTCATTAGAGATCAAGACTACCCTAGAAACATGCTATAGGTTAAGAGGTCAATTAGTTTTAAATTGCATATTGATAATTGGATTTATTTATGGTATTTTCTTTCAGACTTTTTCCCTTATGAGAAAAACAATAAACAAGTTGTTCTTTGTTCTTTGGCTGATAGTCTCATTTCAATTAGAATTTATCAAGCAATCATGGAAATGTTAATGTCAGTATGATGCTTTCTCATAGCTCAAAGTCTTCACAGTCCTTTTGGTCCTGGCCCCACTTCCCAAGTCAAAAGTCATTTTCGGCTTTATGCTGGGAACACTTAATTGTACTTTTTGATTTGTATTGGGCCACATAAATTTCATATAATTTGGATATACTTGGGCATCTAGAGCCAATTGGTGTCTTAGGCCAAACCTTGAGCTGAATTAACTTACTGTAAACTCTGTGACCCCAGAGTTATATCAAACCATAACACCGGTGCTCAGTTTGCAAAATCAAAGTAAGGCATGCAATAAGAATGCATCTTCTGTGTCAGCTAATGAGGCATTATTTTCTAAAGTCAAAGCCTTCCAGCAGACAGACATCTTTAATCATTTCATAGTTATACCACAGGTTTCAAAGTTCAAATTATAACTGCCATGGGGCAATCTGAGGGATCAGAAATTTTTCTTTTTTAATGTATCTAAGTTGTACAAAAAATAATTCAGATGCCAAATAATAAAGTTAAAAAATACTAAATATGATGTTGCTTAGAATAACTTAGGCTGAACTTGGACCTAGTTGATCTGGGTTTAATATCAGTATTACTTATCAACTTTGTCACCTTAAGTAAGGCATTTCAATCTTCAATCGTTGTCCCTTCATTGGTAGAAAGATATAAGAATACTTATTTCTCAGGATTATTTTGAGAACTGAGTAAGATATTGTAGGAAGTTCTTAACCTGAGATATTTGAATTGTCTTCAGACTGATTATAAAATCCCTAAAACTGCAAGAGAACTTTAGAATATAGAGTATTCATAATTTTCATCAGTTTTCAAAAAAGTTTGTGTGTTCAAAATTCCCTGATATGGGATTCATAGGTATTTGGTAAATATAAGTTTGAGGATAATTTTTGAGAATGTGTTTATGATGTCAATAATCTCTTTCCTTCTCCTTTATGGATCAAATTTTTATATTAAAATTGCAAACAGAATAAGATTCCATTCTGAAAACTCTGTTATACCATTTGTCTTGATGCACTTAATAGACAGTGATAGGCATTACAACTTGATGGTAAAAACATGATCTGAGGATCTAGAGGTGGCTCCCCAGCTTACTCTGTTTTACCTTGAACAAGTCAAATAATTCATGTGTTTCCTCATCTGTAAAAATGAGGGTAGTGATTCTGAGCAAGAATATAAAACGTATTCAGGCCAGGTCATCTCTCATGTTAAGCAAAGAGAACAGAGAAATACATGACCCCTCATGGAACTCAGTGGAATGGAGATTATTAAATGATTTAGCCCAGGGGTTCACCAACTCCCATTATGATTTGCCAATGCTGGCCACTGGTCTTTTGCTACAGTTGATGCTGACTAGATGTGAAAATACGAAATGTCTTAACCTAAAAAACATCTTTATATTTGCCTAAAAGATAATACTATATCCTCTATATAAGCAGCTTCTGCTCTGTACTATCTTATTGCTTCACAAACTTTTGTATAATCTCATTAATCTTTGAGTATGTTAGCAGTTATTTGAATAATTTCATACAGAACCAACTTTAGGTGAAAATAATAACAATAATAATTATTATTAACATTTATTTAATGATTACCATGTGTCAGACTTATGCTAGAAAATTTATATTCTGAATTTGCTTAATCCTTAGGAACATGCTTGAAGATAGACATTGCTATTCCCATTTTACAAATGAAGAAACTAAGACAAACTAAGTTAAGTTACTTTCTCATAGAGAAGGGATTATTAACTGGATTTGTGGAACACATTCAAGTTGATCTCTTAATTACTCAAAGTAGTAGTTTTATTTTAGGTTTTATAATTGAAGGGATAATTTACAAGGGCTATTTATAGAATACTGCCTTTGAAAATTCCATGATTTTTTGAAAGCCAGCATTCCTGTTAAAAGTAGCATATTGAATCACTAGTGGAGTTCCCATTGTGGCTCAGTAGGTTGAGAAACTGACATAGTGTCTGTGAGGATGTGGATTCAATTTCTGGCCTTGCTCAGTGTGTTAAGGATCCTGGCGTAAGTTGCAGATGCTGGTACAGTTCGCAGATCCAGCTTAGATCCCGCATTGCTGTGGCTGTGGCTCTAGGCTGGCAGCTGCAGCACCTATTTGACCCCTAGCCTGGGAACTTTCATATGCCATAGGTGAGGCCCTAAAAAGAAGAAAATAAATCACTAGCAAGATGCACTGGTCAGGATCTCCAGAGAAGTAGAAGTAGAATGTATATGTAGTAATTTATATAAATATATATATTTCCCACTGGTTGCCAGAAACCTTGGAGAGTGCCAAATCCTATATACACTATGTTTTTCTGTTTTTCTCTACACATACATATCTCTGATAAATCTTAATTTATAAATTAGGCACAGTAAGAGATTAACAACTATTAATATAAATAGTAATAAAATAAAATAATTATAACAATATACTTTAATAAAATATATTGGACAAATTTAATACCTTTTCCATATTAACTAATTGCTTATCACATATTGTAGCCAGGACTTTTGTGTAGTTTGAGGTGTGATAGCAAACTCACATGAGTTTCCTTTTCCTTCACAATCTCATGGGTAAAAAGGTTTATTCTTACTGTGGATCTTAGCAACATTAGCATATCTTTTTTTTTTCTTTCCTAAGTTGGTAACTTTCATCTTTTCTTGTAAAGGAAGCACTTTATAGCATCACCACTCTGGTGCTTTGGGGCCATTCTGAAGTAAAATAAAGGTTACTTTTATGAAGTAAAATAAAGGTTACTTGAACACAGGCACAGGGATGCTGTGACAGTTGATCCAATAACCCAGACAGCTACTAAGTTACTGACAAGGGGAATACATTAGACAAAGTTCAAGTTCGGAAAGAGATGGAGCAGGACATCGTGAAATTGCATCTTGCTATTCCAAACAATGTGCAATTTGAAACTTATGAGCTGTTTGTTACTAGAGTTTTCCATTTATTATTTTCAGACCAAAGTTGAGGTAACTGAAACCATAGAGAGCAAAATTGCAGATAAGGGGAGATGACTGCATGTGTGCGTGTGTGTGTTGTAAATTTATTGTAAGAAATTAGACCTAGGATCATATAATTATGGAGGCTGATGAGTCCCACAATCTGTCATTGGCAAGCTGGAGAGCCAGGAGCATGGTCAAGTTTGAAGGCCTGAGCACCAGGGCAGCCAGTAGTGTGAGTTCCAGTCTGAGTGCAGAAGACTAACACACCACTTTGAAGCAGTCAGGGGAAGAGGGACATCTCCCTCATTCTTCCCTTTTTGTTCTATTCAGGCCTCTTAAAAATTGCATCAGGCCCACCCTCATTGGTAATGGCAATTTGCTTTAGATCTAATGATTGAAAGGTTATTCTCATCCAGAAACTCTCTCATAGACACGCCCAGAATAATGTTTGACCAAATATCTAGACACTTAATGGCCCAGTCAAATGGACAAATAAAATTAACCATTACACAAGATAGTCACATATAGTGAAATAGCTGTCCTTATAGGGAAAGTATATATTCTTAACATAATTTAGTAGTTATTACTGAAATATTTTATTTCCAATATTTTGCCTCACAGAGCACATAAGCCTTTGTTCACCTCTTCCATGTTGACTAAAGCCTATTGATACTCAGTACTTTTGTTTTTCCTATTGCTTTCCCTGCTTTTAATTTCCAATTCTTTTACTTGTAGAGTTTCATTTAGGTTATTTGGTCTAATAGCTTATTGGATCTGTTTTCTAAAGTTGCATTATCATTTACCTTTGGTTTCTCAGAGTTCTTGCAAATTACTAAGCTGTTTTCTTAAAAATTTTAAACTATTGATTAATAGAGAAACCTTTACAAAATACAGTGTTTATACTTTCATGTGTTAAATTAATATCAAAGTTAATAACATGCTGTAGAATTTTTCAACTTATTTTTCAATGAGATTAAGTAAATAAATTCTCAGAAACACAATTCTCATAGCAGTTACTATGTGCCTGTTAACATATTTATGTTCAATGATACAAAATTTCTAAGATTTGCCAATTTGCATGTACAACATTAGAAGTTTCATCTGCTTCAGAAGTAAGTTAGAAAGAGACAAATATCATATGATATCACTTATATCTAGAATGTAATACATGGCACAAACGAACCTTTCCACAGAAAAGAAACTCATGGACTTGGAGAACAAACTTGTGGTTGTCAAAGTGGAAGGGGAAGGGGAGGGCAAGGGAGTGGAATGGACTGAGAGTCTGGGGTTAATGCAAACTATTACATTTAGAGTGGATAAGCAATGAGATCCTGATATACATCTCAGGGAACTCTATCCAGTCACTTGTAATGGAACATGATGGAGGATAATGTGAGAAAAAGAATGTATGTATATATGCATGACTGGGTCACTTTGCTGTACAGTAGCAATTGACGGAATGTTGTAAATCAACTATAATGGAAAAAATAAAAACAATAAAATTAAAAAAAAAGAAAAAGAAAAATTGGAATAAAAGGTTTTACCTGCTTCAAACTAGTAGATTTAGGACTTGTTTTTCAGGGTCCTTGCTCTTACTAATAATTTTGTCTGAAGAATTTTTTTTTCAGGCTCTATGCATGACTGACTCTTTCTTATCCTTGAATTCTTATCTCAAATTTGCTTCTTTTTTTTTTTTTTGTCTTTTGTCCTTTTTAAGGCTGCACCCACTGGCATATGGAGGTTCCCAGGCTAGGGGTCTAATCAGATCTGTAGCCACCGGCCTACGCCAGAGCCACAGCAATGCAGGATCTGAGCCACGTCTTCCACCTACACCACAGCTCACGGCAATGCCGGATCCTTAACCCACTGAGGGAGGCCAGGGATCGAACCCTCAACCTCATGGTTCCTAGTCGGATTCGCTTCCTCTGCGCCACCACAGGAACTCTTCAAATTAACTTCTTTACTGAGACTTTCTAGACCATCTAATGTAAAAGAACCAGGCCTTATCCTCCAGTAAAATTCAAACTTCATTTGTTTACTTCTTTACACTTACATATGAATAGCTAATTTATTTACTTATTAAAACCTGCTCTCTGTAAAATAAAATAAAACACTTAGTAGTCATACAGTAAACACTGAATAAATAAATGAGCTAATACATTAATTTTTATACTTTTGTTGCCTGAAAAGATCACATGAAAACCTTTTGGGATATATTCTAAATATTTTACTATCTGAAATGAGTTTTTAAAACTTTTCTTCTGTGATAGACAGAATATAGAATTTGAAACCTCCCAGGGCCCCAAGATAATGAGACTTAGGGTTGAACTGTGGTAAGGGGTGTCAGAGAGAAGGGGAGAGGCTAATGCTATTGAGGGATAATTCTCCATGGGCTGCAAGCAAAGGCCCTGGCTATCCTAGTTCTACATTTTCTTTTCAAGGATGTTTGTACAGCAACTGGCCTTGAAAAATAGAGATGGTGTCTCCATTCACGGCAACAGGCAGTTTAATAACTGCCCAGGATAATAAGAGTGATGTCTCCTTCCCAGACAGAGGTCACAGAAAAATCAGAATGCTGATTCACAATATTTGGATGAGAAACCAAGCTCTGTCACTTATTTGCAAGATATGTTACCCCCTTTGAGATTCTGATTTCTGATTTTGTAAAATCATTTTAACAAAATATGCCTGAAGAAGAGTTCTGAAGAATAAACAAGATGTCATCATGACTTGTGCCATGATGAGGCACACCTTAAGTGTTCACTCCCATCTATTTCTTTTCTTTACTTCACTTTCCTTCTTCTCTGCATTCCATCCTGCATTCTCAAGCTGTCTTCAGAAAATAAAAATGCCCACACTCCCTTGGAAGATCTCAGTCTACTTCCAACGGTAAAGAGACTGGTATTCATGGAACATGTACAAATATAATGAGCCTAAAAATCTCTGGACAAAAAACCCAAACATAAACACAAAGCAGATATTATAGAAGCCAAAACAACTGCAGTCCAGCTTCTCTATCACAAGATCTGTCACAAGTTTTCTTCTCTGTCTTATCAACTATAAATGGACGACTTACCCAGGAATGTTTAGAAAGAGAAGGATGTGTCAGTGTGAAATGGGTTCAACTTCAAATAACAGAAAATCTAGCAAACTGTGGCTTTAAGAAATAAAGGATTTATTGGGCTCAAGCAAAAGGATGCTCAAGGCCAGTTAGTTTCAATGTAATGATGGCATCAAAGATTTTTCTAATCTGCCACTCTTAACATGAGAACTTTCAGACTCAAACTTGTCTCTTCTCTCTAACATCATATCAACTATCTGAATGGCACCTATTTAACTCTGATAATTTGAAATCTCCCTTCATAGTTCTTTAAATTTTCCTTAGCAGCACTGATCAACCAAATATCTCATGTTCTGCTGGTATTCAGCCTCAGAGAAATTCTACCCAGTTGGGCTGCATATCAGTCCCAGAATAATGAATGCTACCACCAGTATTTTGCAGTCTTTTGCAGTTTTTTCTCTATCACAAGGGCCACCGTATCTCATAGATGACATTTCCCATACCCAACTACGGGGCAAGAATCAGGCACATAGCTCTTTCCTATTCACTTGCCCTTCCAATTGCATTATTTTACTCTACCGACTAATATGCTTATTATTTTCAACACATTTTGGCAACTGATCTCATCGTGGGTCACAATCCCTTTTCTCTCTCAGAGACCACAAAGAATAGCTCACCCTATTCAAGAATAACAGTTACCTGGTGAAAGGAAAGACAAGCAGTCCCATTCTCCTTTGGCACAGACACCACTAAGTGGGAATAGGTCAGCCCTAAAATGTGCGGCCAGTGGAGGGGAGTAGGTAAGAGGAAAGCACAGTAAGAATATTCCCTTAGCCTCAGAATTAGGCAACTGCTTACATTTCAAAAGAATTAGATCTTTTTTTTTTTTTAGAAAACAAGAATTTTCTGCGTAAGCAGTCAGGATAGTTGTATCAGTTTCACATAAAAGCAGGAGTCTGTCTTTCTATCTTTCTGCCACCTTCATAACTCATTCCTCTTGCTTCATAGTTGCAAGGTGGCTGCTCTTGGCCACCATTTAGGAGGAGTTTCCTTCCCAGAAATCCCCAGGCAATTTCCATCTGTATCTCTTTGGTAAGAACAGTGTCACATGGTCACTACTAGTTACAAGGTAATCTGGGGAATAGAATATTTAGTAGCAAAACTTGGCTTCTGTTAATAATGAAGCAGAGGGTGGATTTGGGGTAGGTAACTAGCAATATCTGCCATGTGATAAATTGGGAAGTGGAGACTATATTAGGTTTAATAAATTATTAATTATTATCATGTTTTGAATTTTAGCCGAATCCAATAAATAGACAAGTATCACTAAAGTTTTAAAACTGAGACTGAAGTTCCATATTTCTTCTGTTACACTCTGATCAGTTCCTTCATATCCCAAACGTCTCCCTTCCTCATGACTGAGCCCTTTGCCACTACGTCCAAGTCTTCAGTCAAAACCCACTGAAATCCCTAGCAGTGAAATGGTTAAAACCAGAGATTCCAGAGTTCCTAGAAAATTCACCTGTAGGTGATTAGCTAAAGTAATCTGCAGAAGTAAGATATTTCACTGCCTGCCACATAATGTTTCTCCAGCCCCAGCCCCAGTAAAAATAAAATATCTTTAATGGAAGCCAACTCATTACTCCATAAAATTACTACAACACATGTGCTTGAAAATGCAAGACAGATATTCTTAACTTGGCATTCCACAGTGAACCACAGAAATGTCCTCCAAGAAATGATTTCATTTCATTGGTTTTATATTTAAAGTCACATTTTTGGCAGGCAATCCCAAAGACAAAATTTTGAGAGCAAACTGTCCGATGGGATAGAGCTCTGACTTTTTGCTGTTCTTGTTAATTGTTTGACTAGCTTTCCTGTCCTATGGATCTGACACAATGATCTGGGAGCCTGGTATCATGCTTCCTAGTTATATATCTCTTCTTGCCAGCTTTCCTCTGACCCTCCATACTCAATATAGCTTCTTACTCTAGTGCAGAGATGTGGGGTTATAAAGCAGTCTGCATTTGAATTGCTACTCTGGCACTTAATGGTATGACTTTGGACAAATTACTTAACCTCCCTTTGCCTCAGTTTACTCATATATAAAATAAGTATCACAATAACATCTACCTCATGAAGCTGTTATGAGGATTGAATGAGTTAATATATTAAAGGTCTTAGAGTGTGCCCAGCATGTAGCATTACATAAGTAGTAGCTCTTAATATCATCCTGCTAGATCACAGGACATGAACCAAATCAGCTGGCAAAATGATCTGCCAAAGTAAGACTTTCAAAACTAGAATAAAATTATATTGTGGAAATATGTGTGAAGGGGAAGATATTGATAAAATAAGGGATCTAGGAGGCTGAGTGATCATGGAAAGTTGCCTGGGATTCACATTCACTATGCTTAGGGATTACAAATCCTTGGAGACTAGAAGAAGCTTAGAGTTTATCTTACATAGTTATTTCATTTTATAAAGGAAAAACAGATACGTGAGTTAATGTAAGGTTACTTAATTGGCAAAGAGCTGGAATTATAATCCAAGTTTCCTGAGCTCTGATACAATGATCTTTTTTTTAAAAAAAAAACTACACCAAGGAAAGAAAATGTCTTCATTCCCTTTCAGGTGCAGGTGGAAGAGGAAGAGAAGGTTATGAATCCCAGAGATATCTGCTTACAAAGAGGCCCACACCAACTCGCAATATTTACTTAACACAGTGTCTTGAAATCTTAGATGACTTTAAGCTTAGATCACTATAGCTGTTTATTCAGCTGATTCTCTATCTCCATTTTGTACCGTGAAATATGAAACTTTTTTTTTTAAAAAAATAGTGTTTTGGCAGCTTGAAAGCTTCACTATAGGCCAAAAAACATCAGAGTTAGTTTTTCCTGTTTGGAGGCCAAATGGACAATCTTATCTTATTTCTATTTCCATCTTTGCTCCAGGAGTGCCACTATTGCTTTCGGAAAAAATGTCTAGCACCATGATATACATTGTAAAGCATTTCATTTCCCAAAAAGTGCCTGCTTCATTTTATTTAAGCTTCCCCAAAATGCTTTATCCTCAGCAGCAGCATCTTCCCTTGGCTGATGAGGAAATCAAGACTTAGAAGGAATTCAGTGACTCTTCCAAGATAACATAATGAGTGAAGGGGAAGACTAATTAAAAAAACAAACAAACAACAACAAATAGGTTTTCTGAGTCATTCCATCTTTCATTCAGTTTTTCTACCAAACATCAATGTGTGCTTTCCAAGGGCACTGAGAATATTGTGGTGAACGAAGTTACTCAAGTTCCTTGCTTTTTTTTTTTCTTTTTCTTTTTAAGTTTTTGGGTTTTTAAAAAAATAATTTTATAGAATTTTTATTTTTTATTTTTATGGCCTCACCTGAGGCATATGGAAGTTCCCAGGTTAGGGTTTGAATGGGAGCTGCAGATGCAGGTCTACTTCGTAACCACAGCAGTGCCAGATCTGAGCCAAATCTGCCACCTATGCTACAGCCTATAGCAACTCTGGGTCCTTAACGCATGGAACAAGGCCAGGGATCGAACCTGCATTCTCACAGAGACCCAGTCATGTTCGCAACCTGCTGAGCCACAGTGGGAATGCCTTGTAAAATTATTAAAAGTTACATTCAATTTCCATTTATTACAAAATATTGCCTATGTTCCCTGTGTTGTGAAATACAGACTTGAGCCTATTTTACACTCAATAGTTCGTACCTCCTATTCTCCCACTCCTACATTGCCCTTTTCCCATCAACACTGGTAACCACTAGCTTTTGTTTTGTTTTTGTTTTTCATTTTTTTAAATTGTTATTTTCCCAATACAATTTTTTTCCTACTGTACAGCATGGTGACCCAGTTACACATATATGTATACAATATTTTTTCTCCCATTATCATGCTCCATCATAAGTGACTAGACGTAGTTCTCAGTGCTACACATCAGGATCTCATTGCTAATCCATTCCAAAAGCAATAGTTTGCATCTGTCAACCCCAAGCTTCCAATCCACCCCACTCCCTCCTCCTCCTGCTTTGCAACCACAAGTCTGTTCTCCAAGTCCATGATTTTCTTTTCTGTGGAAAGGTTCATTTGTGCCACCACTAGTTTGTTATCTTCACTCTTGAGTTTGTGTTTTTTGTTATATTCACTAGTTTGTTGTATTTTTAGGTTCCACATATTACACAATATTTGTCTTTCTTTTTCCAACATTTCATTTGGCATAATGCCCTCCAAGTCCATCCATGTTGCTGCAAATGGCAAAATTTCATTCTTTTTTATGGCTGAATGGTATTCCACTGTGTGTATGTGTATCTCACATCTTCTTTATCCATTCATTATATGCGTTAGAAGTTCCATTCTAACACACAGTAAAACTGCTATTCATTACTACTAATGAGTTTACAAACTAGTCAAAGAAGCAAACTACACCAACTATGAAGAAATAGGAATATCTGTATGATAAATTAATATAAAACAACTTGTAAACATGCTAAGTTGAATAAAGTTATGACCAGATCATCACAGTGCTAAAAATAACTGAAAAAGACCATCTAGGGAAAGTCAAATTCACTGCTTCCCTTTCAGCCCCCCACCCCAGTCACGACACACCCTAGCGCTACCACACTGGACTATTTTCATTTCTTAGCACACCTCATGCAATTTTATCCTGCCTTGCTACTATTCTTGGTCCTTATATTCCTTCCTCACTATTTCTTTTTAATCGTTGATTTACTTTTTTCATTTTATTCATTCTTCAAGGCCTAGTTCAAAACTTCCTAAGACTGATTACTGTTTAGGAATCTTTACCCAGTAACTAGGGCCTTCTGGGAAGGTGAGAAATTCTAGGGAATAAAAAGAAAAAGCCAGGAGTTTCTGCTGTGGTGCAATGGGATCAGTGGTGTCTTGGGAGTGCTGGGACACAGGTTCGATTCCTGCCTGGCACAGTGGGTTAAGGATCCGGTGTTGCCACAGCTGTGGCCTAGGTGGCAACTGTGGCTTAAATCAGATCCCTGGCCCAGGAACTCCATAGGCTGGGGTAGCCAAAAAAAGAAAAAAAAAAGCCAGTTTATAGCAACTTGGAAAAATTTTTCATTCCCATAAAGTCAAGTGACTGTGGAAAAAGAGTGATGCAATGTTTTGTTTAGTCACTAATTCATCAAACTTTTATTGAGCAGTAACTATTCTACTTTTCTAAATAAAGGCAGGTCATTCAATAAGAAAGGGCCATCCTCTTGTGAAGTTTTAATTATGGGAAAAAAGATAGACAATAATAATTATTGTGTGTGCATGTAACAACAAAAATGATTGGGCACTGGGGAATACGCATCCTTGTTAGTGTTACAAATGGCCATAAGCAAAGATATGGGCAGAAAAGCTGTGGTTTAAAAGAATTAATGAGAGACAAATGGAAAGGGAAAAGAGGAAATCAATATCCAAAAATCCAAATTTCTGAACACACAAAAAATTCTGTTAAGATTAATTTTTATGTATCTAGGCCTGAATGGAGAATGAGAACATGAAGTTGCCTCCAAATCCTTAATATAGTGTAAAAATAGTTGCTCCCTACTTATATGATCAGTAGGACCCTCATTTGTACTTATTCTTTTTCAAACCTAATATTTCAAACCTATCCTCCCCGAGATTGTGAGTTCCTAGAAGAGTAAGATAACTCCAAAATCTCTTTTGTATTCCCTCATCATCTGACACCTCTATCAATATGAAGAAGCTTGGAACATTTTTGATAAATTAATGGCTCCTTACATAAACACTGACAGGCGGAAATGGTAAGATTTCATTTTTAAATAATTATATCATACAGCATGCACACTATTTAGACTCACTCTAGCCAGTTCATGATAAAATTTTATATAAAGGAAGGATTCTCCTGTTTTTTGAATAATTGCAGTGTTTTGCTTAGCTCAAAATGTTGACTGCTCTCTCAGTTTCTGAACAAAGAGATCATTCATTCATTTCATTGGAAGAACTGCTCTGAATTGCAAAAATTTATCTAAAAAATGACCTCTTTCACATTTTTCTTCAAAGATTGGTTTATTTAAAGAATCAGTTCCTGGGAGTTCCTGCTGTGGTGCAGTGGGTTAAGGATCTGGCATTGCTGCAGCTGTGACATAGGTTACAGTTGTGGCTCAGATTTGATCCCTGGCCCAGGAACTCCTGTATGCCACAGGTGTGGCCAGAAAAGAAAAGAAGAGAATCAGTTCCTGACATCCCAAATTTGATTTTGATGTTCTTCCTCTGTGTTCTCTGAGAGACCTGGTTTCAATGACTCAATTAAATGGTTCAGTCTTATTCTGGTAGATATGCCAACAAATCTTACCTTAACTAACGAAAGAATTGAAGCCCAACCCCCTCCCCACCTCTGAGCTTTTATCACGAAGTTAATTAATAAAATAATGTGTGTCATATGTCTTTGATACAGTAAATAAATAGATATACATGTGGTCAACATTTGTAAAGTAGCATATATTGTGCTAAGAGCATTCGCATGTATTTTATTTCATTTCATCCTCAAGACCCTTCCCTCCAAATCCAGTGATCCTTCCTCTGTCCTTCCCCATATCTATTTCAAGCCTGAGGCAATGAAAACTGAAACCCAAAAGGATATATCTAATGGATTTGGGAAAAAATATTTTTTAATTACTCACTACTCTACTCAATGAGTAGAATACATGACCATATAAAGTTCATGTACTTTACTTGTTGAGTCTAAGCATTCCTCGAGAGCAAGGGGGTTATTTGTTTAGGGTAGTCTTCTTAGCCTCCTGCCAGCATGGCCCCTGAATACCCAATAAAAGGTGAATTGAATTTAAGGCAGGAGAATCATTCCTTTATGAAGATTTTCAATGGTAACACTACATATATAAGAAAAAAAGTTTATTTTTCCAGCTAAACAAAAAGTTTGCTTTCTCAGATATTTCTCTCCCTCAACTCTTCTGCTTAATCCAGTTTTTACTAGAGAAAAAACGAAAAAAACAAAAACAAAACCATGAATTAAAATCAGGTTCTCTTACAGATGCTAATATTTTTAGTCTCTCTTTTATTTCTTCATTAATAGCTTTAAAGCCAGATGCATTTTTATATTCAAAATGCAATGTATCATCATGTTTATCTTGCTACTTGCTGGACATTTTAGCAAGCAAACTTGATTCATCATTAAACTTTTAACAGAAAATGTCCTTGTAGCTGCTGGATGATCTTAGGTGAATCAGAACTAGCTCCCACAATTAATTTCTGAGGCTTTATACCTGTCAAAGTGGAACTGCAAATGACTTAATGTCTGGAAAAATGTCAGTGTCCAGGCTATCATTATCTGCCAGTAAGCAACCTCATTCTCTCTCTCTTCCGTTCCAAATGATGTAAAAATGAAAGCTTCTGGGTCTGTTTCTGAATGTTCCCATTTTCAGAGATTAAAATTACCAAATTATTGAGGTCTTAGTAGGCTCCATAATTGATATATTTTAAAGTGTGTGTTCACTTTTATTTAAAATAGTGTTGTACCCTTTCAAATTTAATACACTTTTAAAAATCCTTGGAAGTACAGGTTTAGATTTTTGTCATTATTGGTTTATTTGACATTTAATAAAATGGAAAGAAAAGGGAGTTCCCATCATGGCTCAGTGGTTAACGAATCCGACTAGGAACCATGAGGTTGCGGGTTTGATCTCTGGCCTTGCTCAGTGGGTTAAGGATCCGGCATTGATGTGAGCTGTGGTGTAGGTTGCAGACGCGGCTCAGATCCCGTGTTGCTGTGGCTGTGGCGTAGGCCGGCGGCTACAGCTCCAATTCAACCCCTAGCCTGGGAACCTCCATAGGCAGCAGGAGCGGCCCAAGAAATAGCAAAAAGACAAAAAAAAAAAGACAGAAAAAAAGCAAAGAAAAGGTTATCTGTTTTAGGCAAACGAAGATATAAAAGCTGCTGCCGTTTTCCCTGATTCATCATGTAGTTGCTGTTATATAATGACAAATGAATTCACCATCGAACATCTGTACTCAGTGTCAACAGTCAGTCCATGAGCAAAGAGAAATGAATTCATGATTCATCTGAAACTGCATGTTTGGATCTCATGTTGATCCTTATCTCTAGAATTCCTTCTTAAATTTGAGCCAATCATTTGGGAAAATCATTTGTGATCTAAAAGATAAACATAGTATGCTGTTCTTCTTTTTTTTTTTTTTTTTTTTTTTTTTTCTGTTGAAAGATATCCTTGGCTTCCTGAGGAATATAAAAGCAGCTAAAATCACATCAGTCCAGGTTGAGATTCTTTAGCACCAAAGCCAGGATTGCACTGCTGAAATACTCTCTTCCAAGGAACTCTCTACTTTAAGTGGCCATTTTTATATTTCCTTTAAGCCTTTAATTTTCTTTCTTTTTTTTTTTTAAATAATGCTCCCCAGAATTGTTTTCCTTGTGGCTGTCAGACTTTTATAAGCAAGCTCCATTCTCTGCTTCACTTAAAACATCTCTGTGTCTCACTGCAATAGGCTATTTGGCTGTCTTCCAGTCCATCAAGGTACATCTATGTCACATGAGAACCCAAGCAGGCATCAACAGGAAAGGAAATCAAGGCTGTACCAACCCCTCCACCATAGGACCATGACCTTTAAGGGCCTTCAAGGACCATCTCACCAACTTTTTATTGTATAGTTGGAAAATTCTGAGACCAGTTTGATTCAAGCATGTTTGCAAGATCACAGAATCAATCAGTCAAAAACAATGTTTTCAAGCTCCCAGATTTCTTGTTCCTAAATCAATTTGCCCTCAGATCATCTCTTTGCTATTCTTTTACTCTACTGTGGAGGGCTGGCCTTTTCCAGGCTCCACTGTCAGCTGGCTTTCACTGGTTTAAGCCACTGGGAGGCACTGGTGGAAGACTAGAGGGCTGGAGAAAGGGAGAGGCAAAGAGGGTCTTTACAATATTCATGAATGGTAAAGCCATAATAGTTCATTTTCTATCCAGGAGTATGACGATGAAAACCAAGATTTAACTTTTACATTGAGAATCAAAAACCTCACATACTAGGTCACATAAATGAATAAAGCAGGTCCAATGGGTACCTCAAAGAGCACACAGCCCATCTAAAAGGGACAGGCTGTGGTGTGTGTCCTGTGAAAAAGCTGGCTTATACTGCCAGCAACGGTTTGTTTTTAACCAAATAATATCTCTGGAATTGTAGGTAACATTTTTTTCTGTTTGAATGATAGAGAGCAACCAATTCTTTATTTTTCTTACTATATGGGCAAAACACACCTAACGTGTGGAAGGGACCTGGCAAATAGTTTGTGGTCCTGGCTTTAAGAACAACAGCTCCTTGTTGGTTATCTATTTTATATATAGTAGTATGTGTAAATTAATCCCCTGCTCCTACTCTATCCCTCCCCTCTGAAGTTCCACCTTTGGTAACTGGAAGTTTGATATAAAATAGATAACTAATAAGAACCTACTATAGAGCACAGGGAACTCTAGTCAATATTCTGTAATGACCTCAAGTTTCCTCTGATTGGAAGATAATCTGAAAAAGAATGTATATATGTATATCTACAACCTATTCCCTTTGTCATACACCTGAAACCAAACAACATTATAAGTCAGCTATGCTCCAAAAAATTTAAAAAACAAACACAAAGAACAACGGCTCACCTGAGGAGGTAGCATGCCCTTAAAATCTTCACAATGAAGTACAGAGTTAAACCAGCTATGGGTGGTTCCCCTCCTCCCCCACCCTCCTCATCAAATGCTTGGTTATTTCCAAACTTTTTTTTTTTTTTGTCTTTTTGCCATTTCTTGGGCAGCTCCCAGAGTTTCCCAGGCTAGGGGTCTAATCACGCCATGGCCACAGCAATGTGGGATCCGAGCTGTGTCTGCAATCCATACCACAGCTCATGGCAATGCTGGATCCTTAACCCACTGAGCAAGGCCAGGGACCGAACCTGCAACCTTGTGGTTCCTAGTCGGATTCGTTAACCACTGTGCCACAACGGGAACTCCTCTAATCATTTTATCTTGCTAAATTATCTCAGCCTCGTTCCTGAAATATTCCACTTTACCAGGTGTATTTAAACACAGACTAAGCAAGATCTTGCAGAATCTGTGGGAGTTAGAAGGGCAGCCTTTGATGAAGAACATGAAACTGAGTGGCTGAAGAGCAAACAAATCCTGTTGTAAGTACATGGCATACCTTCGGTTATTATCTACACATAAACCCTGGTAATGAGGTTTGGGGTTCCTCTTGGTTGCATGTTGATGATAAATTCTCTGAGGAACTGACTCCAACCCATTTAGCAAGCTTGCTCCTGCCACTGTGGCTGTTAATTTGACAGGACACTGTCACATTAAGTAGAACAAACATGTTTTCACCCAGTCAGCCATCCAGAACCGACATGGCTGTTATTCTAACAACTGGATATTGATTGGAATCACTCACCCCTTCCGACCTCCACTGGGAGGTGGAGACCAGGCTCGGGCTGATGGAGGACTGGTGTCTTTGTACATGGAGCATGTTAAGGAGAGCCACAAATTTTAAGCCATTTAAGCTCCTTGTCAGGTTCATCCTTCAGACTCTGGCTAGTTCTCATTTTCATCAGTGAGGCAAATAGACTCTAAAAAATTCATGTTTTATTAATTTTTCGGATCTATACCTCAATATTTGAGGGCTGTTTTTTTAGGTATTTACAGCTATATAAATGCAAAACATCAGAAGGCACAAAAAAAGAATTCTATAAAAAAATCCAAAAAGAGTCTCAGAAATGCAAAATCCTTTGAATTTTAGAAGGGAGGAGGGACTTAGGCCTCTTTTTTTTTTTTTTTTTTGGTCTGGGTAACTGGGAGGCATTCACTTAGTTTTCAGAGTCCAGAACGCTAACCATTACCCCATAGGGCCTGTTAACATTCACTTCGTTTTCAAATGACCAACCCATTTGCCAGATATGCTCCTTTATTTTATTGAAGCATATGTGATTTAGAATATTATGTTAGTTTCAGCTGTACAGTATAGTGATTCATTTTTTTCAGATTATATTCCATTAGAGGTCATTATAAAATATTGGG
Source organism: Phacochoerus africanus (assembly GCF_016906955.1). Lineage (NCBI taxonomy): Eukaryota > Metazoa > Chordata > Mammalia > Artiodactyla > Suidae > Phacochoerus > Phacochoerus africanus. The sequence goes on from NC_062547.1 coordinate 38,518,328, forward strand.
TATAATTCCCTGTGCTATATGGTAAATGTTTGTTCCTTATCTATTTTATGTACAGTAGTTTAGGAAATTAACTTGTATCAGACACATTATTAAAGTCTTCCATAAATAAAACTTTCTGAGAATGGATAATATTTAACCTGCTTTTAATTTTTGGTTATTTAAAACTTACTTATTACTATGTGTACCTAAGATTTGCAGAGCTGGCTTTTCACTCAATAATTGATTTTTCACTGATGAAAATTAACCTGGGCAACTGCTAGGCTCTCATTTACCTGTGCCTTTCTGTCAACCTGAGCTTATTTTTTGCTCTACTCTAGAATCTCCTAGTTGAAAAGAACCTTAAAGCACATTTAGTCAAATTGTTCATTGATCCCTCTCATCTGCTCTGGAACGGGTTCCTAAGTGGGAATCTGATAATTGCTCGAACACCTCCAGTGATGGTCAACTCAGTAAACTCATTACCGCCATAGAGAATTTTATTAAAAAGTTATTGTTTTGTTTGCAAAAATATGTTGGCACCAAGTTTCCTCTGATTGGTCATAGATCCTCTGATCATGTAGTAGAGGTCACACCATTTTTCTGTGTGAATCTCATTAAAATATTTGAAAATAGATATAGCATTATTCCATCTTCCCCAAGCTAAACATAAGTTCTTTCAACTATATTTCCTAGAGCCAGGGTCAGCAAATTGTGGTCTGAGAGCCACATCTAGCCTGCCACTTATTTATGTAAATGAACTTTTCTTAGAACATGTCCATTCATTTATATATTGTCTATGGCATCTTTCATGCTACTGGGGCAGAACTGAGTAGTTGTGATAGAGATCTTACGACCCATAAAGCTGAAAATACTAAATTATTTGAGATGCACACACACACATACACACACACACACACACACAGAAACACACACATAAAACACACACATGCGTAGGTAAAAATAAATACACATATATATGTAAAACAAATTCGATGATCCCTGTCCTACACCATGGCATCATATTAACTTTTTCCCAGATGCCTTCCAATTTTTCACTATCTAGGACTGAGACCTCCCAAAGCTTGAGAAGCTGTGTCCCTTTCTCTGGATACTCTTTCTGTTAATGCCGGCAAAAATCCATTGCCTTACAAAAATTATCCATCTTAAAGCACAAAAAATCCTCAGTTATACCAGTGAGATTAGCCAGATTTGTGGTAGAGAAATACACATTTTTTTAGTTTTTCTTCAAAACTAGTCTTATTTTAATGTTTCCTTGCTTCTTTAAATTCTACTTTTGAGTACCTATTCTTGCATAGCATTTTTCTAGACATTGTATGAAATGCTAAGTAAGATAGAGACCTTCCCCCAAAGAGTTTTTATGTCTGATTGTATAGAGGGAATATTTACAAAATTATTTTGTTTGTTTCCTTATCACTCCTCACTAGATTATCCACTGCAGTAAAGCAGGGTAATTTGTACCACTATGTCTCTCAGTGCTTATAACAGTGCCTGGCACATAGGAGAGGCTCAGAAAATATTGGCTGGATGAGAGAACTAATTAGAAGAGGAAGACAAAAATATCAAAATTTCACTAAGTATTAAATTACATATAAAGACTATATGAGAAATCGGAACTCTGGGTAGAGACATATCAACATAGAGCTGAAGGGCAACTTTGTCATGTCATCTAACTTCTCCTTAAAAGCAGAAGTCCTGTTTATGGTCCTCAGATTAATATTTCTCACCTCCATCAGAATCTTCTGGTTTACTTATTTAAAAAAAGAGAGAGACTCTTGATATCCATGGCTGACTTACTGAATCAGAATCTCTGGATGCTGAGCCCAGAAATATGTATTTTCAGCAAGCAGTTCATGTGAGTCTCTTGAACCCTCAAATGTGAAAATTACCACTCCCAACAAAAAGTGACACAACCTCTATATAAATGCCTTTAGTGATGAAGAAATCACACCACCACGGTCTAGCTTTTAACTTTGCTAGTTTTAGTGGTTGGAAAAAAATAGCTATCAAGTTGAAATCACCTCCTATAATTTCCAGTCATTGGTCCCAATTGCATCTTTTACAGATGTATGGAACAAATTGTATTTTTTTCTCTTCCACGTGACAACCCTTCTGATGTTGAAGATTCCTAAACATTTTTTTTTTGTAAGCTAACCATTTATTAGATGTTTTCATTTTTGTTATTGTTCATTGGCAGGACTACCTGATGCTTATCAGTTATGCCAAGATTTTCATTCTGTTACAGAGGAAACTGGCATCCAGAGCAGAGAGTAAGTGGTTCAAGAATCCACAGGTAAACCTCTCTTCCATCTACTCCAGGGAAAATAGTCCACCACTTCCCCACTCCTCATTCATATCTGAATGTGTCTCCCATTCTAGCCCTTGATGTTGAATCTCAACAGACTCATAGGAAGGGGACAAGGTGAACTTGGCTTATAGATCACAGATTCCAATCTTCACACTGTTATTGACACATGGCTGGCAAGTTCTCTATTTCTCAACCTCCATCTTAAAATGGGAGACTACATTAGTCTCCCAGAACAGACTAATGTAGTAGTTAAGCCATAAATCATAACTAGACTTAACCACTAATTAGCTCTGCAACCTTGGATATCACTGTTTAATCTTTCTTAGCCTCCGTTTGTTTGTTCCATACAACAGAGTGGTACAACCAGGGGTTGGTATATAAAATATTTAACATAATGCCTGGTATATGTGTTTGTTCCATACAACAGAGTGGTAAAACCAGGGGTTGGTATATAAAATATTTAACATAATGCCTGGTATATGGTGAGTTTTCAGTAAATGCTAACTATTACTACCCTCCTAGTAGAATGAGAATATTGCTTTCCAGAAATCCTGTGAGTGTTTAGTTTTTTATTCATGTTTCCATCTCCTCTTGCAGATGGTGAACCTCTCACGGCAGAGACTACATCTGACTTATCTCTAGCAACAGCTACTAAGGGGCCACTGGGGAGAGGTCCAATAATCCAATACTCTCTAAATACATTTTCAACCTTCCCAGTACTTTGCATGTTGCCAACCCTCTACTTTGTGCTTCTAAAATAGGCCAACCCTAATACACACAACTCTGTGGCCAACCGGTTTTAAAAAGCCACCATCACACTGGCCCAGTTCTTGATTACTGTCTTAAATCCAGCCTCCCTTCCCTTGCCCTTGCTCTTATGCTGAGTCTATGTCCCTATATTACCCCTCAGGTAGGAAGAGGTAGCTTGGTCACAGGCTTTAGGTCTGTACTCGCCTGTGGACATAATGCTGAGGTTTGAGTTTGCTCTCTGATTCTCTCTGCCTCAGACTCCTGGGAGTTTTTACCTGCCTGCCTTGTAGTCACTAGAGTTTGGAGCTGTACTTCCTGAGGGACATCTGGCCAGCACTCCAGGCATGCCTGCCCTGGCAAAACAGGAAGATGAGAAAGATGCTGTGAGACAAGGTTGGCTGTACATGAGTCTGATCTGGCTTCACTGTGCCACTTTGGTTTCCACTGTTGTGCTATGCAAATAGAGGGTGAGAGTAACACACTATTGATATTTCTTTGCATTATTAGTGATGAAGTGTCAATATGGCTTGTTCAATGAGATCTGGGGGTTATGGAGGTAAACCCAGAAAAGGACTTCAGTGTCAGCTCTAAAAATCAGAAGGGATGACGACGCTATCAGGTCTTCAAAGCAAGTGGCAGGTGCTGAGTTTGATCTCCTTTGTCTTTGTAGTGGTGGCCCAACACCCAATCAATCTTAGAAAGGGAGGGTGATGCTTTGCACAGAAGAGGCTGGTGCAATTCAGCTGAGTGGGCAGGTTGATGGAAAGTGACTCTGGCATTGCTGAGTTCAAATGGAATTAAGGATTCATGAGCGCTCTGCACAGGCAGGCAGGCAGAGAGCCCTGGGTGAATACTGAATGAGTCACAAGGGAGACCTGGCTGGGCTTTGAGGCCCAAATAAGTGAGGAATTGCTTTTTGATTATGCCAAACTATAAATATCCTCACCTCAGAAAACCAGGTTCTCCTTTTACAACATCAAGAACGAGCAAAGAAAACTACAAGGCCAAGTGGGTCTGTTATAGACAGCCATAATGCTTTCTGTAAATAACAGTGCCACTCTAAAGCCATTCTTGAAGAATTTCAAACATATTTTTTCCTAAGCTATTATTTTAATGGTATTTTAATCATACTAAAAGTCATGGATAGAATTCAAACAAATCCAATTTCTCTGAGCTGCTTACCAGGTGGTAAAATTAAATGTGTCTTTTCTGGTCCTACTCAGAGCCTGGTTATGGGATTTCTGATATTTAAGTCCCCCATGTCATAAAAACGTGTATCAGGTTGTCTGCGATGCCTACCCCTCTAGCCCCTTACACTCCTTAGAATCTTGTTCTTTCAACTAAGGATAGAAAGCAGCGAGATAGCAATTGTATATTTGCCAGAAAAGAACTGAAAGCGCTATAAAGAATGTGTTCACAATCCTTGGGTTTTAAATCGTTGACACTGCCGTGCTGGCCATGAGCAACTCTTACAGAAACCTTACCACAGGACTTAGTGAATTTGTGCAGATCTTGCTCACCACCTAGGAAGGTGTTAAGTGCTGGATCCTCAAGACCCGTCCAGGTGTACAATGGCGAGTGGGCCCCATTTTCAGCAAATCAGCGCCCAAATAATTTGCCAAAATAGAAGAAGCTAAAATCCTGTTTCTAATCCAATCCTGTTCTGTAATCATTGTATGCCTGGGAGGAAGCAATGTATCTTAACACTGGGGCTGTGTGTATAAATGCTGTAAGTACATACAGAGACACATATATCCATAAACCTGTTACAACACAGTAGTCTCACCACTGCAGCTTTCAATAAAATGTGTCAAACAAAGGGAAATAAACAAGACTAATTTAGGGGATATAAATTATGCATGGAGGGGCCTGGATCAACATGGCTGTACTAGACTCTAATATTTGGAAGCTGATTAAACCAAAGCAGGTCTGAGCTTTGGACTACGTGACTGGAATTCCATTAAAGCCAACTCTGCATTATCAGGGAAGGACTCATTTGCTTTCTCTGATCTCTTCCAATTTCTGACTCTTCTCTCTGTGGTTGTTTGTTGACTCAAAGGAAGGAGGCAGTGCTGCTGGCTACTTTGTGTTCCTATCTGTAAAAACATCTACTGAAAAAAAAAATTCCAGGATCTTACCAGATAAATGCAAATAAAATATTATCTATTTGATTAATCACAGCAATATCATGGAACATCCATCTTTTACAATAAAGAATCATTTACGTTCCAGAATTTTCTGGGAGTTTTTCATTGTTTTCCTTCATTTTTATGATAATATCAAGGGAGACCATGTTACATGATTCAAACACTTCTCTTTGGATGTAATTTATACCATATAAACTTCACAACTCCCTTTCAATACTTTAAAATTGCCCTGTAGGCTCCTCACCTGGGATTCCATAAATAAAACACTCTCTCAGTGTAAACCTAAGCATGTATATTTTTTTCTACTCTGAAAAGAATTAAAGCTTGGAATGCACAACACTGACATGTTTTTATTCTTTCAACCTTCTCTCACAATAGGTCTGTACATTAGATCCAGGTTTTGGCCTTCTTGAAGTCCATCTGTGAAGTGACATGTATTAATGAAAAAAACGTGTTAATTCCAGGCATGTGAAAAGTAGCCTGAAAATAATAGAAAAAGTCATATCTAAGAAAGTGAATGGAAAGTGAATGGAATACCAAAGTTGCATGAAAGGCCTTGAGCTTTAGCACCCCCAAAAAAAGTCTCCCCGTCAGCATGGTGTTTAGAGTCAAGATCTATATGATCATCATGTGGCCTCAGTCACTCTTCCCATCCCTCCCTCCCTTCTTTACCCCCTGCACTAACCTGCCATTCTATACCTATCTGGCAAGTCTCAATTTCCAGAACATATCTTCTTTCATACCACCTTGACATTGCCCTGCTATTCCTTCCATCTTCCCATTCCTTCTCCCTGATAAGACCTATTTAGATAAGAGCTGTTTATTCTCCAAGATTTAATTCAGATGTTAACTCTTCAGTGAAGCCTTCCTAATGCACCTGTCAAAAGCCTCCCCCCACCAAGCCCAAAAGACTGTCAGCTCCTGGCAAGCAGGCACAGTTCATCTGCGTTCCTCAGCCCCCAGCATAGTAACAGACATAAGCAGTGAATGAATGAATATGTCAAGCAATCAATCATTAATGAACAAATCTGAAAACTATCTTTGGTTTCTATGAACTCCTATTACCAAATCACAATTATCTTTTAAATTATTCTTGTCTTGATTTTCTACTGAGATCTGCTGCTCATTGGTGGTTCAACAGTTCTTTTCAAGCCCTGGACTTATCCTATCAATGTCTATATTCTTCCCATAAACAACACCAGCATTTTTTTTTTGGTGGGGGGGGGGAACTCTGACATGCCTTAAAGCTTATTTAAATAGAACATCGAATGCAGTCCAAGTCAGGAGACTGTTTGGTTTTAAGTATTTTACTAATTTACTGTAAAGCCTGAATAAATTTCTGTTTTTACAATATTGTTTTATAAAATTGTTTTATTCTGAATGCCTTAAATCCCTTTCAGCTTGAGAAAAAACTGTGGCTGACAATTTTTAAAGATAGTGTCCCCATAGGAATAATTACAATTTAATAGAGAATTCATTCAATAAATATTTACTCAGTGCCTAAACATTTTTCTAAGATCTGGGAATACAATAGTTAAACCAAACATAAATGCCATCTAGGTAGCTTACTTCCTGGTGGGGTGGTGAGGGTGGGGAAAATAAATGATAAACAACCCATCTGTGTATCTGTATATGAATGAGTATATATACAGACACAAATCTATGCATACATATATCTTTATCTTTCTAGAAAATCAGGTAGTGATAAGTGCTGTGGACAGAAAAATTTAAAAACAGATTAATATGGAGAGGGACCATTGGTGGACTGAACATACAAGAATAGAGGTGTTTAAGGTTCTATATAGTATGTTGAGTAATAGCCTCATTTATAAAGTGACAACTGAATTGAGAGAAAGAGTATTCCAGTTAAAGAGAACAACTAGTGCAAAGGGCCTGTGGTGGGAGTGTGACTGGCTTGTTCAAAGAAGAGAAAGTTAAATAATGCAACAGAGTTAGAGAGAGGATGAGAAATGAAGCTGAAGAAGTTGGAATAGAGGAACACATTACTAGGGCCTTGTTGGCTGGACAAGTGCTTGGCTTTGAGTGTGACAATAACTGTTGGAAGAATTAAAGGGAAAGAGTGACAGGATCTGATTCAACATTTTGGAATGAGCACTGAAACAGTTGGGTTAAGAACAGACAGGAGATGGTCAGTGAAGCACATAGATAGAAGGCTATTAGAGTAATCCACATATAAAACTGCAGATGGCTTGGACTTGGGAAGAAGCAGTGGAGGTGGTGAAAAGCTGTTAGATTCCATTTTTATTTTGAAGGTAGAGCTGATAGAATTTCCACATAGATTAGTCATGTGCAAAGTGGGACAAAGGAGAGTCACAGACTAAAGCCTCAGCAAGTGGAAAAATAGAGCTGGCATTCAGAGACGAATGTAGAGCAGCAGAACAAGCAGGTTCAGGCTGGCAGGCATATTCAGGGGTTTAGATTAGGACAAGGTAAGTTTGTGCTGGCCTTTAAACATCCAAATGGGTATGCCAAGTAGGCACTTGAGTAAGAACCTAGAATTCAGGAATAAGTTCGGGGTTATATATATTTTGAGATGATGAGGATAGAGAATGGGTTTAAATATATGGGAACCAAAAGGAACATCAAGGAAGTGAATGTAAATATAGCAGAAGTGGCCCAAATACTGAATCTTGAGGAACACCAAGAATATGACGCAGAAGTGATGAAGGGGAGTTCCCATCATGGCTCAGTGGAAACTAATCTGACTAGAATCCATGAGGACACAGGTTCGATCCCTGGCCTCCCTCAGTGGGTTAAGGATCCAGTGTTGCTGTGAGCTGTGGTATAGGTCACAGACACGCCTCGGATATGGTGTGCTGTGGCTGTGGCATAGGCTGGCAGCTGTAGCTCTGATTTGACCCTTAGCCTGGGAACCTTCATATGCCAAGGGAGGGGCCTTAAAAAGCAAAAAGCAAAAAAAAAAAAAAAAAAGGAAAGAAAAAAAGAAGTGATGAAGGGAAACAAGGCAAAGCGATTGAGGAGTGATTAGTATAGAAAGAAGAAAGCCAGGAGCAACATATCCCAGAAGCTAAATGGAAACAATGTTTTAAGAAGCAGTGCATGATGGACTATGTCAAATGTGGCTGAGAGGTAAAATGTGGTAGAACTTCATCAATTCTCAAGTCTCATTGAATTACTAAGAATCTATTTCTAACTGTGGTCATTCTAGACACTATATCAACCAGGGACACCATATTCTCATCATGGTCTATGTGAATTCAGGTGCCCTGGAGTTATGCAGTGCATGTGCCGATACCTGTGACACCTGAGTCAATTATAAAGGGCCAGCAGAGCCTTTCTGCAAAGCCTCTGAAATCAGCTTGGGTAGGTAACCACATGGTAGTCCACAGATATATTTCAAATGCACACAAGCACTTCCCCTCCCCCCTCACCACACACAAACACACACACACACACACACATATACACAATCACAAACTTGGTATTTGTCATTCTAAATGCAAAGAATGGTATATTCATCCTGCCCTTGTTCTGGAAAGCCTGAAAAGTGCTTCTTATGGAAAATTACACTAGTTGTTGATATTACTGTTGTGTCATTATTATTATTATTAATTGCTTGCTTTAGGTTTTATTTTAATTATTTTACATATGTAATTTTGTCAAATCCTTATGACATCCTCTGAGGTTGGTATTATCATTATTCTTTTTTTTTTGGAAGTAAACACATATATTTTCCATTTTAACCCTGTGAGATTGGTATTAATATCACCCTGATTCTCAGATGAGGGTATAAAGCCTTAGAAAGATGAACAGGTTTATCTCAGGTCACATAGCAAGTAATGGCAGATTTCAATTTCAAACTAAATTCCCCCTCTGGGGCCCTCAGTCAAGAAATAAGATGGGGAGTTCCCATCATGGCTCAGTGGTTAACAAATCTGACTAGGAACCATGAGGTTGTGGGTTCGATCCCTGGCCTTGCTCAGTGGGTTAAGGATCCAGCATTGCCGTGAGCTGTGGTGTAGGTTGCAGACTCGGCTTGGATCCCATGTTGCTGTGGCTCTGGCGTAGGCTGGCGGCAACAGCTCCGATTGGACCCCTAGCCTGGGAACCTCCATATGCTGTGGGAGTGGCCCAAGAAATGGCAAAAAGACAAGAAAAAAAAAGAAAAAGAAAGAAAGAAAAAAGAAAGAAGATGGAAATGTTCAGTTCTTCTAATGCCCTGTTCCTTGGATAATTGATATACTTTGAACCCTCTGTTACCAACTGTTCCATTTGTGATTCCAAATAAGGTTGAGTTATCTGGAACCAACCCAAGCTTTTCCAGAGGCTTGAAATCCAGGAAATTGTTGACTTTCCCCTTAGGATATTAGCTATTGTTCAAACAAGCTGTCTCATGGTCAGACTGACCAACAGGTAGCCAAGAGCCATTTGAGTCTAGCCTTCTATTCCTTCAGGACTGTAAAAGTGACTCAAATTAGTTATTAGTTCACCTTTCTGGAATCATCTCACCAAATGATCACTGGCCCCTAAGTTCTCTTTTTTGATCACATGCCAATGGTTAGATACCAGAACTCCAATGACTGGGCAGTAGTTGGAACTTTACTATCATCTTTGTTATAACAAGTATCAATTTGTTCAAAAATATTCTTTTTGTTTAAGTGGTGGCTAAGATGGCTGCTTTTTTAGGAAAAAAAATCCATAAATTTGAGATGTCAAGTCATTTGTTAGAGAAAAGAATCATTCAAATTCCTGAATATACAGAAAGAACTTAAAAATGTCTGTGATACTGAAAAATGACTAGAGTCCCTTTCCTCTCCCCCAAATAGACATGCATACAAGTTTAGGCTATAGGTTTGCGTCCTTGTTCACTGAGAAAATATTTTATGGAGAATATAGTGAAATGACACTAAGTCTCCCCATTTAATGGATACCAGAATATTTTTCTTGGATTGTTTCCACTATTCTTTATGCGTTTTTACTCCCTATGACAACCTTGATCACATCAGGTAAATTTGCGAAGTCTTTGGGAAGGGAAGGAAAAACTTATTCATTCTCAGCAAGGCAGGTTATGCCCTGGAATTAGATTTCCTAGCCATTGTGCTCAGTCATCCATAATCTCCAATACTGAGTCATCCATAGCCTCATCTGGCTTCCACTATTCCTCACCTAGGACCTTCCACGTATCTTTAGAAGGACTCTCACTTGGATCAGGTCCATGGTTTCTAGCTGTGGTTTAATATTTGTGTGTGTGGTTTTCATTCTTTCTTTTTTTTTCTTTTTTCTTTTTTAGGCCACACCAGTGGCAAATGGAGGTCCCCAGGCTAGGGGTCTAATCAAAGCTACAGCTGCTGGCCTATACCACAGCCACGGCAACTCAGGATCCAAGTTGAGTCTGTGACCTACACCACAGCTTACGGCAAAGCTGGATCCTTAACCCACTGAGTGAGGCCAGCGTTTGAACCCGCAAACTCATAGTTCCTAGTTGGTTTCATATGTGTGTGGTTTTCTAAGATGGCTTGCAGGCATGCTGGACCACTGGCCTCCAGAGGGAACAAGCATAGGTTCCCCACCTAAGCAGAACCGTCTACCTAAAAGAAAATTGCCTGGTGCAATTTGAACCTGGGCTCTGATCTCATCTTTTCTTTCTCAAGGACATAAGGTAACAAAAATATTGGGTTTGAAGTCAGATACAATCAGGTTCAAATTCACATTCTATATTTTCATTCTTAAGCCATCTTAGAAAAGCATGTATACTCTTTGAGTTTGGTGTTTTCACCTGGTCTAGGGGAATAAATAGACCTATAACATGTGAAATATACTTATATATAGCAAGAGGACACATAGTCATGCCTTTAATTGAGACATCAGTGAGCTTCAACAATAGTATTTTCAGTCACTCTCTTTAAAATTATCTTCCTATTCTAGAAAATAAAGTTATCAAATGGCTTTTTATAAAGTGAGAGAATTTAACTCATAACTGGTTTTGAATTTAGAAACCATCTCAAAACCAGGTTAGAGCAGTAACATGAAATGTTTTGTCCTGCTGCCAACTGGAGAGTCTCATGGGACTCCAACTGAGAGATGGATGTGCTCAGGTACCTCAAAGGGGCTTACACAACTACTGAGAGTGACTAAATATAACAGCTAACATTTCTTAAGTCCTTATTATATTAATCTACTGCTGTATAACAAATTACCCCAACACTTAATAGAACAAATATTTATTATCTTACACATGTTTGGAGGGTTAGGAGTACAGAAGCTGTGAGATGGGTAGTTTTGGCTCAGGGTCTCTTAGGAGGGTGCAGTTAAAATGATGGCCAGCTCAGTCATCTGAAGGCTAGAAGATATGCTTATAAGGTCCCTCCCTAGCTTGTTCGCAGAAGAATCCCATTTCTTATTTTTTATAGACAGCCTTAGTTCCTCACCATGTGTACTCATGCATTCAGCAGTTTACATGTCCCAGTAACATGGCAGTTGGCTTCTGCCAGAGGTAGTGGTCCAAGTGAGCAACTAAGACACAATGCCAAGCATCAGGGAAGTGGGCCATCACTTCCTCTACAATATATCCATTGGAAGCAGGTCACTCAGTCCAGCCTGCTGTCCAAGGGATGGGAATGGAGCTCCACCTCTTGAAAAGAGGAAATGAAAACATATATGGATATGTTTTAAACCCATATGCTTAATATGCTGGAAACTATTCTAAGTATGCATGTAAAATATTCCTATTTAGTTTGCACCATAATTCTAATTAGGAATTATTCTATCTTCCATTTCACAAGGGCTTGGAAAGTTTAAGGTACTCATTTAGGCATGGGGTAGTACTGAGATTCCAAACCAGCCTGTGTGACTTTAGAGCCAAAGGTTTTGAATTATGAAAAACAAACAAACAATTCCTTTTAGTAAAAATCTTAATAACTGGAGTTTCTGTGGTGGCTCAGTGGTAACAAACCCAACAAAAAACCATGAAGTTATGGGTTTGATCCCTGGCCTTGCTTAGTGGGTTAAGGATCTGGCGCTGCCATGAGCTATAGGTGTAGGTCACAGACATAGCTCGGATCCCATGGTGCTGTGGCTGTGGAGTAGGTGGGCAGCTGCAGCTCTGATTCGATCTCAAGCCCAGGAACTTCCATATGCCACAATTGTGGCCCTAAAAAGCAAAGCAAAAAAAAAAATACTAATTTATTTTAAATTGATAATCTGTATAGAATATTTGACAATGTCTTAGTAAAAAGCATCTCGGATCAAGCAGAATATATCAATCTGGCAATGCTAAATAAATAAGAATTTACTGCCTATGAATTATGACAAGTAAGTATAAGCCTACAATATTTTGCTGTACAAGTTGTAGTTCCTTCACAAACAACATCAATCCTCAAAGAATAATTTTTAAAATAGAAAAAACACTGAAGTAATATGGCCATTTATTCAGTTTGTTCAGCCAAGGTGATTAAAAGTTCTAAGAGACTACAGAGGCTGGTATGAAATTATCTTAGTATCTTGTTCACCCCCTCTATTTTCTTACAGTCTCAGATTTTTTTCCAATTATCTCATAAGCATTAGCAGTGGGGTGGGGGAGAGCCCCATTGAGAAATGACTTACACTGTCATTTAAATGCTGCCTTTCTGCCAACCACGGCTTGAGTTTAATTTACTAGGGATAAAATTGCAGTTGTTGAGCAAGTGAAAGCAGAAGGGGCAAGAGGCAATGATCCGGATCACGGCTTCAGTAACAGGCACAGGAAAAATGTCAGCAAGATATTAATCAAATAAATAATAGATGAAGCGGGGAGGGATGGGAAGGAGGGAGGGAAGGAAGAGAGGGAGGAAGGGAGGAAGAACAAATGAGTGAAGGAAGGAAAGAATGAATAAAGGAGGAAAAGTGGGTCTGAATATTAAAGAGGGCAAAGAATGGTGTGGGCAACGGGCTCTGCTGCGGCAGAGAATAATGGTCTCACAGTTTTGTGCAAGAGCCTGCCAGGGTTCTCCATTGCCCAGAGCAAGGAAAGAAAAAGTGTATTGCCTGGCTCCTGCTGCCTGTCCCCAGGAGAGTGAACAACTAAGGGATGATAGCCAGAGCCTCTAAAGCTTGGCAAGTAAATTCTTCAGTACTAAAGAAAGATCTTGGAGGCACAGTACAGAATCCTTTCCCCTCTCCAAGCATCCTTTGCTGCTTTAGATAGTATTGTTTTTATGCTGCTACATAATAAAGGGAGATGTTCTAATGCAAAGACACTAAATCCAGATCTCAACTGTTTATCTGACAGCTAAAAATAGCATCTATAGTCACCGGAAACTATAATGAGGATTAAATGAGATAAAGCAAGTAAAGCATTTAGAATGGTTTCAGAATGTGTCAGTTGCAATTATTATTATTAATATTTTCATCATCAACTATATTTCAGGCCTTAGGAACTCACTTTTTCTATCAAATGCTACAAAGTGAAAAGTGAATATGTAGTTTAAAAGACAAAAATTCAGGGGTCATGGCTACCGTAAGGATGCTCAGTAAATGGCACCTCTGTAATCAACCCAGGATATGAAGAAATCAAAAAATACATCCAAGGAGTGGCAGAGGATCACATTTTGGCAGATAAAAGTTGAGTGGGGTCAGCTAATGTGTGTACCAGAGAATTAGGCAGACATCCCCTCCCCCACTACCCCAGTCACAAGCACATCGAATTGGGGTGAGCCTCCCACCCTGTCCCTTGCAGGAGCAGAACCCGTCCCTAGAGGAGCACCGCAGAAAGACTCCATCCAAAAACAGAATGGAGGAGTTCCCATCCTGGCGCAGTGGTTAACGAATCTGACTAGGAACCATGAGGTTGTGGGTTTGATCCCTGGCCTTGCTCAGTGGGTTAGGGATCCGGCGTTGCTGTAAGCTGTGGTGTAGGTCGCAGACGCGGTTCAGATCCCCAAGTTGCTGTGGCTGTGGCATAAGCTGGCGGCTGCAGCTCCAATTAGACCCCTAGCCTGGGAACTTCCATAGGCCGCAGGAGCGGCCCAAGAAATGGCAAAAAGACAAAAATAAATAAATAAATACATAAATAAAATCTAGAGGACCAAAAAAATTAAAATTTAAAAAAAATTGGAAAAACAAAAAACAAAAACAGAAAGGAGTGGCTGAGCTGAGGATGCTTACCTTCTAGTCATTTGTGTCAAGTGTTTTAATCAGGTAAGTCACTCTTCCTCCTCTGGGTAAGGAAGAGGCAGACCAGAGGGGACAGGCTTACTGAGCTCCTGCCCCACAGATGGAAACATCGAGAGCTGGAGAGAAGTATTTCCTCACTAAGAGAGCTTTCATAGAGAAATTCTGACTGTTCCAACCCTAGGTCAGGCCCCCTCTGGACAGAACATCAGGTCTGGAAACAGACACACAAAGGGGTCAATTTCAAAGTTCTTGAAATTTCAGAGTCCCCTTGTGGTGCAACGGGTCAAAGATCCTATGTTATTATTGCAGTGGCTCCTGTTTGTTCTCTGCCTGGCAGGAAAACTTACACATGAGGTGGGTACAGCCAAAAAAAGAGTTCCTAAACTTTCTTGGTATGCTGATATATACTCTGGAACATTTTTGCTTGTTTTAGTGATGTGTTTTCATTTTTTGCAATCTATTTTTATTAGGGTGTATATTGCCGTCTTCAAGCCTAAGGAATTATTTTATAAGCAAATAATACCTATGTATTTACCTACCAGGGAACTGATTATATGAACAGTTTTCACAATCAGGGAAAGCTCTAAATTTACAAACTGAAGATCTGATTTTCAGTCCCAGTTCAACCATTTTCTAGCTAAACATTCTTGACCAGTCATTTAAATTAAATCTTAGTTATCACATCTTTAAAATGCAGAAGATGTCAGGTTCCCTAAAGTGTTTCATATGATGCTGATGCTGGCCAGATCACTCAAGGATGTATGTCAAAAGCACTTTGAAGGTACTGTGAATCTCTGAATGACATCTCTGAGGGCTTCAAAGATATTTTAATTTAATAGAAAAATAAGAGGATCTTGTATTTTGGAAACACATAAAGTGAAAGAAACCATCAGTGTTTTAGTAGCATGTGACAGGAAAGCAAAAAGAGAGAAGAAAAAGAGAAAATTGTTTTCCCCCACTCATACATCCATTAATTTTTCATGATGGGCTCAGCCTTGAAAAGATTTTATATGAGGCATTTTTCATTATGTAGTCCTAGGGCCAAATATTTGGGAATCAGTAAGTTGCCAAACAATTAGATATTTTATACAGATGCAAAGCCAGTATATTTATCCTTTTTTAAAAAAAGTCAGGCTGAATCTACCACTTGTATCATCTTGTAAATGCTTTTCATTCAAAAATGAAACAAAAGATGTGCTACTGCTAAGAGCTTCAAGGTCTAGAATGCCTGTGTGCTCCTTATTATAATTCCTTTCTTCAAAATAGGCATTGTGTGTCCCTGAAGGACAAGCCTTATGTTCACTCAGCTCTAGGAATTGATTAATGTCTCAGGATGTGATGTACATTTAAGCCAGACTCGTGGCCTATTAGTAATTCACAAACCATGACTGTGCATAGTTCTGGGCTTAGCGCCACTGTGCATTACAAAATGTTTATAAATCTGCCTACGTTCCCAGAATGGTATGTAGACATGTCAACAAATAGAATGTGTATTGAGGGAAGGGAGGTAGATGGTTATAAATTTATCATAGCCTTGGGCTGTTCAGTGACAAATTAAATATCACCCTGATCACTGAAGTCCCTACCCGGCAGTTGGTCAGAATGAACTGTAGATAGATTGAACCTCTCTGATTGGAAACAAGTCGGTGGCTCACCCAAATAGTATAAATTGTATTCCCTACACTAGAAAGAAAATTGCACCATGCTAAAGGCAGCTCTCTTATTTCTATATGACTGCAGTCTTAGGATTTCCTTAGAAGATAAAGAGATTTTATGGCAAAGGGAAAGTTAGGAGACATAGGTGGGAGAGAGATGGTGCAGATATTACCTAATTTCTAGCCCCGTCATCTGGGAGGTGAGTTTGTATATATGTATGTATATTCTTTTCTTATACATATATATATATATGTATGTATATTCTTTTCTTATACATATTCTGCTTCTGTAAGGTGAATTCTTCCCCCTCTCATCTTTGGGATCTTAACTGCCAGCAGGAAGGGAAGAGAAAAAGCTCCCCAAGCAAAGCGCTCATAAATTTGCTCCAAACTGGCCCCTTCTCCCAGAGATAATTGCCTAGATTCTGGTTTTCTTCAGGATTTAGTCACAGGCAAAACTCATTTTCTCTCTTAATCCCAGGTTATGCAATGGACTCAAAAAATATAAGTGATCTCTTTTTTCAGTGATTGATATGAAGGTATGCTTTGATATGAACCAGCTATCCTAAAAAATTCTCCAGCCAATTAGAAGATTTATCTCAAAGCTTTAACTGATAAAATAAGGTGTTTTATGTTACATACATTTTACTACACTAAACAAAAAAGTAAATAAATTGATATTTTCTCCAAGAGAATCACATATACTAATTAGAAATGGGAACTGTTTTCAGTGACTAGACCACAGAATTATACACCTTCAGAACTGGAAGTGTTCCTAGAAAATTCATTCACTGCAGAATTTTCCAAAATGTAATTCTACCAGTTAATTGTAGTTTTTATAATTAGAAAGGGTTCCAAAGTCATAGTAGCCCTTAATTCTTCTCATCCAGTTCTCCTCTCCTCTGAACACTCTCTTCCTTGTAGTTGACGAAGGTCATATGACTAGTTATGGCCAGTGACTTGTGAGTGGACATTATCTGGATCATACTTGGGCTTTCCCATGTAATGGTTGATTTGAGACTCTCCCCCTCCACCCCAAACTTCCTCATTTCTTTCTGGCAAAATGACCTGCAATTTTCATAATGAAGTCTACCTACTCCATCAGCTGGGATCCCTAAGTGACTATGAATAAAAAAAGGCCCCTCGCACACCCTAGAAACCATATAATGGAACTGTAATGAGGGAGAAACAGGAGAGACAGAGACAGAGACAGAGAGACCGAGAGACCGAGAGAGAGAGAGAGAGAGAGAGAGAGAGAGAGAGAGAGAGAGAGAGAGAGAGAGAGAGAGAGAACGAGAAACTTTCTTATTTAAGCCTATGGATCCATTTTTTTCTCTCAGCATAATCTCATCTACCCTGATACAACAATCAATTAACTTTGAAGAACACAGATTTATACAGGTCTCTTTACTACTGAAATGTTAGAGGCTTTAAGATGCTAATAGAACATATGAATCTTCAAGGGAAGAATATATTGGAAGCATTTCTCACACCTATTTTACCACAGAAGTTCTTGCTCTGTTTAATCTTAGTTTTGTGTGTCTTAAAGAACACTTTTTACCATGTCAAAGATCATAGTATTCCACAGAGCAATTAGGGAAAAATACCTTTGGTGTTTACATAATAGGCAGAGCCTTGAGGAATGAAAATCTTCTCTAAGGTCATCCTTAGAGACATAGTAAGTTGGTGGCAGACATGGGAGCTGATCCCCGACATCCTCGTCCCCGACCTGGCAAACTGGGGTGGCTTCACAGGTGAATCAAACGTTTGCCAATGTTGTAACTTTTTACATGAGTCTTTAAAGAGCCCATACCACCTTACCATACGAATTAAACACCAAGTTATCATTGGCCCATAGAGAGTTAAAACAAAGAAACATTCAAAAGAAAAAGCTCAAAAAATATCCCCAACCAAGACAAAAACCAGTGACAACATCTTGTAGGGGTGTGAGGGGGACAAAGAAAATCCCTCAGCTGGAACGTCTGAACCAGGACCCAGCTGCCCTCTGTGAAAAATCAGTTCTCTGGCTAAAAACCTGGCAGTGAGGACCGCAAAGACACATTGCATCCTTTTTCTGTGGGGAAAACTTTGGCCAAAAGTGACATTACAACCTGAAATGAAGGGGAAGAAACCTGATTCCCTGAGCTTGTTGTTAAGCCAATGATGATACCTCTTTCCTTTGAAACAATTTATTTTGACTGGTGCTAGAGGCCATAACAAAATCACTGTAGTTAGAGGGGTAGCTTTGAAACTGTGGGAGTAAAGATCTACTGCAACATCATCTGGATTTAATCACGGAATTGGAAGAAAGGAGTAAAAGCTGCTTGGAAGAAAAAAAAAGGAACAAAAACAACTTGACAAGACAAAAAAACTGAACTACTGTATGGATATTGCCAGAAACTGATTAAGCTCCAAGAATTTTTGAAATAAATAGTTATGTTTATTATTTTTAACAGCAACTCCAGATTTGACCTCTTAACTTCACAGAAGCATTTTGGTCTCACCAATGGGGGAAGGGCTCGACGGTATGCCCTGTCTTTCTTTAAATATGGCCCCCAAATGCAGGTTATCTGCTTTGAAATTAGCCACATTGTATTGGGTTCTTCACTGGAATGAAATGAGATCTTTAGTTAAAAAGTAATGAAGTGTAATTGGAACATAAATAATTTTTAGAGCATTTTGGTCTAGGCCTGAACACTAGCATGTGAATAATTTTGAGTTCCTACCCCAGGGAGTATATTGGTAGACACAGGTGGAGAACATGAATTCCACATTCTGCCTTGAGGGTTCCAAGAATATTGATGAGCGCAGACAAACCTCTTCTATTTCAGTCAAAGGGCCTCTACAAAAGCCTTCTGCTCTATTGCTTATCCCCATGGAGAACAGAGCCCCACAGCCTCTCCCAGTCAGCCACAAAGTAGGAGCAGCTCTGCTCATCAAAACTCTCTCTGCCTAAGCAGACATAAATAATCCCAGTACCTAGCCGGAAAGCTGCTTCCCCACCAAACAGGAGGTGAAATTAGGATAAATGGGATTTGGAAGCTACTGTAACAGTTTTTTTGGAGAAGCAGAATACAGAGGGAGCCACCAGCTAATATACAGAAGGAAAGACTGGACGAAACCTGGACACTTAGAACCCTCATCACTGCTGTCTTTCTGCACAGCCCTACTCCTCCAGAAATAGGACATCTATACTCCACAAAGTGGCTACTTGTCAGGTTGCAGCAATGGCACAATGACTAAGCATCCTTGTCTGCCTCACATATAAAAGTGTGATGCAAGAAAAAAATTTGGAGCCTGTTTCCTGGCTCCTCAGTTGTCTAAACTGTACAAAGAGGTTCCTCCTTAAGTAAAAAACCCATACTGTCCTGCTGCCTTCTGGTTTTTGTTTGTTTGTTTGTTTTGTGGTTTATTTCTCCAAACCAGGGATTGAACCCAGGGCATGGCAGTGACATCTCTGAGTTCTAGCCACTAGACTACCAGGGAACTCCCCTCCTGTTCTTCCTTGTAGCCCTGTTCTTATATTTTCTCTTTGTCTTTGATTTGATAAATACATTCTCAGGAAAATGTTCTGGATTTAATGGCCTATTCTTCCCAGAGCTGTGGCTTCTAGAGATATGATGAGAATCCTGAGAACATAAAATAATGAATCTCTGATGGTGGGCTTTCTAGATTTGCTCTCATTGATTGATAGAGGGAATGGGGAGGTCTGCCTCTGAACCATAAGCTGAGGACACTAGTTGTTCCCCAGGTTCATTCATTCACTCACTCATTCATTCATTCATTTAAAAAATGTATTATGAACTCCAATCAGCAGACCACTATGTTCATTATTGACCCAATCCATTCACATCCACATAACAGGCCAAAAAGACACAGACCCTGATTTAAAGAAATTAACACTCTGGTAAAAGAGACAAGTGTATAAACAAAGAACAAAGGCATAAAATAGATGATGGGGTAAATGCAACACATTGCATATCGAATACAGAAGCGTAGACAAATCATTCTGATCAGAAGACACAGAACTGATTTGAGTCTTGACGTCAGAGTATCAGTGGGATAGTGGTGGGGGTGGGGGTGGTGCAGACCTACTGGGCTGAGTAAACGGCATGAGCGATGAACAAAAGGTCTTAACATAGAGGCAGAATCTGGACAGAACACAAAAGGTCAGGTCACTGGATGACATGCTAAAGAGCTTGGAAAAGTCTGTGGATAACTATATTTGTTTCACAAGACTGCTGTAACAAATTAGCACAGACTTGTTGACTATAGACAACAGGCATTTATTCTCTCATAGTTCTGGAGGCCAGAAGTCCAAAATTAAGGTGTCAGTAGCATCATGATCCCTCTGAAGGCTCTAGGAAAGAATCCTTCCTTGCCTTTTCTTAGATGGCAAATCTCGGCATTCCTTCGCTTGCAGCTGAATTGCTTTAATTTCTGCCCTCACCTTCATGGCTGCCTTCTCTCTGTGTCTCTCTGTTTCTCTGTTTTCTCTTTGGGCTGGATTAGAGTCTAATTGGATTAGAGTCTAATCCAGAATGACCTACATATACTTGCAAAAATCTCATTTCTAAACAAGGTCACATTCTGAGGTTCAAGTGGACATGAATTTGGGGATAACAATGTTCAACTCAGCATAGTTAAGTAACATCATTAACCATTTTTGAGGCAAAGGGTAAAATATTCTGTCACAGCTTCAAGCAGGCAAGCATTGTGTCTAACACCACTAATTAAAATTTTCTTAGTAAAGACAAGTTCACTATTTTGAAAGTAGCATAGACTGAAGAGCTAGTCAGATGTGGGAGGGTGAAGGAAGCTGGAGGGATTAATAACAGGTTTCCAGTGGCGGTGATAACCATGGTGATTATGATGGCACCCAACATTTGTTGAGTGCTTCCTATATGCTAGGCATTTTTCTGACTGCTAGCACTTCATTAATGCTCATAACAATTCCAGTGAGCAAGATTTTACCATTTCACAGGTGGTAAAACATTTACCATTTTTCAAGCAATAAATCTGAGTCACAGGGAGGTTAAGTACTTTGCCCAAAGTCACACAGCTAATTAATGTGAGAGCTGAAAAGCCAGATAGTTTAACTCTAGAGCCTGTGACTTTAACCGCTACACTAGAGCTGCCTCTCCAGGCTATTTGGTGGTATTTTAACTAAGAGAACCCAGGAGAAGAAGTTTCATTAGATCATAAGATAAAAGTGGGAGAAACAAACTTGGTTGGAAGTGTATTCAAAGCAAGCAATATACTTCCTAGCACTTATTCAAAATATGAGTTACATTTGGTGCATCAGGATGAGCATCACTTCCCTAACAAGTGTGACTTGTGCAGAAGATTCAGATACACAGAATAAATGCCGTACCACAGAACAGAAATATAATGTCTCAAACAATCATAATAAATTACCAGCAGGGGAGAGATTTAATGATAGAAGAGACTCTTCTGCATTTCTCTTTGGATTTGCTAGTCCCATCTTAATCTCCAAGTCAGTCTATGAAATC
This sequence comes from Phacochoerus africanus, assembly GCF_016906955.1. Classification (NCBI taxonomy): domain Eukaryota; kingdom Metazoa; phylum Chordata; class Mammalia; order Artiodactyla; family Suidae; genus Phacochoerus; species Phacochoerus africanus. The sequence goes on from NC_062547.1 coordinate 38,539,830, forward strand.
CACTACATACCCTGCTCCTCCATAACCCAGGAAGAGCATTGCAGATGTTTGGTCACTGGAATGAGGTACTGGAGTATCATGTCCCAAATGGCTTTATTTCTTCTCCGTTATTGATACTATAGAAAGGCCCAATTATCTGGAATGGCTTCATATGTTGCCTCTCCTTTTTTTTAAAAAAAAATCTTTAAGCATAGATTACCTCTATTTGGCACACACTCTCTTTCTGATACAATAGAGTTATTTTTAAGTTGTCCATTCTCACAATTTTCCCTCCTTGATTTTATTCCTCTATCTGCAATAATCTGCCTTCCACCCCAACAATGTACTGAAATTGCCCCTCCTAGATTATCAATGCCAATTCAGAGGAAGGATTTTCATATCAGTGTAGTATTTGACATGGTTGACCTCTCTTTCCTTCTTGAAATTCACTGTTTTGGTGGTTTGGGGAACATCACCTCTTTTTGGTTTCCTTCTTACCTCCATAACTTCCTGTGTCCCAGTTTCTTTTTTGAGCACTTATTTCTCTGCTCATGATTTAAGTCAGTGACCATCAAACCAGGTACTATGAATTCCAAGAAAGGGGATGCCAGGGAGATAAGTATTTTGATAGGTGGCCTGTTTCTCTTTTCGCTTTTTACCCATCCTCCCAGGGAAATCATGCCTATGTCTATACTGATAATTACCTCCCCCTATTCTTATAATTCCAAATGCACATCCCTAAACTTACCTCAACATTTAACTGCTCATTGGTCATCTCTACTTGAATGTTCCACAGTCACTCCAAAGTAAAAAAAAGTCCAAAATTAAACTTAAAAACCTTCTTGCAAAATACGTTGCTACCATTACCCAGATCATCCTTAATTTTTCCACTTTGGTAAATGCTGTTGTTACCATTACCCAGATCATCCTAAATTTCTCCCTCTCACTGCTCACTACTCTCTCAATAATTACTTAAAATCCCATAAAACCCATTTTCCTACTATGCCATAGATCTATATTCTATACCTTCACTATCAGTCTCTCAGTTCTGGCCATTGTGATTTCCACCTTGATTATTTCAACTCCCTCATAAACAATCTACCCATAGCCACGTAACACAGAGGAGAACTCAGTTTCTTACTTCAGACTTATTTCTAAATCTAAGACCATTTGAATCCCACCTCTGTAACTTACATGCTGAGTTATTTTGAGCAAACCATTTAATTGTCTCCTTGTAATTATATCATCTCTAAAAATAAGGATAATAATAGTACTTGCTTCATAAGATGGTTTTAAGTACATTAGCTGATTTGTATAACATGCTGAGAACACTACCTGGTGTGCTGAAAGTTCTCAATAAATGTCAGTGATTACTGAAAGGCAATCTAGCAAAGTGGTAAGGACATGAATATTTATTCTGTCATTCAACATCTGAGTGAACCTGAACAAGTTACTTTACTGCTCTCTCCCTCCAATATTTATGTGTAATATGGGGATAATAATAGGAATCAAAACATAAAATTATCATAATACTGGCACACATTGAATACTAGCCAAATGTTTTCTATTGTTACTCATTGAGTCACTTTAAAATCCATTCATTACCTTGCAAAAGTGATATTTCTAAGCCTTGGATCTAAACCTCATGATATTCCCCTGCTTAAAGTTCTTTGATAGTCCACCTATTACTCTTAGCACAGCAACCTACAACCCTCATAATCTGACAAACATCTCACGTTTCATCTCTCTCCGTTCTTCCCCAGTGAACCTTAAACACCAATCTGACTAAGCTACTTAACCTACTTCAAGGGCCATGTCCTCACATGCCTGTCATTTCAAACACTGTCCCTTCTACCATAGATATGCTTTCTACCCTACTGACCTGGCTACCTATCACTCATCCATTCAAAATTTATCTAGTGATACAGGCAACTTCCCCAACCACAAATGACACCTCAAGCAACACACACGTGTGCACACACACACACACAGACTAACACACCCATGCATACAGGTGGATCCTCCCCTGAGCACCCATGGCTCTTGTACATACCTCTATACCTAATATCTAAGGAAACTGAATTGTGTACATCTCTGTCTTTCTCCACTAGGCGTGAGCTGTGGACTCCAGCAATGAGCAGGAACATATGGGACACTGTTGGCACTCAATAAATATTTAATCAAGGAGTATATGAGGGCTGTAATCTAACATTTATCTTTTTCTTTGAGAGAGTGTATGAACTTTCTTCATTTTGTTCCTACAGTTGACTTTTGTAGCACCAGTTTGATATGGTGTGGCAACAACTAGAGGGATTCTCGGTAAATATCAAACAAGAACATGGGTTTTGGACAATGAAGAATGCTGAGAAGCTCCAGAGACTTTGGACACATCTGTCCAACCCAGACCAAGTGAATGAAGCCATAACAAACTCTTCAAGCCTGCCTATTTCATAGCCTCAGGCTAGAGTCTGCTATATTTAATTCCCCAATTCCCACAAACCCCACAACAGTTATGAAATTGAAAGGTTTTGCGTACTTGAAGCAGCAGCTTCAGACCAACAACACCAGTAAGGTAGGTTTTATGTCTCCTCCTTCAATGACTCTCTAAGTCATCAGATGCCTTAGATTGGGGCACCATTAGCCAGTATATAGATTTCCAATTGGTGGGAGGACTAAGGTCTGTATCACTTCAGTAAGTGCCAAAAAGACAAGTAGAGACCAAAGAGTTTCCTATCTTTCTAGATACAGTCAAGGAACTGCTAAGTTTCTGGCTCTAAAAATAGGTAAGAATGAGTAAATTACTGCTTTTTATCTTCCTATACAATTTCCTATTTTGATATGACCTGAAGTAGTGAAATAACTGTTGAGAAATGACATGGACTGCTGATAGAAATGGGAGAGACAGTCTCAAGGTCTCAACAACACAAAAAAATGAGACCTCTTACTGAACCTACTCATTTCATAAAGGTTCTAAGTATGTGAGACCAGCAAAGACAGTTTTATCAAAGAGCATTTTTTTTTCTATAGCTAGGAATGAGAAATGAAGGGAAAAGTAAAGCTATAAAACTGATCAAGAGGACAAAGAAATAACTCTTTATATTTCTAACACAGAGAAATGGAATTGTTTTTCAAGAATGTATTTTCATCACTCGAGTAAGGCAGTAATGATCAGGGTAGAGATTAAAACAGAGAATTTTTATTCTTTGTAGTGTATACATACTAGGATCTTTGTCATTTTCTTTGGCACAAATAATTTTCCCAGAGATGTTGACTGGAAGTTTCTCTGCTGCTGCAGAAATAGGAAATAGAAGCAATAAACAAGTGATTGGAATATTTTATGTAAGAGAACACACTCATAAAAAGTGATGGCAAATAACAGACTAAAGTGATGACCTAAGAAAAGATGTCAATTGCAGTTGATAACTAAGAAATTATGTGTTCTGCAAATGAGGGCTCAATAAGGTGTTATACAGTGCAATTTAACTCACCCTGCACCATAAAACCAATCTAGAATTCAGAGGGAAAGGAGTTAAAGTTTTCAAGAAACGTTTAGCTAATATTATCTTTGAATCAGTGATATATCCTTCTTAGAAAGCTTCTTGTAGAAGAGAGTGACTTTATCAGCACCTAAATGATCTATTAATGAAAGATCATCTTCCATGGAAGAGGATATTCTCAAGATACATATATGGCAAGGGACTGATACACCAATAATAGAAAGAACAGCAGAGGAGTGGACAGGGGCTTTGACCAGATACATCACGAGGGAGGATATTTGAATGGCTAATAAGGCACAAGAAGGAATTATTCATTAGAGACATGCAAAGTAACCAAAAATGAGATACCATTATGAATCCACAAGAATGGCTATAATCTATACTAAGTCTTGGTAAGGATGTGGAGCAACTAGAACTCTCATACATTGTGGTGGGAATATAAAATGATACAATAACTTTGGAGAAAAAATCTGATCATTTCTTATAAAATGCAATATCCACTTATTCTGTGACCCAGCAATTCTCTCCCAATAATTACCCATGGTAAATAGAAACACATGTTCACAAAGTGCTTTGCCATAGATATTTATAGCAGCTTTATCATAATTAGCCAAAACCTAGAAATAGCCCAGGAGTCCATCAATGAGTAAACAAACCATGATGCATTCATACAATGGAATTCTACTCAGCAATATACATACAACCACCAGAGATTCATCTCAAAACTATTATGAAGAGTGAAAAAAATCTGTATAAATCTGAGTTCTCCAGAGAAACAGCACAAGATCAATATGTATACATGCACATGAAAAGACTTATCTTGGAAAATGGCTTATGCATTTGTTGAGGATGGCAAGGGTAGGCTGATAGACTGGAAACTTAGGGTGCATCCTTGGGGAAGAATTTCTTTTTTTTTTAATTGTCTGTTTCCAGGATCTTTGCCACTATAAGTGCGAATCAGCAGTACTGTTGTTACCTGGGAACTTGTTAGAAATGCAGAATCTCAGACCCCACCTCTGAGCTACTGAAAGAGAATCGGTATTTTAACTAAATGGTATATGCATATTAAAGAATGGGGAGCACTGCCTTCTAGTTAGCTGTCCAAGCACTTTATTGGTCCAGGACACTAGTGTTTCCTGATTTACCATCTGTCTCTCTAGATCCACATTCCAAGTCTTCTTTTCTTCTCTGTACCTCATGTAGAGTGCTGTCCCTGATGTTCTGAGGCTCTTCTCCTTTTGTGCTTCAGGTATTTCTCCCATCCCAGTTTTGGCAATCTGTCCTACTAAGTGCTGAAGCCTACCAAATGTCCATCTCTATCCACTTCCGTGGTCCAGGCCTGTATATTCAATTGCTTATTGACAGTTCTTCTTTGAATTTCCCACAAACACCTCAGACTCACTGCATCAAAAACTATGTTCATCTTTTAGCCCACTATACACCCTTCTCTTCCTCCTTATGTAACCAAGCTAGTGTGGTGCTCCTAGACACACAACCCTTTCTGTGTCCTCCATTTCTTATTTATAGGGATAAGCCTCAGCCTTCATGATCTTCCCTGAGTTCCAAAGGGCAGTTGCTAATCAGGGAAGGGAGGAGATGCAAAGACCAGGAAGGAGCAGAGCAGCCTTGGGGCAGGGCCCTAGTTCCTCCTTGAGGAATATACATAACAATATCTTTGAGCCTTTTCACAGAACCAAAGCCCCCAACAATGGAAGCATTCTTCATTCCAGGCAGAAGGAGGACCACCCAAACTAGTCCTGGGGCCACTGAACACCTTATTTATAAGACAATGAAAGCTTGCCTCTACCCTGATCCTCATCTGCATCCCTATTTTCCATTCCCCAAACTATAAAACCACTTCCTAATCTCTCCCAAGAGGGACACAGTCTTTGATGCATTAGCCTGCTGTGACCCAGCTCTATTTTTCTCCTTTACCCAAGGCTCTTCTTTCTGGGTTTCTATTCTTCAGCAATGGCTGACAGAGGCCAGAGATTCAGCAACACTCTTTCAGTAGGGTTGAATACAGATTGAGTTTTGGCCTCTTTCCCTGATTGTAAGAGCCTTGAATAAAGTCATTCGCCCCTGTTTAACTATGGTACAGTTTTTGCATTGACACTGAGTAATTGTTGCTCATTCTTTGAGACGCAGCTCAAATTTCACATTCTTTTAGGAAGTCTTCCTTAATGACTTCTAGGCTACCTACTGTGAACTGAAGTTTGACACTTGCCATCAGCTTCTACATGAATTAAATCATGAGCCACTGCAGCTGCCAACCCTGCACCCCCTGAGCAGAGCTCAGGGTGAAAATCAGGAATGAAGCGCTCTCTGTTCTGGGAAAACTGGAGGAACAGTTCTTCAGATAGTCAAGTAGTTTTAGTAGACTTTATGTGCCCAATTCTTGCATCTCCTCATATGTACAAAAACACTAATATCCTTCACGGTGATGCCTGCTCCTTGTGACCTTCAGGAGATCAGCAACAAAATTTTGTAAAATCTGTGCATGGTTGCATGCACCTCCCCCTCACCTTTATCATATCCTGATATTCCCCCTTTCCTCTTTGGGGTGGTATTTGAAATACCACTGCCTGGTCTACAGTCAAGGGTAAAACAGAGAATGTCATGGTCATCTGAATGAAGTCACCTCCAAGGGTGAGAGCCAGTGAGTCCTGCAGGCTGTAAAACCTCAAGATACTGGCCCTGATAGCTGAGGTGCATATCAAAGGAAAGATTTCACTTAGCCCAGGCCTCTCTTGTTCCTGCTACCTGCCCTTTGTTACAAAAACTCCTATATATCCTAGCTCCTTTCTCATCACCTTGGAGCAGTTTCTCAGGGCTACAAAAAAGGATGTCTCCTAGGCTAATGTCCTAATTTTGCCCCAAATAAAAACTCTTAACTTTCAGGTTGTACATTTTTTTATGTTGACACTACCCACACAAAGATTTAGTTGTTATCTTTCTTTTTTTTTTTAATTTATTTATTTATTTTGGTCTTTTTTTTGCTATTTCTTGGGCGGCTCCTGTGGCACATGGAGGTTCCCAGGCTAGGGGTCGAATCGGAGCTGTAGCCACCGGCCTACACCAGAGCCACAGCAACGCAGGATCCGAGCCGCGTCTGCAACCTACACCACAGCTCACAGCAACGCCGGATCGTTAACCCACTGAGCAAGGGCAGGGATCGAACCCGCAACCTCATGGTTCCTAGTCGGATTCGTTAACCACTGCGCCACGACGGGAACTCCTAGTTGTCTTTCTTATATACTTCTGCAACATTTGGTACACACTTCAAATAAAATGTGTATTACATAAAATATTTTTATACAATGCATATAATATATATTATATATCAAATAAATAAAATATTATATGTAAAATCTCTCAAAAATGGGAATTCCTTGGTATGAAACTATGTCCTTTATCTTCATCTCTCCCACTTTCAGAATAACTTTTAGTCCATGGTGGGCATCATTTAATCATGGTCAAATGAATTAATAATCAGATCAAGCCCAGATCTTGCCATAATATGGTGCTGTACAAAGCTTATCCAGCAGGCTACTTTCTGCTTATTTAATGTCTGAAGGCTCTGTGGCAGTCATGAAGAATGCAATATCTTGATAAATGTAACACACATACAAAATTTATGCTGGGAAAAGAAGAAAAGAATATCCCTCTTTATCCTGGTATACATCTCATTTTGTCCTCTACTCATTTCTGGCATCTTGGGATCTCGAAATGTTGCGGCGGCTGTCAGCAGCCCAAGGCCAGAGTGTATCAGCTCTGGTGGCAGCCCTATGGCCAGTGTACCAGCTCCAGCAGCTCTATGGCTGCAGTGTGCCAACTCCAGCAGCTGTTTCACCTGGGAGAAACCAAGCAAGCACTCGGAGAGTTGGAGAACTCAGGTTTATTACTACGCCGGCAGGCTCAGAGGAGATTGCTCTCTGGAGTCTGAGCCCCAAAGAGGGGTTTCACAAGGCTTTTATGGGCTAGTTCTTCCAGGTCCATGCTTGGCGGACCAGAGTGAGAACTGGCAAAGTAATAGATGTGGAAACGAGTTTACAGAAGCAGATATGTGGGGGAGGGGTGGTTGGGGCAGTTGGCTGGACTTTGCTGAGTCATCATGGCTGGGCTCTCTCCTTTCTACCTTTTATCGGGACATTTTCTCCTAGAAAATGACTCTACATCTACTAAGCTAACCATTTAGTTTGAGAAACATATGTAGATATTACATTTTTCAAATTTTGGATAAGATGTAGTCTTGTTACTTAGCTCAATTGTTTAAGTTCTAAGTTTTATAAGATGAATGCTAGAATATTATGAGTTTCCTATCTGCCCTGACAGTGTTTTCCTTAAAAGGAAGACAACAACCTGACTCTTTTCTGCTGCAAGGCTTGTACACGCCAGGGAAAAACAGACTTCAAGGTTTATAGAGCACATCAATTTTACCACATTCAGGAAGAACACAGCCTACTATTTATTGGGTGCTAATTAGGGGAAACACAACGAGCTAAGATCTTGATAAACACTATTTTATTTAAATACCAACTCCATGATTTAGATACTGTAATTATTTTTACTGACTAAACTCATTTGCTAAAATCTTTCTTTGCTTACTTTGTCCCAGCCTTGTGACCTTTACTAGTCCTTGAATTTCCTTATCAGAGCCTCTGGCACTAGCTGTTTCCCCCACCTGCACTCTTTTCCCTGAGAGTCTTGGGTGGATTCCTTCTCATCCCTCAGGTGTCAGCTTAAATTTCACTTTCTAAGAGAGGCTTTTGTTGCCTACCCAAGTTAAAGCTGCTGCCTGCCTCTCCCATATTACTCTCTACCTCTTCCTCCTGATGTAACTTCTTTGGGGGGTCTAAAAATGTCTTCTGATGCCCTGTGGGGATCTCTGACACCATTTTAGGGGAACCATGAAGAGAACAATATTTTAATAATAACACTAAGATGCTTTTTTCCTTTTTGACTGTATTGACATTTGTACTAATGGTGCAAAAGCTACAGCAGATATGACCCTTGGTGCCCTTGTATGAATCAAGTCATTGGCACCAACTGCACTACTGGTCATTGCGCTCATCAGTGTCATTCAGTCACAGGATACAAAAATAAATAAATAAATAAATAATAAGCAAAAATAGGAACTTTAGAATATCCTTGATTGGAGTTCCTGTAGTGGCACAGCAGAAATGACTCTGACTCGTGTTCATGAGGATGTGGGTTCTATCCCTGACCTTGCTCAGTGGCTTAAGGATCTGGCATTGCCATGAGCTATGGTGTAGACTGGAGACACAACTTGGGTCCTATGATGCTGTGGCTGTGGCACAGATCAGCAGCTGTAGCTCTGATTCAACTAGCCTGGAAACTTCCATATGCTGCTTGTGTGGCCCTAAAAAGCAAATAAAATAAAATAAAATAAAATAAAATAATATATGTATATCTCCTTGATGAACCAGTAAAATATATTAGTTTAATGAAAGCTTCACTCTTGTGTACATATTTTTTTCAGTATTCTATGTGATGAAGTGGATAGTACACATAAAACACTCTTTTTTTTTTTATGCCACACCCAAGACTTATGGAAATTCCCAGGCCAGGGGATAGAATCCCAGGCCAATGCTGGATTAACCCACTGCACTGGGCTTTAACCCACTGCACTGGGCCAGGGATCAAACCCTCACTTCTTCAGGGACCTGAGCCACAGTGAGATTCTTGACGCACTGCACCACAGTGGGAATTCCAACTTACAAAGCAATTTTGATGCACACTGAGGTATGATTATCCCAAAGAAAAGCACTAGTATGACTGAATTGAGAGCAGAATTATTGATTTTTTTCCCTAGAATAGTGTTTCTATTCAAAAGCACAACCTAGAAACTTGGGTATTTGGCAGATATTTTCTAAAATGTAAAAAATGAATCTGCCACTTCAAGGAAAACAATTGAATGTATTTTCTGTCAGCAATAAAATTTGAGTTTTCTAGAAGAAAAAAATCAGAATTTTTGAAAATTCCTATGTGCCACCAAATACTTAAGAGTTTGAGTTGAAAGCTTCCAAATACTTAAGAATTTTCTGATGAGAGCTGTGGTTATATTACCAAATGTGACATTTTGGTATATCAATTTTATTGTTGAACTATAGTTGATTTACAGTGTTCCAGGTTACTGAAAAGTGACTCAGTTATATATATACATATATATATACACACTCTTTTTCAGATTCTTCTTCATTATAGGTTATTACAAGATATGACTATATGTCCCAGTGCTATACAGTAGGTCCTTATTGTTTATTTATTTTATATTTAATAGTGTGTATCTGTTAACCCCAAATTCCTAGTTTATCTCTTCCCACTTTTCCCTTGGTAACTACAAATTTGTTTTCTATGTCTGTGAGTTTATTACTGTTTTGTAAATAAGTTTGTATAGTATTTTTAGATTCCACATATAAGTGATATCATATGATGTTTTCTTTCTCTATCTGCCTTACTCAGTATAATAATATCTAGGTCCATCTGTATTGCTGTAAATGGCATTATTTCATTCTTTTTTCTGACTAATACTCTGTTGCACATATGTACCACATCTTTACCCACTGATTTGTTGATGGATATTTAGGGTTCTTCCATGTCTTGGCTATTGTAAATAGTGCTGCTCTGAACACTAGGCTTTGTGTACAAATGTGATTTTTTTAATGTTGTATATGTGCATAACTCAGTGAACAATTATTTTCCAGATGACAAATGTATGATGTTACAAAACCATGAAGATTAAAAGATCCATTCAAAGCATAAACTGATGGTTATTATTGTAATGGAATATGAAAAGCTTATTGGATATGATTTTTAGATGCAACATTGCAATTAACACTTAGGAAGCTACCACTTGTCAAATTTTATCATCAGTTCACATTCTATTCTATATTTCTAATTATTATTAATTGTCCATTTCCATCCATCCATTGTTAGCCATGGGAAGAGGGCCTACATCTGTCTTATTCATTGATATTTCCTGTGCCTAAGATAAGCGTCTGGCACAAACTAGGTGTTCAATAACTATTTTGTTGCATGAATAAATTTTCATTTTAACGCTGAAGAAATACAGGCATTCCTGCTGTGGCACAGTGTGTTAAGAATCCAGCATTGCCACCGCAGTGGCATAGGTCATAGCTGTGGCTCAGATTCAGTCCTTAGCCTGGGAACTTCTAAATGCCATGGGTGCAGCCAAAAAAAAAAAAAAAGTGAAAGAAATTAAAGACATAATGTTATGAACCCAAACTCACAGTTCTTCTGCCTCATCCTCAGCTCTTACTTTTCTAAAACCTAAGATGACAAGGAAAGGCACAAAAGAAATGGGGCCTGGGATGTTAAGTTGAGGGCTTTAATTTTCAACCATAGCAGATATTGTTCCATTGCTGCAACCAGGTCACCATCTTTCAGAGGTGTACTTTGACGAGTGTGACACCCAGCTATAATGAGCAGGCCCCACTGTTCAGAGACTGCAGCCACTAGAGTGGAAGCACATTCTGGCAATGCCAGCACTTGGCAGGAGCACAGAGTGCAAGTCTTTAGAGAACAAGGCCCTTTGGAAAGGCTCTTGCCTGGTATCACTTGAAATTTCATTACTTTCCTTTTATAGATGAGACTTAAAAAAACCAACTGCAAAAATACTTTATCATTTCAAATGATGCAAGGTAGCAACAAAAGCAAAGGTGACTCAAGCTATCACTAAAGATGTTCGTGGAGTTCCCATGATGGCTCAGTGGTTAATGAATCCGACTAGGAAACATGAGGTTGCGGGTTTGATCCCTGGCCTTGCTCAGTGGGTTAAGGATCCGGTGTTGCCATCAGCTGTGGTGGAGGTTGCAGACATGGCTTGGATCCTGCGTTGCTGTGGCTCTGGCGTAGGCCGGTGGCTACAGCTCCGATTAGACCCTTAGCCTGGGAACCTCCATATGCCATGGGAGTGGCCCTAGGAAAAAAGGCAAAAAGACAAAAAAAAAAAAAGATGTTCATGTGTGGGTTCACAGTTAACATTGCTGGGAAGCTGAAGAATAGAACGCAAAAGGATCCCATGATCCTCAAGGTAATACCTACCACGTACCAATTCCAATGCTTAGGAAATACCCTTGATCAATGTTGGCCTTAAGCACTGAGTGGCTGCTTAGCAGATAAGCTCACCAGCTTCTAGCACAGAACAGATGATCAATAAACGATCACTGAATGACTAATTTTCCACAAAGGCAGTACATATTTCATGCATTCACCATAAGTATGCTTCCTCTAATCTGGAAACTCTATGCTTGCACTGAAGACCAAACAGATCCTGCCCTCTGTAGCAGAGAAAGTTAAATTCATAAATCATGGTGGTTTATAAACTTCTGCTGGTTAAGATGATATTTTACCTTTAGAGAGGTCTTATAGCCAGATCACAGCTGTCAGATGAAAATATTGACTTAGCCTACAGCTCTATTACAAAATATAAAATAGTAACAACTATCTCTTCTAGAGGAAATTTGAACACATTATCATTTGGGGCAGCAGGTAGGGGAGTGGGGAAGATATTAAAGAAACCAAATACTTAAATTAATTGAGTCAATAATAGAAGGTTTAAAATGACCCTAATTGATATATTTGCTAATTATTTTTCCCTAACGCTGATATTATTTGTTTTATTTCTAGATTTCAACCTGTGTTATATCCAGGCACATAAGCACAAAATAAATGCTTAATAAATTTTTGTTGAATTAATTTGATACAGTGGTTCTCAAAATTTGGTCTGAGGGCCCCTGGAGGCCGTGGTATGCTAGAGCATATTCTAACATCACACAAGCAGTAATTGTCAACTTTTTGAGAAGTGTATGAGCCAGCTGTTAAATATGACTATAAGTAAAAATTAAATTATAGGAGTTCCCGTTGTGGCTCAGTGGTTGGTTAACAAATTTGACTGGGAACCATGAGGTTGCGGATTCAATCCCTGGCCTTGCTCAGTGGGTTAAGGATCCAGCATTGCCGTGAGCTGTGGTGTAGGTCGCAGAGGTGGCTTGGATCCTGTGTTGCTGTGGCTGTGGCTGTGGCTGGCAGCTGTAGCTCTGATTAGACCCCCTAGCCTGGGAACCTCCATATGCCGAGGGAGCGGACCAAGAAAAGGCAAAAAGACAAAAAAAAATTAAATTATACAAATTTATAATTAAATTGCATATAAATAAGTAATAAAAACTCAAAACCCATCATTTCCTAAATATTTTAGTGCATTTCACTATTTCTAGGTTCTCGAGGTTATTATATGTATTATATTTTTATATAGAAATCTTATACACTGGTGTGCTACTCTGCATGTCTTCCCAACTCTTCATCATCAGCCAAAGTTGGGAATATGTACACCCGGGAAACTGGCAAATGCTATACACTTAGCTTTTCTTTCTTCCCTGATGAGCTAGTTATCAAAATGTTTACCAGTACACCATTTCCTGAGAGTTCACACTGCCCTTTCAGGTGATCTACCAAGTCTTCCCTCTGAATGTAAGAGGCCAGATTTTCTCCATACATGTTAACCAAAACAAGTATTAAAACAGATTAAATGCAGAAGCAGATATGAGACTCCAATTGTAAGCTAGACATTAATTTTCAAAAAATGTAAAACAGTGGGCTTCTTCTTGCTAATTTTTTTCATAAAAATGTGCTATTTGTGTTATATTAAAGACAACAAGCCCAAAATGGAGTTGCTTATGCTAAGCTCCTCTTCATCATGTCAGGACTTAATTACAGTTTCAGCTGTCAAAAAATGAAATCTTAAACCAGTCCAACAGGAATCTCCTCATCAGTATTAGTTAGGTAATCTGCCTGATAAACCCCTGCCATCCCCTCTAAAGAGAATAACCTTGCAATTACCAATCTGCTTTTTTGCTAGTACAACCTCCTTATTCCTGCCACTTCCACCTGTAACATCTCTGCCTTCTATAGCTCATCAGAGCTCCTTTTAATCTGCTAGACTGGATGCTGCCTGATTCAGGGATCACTGAATAAAGACAATAAGATCTGTATAATTTACTCAATTGATATTTTTGCTTTTTAACAGTTAATGTAATCATGTAATCTTTTCATTTCTATACAAACTGGATTAGTTATACTTAGTTTTTAGTTCTAATGTAATAAATATTAACAGGTATGTCAAGAAAGTAAAGCTCTTTGGGGGTCTTCAAAAATTTTTTAAGAGTAAGAAGGGGTCTGAGGTCAAAAGTTTGAGAATCACTGATTAACAGTGTAGTAAATCCCATACAGTGTTTTTTTGACTTAGTGTAATCAAGCTAGAAAAGCAGGTCTATCTATATTCCTAGGTCTCCGTGACCTTGGGAAATTAAATCTTGATCTTTTCAAATCTGTATTTCTCCTTTTGCTAAAAGGTAATGCTAGACAAGATGATCTCAATGAAGCTTTTTTTTAGCTCTTAGATTCTGTAACTAGGAGAATTATAAATGATCTCTGCTCCTAGTCTGAAGGCAATAGAAATGTTTTTGCTTTGTCATCTTTTTTATAGCTCCAATCTACATCATCGCCTATCTTTAACAATTTTTTCCGCCTAAGTTTTTGCCTGCCAAAGGATTTATATTTGATTACCTCACTATAATTACAGAAGTCACTACTTCCAGTGTCAAAAAATCAGACCAGTCTTGGACTAAACTATATGCCATATAGCAGACATAAAAACGCAGTGCAGAACAAGATGCCATGGTTTAGTGTCACTCTATCCATCAGGTGGAAAATAAAATGCCTAGAGCAAGCCCTGTACCGAATGTAATAAAGCAAACTATTGCTCAGGACCTGCTTTTTTTTTAAATTTTTTAATTTTTTATTTTCCCACTGTACAGCAAGGGGGTCAAGTTATCCTTCCATGTATACATTACAATTACATTTTTTCCCCCACCCTTTGTTCTGTTGCAACATGAGTATCTAGACAAAGTTCTCAATGCTCAGGGCCTGCTTTGCATCTCCCCACAGCGGTGGAGTTAAAAAAAAATTCTTTTAAAAAGACATGTGATGCCTGAATATTTTCTCTTTTCTGTGCAAAGGCAGAAATTAATGTCTGCTTCCCGTGCTTAAAAAATGTGTGAGTTATCCTTCCTAATTCCAGGCAAGTCCGCGGCAGCTTTGCCTCCGAAGAAATCACTGCTGCAAAATGCAAACACCGTAAGAGGCCCTTGCCAAGTGCGCCTAGACTGCAGCCTTCACTTTCACATCACATCTGCGTCTCCTTTCCTCATGCGCAATGCAGCCAGAGCGAGATGAGAAACTGCATCTCAGTAGGCTGAGAATTAAATTTCCAGATCCCCTCCCGACAGCTAACAAACCAGCAGAAAAAGCAAGCCCGTGGGAGGCGAAGCTGCAGGGGAGATGAGAAGGCTCAAGGGCGCGCATGAGTGAGCTGGCTCTGCGGGGATGCCTGCCTCCCCTCGCGGGTCATGGGCGGATCTGGGCTCCACTCAGGCCTGGCCCTTAAGGGGACGAGCTGTGCTAAAATGGCTGCCGGCTTTGCAGCTGCCAGGAGAAGGGATGCTCAAGACCTAGGGCAGGCTGCCTTCCCCAAGAAGCCCAGTGCGCCCCGGGCCTGCGGTGCAAGAGAAGCAGGGGAGAAGCGGCCAAGATGCCCCGCATTCGGGGCACCTCCCAAGGCCAAGGCGAGGCCACCACGCCTTCATTTAACTCTGCAGAAGGTCACCTCTGAACCGCCCTCCTCTGTGCTGCACGTGCGGCAAGGCATCGCCATGGCAACCTCCTTTTCTCCCTCTCTCATTATTGAACAGCTGAGACACGGAGTGTCCCTGAACTTGTTACTGCGCAAGTTAATGCGGTCCTCTGAGGGCTTAGTTTCCTAACTGTTGTTCTTTGCTCATCTGATTGCTTCCTGAAGCTGGAAAAAACTACCCATGTATTTCAAATGTTCTCCCCACCACTTCGGGGCCAACCATGTCAATCTGGTCATTCTCCTGCAAGGAAGCACAGCCCAATTACTGGAAGAAGCAGGATTCAAATTCAACCCCAATTTGCCGACACTAGTCTTGGAACCATTTTAACGTTTGGAGGCCTGTTTCAAGACATACAAATCATGAATAATTATATATAATTATTATAGACTATTATATATACTCTATTCATAATTACAGGACTACCTTCTCACCCTCTCCCACCTGTAATTAATGTTTGAAATACAATATTCTCTCTAGCTATGGCCTATCCATAATGCCCAGTGAAATGGCATTGCAGAAAGTAGATACATAAACAAATATTCTTAATTGTGAGTAATTGAAAATAATGACCTCAAAGGACAAAATTGCAGGCTCAGTCATCAAAGAAATGCAAACTAAAATAGCCAAAGTATGCTATAAAATAAGGAACTTCTGCTTGTTTTTAATAATAACCAGTGTTGATGGGTGGCAAAACCCTCATCTATGGCTAGTGATAAAGATTTGAGACAATCTTCCTGGAGGCAGTTCTTTCAAAAAATAATTACAACTGTGAACCACACATAGCTACAAGATGCTCATGGTAACATATTTTTTAAATTCAGCCTAATGTACACAGAGGACTGGATAAATAAATCAATACAATGAAATACTGTGTATCTTTTAAAAATGAAATAAGAGGATACATAATTCCTAGCAAGTTATTTTGATGATGTATTGCTAAATGAAAAGTAGATATTAAATAGTAATTAATTTGATCCTATTTTATTAAATGTATTTAATAAGGAAACTATTAACAATGGTATGTCTGAGTGGTAGATTATAAGTGACTTTATATCGTTCCTTCTCTTTCTTTGACAGTGACATGAATTATTTTGTATTGTTATATATAACAATAAAAAACAATGTTTTCTCTGATGTGTTTATAAAATAAATAAATAAAAATATTTATAATACTCTAATTATAGTATGTTTACACTTTGGTCAAAATTAATGTTATTTTTGTCAAAGGAAAGGGAAGATTTTAATAGAGAAAAAGAGCTCTGAATCAGACTGATCATTTGGTTTTCCCACTCAGATGTCCAAGAACTTGAATTTTGTTTGGAAAGGAAATATTTCTTTAATTCTCCAGTATCCACCAAAGGAAACAAAAATGGGTCTCCACTGAGAGCATAATGATTTTAAGGAATACTCACAAACGTTTTAGTGTCATATATCTTTATTGTGGATTAAGATTTTCATTTTGTTCTTGTTCTCTGGCTGTAGAATTGTAAATTGAAAAGCAGTTGTGGGTTGAAAGTGGAAATTCGTGAGCGTTGATGAGAGGCCTGGCTCCAGGGCCAGATCGTGCACAAAGGTGAATCCTTCAAAACAGCTTTCCCTGTGGTCCTGGTACCCAGGCCCCAGAATAGCAGGGAACTCAACTTGCCATCTCATTCACATAGGACTACTTGATCTTTTAGAGAAACTGCTCTTTTCTCACCCTGGCGAGAGTAAATCTGACATTTGTCAAGTAGCTTGTGAGAAGTACACTTAAGGCAACTCATTTCTAAGGAAGAAACCAGGCCTGACCAATGGATACAAAGAAACTGAACCCTTTTCAGCCTCAAGAACCACTCCCTGTGAATTATCCCGAGGAAAATAAATCATAGACCTGGGCAAAGACAGAGCTACAGAATGTTTATTTTTATACTATTTTATAACAGTAAAATTTTAGAATGCACATAAATGTCCAAGAGTTAAAGAAATCACATTACAGCTGGATGATAAAATGGTATGCTGCCATTAAGCCTGAAAATGGAGACTATTCAACGAGACAGTAAAGTGCTCACAGTGCAGTGTTAAGTGAAAAGAAAGGCAAGTTAAATACAGAATGTACAATGTGATCCCATTTTTATAAAATGTTTCATATTACAATATTTAATGTATTACATACATAACAGAAAATTAGCTCCAAAATTATGGACTGCCAGTTACTTTTATTTTTAGCTTAACATCTTTAATAAAGCCATTAATAATAAGCTTTTTGTGGTTAATGAATTATTAGTAATGTATTAATGGGAGTAAGTATGTTTTTATTAGAAGCCAGGGAAAGGTACTATAGGCTCTGATAACTTTTCAGATATGCATTTTTAGGTGCTTGGAAACATTTTCAAAGCATGCATTTTATGAGTTCAGCAATTAGAGGATGATACATTGCCTGGGTCACTTTAGCATCTCACATATCCATACCTCTGGTCTAAAACTCTGGGACGGTGTCTTTCTTTCCAACCTAATTGTTAGAGCAGGTAAGACACCACTAAACTGAGGACATGTGTTTACAACATTTAGAAGATGAAGTCAAACTAAAGGTTGCCTTAATAAGCACATTGTATGCATTCTCAGAGTGCATACGTGCTCTGGATTCTGGTCTGATTTTCCATAAGCCTCTCATTTATAAATGGAGAAATAGTTGACCACATGATTTTCTAATTGGCAGTCCAGAGTGTTACCCCCTCAGGGTGCAGGGCCAAGCTTTTCAGTCTTGAAGTCTTTATTATTGCCCAGTTCCTGGCAACCAGTGCAGCACCACTGCCTTTCTTACCTCTTGAGCTCAGCCATAATAAGACTACAATAGCTAACACAAATTGAGTCTTAGTACATCTGGCCATTGTTCTAATTCTCTCAGAAAACCTATGGGGTAAGTATGACTCCTAGAGTATTCTTCCCATTTTACAGATGAAGAAACTACAGCTCAGAGAGGGTAACCAATCTCATCATCCATGGTTAAGAAGTATTAGCATATAAACTCAGGAAGCTTGGCTCCAGCTCTTACCTGTTATACCACCGCCCAAACAATGTTTACAGTTTGCCAAATAAGTCATTAGCTTCAAGGATGCCCTGTCTTAATTCTCAGTTCTTCCTTCTGTGTAGGAGTCCCTTCCACTTAGCCAAACTCAAACTCTTCTTTCAAAACACAGATATAATATACCACCTCTGAAAACTCTTCTTCAATCATCTTAGGCAGACTTAATGATTTTCCTCTCTGCTCCCAATTGTATCTTAGTTATGATTCTAAAAACATTGCTGTAAGGCGTATTTATGTACCTGCCTCCCCCATCAATCTGCGAACCTTTCAAAACCAGGATTCAAATATGTATTACTCAGTGCCCCACATATATCTGACATATATAGATATATAAAGTTCTTTAATAATTGATCTACATATGAATGATCACAAAGAATGCCATAGAGCTTGCTTGTCCACGTATGTAATAGGCAATGTCCCACCATGACAGCCACTGTTGCTCCTTTAGAGTAGGTGTTATGTAAATGAACACTAGACTAATAGCCAGAAGACCAGTGTAATATCAGATTTTCTCCTAAAGTACAGTCTTTGCTTTGCTGGGCTCTTAAATGTTCAGTGCGGACTGACCCTTAAGAGGGAAGAGAGAATGTTAGGAGGGCCTATTAAGATATTATCAGGTATTCATTTTGACAATTTTCAGCAGGTCTGTTAGGAAAAGGGGGCCTAAAAAGGTGGGACAGAGGATGACTAGGTGATAGAGATTTTAGGGCTCAGCGTGTGGCCAAAAGGAGTTCACCTTGATGAGGCTCTGTAGCCGGCAGTCTGAAGACATTACCAGATCTTTCTGCTTTGGGCAGTTCATGCTTCCTCATAAACTGCACCAAGCCCAGCAGGAAAATTGTCATCTATCGGTGTCAATGTTCTTGAACAGTGAAAGATTATTCTTGCTGGTTTCAGTCAGGGCACTAGTGGGACTGCTTGAAGCAGTAGAAAACAACTATGATTTATGCATTTATATCGATACATAATGAGTATTTAACATAGTATTTCTGTTTGCATCATTTCTATTTACATCATCTTACTGTTGTACCTTCATTTTTCTTAAGCTATTTTGGAAAAAACCTGGAGGTAAATAAATACATAAGATGAAAATAAACATACTTTTGATTCACTTTGAGAGTCTAGTTTGCACTTTATTTTGAGCTTCTAGGTTTATTCGTTACATATTTCTCAGAGAATGTAGGGAATCCTCACAGAACTCAAAAGAAATGCTTTGAGAGAAAGTGTCAAAAATCCCAGGAGCCTCTCGTTCACTCATTTGGAAGAAAGTAAAATTAATTTAACCCCAAATACTTCCTAAATTCTGATGACACATATTGAGAATTGGCTGTTTAAAGGCTCATTTGACCTTCAAGGAAAACTTTAACTTGACTTATAGTGCTATTGCATTTTTAACTAGGTGTTCTTTTTTTGAAGTTTTGCAAAGTTCTCATAGATATCTAGTGACTCCTTGTGGAGTTTCCTTTCTACATGTAACAATTCACCAAAAAGTTAAGAAATCACAGAATCTCAGAATTGAAGGGACCATACAAGTATTTAATGCTAACTACCACCTGATTGGAAATCTATTTTGCAATAAATGTGAAAGAAGGTTTGAAAATATCTGGTGACAAATAAGCATCTTTTGGATTACTGCCTCCACTCTTCTTCTCTAAGGATGAAATAGATTCATAATATTGCACAGAAGTAACATTTCAATAGAGATTAGAATGAAAAGAGGGGAAAAGGAAAAGAAGGAAATTTCATCTTTGCAAGTTTGTGACGCTCACTGTGATTCTACGGGGGAAACAGATCCTTGAGATAATCTGTTTTAATAGATGACCAAGTAAAAATTCCCCACTGCCAAGTTCCCCCCAATACTCCTCTTACTCTGAAATTACATCATTACCATATGTTTTTTGGTGTTTTATTACTATCCAACAATCTTGGTATAGGGTTGGGTTTCAGGACCTAATCTTCTGCCCAATAGCACTGTACTTGTCTTCCGTGGTACAACTTTGTCCCACACTGTGTACAGTCTATATGGGGTGGTAAACCAGCTGCCAACTTCCTACACTTGAAGGCTCAGTACAGTCAGATGGTTTTCACAGCCAACTAGACAGCTTCTCCAGGACATTGAAATTTAGGTAAGTATTTAAGAACTCAAGGAGCCCATTTGAGATTGTCATTGCTGCTGCAGTGCCTACCAGATTCTCTCAACCATGAAACCATCTCTACACCTTACAGAGCTCTCTTGGATCTGGGCTAATTCCAAGCCTAATTCCATAATTTTATGGTATTCTTAATATTTTTTAATATGGTTTCCTTTAAAAAAAGTCACATTCTAAAATTGTGGTGATGGGAGTTCCCATCGTGGCGCAGTGGTTAACGAATCCGACTAGGAACCATGAGGTTGCGGGTTCGGTCCCTGCCCTTGCTCAGTGGGTTAACGATCCGGCGTTGCCGTGAGCTGTGGTGTAGGTTGCAGATGCGGCTTGGATCTTGCGTTGCTGTGGCTCTGGCGTAGGCCAGTGGCTACAGCTCTGATTCAACCCCTAGCCTGGGAATCTCCATATGCCGCGGGAGCGGCCCAAGAAATAGCAACAACAACAACAACAGACAAAAGACAAAAAATAAATAAATAAATAATTTAAAAAAATAAAAAGATAAAAAAATAAAATTGTGGTGATGGTTACACAAATCTGTGAATATGCTAAAAAACATTGAATCGTGAACTTTAAATACGTAAATTATTTTGTATATGAATTATATTCTAACAAAGCTCTTACCAAAAAAAAAAAAGTCAGCTAAAGTTGGTTTCTACTGCTTGACACATAACAAGATCTAACTGATAAAATTCTCCTGTCAGAATGCAAATATCTAAGCTGAAAAGGATTGCACACTCTTAAATTTCTTTGAGTGAGTTCACAAAGAAAAAAGTAATGGGACACTAGTTTTTAATGGGCATTAAACAAGTCTGGCAAATACAGTGCTATTCTGAGGGGGCTAGCAATAAGGAGGTACCATATGGGAGAGATTTTAGATGTCCAGACTAGCCCAAGGGCATTGAATGATACAAATACTACAGTCTCAAGTATGGACACATGTTGTGGTAGTCCAAAAGGGGAAGTTAGTTCTATCGTCATTGATCCTAAATCCATATTTATCTAATATCATTCATGTATATAGTGCCAAGTTGATTACTCCTCTCCTGCAGATCATTTATTATTCTTCTCATTACTTCCAATAGCAAATGTAGTATTTGAGGATAAAGGACACACATGTGAAAAACACATAATTAGCAATTAAGGCACATTGCAAACCCTGGGGTAAGATCTTTATGTTTTTTATTTTATTTACAACTCATAACAACCCTGTCCTTTTGTTGACAATTTAGTGGTTTTTCTCAGGGTTACAGAGCCAAGAAGTAAAGGGGATGAAATTCAAACCCAGATCCATCTGACTTCAAAGGTCATGCTTTCTCTGCATGTCCCCTTTAGTGCTTGCTCTTTCTGCTTTCTGAGATGACATCTCTCAATCTAAGAGACTAAGGGCAAGAAGAACTAGGTAATTATATATATACATATATTATATATATAATACGCACATATATATACTATACATACATACATATATATATCAAGCAATAAAATATCAATTTTCAATTAAGTCAACATGATGTATATTTTGTACTTTTTCACACACATGCACACACCCTAAAACTCCCATTTTCTAGGAATACAGAATTCATTTAATCTCTCCCTTGCTCACCTCTTAGCCTAATTCTTCTCTCCTGCATCCCATACACTCCACACTCTATGAATGATTTGCATGACATGTTTACTGAAGTTTACATGTACTTTTCTCTCTGCTAAAAATACCTTTCATCATTTGCTTAATCACTTCAAGGAAAATGACTCAGATCAACCTTGCCTTAACTAGCCCTTCACAGTAGGTGAATTCAATGCTTCTTATCTTCTAGAGACTTCTGAAGTATCCTATGTCCACCTCTTAACACAGGGCATTTCACTTTGTATTATTTTGGTGGCTCACCTCTTTCTTCCCCTAAGGGGTAAGTTACTTGAGTCTAGAAATGGTATCCACATGTCTTTAAACTTCAGTCCCTAGCCACTGCCTGGAATACATTAAGTACCCAGTAAATGCCTGTTGCCAAGTTAAACAATCAATCACTTAGTAGTTCGAAAACTAAAACTTCCTAAAGTATCAAAAGTTTAGTGTATGACAGGATATTAACAAATAACCTCTTTAAGAGACTATCTATACCATAAATGTTATCCAAGAATCATGCATACCATGAAATACATGAAAACCCCAATAAACATAACAATTTTCCCTGATGAAATAATTATGGATATTATGACAGTTGAGGACATCATAGATTCCCCATTGGTTGTCATCAGGAAGCATGCTTCAACATCATTTAATAAAGAGATCTGGTTAGCAGATTGTCAAATGCCATGGAACTTATCCACACAGTATTGTCACTGTTGTTCTTCCAAGTGTTGATCAATCAATATTTCTAAACCTAGGAAAAGTGCTTATTTTAAAAGAAACTCTAGAGATTATATTCAGTAATTTTCTGGATACCTTAATCTTCTGATACTGTCACCCTGATGCAATGACTTTGACAAGTATGTCACAATATTCAGGATGACCTAGGCAAAAGTTCATGATTGAAGGCTAAGCCAATGACCTCCTGCCTATGTTTTCTCAATTTACTTGTTCTGTTTTTACTAACGAAGTCCCAACTCTTGTTTTGAGATCCTGACTTGATACCATATTTTGCTCCCTCCCATTTTGTAACCTCTCAGAATCTATCCCTGGCATTTAGTACATCAATAATCAGGAAGAGTCTTGGCCATAGTCCCGCCTTAACTTCTAACATTCCCTGTTGCCAATGGTGGGGTCTCTACTTGAGCACCCAATGGCCTTCTCTTTGCCTGGACCATCTCTCAGCATTCTCCAGGGAGAATGGAAGGATAGAGAGATAAGACCAGGCAAAGTTTGGACAAGTTTGTTATTTCTTTTTGCCAACATAAAATAAGATAAATCCTTTATTGTAGGAACCCAGCTGGCTCTTAGCCAACTTTGAATAGCAGGCAATTAACAGTGAACATGGCATGGAGGAAATCTGTGTTCTCAGCATTTCTTGAATCCGAATCCTTATTTGAATACTGATGTGTGTGCCTAGGCAGGAAAGTTCTCTTTGGGTCCTGATGTCACTATTTGTAAAATGGACTACAAGAACAGCTATCTCCTAAAAAATAAATAAATAAATAAATACTTAGATTAACTTGTTAATGAAGAGCTAGAATTAAAAAGGCCTCTACATACTCAAATGATGATTCTCTCCTATTTGATTTGGGGGAATGCAGGAAGTCTCACTGGGATTTTAGTGTGTTATGAATACATATATATATATATGTATGCATAATGCATAATGCCATGAAATATTTATATAGTAAATTATGTCATATGAACTAGACATAATGTTAGCCAAAATTATGACTCTATTACATATGTGCCGTAAAGTCCCAACCATGGGTGTCCTAGGGTTGGGAGTGGGGGAAGACAAGCAGTCAAAGCAAGCATTTATTTCCATTTCTCAGTTTTCCCACATGCATGTTCCTCAATCATTCCTGCCTTTAAAGACAAGCTGTAGAAAGTATCAAATGTTGAGAAATAGAAATGGAAGAATTTTTAAAATTTGAGCCAATACTTGTTTCCAAAAAAACCACTGCTCACTTTGGAAGTGGACTGCTCCAGTTTAGTTCAGTGAGCTCCTAATTTCCATACCAGTGTAATTTCAGAATTGCTGTGCATACATCCCAAGATCAGCTTCTAAGGCAACTGTTCTCCCTACTTTTTTCCTTCAAATGTTCTGCAAGCTAAAATAAGATGGCTTTACTCAGATGGGAATAGAGATGCCAATACTTCCAAAGAGAAAAAGTCCAGTGTTTAGCATAAACACATAAAATGTACATTTCTCATTTTTAACAGTCTTTTAAATGTTGACATAGAACATTCACACTGCACTCATTCATGGAATCAGTACCTAATTTGAACCATATTTTCCATTGGCGAGATGATTTTATATGGAAAAGGAAATAACTCCCTTAGCCACTCTGTGTGTATTGAAAGAGAAATCTGGAGCCATTATATAGTTTATGCTTAAGTTTTGATTAAAAGATACCATAGAAAACCCATGAGAGCTCAGCCCAAGGTAGAGGATTTGAGCATATTGAAAAAAGATCGGGTGCCCAAATACCAGTTTTAAGTATCTTTTCTTACTGAACTATATAATAAACAATCCACATGAATGTAAAAACCAGCAACTTTCTGAATAATAGTCACATCTGTTTTCCAGTCGAACTTAAATCCCCTATCTCTAAATTTAGTGAAAAATTCACTTTAGAGCTGGAAGTGAATTTGGTCCAATTCCCTCATAATACAGATGAGGCAGTTGAGGCACAGAGAGACTTCTCCTTAATAACCTTTCTTTAATCTCTCCAGTCTCAGCCTTAAAGTACTCCTTGAGAAAACCACCTCTAATTTCTACTACCACCAACAAATCAGGTTCCCCTATTTTATACCCATAAATTCCTCTGCATTTTTTCTTCAAAATCCTTCACATAACTTGTAATTACACAACCGTTTGTCATGACATATACTTAAGGGTCCATTGACACAAGTGAAAATTCCACAGGGCTCCAGGACCACTCACTGACCAGCACATGCCAGGACCATAGAGGATACCCGGGAAATATTTAATAAATTGATGTTCAAACAATATTCAAAGCCATAAATATATGCATTACCTCGTTTAGAAAATGGGAGGCCAGACTAGAAGATCTTTAAAATTTATACCAACTGAAAAAATTTTATGAATGTTTAGGTCTAATGTTCTCAGAAAAAGTGATGAAAAAAAAGAAAAAGAATGGGCAAATACCACCAAAGTGCATTTATTTTTTAAGCCCCATAAATTCATCCCATTCAAATAGTGGAAAGTATGTTGAGAGGTTGAGAAGGGAGACTTGGCCCAGGTGTGTGTGGAGAGTGAAACTTAGTTTCAGTCACCAGTAAGACTTCACATTCCAGAGGCCTTAGGGTGAGACAGTGTCTGATTTGTGTAAATTACTAGTCAGATACACAAAGCACTAGAGGGATGGGGGCAAGAAGTCTGGTCTGATAATACAGAGGGAACAGATGTAATTGGCATTTTGATAAGGATACACTTGTTCCCAGGAAGAACAGTTTGGAAGCAAGCTACTGAATAGAGATTGAAACAGAGATGCAAATAAACACCACTTTGATCTTTGACCTCTGAAGAAGTTTGATTTATTAAGAGCATAGCAAAGCAGAATGATTTGATTCCTAGTGTTAGCACAGGCATTAAAGGAGAGACATGGAAGGGAAAGAAAGTGGATTAATTTTAATCCATTTTGATTTATCCCTCTACAGGCAAGCCTACAGGTTTCCCCTGCATAAGGGAGAAGTGTTTATTGAATTTTAGGACATAATTTTTCTGCTTGGCACCTCCTACTCTGTGTCTCTCTGGTGAAGAATGAATGCCCTTTGAATTAAGAAACAGGCAAGAGTGAGAAAAAGGTTAAAATTGGACAGACTTTTTTGAACATGGAAAAAAGTCAGAAAGATAAAGATAAGGATGTGTGACTAGATGCTGCCTTGTATTGTGGACAGTTCAGATTAGAAGGAAAATATTTATTACATTCTTTAGCTTCATTTTAGCAACCATCAGAGAACAGTAATTAAGAAGGTATAAATATTGGATACGCCAAGGCTGTAAATGGCTTGAGGAAGTAAAATAGTTATACAAAGATGATAACATTTACCGATCATTCCTCAGACTTTAAACTTTATTTCAGAACCATGTGTTAGGATGCATGTTCCTGGACCAGGACAAATATACAGGAAATATGCTAGACTCCATTTGTCATTATCTGTTGTGCTATCCAGAGAAACTCATTGAACTTCATTAGGCTAACCATTTTGAAGGGTCTGTATATCAAGCTGTTTGCTAGCAATGACATTTTTATTCATTTATTCATGCATTCTCACTATTCATTTTCTCAAAATGTTTTTTTTTTTTTTAGAACCTTTCAAATTCCAGGTGCTGTTCTAGAAAGCTCGGTGGTAATAAAGCAAAGAAGAGGAAGAGGAGGAGGGGGAGAAGGAGGGGGGAAGACGAGGGGGGGGGGGAGGGAGAAGAGGAAGAAGAAATGAAGAAGGGGAAGGGTAAGAAGAAGAGGAAAAATTAGGACCATGCAGAATACTTCGTTTTGTTGAACACTCATTCGGTGTAGTAAATTTATATGTCAACTTGGCTAGTCTATGGTGCCCAGTCATTTGGCCAAACACTAGTCTGAATGTTGCTGTGGAGGTGTGCTGTAGTTATAATTTAGTATTTAAATTTAGTTGACTTTAAGTAAAGGAGATTACCCTAGTAATGCAAGTGGGCCTGATGCAATCAGAGAAAGGCCTTAAGCGCAAAATCTGAGGTTCACTAGGAAAGGAATTCTACATCAGGACTCTTGACATGAAAGTCCTGCCTCAATTTCCTGTGTACCAGTCAGAATTCAGACTGAAGATTACAACATTGATTTTTCTTGAGTTCCCAGCCTGCTGACCTGCCCTACAATGTTTGAAGTTTCTAAATTCCACAATCATGTAAGCTAACTCCTTAACCAACCCTCCTTCCCTCCCTCCTTTCCCTCTTCCTTTCTCCCTTTCTCTCTCCTCCATGTAAAATAATCCCTAAAGCTTTATATTTGCTTACTATCTCATTTAATCTTTGTAACCAGAGGTAGACCCAGACATCACATTTCTTGAAAGTAGTTAAATTAGGAGGCCCTTCTTAAGAAAAACAATACAAAATTACAGATACAAAGTCAGATATTCAACTGGGAAAAATATGCCCACGTGTTGACTTGAAATTTATCCTTTACTTGTGTCATGGTAAATTCATTTCTTTTTATAACAACCAGTGAGAACAGTATGATTATTTTTATTTTTCCCAACTGTATATGAAGGATATGAGATTTGGAAGAGTGACTTGCCTCATGTCTTAAAGCTCAGAGTGGGGCAATCTAAAATTCTAGGACAAATTATACATTGAGCTTGAGGTTTAAGTATGGTAATTATACCAGGTAACATTTCAAACAAGAAGTTTCTATTTTTGGTTGAAAAGAGGCAATTCTGAGAGGTCTGCACCTCCCAATCTGATGTGCCTTCTTCATTTCTAGCCCCCAAATGTACCATTACCACCTCTAACCAAATAGGGGACATAGAGAAACAATGTATCATGTACTCAAAGTTTAAAACCCACAGAGTGCTGGCACATTAGAACTTATGGGCACAAAATAGTAACTAAACATTAAAAACAACTGAAGCAAAATGGAGTGGTTTTAGTACTTACAGGAATGAAAATACATTTCTTTTTCCCTTATTCTTCATTCTCAAACAAGTGCTATACATTAAAATAAAAATACTTGTCTTTAAAACAAATGCCTATGTACCTACAGTCAGCTTTGAACAACTCTTAATATTTTGCCATGGTTGCTTCAAAATTTTTAATAAAATATTACAGATAAAATTAAGTCACCATTGTATCCCCTCCACAATTACATTTCACTCCACCTCAATAACTATTTGTAGAACAAATTAACAAATACATTTGCAGTAACATCTTCCCCCTTTCTCAAAAAAGTCATGTTACCACCCTCTACTCTACTAAAACACTGATAAATGAATGTACCCTGCAGATTTAAGTGAAAAAAGTTGAGGTGGAGGTTCTGATCCATCCAAGATGTCAAAGAACTTCTCTGGGAAATATATTCAGTTATTTATTGTAGAACCCTATTGGAAAATCTTGAATAAACTCATACTCGGGCCATCGCTTAATTTATGAACTTGCAGGTACTAGATGCATCGTCTTTCTAAAACTGCAATCTATTGAATCTGCCCACATCCATTTTTAGAATCACAGAATCACATCTCTTTAATTTCTAGTGAGACCTATAGGTTTAGGTGATGACTAACACCACCAAAGTTTATGAAAAGTCAGCAACCACATGTGAAAGTCACTTTGAGCATGAAAGGTGTTTTGCACTCTGTTGGAAAGAAGAAGATGATATAGACATAGGTTACAAAACCACATCAAAGTTGTGTGACCTACAACATCTAAAGAGCTCCTGTCTTTGAGTTCTGCTCTGGCTTTCATGTTCATGGAAGAATTGCTTGCAACCTCTGGACAGGCTTGAACACCAGGGAGAGAGAGAAATGAGCTATTCCCCCTTTACCAGGGTTCAGAATTCTTCTACTTCATGAAGAGAAGTAGAAGTCTGGTCTGCAGCTGAAAAGAGACATTTATTCAATTAAATCTCCATAATAGTCAACAGCTAAAATTCTGAGCCAAGAAAGCTTGGTTTGGAATCCTGGCTTTTTACCTTCTTAGCTGTATGAAGCCTGAGCAAGTGACCCTTTCACTGTAACTTAATTTCTTTATCTGTGCTATGGAGATAATAATAGTAACTACTCCATTAGGTTAACAGTTAATTAGCTATTTCGCCTAAAGTTTGTGGCATTGTACATGTCACATAGTGAATGTGCACCAAAGGTATTTTCTTATGATTATTAGCATAATAGTGGTTTTAAGAACCAGAACTTAACTGCTTCTCTAATATGCTTTCCCTTTTGGAAAAACTCTTCTACCATCAAAGTCACTTCAGGAACCACCATGTGAATAGATTATGACCTCACTCCCTGGCCACTGTCAGTGGTATGGGGGTGGGAACATGATCAGTACTTTCCTACGAATTTTGTAACTCAGAGAAGCAAACTCTCTTTGAGTCACTTCTGCCAAAGAAATAAAACTCAGAAGATGGGTTAGAAGATCACAGTCATCTACTATGAATAAAAGGCTGGTGTTCTGTAGGAGGGAGGTATAACATCCACATGCAAATAGATATGAGAAGAACAGTGACTTAATGGCATTTGAATTTCTGATTGCTGTTGGTTCTGGGATACTCCCACACCCTTGCATTTCATAAGGGGTTCACCTCCTATAGCATATCTCAATAACCTTCCAATACATTACCCTTTATACTTTAACTGCTTGAAGTTGAGTTTTTCTCTCTTGCTAAAGAATAACAGCAACATTTTAAATGAGCAACAATCTCTTAATTTTCAGTAATTCTAAGTGCTATTACCCACATTTTACAGGAAAACTGAGGTTCAAAGAAGATGTGTCCAAAGTCAAACCACTGATAACTTGTAGAATACGAATGGGATGTGATCCCTCTGCCCCTAAACAATTTTTATTCCTGTTTCTCCTCCCATCCATCATGTTCTTGCCTTTTCTTTCTGTTCTCCTTTCTGCTTCACCTTCTTCTGTTGGTCCTTCAGTGCTAGCCTATCATTTCTTCAGAAGCTTCCCTTGCCTCCAAGGACCAGGTAAATGTTTCCATTTTATGCTCCATAGTCTCTATGCTTCCCCTTATCATAACATGTATGACCTTGTACGCTGAATATCTCTTCTTCTTTCTGTATGCCCCACTACACATGAACTATCTAAATGTAGTAGAGGTATGTGAATCCTGGGAAAAAAGCATACATGTATTTTTGAATTGAATGAATAAAAGATATATTTAGAGGAGAAAGAAGGGGAGACTTCAATGTCTCCAAAATCAGACAACTGGGTAGATTTCCCTGTGCTATACAGTGGGTCCTTGTTACTGATCTATTTTATATGTAGTAGTGTGCATATATTAATCCCAACCTCCTATTTATCCCTCCCCGCAAGGAAATCTACCCAATACTTTGTAAAAACCTAGGTAGGACATGAATATGAAAAACAATGGATTTCTGTATATGTATGACTTTGCTGTACACCTGCAACTAACGCAACATTATAAGTCGACTATATTCCAATAAATATTTTTTTTAAAAAATCACACAACAGAGAGAGCCACCCAATTTCTCATGCAAAAGATCAGCCCAGCAGTCAGAGTCTTCTTTTCTTGGGCCAGATGCTCTTATCTAATAAAGTAATACAAATTATCCCTTTGCTTAGCAGCCCCCCCTTCCACCCCCTGCCCAATTCCCTGCAGCTTTGCAGCTCTGCTCTAATTGGGAGGTGAGAGTGAAAATTACAAATAAAGACAATTTAAACTCTCTGAGCCATCTCAAGGCAGTTCTACATCATGGAAAAATATGTCTCGGGCTAATAATATTCACAAAATTTCTGGCTGTAAATTTCGTCATGCTGTCCTTGTAATCTTCAAGAACAGAGCTATTATTTTTTATTTTTATTTCAAGATATAGGAAATATCTGATTTGTATATTTTTTCTTGACATCCAAGGAAACGTATGCATAAACATAGCATACACACACACACACACACACACACACACACGGATTGTGTATTTTAAATAAAACAAATATCTTAAAAATTACAAAATTATCAAAGATTTTTCAAAATTAAATCAAGCATAATAAAGAAAGGTAGAAGGATAATATCTAAGAAGATAAATGTTTAATGAGTATGGTCTACACCTAATTAAACTTTCCTCCCCAGAAATGTTCTCAAGCAAAAGAAAAACTCCTGAAATAGATGCTAAAATGAGTTTCCATATATGAGTTTTTTTTTTTTTTTTAATTTGACTGGGCAAGCCTTACTTCTCAGCTTGATAGAGAAGACAGGGTGTCTTTTTGTAAGACACCATACTGAAATGATTTTGAAT
Organism: Phacochoerus africanus; assembly: GCF_016906955.1. Lineage (NCBI taxonomy): Eukaryota > Metazoa > Chordata > Mammalia > Artiodactyla > Suidae > Phacochoerus > Phacochoerus africanus. The sequence continues at coordinate 38,570,867 of NC_062547.1, forward strand.
TATTAGGACTTCTGGTAAAATGAGCCTATTTTGGACAGGTGATCTGTTCTGAAGCTGTGAGTCTGTCACTACCCTCATTAAATAAAATCCTGAAAGATCAAATCTTCATGCAGGTTGAGACCAGAAAATTTCAAACAGCTGCCAAGCAGTGAAGGGCCTACTTTGCAACCAATAGCCATCCACGTTGTTCTTTGAAAGCTTTGTCTCCCAAGCAAATGGAAGGAAGGGGATGGGAGCTCTTCAGCACTACAGAGGACACAGCAGACAAAGAGATAATATGTAGTGTGAGTGCTTTCAGAGTAGGTAGCTTAGCTCTGGACCACATGAGATGCTGTCTTTTTTTTTTCTTGCAGGATAGGGGGATGGGGGAGTGAGAGAAGTCCCAGATGCACAGAGGGTTTACATAATTAAACCAAAGCATTCCTAACAGGAATCGAATTTTAGCAAAGAAACATATTCCTCAATCACTGTCAAACTCTTTTCCACAGGAATATTTTGCATTCTCAAGCACATAAGACATTGTATTTAAAACCTTCCACAAGCTCTGTTCACCCTCCATTAATCTTTCTTTTTACTGAAAGGTGCTATTTCTAAATTTTGGTGTAAGGGAAGTATCTGTTCAACTGTAGCTCTTCATTTGCTGATTATAAGAAGGAAAGAGTTCTTTTACTGAGTTTATTGTGAAAGGTGCTAACTCAAGAGAGATAAACTAAATAGATGCTTGTATTTATTGCCATGAAGATGAAAAGAGTTACTTGGAAATAAGCTGCAAAACTGCTCCAATCAGAATGCAAGTGAAAATCAATAATTCATTCTCATACATCTTCCTGTACTTTGCTGGCAAATGCAGACAAAATTAATGGCAACCCTGACAGCCAAAAGGAATGACTCTACCATGTGTCCCCAGGAGGACGACACCATTTCAGCCCTAGTGACACAGTCTCTACATTTTTCACACTCTTGGCTCTGGGAACTTATGACTCAAATATTTCCTGTGACTTAACTTTATCTAGAGGCTGGGCAATTATTATTTTTACTTAGCCAAAAATAATAAGTTTCCGTTCACAAGAAATGGTCGTTCCTTCAGCATACTAGGAAGTGAAAATCCAGTAAAAAATCAAGGCAGTCAAGAATGCTTTGGAACTATAGGAAAAGGCATCAATATTTTACAAGATCTGTGGGCTACGGTAAAGGAAGGGTCATCAGGTGTCATAAGCAGAGATCACTTGAATGCAAAGCACAGAAATCCATTAAAGCTCATCTAAAGCTAAGTAGAATAGAGTTCAGGAGAAGGAAAAAAAGCAGAGTCTCACAAGCAACAAAGGATAAGAAAATGTCCTAGATGGACTGAATTGTTGTTGGAAACTCCTCTCTCATTTCCTTCAGAGGTCATCGCTCAGGAACAGAGGGGACCCTCTGTTAACAACTTAGCTTCTGTGTAGAGAATAAGAATACTACACATCCACAGCAAGAGACTATGTAAAGATTTATTATTCATATAATAAAGCTATCTGGGGAGAGCAGGGTCTCAAGAAATTCCAAAAGTGGCTCAAGAAAGCAGATGGGCAAAAGGCTTTGGAGTTTATTATAGTTGGGGGTGGTGCTGGAGTGAGGATTCCCAAACTGGGCCTGGCATAGTTTAGACTTTCTACTAGTGCCAAGGGAGGTAGCACTGGGCTTTCTTACCAGTTTGCTTAGGTGAAGGGCAGAAGAGAAAGGAGGGAGAGACTGTAACACTGTTATCAGTCAAACATTAAAAAGGTGGGCCCAGCCTCTATTACATTCTCTCTCTCCCATTGGGCCCTGCACTCTATGATCTCAGCTCCTCTCTGCACATCCACTCCTTTATCTTCTTTGAGGATTTGCTCTTTCCATAAGTGTCTTGTTTCCTGTGTGTCTCTGGGGACTCTGCTAGTGATGGAAAAACTGTAACCATAGCTCTCAGTGACCTATTAATGTTAGTGCCTATCCCACTCTAAACAGCTAGACCTCTGTATCTAAATTCAGGAATGAGAGAAAGAAAGGGAGACAGGAAAATAAAGAGACAGAGGTAGAGAGAATAAATCCTATGTTTGGATTTCCCCTGGGCAAGGTACCCATTCTGGCCCATTCAATCCTGCCCAATGAGGTCAAGTTATGTGATCCAACTATGGCCACTCACATGCCCTCTTTCCAATGGTTCTGTGTTTCAGGGCGATTTTAATAAAAGGATTGCTGACAGGGAGACTATTATGGCATCTTTAATGCAGGAAGTCAACACCAAGAATTGCATTTTAAGATCAAATTGAAGGACCATTATATTAACATTGATCCCAGAAGATAGGATAACAGAGATATGATCAGCTAAAGGCATGATAACTCACTACACAGCTTAGCATGATGCACAAATTAGACACAGAGATAACTGATTGATCATTGAAATAAAGAGGTCAGAAATAAACAGAAGGGCAGTGATATTAGTAGAGAGAGACAGGTAGATCCATCGTTCAATAAATGCTTATTGAGAACCAACTGTGTTTTAAGTATTGTTCTAAGCACCAGGGAAATATCAGTAAACTAAACTGAAAATATCTTGCCCACATAGAGCTGTGGTCAGGAAAGGGAAATAGGAAATAAATAAATACATACATAAATAATTCATAACATAATGTGCTCTATTAAATATAGTGATAACAATACTTTTCTTAAACGTAACAACAGAGTTCTGCATAGGCTAATTGGTTGGCTCAAGTCAATAACCTTCAAAGCCAATCGGTACAAACCATATTGGGAATCAAACTCTGTCGCTCAGAGGCTCTTTTTTTTTTTGCATTCTTTCTTGAGGGAGATTCCTTGAACCTGGGTAAATGAATTATGTATAAGATGGGAAAAGTTGGGTTTGTATTAAAATTGCCCAGATTTCTGTAGGATTTGAGAGAGCTGATTTATAACCATGAGACTTTTTTTTTTTTTTTTAATTTTATGGCTATACCCATAGCATATGGAAGTTCCTGGACCAGGGATTGAATCCAAGTCACAGCTGCAACCTATGCCATAGCTGCAGCAATGCTGGATCCTTTAACCCACTGTACTGGTCCAGGGATAGAACCACACCTCCACAGCAACCCGAGCTGCTGCAGTACGATTCTTAACCCACAGATCACAGCAGAACTTCCCCATGTAACCTCTTACATAGGATTCCAAACAAATTTGTAGAGCTGCCCATAATCACATGGCTCTCTCAACATACACACACCCACTAACATTCAGAACTTCCCTTCCTTGCTATAGAAATTTTCCAGTCCTATAATTGATTCTTTGCAGACCAGCCCTTTACCTGGTGAGTAGATAATGTTAAAAGGAGATGACAGAGATTATTTCCATGTCTGTCTTTTTTCTACATAGAACAACTAAATAAAATACAAAAACACATCTTTTTTTTTTTTTTTTTTGAGGGTAAGATGAGTTGCTGAAGCAGCTAGAACTTGAAGTACCAAGATTTTCAAAAGATGTTAAATTCATTGAGGTGAGTCTAACATCATTTCTCCAGTTAAAATACAATTCATAGTTCTTTCCAAATTCAGGCCTGTGGCTCATACTAAGGAAACAGAAGTATTATTAAGGCTAAATACCAGACAGTGTTGACCCTTGTCCTCAGGGAATGTCATCATCTGTTAACATTTGTTTTCTTTCCTGAGCACTAAATGAGCCATCCACGCTCAAGATAGTCACTTGGAAGCATTAATTTGGTCTAGGGCTTCTGAGATGTCTTGGACCCAGAGATATTGCCCAGTTTTGGGTATACACACAATGTCTGCCTAAAATACATCATTTCAAAGAGCAATCAAATTAAAAGATTATTTTAAAATCCCTATGCTATGTATTCATGACAATTTAATTAAAACAGGAGCATTAAACAAGGAACACAGGATATCAGAGTTCAACACTTATCCTCCCATCAAATTGGCTCTTCTCCAGGATTCCCATCTCAGTAATGAACCCTCCATGAAACTAGTTGCTTAAGTCAGAAACTTGGAGGTAAACTCTAATATCTCAACACTCATCGACATCATTACAAATCCCTCTCAACCCTATAACAAAAATGTCAAATTTTAAAAAAGTCCAACTAAATGTTTTTTTCTGATGAGTTCTTTTTGTATCCTGTTTAAGAAGTATTTGCTTAAATTTCCTGTATTATTTTTCTGGACATTTTAAACTTTGAACAAGAAAGTATTTTTCATTTAGTATTTTCATTTAGTGTTTTTCATTTAGATAGCTTGCTCATTTTTCTTATTGAAAAAAAATATTTTCTCTATTGCATTGAAAGTGGCACATTTGTAGTAAATCAGATAAATATATAAATAAATAAATATATGTAATAATATGTTTCTAGGCAATCTTCTTGATTCCACTGATCAATTTGTCTATTCTTATGTCAATACCACACTGCCTAAATTGCTGGGGCTTTGTAATAAAGTCTTGGTATCTGTTTGTGCAAGATCTCCAGCTTTGTTCTTCTCAATTTGTCTTGGCTAGTCTAACTGCTTTGCATTTTGAGTTAGAGACATCTTGTAAATTTCCAGGACAATATGGCGGAATTGTAATTGAGATTGTATCAAGTCTACAGATCAATTTGAAGAGAATTGACATATAAAGAATACTGAGTCTTTCAATAGATCAATAAGGTATATACTTCCATTTATTTAGGTCTTACTTACTTTTTCTTATTAAAAGGCAAATTTAAGGAAATAAAATTCAAGCCATTAGTGAAGCAAAGATATTTGCAATACATATATTTGACAAAAGATTGTATCCATCATATCTAAAATACTCCTCAAATCAATAAAAATTAATTAAAATGGGAAAAAATTGAAAGGGTATTTCATAAAAAATAATATCACGTGAAAATAAATATGTGAAAGGCTCTCAACATCATTAGTCATCAGGGAAATGCAAATCAAAACTACAATGTGATCTCATTACTTCCACCAGGACAGCTAAATGTAAAATGTCTAATAATACAAAATACTGGTGAATATGTGAAGCAACTGGACTTAGTTCTTTGATGATTTGAATGTAAATTTGTACAATAGCTTTAGAAAACCACTTAACAGTATCTACTCAAGCTAAGCATAGATTTTGTGTGACCTAACAATTCTACTCCAGAGTATGTACACAACAGAAATGAGTGCTTATGTGTATCTAAAAACATGTGTAAGAATTATAGCAGTGTTATCCACAATGGCTAAAAGTAGAAGCAACAAAATGATTCACAAATAGTAGGTTGAATAAATAAAATATAGTATGCCCATATATTAGAATAATATAGAGTAACAAAAATGATATATATTGCTATATTCAATCACGTGGATGAATCTTACATAAATAAGCCAGATGCAAAAGAATATATGCTATATGATTTCATTTATATGAAGCTCAAAAATATGAAAATTTAGGGCGATAGCCACGAAACAGTTATTAACTTTGTAGAGGTACTCAGTGGGAGGGTATAAGAGGTGGTATTCTGTGGTACTGAAAATGTTCTATATCTCTAACTAGTTAGTAGATATATTATTTAAATATATGTAAAAGTCACTCAGCTATACATTTGAATGATGTTCTGTTTTCTGTATGCCAATTATATCTCACAAAAAAGATATACAAAGAGAGTAGCCAAGATTGGCAGATTAGAAAGACCCTGAGTTCACCTCCTCTCAGGAGCATACCAAAATCACAACTATCTCTAGAATAACCATCCACTAAAATAAATAAATAAACAAGGTGGAGCCTACCAGAAAAGATCTTCTATAGCTAAAGATATAAAGAAGGAATCAAAATGAGATGGGTAGGAGGGGGATACTCATAATATAATCAAATCCCATACTCCTAGGTGGGTGACCCATAAACTGGAGAATAATTATTTTGCAAATAAATAATACTGTTGGTGGGAATATAAATTGGTACCAACACTATGGAGGATAACATGGATGTTGCCTAAACAAACAAACAAACAAAAAAACCTAAAAACAGCTACCATATGATCCTGCCATCCCAATTCTGGGCATATATCCAGAGAAAACCATATATGGAAAGATACATGCGCTTCTAAATTTAGTGTAGCACTATTTACAATAGTTGATACATGGAAGCAATTTAAATGTCCATTGACAGATAAATGGATAAAGAAGATATAGTACATGTATACGATAGGATGCTACTCAGTCATGAAAAAGAATGAATTAATACCATTTGCAGCAACATGGATTATCATACTAAATGAAGTAAACCAAAGACAAATATAGGATATCACTTATATGTGGAATCTTAACAAAATGATACAAATTAATATAAAATGGAAACAGTCTCACAGACATAGAAAAAAATCTTACAGTACAAAAGGGGAAAGGTGGGGAGGGATAAATTAGGAATTTGGGATTAACATAAACACACTACTATATTTAAAATAGATAATTACAAAGACCTTCTTATAACACAGGGACCTATACTCAATACTTTGCAATAAACTGTAAGGGAAAAATAATATGAAATTTATATAAATTTCAGAAATTCAGAAATTATATATATATATTTCAGATTTTATATATATATATATATATATATATATATATATATCTGAATCACTTTGCTGTATACCTGAAACTAACACAGCATTGTAAATCAACTCTACTTCAATAAAAAATAAACTAAAAAAAAAAAAAAGAGGTTCCCATGACCTCTTCCTTAGGTTCAATTAATTTGTTCAAAGAACTCAGGAAAGTTTATTTATATTTAATAGTTTATCTTAAAAGGATATAATTAACGATACAGATAAACATCCCAACAGAAGAGATTCACAGAGCAAGCCATGTGGAAAGGAATGAGGAGTTTCCATGCCTTCTCCAAGCCTGCCATTCTCCCCAAATTTTCATATGTTCCCCAAACCAGAAGCTCTCTGAACCTTGATCTTTTGGGGGAAGGAGGGTTATAAAGTCTTCATTACATAGGCATGATTGATTATTGGCCATTGGTGATTTATTCAAACTCCAGTATTTCCCTTTCCCCAGAAGTCAGGGCTGGGACAGAAAGTTCTAAGTCTCCATTATGGTTGATTCACTTGGCCACCAGCCCCCATCCTTAGGTGCTTTCGAAAAGTCACCTCATAAACATAAACCCAGTTGTGGAAAAACACTTATTATATAACAGGACATCCATTTTATCTTTATGGCTCTGAATCAATTTCAGGAACTGAGGACAAGAGGCCAAATATTATGACAAAAGATGTTCCATTTGTTCTTATTGCTGAGGAAATTCAAAGCGTTTGGGGACTTGTGAACCAAGAACAGTGAATGAACAACAATTATATATATATTTGTATGATAAATCACAATATCCCAATCAGGAATAATAATTTTGAATGGGTTAGAGTCTCACAATTAAACGCAAGGTTGAATCTTGTGTTAAAAAGCCAGGCACACAACTAAGAAAGGCACTAAACCAAAATAAAACAAAATTAAGACTGGAAAAAATGATATGCATCAATGCTAACAAAGAGAAAATCATATTAGACATGTTGCTATCCCAAAAATAGAATTCAAGAGGGAAATATAAGCCAATCTTTTCCAAAGATATGATTCAACTTTTTGATATGAATTCTATGCACTGCTTCATTGTATTCCCCTGTCTTGGCTTCTGGTTGGGTTTGGCCAAAGGGAAATCTAGGCGGGTAGACAGTGAAAAGGGAGTTACACTCCTTTGCTTCCTCTCTGCAAGAGTCACAGTGGATTGGCCATGTCCCTCTTCCAAAGCCATAGCTGTAGAGAGATAAACCTTCTCAGTGAGCCTTCTCCTACAGCTGAATCTACACTGACTCTCTCCAGGTCAGTTAAATCCTCCTTCATCTTTGGCCTGGCAGTCTAAGGCAGATAAGGCCTCCATGGGGTTTCTAACTCAAGGGTGCTTCACCATCTTTTGTTGGTTTCCTTTTACCAAAACAATGCTTGGAAAATAGACCCTGTAATAAAGCCCTTTCCATTTACCTTGTTTGAGTGTGCTACTTCCTGATGCAAACTTGGCTTTGAACGTACACATATAAACATTTTAGATATACAGGTATAACTCGTATTATTGTGCTTTGCTGTATATGTTTTTTTTGGTTGTTTGTTTTTTAAACAAATTGAAGGTTTGTGGCAACCCTGCATCAGGCAAGTGTATTGGCAAATTTTTTTCTAACAGCATTTGTTCACTATGTGTCTCTGTGCCTCATTTTGGTATTTCTCAAAATGTTTCAATCCTCCATCAGCAAAAAAGGTAACAAGTCACTGAAGGCTCAGGTGATGGTTAGCATTTTTTAGAAATGAAGTATTAGTCAAATAAGGTATGAACTTTGTTTTTTTTGGACAATGCTATTGCATACTTAATAGACTACAAAATAATGTAAACGTAATTATATGCATTGGGAAACCAAAAAAAATTATGTGACTCAACTTACTGCAATATTAACTTTATTGCTGTATTGCTATGGTTTAGAACCAAATCCACAATATCTTTGAGATATGCAATTATTTAAAGCAATGCATAGAAGCATCTGGAAATTACTGCTTAAATAAATGCAGATGTTAATTTGACTTTCCACATTGTGAAGGAGAAGCTCAAAATTTAAAAACTGATTATTCAATTATCAGGAAATATTGTCAATTTGTAATGAAGTCATAGTAAGCCTCTCTGTAGTTAGTCCTGACATTTTAAGAGATTAAACACTACATTATAATGTACACATCATTGTGTTAATCAAAAAGATGGTTCTGAATATTAAAAATGCTCACATATTTAAGTATTTATTTTATCTCACTATATTGTCGTGTATAGAATATCTGATTTATAGAAATGCTGTTTTCTTAAGCCCTTTTCCCATAAATTCAAAGAGTAGCCATATTTTTGAACTTCACTATTTCTGAAAATGTTGGCACATCTAGAATTTTACAGAACAACAGGGAAAGGAAAAGACAAGTAAACAAAGAAAATCTCTGTCATATCGAGGCTAGGTATGGCTCTCAGAAACAAGGTGAATTTGACAAGGCCTTCTCAGCTCACACTTCACCACATTCTTGTCACATGCCTAACATCAGATTTTTCTCTCAGAACCTACTCTCAGCCCTTTCTCATTCAATTTCATTTATTGATAGAACTTGAAATTCCATTTTAAATAATTTATTTTAATACTCTCCCCTACGTCATTGAATCCTCTTAATACTGGCCCATCAAATTCTCCCGAAGCCAAGAATCTTGACATATATCACTGAATCCCCAAGTCATAGCACCATTTTATACCAGTAACTCTTGCTTATTGATTATCTCCTCTATGCCAGGCTCTACCCTAAATCTTCCTGTACTCTCTCACATTTAATCTTCCAACTGCTATCATGCAGATACTCTTGACTATTTCTGCTTCATAGATGAAGTTTCTAAGGCACCAAAGAGGTTTTATGCTCAAGCTACACAGCTCTTAAGTAGCTGAGCTAGTAAAGGAGCACAGGTCTATTTAACACAAGAGACAGTGCACTTAAATTCTGTGCTTCTTGTGACCTTAATAAGGTGTCCAATGCACATTTGTTTAATACATAGATTCTAATCTCAATTACCAGTTCCTTCTAAAGAGAAATCTGTGGAAGCTCTTAGCTCGAAAACCATCTCTGTTCCAAAAGGACTTGGCTTTCTTTTCTACATTCCATTTATTTTTGCAAAGAAGAGAAAAAGTAGCTACCTTGTGAGCCAAAGGACTAATTGTAGAATTTCTCTTGATCATGATTTTACAGGCAGCATTATTCACATCAAGCAGACTTGAAAAAATGACTGAACTTTAAACTATCTGTCTTAATCAAACCTCTCTTTTAAATATATGCTCTTTGCTAGTATTCAAAGAGCACATATTGCTGTGGTTCATAAGCTTATCAAAAGGTCACACCAAGACAAATGATAAGTGGAAGAGGGGAGAAATGGCAAGGAAAAGGAGAGGAGATTCGTGGCAGAAGGAAAGAGCAGACCCAACAGGGAAACATTTGGATCAGTGGGGGACAGTCAGGGTTGATGAATGTAAGGAGGAAAGTAATCTAATTCCTATCAACGTCTATAACTGTAGGACTGAAAAGGGCAGGTCCAAAGTATACTCCCTCCAAAGAAGGTTTTCTTAGCATCTAGGAAAAGACCCTGCCTGAATAGAATCTGAATCCTCCTCTAAGTCCTCTCTGCCACTTCCTGGCCAAGGTCTTGCCTCAGAGGGGATTGTAGCTTACTAGGTTGAAGGGCTTTGTATAAAGGCTACAAAGGCTGGGAAGCAATAGTCTTTTCCTTGCTTTATCTGTTTTGGCTACCCAAAGGTATTGGAATATACCAAAATGTATTTCTTTGTTTCTCTGAATCCCCCAGCTATTGACTTTTCTCTCGATGCTTTAAACACAGCCACGTCAGCTCCAGCCCCTGCCCCTGCCCAAGTTCTTTTTGCCTAATAAGTAACATGTCTAGAATTCATGACAAAAGTCCATATAGTCCAACAACTCCATTTATCAATATATAGTAATATTATGAATATTTTCTTCACTTACCTAGAACTTGGAAAGTCATAAAAATCTACCCTGAGAACTTTTTTTTTCAAACAAGAAAGGTAATTTTAACACAACTATGTGCAATGAACCATGAGCAATAATTCAGGTTATATCAGTTCAGGGTGGTACAAAACCAGGAAAAGAAAACTAAGTGACATCTAGTAAATAACAGAGCATATTAAAAATGAAAAAAAATTAAAAGCAGTCTTATGGAGCAACTCAGTAAACTCAAAGAGTAAAGCAAAAGAGGAAGAGATTATTGGAACAAATCCATTGTAGTGTAGATAAAATTTCCAAGCTTGTTCAGTAATTAATTCCAAGAATATTTAGCATTTGCTATGGTATCATTTTAAAGTCAGCTAAGCAAGCTTCGCTAGTTAAAATATAGGTTATTCTTAGTGTGATATCTACACAGCTACTCTGTTAATTTTTGTAAGATTAGACTTTGTGTCTCAGGTCACGCACACAAAAAATTATTTAGTAGGTGTTCCAGCTCAGCTTGAGCAGAAATTGAGTGTGTACCTGGCCAGAGGTCAGCCGCCAAATGCCCAGGAAATTCCCCCAGAGAAAAATGTGGAAAAGCAAAAACGGATTCTCCATGGTCATAGTCCTAGCACTTAGATGTCTTCCTGGGCCATAGGCTTAGGAAGGTTTTCTGTTTGCATAGATTATTAGTTGAAGGGGAACATATGCTAGCTTACACTAAAAATCTGGCCAATATTACCCCTTCGATTGTTTAAACCTTGATGGATAAATTATCACAACTGTTACATTTCTATAATACAAGAGATGGGAACTTAATTATCATATAATGATACCTTTGTGGTAGACCATTTCTTGGTTATTGGAAAACCATATAATGGGTTATTTACTCAGACAAGTGCTTTGTAGAGATTATGATCAGTAATAGGGGTATCTCAGAAGCTGTGGAAGTGAGGTACTGAACTGTTTGATGTGAATGCTTGTGGACGTTAAGCATAGCTATGTCTCTGAACCCTGTGTTTCGTTAAGAGGTCTCATTTCCAAGTACAGATTTAGAGTCCTATGCCTCCAAAATATCTCATAGAGTTATATATGCTTCCTTTGGAATACTTTGTCACAAGAGAAGAACATTCATTAACAACACTGACAATTTCCTTGTTTCAAAATCTAAGCGTTAATTTTTGTCCTTTAAATTACTTTCAGCAGCATTTGACACTGTGGTAACCCCTTCCTTTTTGAAATACTCTTCTCTTCTGACTTACGTATCAACTAGAAAGCCTAGTTGCAAGTTACTAAATGCTGTAAAATCTAGCTCTAAAAACTAGGGGTTTATTGACTTATACAAGTATAAACAGTTCAGAGATGGCATAGGATAGATTTAGGCAGAGTTTGGTCCAGGCTCTGACTCCATTTATACACAATTCTTTCAGCACTATCCTCCAAGAGTCAGCTTCATCCACAGGTGTGCTCTTTATGGTTACAGATATCCCCCAGCCACATCTAGATTAAGAGCTCCCTCATTTACAATTAGGAAGAAAATATAGGTTTTAACTACGGAAAAATTAAAATACATGTTTCATGTTGACAAGAACAGACTAGAGTGTAATTCTGCAGTCAAGATAATGTCATGCACTAACTGACTTAAACCAAGGCGACCAAACCAATTACTCAGTCAAGGGGATTGAGATTATCCCAACAGATTCACAGTTTGGGGAAATTTCTATGGGACTGAGTCAAACCCACTCAAATTCCATGGCTACCATGCCATGAAGAAGGAGTGAAATTGATGCCTGTTAGTTAAACAAAAGCTTAGTCAAATTCAGCTTTAGTGAGAAAATCTCTTGTTTCACACATTACCTTCTTAGTGTCCATTACTGGCTCCCCTCCTCTATGCAGGCTGTAAATACTGCATGATCCAGAGCTTGACCCACCCTCTCTTTTCTGTACTTTCTCCCTGGTTGATCTCACTTTGTCCCACAGCTTTAAATATTATTTATTCAGTATGGACTCTCAAATTTATATCCCTAGCCCCAGCTTTGCCTTGAGCTTTAGATTCATTTATCCAACTTTTTATAATATCTGCACTTGAATGTGGAATAGGAACCTTATATTTAGAATATCCAACATAGAATTGGCCATTTCTCTACTTTTAAATTTCTTGTATCCACCCTATTAGCCTGATTAATTTCAAATGCCAGAAATTCGAGATGCCATTACTGATTCTTCTTTTCCCTCACCTCATAATCTAATCCATCAGGAAATCTGTCAGCTTTTCCTTCAGAATATTCTGCAACTCTAACAGCTTCTCATCTTTTCCATGACTACCTTCCCCATCCAAACTCCATTGTCTGACGACTAGATGCTAAAGTAAACGAACTGGTCTCTTGCTTTCCTTCATGCTTCCTCTGCAATTTATTCTCCGCAAGGAACCTCAGATCTTATTCTGAAATTTAAGTCAAATCATGTCACTACTCACTTAAAACCTTACAATGATTTTCCCATAGTATTATAAGAAAATATATCCAGGTCTTCTCTAGCTACATTTCGTCTCATGCTACATATTCCCATTCAACGTCAGAAGCATTGGCTAAACTCATTGCCATAATAGAAAGGGCACTTACCTTTCTTCCTGAAGTACTCTTCCTCAAGATTTTATGTGATGGGCTTTTCTTATTTCCAGGACCGAGATCAAATATTTTCCCCCCGTAGTGAACGTGGCTGGTTCCTACCCATTGCTATGCTGGTGCACTCATCCTCGGCTGCTGGGTGTTACTTGTTAACAGGTCACAGCTGATGCCTTTTAAAAAGAATTGCCCTCGGGCCCCTAGCCTGAGAGGTTGTGTTCCCCTCACCAAGTAGCTGACTGAAGCTAATGACCCACTGACAGTGAGACACAGAAGGACAGCCCTCTTGATTCAAAATGGCACCAGCTGTTGGTTCATTTCATGTTCTAGAGATCCTGGTGGACCCAGGCTTAAGGGATCCACAGCTGAGAAAACATCCTTGATTTGCTTTCTTTTCCTCTAGTTCCTCTTCTCCTGAGAGCATGCTTTCAACAAACCACTCAGGAATCCCCACCTCAGGCTTTATTTCTAAAAAACCCTCCTTAAGATTCCTCGTCAGAGGCTTTCTTGATAGCTGGATCTAAAGTAGAACTCCATCTCCCCACCATTCTTCTCTATCTCATTAGCCTCTTTAATTTTTGCCCTAAAAATACCATTCTGAAATTATCTTATTTATTGATTTGCTTAGAAAAATTGTAATAGGGAAGAAACTTTGTATTCTACTACAGGTTCATCACTAACCAGATGTTGTCTATAAGCCTAAATTATACATCCATCTCTGGGAACCCTGCCTCCTAGGTAATGAGCATTAAGTTAAAATACCTTTCTTTAGCTCACAGGCAACATCCTGACCAGGCCAACCGGTGAATGACTGCAGGAAGGAAGAAATTAATACATCCCCTCCAGAGGCTGACTTGAACTAGGAAATTTTTTACTTGACTCTCTCCCTTTTCAGTATAAAAGAAGCCTAGATTCTTAATTGGGCAAGGTGGTTCTTTGGGACACAAGTCCTCCATCTTCTCAGTCTGCTGACTTTCTGAATAAAGTTGCTATTCCTTTCCCAAACAACTTGTCTCTCCATTTATTGGCCTCTCAATGGTGAGCAATCTGAGCTTGGACTTGGTAACAAAATCTGGTTTCTAGGCATGTAATAAACTCCATGACATATATACCTATGTAACAATACCTGTTAATGTGTGGCCATATAGTCAATATTCGTTGAATACATGGAATTTGGGCTTTAGACATAGATGAGAAGGGAAATTCTTTCTCTCTCAAGACTTTGATCTCTATGTCTGGCCTCCGAGGTGGGTAAATATTTTTGAGCATCGTTGCAGATGGAGGAAAAAGGTGATCTCTGCCACAGAGACATAGGCTAAGAGGGAGGCAGGAAGTTATCCTTACATCTTACTGTTAAATCAGGACTGTAATGAGTGTGGAGCATCCTCAGCAATGCCTGAGGAATTTCCCAGCCATGCAGGCTCTAAAACTGTTAGCCCAGAAATTTCCAAGTAGGAGCCTGAGGGCCAAATTGGCCTGGAGACATTTTGCTAAACTAAGGTTGATTATTAAACTGAAATTATGTTTGCCAACATTTTAAAAAAAAAATTGGGCCATGTCACCTAAATATCTGGATTTTTAGCTTCTTGAAAAAAGTAGCCTCATTCCCACATGGCCACAGTCTACTGGAACAGAGGAGCTGCTGCCCCCTTTTGGCTGGGCATGAGTTTTGCCTGCCCCACATCCCCACTAGCCTTCCTCCTTTTTTGCATAATAGGTTTGATCACTGTGCAGTTTCTAATACTGTTGGTGACCAGTTGAGAAGCTATGTATTGAAAACTTCTATAACATGGATCCTTTCTTTGGTGAATTTTGGAGAAACCATCAGTCTGTCTTGAGCTGTGCTGTGAATGACTATAGGGAATATTAGAGGATAAGCAGGAGCTTATAGAACCATCTCATAACTTTGTGCAAAGTGTAGTCTGCACAAAGGACCAGGCTGAGGGAGCCATCATGATTCAACTCAGCCAGAATCCTTCCTGCCAAATAACATACTCCGATATCAGTCCACCTGAAATGGAAGAAACCATGTCCCTTTTAAATCTCATCTACCTTTTTTGTAATTCATTAGCCATGGGCAGACCATATGTAGAAGATATATCTGTGGGAGAGCCACACTATCTCAGGCCAGCATGGTGGTAGCAGTAAGAATCCTTGCTGAAACTTCCAGCAGTAGCAGTGGAAGTGGGTCAGCTCCCTGGCACCAAATACAGCAGAGGCCCTATCAGTGACTCAGATGGATATGGTGGCCCAAGGGAAGCTCCCCCCAAAGAAAGTTGAGCATTAAGCCAACAGGTTTAACTGTTATGTGACCTCATTAGACTCCAGAAGCAGAAAAACCTAGAGGAATTCTGGTTTTATTTGATTTTTAGGAAACTTTTCAGTTTCATACTCTGAGATATGCATGGTTGTTGCTTCTTAAAAGAATATTTACACTAAATATCTGATCTACCTCCTGCAGTGACTGCTGTGCCATTATATTGAACAGCGTCACTGGATTTTCTGAGTGACATTAAGCATAGAGTAAGACACAAACTGCCAAGCGGAAGAAATAAGGCTCTTGAGTGATCTGAGATACCAGTCACACAGCCAAGTCCATTTGTTTCATGCCCTTGTCTTCGGTGCTCATTTTACCTCTTGCCCTTTGATCTAGGACTTCTGCCATCTGATCCTTGAGGGAATTGACAACATGTCTTGTCCGACGGACTCCTCGTGGGCAGAACAGCCATGCGGTGTCTCTGTGATGTCTTCCTTTCTGTCCAGAATGCGTGTTCACTCTCCCATTTCTGGCTGTGTTTGTGGTGGGATCTGATGTTCGTATTGCTGCATGTCTTGGAGAAAATGCTGGGAAACAAATGCCCACAATAAGCCAAGTGTAACAACATTTTGCAAGAGCCTTATTACCCGCAGTAAAAAGGAGAAATGGAGAGAGTATTAAAAAAGAGCTGCTTTGCGATCACTAATTGAACGAGCTCTGAGAAATGGAGAGCCTAGTAGGCTCTCTTCAGACCAGAGGGAGGTAGTTATGGGTTGAATTCATATGTAGAAGTCCTAGCCTCCAGTGCCTCAGAATGTAACCTTATTTGGAAAGAGGATGATTGCTGATGTAACAAGTTGACTTAAGATGAGGTCATGCTGGACTAGGGTGGGCTCCCCATCCAATGTGACGGGTATCTTTAGAAAAAGAATTCCATGTGAAAAGATAGACATGCACACACAAAGAAGAATACCATGTGAAGACTGGAGTGATGCTGCCAATAAGCCAAGGAACTAACCAAAACTAGGAGAGAGGCCTGGAACTTGTCATTCCCTAGTGCCTTCAGGAAGTACCTGACCTTGATGATTTCAAGAACACCCCTGATTGCAGACTTCTGAACAATGAGACACTAAGCTTCTCTTGTTCTGAGCCACCCCGTTCATGGTGCTTCTTTATAACCATTGGAGGAAACTAGTGCGGAGATACTCTGAGCTTCCCTCCTCTCGATTTTATGTTTCTTTGGTGGGAGGCATAGTTCTGAGTAACATGGGAACATATGAAAAGAAATGTCATGATTTCTACCTTCAGTGAGTTTGCTGGAGAGCAGAAATTTAGGCACAAATAAGACAATGATAAATAAGGGGTCCATGGAAATAAAAGTAGTCTGTGTCAGTGAGCAGAGGAAAGCCTGATGTACCAGTCACACTCCTTTCCCTCTCAGTGTTCCCTTTCTCCTCACCCCACCAAGGCTTCCATGCAGTCATATGGCTGCTTCTGCCCATCTCCACCCAAAGGTATCCCTACGGAACCTATCCTTCCTGGAAAGAAGTCCTTCCAAATTATTACCCCTCTTGGGACTTATTTCACTTGAGTCTGTTCCATCTAAGAATGAATAACTGGTGTAACTGAATTAGCACTAGTCTTGGATTTGAGCCTAGGATGGGACAATCAAAGACTCTACAAATCTTGATTTTGATTTTTTCTTTTTTGAAAAAAAAAACAAAAGGGAATACTAATCCCTCTCCATTCTACCTCATAGCATTGAAGTGAGGATAAAATAAGAGAGAATGTTTGGAGGCACTTTGAAAACCTGTAATGTAGCATAAAATATGCAGAGTTCCAGTGGTCTAATATGTTTGCATCCAGTTAATAGACTTCCCTGTTACTGAGAGCTTCTGGGAGAATACTACCTTCACCTACATGGAGGAACTTAAAGTCCATGCGTCTGTTTGACACCTTATAAAGATGTACAAAACTTGTAAATCAAATCACCTTGCTTTTTACCACAATTCAGTAAAATATGCATTGTTATGCCCACTTTGCAGATGTGGATACTGGGCTCAGAGAAATGGAATGGTTTGCTTATACATGATTAGATATTCGCTGTGGAGCCAAGTCCAATGTTATTCGCACTGCACTTGGCAACCCCACTGAGGGGAATATTTTGGATCACACATATCTTTCTATGATTCTTAAAAAATAAATCCTAATCAATCATACTGTCCATCATTACTGATGAAGAAGTGTGATGTTTGACCTTGAAAACCCACTGATGATATATCAAGTTTTCATTTATATTTCTAGACACATCATAAATAACTATGCTCTGTCAAGAAAAAGAGGAAGGAATACAAAAGGGAAAAAAGCACAAAAAAATGATGGGGATATGGTCAAATCTCAAGGTGAATCTCCCATTGAAACAAGTCTAATGTTCCCTTTGTTGAATGTATCAATTTCCTTGAGAAAATGTAACAACTTGGGGACACTTCTGGGATAACTAGGACATGAGAGAGAAAACAAAGTCAAAATTGAGATACTTTTTCTTATGTATAACATTGAGTTTCGTACAGAATTTCGAAAAAGAAAAAAGGATTATCTCATAAAGAGTGTGCATTCGTTCTGTCTAGAGTTGTGGAAGCCAGGGACAAGTGGATCACTCTGCCTTCGGAATCATGGTTTAAGGTCCAGAAAGCATGAATCATGCATTGGTTATCCACATCTTGCTGTGGGGTTTGACCTGCTAGTGGGTGCCCATGGAAATGGTGAATATGCCGTGCTTTTGTCTTGACATCTATAAATTTACCGTGGTCTCTAGGGCACACCATCTTTCCTCCATGTCTTCTTTAGCACTCAGACAGAACCTGCCTCCAGTCTCTCCTCATTCCTGTGCAACATCTTCCAGACAGAGCTGATCACTCAGGCCCCACTTAAAAATCCCTCAACTAAAAGATAACACCTGAACATCTTAGCCTGGCATCCAAAGCACGGGACAAAGAGCTTAATCATCCTCTCGAGCTTAATACCTGCTCCTAAGCACACTTGATCGTCCAACCACACTCACTTCTCCAGATCTACCATGGTAGATTCACCTCCACAATCTGCTAATGATGTGGCCTTTGCCACTATGCCTAGTCTCCACTTACATGGTGGACAACCATCTATTCCAATTTCAAAATCTATTTCTATGTCTTTTTCTCTGATTTCTTTTCTGGGAAGAATTAATTTCATGAGAATAATATCATTCTGTCTACCTATAATAATTTTCTGTGCATATCAATATGACCATAAATTTTCCATTCATTAAATATTAATTGAGTTCTCAATCTATGTTAGGACTTGACTATAGTATGGAGAACAAAAGACATGCTTCATGTAATTTATGATTTAGTGGGAGAAATATATGCTAAAGTTATAAACAAATGAAAAAATATCAGTGCAAATTGGATAAATCTTATAAAAAACTGTTCTGAAAATGTTAAGTGATATGTAAGGAATGATTGCGAATATCTGGATTCCTGCCTAAATGAAAGATTGTATATACATGAAATTCTCTTATATTTGCTCTGGTGACAATCTATATCTATTTTTATTTGTATCATTCTTCTCTAAACCAGTAGTTTCTCAAGAGCAGATACCATGTGTAATTCATTTTTGTATCCTTACAGTGCAATAGAGCCCTGCAAGTAGCTTAATAGATGTTGACTGAGGTAATGAATAGGAAAACAGGGAAAATCTTTTTTTTTTTTTTTTTTGTCTCTTCTCGGGCCGCACCCGGGGCATATGAGGGTTCCCAGGCTAGGAGTCTAATCAGAGCTGTAGCCGCAGGCCTAGCCACAGCTACAGCAATTCAGGATCCAAGCCACATCTGTGACCTACGCCACAGCTCATGGCAACGCCAGATACTTAACCCACTTCGTGAGGCCAGGGATCGAACCAGCAACCTCACGGTTCATAGTCAGATTCGTTAAACACTGAGCCATGACAGGAAATCCAAAACATGGCAACTCTGGAAAAAAAATTTAGCATGGTAGATTTAAGCTTTACTTGTTAGCATTTCTACATATTAGCTAAATCCTCTATGTATACTCATTAACATTTGGGAAATGCTAACACTAAATACTGAAATACTTGCCAAGTTCTTTTTATCTTGGGGTCTCTTCACATATCATTTCTTCTTTCTGAAACTTTCTTCTTGTAGGGTTCAGCCAAGCTAACTTCTTCTCATTTCCAAGGTCTCACTCATATTGTATATCCCAACTCTGAAGATATTTTCCTCAACCCATATACTAGATTAAGTTGCCCATTTATAATCTTCTGTGCATTTCTATTTCATAGCATCACAACTGTAATAGAATTTTCTGCTTTTTCTTTTTTTTGTCTTTTGTCTTTTTAGGGCTGCACTCATGGCATAGGGAGGTTCCTAGGCTAGAGGTCTAATCAGAGTTGTTGCCGCCGGCCTGTGCCAGAGCCACAGCAATGCCAGATCTGAGCCACATATGCAACCTACACCACAGCTCACGGCAACGCTGGATCCTTAACCCACTGAGCGAAGCCAAGGATTGAACCCGCAGCCTCATGGTTCCTAGTCAGATTCATTTCCACTGCACCATATTGGGAACTCCTGTTTTGTTTGTTTGTTTGTTTTTGTTTTTTTTTAACCATCTGTCACACCACTGTCTTAAGGGTTCTATGAAGGCAGGATCCATTTAGTCATTTTTCCCTATTGTATTCCTAGGACGAGTCACATAATGATTATCAGTGCATACATATTGCTTGAAAACTAACTTACTGTATGCGAGTGGTTTTTTATCTCCAATGTACAGCTGTGAATTCCAAGATATAGGTCGAAGTTACACCTCTGCCACTAACTAGTTGGGTAGACTTGAGCCCACCACTTCACTTCTCTAACTGCAACTTCCCCACATCTAGAAGGAAGGCGTTTGAGCATGTATTTCCATCCTTTCCAGTTCCAGGGCTCTCACCTATTCCATTAAACAAGTAAGAGGCGAGTGTGACTTGTTATGGGAACTTAGATTTGTGTTTTTCACACACATATTTCAACTCACTGCAGGATGTGTAGTTTTAATACATGGTTTCATGAAATTCTCAAATCTCAGATCGAAATGAAAGGTGCATCAGAGAAACAAGGCCACCAGGATGAAAGGAGCTTCCAAGAGTGCCCATTCTATTAGCTATTGAGATGGGTGGTTAAACAAACAAACAAACAAACAAACAAACGGCAACCGCAACAAAAACTCAATAGAAATGTAAGCAGAAAATAAGCATTTAGTCTTATATTTAGCAGAATTCTGCGAACAATCACAATGTTTCATCAAGGTAACTTAAGGAACTCAGCTATTTGTCAGCAAGAGCAAAGTCAGAAAATTTCAGAGTATCAAAGTTAGAAGAATCTTCAAAAACCATTTGGGATAGCCAATCCCTTTATTCTTCAGATGAGAAAGCCTGATCCCAGGGAGCCAACATGACTTGCCTTGGACTATGTAAAGGGGCAGTGAAAGGTTTAGGGCTTGAACCCAAACAATTCTGTTTTTTCGGGATCTTATTGCAACTGGAAGTGAGAGAGTTAATGTGCCTTTTGTCTAATGGCAATAAACTAATTATTGCCACTCTGAATCCATGGAGACAGACATGCCCCCTACCCCCAACTCACTCACACTTCTTTTTTTAATCTTTGAGAAGCAGTCCAATAGACTCTGATGAGATCTGTCAGAATGATGGCTTTCATCTCTGACATTTATTCTCATGCACACTTTTGTTGGCTTTGTGCAGAAGAACTTCATTTGGATTCATAAACCTGTTCGTAAATGTGTATCGTTCTACCTTTATCTTGACTTTATAAAATAAAAACATTCTTCCAAAGCTGTTGTATTAAATTCTGTGGCTTCAGGAAACTGTCAAATGTTCTTGAAGATCATGACAATATCTTTATTGGCAGTCCAGAGATTAAAAAAAAAAAAAAACTGAAAAGAAATAAGACGTGTGTTCTCTGGGAAATATATCCCAATCTAGTTTGCTTGTTTTGTACTTTAAAATATAGAAAAGTATCATGAAAAATATAATAAAAAGCCATATGTGAATTCTGAGAACAAACATTGTTGTTTTCTCATATTTGCTTTGGATCTTCTTTCAAATTAAAAGATGACAATTTTGAAAATTCTTTTATGCTCTTCTTGGGTCCATTCTCTTCCTTTTTCTCCACAGATTCAGCCTCTATGAATACTTTTGTGTGTGTTCTTCCAATTTATGTTTTTCTCATTTTACTAAGCAGCATATAGTTTCATGTATTATAGTTTACATAAATAGCATCCTACAGTGTCTACTGTTCTGCACTTGTTTTGTGTTATATAAAATTGATAACATATACATACCAAAAAAAAAGTTTAGGGAACGAACCAACCTGAGTAACTTAGTTATGGTAAGAATAAAAGTACTTCTTACAGATACTGTCCAGAATGGTCAGTTTTGATGAATCTGACATTGAAGATATACTTGAAGAGTTAATATTGACTTAGTATAGTGAGGAAGAAGAAAAGGACATTTGTTAAACACTTACTGTGTGCAGGGCACTGTGATAATAAGCTCTTTATGTTATTTGATTTAACTGCAAACCCAGCTAATAATGACGTGTTAGATGGCCATTTTACAAATGAAAAAGCTAAGCCCCAGGGAAGTTAAGTAAATTTCCAAATTCCCACAACTATTCAGAGTCAGTGGGCAGTAGTGATGAAGAGCACAGGGTCTGGACCCAGACAGTTTTCTGTTCACTTTCCAACTTTACTCCATTAGTTGTATGACCTTGGATAAGTTACTTAACTTCTCTGTGCCCAAGGTCACTCGTTCATAAGTGGAGTTGATAGTAGTCTCTACCACAAAGGGTATTTGTGTAGATTATGTGACTTAAAACATAACAAAACCCTGAGAATAGTGTCTGGCATCTCATAAGCTATAAATAATTTCCATTGTCATAATTATTATACTTGATCCCTCATTCACGTCCTCGTTCAAAATAAAATCGAAAGTAAACAACACCTAAACAAACCAACAAACAGTGAAAGATAAAAATGAAATGAAAATGAAGAAGGGAGATAAAATCAGTAACTGAGCCAAAAAAGAGCCTCTAAGCTCCTTGAAAAGCAGACAAAGGAGCCATGGAGAGTTGAGGGGGGTAGTCTCAGGTCCTTTCATATCTAATTGTTGACGGTGCTCTAATGCATCAGGAAAAGCATCCCTCAAACCCTCAGAAATGCAAGGATCTTTATCTAATGTGTATTAAACAAAGTAATAGAACACATCCTTAAATGTGATTTAACAGAACTAGAGAGGTTTCTTATTTTGCTTGATCTTGCTGAAAGCTGAGGGTTTTTCATTCAATAAAGCTGCTGAATTTGAACAAGAGACAGGGTAACAGATCCAGATTATGCAGCATTCAGGTGCCAGCTGCATTCAGGGGGAAGCTTGGAGAAGCTGGAGCATTTTAAAGGATTGTATAGCACAGACCAACCTTCACCAAAAAAAAAAAAAAAAAGTGTTTTTGACAGCTGCCGAATGAAAATTTAGGTGTGAGGTCTTGTATGAGGATGGACAGAAAATAAGAAAAACCTGCTAATCATATCACTACAGTAGCATTAAATCTCAATAGCTGCTATTTGTGGTTAAATCTTAGGGAGGCAGCAGGTAGATGAAGGGAAAACAACGAAAAGAGAAAATGTATTGGGTCCTTGGGAAGCCAGGGGAGGGACACAACAGAAAGAAATCTGGAGAAGTGGGAAGTGCACTTAGAACAGTCCATCCATCACCCTCCTGAAGAGTCAGGCCCTGAGGATAGTTGATACCGGCCTCCTCCCCATGGCCTAGACCCCTTGCAGCACTGAGGCATCTCTGAGGCTGAGAAAAGCTTCCTCACCTGAAACTTTTTATACAATGACATGGGGAACACATTGAATGCAGTCTGCTTTAGGTCTTTGGGGGTTTAAGAAAAATCCTTTCGCAGGGAGGTTGGTGAGTTCATGGTATCCAGCAGCATAGTCTCTTGGTCACATCCCTGTGGCCTGACTGGGCAGCTGCTGTGGCACCAACACCTCAGGAAGGGGATTGGATTTTAGGGTCCAAGAGAGCAGGAGCAATTTTCTCCCCTCTGTATCTCCCGTGATTGCACAGTGTAGGTCCTTAATAGACATTTACTAAGTGAATAAGTGAGCAAGTAAATGAACTCCAGAAAAGCCACTTGCCAGTAGCATTCTCTGTAGACAAACAGGAACGGTAAACTACAAATAATAGCTTAAATAGCCATCACAGTTATAGAAGTTAAAAGTATGTGTATACGTGACTTCACATTTCCCCAAAACACCACACAAGCCAAAGATAAAGGGAAAGGGGTGCAAAATGAAACGTTCATAACTAAGTTATTACATAAATAAATTAAATATAGTTCATGTTATGTAATAGAATATTAGACTATAGGACTCATTATTTAAATAGGAACATGTTCATGCTATACTGTGAAATAAGAAAAAGTAGGTGGCAGCAGATCAAGCATGACCTTAAATTTGCAAATTAAAAGTATATGGGAGTTTTCTGCATATTTTTCATAGATAAGAATCTAAATACGTTAACAATGCTTTTCTTGGGATACCAAGATTTTTAATTACCCTTATTTTGATTGTTTTAGTACTGTCCTTTAATTAATGAAGATTTCTCCCCCTCCCTCATTCTGCACTTATAATCAGAAGAGTAATAGAGTCATTTAAAAGTAAAAAAAGAAATTTCTCTTGCTATAGCCAGAGAGTCTATATTCTTGTTCTAATCCTGCCTGGGGAATCTTTAGGAAGTTAATTACATTGCTTAGACCCAGTTCTCTTACTTGGAGAATAGACATACTAATAATGATATGTGGCCTTTCAATTTTATAAGGCAGATGTGCAGACAGAATGACGGAATGCATGGGAAAGCATTTTGCCAACTGCAAAATACTAGATACATATAGCTGTAGAGATGGGAGTGGGCATGGAGGAGGAAAATGAAGGGGAAGATGACTTTGCAAGATTGAGATCAGAGCAAATAAGTATGGCCAGTGGTAATATTTAGATACATCATTAGAACAATTTTCTGATAGGAACTGTAAACTTTTGCACTGTGGAATTAGGAAAATTATAGAGTGTTAGATTAAGACATTTTCATTCTTGCCATCAAGTTATGCAAAGATGGCATGTGGCCTCCTTAAAAATTAGACTGGGTCTCTGGGCATTGTTTCTTTATGCAGAGGATTATAGGAAGAGAAAATGGATTCCTTCACCTCCCATTCTGAGATTATGTGAATGGTGGATAAAGGTTGAACCAATAAATACTATTTAATTAATTCTTTAAATAAAAACCTGATTTAAAAAATAAAAGTAAAAGCATAGCTAATCAGAGCAACTTCTTTGCAAATCCATAATACCCTCTGTGTCCTCTTGATCAAATCAGTTTCCCTTATTGACCTGCAGTGTGCTCATTTGTTAAATAAGAGATGTCAACTAAATCATCCCATAGGCCCCTTTGAGTAATGAATTCTCCAAGTGTCAGTCACCAGTACTATGTAATTACAGTCTTTCCTTTCCACACATCTGCAAAAGAGGGGATCACAGTAAATTATCATCTTTCCAGTGACATAGTCATTCCATTGTTTTCCCTGATAAATCTTGGTCACTAGTTGCTGGTTTGGCTGACACATTATACTAAAATGTCATGACGTAATTTCACCTTAGGAAAGTTAGCTTTCTGTGCTTCATTTGAAATGTGGGAATAAAAAGAGTACCTACTTTGGAGGTCCTTGTGCCATTACATAAGATACTCCATATAAGTGGTTAGGACAGTTCCAGCACAAGATACATGTACAATCAAAATGAGATAGTATCATTGACCTGACAAGTTTTGAGATTTTTCCTAAATTTTTCTTAAGCTTAGCACAGATTGTGAGAAGACTGTCACTGAAAGAGAGTTTGACTCAGAGGCTTATTTCTTTTTTTTTGTCTTTTTGCCATTTCTTGGGCCACTCCTGAAGCATATGGAGGTGCCCAGGCTAGGAGTCGAATTGGAGCTGTAGCCACTGGCCTACTCAGAGCCACAGCAATGCAGGATCCAAGCTTCATCTGTGATCTACACCACAGCTCGCGGCAATGCCAGATCCTTAACCCACTGAGCAAGACCAGGGATCGAACCCGCAACCTCATGGCTCCCAGTCGGATTTGTTAACTACTGAGCCACGACGGGAACTCCTCAGAGACCTATTTCTTGATGAGACCTATTTCTCTTTGTGGAATCACATCCTACACAATCTAAAGAATGCCATGTGTTTCCATTAAACCTCAAGTAACTAAAAAGGCTGAAGCCTAGATTCTTCAGCCTTTTTATATTCTTGAGCCTAGATTTAATTTCATTGGGGCACACACAAGCCAAATTCACATCATAGCTACAAACAAAAAATAAAACAAACTCAAATTAATGTACTCATTTTTTGCAAAAGGATAGAGTATTTTATTAACACTTTTTTTGCAGCAACAAAATGATAGTCCTCATCTTTTCATTCAATACAACAAAAGCTATGATCACATTACATCACTTCGAGATGCAAAGCGAAAGATATTTTTATTATCTTAAGGTCAAAAATGGTTTGCATTTTTAAAACAAACTTTATGTTTCATATTTGTAGTAGCAAGGGCCTCCAGTCACTAGCACAATACAATGAACGGATCAAATATCCAGAATAGACAAACACACCAATAATATTTTAAGTTGAATGGGGAAATGCATTATCGTCATTTTAGAACATTATAAAGAGGTCTGATGTTAACTTTTTTAAAAGAAAAAAATTCATTCCAACCACCCAAACAGCTACCACAAGCAAAATGAAGATAATATACAGACAGGAAATTTTATGCATTGCACTTATTGCTCGGTACACAAATGTTGCAATTCCTGTTGAGATTTATTAAGAAATGACAAGCAAAATGCCTCTGCCCCATCTAAAATTCTAGGACTCTATGAAAGTAGAAATTGCAGTTCCCTAACCCAACATTAGGTGTATGCTGTTTTTGGTTTTTTGTGAAGATTGTTTATTATGTACCAGTGTATGGATATGTATAAGATATACAGATATATATATATATATATAGATAGATAGATATAGATATAATTTTAATATAATTTATTGTCCTATATATTTAAGACAATTATTTTAACGGGACTTTAAGTAAGTCATAAAATCATCTACTTACAATATCTCTATTAAATTTATCTTTTCATATTACATATAGCTCTGTGGCACAAGTTTCATATATATTTAATTATTAAGGAAGAAAGGTATCTATATCATTTCTATTTCTTTTGTTGTTAATATTGCATTTTAAGGGCTCTATCTTCATCGTAGGTTTCTTATTAGATTCTTTGTGGTGTATGCATCTTTTTTTTTCCTAATGCATGTTACAACCAGTACAAAGTTGTAATAAAAATACACTGAAGTCTATTTATTTTTTGCAAAAAAGTTATGTTATATGCTACATGAAAAGTCAGATTTTATTGAAATGTGAAGTGTTTTATACTGTCAGGTAAATGAATGGAAGAACATGAAGCATACCCCTCACTTTACAAGTTCTTTGTCACAGATAAGTGTTTGTGCCCAAGCATTTCATAGAAAACACTGCAAGATATTTCTCTTGAGAACCAACAAAATATTCTACATTATGTAATAACAATAATTATTTAGTACTCCTTGCTAGTTGCTAGCCCACAGCATTCTTCTCTGCATGAGAGATATCCCAACTCCATGATTTATAGTCAATAAGTGTTGCCAACACCTGATGCAGCCAAAATGACTTTACTTTTTTTAAACAGGATTTCTGCAGGTATCTTGCAATACAGTGTAACAAATATATAAGTGCATTTTGCATGATCAAGGAGCTTTGGCTTCCTAACCTTTGTGCAATGGGATGTGCCAACTGTTTTAGTTGTGCTTTTTTTAAATGGTAATGAGTTTTAGCTCATACAAATCCAATGAGTAACTACTTACTTCTACAATTTTGACCAGTCAACCTTTAAATCACAAATGCAAGAATGGATAACCTGAATGGAAATGATGGAATTTCACAAGTTCTACAGATTGCACTTGAAGGTAAATTCATGAGTTTGTTTTGATTTCATTTTTACAGCAAGACTTGCCTGGTTGATATGTTTACATGTTTACAGCACATTTTTTTTAATTTTTGTGCAATCACAATTTAATCACAAACACTAAAAATAAATCCAGCAGTTAGCTTCGTTATGAATAATCATTTCGGTCCTTGTAAGTATATGAGTCTTGTGCTTCTTCTTGTACAAATTCCTCTTTCTTTTCCCAACCATTGGGCCAACCTCCATTGGCCTGTGTTGTGGCACCGTAAGATTTGGTGGTACCATAATTTATATAATTTTGAGTAATGTCCCCTGTTTCCTCATCAAGCTCATCTTCGTGGATAAATCCACATTTTTCTTCACTTGTTTCCTCAGGGTCTGCCCAGGGTTGTTTCTCTCCTGAGGCGAATATTGCATAAAATATAACTCCACCATAGTGGACTAGGGCAGCAATCAGGAAGACATACTGCCATTCTTCACGTGACTGCAGTGACAAAAAAGTGGCACTGTGAGAACAAACCCTCCACATCTGAAAAGCCTAACATATTATTTGAATGTTCCATCAAGCTTTTAATAAAATGCTATCTTCAGGGGAAACCCTAATTACATAAAGCAAATACTGTGATAGAAATGTTCTAGAAGACTGCGACTTTCATTATTTAAACACTTTTAGTCTAAAATTCTGAAATAAACTTCAAATATATCTATGGTCTGCTAATTTTTTAAAACATGCATAATCTCTCTTTTAATTGCCATTGAGTGTCTTATGTTTTCTGTCCCACTTCTTTTGTTTACTTTCCTTGGGTAAACCATAGTTTAGAAGCTCTACATATAAAGGCAAATAGCTGATAACAATATTCTGCCATCAATTACTGAGGTTTACAAATAAAGCTCAGAAGACTATCGCTTGCCTCAATGAGCTAGGTGTGCTGTTTTGGCGCACCAAAGATACCAGAACTATTAAAAGGTTTTGAAAAGCATAATACTTCTTGGTTGGGAAAGAGGGAACTCTCAGAGTTCTTAGAAAGAGATTCTCTCCTAAGCCTCCTTTATTTCTCATACTCAGAGGTGTGGTGTCTGTTCCACAAAGAGAATGCCAATGAAAACATATTAATGTCTTTCCCAACCACGAGAAGGGGTTTTCTACAAATAAGCATTTCTTTTGCTCCATCTTACCTTATTCTTTGTCATTGCACCAACAATAATAGGGCAAACCATTCCTGACAATGTGCCAACACCATTGGAAATGCCCATTAAGATACTGGCATATCTTGGAGCAATATCCAAGTGATTAACATTGAAACCTGAAAATACACACACAATTTGACTCAGAGAACCCCAAACCTCTAAAAAGGAGGTGAAGATAGAACATCCTCTATCACAGTGACTGCCCTCCTTAGGTATTAGTTCACAGCACATGCTTAATAACCACTTTTGATTATTTAGCTCAAGACATAATAAGAATGGAAGCAGGCATGATTTCGTATCCAATACTTAAGATGCGATATTCACTCCACAGTGAGGAGGAGATGTTTGCTTAAAAAAAAAAGAGGAAAGAGGAAAGGTAAGCAGGGAGAAAGTGGGCCATGAGTAGTAACAAGTCCAAATAAAGGTTTCTAAATGTTTTATCATTTTTGTTTTATAGTAGAAACATGTTAAGTAAACTTTCTCAATAGTCAACATGTTAAAGAGGAAAGCAGAAGATTTGATTTTTATCACTGGCAAAAATCAGAATAAGTACATTTTTTTTAAAAAAAAGTATCTTACCAGAAATAGCAAATCCGCTGAATCCTACAGCAAGTACCAAGAACGAGATGGCTACCCCTCTAGTATGAGAATAACCAACAACTAGAAGAAGTGTTGCTTCCATGCCAAAACCTTCAGAAACGAATACATGAAAACACTTCAGAAATGTATGTAGATCTTTCCCATGAGTCAAAACTGTTAAAAAACACTCACACTTATTTGATCTAGCAAACTACTTTGGGGAATCTAGCTCAAACATGTTTACAGTAATAATTTATGCACAAAGATTACTGAAGACTTCCTTGTGTTTTAATAAAAACATCAAAAACAACCCTAGGTTTCAATGGTGGGAAGAGTAAAATTAGTTATGAAATCATTAAAAACTGGGAGTTATGAAAATTTGAAGATGGGAGAATGATTATGAATGAACAGAAAGGGTACAATTTTAACAGCATATTTGATACTCATAGAAAAAGTAACTCAATTATGTCATAAAAGAACTCTGAACTAAAAACATGTTCTTATATCACTTATATACTTACCCCCACAATTCATGATCTTTCTTACTGTCGTAGTTGAAAGAATTTGCTTGCTTCTTAGAAAATCTGCAATCTGACCTCCAATAGGCACAATGATCGTCATTACCAAGTGTGGCACGGCAGACAGCATGCCAACCTGATGAAAAACAAAACAGGGAGAAATATTCGTGACCATAAGTAATGTGGGTAATTTAATGGCCTAATAAGCTCTTTTAGACAAAGGAAGGAAACAATACTGTCTCCAAATGACCACTTACTCATTCCCAGAATAACCAATAACCTCCACAGAATAAATGAGGAAAGTTAAGTAAATTTACTTTGATTCCTTTTTTTCTTCTAGGAGATAATACTTTTTTCTGTAATGAGTCAGTAAATTTTGAGTTTCATGAACAAACAATCCTGACAGTTATAGAGTGATTCACATTTATATGTCCATTTTATAGTCTTATATATGTTTGAAAAAATTCATCATTAGTTGAGAGAGGGGGAAAAAAAGGAGACAGAATCAAAGAGAAGAGAAATAACATCAGACAAATTTTGAAGAGACTAATTTAAAATTCATCTTTAATGCATAATAAGGCTAAAATCTTAACTGCATTTTAACTATGTATCTTTTATGAGTTTTATATTTAGTTTCTATAGATTAAAAGCCCAGAAAATGCAGATTAATTCTCAATTTTAGGAATTTTCCATGTCATATATCAATATTTGGTCACATTATCATACTGTTGTATATAGTTTCTACACTTTTTTCATACTAAGTGGTCCAATCCAAAACCTGCCAGAGTCAATTCAACACACCTTTTTCTGATCAATAATTATGGTGGCAGAAATTATGAATAAAATGCATTTTAATTGTGTATTAACACATATATGGACTTTGTTAATACTGCATAGATAAACATGTAGACAAGATTTTTACTAACTATACTTTGAAGTACAATTCCTAGCAAATGGTATGTACTAGATAAATGTTTATTACCTGTGTAAATATGTCTTTGCAGACTAGAGTATTGAAAGTTTGAGAAGAGACTCTTTTATTTTACAGTGCTGTATACTGTGCTGTCACGACCATGGACTTGAGATCTTTATTGATTATTGAGATAGTAAATGACTCTAAAATAGCTTAAATACCCAAGAAATTTAATTCTATTTTTCCCTCCTAATGAAAACTTTTCATATTATTTTCATTGCATTAACAAAGAAAGTGTGACTTAGAAGAGTTATGTCATCAAAAGGGGTTGATGATATATGTATATATAATATATATAAACTATATCTTAGTTATATACATAAAACTATACCTTAGTTTTATATATATAAAACTATGTCATATATATCATATATATATATAAACTAAGACATTGCATTTGTGGTTTTGTCTGTGGGATAATCAGTTTAAGGTTGGTAAGAACCATCTTCCATGTAAATATTTTAGTTCACTTAAATTTTGCTGCACTTCTGAAAGATGGTATTATACCATTATTTACAGATAAAAAACTGAGGACAGCAGTTATTCAAAAATAGGCACAAGTTTACATATCAAAGTATTCTATAGAGCTTGGACTGGGGACTATGTCAGCCTGGTCCCAAAGCCCATGGTTTATCTTCTTCATCACCTCCTTTTCACATTTTTCACATTAAGTCAGTAATTTTTTTTAAACCAGTATAATCAAGATTTTCAGGCCAATCTGTGTGTGTAGAATTGATCCAAAATTTTAGGTAAAAATATAGTAAGTGAATCAAATCAGCATATCTGGTTATTATATTTAGTTTTTGCAAAATACCATTGCTTTGACTCAAGCATTTTTCAATTAATTGGAGCTACAGGGCCTGAATGACCACACAGTTTCATTAACATCAGTTGGCTCCTTCACTCTCTCCCCATGGAACCTGACTTTATTAATAGCCTCTCAGTGTCACATTTGTCCTAGATTATGAAAATGGACTCACACCTCCAGCAGCCTTTGTTGAGAAGTATAACACCTCTCAGGGCTCCCAAAGGCTACCCTGAAATGTTTGATCAGCTCCAGAGAGAAGAGCCCTGTCTAAAGCAGCCATTCTTCTCAGGAATGGAGGAAACAGTTTCCTTAGAAACAAGGATTACAAAAGAGCTCTTAGAATAGCTACTCCTAAACTCAGGTTTTCTTCAGTTCCAGGCCCCAGATAGTCTTTCAAGTAGAGACATAATATGAATAGCGCGCCCAGCTGGATTTATGTAATACATGAAGAGAAATGGCAAGTCCATGGCCAGTGCAGACAAATGTATTCAGGACTCAGAAAAGGGCTTGGCACAGAGAAGGCACTCAACAAATGCTTGCCAAAAGCTTAAATGAATTACGGTTTACTTGAATTTGAATAGCATAGTAAAGGAAACTGAAACATAAATGAAAGGATATGGGCTTAAACGTGATTCTGTCATCTATTACCAGGTTGGCCTTAGGCAATTTAAATACCTTCCCTAGTTTCTGTTTCTCCATCATTTCAACAGAAATGATGATAGTCATCCAGCTGGTCAACCAAACAAGGTTGTTCATGAATATGAAAGGACCTTATAAACTTCAAACCCTTATATAAATATAAAGCAGTATTTTTATGTTAATTTTATCCTTATAGAAAACCTCAAAATGATTATATTTTCATAGCTACAAATAAGTGTAGCATTGTACATGCTGTGCTATAAGTGGTGATGTATTGTTTTTGTCGACACACCAAGCTGTGAACTCTTGAGAAGAACCATGTTTTTATTTCTGAATCTAACACATAAAGCATTCCATACCATGAACAACAAATGCTTGCTAAATGAATAAATTGGATCGACAACCTAAAAGGATGTTTTCAGATATTCTTGCTCTCTTCAAATCTTTTAGCCAGATAGATTTCTGAGAGCACTGAAGAAGAGTTAGATTGATAATTATATAGATACAATTCCATTTTAATCAAATACCATTTTATTCACTGTTGTATTTTCTCTGACCTGAAACTTAAAGGGAGTTATGTTTCTTTTAAGGGAAAAGGCTACTTTGCTGCCCACCCCAACCAAGATGTAAGCTCCATGAGGGGAGAGATTAGGACTTTCTTTTTCTTTTCTTTTTTTTTTTTTCCTGTAGAGCAATTTCTAGCAGGCATTTGAAGACAGTAAGCACTCAAACACCTTACTTAATCTTTGTTTCCGAGAAGTTATTTGTTGAATGAATAAATAACTCACAAAATTTAGAAGAAAAAACCCTGTCTTGGCAAAGCAGGTTAATAGTCACTTAAATACAAAAATAACTCTTCAATTAAAGAAGTATAATTTTTACATACCTTGCTGATTTCAAATCCAAAGACTTCCTCAAAATATGCTGGTTGACTAATAAGCAATAAGTAAAAAGTCCAGCTTCTGCAGAAGTTTGCAACAATGATTGCATAGACTGGCATAGATGTAAAAAACTTCCTCCATGGTGTCTTGAATTTCTGAAATCCCAAAAAAGAGAGCCATTTTGTCCATTTAAAATATGTTCTAACTTAAATGGGAATAATAGATACTTTGTATTTTCAAGATGTGTGTATGTTGGAGCATGAGTAGGAGGCAGGGCATAGTGAATTGTGAACTGCAACAGTCCAATTTAACCTTAGCTGTATGATTCCATAATTGTTGGCAGAGGAAAAAAAAAAGATATTAGTCTCTCCTTCTGATAAACTGTATCAGTTTTAGAAATATACAAGATTCTATATTTATAGAAAAGTAATTCTAAAAGCGTAGATCCCAGTTCAAGATTGTTTTGTTTTGGCAGTGGCAGATCAAAAATAAAATTTTTAGGGCCCACCCAGGGATGCCAAAAACAAAACAAAAAAATTAAAATTTTTAGACCTTAAAATATCTCTCATAATTCCAAGCACTTTCTGAATCCTTGATTTTGAGTAAGAAATACTGTTTGGTGAAGAAACAATAGCCTGATACAACGTTGTTTAATGCTAGCTTGTGATTCTTCACCTGGTCAAATTAGCAAAAGAAGTGGCAAGTATTTTTCATACAGATTTAGTAATTATTCCTGGAGGTAGACCTTCATAATTGTTACCATTGATTGTGAACCTAATGAAATATTTTACAGATGACTTTAAAGCAACGCAATAGGAAAACGGATTGGGGTGATCATGAGGAACAAGTCAAAAAACAAGAATCTGTTCTAATAATATATAGTGAGTATTGTGACTTTAAATAAAAGTTTCTAGTGACAGCATCACTGACAGATTCAAAAGTGCAAGTTTAATTTTTTCTGATATGTTCTGGAAAATTGCCACCAGATAAACATACCTATTTCAAAGATAATTAAAAAAAAAAAGCCCAATATTCTTCCTGCTGCATATTGAACCTGATCACAATAAAAAGTCCAAAATAACTAAAGTGCAAGGGCTATTCCTACTTGATCTTGTTTTTCAATTTACTTGAAGCTACAGAAAAATATAAAGGCATCAACAAGAAGAAAAATACTGTGTTTAGAAAAAGAATACATTATAGGAAGTGGGGAATTTGAGCTTATCTATTGTTTTATCAACCAACAAATTATTCTTTTTTTGGGTCATTTCCAGAAAGTGGTTTTCACTTACACTGAATTTTTTTATTGTTTTAAAAAAATTTGTGCTTGACTTTAACATACAATCTCTCAAGAACTGGTAAATAGTATATTAAACCAATGAAGACATGGACTGATCAGATTATTTTTACTGAAAATTAAAGCTAAGTACTTAACTCACCATAGATCACCCTATATTTAGATTTTGTTCAGAGCAACTGGAGTCGGTGGGCACCAGACCTTACTGCCAACATCCACCTCACCCCCATTTATCACTACTTGTTTCTTTGGTAGCTACCATTAGAAATTATCAGTCCATTTGCAGAAGGAAAATAGAAAGTTCTAATGCCAGTCTATTTAGCTAATGGAACAGCTATAATGTAAGATTTTTTTCTAAGTACTAGTTTAACTTCTGAATGATACCCAATATGGTATTTTTCTTATTCATTTAAGGCCAAGATACCCTCAACGACAATGGGTGATCGACTTTTTACGTAGGATGAAATGTCAAAGACAGGTCTCCCTAACAAATGAAGTAAAGAATCAGAGCTGGAATAAAATACAATTAAAGTTGGAAAAGAAGCCTCTAAAAGACAGAGGAGAAAAATAATGCAAAAGGGGCATTGGTCCTCAGCCAGCACATAGTAACTTCTAAATCTTAACATAAGAAAATTAAGGAGTTCCCGTCATGGCGCAGTGGTTGACGAATCCGACTAGGAACCATGAGGTTGCGGGTTCGGTCCCTGCCCTTGCTCAGTGGGTTAACGATCCGGCGTTGCAGTGAGCTGTGGTGTAGGTTGCAGACGCGGCTCGGATCCCGCGTTGCTGTGGCTCTGGCGTAGGCTGGTAGCTACAGCTCTGATTCAACCCCTAGCCTGGGAACCTCCATATGCCACAGGAGCCGCCCAAGAAATAGCAACAACAACAACAACAAAAGACAAAAAAAAAAAAAAAAAGAAAATTGAGTTACTGATTAGATGCTAAATTACTGAACCTGTCTAAATATATTACTTGTGCCTAACAGTTTTGTTTTATATTTCATAGTATCAGATGGCTATTCTTTAATTACTGCTTATGACATATTAAAATATTTGCATTATTGATATAGAATTGCATTTCTCTCTTCATAAGCAAGTCCTGCCGAAGAAACTAAATCATAATCAGAAAAAGACTTCGCATCATTGCCTTTATAATACTTGCTTTTCACATAATAATCCTAAAAATGGTAACATTTTTACCAATAAAAGAATTATATTGTATTATATAAGATTATTTTTCAGGTTAGCTACCTATGGTTGGCATCCTAATGCTTTAGAATTTACTAAATCACATAGAAATATACATGTATAAAACTTAGATTCAGAATATTCAATAAACAGGAGTTCCCTTGTCATACAGCAGGCTAAAGATCTGGGCATTGCCACTGCAGTAGACTGGGTCACTGCTGTGGCATGGGTTTGATCCCTGACCCGGGAACTTCCACATGCCTTTAGACACAGCTAAAAAGAAAAGGAATATTTAATAAACAAACAATAGCCCTTTTCATAACTATTTTAAGTGATTTGACACTTCCCATAATCTAAATTTTAAAATATTGGTTGAATTTGTTTCAATTATAAGCCATAATGAACTGCTTTTAAAACCTTGCTGAGGTTTACAATCATAGCTATAATCCAGGTAAAACTTAAAGATGCTTAAGAAAAGAAAAAAAAGAATTCATAGATGGAAGAAATAGCAGTCATTTATAAGTCAGGGAATATGCATGGTGTAAAGAAAATAATCATGATCGATACCAGATTAGTTTTGTTGAATAGGGAATCATAAAATAATCTGGTTGGTGAAGGGAGGTGAGATGAGGAACAAGAATAAGGAATATACACCATAATAAAGTTCTTACTTCCATTGCACCTAAAAGATTTGCACTCTCTCCAATGCTTTCTTCTATGTACCTACGTTCTTCATCTGTAATAGTAGGATGCTTTGCAGGACTCTCGTAAGACACCAAAAGCCAAAACATGTACCAGATCATTCCAAAGCTTCCTGAAAGCAAGAGTTCAAAAGGAGGAAGTCAAGGAAAGCCATCATAAATACTTCCAGTTAACAGTCACTTGCTGGAATAAAACTATAGTAATCTTGTGACATAATATAGAATGCGAATTTGAGCTAATATTACTTCAAATGAATCTAGCTATCTTTACTTGTCTTTTGTTACTAGACTTTAAGCATCCTGAATTCTGGTCCTGTAGTTTTATCTCTTTGTCACTATATTTTTTTGGGCACGGTTCCAGGCCAGGGATTGAATCTGACCCACAGCTGTGACTTACATCACAGTTGTGGTAACACCAGATCTGTAACCCACTGCATCAGCCAGCCAGGGATCGAAACCATGCCTCAGTAGCAACCTGAGCTGCTCAGAGACAATGCCGGATCCTTAACACACTGTGCCACGGTGGGAACTACTCTTTGTCACTAGTAAAAAATGTTGTTGCACATGAAACTCACAATAAATAATTATTGAATGGGATAGTTGTGGAACATGTCCATATATCCAACATTTACTAAGTAGTGTTACTGTTCCAGGCCCTCAGCTGAGTGAGAGAAATATGATGTACAAGACAAAATTCCTGTCTTCAAAGAAATTTGCTAGGGGTGAATCCTTTTATTTCTGTCTGTCTTAAATACATGAAAATGGTTGCAGTTCTAGGGAAAAGAAATGTTTGTGTTCCCTCTCTTGTTAGCACTTCTGGATCTAATAAACAGATTATTAAATAAAACCCAGAAGATTATTTTAGCCTGAATGGCTTTTGTACAGGAAAGATGGTCTTCTGTAATTAATGTGGTAACATTTAACACTTTATGTGACTGTACGCAACAGCACATACTATTGATCATTGTGTGGGTAGATGAAAGTTATGAACTCCAGTATAATAAACTATTTGCAAGTTTATTCCTTATCCTTTTATTTAGCACTCTCACCATTAAAATATGCCCTTGTTGTGCAATATAATTCTGAAGGCTTAATAATAGAAAGAATTTCACAGAATTCATTCTGGTTTCCCAGCAACTGGCCATTTCATTTTTGCCTCATACTCTTGCATTTTCCTCCTGGGTAACAATCTAAAATGCCCCTGATCTCTATAATACTGTTTTGATTTTTTGTTTTTCTGTTTGCTTATTCAGTTTCTAAGAAGTGTTCCTTAATACTATAACTTCTGATGTGCTGTGCCTTTTTTGTCACTGAACATGACAGCCAACACAATTTTGGGCCAGATGGTATGTGAAAATTTGGTACAGTGTAGTGGTTGTGGAATATGCCAGAATCATTCTCTCCCAGAATCATATCCTCACTATGTCTCTCACTAGTTACTTCTTCTAATCATTAACTGAATCCCTGAAGTTCTCTACTACAAAATGAGATAATTCTGTTTTTATAAGATTATTGCAAACAGCATTTGTGAATCCAAAACCTATTCTGGCTTTTGAGCTAAGATCATAAAGTACATTAATAACGTTCTGCAAATATAAGAATGTGCTTTGACGAGAATATTTCAAAAATGAGAATGGGAGTTCCCGTCATGGCACAGTGGAAATGAATCCAACTAGGAACCATGAGGTTGCGGGTTCGATCCCTGGCCTCACTCAGTGGGTTAAGGATCCAGCGTTGCTGTGAGCTGTGGTGTAGGTTACAGACGTGGCTTGGGTCGCTGTGGCTGTGGCGTAGGCCAGTGACTACGGTTCCATTTCGACCCCTAGCCTGGGAAACTCCATGTTCCGAGGGTGCGGCCCGAAAACGACAAAAGACAAAAAAAAAAAAAAAATAATAAGAATGGATCATAGCAAATTTGGAAGCAGCCAAAGACTGTTCTGCTCTGCCACATAACTCTTTCAGATACTCCTTCCCATGTCCAAAAATGGTATTAATCAGTGACAACATCAGTTGGAATCCAGATCTCTTAGATTTCTTCTTTCTTCTTTATTTAAAAAAAAAAAAGTGTCTTAGAGATGGTAGTGTACTTTCAAGTAGCAAACTTCCAGCTTCTGGTTAGAAAGTGAACAGAAAGGGAGTTTGGACTTTGGATTTCTTGTCATTTTTATTTCCACTTGTGGGATTAATCTTGAATTCTGCGGAATTGTGGACTAAAATGTGCTGCTGCTGCTGCTGCTGCATTAACGCTAATATCACCTTTCAGCCCTAATATCATCTTTCACTTTTCTACTCCTATTCAGTTTTGAGGAGGCAGGATCAGGAAGATGACCAAGAAAGAAGTAGCCAAAAAAGAGACGTGGCCACCCAGCTTCTTCTTCCTAATCAGCTTTCCATCAAGAAGTAATTTATTTTTATAATCAAGGACAACTTATACCATACATTACAAAGTTTCCATCAGCAATGTGGTTGCTTTTTAAAATAATAAATAACAAGGAAAATCACAGAGATAGGAACATTTTCCTTGATCTTCTGAGAATATAAGAAAAGGATTCTTAATTAAAAAAACAGTGAGTAAACACAGAAATATGTTCACTTATTTATCAAATTGTTTTAGTTTATGCACATTTCTTTCAACTCTATTATACAGAAATGCAACATACCATACACATAGAACACTGAAGACCAGCCTGTATACTGTACAAGAATGCCAGCTAAAGGCATTGCAATCACAGCTCCAGCATAGGAACCTAAAGTAGAAGAGAAAATGGGAGAAAGCTAAGTGAAATCAATAGCAATTCTTGACTTCTTCTCATGTTCCTTGGTTGGCTCACACAAACACACGTGTACACTTGCTTTTATGTGTGTTCACACCCATGCACATCCAAACACATATGTCTACAGACTTAGCCATGAGTCTAAGACTACACAAGTTAATATAACCTACTTACCCAAGGGAGAAATATAAAAACAATACTATAAGAAAAAAAATTGAAAAGACTATAATAAAAATCATTCATGAATATATCTGAAAACCCAGGTGAAATGAATAAACTCCTAGAAAAATACAAAATGCAGGAAGAAATAGAGGATTTGAGGAGGCCAATAATAAGTACAGAAATTGAAATGGTGGGTCAAAAACCTTTCCTCATGTACACATACAGACACTCCACGAATGGTTTCACAGGTGAGCTTTACCAACTTGTAAGTTGTTCCTAAGCTTTTACCCACCATAACTGTATCTGCATGTAACACTCACCACAAAAGGAGGTGGTTGCCAATCGACTCCTCTCTAGTGGAGGAGCCCATTTGCTCCATATCCCATGACATGCTGGGTAGGTGACACCCTGTGATGGGGGAAGATATGTATCATCATTTAGATCCAGGATCATTGGAAAATAAGCCCATTCTCTTCTCTGATACTGTTTCCTTGAGTGGGTGCAAGATATCAGGGAAAGTTGCTACTCATAGGTCTTTCTTTGCTGACTCTCTGAAATTCTATTTAAAAACTTTCAGCCCAGACCAGGTAATCCATGTCCTCTTTTTAGTCACATGTTTAAATTCTCCTCACCCTTCAAGTCTTCCTTCTACCTCAATTTCCTTCTGATTAAGGCTTAAAAAAAGACTCTAAGAGTTCCCATCGTGGCTCAGTGGAAACGAATCTGACTAGCATCCATGAGGACTCAGGTTCGATCCCTGGTCTTGCTCAGTGGGTTAAGGAGCTGTGGCGTGGTTTGCAGAAGCAGCTCAGATTTGGTGTTGCTGTGGCTGTGGTGTAGGCTGGCAGCTGAAGCTCAGTTCCAACCCCTGGCCTGGGAACTCCCATATGCCATGGGTGTAACCCTAAAAAAAAGAAAAAGACAAAATATCTGCTTGCCTAACTTTTTCCAATTTTATTTAGCACACTTAGACACAACCTAGTAAAATATATTTACTTGTAGATTAAGACAATCTTCTGATTCTTATTAGCATGCCAACCTTAAGATGATGTCATCCTCCAGTTCCATACCTCAACAAGTCCCTGCAGTATCCTAACAAAGATGACACACCCATAATGCACTCTGGCTGCTGATGGGATTAGCATATTCAGGGTAGAGGTAAGAAGTATGGCAGCTCCAAAAACCCTGGAAAAAAAAGGGGGGGAGTGAATAGATCTATAATTCTCAGATCAAGTTAGTTACAAGCAATTCTAAGGTAGAATGTTTTTTTCTAAAAGAATAAAATAGGTTCCAGCCTTGATTGGCTAGTCATTGCAGATAGATACTTGGACAATTTTTATTTTGTTTGTTTGTCTGTCTGTCTTTGTCTTTTTAGGGCCACACCCATGGCAAATGGAGGTATTCGGGCTAGGGTCTAATCGGAGCTGTATCCACCGGCCTACGCCAGAGCCAGAGCATCAACACGGGATCTGAGCCTCATCTGCGACCTACACCACAGCTCAGGGCAACCAGATCCTTAACCCACTGAGCAAGGCCAGGGATCGAACCCGCAACCTCATGGTTCCTAGTCAGATTCGTTAACCACTAAGCCATGATGGGAACTCCCAACATTTGGACAATTTTGAATTGCTACCTTATTTGAAGCATAAGAAATAAAAGAAGGATCTGGTTATAACTTACTTTTATTCACTTTCTTCATAAATCTAAAATCAAATTTCAAATGCTAAATGAATCATTCTAAATGTTTTTGGTCTACATCTCAGTCTATAATGTAAGCTGCTTAAGATGAAGCTTGTTTTTCAGATATACTATCAGATCCCTAAAGCATAGCACAGTGCCTAATACCTAGTAGATACTCACTGAAGAGCTGTTAAAAAATAATAAATGCCCAAAGGGAGTTATGCCTCACATGATACAACTATTTGCAACTTCCCTAGAGGTTGCTTATACCTAAAAATTTTATGAATGGAATCATATTTAAATGTCCTAAGAAATCTCATGATCAGATCCCACAGGACATATTTTTATAATAGAAATGATAGATACTTTATAAACATTAGGTTTATATATATTTTACAAATTATATATGTTACATTTATCTTTCTTTTGGTGTCGGTGGGTGCATGGGCAGGGTGGCGGATTCTGTCTGAGGCACACCTCTAGCTGCATACATATACACAACAATTTAAGAAAAAGTTGCAGGAAATATGATGCTAACATCTTTATCCATCTGTAAGTAAAAATTCCATTCTACTTTTTTTCTTTTTACAGCCACACCTGCAGCATATGGCATTTCCTGTGCTAGGGGTCGAATTGGAGCTACAGCTGTCATCCCTACATCATAGCCACAGGAACACTGGATCTAAGATGCATCTGCGATCTATGCGACAGCCTGCAGTCACGCCAGATCCTTAACCCACTGAGCAAGGCCAGGGATTGAACCTGCATCCTCACAGAGACAATGTTGGGTTCTTAACCTGCTGAGCCACAAGAGGAACTCCCCATTTCACCATTATTAAAAAAAAATTTCATAATGTTAATACTGAGCAAGAAAAATATCCCCTCAACTGGATAGCTTTAGAAGGATTTGCAGGAGTTTCCTTGTAGTGTAGTGGGTTAAGGATCTTCCACTGTCACTGCAGTGGTTCAGGTCACTACTGTGACACGGATTCAGTCCTCAGCCCAGCAACTTCCACATGCTGCAGGCACAGCCAAAAAATAATATATTTTCTCTTGCAGAGAGGTTTATGGATACGCCATCTCCAATAGGCTAAGATATATTTGGTGCAAGTTTTCTCAAGTCAAACATTGAGTTTTGAATTCAGTCAAGATTGGTTCTGTTAAAATTTGAGAAATAACTTTATAAATGGCTGAGGTGGACCAGCTCTTTTTCTATGAATCATAGGCTGGGTCAAATATTTTGTTTACGTGATGCAGCCTTATATCTGCCTGTCCTCAATGGTTTCTCTTCAGAGGTAAAGAGTCACTTAGGGGGTGAATGTTCCAGTCCATTCTTCCTCTGTGCTATTTGCGGAATAGGTATCTTTGGGCTTGAGTCAAAGAATAACTTATTTCCTAAAGGTGTGGCATAAAATAGAAACTTTCCAGAAATGATTACTAATCTAATATAGAAATGATTACTCCCATTAAAATGCCACACACCCAGTGATATCAAACGCCCACCAGATAGGGATTTATTTTTCAGAAAATAAAACCCCAAATCCCATAATCTTTATACAATAAATATCCAAAATTATTAAAATTGATGTAAAATGTAAAAATCATGCTTGATGACTTTCATATTGAAAGAACTTTCATCTCTCTTAACAGTGAAATCGATGTGCTTGTGTGCAAACCCCAGAACCCTTTGGAGGTTTCCTTTGGTGTTGAGAGGAACTAGAAGGGAATGTATGGGGCATGTTTCCTGAATCTAGGGGTAAATGGTACCTGCTTCTCAAAGGCCAGGGAGGCGAGTATATCTTTCTCCTCTTCTGGGAGTCTGAATGTTGTACCTGTGCAACAGGGAGGATGCGAGTAGAAAGGGCACACAGCACAGGAGCTTGGGGGCATATGGATAGGCTATCTGGGTACTGAAAAACTGGTGTTGAACAGTCCCCTTCTGTAAATCCATTTCTCTTTGCTTATGATCCTCGATAATAATGAGGTTGAGACTGCTTAAGACATCAAGGATAAAGAGAGCCAGAGCTACATAATGCTACAGGATTTTTGAAAGTGTTTCAAAGATTTATGCATCCACCCCATTCAGCCTGTTGGAAGAATTCCTTCAAACGGTTGTCCATGAACCAGCTGCATTAGCATTTCCTGGAGTGCTTATTAAAAATGCAGT
The DNA here is from genome assembly GCF_016906955.1 of Phacochoerus africanus. Lineage (NCBI taxonomy): Eukaryota > Metazoa > Chordata > Mammalia > Artiodactyla > Suidae > Phacochoerus > Phacochoerus africanus. Next base: position 38,614,023 of record NC_062547.1, read on the forward strand.
TTTCCCACTCCAGACCTCCCAAACAAGAATGTGCTAGGAGTGAAGCCTAGAAATCTGTGTTAATCAGCAGTACAGGTGATAATTTTGCATCCTAAGACTAAAAAAAAAAACCAAAAAAACAAACACTGTAAGTTTTTCATCCAGGTTTATCTAATATGAATGTCTTCTTTTCTAATAATTATTTTGAAGAAATGGTACATGAAGTTTATTTTCTATGAATATAGCTTTTAATCATTAGTTTCTTTCTCCCTATTGGAAGTAGTTCTAGATAAGATGGAGAGAGATGAATTTTATCCACTCTTTAGTTCAAAATAGATACTTGATATTTCGGGATGGATAATTTTTGGTTGTGGGATATAGTCCTGTGCACTGTATGATGTTAACAGCACCCCTGACCTTTATGCACTAGATGTTAGTAGCATATGCCTCCGTGTTGTGATAACCAAAAATGTCTCCAGCAATTGCAAAATGACCTTTGGGGGACAAAATCACCTGTCAGTAGAGCTAAATCAATTATGAAGTCTTTGTTACTCAACTCACACCACAGTCAGAGCTAAATTTAAGTCTGAGTGCTTATTCAACTTGTCAGAACCATGCTAACACTTCACATGCCGTAAAATCCACACTCACGTAACAACTCAGTGATGTAGGCATGATTAATATACCCTTCCTATAGATGCAGAAACTAGGCCTGAGATAAGTTAAATCACTTGCCCAAATTTTTAACCAGTTCCAAGCAGAGGAGCCCTGGTTAACATCTAGTCTGTCTGATTCCAAAACGAGTGGGTTTTGTCACTGGGATTTACATCTGATTAAGCACATAATGTGTGCTTAGTAATGTATTCAGGATTCTAACTATAAATTTAAATAATCATCTTCACAAAGTTACTTGACATCATACTACTATTCCTGAGAGAAAATGTTAATAGATCACTTTCAATGTTTACTTTCCACTCTTACCCTGAATAATGTTTCCAATTATGTAATCTGTGACATTTCTAAATGCTTCCTACTTCTAAATTTCTTAATTTGTTTAACCATCCTTTTTCATTATTAGTGGCCACTGCATCAAAAAATGATTGACTTTTTTCTAACTGTTTAAGATTACAATCCATCAAACTTTTCAGAATCTAGCTTTCTGTTTTTTTTCTGAACCTGCAGCATACAGAAGTTCCCTGGCCAGGGATCGAACCTACCACAAGAGTGACCCCAGCTACTGCAGTGACAACACTGGATCCTTACCTCACTGTCCCACTGTGCCACAAGAGAACTCCTAGAATCTAGTCATTTTTTATTTTATGAAAATGTTATCCAAATCATTATCCAAGTAATTAAAATTCTGATTATTAAAATTATTGGCCAATATGGGAAGTCTTTATACTTTTTCTTGCTGTATAACACACAGCCAAAGTTTAAGCAGCCACTTCATTCAACATTCATTTATGCATTCACACTCCAAACCTTTGTGCAATTATATTCAGGGAACTGTGTTGAGGGGGAGAAGGGAGCTAAAATTTACACAGCACCTACTATACTTTCTCCACCTACTTTAATTCATTTAATCCTCACCACAACTCTCCAAGTTACACTTCCCTTTCATTTTACAAATCAGAGAATAGAGACAGACTGTGAAAGAAAAAAACAAGCAGTGGAGTTGACATTTGAATCTAGAGCTCACTGACATGGAAATCTGTAAATCTGTACACTTTTATATATAGGATGGAACTAAGCGTTAGAAAAAGACAAGGCTGCCCTTGGTATAGTTGAAGAGAAAGAGACAAGTAGCCAAAAGGCCACATATGCCAAAGGCCGTATCAAGAGTACAAACAGAAAGCAAGGAGGGAAAAGTCCTTTCCAGCTGGGGTGACCAGGAAATGAGTCCTTTGGGGGAAACTTTCAAGTTGGGCTTTGCAAGATTAATATGAAAAAGAATGGAGAAATTCCAAAGAGGAAATCGATCAGCAAAACTCAAAAAAAAAAAAAAAAAAAAAAGAGGAGAGGACCTTATACATCAGAAAGTCAGGCAGTATTGAAAATGGTTAGGCAGAGTGGTACTGATGAGTCAGACAATCAGGCATGAGACGGTGAGGAGGATTTGAGGAAATGTATATAGGACAAGGAGGGGAATTAGATGCATCCATAATTCTATGATGTCTTGGAGATGGTGGAGTTTAGGGGGATCAATTTTGCCCCCTAAGTCAAAGAACTATGAAGCTTACTGAAATTGAGGAGAGAGGAAACTATGAAGTCAAGAAGACAGAAAGTGACCAGGATTCATGTAAGTCTGGGCAAGATAAAGGCTTACTGAGAAAAGGGGCCAAAGTCACTAAATGCAGAGGGAAAAAAAGATGACAAATATTGTACAGAAATTCTTCTAAGATGCTAGCTTTGTTGCCTAATAACCATGTGACAGGAAACCTACTTGACCTCTCTAGGCTTTTGATTCCTTGTCTATAAAAAGAGCAATGCTATGTAATGGTGAGAGCATGGTTACCAGGGCCAGAGAGCTGAGGTTCAAAGTCCAGTTCTGTCATGTATTACTTGAGTGACCTTGAACGGTTTATTTTACTATCTACGCTTCATTCCTCTTCTATAAAAGGGAGATAGTAACAGAACTTATGAGTTACTACAAATCAAGCACCCAGATGAATGCCTGGCATCTCCTAAGCATTTAAAGGGTATTGGGAGTTGTTCAACGATTATATTAATCTCTTATATTTCGTAGGATTGCTGTGAGGCTACATGAAATAATACACTCAACAGGCTTAGTCTGGTGCCTGACATATAAAAATAAATCCATAAATGTGAGTCAGTCAAATAGAAATAATAGCCAATGGTGCTACACTAATGTGTGTCAGTCATTGTTTTAGAGTCTCAGTTTAAACTAACAACAACTATGTTAGAGGCCACCATGGCCATTTTTATTTTGTTAATAAAATAACCAAGTCCCAGTGAGTTAAATAAGTTGCTAAGGTCGCATAGACATTAAATAGAGAGCTAAGGTTTACAATGACTCAATCTGGTCCGTAGATCCTAGATACTTAACCATTAAGCTCTATTGTACTTTAATAGCTTTAGATCTAATGCTAATACTAACAGTGCCAGCAGCAGTAGATAGAAGAACAAAAACTCTGAAAGACCAAAGCATTACTGAAAGAAGGATGGTCTTAGCAGTGGGAAGAAAAAGCAAAATTCTACTCTCCTATTGTTGGGTTTGTTTGTTTATTTATTTAGTATAGTTGCTTACAATATTCTATTTATTTTCAGTGTACAACACAGTGATTTAAATTTCCGTAGATTACACTCTATACAAAGTTATTGCAAAATATTGCCTATATTCCCTGTGCTGTACCTTATAATAAATTGTCACTTATTGACTTTATACTTAGTGGTTTGCTTTGAAGTAAGTAATTAAGTGGAGAGGCTCATTTAGGGAGAGTTTTGTCTTTTTTTGAGCAAAGTCTCTGAGCCTCAAAAAAGAAGTGGAAGAAGTAGTAAAACAGAGTATGGAAAAGAAGCTCAGAAAATAGTGTGGTTTAGCACAGTGATTTCTAAACTTCCTTATGCATGATCCTCACATTAGGAAGCTTGTTCAAATACATGGTAATAGGGACCAAAGTTTCTGATTCCATAGGTGTGTGTGGGGCCTAAGAATTTGCATTTCTAACAAATTCTCTGGCAATGCTTATGCTGCTTTTCCTGATATGAGGATCATTGGTCTAGCAATACTATGCTAGATATTCCTGCTGGATATCAGGACAGGAGACAGATCTAGGCCAAGGAGCAGGCCCCAAAAGAGCAGAGTTTGTCATAGCTGAAATAAGGTCCTTACCTTTAATAATAGAGGGAGCTGCAGGGGTGGAATGGAAACACTTGCTGAAAGGGACAATGCCCTTTACAAAATACAAACAATAATTAGGTAACTCAATTAATCAAGACCCAAAGTGAAGTTCTCTGACCTGGCTCTGGTTGCCCTCACTGACTAAACTGACCAAGCAGCTGCCATTTTTTCTTGGGGACATATAAACAACATGGCAGGAGTTCCCATCATCATGCAGTGGAAACAAATCCAACTAGGAACCATGAGGTTGTGGGTTCAGTCCCTGGCCTCACTCAGTGTGTTAAGGATCTGGCATTGCTGAGAGCTATGGTGTAGGTCACAAATGCAGATCAGATCTGGTGTTACTATTGTTGTGGTGTAGGCTAGCAGCTATAGCTCTGATTGGACACCTAGCCTGGGAACCTCCATATGCCATGGGTATGGCCCTAAAAAGCAAAATAAACAAACAAACAAAAAAAACCCCAAAACCCAGAATGACATAACGTTAAGAATATGCATTCTGCGGTTAACACTGTGTGAATTTAATTTCCAACTCAAATTTCTTACTAGGTCTGACCATGTGTAAGTTGTTACAACTTGAATTTTTTAAGCCTTATTTTCTCCATCTCTAAAATGGAGATGTCTTCATACATCAAGGGATTAAATGAATTAATTATGAAAGGGACAGTATCAAGTTAATAATAAGTGGTTTATAACATCAGCTATGATGATATAGACATTTCCTGACATTCAACTGAGTTTTTAGAGAATCGTTATTCCTTGCCCTTTTTCTTCCAGAATGTTTCTGTTCTGATTAAATAATGCTATTTCTGTGACCATGAATTCAAAGTTTTTCCATATCATTCTGAAATTCTAGCAACTAAACATGCATGGAATTCTAGCTTCCATTCTGAGAGCATAGAGAACTGGTTGAAATGCATCAGCCTCTGGATCTGTGCCTCAATAGTCTTATCTAAAATATCTGAGAGGATGGGAGAAAATCTTTGCAAACAATATAACAGGCAAAAGACAAATCTCCAAAATATACAAACAACTCACACAGCTCAACAGCAAAAACAAACAGCTCAACTGAAAAATGGACAGAGACCTAAACAGACATTTCTCCAAAGAAGATGTATGGATGGCCAATAGGCACATGAAAAAGTGCTCAACACCATGAATTATTAGAGAAATGCAAATCAAAACAACAATGAGATATCACCTCACACTGGTCAGAAAGGTTATCACTAACAAGTCAACAAAAAACAAATGCTGGAGAGGGTGTGGAGAAAAGGGAACCCTCCTTCACTGTTGATGGGAAAGTAAATTCCCGCAACCACTATGGAAAACAGTATGGAGGTACCTCAGAAAACTAAATCTAGAACTACCATATGATCCAGCAATCCTATTCCTAGGCATATATATCTGGAAAAAACATTCATTCAAAAATATACACTGGTACAGCCACTATGGAGAACAGTTTGGAGATACCTTAGAAATCTATACATAGAACTTCCATATGACCCCACAATCCCACTCTTGGGCATCTATCTGGACAAAACTCTACTTAAAAGAGACACATGCACCCACATGTTCGTTGCAGCACTATTCACAATAGCCAGGACATGGAAACAACCCAAATGTCCATCAACAGATCATTGGACTAGGAAGATGTGGTATATATACACAATGGAATACTACTCAGCCATAAAAAAGAATGACATAATGCCATTTGCAGCAACATGGATGGAACTAGAGACTCTCATCCTGAGTGAAATGAGCCAGAAAGACAAAGACAAACACCATATGGTATCACTTATAACTGGAATCTAATATCCAGCACAAATGAACATCTCCTCAGAAAAGAAAATCATGGACTTGGAGAAGAGACTTGTGGCTGCCTGATGGGAGGGGGAGGGAGTGGGAGGGATCAGGAGCTTGGGCTTATCAGACACAACTTAGAATAGATTTACAAGGAGATCCTGCTGAGTAGCATTGAGAACTTTGTCTAGATACTCATGTTGCAACAGAACTAAGGGTGGGGAAAAAAAAATATAATTGTAATGTATACATGTAAGGATAACTTGATCCCCTTGCTGTACAGTGGGAAAATAAAAACAACAACAACAACAACAACAAAAATATATACATGTACCTTCATGTTCATCTCAGCACTATTCACAATAGCCAGACATGGAAACTACCCAAATGTTCATTGACAGATGAATGGATTAAGAAGATATATACAATAGAATACTACTCAGCCATATATACAATGGAATACTACTCAGCCATAAAAAAGAACAAAATAATGCCTTTTGCAGCAACATGGATGGAACTTGAGACTCTCATACTTAGTGAATAAGTCAGAAAGAGAAAGACAAATGCCATATGATATCACTTATTTGAGGAATCTAAAATATGGCACAAATGATCCCATCTGCAAAACAGAAACAGATCACAGCCAAGGAGAGAAGACTTGTGGTTGCTGGGGGTTAAGGAGGGAGTGAGATGGACTGGGAATTTAGGGTTGGTAGATGCAAACTGTTACATTTGGAATGGGTGGGCAATGGCATCCAGGAACTATGTATGATTGGGTCACTTTGCTGTACAACAGAAATTGAAGAAACATCAAAAATCAAATATACTTTAATAAATATATATATATATATATATATAAAATAAAATATATGACAGGAAACAGACAAAACTTAGAGCCTTCTCCAAGTCAATTATATCTGTCTTGGTATGCCCCTATGCTTGCCTGCAATACCTACCCATTGTGCTACGCACATATTTTTTCAAGTTATTTGTCTCTCTCAGATATTCCTCAAGCACTATACATCACTTTTATGAGACTTAATCCAAGACATCATGTGGTCCTTCATATCCTGCATCATTTGTGTCTTTTGAAGAAGACAGTCTAGGTCTTTCATTTCTTCAAACTCCTTAACAGTGGCAGGACACTTTTCATGTGGCATGCTCTTAAGAAATGATCACCAGGTACTTTTGCACAGATCTTAAGTAGAGAGAAATGCTATCTCCCTTTCCAGAAATACATGTAGGTGTTAACAAGTCTTTCTTCTCTGAACCTTTTTTATCCTAATGTCTTTTAAAATCAATTGACCATGTATTTGTTCTTGAGTTTTTGATGGGGCACAAACTTCTGCTCTGGGTAGACTAACAATCTTAGGAAGACAAGTTACTCTTATAGAAAAACTGTAAAATGGTAGCTATGGACTACAGAATTATTTTATTTTATTTTGTCTTTTTTGCCATTTCTTGGGCCGCTCCCGCCCCAGGCTAGGGGTCTAATCGGAGTTGAGCTGCCAGCCTATGCCAGAGCCACAGCAACATGGGATCTGAGCCGCGTCTGCGACCCACACCACAGCTCATGGCAACGCTGGCTTGTTAACCCACTGAGCAAGGGCAGGGATCGAACCCGCAACCTCATGGTTCCTAGTCGGATTCGTTAACCACTGCACCACGACGGGAACTCCGGACTACAGAATTTAGAGTGTTCCTACGGATAAATCTTTGCTTGAAACAGTTGCTGAGTTCAAGAACATAGCCCAGTCTGGCCTCATCCTTAAAACTTCCAAACCACACTGTGGAATCTCCTGAAACCAACTGCCATTACACATTCTGTTCAGCACAACATCATCAGCTTCTGAAACCACTCTCTTTGAAGCTCTGCTTTAAATTTAAATTAGGTGGTAATGCTTCAGAGGTGATATATTTCCCTCTTAAAAGATCTCTCCATTTATCAATATTTAATGTATTTGTGTATGTTGCATTATGGTTAACAGTCATCATTTTTGTTTGGCTTGATGTTACAAAATCAAACACATAAACATGAGAATTGAATACATTTTTGATACCTCAACAGAAGGAAATAGATTTTATACTAAGAAACACTTAGTATTCATGTGAGTTTTATTTCCCATAGCACTAATCTCTACCTTGACAAACAATTGCATTTCATGACAATGTTGCCCTGAAAATAATACCTGCCATTACAGTTTTTCAAGTTTCTCCTCTGATCAAAGGACTTGTCTAAAAATCAAAACCTTACAAATAAATAAATATTTTAAATTATTCTACAGCTGTGCTCTTTCCTATAGATCTAGCTGAGCACTAAATAATACTTTTTTTTTAAAGAGACTATAAAATAGATTTTTTTAAAAGAACACACATAGAAATTTATTCAATAGGAGAAGTGTACTTAGTAAAGAAAGAAGCACATCATTTGAAATAAGACATACTGAAGCTCACATGACAGGTCGTCCTCTTACCAGGTAGGGATCTTTAGCAACATAACTCTGCTATTCTGTGTTCAATTCTCTCATCAGTAAAACAAAGACAAGAATGTCTGCCTTATAGAGTTGCTGTATAGAATAATGATATATAAAGTTTAGTGACACATGTATTTATTAATTCCATTTATTTCTAATTGCATCTGCCTCCTGAAATAGAGAATTAAGGCAATTATGAAGACAATTTATATTTTATGTTCTCTCTCTTCCCACCTATAATACAAATATCCTACTTAGGGAGAGATAGAAATTTTATCCCTGAATGATCTACTTCACATTGATTGAAAAGCTCTTCTGATATTCACTCACTCCTCTCCACTTTGTGTGATTAGAGTGTCTCTTCTGTGTTTCCATGCAGTGGAGTTGGCTTTGTATTTTTCCTCATTTTAATATAAAAGCTAGATTTCTGGAATCTTTTTAGCTATGGGGAGGAGGGCTGTCTCTTACTCGATCATATAAATTAAGCAGTCATGCCACTGCTTGACTTCAGAAGGCTTAAAGAGAACATTTGTGCTATTTTTTGGGTTTATTTTTATGAACATTTTGTCTTTGGAAATTCCATTGTGGATTTCTCAGGTACATTTTTGCTGCCTCTCCATAGACTAAATTTAATTTTTAAAACATACCAAATAAAAATGATACCTGAAAATGTTTTAATGAATTGGTGACTAGAGGATAGAAATTTAAGACTCTATTAAATAAAATTAACCAATTACACATTTGTAATATTAATTCAATTTCTGATTTATAGTGTGGAGTTCCCTTATGTCTTGTGTTTTGCTTTATAATTCATTTTAATTAAGAAACTCAGGTAAGTTCTGATCACCATTCCTTCCAAATAAAGGTGAATAATGTGTAGAAAAAATATTTTATTTTATAGAGAAAAATTTTGTAGAAATAAATTTCCTCCAAATAAACATTTTGCCATCTCAATTTTTTTAATTTTTTAATTGTAAATCTAGGTTTTCTATAATATCAGACAGTATATTTATATTGATACCATATATAAAAATAAACCATCCATGAAAATTCTAGCAAATACACTAATTTTTTAGCAGTGAGTTAAATTAAAATATTGCATGCACTGAACAAATAATCAAACTATATAATTATTAATAAAATAAACACTGCTGAACTTGAAGTTCCAAATAGTATGATGAATCTCAACTAAAATGATAGTTCATTTTATTTAAAATCCTTCTCCTTAAAATCGGAATCTACAGGGCTACCTTAAAAACCCCATCCTGGTGTTAACATAAGTCAGTGATTAGGCTAAGGGGGGAAAAAAGCAAAGAAATGTGCAAACTAAATATGAAAATTTTTCTGTCTGAAGAACAGGATTAGAAACTGATGGCTGTTCTCAATTTCTCATAGAACATCATCACAATTTCTGTGAAATGAAATAAGGGCCATTTGCTTATTAAGATTGCTTTTCAAAATGATAAACCACTTGAAAGCTACTTAAAATTGTTATTTTCCTCATCATTTCCTCTGCAGCAAATGACATACTTAGGTAAATTCAATTTTCTTATTTTCAAGTTAAAACCTAATTTTACTTGTTTTTCCTCTGCTTATTATACACACAGACACACACACACCACTCCAATGTTCATAGAGTGATTATAGAGAAGAGACTATAAACATTCCTCAAAAAAGAGGAAACGTATCGGTGTGGGGGTGGGTGTATATGTGTGTGTATGAGGGAGGGTGGAGGTGGGTAGAGGGCGAGGGGGAGTGAGAGGGAGAGAGAGAAAGGAGGCTCTGTATCACCAAACAGGTAAGCCAGAATTGAGAGGCATATAGTAAGTAGCCTGGATATAGAGACATTTGGAAAAGCAAATGCAGTTGCTGAAAAGAAGCATCACACCCCACCAGATGATTAATATTCAGTGTGACCCAGAGTGAGTTAGCTGTGAAATTCTCAGTCATATTCTTTTTCTATGACACTTTGCCACAAACACCCTTGCATATCAAACCCACCCAACAAGGCTTTGGCCAGAGAGGTGACAGGAACACCGGTGACTTGTCATTTCTACACATGATCTCTATTTTCCCGGAATAGAATCCATCAATTTCCATTTGGGCAGGGGTTTGTCACTTAACAAGGATCTAGTGTTCCTCACCCCAGGTGTGGCACTAATCCTCTGCTAGAGGGTCTGAAGGAATAGACGGATTCAGGCTGTTTAATGGATTTAATTTAATCAAACCAGGGTTCGGGTACTTCCCTTTGTCACATCTGATGCCCCCATTCCCAAATTAAAAAAGGAATACACAAGCACGAGCCAGCCCTCTGAGTCCCTTGGCACATCATTATGTTGTAAAAATGACTTCATCACTCATGACAGAGAAATTAGACAGCCCCAACACTGGCATATGGCAACGGGAGAATCATTCTACCAGCTGCCCGCCTGATTCTCTCCTCCCTCAAAATCATGCCCCCCACCCCCACCCCCAGAGGATGCGTCTGCACTGTGGTACTAGGATGTGGCAGCCACAGGGGAAGCCAGAGCTAGTAAGGATGGGAGGAGAGGAGAATGGAAAGAGAGAAGCTCCTGTCAGCAAACCACGTGCAAGCCCTTAGGGACGCCTCCTCCCTGATACATCTATTCAAGGGTATTTTCTTTTGTCAGAAAAAAAGAAGGGCTTTTTTGCATTGCCCCAGATACCTAACCTACAGAGCCCACAATGGGAAGATGGCTCAATGTCTGATAGGCAGCTAGATGAGTGAAATAGAGATAGTCGCCTCTGGCCCTAAAAGACTGGATAATTATAAACCAATTCCATCATAGCAGGATGGTGGTCTCCTGTAGCATGCTTTATGTTGCTGGTCTGAATTATTTTTTTTACCAAAAGGGATTTGCACATATTTCTCACTGGAAGGGTTTAGAAACCTCTGCTTGCAACAGATGTTGCAATGTGTAAGTAAGTACAGAGGAAAAATGATGATAGATAAATAGGTGCTGCGACTCAAGAATTCATTTCCAAAGCTTATTACAATAAATAAAGTACATCTTCATTATTTCATTTCTGTGAAAGAAAATGACAGAATAACACCAGTAAAATGATTCCTTTCTGGGCTTAAAATATGAAGATGTTGTGTTTAAAATATCTTTGCTCCTCTTTCTGAAAATCATTCTCACAAGAGGATTTTTCATAATCAGGCAAGCCAGAATATTTACCTAAAGCATATCAAATTCCACTTTTATAAATGCAAATGCACATTAGTAAACAGTTTTATAATCCATGCGTAAGAATTTGTTCATTTTTAAGTGTAAATCCTCTCTCTTTTATATCGGTGGTACGAATTGAGTTGTAGCAATCAAAATTGTAAGGAAGAACCTTTTCTTTATTGCAAACAAAAGGGCTCAACTATCCTAGTCACACTCAAACCACTGTAATCGTCTAGAAGCTCAAACTACCAAAGGGCCAGGTCAGGAGAAGTTCCAAATACCATGTTTTCTTCTCCAGAAAACCACACTATTTGCTTAAGAAAATCACTTGCGTCATTATCAAGTTTGGATTTTGCCTTTGGAAGGAAAAGAACATGGTCATGCGTGGCCAAATTATTTGGGAGCCAGTACACACACCAAAATGTACTATGTTTCTCTTGTCACAAAAATCTAAGAATCCCTTGGGGCTGCTAAAGTCTTCTCTCTCTAATTTGTGGATTTCTGTCCTGGATATGGGGCATGATAGATGGTAGGCACTCATTCAGAGAGCAGAGGGTTCAGCTTGCTACCGAAAGTGAATTTTGCAATAAAGCGCATAATATCAGGCAGAGGTGTTAAATGTCAACGTAGAGGAGCCTGTGGTCATGCATTACTGGACATCTGAGATTTAGTCACAATCTCTTTGTGACTGTGAGCAGCTCACCACCTCCCTGATTCCCTATTTCCTTTCCCAATCAATAAGTGAGAGGATTGGGTTCGATGAGCCTTGCCTGGTTCTACGTGGGGTCTTTCTGTTATAAGGGAGTTCACTAAGTGCTGCAGATGCATGTGATCCTCAGTCTCTTATCTGAATAAAGAACTATTTTCATTTCAGCAAATGTCAAGTTAAAAACACAAGAAACACCTGAAAAGATCAAATGTCCACTAGGAACTGAACCCTTTTTGAATAAAGGATAGGGGTGGGGAGAAATAATCTGTAACTTTTATCAGAGAAGTCTAACCTCAAACTTAAGTGGATTGCTCTTAAGTGCATCTATGACACCCGGCTAGAATTCAAAGATTGCATATGCACTGAAATACTAGCACTCTCTATACTCTTGGCTAAAAATATTTTAAAACGGCCCTTTACAAGCCTTCAAATGAGATGGTATTTTCAGCGTAAGAATTATTTTAATTGTGAATAATGCGTATGGCAAAATAACTTTAAAAACAGAAATATGACATGTGGAAAGAGGTATTTTCATCGAAATAGAAATCATCTTTTTGTATTACTAACACTTAAGGCTAATTTAAATACAAGTGATACTGAATGACTATAAGATCAATTTTTTCCTGAATTTAAGATGTTCTTAAAAATAAATTACAGCAGCCGACAATTTCTAAGTGCTTGAGGTTTCTAAGAACTTTACACATATTCTCTTATTTAGTTGTCATGATACTCATACCAGGTAGATGGTTTGATTAGTTCTCTTTTACAGAAATAGAAACTCAGATTAAGGAATATTTTATGTCATTAAGTTATTAAGTAGCACATTCAGAAGTCTGAACCTATATCGTTGGGCTTTAGAGCCTGTATCTTAACCACTATGCAATATTGCCTTTTTTTAAAAAGTGTAAAACATTTTGTTGTGATGTTCATTTCATTTACTCAACAAGTATCTATCATGGGCTAGGCCCTCATTGAGATGCTAGGGATACAGTGGTGTACATGCATGGACAAAACTGCCTATACTCATAGAGCTTACATTTTATTGAAGAAAGACAGTTATTTCTTAGTTATAGACTGCTACAAAAAATACTGGTATGATATCTGGCATTAAGTGCTATATAAAATGTTAAAGCATAGTTGGGAAATCAGGGGGACAGGAGAACAATAGGAAAAAATATTTAAATAGAACTTAAATCATATTGCTACCTAGACAGAGACAAGAACAGTCTTTGTGAGTACAGTATCACCCATTAAAAATATAATGTTGACCTAACTTCTTTTGGTAAATCAGACTGTCTTTGGCTATGTCTGTAAACATTCTATTATTTCTCCCATTGAATACTTGGCCAGGTTCCTCTTCACTCTCTAAATGTAAGATAAAGATAGGCCTTAGCAACTTCACACTTGTAAATATCTGAGTGATTGTAAGCCCTATGCTCTTTATTGTTCAAAGAAAAAATTAATTTGCCTCAATACCTTTTTATCATTGGGTTTAATATTCTCATCTAAAGAGATTACAGATTTTATAAGGAATCTTCCTTTGATGCCCATCCTAAAGCCCTTTATGGAGGTGACTACATTCTCCAGTGTTGGATGTACAATAGCCCTTTAAGGAAAGGCAAAAGGCAAAAGGCAAAAGGCAAAAAAAAAAAAAAAAGACGCAAGAGCTCTCCTCTGAGACCACCTTCCCCACCATTTTCTCTCAATGAGCAGAAAAGCAAGAATACATAGAATTTAACCAAAAGGGGACCAAGAATCTGTGTTCCCACCAATAGTGGGGATGCTTTTGCTTAATCCATAAAATGGAGAAGCCAAATCACTGCTGCTTGTTTTTCATTGAGAAATTTGCAGGGAGTTGTAACCAGAAGCCCTGCTTACAAGAGGAGCTGTCTCTACACTCCTCAGTGACTTTACTCCAATTTCACCCACAACTGTGATGGCAAATATTTTCCAAAGTGAGCTTATTTTACACCTAGAGGGAAAGAGATCTGTCCCCAGCATCCCACTCAAGGGAAATCTTTTTCTATTATTAAATAATCTACAGGGAGAATGAGCATACATGCTTGTGGGCGGAAAACTGGTCTTGCTGTGTTTTTACTGTTTTTGAAAAACAGTAAATACACATCTTTCAACCAGTTCATAAAATCTCTCAGGCTTTGTGTTAAAACACTTTTCTAAGATAAAACTCTGTGTAGCACAAATGAGGCTAAATTGGATATTCACTCATCAACATATTAATAATAGGTGTCTCTGGGTGATTAAATTATTTATGATTTTTTTATTATCCTTTCTTTTTAGTACAGAATGCTTTTATGATCTGAAAAGGTTATGTTATATATTTTTAAACCTGTTTTCACAGAAGGATTCCATTTTATTCATAATGTTTATTATATTCTAAAAAAATTGAAGCAAATATGTGAAAATTCTAAAAGGAGATAAGGAAGTGAGTCTATAATATTCTACCTGTTCATAAATTTTATAGTAAATTTTGACTTTATTTTCTTAGTCTTGGAAAACACAAAACATTGTATGTGAAAATATTTTTTTTCTCCTTTAAATGCCCATTTAAAAATAAGGTGCTTTTGGATCCAAATAAGTATTGCAAAATTCAGAAATTTTTCCTTTGAGGAAAATCTACCAAAGAAACTAGAACTTGAGTCAACATTGGTCCTTTCTGTACTTAACATGACACAAATGATGGCAATAAGCTTGCATTTTTCCAAAACCAGGAAAACCTCTTTACTGACCTCCCAGTGTTAGAAACAGGGAAAGCTGGGGCATCCCTGGTGTTTTTTCCTGGCAGGAAAATGTTAGCATTTTAACATTTGGCAAGCTGATGGTTTTGACTCTGAAAAAAAAAAACAAAACTTAAAGGCATAGCCATTATATTTTTATTTCACATTATACTTAATTTCAATTATATATATAATTAATTTCCTCAATTATATTTTGATGAATTGTTGGATGTTTTTTCACCAAAGTGAAAATACTTTATAAATGTATGTTTGGAGTATTTTCTGGGAAATTTATTGTATTTTAGAAAATTTTTGGGGGGAAATAAATTCAAGACACTATGCATTAGGGATTTAAAAGCCCAAAATGTAACAACATGCTTATTACCAGTAATATGTAAGGGAATATTTCCTTAAAATGTTTCTGCCTTATATCAATTTTTCTTTGACTTATCCCATCCATAAAATTGGTTTCTCTGCACACTTTAATAAGTTTCATTTTAAACTGACACCGTTTCTAAAAGAATATTTTGTCTTGGGTTGGGTCTGAGTACTAACTCACCTAATGTCAAGGAAAAGGCCATATCAAAAGGCACTATTCCTAATCTATTGCACCCTTCTCTTGACATTTTGAAGGACAGTCCAAAAACCTGTACCCTAGGAGCATTAAGCCTAAAATAAATTTCCAAGAATTTCTCCCTAATCCTCCAAGGGAGAAGAGAAATCTTGAACAGGAAAACACAACTGGTGAATGGGATTGTAGGTGACAAAAGACAGAGAAGGGGCCTGGGAGATTTCACTGAGAAATAAGGAGAGACCAGTTGAGGGAAGCAGAGGGGAGGTGGAGACTAGCGAGGTGCCCAGTTCTAGATTACTTTCTAGAAAACTTGACCCTTTGAGGGGGAAGGAGAGGGGTGAAGTCATAGCTACAGAGTCTGAAAGAAGACTCCAAGTCTTTATTTGGGGTCTCTATGCAGCACTAGCTGGAAGGGCGGATGCAGCTGTTCTTTCTCAGCTTAACAATTAGACTTAGTTTTAGCAGCATTTAGTTTTATTTGTCGTAATACAATGAAGCAAATGAAGCTGCCCTTTCTATCTGATGGCCAGGCTGTGCTCCCTGATACCCTCACTCCATCAGTTTTTTTTGCCTCATACTCCGGGGTGCCTCCGCAGGTGGCGCTGGGGGCACTAAGGAGGGCTGGCTCTAGGACCCCAGCTGCAGGACGCCACGGAGCGCCTTCCCCACCCCGCCCCTACTTAGCGAAGCTCATTAACAGGTAGAATCGCATCTGGGCGCCTGAACTCCCTCCTGGTTCCATAGAAACAAATCTCGAGGCGGGATCCCTCGCCCGGCTTTCGACGCGTCCTACCGGGAAGTCAACATCGCAGAGAGCCGGGGCACCCGAGGGAAACACAAACCAGAGCACAGTGGTGGCCCTCACCTCTTTGTGCGCCCGACCACACCTCTCTGTGCTCACCGGCTCCCAGCCAGGCCTCAGCTCCTACCGGGCCTAGAGCCACGTCTACCGTTTCGAGAGAAGCCAGTTCAGCCAGAGAGGAGGCGGCAGCGGCAAAGTACGCCCGCCTTGGAGAACCCAAATCCTTTGGGGCACCTTATTCTGTAAGGAGGCACCATGTTCCAGCCCCGAGAGTGGGTTCTAGGGGACTAGGAGTCCTAGTCCAGGAGTTTTCCACCCCTGCGGGGCTGTCGCCCCTGCCCACAGCCTCCGCTGCCCCTCGGAGGGTACAGGTCCGACCTCCCTCAGCCCCCGCCCGGCCCCCCGCGTTACCTGTTGGCTGCCAGCCTGGAAGCGATGTAACCGCCCGGAATCTGGGTGATGATATAGCCCCAAAAGAAGGAACCGTGGATCATCCCCACGGTTTCCGGGTCCCAGTTGAATTTGGCTTTCTAAGACAGTATGAAAATAAAACAGGTGGAGAGAGAGAATCAGTGTTTGGCCTGAAAATACACGTTCAGTAGTTCTCAGCCGAAGATCCCTCACCACCTGGGGCACTTTCTGCATTCCGGGCGTGGGGGTGATTTAAATTTCGTTTCCTAACAAAACTGAGCCTATACCGTCTCACAGAGAAGAAATGCCTCTGATGCTCATTGGAAATGGAAGGTGATTAATAGCGAAGCTGAGCGCCCTGGCTTTGATGCCCGGCAACTGTCGGACCACTTCCCTGAACCGGGAACCGTGAGAGCTTGGGTGGGAAATAGAACTCTCCACCAAGAGGTTGAAGAGACCCTTGGTGGGCGTCCGTTTAGCCGACACTGACCTGTGTGGACGCAGTAATGAAATCGCTTGGAGAATGAAACCCAGCTGAGGAAATTCTGGGGCAGAAAGGTGCGGAAGTCGGAGTAGGTGGTGGGAAGGATGGTCTCTGCCAAGTGGGGGATTTGCGCGGGCCGGCAGATTTGGAGAAGCCCAGGGCAATTGCGGGAGAGCGGAGATGGAGGTGTTGCTCAGAGGTGGTCCAAAGCTCAGGAGTGGGGTGTGTCTGAAGGTCACGGCCTAGCCCCGCCTTTTCCAACCTGGGCGGCAGAACTAGGTGAACCTGGAGCGAACTATCTGCCCAGGAAATGTGGAAGAGCGCTTATCTGGCCTGGGGAACTGGGGATCCCCCCCTCTTTTTTTCTTCTTTGAATAAAATTTTGAAACAAAACGCATTTTCCAGAATCTCTCGGAATACCCGGGGTCCATCAGCGTTCACAGCTTCTCACCCACAGCCAGTTCTAAATTTCTCCTCCCAACCCCCAACCCTTCACCCACAGCCGGTTCTAAATTCCTCCTCCCAACCCCCAACCCTTGCTTTGCCTGGCGTACTTTAAGGTCTCTAAACAGGAAGTCTGGACCCACGGGTTTCTGTGACCTTGACAATGACCCGCCTCTCTTTAGGCGTCACCCAACATACATCATAAGATTATGAGACTGGATTCCCGGTGACCCCGAGACTGTCCTCTCTGCGGCTCCTCTCTCTCCACGCTAGTCGGTTGGACAGCTACCAAAGGCCCTTCGGTGAAAACTGCGGATATGTGCGCACGGTTGTTTTATTTTTCGGTTTTGTTTCATTTTGACAATTAAGAATATTTGGCGAGAACTGGAGAAAATCAGGGGGGAAATTATAACTAATCCGCTGCTCTGTTACTCCTAGTAAAAGAAAAATATTTCGATTTAGAGTTAGCGGGCAGTATTAAGCACCAACTCCTTGTATGAAGTCACTCTCCTCAAAAACCTGGTGAGCTATTGACTCTTTTCCATTTTGCAGGGGAGAATAGGAAGGCCCAGACAGCACGAGGGACTTGCTCCAGCGTGAAAAAGGAGGCGATTATACTGCCGCGCCCATCCTAGAAGGACAGTGCTAGAGAGTCTGAGGGGACAGGCAGGCTTCCTCAATTTAGTGGGGATAGTGGGGCTCAAACGAGTGAAGTCGTTTCGCGAAACCACAGGGCCACAGTTGCCCACCTCCTTGATGACCTTGCCTCCGCGGTGGATGGTGCTGTTGTTGACCATGTCCACGATGGCCACGCCCAGGTTGCAGCGGATGCCAAAGGAGATGCAGAAGCCCAGGCCGCTCATGATGGCGATGATGTAGCGACGCGGCAGGCCAAAGCACGTGCAGTCGCACAGCGGTGCCTTCTTCTCCGGCACCTCCAAAGGCTTCCCATCTTCCGTCAGCTCTATAGTCTCCCCGGTCTCCTGCTTCTTCTCTAGCACCCTGCGCGGCAGAGCGAGGGGAGGCAAGGATGCTGCGGGTTAGGCACCCCGGATGCCGGGCCATTCCCAGTTCCCTGCTACCTCTCCCTCAGGGGTTAGGGTGCTAGGGCTGAACCCAGGCTTTAGGACCTCCGGGGATCTCCAGTCTCCTCCCATTCCCCTTACCCGCAGTAGCGTCTCTTCAACTTTAATACCTTCTGGCCTACAGCAGCAAATCCCCATTCCCTCGGGATACATCCCACGGCGCCTAGATTCATATACACGGCCTGGGCCCAACTTTCTTGCGAGGTCTGCAGTTTGTGAGGGGACAAAGGACCTGAAAGGCGCCTTCTTAGCACCTGGGTAGACGCCTACTACCCACAGTTCTCTACCTCGGCGACAGCCGCTTTTGTGCAACCACCCAGTCTCCGAAAGGCTGCTATGCCGCGGGAGGGCCCAGGCACCGTCCTGCACCTGCGCTAGCCTTTCCTTCCCAGCCAAGTCGAAGCTTTCCGGGTAGAGGACGGCGGGATCCTGCCTCCCCAGCTGAGCTCAGGAGCCCCCGGGGACCAAGTCCTGTGCGTCCGGTCTGGTGCCCGAGCAGAGAAGGTCTGTGAAAGCCCTCTGAGGGTCAGGCACTCCTTGCCCTTCCTCCAGACCGAGCGTGCCGGTTCAACGTCAACTCTCCTGTTACACGGCTTACTCTTTTCCCTCTTGTTACTCGAATTTGAAACAAAGGCCTCAGCAACATATGGCCGACACCTAAGCTTCCTACTGACAGAGCATGAATAATTAATTATTCATAATCTTGCGTCATTACTATCTCGGTTACAAACATCGAAAAGTGTCATGGGCCCACTTCCAAAGACGTAAAAATGCGACTTCCAGATATAGGAACGCGCCCCCAAATAATTTCGGGTAAGATGTTCCATACCAAGGTAGAAGGTCTCACATTTATGTTTTGCTTGGTGTTTTTTAATTTGCATAGTATTTCTCGAGATTTCGCCGCTCTGATTCAGTTGCTTTTAGGCTTGGGGAAAGGGGAGGGATTAAGCAAAGCGATGGAATGGTTTAACAAAAACCTGGTAGTTTTGTTCTGGCTCACAATATATCCGTGAAATTTCTATTAGGAAAGAGGAAGAATGTGAAGGGTAACACACCCTTGAAATGGCTATTTAGACAAAGAACCTCTCCGCTTAAGATTTGCTGATGTTTTCCAACCCACCATACATTTCTTCTCTATATGTGCCCTTTTAAATGATTATATCCACAAACAATTGTTTTCATCTACACAGGTAAAGCAAATGAAATTTTTAGACCAATGTTAAGAATGCATAACTTGGGACATAACTGTTAAGCAATTTACGGCCACCAGGAAAACTGTTAGACTTCCAAATTCTGCAAAATACCACCTGGGGAATAGATCATAAAGGTATTTGCGGCTATGTTAATACTTATTCTTAAAGTCCAATTCCAACGTTAGAGAACATGGCAATTTATTCTGGGAGAAAAAAATTCCAACTAATGTGATTTTTTAAATATTGGCTTCATATGCTCATATATGCAAATTAAACTCTGCACCTGAACTCCCCACCTGATGGCAGTTGGGCTGGGAAAGAATAGCTCTTTCCAGGGCATCTGCGGTACTGCAGGGCCCTTGCAGTATCTACTGCGGCATAGGTGCATGATAGTACCTACAAAAAAACCCACCAGAACCAGAGAGATTTGGAAAATTGGGGGCAGGGGCATTGGTTATTTTCTTTACACTTCCTATATATTTCCAAAGGCTTTAATTTCCCAAATGTAAAAACTAGCTCTCTCTCAGAATCATTTATCCCTTTGTTTCTCCTTGATTTTGCTCATATTATTAACAAAATGTGTATTCATATTAACATTCTTGAAAAGATTTGAAGTTGTGAAATTTTCAGAATAATTAGTACAGGGACTATGGCAGAATAAAAAACAAATCATTTGTAGTACTTTTAAAATCATTTTGCTGATTATTATCATGGCTTTTTCTTAAAAGCACTCTGGCATTTCCCATGCAAGAAATAGACTTCTAGGAGAGGTCAAATAATTAAAAATACATGTACACTGCTTCAGATTTAAAGAGAAGAACTGCTTCAGCTATCAATTATTTATATATTTTGATTCTCCGTCCTTTAGTACTGAAGAAAGATTCCACTGGGGTATTCTCTACTCTGGTTTTGAAGCTGAGCTCTAGATTTCTTTTTGCTACTACTCTTTGAGATTTTCTTGGTTAATTTGTTTAGATGATTGTGTTTTTTATTCATTTTTCTGCATTAAAGGAATTTAATTTGGTGTTGCTATGAGCAGCAAAAGAGAGGCTCTTTGAACAGGTGCAGATTATTTCTCAATTGTAAAGAGGATAAATCCTCAGTAAGAAAGGATAAGAATCTGCAGGTACCAAAACAGCAATCTCTCTCTCTCTCTCACATACACACTCACACTCACGACACACCCCACAAAGCAGACAGGTTAATTTAGTGCAACATTCCTGAATTAATAAGTAGGTTTCCAGAGCAGCCCCGCTTCAGCATTGAGCAACAAAAAAAGATTTTCCGATCATGTTACAATCTCTCTAAGCAACCAGGGTTTAAGGAAATAGCTCTGCAGGTTTTTTGTTTGTTTGTTTGTTTGTTTTTCTTTCTTTCATGCCAAGTCCCAGGCAAACATAGGTTTGCTTTCTCTTACCTGTAGATCTGGCCGAGGGATTTTCCAGCAAAATTCTTTAGCCCCTCTTTTCCTGGGGCCAAAATCCTTTGTTTCACCGACTCCATTCTTGCAAAGGTTGGTGTCAGCTCTTGCCAGGTTTAAATAGTGACCGCTATGAAAGGCAAGAGTTGCGCATATTGTCTTAATCGCTTAAGATAGTTGTAGGTTTTTTCTTCTCAGCAGAACGGTATCCGTGTGCTTCTTGCAAGAGTGCTAGTGAGAGAGGGGAGGGAGAGTGAGAATGAGAATACAACAGAATAGCTGCATGCAACCCACGGGTTTCCTAATAGGAGAGTTGGTAGACACAATCAGAAAGTCTCATTGGAAGGGGAGGATCCGGTGGCAAAGGGAGCACATAGTGCCATGGTATTTGGGTGGGTGCAGATGAGTCCTTGTCCTGGAAGTCAGTCCATTGAAAAACAATGTGAATTCCCGGTTTTGAGAGCCTTGTTGCTGTCAAATCTTCTTTCTTTTAAATGCGGGTGGATATACCACAGAACCCTTGTATAAGGGCCAAGTCAAAATAATACTTTTTAAAATGGTGCCCTTGCTGTGAGGAGCAGAGCACTTCCAAAACTCAGGGGACCATCTTAGGTCTCAGGTGAGCGATGCTGCTATTAGTTTTTCCTCCTTGCCCGTGATCTCCTCCCAACACGCCAGCGCAACTCTGCTCTGCGGTAAAGTCGAATTAAGATGGAGAAAGCTTGCTGCTCTTTGAGGACGTGAGTAAATAACAGCTACACAGTTCTGATTTGGGCAGCGTCAGAATTTATTTTTTTATTTTTTTTTGATTTTTTTTCACCACCGCTGACAGCGCCTGTCTGGGCGCTTCTCGGCAAAATGGTTCAGCACCACGGACAGAGTAAGTTTCCGGAAAAGGGGAGGCTTCCTTTGGCTGGTCAGGTTACCAACTTTCTGGGGAAACTGGGGGGATTGCACTGACCAAGGACCTTACTGGGGATCTTCAGAAATGGATGCTATGGAAACAAAATGAGAAGATGTCATCATTGCCTGGGTTTACAGGGAGAATGGTGCATTTGGCTCTGCAAGGGAGGAAGACTTTATTAAAAATTGACAAGTTACTTCTAGTTTCCTACGTTTTGCCCAGCAAGCTGATGCCAGCTCTGACAGTGTTGCAGGGAAGGAAGATTACAACATATTTTACCTCTGTTTGTGGTATTCGGGAGCCTGGTCTCCCTTGGATATAAAAAATATGGACCCCAAATGCATAAATATGTTGATCATGTGTTTTGTTTTAACCCCTGATAGGTAAGAAGAAAAGGAAGGGAGAAAGAAAAGAGATAATAGGGATAGAGGGAAGGAGGGAGGCAGGAGGAGGGAGAGAGAGGGAAAGACTAGAGAATAATAATAAAAGAATAGTTGTTCTAGGTGTTCTTGGTTAAATAAAAGACAAGAATTTAATATAAATTCTTTGGAATTTTATGCTTCTTCACTTAATTTTCAACACACTACTGAAATATCAATAAACTGATGAAATTCGTGGCTATACCTTGTGTTGTTAACAAATTATCATTGATGATACTTTTGAGACATTTAAAATTACTTGTAAATTTTTATAATGTAATTTTTATTTTATATCCTCTTCTCCTAAAGCAGAATTACAGATAAACATTCATATAAGACATTTGCTTCACACATATAGGTATAACATTAATGAATCTATTTCATTAAGCAAGGCTAGAAAACTATGCAAGCTTAATGTTAATTATTAATGCACTTGACATGAATCACAAAGCTCTTAGATGCAATTCAGGCAAATAGTGACAAAACAGATTGTCCTTGAACCACATTCTCAAAGTCAAAATCCTTGAATTTCCTTTAAGCCAACAGGGGGAGTAGATTTTTCTTAGGGATACTGGTGCCAGGTCTCAGGAGCATGGATTTAAATACAAAATCATATAAGAATATTCCCTGAATAGGTCAAATAATATAATGAATATGCATTCATTGAGTGGCTAGCTGAAAAAATTATCAAAAGTAGCTAGAACCATCTGCCATTATTAAATTTAATATATATTACATTATATTTTCTCATAAATTATAATAAAGAAAAGGATTCTGGAGGCATCTATCTCTTATTTTGATATGTATTAAAAAATATACATCTTATTAGAATACTGAACAAGATTTTTCTAAAACTCTGGGATGCCTCAAAGTAATATTGATCCCCAAAGGTGATCAATTATGAAAAGGAAAAAAAAAGAAAAAATCTCTTGAAAACACCGCTTTCCAAACAAAATATTAAAGCTAGTCAGGACTTGACTCAATCTAGTAATTTTCAAAATATCTATGTTTATCCTATCTTTAGTGACCAAATTTATTAAATTTAATTCATTTAGGGATATCCATGATTTTGAAATTCTGGAAAATTATATAAAAATAGAAGTCAAATAAATATCTGTGAAGCTATGATGATGACATAAAAATTATTTTTCTAAACATTCCTGCCTAAGTTTCACTCCAAATGACTAGCAATCCAAACCAGTGGCGAACATGACTCCTAAGTCTCATATATGCATGAGATATATATCTAACAAAAAAAGCATTGTTTATAGAGCAAAATAATTAACATTCATCTTATTGAAATGAATGTCATTTGGCTCTTTCCTCTATCCTTTGGTAGAAGGGTGAATGTTTGAATCAGAATTCCTGCTTATATTGATTTATTTTTTCTAAACTGTTTTATGTACTGCTAAAATTTTCACTAGGTTCTGGGACTGTTCCCTGAAAGATCTCACAAGCTGCCAGGGAAATAAACACACAAATACATATGAGTGAACTTGGACAAGTTAAGTAACTGGCCTGGGAGTGGAAGTATACAGAAAAGATTTCAGGAGGTGACATTTCCTTGTCTTAATACTTGAAGAGAAACTTAATGCTATAAAAAATGATGACCTCCCCAAAAATATTGGGTGGGAAAAGATGGTGATAGTTGGAGAGCATAGTGGCCAGAGGAGACACCCTGAGGAAAGTCATAAACAAGGGGGAAGTGTTATATGTGGAAAATTACAAGAATAGTTACTATATTACCATTTAGGCTATTCTTAAGTTAATAGCTACTCCCAATATAAGAGAAATATATTCAGATATTATTTACTTATCTAACAGATTTTCTTACTGCATGGTGCCCAAATTCAAACACTGAACATGCGCTTTTGTGACCTTAAATTCACCAGATTTATCTTTATGCTAGTAAGTATAAGTAGTTATACACATGGCCATCATTTAAGGATATTGAAAAAAATCTTCCATTCTCTGGATATCTTCCCTTAACTTTACTATCTTCCATTCAATTTTAGCCTTAAGTTACATTAGACATGTCCTCCTTGAGGAGAATTGTTTCCTCTTCCCAAGCACGCTTAGCCATGAAAGGAGAAGGTTTCATTGACTATGACTAATGTGTGAAGTATTATAATTTATGAATGACTTTCATTTACATGGTCTTATTTATCTTTTATAATTGTTGTTCAAACTAATTTTATTCCCAGTTTTTTTTTATTCCCAATTTATTGAGGAGGGGAAATGAAATTTAATGAATTGCCCGAAGTCATACAACCAGTGATGCAGCAGCCTGGGTGAGAGTAGTTTTTCACCCTTTAAGATCTTTTTAAAATACAGACTCTGATTCAACAGCTCTACAGTGGAGCCCACGATTTAGCAGTGCTAACCAGTTTCCAAGGCTGCACCCATGGGTCACAATTTGAATATCAGTGTTATAGAGTACAAAATGTGAAAATAGCTGACCTGATTTTGGGTCCTGATTCTGCTATCATCCCTGCAACTTTGAATCAATTACTTAATTTTGATAAACTTCAGTGTTCTTATTTGTACCAATGAAGGCTTATAGTAAGTGATCTCTATTATCCCTTCCACTTGCAAATCTATGAATTTTTTAATTAATTTATTCAATAATGCAGAACATTTTTTCCCCTTCTTATACCCTATTTTTCTATTGTATTTGAGCTAAATGGGTAATAACAAAATGAAGAAAATGCCAATGATGGAGAGAAATATGTTCCTTTCTCAGAGTTCTATTTTCTTATACACTTAAAGAAACCAATTTATTGCTTGTGTTTTACTGAGTAGATATTAAGTTTATATGCAATGTTTAAATAATTGTCATCAGAGTATTCTTTGAAATTTAAGAATATTAAGATATTACCCAATAGCTATGACACAAGTTTGCATTTGTTTATCTTGTGTGTTAGGAAATACTTTTGAGGTATTATTTAAATGTCTTGCAAATGTTGCCCTCTGGTGGAAGGATGTGTTCTTATTTTAGAAGCAATTGTAGTCTTTAAGTAATTAAAACTGTTTTCTTTCGTTCCTTCCTTCTTTATATCCTTTTCCTCTCCTTCTTTTCTTCCCTCCTTTAGCTTTTCCTCCTCCTTCTTCTTTTTTCGGTTCTTGTTATATTAAAAGCTACACCTAAAATATGAAGTATCCTCTGTGGGCAATATGTTTGAAATTGCCTGACCATGTACTAAATGTCCTTAGAAATAACTTGGTTGTCTGGGAACCCCTTAGTTAATGAAAAAGTCATAAGGAAAGTTCACTCTGTTAAGATTTAGAAATGATATGATAATCACAGGGAAAATGGCTTAAAGTTTCTTGTCCCAGTAGAATAAATTATGGTAATTTTATATATTTTTAAATAGTAATATGTTTGATAAATTTCCTTCCTCATATGGTGATAATCTATAAATATATACATATTCATCATATTTAATGCTATTTATAAATCACTGGTAGGATGTTTTTTAAGGCAAATTTATTTTGAAAAATATTTCCAAGTGTCTAATTCTGAGGATGTTATGAAGGCAACCTTTTCTATTTATTATCCACAAACATTTATTCAACAGATATTTGCACCCACTGTAGAGTAGGTGCTTTTTGGGGGTATAGTAAACCAGTTAACTCAGCAGTTTCATAGCTTTTCAATAATTGTACAGTGTGCACCTTCCTATAGGAAAAACTGCTTTGGAAAGCTTTTTTATAGTATGGCTGTATTTGACTTTGAATTCTTAAATCAATGTTCATTCTAATTACCCATTTCTTTCAGGTTGAGACTATACAAATAAGCTCCAGGATTCATCTCTGAGTTTTTTCTTATGAAGGATTTTCAAGTGGACAGTTTTTAGTTCAGCTTTATTTGACTTTACTTTGCAGTGTTAGCCTCAGAGACATTACTAAGAAATTATGATCATACAGTTGCTTAAGAATCAGAGATGGAAGAAATAATTTAGTTTTGTCTTACCCACATCTCTGTACATATCTTAGTACTCTGCACTGCTATGTTTAATGGCCTAAAATAAATTATCTTTTGATTTCCCTGTGATCTTTCTGATTTAAAAATTGGAAGCAGGAAATTTTAAATAAATGTACACTGTAATTTTGGTGTACATTTATTTAACCAAATTTAACTACTGAAATACATGTATATTATTATGTATGTCCATTTTGTGTACATTTTACTCTGTTCAATTTACCATTAGAAAGATATATACATTTTATTCCATTTCTTTATTTCTGTCTCCAGGGGGAAAAATACATATTCATTTACACAACATTGTGCCTTGGAAAAATCCAAGTTTTAAAGTGAATGAAGATTAGAGAGTTCCCGTTGTGGCTCAGTGGTAATGAACCCAATTAGTATCCATGAGGATGTGGGTTAGATCCCTGGCCTCGCTCAGTGGGTTAAGGATCTGGCATTGCAGTGAGCTTTGGTGTAGGTCACACTTGTGGCTTGGGTCCTGCATTACTGTGGCTTTGGTGCAGGCTGGCTGCAACTCCGACTGGACTCCTAGCCTGGGAACCTCCATTTGCTGTGGGTGTGGCCCTAAAAAGCAAAAATAAATAAATAGATAAAGTGAATGAAGACCAACTATTGTTCTCCTAATGCCAGAACAGAATTCCTAATTTTGAATCCCACATTACATACATGGAGGAATATGATAAATTATAAAAGGATTTTGAAAGTATTAGCCTCTTTAAATTCTCAAAATTTTTGTTTATTAAAGTAAAAAGTACAATTGTATGAGAATACTGATTAAAATTTAATAGAAAAAAGATGCAACTTGTAAAGAGAATAAAAGAAGTACACACTTCAATGTGGAGGAGACTAAAACAGAGATCACCCCGACTTAAGATATTTTGCAGACTAATAAATAGATTAAATGACAAGTAATATGCAGCATTATCTGGTCTGATGAAATCTTACCTAATTCAAATTCCATACCCCTCTCTCTCTCCCACTTTGCTATAAGGATGTTATTTTGCTTTCATTATCCTGGGTTACAGATTCCCTTTGGGTACCATTATGTTTATCATTCCAGATTATGGAATATGCTCTTTCTTGAAAGAAAGCATATAAGATTATTGAACTCTCTTACTTGACTGCAGATACCTAGGGATTTTCTGTTTAACTTCATACTGTTTTCTACATTACTTAAGCTGTGAAAAGCATGTCAAAAGATTTCACTTCTAGACATTTAAAATGACATTTTACGAAGTAAATATCTGAATACATAGTTTGCTAATAAGATAGGATATTTAAAATATACCCTATTTAACTGCTGCTGTAAGCCTATTTTAATCTTAATTTTGGAGGAAGAACAACAAATATGTAATGAAATGCATTGACAACTATAAATGGTTTCTAACTGCTGCCCTCTAGTGGTAAAATAGAAATTTTTCTTTATGCCAAAAAGACCAACCTAGAATAAATAGGTTGATTTAAATTATTTGAAAGTTAGCAGGAAAAGATGTTTCAAATAATATTCACATTATATATGTGGCTTTTTTCCTAGTACAAGAGATAAAAGGGCACTGATAAATCAGGATTGAATGATTTTGCAATTCACATAATTTGTTATGCCTGCCAGTGGGATAACAAGAACAGCAAATACACCATTATATGGTGGTAAGAACCATAGTGGGTAGGTTTTATGGTGTAAAATGAAGACATTGTGGCAATTCACTGAAGCCCTTTGGATACTGAGTGTGAATACCTTCTGTCATTCTTTTGGAGATGCAGAGTCAGAAATCTGCTCAAACCACACTTAAAACATGCTCTCTAACTAGACCGATTTTCCAAAGTTTTGAGCCAATGAATCCCATTTAATTAACACTTAACTCCAGTTGGAGTTGGAGGTTCCATAACTTGCAACAGAGAGAATCTTGACATATCACTTTAAATGTATTTTATGAATGGATAAGTGGATGAATGGAAAAAGAATGGAGAGACAAATCCAAGGTTTTGAATATAAATTAAAAACACTGCAAAGAAGGGAGGGTCATATAAGAGTAATTATAGAATATAATATTAGAAAGAACAGAATAACACAAAAGAAAGCCTTGAATTTCAAGTTAATTCAATTAAATGTTTATTCAACATTGCTAAGTCATAATTATGTGCCTCATCTTTTACTGGATACCAGGAAAGCAGAGATAAAGAAGACACATATTTTGCTCTCAGAAATCTCAGGTTTTAAATAAGAAATTTAGATTTTTTTCTTATGGCTAATTGGAAAAAATTTAATAATGAGCAAAGAAATTATTTTATCAAGCACAATAGCGTTCTTAGAAGTTTATCAGGCAACAGTATGATAAATAATATGGAGAGAAGGTGAAGGCAAAAGAATGTCAATTCAAAAAATAGCTATTGCAAAGTCTGTGTGAGCTGATAGAATATTTTAAAAATTAGTCTCCTTTTCCCCTATAATCAGCAGACTTTTTTTTTTTTTTTGTCTTTTTAGGGCTGTACCTGAGGCATAGGGAATTTCCCAGGCTAGGGGTTGAATCAGGGCTGCAGCTACCGGCCTACACCACAGCCACAGCAACTGTGCAGGATCCCAGCCATGTCTGCAACCTACACCACAGCTCAAGGCATCTCGGGATCCCCGATCCACTGGGTGAGGCCAGGGATCGAACCCACATCTAGTCGGATTTGTTTTAGCTGTGCCACGAAGGGAACTCCGATCAGAAGACTTTTAACTTATTCAAGGATTGGCGAAAAATTATCCAGATACACTGCTAGTACACGAGAGCCATCCTTAGAACAATTGCTTTGATCAGTTTGAAAATTATGGACTCATATGACATTGGGAGATGGCTTCTGTCAAATAGCTTGATTTCTAGTAAGCATATTTTTTTTTTCTCCCTAGCCCAGTTTCCTGTTTCATCACTGACGTGATTCCAGACATCAAAAAAGAAAAAAAAAAAAGCACATTTATTTAACATTTATTTAGTGAGTGGAGATGAGGAAAATGTCGAGGGCAAATAACATCAGTGGACAACCCTCACTCTTCCTATCCTTGGGCCCTTCACCATCTGCAAATTCCTCCTCAGGAAACAGGCAGCTAACAATGAATAAGATGTGACTGACTCCTTTTGGACTGAGATAACTTGGAAGCAAGTGAACCCCCATTCTTTGGCCAGTTGGATTTTTGTTCTAGGGAAAGTCTTCAGAGTTGGAATGAGTCTTGAAACAATATCAGAAGATGCAAATTGTGTGCAGTAGCAGCCCCGTCATTAGAATGAAACACAGTTTTCTTATGGAGCATCCTATCCCAGAGGTTATAAGATCAGAAGAGGGGAAGGGGGGAGAGAAGGGTAGTTTTCAATAGTTCATGACTTCACATTCTAGGGAAGCAAAATTTTGATAACGTCTGATATTAAAGTACTTTTCTATCATAGCAAGAAAGACAATACAAAAAATCTCTAATCCATTATATATTTTATATTTAGTGTAAATTTTATTTTATCAATGTGATATATATTAACCTAGACTTAAAAGTCAAGTTATTATTTTTTATAGCAGCAGTACTTTGACCCATTTCATCTACTGATAATTCTTGTTACTAGGAGGGACCACTTTTTTGAATATCAAATGTGCGTGTGTGTGAAAGGATAAGAGTTTCTGGCATGGAGTAAGTAAGCACTATATGTGTCAGCTCTTATAACCATTTCATTGCTGTTGGCTAGATTTCAATGTTTGGCATGTCTACGACATCCTCCTATGAAAGATGAGGTATTAATTTTTTTTTCTTTAAAATCAGATTTTCTTTTTGTCTTTTTTTTTTTTTTTTTTTTTTTTTTTTTTTTTTTTTTTAGGGCCGAGGCACATGGAAGTTCCCAGGCTAGGAGTCAAATCGGAGATTTGGCTGCTGGCCTACGCCATAGCCACAGCAACACAGGATCCTAGCCACATCTGTGACCTACACCACAGCTCACGACAACACTGGATCCTTAACACACTGAGCCAGGCCAGGGATGAACCTGTGTTCTCATGGATACTAGCCAGGTTCGTTACTGCTGAGCCACGATGGGAAATGATTTTAATTCTGATTCGCCACTCCAAGACTTGCTATTCCCCATTCTCTCACTAATTTTATTTAAAACAAAATGTGATATTAATATAACAGTCAACATAATAATGGTAAGCAACTCTCCCAGGATCACACAGTTCAGTGGCAGAGTTGAATTCCAACTCATGCCATCCAAACTCTCCGCCTCACAGCCAAACCCTAGGGCTACTTTGCTCTCATTTCCTTTCTTATATAACATTTTCTCTTCCCTAAAGTTTATTGTATGCTTCTATGTGTTGATGTTGTTTTATTATGTTTCTATATTCCTGTCATTAATCCATTTTAAAACATACCAAGAGAACTACAAATTTTTCTTGATGTAATTAAACTCATCAATCCTTTTTTTTCCCTGGGTACGTTTCTCCTGGGGCTTTCTGCCCTTCTACTTTCTGCCCATATAAGAGAAGCTTTTTTATACAGATGCCAACCTGAAGTCTTTGGTCACTGTGATTCTGGGGCAGGGGGTCTTTCCACCTCTCTTCTGTGTCACCTTTTTGTTTTCTGGAGACTACATCCTTTCTGGATTACATATGCCTACCGTTTCCTGAAACAGGAACCTGTTTATACATAGAAACAGGGGCCTCATGTTTGTTTGTTTATTTATTTATAACAAGAGATTGTTATTTGAAACCCCGCAAATATAAAAAATTGATATTTTTTCTGCCTTCACACTTGATTGATAGTTTTGCTTTTATGAATTCTAAGTACAGTAATTTTTCTCTGATAATTTTGCTGGCATTGTCTCATCACTATCCATCTTCTAGTGTTGCTACTGGGAAGATTAATACCATTCTTATTCCTGAAGCATCATGTATGCTTTTAAAAACATCCTTCCCTGGAAACTGTGATACTCTATGTCTAGTGTTCTGAAAAATGAATAAGAGATGTTTCTCACCTTTGTGCTTATCATTCAGACGCAGAGCCTTTTAGTCCTTCAAATCAGGAAACATTCTTATTCAACTTCCTGATCATTTCCCTGCCTCCTTGTCTATATAGGAGTCCTCTGAGCTTTTTCCTGGAGAAGATTTCACAACTGGAAACTAGCATTCTAGAAGCTGAGCAGAGAAAGGAATGGGGGATGGAGTCCTACTATTCAGTACAAAAACTTATTGTTCCTCCTTATTTCAATAAGGCATTTCACTCCAGCCCTCAGCTATGCCTCTGTCCTTGAGGTCTGCGATGATATGACTGCCCTGCAAAGATACAGTTTCATATTCTGCCATGTGAGGTTAGGTCTATTACCTGTCTGTATAGACTAGGTAGGTCTAACTCCACTTTACATAGAATTGCCCCAAACCACCTATTTTTAACTTGGGGCCCGCAATCCTGCTTTGAGCGTTACCTGGTCATTTCAGCTCCCAAGATTTTCCAGGGTTTGTGCATGAATCAGATGACGTCTGATTGGCTTCCCACAGAAAGGCATTTAGAGCTCATCCTCTCCCCCTCTCTAGACCACTTTCCACATGTCCCTCAGCTTCCCATCTTCTAAAAGTTTGTTAATGTCTTCTAAACATTGTTGCCTGGTGTCCCATTCTCTTTATACTTGCATGTTTATAACATGCAAAAAAAGAAAACCCTTTTCATTACGATTTTAGTGGGATACCAAGAGAAAATGAACACAAACCATATGTTCAATTATCCAGATTTCATTGGAAATCTGTATCCATTTTATATTTAAAACAAAACTCAGTTGAAAACTTATGTCCACACATAAACCTACACTTGGATGTTTTTAGCAGCTTTATGCATAATTGCCAAAACTTGGAAGCTATCAAGATGTCCCTCAGTAGGTGAATGGATAAATAAACTGTGGTACATTTATACAGTGAAATTTTATTTAGCGCTAAAAACACATGAGCTATCAAGCCACTAAAAGACATGGAGGCATCTTAAATGAATATTTAAGTGAAAGAAGCCAGTCTGAAAAGGCTATGTACTGTATGATTCCAACAGTATCACATTCTGGAAAAGGAAAAATTATGGTGACAGGAAAATAGCAATGATTGCCAGGGGTTGTGGGGAGGGGGGTGAGTTTGTGGGGTGGAAAAGAGGTGAAGCACAAATGATTTTTAGGACAGTGAAAACATGATATCACATCAATGGATACTTGTTAGTATACATTTATCAAAATCGATAGAACATGTAAGACCAAGAGTGAATCCTAAACTACAGTTTCTGAGTGATTATGATGTGTCAGTGTAGGAGAATCCATCGTGACAAATGTACCACTCTGATGGGGAATTGGTTAATGGGAGAAGCTATGCAAGTGTGGGGAAAGGGAGTATATGGGAAGTCTATACTTTCTTCTCAATCTTGCTGTGAAATTTAAACTTCTCTAAAAAATAAAGCCTTAATTTAAACAAAAAAGTCACCTTTGCTATGTAAAACTTAAGCAAGGGCAATTCCCCAGTGGTGCAGCAGGTTAAGAATCCAGCATTTCCGCAGCTATGGTGCAGGTTGCAACTGTGGCACGGGTTCGATTCCTGGCTCAGGAAATTACACATGCCATGGGTGTGGCCAAAAAGAAAACAAAACAAACAAAAAAACTTAAGCAGGGTCCATGTTTGTCTTTTTCGGGCATAGAAAAAACATAATATTCACTACAGAAAAAACTATAATATCTGAGTTCATATCAGTTTTAAAAATCCTCATTTTTTTCCTCCATTCTAGATTATAATACTACCTCCAAAAGATCTTGGATTTTTTTTCAGTTTACTATCTGTTTTAGTTTCCTGTTGCTATGGTAACAAATGAATACGGCTTAGTAGCTTAAAAGAGCACAAATGCATTATCTTAGAGTTCTATAAGTTAGCAGCCTGACGAAGTCTCACGAAGCTACAATCAAAATGCCAACAGATTTGCTTTCTTCTAGATGCTCTAGGGAGAAATCTTAGCCTTGGCTTTTTGTTGTTGTGTGTTTGTTTTAAAGAAACTGGTGTTTATTTCCAGTCAGCTCTATTCCATTTTTTTTGTGTGAGAGCGCTCTGATTTGTTGGAATGTGTAGTTCACCAAAGAACAACCTGATGTATGGAAGAACAACTTGAGGCCACTTAAGAGATCGCATCTATTCCCTTAGTAGCCTGAGCAGTGGAAGCTGCAGATCAGTCCCCAGTGGCAGACTGAGAATTACAGTCCTCACCCCGGAACTGATAGACAGGCACAGAGGGCACGTGGGCCTTCAGACAGGTCTGTAACTCAGATATAATAGCAGTAAACTCAGGAGCTGGAGCGGTATGCTCACCTTGAAATTCCTCCTGGGTCACATCCTTTCCAGAATCAGCCTGCACTTCCTTTACAATCTCTTTCAGGATTCTGTAGAAGTATGGATAAGGCATGGCCTCTCATAGGTGCTCGTATGGTACTATGCATGCACAGAACTTCCTGGACCAGCATTCACCACATCAGACCCACTGTTGTTACAGAGGATTATGTCAACATAGTGCAGAGGAGAATCTGTTACACAGAGCAAAGGCAGACAGGTTCACATAAGACAGCTCTGGAAGAGGCTAGTGGTAGGCTCTGGGATCAATAAACACCAGAAGACGTAGTTCCTGGAAGCCTTCCTGAATCTGATTAGTAAAGGTTCCAGAACCAACGTGGCCAGTAATAAAAGTAACTCTGGGAAAAACTCTACTTTTACTCTGAAGCAGCAGAAAACCTCAGCTCAGCCCCATAGCCAGTATTCCTGGAGGATGTGACGTCGATATTAGGCAGATTTTCAATGGTGACAGTGGTACAAGCCATCGGCAGAAGTTTCTGCCAGGTCCTCTTCAGGTTTATGATGGAGATGCCATCACTTATTTCCTTTGGCAGATGTACAGTTATTTGGAAGTCAGCATTGATGTTGCTTAAGTATATTCCTGCTGCAAGAAACTTGACAATATCCTCCTCCACCATCTGCAGGATACTGAGGGCTGAGACATTGTGAAAGATTTCCTGGGGTATGATATGAACCCAGGACATTGCCATATGGACCCCGCTTGGGTTGCACTGCAAAGCTCAACAGGTATTGTAAAAGGTGAGTGATGGGGGTTACACTCAGAATTGTTTTCTGAGGAATGTGAATGGGTTTTTCTCCTCTCTCTTATGACATTTGGCTCATAAATATCTCTTTGGGCATCAGTCTGTCCCATTCTCCAGTCCATTTTCCACACTCCTGTGGGATCCATCTCCCTGAAGCAACACTCAGGTCATTCTACTCACCTTAGCGCAATCATTCTGAATTTCAATCTCTTTAAGGAATCATTTTGCAGTTCTTCCTATAATTTGCTCATTGTTCAAACTGGTCTGAATCTGCCATTCCAGATCAATTTCCCATGTTTCCTTTTTGGTGGACTACACATTCCAACAAATCAGAGCGCTCTATTACCAACAAACGCCCATTCTCTGTTTTTCTGTCTTTAAGTTCCCTGTTACTCTCGCCTATATGGCCCTTGCCCTCCATTTATCAGTGCCCAACATTGCTCATCACTCAAGACCCAGATCAGAGTTCCTTCCTTTATCCTTTCACTGGAAATTGCAATCCAGCCCTATCATTGGCAGAAACGTACAGTCTTGAAGGTGGTAATTAACTTCATCATGATTCGGTTTCTTTTTTATTTTTTTAAATTTTTATTTATTTATTTTTTTGCTGTGCCCATGGCATGCGAAAGTTCCTGGGCCAGGAATTGAACCTGTGCCACAGCAGCTCTCTGAGCTGTTGCTGTGACAATGCCAGAGCCTTAACCCACTGCACCACAAAAGAACCCTATGCTTCAGTTTCCTTACCTGTTAAATGTAATGAGTTATATCTACCTTCTGGCTATTAAATAATGCATGTAAACCCATCTCTCACAGTGCCTGGTATAGGAGTACTTAGTACATGAATGAGACTATTATTATTATTATTGTGATTGATTAATACTTTTCTATTACACCTGTACTTTTCACCTTGTAGTCTTTGGAAGAGGAGCCCATATTTGCATCATGTGTGTTTTTCATAACCCTTGTCGACATATCTGACAATAAGTATAAACAGTGACTAAGAGTGAATAAATAAATAAATCCTCCTATACTTTATTGCTAGTCTCCTCTGTGGCAAAAAGTCTTATATTATTTTTCTAGGGTTGCCACAGTAGATTGCCATACAGCGGGTGGCTTAAAATATTGGAAACTGATTCACAGTTTAAGAGGCTAGCAGTCCAAACTCAAGGCATCCGCAGGGCTGGTTCCTTCCGTGAGGGGGAAATTGTTCCATATCTCCCCTAGCTTCTAGTGTTGGGTGGCAATTCCTGTAGTTCCTTATCCTTGTAGACACGTCCCTTGAATCTCTGCCTCTGTCTTCATAATTGCTCTTTTCTCCATGTCTCTGTGTCCTCTTTCTTTCTTTCATTTATTTATTTTTTCTTTTTAGGGCTGCACCTGTGGCATAGAGAGGTTCCCAGGCTAGGGGTTGAATTGGAGCTGCAGCTGCTGACCTACAGCAACACAGGATCTGAGCCACGTTTGTGACCTACACCCCAGCTGAGGAGGATCCTTAACCCACTGAGCAAGGCCAGGGATTGAATCTGGGTCCTCAGGAATGCTAGTCGGTTTCGTTACCGCAGAGACACAACAGGGACTCCCCAGTGTCCTCTTTCTTACAAGGACATTAGTCTTTGGATTTGGGGCCCACTCCAAGTCCAGAATGATTTCATCTCAAGTTCTGAATGAGGCCACATTCCCAAGTTTGGGTAGACATGAATTTTGTGGCAACATTATTCAACCCCCAACAAGTATGCACAAGTCTCCTTCCCACTTAAAACAAATTGTAACTGAAAATATAAATTCTAGCTAGACTGCAGAAGTCCAGGCCCTGTCCCACCCTAACTGGATTATGGCTTTGGTTACATCCTTAACTATACCCAGTGTCAGTTTCTGCATGGGTAAAATAAGGAGAAATAATAATATCGATTTTAAAGAGTTTCTGTGTAGATTAAAAGAGATAAACCTTATGAAGGACTTAATATAATCTCGTTATTATTAATCCATCAATAAATGTTGTCTTCTCCTATTATTCATTTTTAAAATGTTTTATGGGACAAATCCGTCCACCTGGAAAACTCACTACCTTTCCCACTTTTTACCCAAATCCTAAACTTTTTTGTCTCAGCTTAGGTGTCACTTCCTCAGGGAGGCATTCTCTGATGTCTCAACAGAATCTAATTGTCCTCAATCCCTCTTCTCAGTCCTTATCACAATTGTATAATGACCGATTAATTATTATGATCAAATAATAATTGGATGCACATTAGGTTATTAACCTTTGGTGTCTGCCCCCCCCCCCCCGCCCCATTGAGGTACACGTTTCCTGGGAATGAGAATTCTCTTTAGTTTGATATGGACTCATATTGCCTGAGATTGAATCCTGGCTGCTTTTCACTTCTTCCTTCGGTGAGTTCCTTAATGTGCTCAAGTATCCATTTCCTCATATTAAACGGCTATAACAACATTATTTACATTAAGCAATTGTACGGTCAAATGAGATCCTGTCTAGAAAACACAGAGCTCACAGTGCCTGGCACCCAAGTGCTTAAAAATTGCTACTTAGTATTAATATTTTTTTCATCTCTGGCATCTAATTGACTAAGTGAATGAATTGACACTGAATGAATGAGGTAGGTTATTGGCCACATCTAGGAATACAATCTATGCCACGGAACAGTGTGGCCATTTAATATGTTCCAGTGACCTCGTCCTCACTAGATTTTCTCTAACCAAAGACGCTAAAAAGCCCAAGGGAAGAGGTGCCTAACACCACTACCCCAAATAATTTCCTCTCTTATAACCTTATGATCCCATTAAAACCAGAATTAAAAAAAAAAAAAAGCTTCATAGAATCCAATTTGTTTCTAGCCCCAGGGTGACCTTTTGGAGATGGAGAAAGACTTCTGGCAGGGCAGTGAAAAAGATCAGCTCAGGCAAGTCCGGGTCCTTAACAGGTGAAGTGTGTCTGGAGGCAACAGTGCCTAAATGTGGGAACAGAGAGAAGTCATTAGGACTTTTGCAGCTTTTAATGTGCTTCTCTACATTCTAGGGGGGAAAAAATGTTGCATGGATATAAAAAAGTGGCTTCAATAATTAAAAGTGTTCACTCCCTAAGAATAAATTGCTGTTCTAGAATAAACATGCCCGCTGAAAAACCAAGCAATATTTATTTCTGCCTTGCCTTTATGGAAGTAGAGACAATTTCGTGGCACAGGTTTATCAGTCTGACCTGGTTTAAAACTCTGGTGGAAGTGTCACTTGCATTTTAAAATGAGTCATGAATCACACAGGTTTTATTTTTTAAATTTCTTAATGATTTTTATTTTTTCCATTATAGTTGAGGTACAGTGTTCTGTCAATTTCTACTGTACAGCAAAGTGACCCAACCACATATATATATACACATATATATATATATTCTTTTCCTCACTTTTATTTGAGGGGGATGGTCGACAGTTTAATGGCTGAAGTCATTCATATTTCCTTAAGTAGGGGAAAGTAAAACAATGACTTTTTTTTTTTTTGGTTGAGACACGTCATTCTAGAACTTAAAGATTATCTAGCCCAAATATTGTAATTCACAAAATATAAAACTGAGGAGCAGAGAGGTTAGGTGACTTGACTAGGATCACACTGCATTTTGGTATTTTGGATTCAGAATTCAAAACTGGATCTTCTGTACAGTTATCAGACCCTTCCTTCCCTCACTGCTTGGCTCATCTAGTAGGAGCAGCTGTTCCATTTAAGGTTAAGATGCAGAATCATGCAACTCCTGGACTAGAAGGGCAATGAAACTTTGTCTCATCTGTTTACTGAGTTTCAGGTTCACAGTTCTATTATTCCCCACAGGTAAGGCAAGTGCAACCTTGGATTCCATTTGTATGGAGAGCCAGAAAAGATGAACTCTCTCTCTTTCTTAGTACCAAACTATTCTTAATAACTGGGAAAGAAGTGTGAACATAAGTAAACATGGTTTTATTTATAAACACATACTATATATATATGCTAGATATATTATATTTTTTTTAATTACTTTTTTTTTCTTTTTAGGGCCGCACCTGCAGCATATGGACCCCAGGCTAGGGGTCAAATCAGAGCTGTAGCTGCCACCCTTATGCCACAGGCACAGCAATGCCATATCTGAGCAGCTTCTGTGACCTACACCACAGCTCATGGGAATGCCAGATCTTTAACCCATTGAGAGAGGCAAGGGATCGAACCTGCGTTTTCATGGATACTAGTCAGATTCATTTCCGCTGAGCCACATTGGGAACTCCCAAAATAATTTTATTTTTAAGGAGGCCCCTGGCTTCCTTTACTCCACTTCCTCTCTTTCTCCTCGCTCGAAAGAGACTTGATTCCCCAGATGAATTTAAAACATCAGTTAGGCAACCCACAGTAATGGGCCCAGTTACTAGGTTAAAGCATCAAGCACCTCCTTGTGTTGTCCCCCTCCCCCCCGCCTTTTTTTAACCTCTTTCATTAATGTAACTGAGGGAAAGAGTTAAGCGGGTTTGGCCCTCTTCTCTTCTCTGTTTGGACTTTCTTCCTTCATGTGTTTGTATAAAACTTGGTAGAATTCCAACAACTAGATTGAGAAAAAGGGATCATTTCTCACTTAGCTCACAAGATCCAGCTACATGTTCCATCTCCAAGGTCTCCATTGGGGCGTACTTATCATAAAACTTATAAACACTCATCCTAAACACTTACAATGAAACATCTTTTTTATGAGTCATTTGGTTCATCTTTGGAATCCTTAAGTATAAAATCCCCTTAGTGAACCCACAGAGAGGAGATACATGATTTGGGGGAAAAATTAGGCATTTTTGGACCCTTTGATATATTTTCATCAAAATTCAACTCATTCATCTACTCAAAAAATAGTTATTAAGGAGTTCTTACTGTGGTGCAGTGGGTTAAGACTCTGACTGCAGTGGCTTGAGTCCCTGACCAGGTGGGTGCAGGTTTGATCCCTGGCACAGTGCAGTGGGTTAAAGGATCCACTGTGGGGTAGATTGTAGCTGTGGCTACGATCCAGGTAGTTCAATGCCTGGACTGGGAACTTCCATATGTCATGGTTGTGGCCATTAAAAAAATTAGCTATTAAACGTATTCTATGTGCCAGACAATTTCAGATACTGGGAAAGAGGGGTGAACAAGACAGATGATTTTCTATCCCAATGGAGCTTTGATTCTATTTGGAAAGACAAAAACACATCATTATGCCATTCGCACTTTCTAAAAGCATTACATATCATTGAGCATTTATCAAGCTCTGGGTGCTGTTTGAAATGCTTTATAAATTGTATTTCATTTAATCCTTATTGTCTCCTTATGAAGTAGTACATTGGTGATATGATACAAGGTATCACAGGGCATAATAATGCAATATGTTGCAGATAGAAAAGTAAAAATACCCAAAGTCCCACAGTTTTTCAGTATTTGAGGTAGACTCTAAACTCAGATTCAGCTGAACCAAGGAATGCCTATATGCACCTGATTTTCATCCTTTTGTTTACCAATATTATCGAGTAATCACAGTGTCTTGGGTTCTATGCTGACAACTTAAGTATGAGAAAGATTAAGACTGTCAGTACCATCAAGAAACATCCAGCTGGTGGAGGAGACAGACATAAAAATAAACTCCTGCAAGGATGTGTTATGGGGACTGAGGCAGAAGATTGTAGAAGAGGTAGTGGAGGACCAAGGAGAGAAAGATATGTTCCAGTAGTGACATATTTCAGGAGGAGCTGGCACTTGAGCTGCATTCATCACTGTGTAGAACTCTTCCCCATTCCTGGTGCCATTGCATAGAGTAAGGTGGCTCTGTGATCATAGCGAGAGACTGGAGACAAATAGCCAGTGTTCTTATGAACCTTTGCAGCTAATTCACAGTGTGTGAAAAAAATGGCGGAAATTTCTGATATAATACATAGGACATTCCCCACATATGTAATGGAGTTAATGATACCTTACCTATCCTCATAATGAAGTTGCATGTGTATTCCAAATGGGCTGAGACATGATGTCTTAAATCTGACATCGAAATTTAAAAAACAAAAACAAACATAAACAAGTGGGACTACATCAAACTAAAAAGCTTCCCCATAGCAAAAGAAGCAAGCAACAAAATGAAAAGACAGCATTATTTATAATAGCCAAGACATGGGAAGAACCTAAAAGTCTGACAGAAGAATGGACAAAGAAAATGCATGAAAATATAGTGGGTTCAGTTCCAGACAACCACAATAAAGCAAATATCACAATAAAGGAGTCACACAATTTTTTTTTTGTTTCCCAGTGCATATGAGAGTTGTGTCTATACTCTGCTATAGTGTGCAATAGCACTATATGTAAAAAAAATGTATAAACCTAAAATCTGACTAATATCCATGAGGATGCCGGTTCAATCCCTGCCCTTGCTCACTGAGTTGGGGATCCACTGTTGCTATGAGCTCTGGTGTAGGTCGCAGATGCATCTTGGATCCTGCATTGCTATGGTTGTGGTCTAGGCCCATGGCTACAGCTCTGATTTGACCCCTAGTCCAGGAACTTCCATATGCCGCAAGTGCAGGCCTAAAAAGCTGTGTGTGTGTGTGTCTGCAGCAAGGCTGGATCCTTTAACCCACTGCACCAGGCCAGGGATAGAACCCATGTCTCTGCAGCAACCAGAGCCACTGAAGTCAGATTCTTAACCCACTGTGCCACAGTAGGTACTCCTAAAAATATCTTATCTCAAAAAATGCTGACCATCATCTTAGCCTAGTCATGGTGGTAACATCAAAAGTGACTGGTCGGAGTTCCCGTCGTGGCGCAGTGGTTAACGAATCCGACTAGGAACCATGAGGTTGCGGGTTCGGTCCCTGCCCTTGCTCAGTGGGTTAACGATCCGGCGTTGCGGTGAGCTGTGGTGTAGGTTGCAGACGCGGCTCGGATCCCGCGTTGCTGTGGCTCTGGCATAGGCCGGTGGCTACAGCTCTGATTCGACCCCTAGCCTGGGAACCTCCATATGCCGCGGGAGCGGCCCAAGAAATAGCAACAACAACAACAACAAAAAAGACAAAAAAAAGTGACTGGTCACAAATTGTCATAACAGATATAATAATAATGAAAAAGTTGAAATATTGTGAGAACCACCAAAATTTGACAGAGAAAGCAAATGCTTTTAGAAAAATGTCATTGATAGACTTGCTAGATATTGAAGGTTACCAAAAACCTTCAATTTTTGAAAGCCAAATATTGGTGAAGCATTAAAATGAAGTATGTCTGTGCGTGTTTAGAATATATAATGGATTATTGTCCAGCCATTGAAAATAAGATAATCCCGCCTTTTGAAACAATATGGCTGAAACTCGATGGCAGTAGGCTAAGTTAAATAAGTCAGACTGAGAAATACAGTATGCTTTTACTTAGATGTGGCATCTAAAAATGCCAAGCTCATAGAAATAGGGAGTAAGATGGTGGTTGCCAAGGGTTCGGGGAAGGAGGAAATGGTCAAAAGATACAGATTTCCAGTTATAAGTTCTGGGTATCTGATGTACAGCGTGGTGACTATAGTTAACAATATTGTTTTATATACTTGAAAGTTGCTGAGTAGATCTTAAATGTAACCCTCACACATAAAAGTTAATTATGTGAGAGGACAGAGATATTAACCTTATTGTGGTAAACATTTTGTAATACATATTCATATAAAATCATCCTGTTATATACCTCAAATTTACATATCCTATATGTTAATAGTATCTCAATAAAGTTGGAAAAAATAAAAACTGCAAATCAGTTTAGGTAACACTATAAGGAGTTCACCTAATGAGATCTAAATGTATGAGTACTTTGAAGAGGAATATTGGGATTTCATCACATTTTGATGATTTTTCATCATACATTTGGATAATCTAGGCTTTAAAAATAAATATATTTATTATATACTGATTGCAACAAAATTCATATAATAACCAATGTCAGAAAGTCAGAAAGAATGTTTTCCCTATTACCCTCATCCTACTCTTTAGAAGCTACTGTTGAGTTTGGTATATATCCTTACAAAGCTCCTTGTAGGTTCATACACATTCTCATATAATTTTTACACATGTAAAGAGAATAATATTTCAAAATTATCTGTGTACTTTATCCATATTTTCAAACATGCAATATTCACCTTAGTCAGAACAAGATGTTGGTCCAACTGAAGTAATTTAAGATTTATTCAAAAAAGAATATAAAGAGAAAGCACAGGGTAATATTTAGCATCTAATATCCATAATAGAATCTTGCAGGAGTTTGATATATTGAAATACAAGCATTATATATAGTAAAAGCATTTACCTAATTCACTTGGTTTCGCAAATGATTAAACATTAATTTATCATATGACTCAACAATTCCACTTTTAGGTATTTTCCAAGAAAAATGAAAACTAGTTCTATATAAAAACTTGTACATGAATATTTATATCAGTATTACTCATAACAGCCAAGAGGTAGAAACCATCAAAATGTTCATCAACAAATGGATAAATGAAACCTGATATATTTATACAATGGAATATTATTCATCTATAAAAAGAAATAAAATACTGTTATATGCTATAATATGGATGGATTTTAAATCATTATGCTAAGTGACAGAAACCAGTTACAGAAGACTACATATTATGTGATATAATTTATATTAGATGTCTAAAATAGCAAAATCCGGAGCTCCTGTCATGGCTCAGTGGTTAACGAATCCAATTAGGAACCATGAGGTTGTGGGTTTGATCCCTGACCTTGCTCAGTGGGTCAAGGATCCAGCGCTGCCATGAGCTGTGATGTAGGTCGCAGATGCGGCTCGGATCCCGCATTGCTGTGGCTCTGGCGTAGGCCGGTGGCTACAGATCTGATTAGACCCCTAGCCTGGGAACCTCCATATGCCGCGGGAGCGGCTCTCAAAAGGCAAAAAGACAAAGAAAGCAAAATCGACAGAGGCAGAAAGTAGAACAGTAGTTGCTTAAAACTATGGGGGGGATGTCCGCTAAATGGTATAGAGTTATTCTTTTGAGATGATGAAAATGCTCTAAAATTGTGTTGTTGATCATATATGTGAATACTATAAAAGCCATTGAATTACACACTTTAAGTGACTGAATGGTATGTTGTTGGAGTTCCTTTCATGGCTCAGTGGATTAAGAACTCAAATAGTATCCATGAGGATGCAGGTTTGAATCCCTGGCCTTGCTCAGTGGGTTAAGAATCCAGTATTGCTGCAAGCTGCGGTGTAGATCATGATATGGCCCCCAGCCTGGGAACT
Organism: Phacochoerus africanus; assembly: GCF_016906955.1. Classification (NCBI taxonomy): domain Eukaryota; kingdom Metazoa; phylum Chordata; class Mammalia; order Artiodactyla; family Suidae; genus Phacochoerus; species Phacochoerus africanus. Next base: position 38,657,893 of record NC_062547.1, read on the forward strand.
TCCATATGTCACAGGTGAGGCCCTAAAACAAAAAAGACTCCTTCCTCCTAAAAAAGTCACTGAATGTTATGTTGTGTATTTGTAGCTCAATAAACTGCGTGGTTTTATCTAAATAAATTCATTTGACTTCCACTTGACAAGTCACCCATAGAGTTCTTCCAATTCATAGAGGAGGCAATTTCAGTTTGCCATTAAAAAAAGTAAAACGTATGCAAGACTGGATTTAGAATTAGGAAGAAGCAAGTATGACAAGTGGGAAATCCCACTGCTTGTGGCTTTGAAGGATGGTTGTAAGAAAGATAAGCCATAAGGAGGAAATCATACTAATTAGATCTGGATCTTATTTTCATCTTCCTAGGCTTCAGTCAGTAGAGGAATGTATGTCCTAATAAGGTCAGGGGATGGAAACAGATGCTGTTGGTACCTCCCCCTTGCCTTCACTCACCTAGAGTTTGCCTGCAGCTCCAGTGGACATTTTCCATAAGACCATGGATTTCTTCGCCTGGTTTTTTGTTTGGTTTGGTTTGGGTTTTTTGTTTGTTAGTTAGTTTGTTTGTTTTTCTGGTTGCGGGAATGTTCTTATTCTGGTGGGACAGGTAGAACTACATAAGTTATTCCTAGAAGCAACCCCCAATCAATGTGTGATGGGGATTGGTTGATAAAGACCATATCTTGTTTATTCCTCAGTATAGTAATTGTTAGCTTTATGTTAAACAGTCTTTAAAGACCCTCAGACTGAACCCTAGTTTCCCAGAGTGGTAAACCCACCAATAAACATATGCTTTACCTCCTGTCGCATTCCCTGAAATTACATCCTAAATGCAGTACTTTACCCAAGTGCTCATTGCAGCTTCTTCAATAAGCAGGAGGACACTGAAAGCAGGGGGTAATTGCCTGCTTTCCAGCTGGGGTCTCTAGGAGGAAACTAGGAAGTTATACAAAGGATGCACATGAATATGGATCAGCCCAGCATAATAACAAGGAATAGGTGGGTATGATCAGAAAGAATATCTAGTTGTCCTCAGTTTTTGTGTTTAGTGGATCATAAACTGAGAATGTGTGAAACTGCCACTTCGTGCTCTTGAAAGACCGAGAGCCTATATAGCAGAGGCTGATAGTAGAAGGCCACTGGGCCAAGGGACAAGAAAGGGACATGACAAAAACCTATGGGCTTTTAGTTAGCAAAATCTGGAGGAGAATAGAGCTGACAAGTGGAAGATAATGGCTTCTCTCTAGGAGTATTATCCAAGCCAATACAGTGGGTTTACTTGCCATAGGATGTCACTAGAAAATACCACAGGTTCAGTTGCTATAGGATGCCAGCAGGGATCCCAGTGACAGACTTACAAGGGTTATTTTGCCAAAGAAGAGCAGAAAGCAGCACATATATCAAAATCAGCATGAAACAAGAGACCCTTCTCCTGTGACATATTTCCTTCTACTAATAAACTGGAATGCCATCTTTGCAGTAGAAACAAGACAGGAGACAGGCTTTCTGAGAGACTGGGCATTTTTATCCTAGAATTTTACCCAGATCCTCCTGAAAGTACTCTTTATGTCTTTAGATAGATCCGTCTAAAGTGGAAGCCTAATGACAGTTAAAAATTATATTTTCTCCTGCTTACCATCAGGTGGCAGTCAAGAGTATCCAGAAAAAGTACTTTTTGTTGCTTATCTTAGTTTCTAGTGTGAGTTAAATTGTGAACTTAACTGTATACAAATGAGTTTACTGTTTTGTAAAATCGCCATATTAATTTTAGAGGGTGAACTGTGTTATATCCTATAATGTTAACTTATTTAATCATTTCTTTATTACATTTAGGTTATTTCCAATACTTGTTTGTTACAGACATTGCCACAATGAATAAAATATACTTGACCTATTAACTTTCTACACACATTTATCTATTTGAAGCTGACAAATTTGTGAGTATCTCTGTAACGTCAATTTTTGGAGTGAAATTGCCAGTCAGAGCATATGTAGTTTGTGGCTATTGCTTTAAATTGCTCATTTTGGAAATTTTTAGGCATTTACAAAAGTAGAAAAAATAGCTCTTAAAAACTCACATGTCTCCATTACTGAACTTCTAACAAGTGTGAGCACCAGGAATCTTGTTTTATTTATATCTTCTCCCATTTATTTTTATTTTTATTTTTTATTTTATTTTATTTTTTGTCTTTTTTGAGGGCCACACCTGAGGTACATGGATGTTCCCAGGCTAGGGGTCTAATGGGAGCTGTAGCTACTGGCCTATACCACAGCCACAGCAACTCAAGATCTGAGCTGCGTCTGTGACCTACACCACAGCTCACGGTAACGCTGGATCCTTAACTCACTGAGCAAGGCCAGGGATCGTACCTGCATCCTCATGGATGCTAGTCAGATTCCCTTCCACTGCACCATGACAGGATTAACCTCTCCTCCCCAATCTAGGATTATTTTGAGGGATCTATTCATCATGTCATTTCACTTGCAAATATTTAAAGTTTATCTCTAAAATATATGCACTCTCAAAATTATAGCAATAACATCATTATCATACCTGAAAATGATTCCATCATTGAAATGAAAACATCACTCAAATTTATGCTTCCTTCATAATTCTGCTGCTACTGCAGCTATTTCTTCTCTCCTGCTCCTTTTCCCATGAAGATTAGCAGTCATTTATCAGATACGTGTTTTGTAAATCTTTTCTCCCAGTTTGTAGCTTGTCTTTTTTATTCTCTTGAAATAGAAAAGTCTTTTGTGAGTAGAAAGTTCTAATTTTAATGAAGTTCAGCTTATCAATTCTTTCTTTCATGACTTGTGCCTTTGGTGTTTTGTCTAAAAGTCATCAACAAACCTAAGGTCATCTAGATTTTCTATGTTATCTTCTAAAAGTTTTAGAGTTTGGTGTTTTACATTTTGGTCTGTACCCATTTTGAGTTAATTTTTGTGGAAGTTATAGGGTCTGTGTCTAGATTTTTTTTTTAATGTGATTGTCCAACTGCCCTAGCATTTATTTAAAGGACTATCTTGGCTGCATTGTACTGCTTTTGTTCCTTTGTCAAAGATCAATTGTCTGTATTTATGGAGGTAGGTCTATTTCTGGACTCTTTCCCCCCCCCTCTGGAAACTATTTTCTTTCTTTTTTTTTTAATTTAATAATTTTTTTTTTTTATTTTCCCACTGTACAGCAAGGGGGTCAGGTTATCCTTACATGTATACATTACAATTACATTTTTCCCCCACCCTTTCTTCTGTTGCAAAATGAGTATCTAGACAAAGTTCTCAATGCTACTCAGCAGGATCTCCTTGTAAATCTATTCTAAGTTGTGTCTGATAAGCCCAAGCTCCCGATCCCTCCCCCCTCCCTCCCCCTCCCTCCCCCTCCCATCAGGCAGCCACAAGTCTCTTCTCCAAGTCCATGATTTTCTTTTCTAAGGAGATGTTCATTTGTGCTGGATATTGGATTCCAGTTATAAGTGATATCATATGGTATTTGTCTTTGTCTTTCTGACTCATTTCACTCAGTATGAGATTCTCTAGTTCCATCCATGTTGCTGCAAATGGCATTATGTCATTCTTTTTTATGGCTGAGTAGTATTCCATTGTGTATATATACCACATCTTCCTAGTCCAATGATCTGTTGATGGACATTTGGGTTGTTTCCATGTCCTGGCTATTGTGAATAGTGCTGCAATGAACATGTGGGTACACGTGTCTCTTTTAAGTAGAGTTTTGTATTTCTGGACTCTTTTATTTCTGTCCCATTGACCTATTTGTGTGTTCTTTTGCCACTACCATTACTGTCTTGATCCATTGTAGTTTTATAGTAAGTCTTAAAGTGGGGTAATGTCAGTCTTCCAAACTTTATCATCTTCAATATTGTGTTGGCTATTCCGGGTCTTTTGTCTTTCCATGTAAACTTTGAAATCAGTTCATTGATATCCACAAGATAACTTGGAATAAAAAAGTTTTTATTGCTATATAATTAACATGGGATTTTGACTGGCATGGCATTGAATCTATAAATCAAATGGGAAAGTACTGAAATCTTGACAATACTGAGTCTTCCTATCCTATTTATTAAATTCTATTTATTAAATTCTTTGATTTAATCAGAGTTGTGAAGTTTTCCTCATATAGATATGTACCTATTTTTCTAGGTTTATACATAAGTATTTCATGTTGGGCCTGACAATGTAAATGATACTATGTTTTTAATTTCAATTTCCATTTGTTCATTCTTATTATGTAGGAAAGTGATTGACTTTTCTATAATATCCTGGTATCCTGCAACCTAGCTGTAATAGCTTCCTAGTTCCAGACGTTTTTCCCCCTATTATTTCAGGTTCTCTACATAGATGATCACATCATCTGTGAATAAAGACAGTTTTATTTCATCATTCCCAATATGTATATTCAACTTTTGGTAGTTCCCCCTCCCCCAAGTTTCTCATCATTAAATTTAATGTTAGATGTAGGATTTTTATAGATTTTTGTTTTTATAAAGTTGGGAAAATCCCCCTCTCTTCCTAGTTTACTGAGAATTTTTATCATAAAAAAGTGTTTGATGTTGTAAAATGCTTTTTCTGCACCTATGGATATGATTGTGTGATTTTTTTTTTCTTCTTCACCTGGTTGATGTGAATGGATTACATTAACTGATTTATGAAGTTTCAACCAGCCTAGTAGATATGGGGTAAATCCCACTTGGTCATGATGTGTAATTGTTTGGGCTTATTTCGCTAATTTTCTCCCTATATATTTGAGATAGAAGTTTAATTGATTTTCATTATTTATTGTAAAAATATATAATTGTGATTTAGGTGCTTCCCACACATTTTGAAATATCAATATTCATTGTAAAATATTATCTAATATCCATTAGATTTCCTCTCTGATTCACGTAGCATTGATGGTTGTTTTGCTTCATTCCTGAACATTTAGGGAATTTTCTAATTATCTTTCTGTTGTTGAATTCTAGTTCAATCCACTGTGATCAAAGAACTGGATTAAAAATGATTTCAGCCCTTTGAAATTAACCACACATTTTATGAACCTGGATATATTCCATTTTGGTAAATATTTCACATGCACTTGAAAAGAAAGTGTATGTTGCCAGTTGGATGTAATTTTATCTATCAGCTGTCACATTGACTGCATTATTTAAATTTTCTATATTCTTATTGCATTTTTCCCTAGTCTAACAGTTATTATGTTAACATTTCTAAGTACTGTTGTGATTTACTCTCCCTTTTAGCTCTATAACATTTAAAAATATATTTTCCTATGTGTTATTAGAAAAATATTTAGACTAGTTATGTATTTTTTATTTTATGCTTTTTTTAGGGCTGTACCTGCAGCATATGAAAGTTCCTAGGTTAGGGGATGAATCAGAGCTGCAGCTACCGGCTTACTTCACAGCCATAGCAACGTGGGATCTGAGCCGTGTCTGTGACCTACACCACAGCTCACAGCAATGGCAATGCAGGATCCTTAACCCAGTGAGGGAGGTCAGGGATTGAACCTGAATTCTCATGGATACTAGCTGGGATTGTTACAGCTTGAACCACAATAGGAACTTCCTGTATTTTTTAAATTGCCACTTTTTTCACTATAAAATCTCTCAATCTTTAGTATTACATTTTGCTTCACAATCTTCTTGTGTGATATATGAATAGATCTATTTTATTTCATTTACATTAACCTTTCCTTGATGTATCTTTTGTCCATTCTGTTACTTCCAAACTTTTTTGTGTCCTTACATGCATTGATTCAAAGGAAAGCTCTGGGATTTTACCAGGGCTATTTGTCTTTGGTGGGACCTAAACTTGACTATTTTTCATAAGCCTTAAGGTCTGTTGAACACTCAGTTGAACTGCTCTTCTTTTTTGCTATTACTTTTACTTCTGAAATCTTCAATTTCCTCAAGGAAATAATCACCACAAATGCAGGCTTGATTCCTTTAGTCTGTTTTTTCTTTCCTCTTCTAGATACTGGTTCTGTCTCTAGTTCCCTTTGCCTAGTAATTTTCTGATATTTTAAATCAATTTTTAAGACATTTTACCCCATTGTTTTTGTTGTTCTCAGTTATAAAGATCTGAACAAAACTGAGGATATTACTGGAACTGTAATTTCTTGTTGTTGATTAAAAAGGGGGTGGGTCCAACACATTCCCATTAAGAATAATGTTTTCTGTATGCTTTTCTTTAATTTATCCTCTTAAATTAACTTTTTCTTCATTTTCCTTTATTTTTATTTATATTGCTGTTCTCTAACTTCTTTTGATGCTTAGTCTGTTTTTTCTATTTTTGTTCTTTTTAAATAGACTAATTAAAAGTTATATATTTTCCCTAAAAACAACTCACAAGTATTTACTATTCACAAATACTTCTTGTGTATACTAAAATTTGAGCTATATGATATTTTCAGTACCACCATCGAATTATTTTCTAAATTTGATTATATGATCCATGAGTTATTTCAAAATTTGTTACATAATTTTCCTAGTTATCTTTTTAAAAATTGTTTTATACATTGATTTGTTGTGAGCAGAGAAGATTATCAGACTGATTTTAGCCCTTGGAAATTGCTGGGGTTTTGTTTGTTCATTTATAATGACCTGGTATTTGGTCAGATTTTGTGAATATTTAGAATATGCTTGAAAAGAAATTCCTATTCTTCAGTTATTGAGTACCTTTCATGAAGACAAATTAATTCAGCTTTTAAATCACATTGTTCAAAGGATCAATAGATTTATTTATTTACTTACTTATTAACTGTCCCTGTGGTAGTTTGTACTATGTCAATTTGCTTAAGGTTGAGCTGCATTTCCCAGAAGTCTTGTCCTTATGCAGTGTTGGGTCAGATTTGCAAAAGGGAAGCAGCAATGTCTGTTGAAGCCAGATAGAGTCAAGGATACAGAGAATGGGATCCAGTGGGCTCTGGCTTGTCCACACTGTTTTCTACTCCATGTACAGATTTTTCTAACCAGCAGCGGCCCCAAGCCCATGAGGGAAGCTTGGCTGAAGTCTCACAGCCGTAACTACACTGGAGCCACAGCTTTCCAGACTTCTTCCTGAGCTTTCCTTCCTCATCTCACTTCAGCACTGGGATATCCTGGATGCTACCGTGGGTCCATGCATGGCAAAGTTTCAGGAGAGCGGAATGATGCCTTTTCTCTGACTCTCCAAAATCTCCCTCCCCGACCACGGCCTCCTGGTTCCTCCCACAATTTCAAAAGGCCTATTTCTATAACAAATCCTCTATTCTATAATTCATAGCTTTGCAGCCCTGATTAAGTCCTATCTGATAAGTGATCTACTCTTTTAAAACTTAGAATGTGATATGTTTACCTTAATTTTTCACCAGTATGCACTTTTCCTGAGTTGTGCACTTAATTTTTCACCAGTATGCACTTTTCCTTTTATTGGTAAAAGCAAACATTTACTTTTATCTCCCCCTTCAAAAATGTTTTTTCTATAGTTATTTTATGTGATTATTTTTTTTATTATTTTGTCTTTTTAGGGCTGCACCTGCGGTATATGGAAGTTCCCAGGCTAGGGGTCGAATTGGAGCTGTAGCTGCTGGCCTGCACCAGAGCCACAGCAACGCTGGATCTGAGCCATGTCTGTGACCTACACCACAGCCCACGGCAATACCAGATCCTTAACCCACTGAGCGAGGCCAGGGATCAAACCCACATCCTCATGGATACTAGTTGCAGCCACGATGGGAACGCCTATGTGATGATTTTCTTAACTGCACAGGTCTAGGTCTCTGACAGTATAAGATATGTGTATAACTGAGTCGTGCTGCTGTACAGCAGAAATTGGCGCAACATAGCACATCAACTATAATTTAAAACATTAAAAATAAAATGGCTTTACAGACACCCCTCACCCCAATCACAATAATCTACTGTTACAGTCCCACCAGACAAGGACTGGCAATGCCAAACGCTGACAAGGATCTGGAGCAACTCGAACTCTCACAAACTTCTGTTGGAAGTATAAGTTGATACAAGCCCTTTTTTAGAAATGTCGATATCCACTAAAGTGAAATATATGCATGCTAGCAATTTCACTTATACGAATCTAACAGAAAGGGGGATGTACATTCGGTAGATGACCGTGAGAGCACGAGAGAAGGTTTAGAGTGCTGGTGTTGTCTATCTTCCACATGGTGGTGGGTATGTGTATGTTCACTTTGTAAACAGCGATCAGCTGTACTCTCAGCTTTTTATCTGCCATACGTTTGTAAGTCATACTTCAAAAAAGGTTTACTTAGAAAGAACGAGCACCCTAAACCTTATAACTATTAAAAACAACAAAATAAAGTTTTTAAAAATGTTTTTCTATAGTTATTTTATGTAATTATTTTCTTAATACACAGGCCTAGGGCACTGGCAGTGTTAAAATTTCAATTACTTCTACGCACCGCAGGGTTCAAACAGTTTGACAAATTTGGAAACTTTGAGTCTACAGGCCTTGATATATTTTTTTTGAAATTCTCATCAGTCTTATATCCTTCCAAAAATATCCTGGAGAATTTTAAAAGCCCTTATCCCAGAGACTCTACTCCAAGGGATCTGGGATAGGATCAAGGGAAATGCATTTCTCACAACTAGCCCAGATAATTCTAAGGAAGGTGTTTGTGGACTTCTTTTTGGGAAAAGTGCATCTAGAAAAAAACTGGGAAATACCTCAATATACCACTGTTCTCCTTGATCCTTTCTGTTCATTTTAATCATTTTTCAAAGTAGAAAAGATAAAAAGGCGAAACAACAATATTACCACCTTCTCCATTTTTTTCTGGACCATCCAGACTCTTCCTTTAAGAAGTTTTCATCTCTAAGTATGATAAACATGTAATTTTGTTTAAAAATGTTACATGTAATGTATTTTAGTGTTTCTGAACAACAAAAAATAACTTAAAAACCTCTTCAGAAAAATTACATCAACACTTTACTGTAAGAATAAGCTGAGGTCATGTCAAAATGTAATTTAAAATTAATTATTCACTACACAATTTGAATTCCTTGAGATTTAGGAAATTTATGTATGTGTAACTTAAGAGCAACTTTTCCTGAATACCTGCATCCGTGCAAAAAAAAAAATGAAAGAAAGAAAAGAAAGCACATCTTTTCTTGGTTATGGCTGACACATAATCATTCATAGGAAAGGCATACCTAGTCAAACAGTTTTAGGGGACAGAAGCATTGCACACACATTCAACCACACTATTCTTCTTAATATTCTCCCAAATTTTTACATAATCCTGCAATAACTGACATATTTGAATTGTAACACATAAAGTAGGGGCGTGAAAATCTGTCTAGGAAAAAAATAACATAATAGTTATAGGGATTCACAGTAGCTGACTTCTAAGCTTGGCCAAGGGCACTTCTTGCAATGCTCTTTTCCTTAATGACATTCTTGGATAACATAGTAACTACCATTGACTAAAAACAACCATTAGAGAGGTTCTTTCACAACAATAGATTCACCTTTTGAATCAGCGGTACAAATTCCTCACCCTCAAATGAAGTAAATCAACACAGAGATCCAGCACTACACATAGCCACGGACACGGCAAAATTACTTTGAAACCTAAGTTTTACTTTGGACACATAACAGTTTCCAACTTGAAGTTTCCTTGGCTTTTCTGTCACCCTCGTTAGATGGTTTAGGAAAGAGACATCCCTCTTACCACCCACAGCAGCACCAGGCACCTCACGACCCCTCTCCCCATAGAAGCACAAACACAGGTTCAAAGGAAAGCAAGCCTATCTCCTACTTTTGTCTCTCCCCTTCTTTATTGTCTTCTGTCCTTTTTCTTTTTCTTGATAACTTGCTTGATGGCTTAGTCAAAAGAAGATTGTTAAAGTCAAGAGGAGTCATGAGATGCAGCAAAAATAAGACAGCATTCCATTTAATTAAGACACCCCCTTTCTTGATGGGTTCCTCTAAAAAAAAGTTTTTAAGTGGATTCTGCTTCTCTTGTGCAAAGAAAAACTGATAGAGGCAAGGATTTGAGATACCATTTGAAAGGTTATGTGTTTTTGATTTATGAACTTCATATTATTTCAAATAAAGTCCCCAATAATTCTTGGAGCATTTCTGAAAAAATAACTATGGGTTTGACTGAATGATAAAAACATCTGAAAAAAAAAAAAAAACCATCTGCCACGCTGATACATATCAATTTACATTTTGTCAGGTGCTCAATTCAGCCTGCTCACAATACTAATGGGTTTAATTAGATGAAACAAACCTATCTGAATTGGTTTGGCTTCAGAATTTGTTTACTAAACATTGAGGAAGTTGAGGGATACTTGTATTTCCTTTTAAAATCTGTGAAGCATGAAGAAAGTTTTTTGTAGAAAATTGAAATGTAAATGCAAAGCTCTTGTCAATAACATTTTAAAAGGAAAATATTTACCAATCATAGGAACTATTTACTTGTCTTAAAACCTATTTCTTCCCTTCCCAGTTTCTTCACACAGCCTAGAGACCCAACACTTGAGTTGGTTTAAGATTGCAATGTATAGATAACTTCATGAATTAAATTTGTCTTTATTTATCTTACAGTCTAGCTCTATAAACAACATTAAGCCATAAAAATTAAAACTTATATCCAAGAAACCAATTTCCATGCTCTTCCTTATTTTTATTAGCACCCAGGAAGGAAACAATATGAGCTATGCAAAATGTACAACATCTTAGTAACATAGAGTTTGATTTGACAAGCCAAAGATACTGCATCTGTGGCTAATTTCATAGTTAACACTGACTGTTTCTCTCAAGCAAGAACATATGTCTCCTTCACATGTGAAATCATCCTTTAATAGTGAGATCATTTCAAATTATGCAAAAAATGTTCATAAAATTGACCTAGTGGATGACAAATCATTACTGCCAATATTGGGGTAACTGTCTCATGGTTTCATAAAATTCATAATCCTCAGTTCTAAATGTTTAATATTGATCACTAGTTAATACTATCTGCCATACACTTAATACTGAAAATTTTGTAAAAAACATATTAGGATCAAATAATGAAATATCACTTTTTAAAAAAATCTTGTAATAAGGTTTCTTCTTTTGTGTACAATTAACAAACACTATTCTTTTGAAACTGAAATGTAATTTGAAACTAGAGATTTAAATGTTATATAATTAAACTGCATGTCTCTATGGTGTTAAAATATATACTAAGTATTGTTAAGGGAAAGAAAAACAAGAACTGGGGTACCTGTTCCATAGGCCTAAGTATGAGAGAAATAATTTGAAAAATACGTATATGCATTTTTTACTCAGATATCAAATCCATCACCTCATTTTTACTTGGATCCACATTTGGTGTTAAACTCTGTTATTGATGTTAAACTTATAATTTCTCTAAAGCAAGCTCACATCTGAGATGTTATATCACATCAAATCACCAGTACAACCACATCTTGTGGGTCAAAGGCATAGGAACAAGGCACTGAGTACTGTACAGAGGTGTATCAATAGAAAAGACTGTAAACTCATGAAAAGATTTGAGACTACTTTAAACAAGATAAAATTTCATAAACAACTTGTACCTAACTGATACAAATAGTTAATGCTCAACTAGGCTTCATGATGCAAAAGAGACATTGTGGAAGAAAAATGATTTTAAAAAATCAACAATTTTTTTAGATTGAAGTCAATAAATTAATCAACATACATTGTCTATCAATCACTAATTACTAGGAAGATACATTAATTCCTCTATAATACCTTTCATTTACTTGAAGGGCTGAAACAATCTAACACCTTCTCAATGCTATTTCCCAGATAAGACAGTCCAGTCTTAAAACAATTTTTTACCAAAATGTTATATAAAAAGAACTGAGTTGTTAAGTCTTTTACTGAAATCCAAATGTTCAATCTCTTGAAAAATCAATTTTGTATTTACCTGGAAGGACTATTTGGAATTCTGATGGAAATTTACCTTATGCAGGATGACTTGGGGAACAAATATATTTTAACCAATATTTTTAATATGTGAGTTTTCTTATGTCATCTGATTCTGGTTTTTCATCTGCATAGTCTAAAATGGCAGGATATATGTATGGTTCAGTAGACCTCTTCTTTTTTTGATGGGAAGGAGATACAAAATAACCCATAGAAAGAAAACCAAGAAAATGTGCAGCTGCACTGGAAGGTGATGGGACAGCCCATACCCAGTGTTTACTTTTAAACTGTAACATCCCATGATTTTCCAATATTCTGATTTCACACATACATTTAACAATCATTTACAGAACCTCAGAAAATGATACCTGGGGAGGGCCCAGCCAATGAAGCAGACAAAAGGTATTCTTCCAACCTCTACTAAGTGATCTCTATAAAACTATACAAGAATTTTGAGTTGAAAAAAAAAAAAAAAAGAAGAAAGGGTACAAGTGACACATGGCTTCTGACTTCTGGCCCCAAACCCAGGGAAAATCATGAAGCCAGATAGGCAACTAGCTGCTTGCTCGTTATGTTGATTAGACTGATGATTTAGCAAGATGTACTTTGTTTTCCTGAATAATGACATGCTTGGCAAATTCACTTGAATTAATCCTCAAGTTCTCTTTTAGTTTGTTAAGCTCAAAATCATGGAGAATTTTGACAGTCATTAACTTTTCTCGCTTGATTCTTTCCAGAACATCTTTTGGAACATCAGGGATCATCCAGGCCAACAAAAATTTCACTAAAAACACAACGTGCTAGAGGAAACATAAAAGAAAATCAGAGGCACTGTTAGAGGTGTCAAATGTTCAGCAGAAAGTTCTTACAAATCATCTCATTCATTTAATAAACTGTGCTCTAGAGTTCCTGTTGTGGCTCAGTGGTTAATGAACCTGACTAGCATCCATGAGGATGTGGGTTTGATCTCTGGCCTAGCTCAATGGGTTAGGGATCCAGCATTGCCATGAGCTGTGGTGTAGGCTGGCAGCTGTATCTCCGATTCAACCCCTAGCCTGGGAACCTCCATATGCCGTGGGTATGGCCCTAAAAAAAAAAACCCCCCAAAAAGTATACACTGTGCTCAATACAGAAAGTAGAAAAAAAAAAAGCAAGGAGATATAGCCCCTGTCCTGGAACTTTCCTAAAAAGACCAACTTAAACAAGTAAATTTATCCTAAAATATGTAATTATAGAGATTCTAATTGAATGTGGCTACTGAACATAATCTTTACGTATGCTTCCTAATGAAAACCTAACAAAATGTCTGTAAAGAAATTTTAAAAATTGTTATCATTCACAAAGACACAAAGAAAAGGGAGGAAACAGTGAAAACAGACTTGAAAGAATGAAAAAAGATAGCACTTAAATTTGCAATTGGTGATATGGTGATGGCAGAAACCAAGACACAAGCCCATTTTCTTTTCAATCATCAGAAAAGTTCAATAAAGAAGGATTAAGAACTCTGAAGACACAGTGTGGGTGGAACTAAAAGAGGGTTAGTTAAATTTTTGTATAAGGGACGGATGCATGTTCACAACATCTCTCCCATCCATGTCCAGGTACTACTTCTCTCCAAACCCTGGAAGCAATTAATTGCTTTATTTTCTGTAGAAATTAAGACAGAAAGCTGTGAACTCAGGGGCAGCAGAGATAGCAGAAGATGGAGATGTGGCACCATGCTGAAAACAGGGCAACACAATGAAATTCAGCATGCTGAGTCATGAGTTATCTGGTCTCTCCTGCCTTTTAAATTTAATTTATCTTATTTATTTTATTTTATTTGCTTTTTAGGGCTGCACCCATGGCATATGGGGTTTCCAGGCTAGGGGGTCCAGTTAGAGCCGTAGCCGCCAGCCTACACCACAGCCACAGTAACACGGGATCCGAGCTGTGTCTGTGACCTACACCATAGCTCATAGCAATGCTGGATCCTTAACCCACCGATTGAGGCCAGGGATCAAACCCACAACCTCATGGTTCCTAGGCAGATTCATTTCTGCCGTGCCACGACGGGAACTCCTTTATTTTATTTTTTAATGGCCACACCCATGGCATAATAGAAGTTCCCAGACCAGGACTCAATCTGAGCTGCAGCTGCAACCTACACCACCTCTGCAGCAAGGCTAGATCCTTTAACCCACTGTGCTGGGTCAGGAATGGAACCTGCGCCTCCATAGCAACTGGAACCGCTGCAGTCAAATTCTTAACCCACTGTGCCGTAGCAATAACTTCTCTTCTGTCCTGCTTAGCTCTCAACTCAGCTGGGGATTTAAATTACTGTACATGTATAACCTTGATGAAAATAAAACAAATAAAAACTGATTGGAATTTAAATATGCTCACATTAGACTTCTCTAGTCTGCTACTGGCCTTCACTGTTGAGTGAAAAAGTGCCTTTCATTTATTTATCTTTCTCTCATTGGCCTTCATGTCTTATGATTGGTAGCACTCAGTCTGTAACTTAGTCAAATATTCCATCTGTATTGGTTCTCTTTTACTGCATGCCTTATATCCATAATTATTCTAGTTATTCCACAAGGGAGGAAGCATAATCTAGTAGACAGAGGTTTGGCAGTGAGACATTGGGCATTGAGATCCAGCTCTGTTACTAGCTAATCATCTTTAAAATCAGTTAATTACCTGATTTTGCTGACTGGCAGATTCATTTGTCAAGGGTAAATAATAAAGTCGAACTTACAAAGTTATTATATATAGCCCCTGGAACCAGTATATAAGTATTCAGTAAATCAATGGGATCTTCTGCCCTTGGATTGACCTCACGGAACGAGGTCCTACTTTTTCTTTTCTGCCACCTTAGTATCTTCAACAATGGGAAGTGAATAACAGGCAATCCCTTATACTGAAAATATTCCTACGTTATTTTTTATGACAACAAAAGCTTCTTTCAAAACACGCTATTGAGATAAAGCTAATTTTCTCAGGAGCCAATATCTTTAGAAAGGTAGGCCTAAAGGGAGAAAAGAGATCAACTAGAATGAGAGTTAAGAAAGGCTTTACCTCCATAATGATGATGAATGTCATCTTGGCAGCAAGGACGTGCCAGTACTGCATATTATGAAAGTATTTGTCCTCGTGGTCAGGAGGATTTCTGTAATCTCTGTACCTGAAAAAAAGGAAGTACATGAAAAAAATTAGCTGTAACATCAAAGACATCTAGCATAAATTCACATTATTTCTTTTAAGAGACACTTTTAGTTGATCACAAAAGTCAAGTCAAAGGAAAATAACTGCAATTATGAAATATTTTTCTTATACAGATAAAAATCATGCTTTGTTACTTGTATAGTATAGACGTAGCAGAAGACATAAGTGAAACTTCTCTCCTGTCCTTCAAAGATAAATTTCTTAAGAGAGTTAGCAAATTTGCTCTTTCCATTCTATTCCCTCTGTTCCTCTCAACACAGGTAGTGCTGCCATCTTTCACTGACACCAATGGTCCCCTGTCATTAAATTGAGGGACCACTTTAATCTACATCTTATTTGACTGTGAGGAATAGGACTGGACATCATTGACCATTTCTGTTTTCTTTCTTTCTTTTTTTCATGGCAGCAGATGTGGCATACAGAAGTTCCCAGGCTAGGGGTCAAATTGGAGCTACAGCTGCTGGCCTACACCACAGCCACGGCCATGCTAGAGCTGAGCCACATCAGCGACCTAAACAGCAGCTCACAGTAACAGTGGATCCTTAACCTATCTGAGGGGGGGCCAGGGATGGAACCCGCATCCTCATGGATACTAACTAGATTCGTTTCCACTGAGCCATGATGGGATCTCTGACTATTTCTATTTTCTTGAGATTCTATATTCTCTTGGCTTATCTGACACTGCACGGTTTTTGTTTTCCATATTATCTTTCTGGGGTTTTCTTGGGTGCTCAATTTGTGAGTTCATTTTTTTCCTTCAAAATGTCTAGATATTGATGTTCTTCAAAGATTTAGTTTGACTGGGAAGTGATAACATCAAGAAATCTGACAATTGTCCATGTTATGATGCCTCTCTATATAAATGTGGAATATAATGATGTTTTTGTCCACCTGTGTTGCCATATTTTGCTTTTTTTTAAAGTTGGAATCCCAGATGAAGCACTTGGTTTAAGGTTTAAGTTAAAAATCTTGATGTACCATACATACATTATCTATCTATCTATCTATCTATCTATCTATCTATCTATCTACATATCTATAAAATCTTTAAATCCTAAAGTAAAAAGATCCTCACAGCACATGAGACACTGAGTGTAAAAACAGCAGGTTTACAAATCCAGTTTCACACTCCCTACATGGAACTAACCTTAAAATGGGATGGCTGGTGAACTAATCACATTGTTATTTCTTTCTTTCTCACTCTGTCTCTTTTTGAGGACACATAGTTAAATTCGAATAAGTTAAATGCACATATAACATGACTACACAATGTAATCTATAGATATTACAACTTGGAACCAAAGGGGCATTCGTTGGAGAAAATTTTTCCAATAATTTTAGAAAATAAACAATTCAAAATTGATATTATTTTTACCCATAATATTCATTCCACTTTCCCAAATCAGAACCCTACAATGTTTGGATTCCAAAATTGATACACTTTATTTTTCCAGGATTTTTAATGTCCCAAGTAATTTTTTTTTGTAAGACATGAAGGAAATGGAGAACTTAAGAAAGACATTTAAAAAGCAAAATGAAAATCTAAGAAAACAAGAGAAAAACCTGCATGTGGTGAAGTCTCGCTTCTCTGAAGGTACAGTGTAGTTTGGAAAATCGGCTATCAGGAATGTTGACAGGCTGTTGTTGACATACCCTTTCATTGGCTGCATGGTTTCGGTTGAGTAGGCATAGTAGTAAACTAAACGGGGAATCATGTCTGATGTAAATGCAACAATAAAAGCCTAAAGGAAAAAGCAAGAGGGAGATCATCAGCTGATTTTTATATCTTTCAG
The DNA here is from genome assembly GCF_016906955.1 of Phacochoerus africanus. NCBI lineage: Eukaryota > Metazoa > Chordata > Mammalia > Artiodactyla > Suidae > Phacochoerus > Phacochoerus africanus. The sequence goes on from NC_062547.1 coordinate 38,674,825, forward strand.
TTCCCTGGGCCATATGGATGGAAAAGGATTAGAATGCTATGATGAATCACGTTAACAATATGAGTCTGGCTTAGAACATGAAATAGTTCATTTACAGTGTATGATCAGTATTCTAAAATTTCATTAGGTTACAAGTGCCTACTTTGAAAATTTAACCTAAATGTATGTCTCCAAAAATACCTGGCCTCTATTGCTCTCCACCATACTTAGCTATTTCTTATATTTCTTATTGTTTCCTAACACAGTTCTACTGTTCTTTACCAAATTTACTTGCCTAGACCAATTCCAGAAGCTAGGACAGACTGAGTGTGTGTGGGTGTGTGTGTGTGTGTGTGGGTGTGGGTGTGTAGAGAATGGAGAATGGAGAGAGAGAAGACTATGTGCTCATAAATTTGCCACAGTTCAGTACAGTTAATTTCAGGATTTGATTCCATAGGAATGGTGTTTTCCCATGCTTTTTCTCAAGCTGTAGAACTGTGAGATAAATCAGTTTAAAAACATCTGGTTCTGCTATCTACAATGCTAGTGGTAGGTTTTTAAAATCTTTTAATATTGCTTCTATATCTGCTGGTTCATTTCAGGCTTTATGTCACTTATTAAATACATGTTGGTAGTTTTATTTTCTGAAAAAGTGACCATTTCAAAGAGATTTTAAAATGTGTTGGAATAAATGCATACATAGCACTCATATTTTTTTCTCCTGTACTTTATAACTCTTTTTTTCCTTGTTTGAGATTTTCAGAATTTTGTGTTTTCAACAAAACAACTTTTGATTCACTTAGCAATTATATTGCTTTTTGTTTGTTTTCTAATTTGATTATTTCTGATCTTCTTTCTTCTTACTACTTTCTATTGATTAGTTTCACATTTTTTAATATCTTAAGTTACATGCTCAGCTCATGTTTTCTTGTCTTTTTTTAATAATAAAAGTATCTTTTAAAAATCATTATAAACAACCAAAAAACCCACTAAACCAGCTATAATGGAAAAAAAATAAGTCATTTAAAAAAAGCATCTTTTGCCACATACTTTTTGTAACTGTGGTTTTAACTGATTCCTAAAGTTTTCATTTTAATTAAGCTCTCTGTTTTTTTTTTTTTTTTTTTTTGGTCTTTTTGCTATTTCTTGGGCCGCTCCTGCAGCATATGGAGGTTCCCAGGCTAGGGATCTAATCGGAGCCGTAGCCACCAGCCTACGCCAGAGCCACAGCAACGCAGGATCTGAGCCACGTCTGCAACCTACACCACAGCTCACGGCAACGCCAGATCATTAACCCACTGAGCAAGGGCAGGGACCGAACCTGCAACCTCATGGTTCCTAGTCAGATTCGTTAACCACTGCGCCACGACGGGAACTCCCTAAGCTCTCTTTATAAATTTCAATTTTATCTCCTCTTTGTCCAATAAAGCTTCTTTAGAAGCATGAATGTTAAGTGGTTAAATTTTATTTTTTGTCTATATTATTATCAACTTCATTTTTATGTTATTATTATAGGCAAATATGCATTGTAAAGTTTCTGCTTTTGAGAATTCAGTTTTATTACTGTTTTTAATAAGTGCTCCATAAAAATAATAGGTAAATATTGTATATTCTGTCTGTCACATATAACTTTATATATAATCGAGCTTTAATTGTACGACTTAAATCCTTTATACCATTACTTATTTTTATATACTTTTTTACATGCTACAAAACTATACCATGGTATTTTAATTAAAAATTTAAAAAATTTTTTAATTTTTTCCTTGTATTTCTGAGATTTTGTATGTCATAGACTTGTCTATGTTGTTTAGCGCATATAAGTTTAGGGATGTTTTATCTTTATGGACTACCACCATGATAAAATCAACATAAGTAAAGATTGAGTTACACATCATTCATATCTCCCCATCTTCAAGAAAACCAAGTACAAAGTTATTCCACCAAAACAGGTCTACTTACATTAGTTGCAACAGAAAGGACAGCCATTCCATAAAGAATGTCTTGCCAAACACCTATGCTATGAGCCTTAGCAGCTACAGGTCTCCTGTACTGAGTAGTAAGCTTCCAGGCATCCACTCGAATCTCTATAATGTTATTCAAGAGAGCAAGAAGAGGAGCCAAAGGAAAAGAGGCCACAAATAATGTGACAAATCCAAACTGGATAACTGTAGGGACAAAAGAAAATTTCACAAACTCATCACTGTGGAGGGGCAAGGGAGGAACACCCTGCCCAATTCCCGCCACTTCCTTCATTTTCAAGGGATTTACACCAGCAAAACAGTCCAGGCCTCTTTCTAGCTGCCCAATTCCTCTTCTCTGTAGGAAGTATGGTGACTTATTTGGGTGTTGAAACAGGAAGGGGAAACTGGGCTTGCAAAGCCCAGTTCCATCCCTGATGTCTATTTTGAGATCTGCTTGTTTAAAGGAAGCACTAACTCTTGTTAGATAAGACATTCTTCTTATTCTTTGTAAAACAGTCTTTTATTATGGTTGGTGCTGAAGTCTATGCTGGTCTAGCCTTTACATTGGCATCAGCACATCAGGGGGGTAATCAGGTTTTCCATCTTGTAAACTAGGTACTTAACTTTAAGATCAGGGATAATGACTAATTCATTTGTATGCTCTGGGCATATAAAAGTACTTAACTATAAGCCTTATGAAGGAATGCATTATTTAAGATTTGAAGAAGCTAACAGAGGAAAAGGTAGTATAAACAAGACATTTCAGAATAAATCAGAAAATGAACCGTATAAAGTATCAGAAACATATACATATAAATTTTATGTGGGCATAGGAAATACACATATCCTGGAATGAGGTATTTGTTACGATCCTGATCCTCTGCAACAACTCAACATCTTTTTTTTTGTTTGTTTGTTTTTTGTTTTGTTTTTTTAGGGCTGCACCTGGGGCATATGGAGGTTCCCAGGCTAGGGGTCTAATCGGAGCTGTTGCTGCTGGCCTACGCCACAACCACAGCAACGCTGGATTCGAGCCATGTCTGTGACCTACACCACAGCTCACGGCAATGCCAAATCCTTAACCCACTGAGCGAGGCCAGGGATCGAACACGCAACCTCATGGCTCCTAGTCAGATTCGTTTCCTCTGTGCCACGATGGGAACTCCCTAACTCGGCATCTTTTAAGATAAGTTTTACTCTATTTCCTCACTAACACTTAACACCTGGGTAAACTGGCTTCTCTCTCCATTTTTGTTTTTGTTTTCTTTGCCTTTGTTTCCATCGATGCTTGGGGTAAACAAATCCATGCAGCTGGTAGACTGGGATTCCCATGTGAGTGAAGAAAAAATAATGAGATGCAAAAATGGCTTTCCATTGAAGGAAGAAAGAATCTTCCACTAGTACTCAATTTTTAGATAGATTCAAGTGTTTCTGGATTTCTTCTTTTCTCTAAGACTTTCTCTGTAGAATCAGTCTTGCCATCTGCTAAAACAAGGGAACAAACTGCATCCTACCTGCCTTCTCTACTGAACCAAGAGATAGAAACCAAAGAGATGAAGTATTATGTAGAAACAGCTTGAATTTCCAGATTCTAAACACAGATCTTTACTCATAATCTCTGTGGGCCATAGCAGATTACTTAATCTATCCAAGTTTCACTATCCTCTAAAATAAAATGTAGTGAATAATGACCATAGAGTAGAATGTTTCAAGATTAGAGATAATGCCTGTAAAACATCCAGAATAAATTATTATTATTATTATCATTGTTTGGTCTTTTTGCCATTTCTTGGGCCGCTCCCGCGGCATATGGGATGTTCCCAGGCTAGGGTCGAATCAGAGCTATAGCTGCCAGCCTACGCCAGGGCCACAGCAACGCAGGATCCGAGCCACGTCTGCAACCTACACCACATCTCACGGCAACGCCGGATTCTCAACCCACTGAGCAAGGCCAGGGATCGAACCCACATCCTCATGAATTCTAGTCGGATTCGTTAACCACTACGCCACGACGGGAACTCCCAGAATAAATTATTCTTAGTTGTGTCTCAATAAATGGTAGCTAATCTTATTATGAAACCTTGATTGCATCTTTTAATTTCAGTTATAATCTCAGCTGTGTTTATGTATCAATTCACTTGAAACATACAGTTAATTTAAAATTACAGCTTTATCACTCCATAATGCAAGGGCTACCTGACTTTACAACTGGAAACTTCTTCTTATCTGTCCTAATTTTCCTATTTTAATTCAGGTATTAGATGTATGTTAGCAAATTCAGGTCATCTCATTTATTCTACCATGACTTTTATGGGCCATGAGGATAAGTTGGGAGAACTGTCCTCCTTATTTCCACCAAAGAAACAGAAAAGGTCTCTTGAGAAGAAGCAGGTAGACTCTACAAGCAGTCCCCATCATTATTTCTCCTAAAATTTCACTTCTAGATCTCTTCTCTGTTTAATCCTTAGGATATTATGCATTTTTTTGTATTCAATTCAGGTTTTCCTTACATAACTGCTTTTAGCCTTCTTTTCAACTGGAAACAAAGGATTGCATGCACCTAATATATGTCAGATTCTGGAAATGTTTCTCAATGTATTTCCTCTTAAGCAGTTACTGAGGCAAACCAAAGGAGAAAGCTATTTATTTATTTTTTTTAAATTTTATTTTCCTACTGTACAGCAAGGGGATCAAGTTATCCTTACATGTATACATTACAATTACATTTTTTCCCCCCATCCTTTGGAGAAAGCTATTTAAACTAATTTGGGACAGGTATTAAAAATGATCCTTACTTTATTTGATTCAACAATATTAACTTCTAATTGGTAGGAAAAATTATCTCTGAGATTGGTGTTTTGAAACTAAATTTCATTTTGCATTCTATTTGGTGGCCAATAGAAATAGTGAACCAATATTTTCCATATCCATCCATCCACTGTCCAATGATTTATTGAACACTTACTATGTCCAAGGCAGGAAGAAATATTAAGTGCTGAAAAACACTTATTTTACTCAGTCTATTCTGTGTTTCAAGACAGTGGTTGAAAATTACCTGTTTCCAAGTACTCATAGAATAGCCCAAGAGAACCAAAAGTTTCAAGGTCATGGTCCTGCTCCCATCGACTGTATAGCTTTTCCGAGTTGGTTCGAGCTTTTCGGCGTCTCCACCAATTCAGAATCAAGCTGTTGGAAGTGATAAGAGTAAATATATAGGAAATAGGGTTTAAAAGGAAGAGATCAGATAATCAAAATGGTAGAGCTAGAAATTGGCAGCAAGAGAGGTTGAGTAACTTAAGATCACAGAACAAATAAAGATATGACTACAGCTAAACTCCAAGTCAAAATCTAGTGTTCTGTTCACAATATTTGCTGAGGGCAAAAGATCTTTATTAGGGTGATTTAAGAAAGTAAAACAAGTAATATCATATGATGTTTGTCTTTCACTGTCTAACTTCACTTATATGTGGAATCTAAAAAACAGATACAAATGAACTTATACAAACAGATTCAGACTTTGAAAAACCTATGGTTACCAAAGGGGGTGGGGTGGGGGGAGGGATGGACTGGGGATTTCAGATTGGCACATGCACACTGAGGTATATGGAAGGTATAGTATAGGGAACTCTACCCATTATTCTGTGACAATCTATATGGGTAAATAATCTGAAAGAGAATGGATGCATGTACATGTATAACTGAATCGCTTTGTTTACAGCAGAAATTATCACAACCTTGTAAATCAACTATATTTCAGTAAAAGGTAAAAAAATAAAAAAAAAATACGATAAATTTAAAAAGAAAAGAAAAGAAAGACAACCCTGACTCTGCATGGAAATGTATTTACTCAGACACAGTTCTGCAGAGGAGAGGGTCACCACAGGATTTTTTTTTTTTTCTATTCAATTTACTAACCTTGATGTTGCCATGATACTCAGAAAGACACTTGGGGAAATGAGAAATTGGTTACAACAGAAAATGTATGACAAGGAAATGTAGAGGTTAATATAACTATGAAAGCAAATGAAATAATCCTAAACAAAAAAATACCTAACTAAATTCTACACTGTATAAAAAATAGTAGATCATGATAATGATGGATTACTTTAAGGATCAAAAGTTTTCTTTCTTTTTTTTTGTCTTTTGTTGTTATTGTTGTTGTTGTTGCTGCTATTTCTTGGGCCGCTCCAGCGGCATATGGAGGTTCCCAGGCTAGGGGTCGAATCGGAGCTGTAGCCACCGGCCTACGCCAGAGCCACAGCAACGCGGGATCCGAGCCGCGTCTGCAACCTACACCACAGCTCATGGCAACACCGGATCGTTAACCCACTGAACAAGGGCAGGGACCGAACCCGCAACCTCATGGTTCCTAGTCGGATTCGTTAACCACTGCGCCACGACGGGAACTCCAAAAGTTTTCTTTTTATTAAAAACTCAATCAATGTAAGAGACCATACTAACAAATTTAAAGAGAAAAATACGAAATCATATTGATTGATGCAGAAAAATGTATTTGAGGTAGTTCAATTACCTATTAAAACCTATTTAAGAAAAAAAGTAGGAAAAGAAAGAAATTACTCAATCTGATAGAAAGCATCTACCAAAATCCTGGGATGAACATCATTCTTAAGTAGGGAAAAGTCTGAAGCATTCTCTTTAGAATCAAGAAGAAAATAGAGTGTGTATGATCACATTCAAGACTTTATTGGGGATATTATCCAGCATAATAAGATGAAAAAGAAAAATGCAAAAGAGTTAGAAATGAAGGAGAAATCCATGATTATTAACAGTAATGTGAATGGATTATCTGCATAGAAAACCCAAATGAAGTTAAATAAAAATTATTAGAAATAATGAGTTAATTGATATATTTCATTCCTATATATCCACAAAACATAGGTAGAAAATAATTTTTTAAAAGATACCATTTAAAATAATAAAGTTAAAAATACCTAGAAATTGGTTTGACAAAAGATTTATAAGACCCATTTGCCAAAGTTTAAATATTTATTTGAACTCATTAAAGTCCAAAATAAATGTTAATGAATAAGAAGACCTGGCATAACAAAATGTTGATTTACTGAAACAACTGAAATGTAATTTCAGTCAAGAAAACAAAATAATTGTCCATGTGAAATCTTATAAGATGGTTCTAGGAGTTCCCGTCGTGGCGCAGTGGTTAACGAATCTGACTAGGAACCATGAGGTGGCGGGTTCGGTCCCTGCCCTTGCTCAGTGGGTTAACGATCCAGCGTTGCCGTGAGCTGTGGTGTAGGTTGCAGATGCGGCTCGGATCCCGCGTTGCTGTGGCTCTGGCGTAGGCTAGTGGCTACAGCTCCGATTAGACCCCTAGCCTGGGAACCACCATATGCCGAGGGAGCGGCCCTAGAAAAGACAAAAAAAAAAAAAGATGGTTCTAAAATTAACACAGAAAGAGGAAGGACAAGGATAACCAAGAGATTTCTATAGATGAAGAATAAATCAGTCAAACTTGCCCCACCAGGTATGAGAAGTTATTATAAAGCTGTATTAATTAACATAGTATAGTACTGGTTCAGAGACAGACAAATCTTGGAACAGAATGGAGCCCTAGTATAACAGCCTTGTACTTGCTGTATGGCATCAATGGTATTGTGGGTCACAGAGAGGGGAGGTCTTCCCAATAAATGGTAACACGATATGTGTGTGGTTGTGGGTGTGTGAGTGTGCGCACACATGCACAAGAAATTGAACTTCATGTCAAATACAAAAATCTTTTTCATATATGTGAAAAATTTAAAAGAGAAAGGTAATAATAATGGTAAAGTGCTAAAAATATTTAGACCTAAGGACACGAGAGTAGGTTTATTTTTTGTTTGTTTTTGTCTCTTTTGTCTTTTTAGGGCCCCACTTGTGGCATATGGAGGTTCCCAAGCTAGGGGTTTAATCCAAGCTGTTGCCACTGGCCTACGCCAGAGCCACAGCAATGCCAGATCTGAGCCGTGCCTGAGACCTACACCACAGCTTATGGCAACGCTGGATCCTTAACCCACTGAGCAAGGCCAGGGATCAAACCCGCAATCTAATGGTTCCTAGTCGGATTTGTTTCTGCTGTGCCACGACGGAAATTCCAGAATAGGTTTTTGATTATGCGGTAGGGAAGACTATATTAAACAAAACTTTAAAAATGCTAAACCATAAAGGGAAAGACTGATAAATTCTACTATATTAAAGTATGTATGTACTTTTGTCCATCCATAGCAGTGGTTCCCAACTGGAAGTGATTTAGCTCACAAGAGGACATTTGCAGTATCTGGAGACATTTTTGGTTGTCACAGCTGGGAGGGTGGGCTACTGGCACCTAGTGGGTAGAGTCCAAGGATGCTGCCAATCATCTTATAATTCAAAAGACAACTCCCCTCCCCCCAACAAAGAATTATCTGCTCTATAATGTCAATAGTACTGAGGATGAGAACCTATGGTTAAAGATACTATTAAGAAATTAAAAAATATGGAGTTCCCGTCGTGGTGCAGTGGTTAACGAATCCGACTTGGAACCATGAGGTTGCGGGTTCGGTCCCTGCCCTTGCTCAGTGGGTTAACGATCCGGCGTTGCCGTGAGCTGTGGTGTAGGTTGCAGACGCGGCTCGGATCCCGCGTTGCTGTGGCTCTGGCGTAGGCCGGCGGCTACAGCTCCAATTGGACCCCTAGCCTGGGAACCTCCATATGCCGAGGGAGCGGCCCAAGAAATAGCAACAACAACAACAACAACAAAAAGACAAAAAGACAAAAAAAAAAAGAAATTAAAAAATAGAGGAGTTCCCACTGTGGCACAGCAGGTTAAGAATCCAGTGTTGTCTCTGAGGCGGTGAGGGTTCAATCTCCAGCCCAGCAATGTGGGTTAAGGATCCCGCATTTTTGCAGCTGTGATGCAGGTTGCAACTGCAGCTCAGATTTAGTCTCTAGCCTGGGGACTTCCAGGTGCACAGTTGTGAGCAGAGAACAAACAAACGACTCCCTGCCCCCCAATAAAATGGAAGATGGTAACTATTTGATGATCCTGAGCGCATAGACCCCAGTCCTTCTGGAGTGGGTTCAATCTCATCAACCAGTCAGAGAATTGTTCACAAGCTGATCATACACACCAGTTCCCTCACCTGGTCTTTAAAATTGTGTTCCTGGGAGTTCCTGCTGCGGCTCAGCAGAAACGAATCTGACTAGCATCCATGAGAACGCAGTTTCTATCCCTGGCCTTGCTCAATGGGTTAAGGATTGGGCGTTGCCGTGAGCTGTTCTGTAGGTCGCAGATGCAGCTGGGATCTGGCATTGCCTTGGCTGTGGTGTAGGCTAGTGGCTACAGCTCTGATTTGACCCCTGGCCTGGGAAACTCCACATGCTGCAGAGGCAGCTCTAAATAGCAAAAAAAAAAAAAAAAAAAGTGTTCCTGAAACATCCCCTCCCTCACCTGGCCTTTAAAAATGTGTTCCTATGGATAAGCAATGAGATCCTACTGCATAGCACTGGGAACTATATCTAGTCACTTATGATGGAGCATGATGGAGGATAATGTGAGAAAAAGAATGTATCTATGTATGTGTGACTGGGTCACCTTGCTGTACAGTGGAAAATTGACAGAACACTGTAAACCAGCTATAATAGAAAAAATAAAAATCACTTAAATAAAAAAAAATAAAAATAAAAAAAATGTGTTCCTGAAACAGAAACACATTGGAGAGTTCAGGCTTTTTTAGCAGTAGCTGTCCTGGACTACTTGTAGTGTGCCTTACAAAAAACTTTAAACTTTTCCTCACCACAACCTGGTATCATCAGTACATTGGCTTTTCTGCCAATGTATGCAGGCAGGTGGACTGAAGTTTGGTTCAGTGTCCATGTGTCCATGACACGTAGATTTTTTTAAAAGAGCTCATCTTTTAGTAATTTTCACAAATATACAAATTTTGAGAAATCTGTAATAAAATGCAACATGGAGAATAATCTAGAAAGCATATAACATTTAGATGTTCCAGTGGAATCTTCACAGGAGGCGAGAATTACCTTTTCCTCAACGTAAGTAACAGATATGCATATTTATTTATTTATTTATTTATTTATTTATTTTTTGTCTTTTTTTTAGCTATTTCTTGGGCCGCTCCCTCGGCATATGGAGGTTCCCAGGCTAGGGGTCCAATTGGAGCTGTAGCCGCCGGCCTACGCCAGAGCCACAGCAACGCGGGATCCGAGCCGCGTCTGCAACCTACACCACAGCTCACGGCAACGCCGGATCACTAACCCACTGAGCAAGGGCAGGGATCGAACCCGCAACCTCATGGTTGCTAGTCGGATTCGTTAACCACTGCGCCACGACGGGAACTCCAGATATGCATATTTAAAAGTCTGTATTACCTTAATGGAGTCTTGACTGAAGGTTTTTTTTGTTGTTGTTGTTATTGTTGTTGACATTTGCTAACAAAGGTACTATGATAATCAAAGAATTCCATCTTCTTCCAAAGGAAATTTCTCCTAGTTACTTAAATTAAGCAAAAAATTCCAAGCAATACATACGGATAAATGGCTTCCTTAACATTTCCAAAGATCTGTTTCCCAGTCATTATGATGATCAACTGAGTTGTCAATTCTATTAGACAGCCTGCAGGATCACACTGGTAAGAAGGGGAAAAAAACCAAAGTAAAGTGAATGATGAAAGATGGATTTCCACAAGAGAAATCCCAAACCAGAAGGAGACTCTGAAGATCTGTCTTTGAGTGGATAGTAAAGATATATTTAGCTCAAGAGTCCCAAGCATAGTCACAGATGAGTACCGTCTAGCTATATTAGAGTCAGCTGTGAAATGTTAAGAACAAGTTTCTGGGCCTCATTCTTAGAAAATTTCGTATATTTATATCTGGGTGAGGGCTGGATAAAAACTTGAGTTTGTGCCAGGCACATCAAAAGGTAGGTAGTTAACACTGAGCTGCTGAAGCCACAGGCTCACGTCTCAAGAGAATTCTTACCTCTTCACTTCTCCACACGTTAAACAAATATGTATATTTTCCGGGATAGCCCACGAACTTCCCTTTAAAGAAAGCGACGTAGAAGCAGGACGAGTAAAAATTTACAAACTGAAACAGGAACATTTTCAAGGTAAGACTGCTTTCATACTCCTGGTGAGTTCGAGGAATCTCTGGTAAATAAAAACACCAGAGTTTAATAATGTGCCTTCCTGTTTCTCCCCAAATTCTGTGTTCCCTAGGACAAGGGGATATCTGGTCATACTATTCTGAGAGTCTGTTGAAATGCTTCCCACTTTGCTCATAACTGACCGATATTGAGTAACTATGGCTGTGTGCTAGACATTCTATTAGAGACTTTGCATTAATCTAATCACTGGAGAAGCCTCAGGAGCTGTCATTAGTACATTCAGAGGGGTGAACTACTGGAATATGAAATTCAAACCTTTACCAGACTGAAGAGCCTTATGCTCATTCCTGTTACATTATACAACATCCTGTATACATTTTAGATCCCTCTCGTCTGTTTTCAGTCCACTTTAAACAAAGTAAATCATCTAAAGGGCAGAGGAGGATTTCCAAACTGAATTGTGCTTTCCTCTCATGAATTATATGGCTTCATCAGTTTTTGAAAACAATGTCACGCAAATGGTGGCAGTAAAAAGTATCCATTTTCCCTCTCCTTCATTTAAAATGCATGATCATGATCTATCACTTAATGAATTCTAAAGACAAGAAAAATGGAGTTTCTCCACGGCACAGTAGAACAAGGGGAAGTATCTAAGAGTAAGGGAGAGTGTCTTCCAAGCTTACGATCTCTTGATAGCCTGAGCTGATCCAGCCAAATCCATGACATCGTCAGTGACACTGAAATTGCAACCCGTATTCTAAAAACTACCCCATCTTACTAAAATTTAGTTGCACTACAAAAAAAATCTCTAATGTGAATACAAGTGATTTTTCTCATTGATGAAAGTGAGATATTTTTAAGTGCTTAGTTTTTAGGTGCTATTTGCATATATATATATATATATTATATATACACACATATTAACTATATATATAATATATATATATTTTGCTGTTGCTAATGGAAAAAAAATAAAACTGAGGAAGAACTCCATATTTAATAACATCTGCTTCTCATGGTTACTCCAGTGCACTAGAGTAATTTCTATGCTACCTTTTTGGTTACCATTGAGCACAATGTCAGTGTACAGATTTAGAGGCGAGGCAAGAGGTCCGACAGAGAGAGAGGTCCCCAAAGCAGCTGAGGCCTGGAGCTGAGTCTCTGGTCTTATCTCTAACTTGCTGGGGGCAAGGCCAGCAGAAGGTCTGCTCTGTGCTCCTCTCCCTGACTGAACTTCCCACCCTACCTGTGACTCCTTCATTCCCTCATGGCTTTAAGAGACATTTAAAAAATTTTAAAAGAAAACAATCCAGGTTCTAAGACATGGCAACTGAAAAGAGGAGCACTAAGTTTTAAATTTATTCAGGAGGACCCGATTGTTTTGTTCTCCTCACAATTGTTTTCAAAATCCAATGCCTTCTAAAAACCATACACATGAAATAAAAAGGATCTGTGCCTTCAGAAAAGTATGAGGATTTTATTTAGGTTTCAACTAACCTCATCAAAGAAGGATTAAGAAGATCTACAGAGTCCTAATTCTTTTTAGTTCTTCTTCGTGCTTGTATTATAACAGGCCTGAATGTAGCTGTTAGAGGATTCTGAAGTACCAGGTTATGGGTCTACCTGTAGAGCAAAACTGCCTTAAAATGTGCCTTTAAAAAAACGAACTCCCTGGGAGATGATCCTGAAAAATAAAATACTGGCTGCCATATCCGTAAACAAGGATGTCACAGTCATCAGCCATTGCAACCACCTCTGATCTGGGAGCCTTGAAGGAACTCAGGAAGGAAACAAAGAATACCTGCCAACTAGCAGCCATCAGACTGCAGCCACTCCTGATGGTGAGCCCTGAGGATGTGAAAACATAGGTTACTGGCCCCAGATGGCTGAGGTGCCTATCAAAGGAATGATTTCAATGAGCCCAGACTCTCGCATCTTCCCCTAGAAAAGCGCTAAATTTACTTTTATTCAGAATACCTGCCCTTGGTGCAAAACTCCTATGCATCCTAGCTCCCCACTTTGCCTCCTCTAAGCAGTTTTCTCAGGGTTCTTGAGATGCTGCTTCCCAGGCTTAAGGCCTCAGTTTTGTCCACCATATACAATATAACTCTTCATTTTAGGTTGTGCATATTTTATTAGTCAACAATCTAAAAATGGAGGTACATCATTGGTAGAAACCGTTTTTTCAGAGTCATACTAATGATTCGGCCAGCTTACCCATTTTTGTAATCCAGGCTGATATCCTTTCATAAAAGAAATTCAAGATCAAGATGACAATGAAGTTCAAACATGACCCAGTGAGAGATGTGGTTATCTGGGGAGTGAGGACACTTTTGACTTGCTTTAAGGATGCTTCACTTTCCATGAAGCTAGCAAATGTAGCAAAGACTGACAGGCGGTATACAATCATAGCCACCATGCACGCGACGACCAGAGACATCTGCAGAAGGGAAACAAAAACTGGTCACTCTTTGTATTCCTGTGATACTTGCATAACTGAAACACACACTTTCCTTCATCTCATGTACTAAGTTTAGCAGCTCTGATGTGGAAAGCAAGGCAAGTTAGGTCCTCTCACCATCGATGGCAGGAAATGAAAACTAGGAAAGTAAGAGGATCAGAGAGAAGGTGCATGACATCAGCTGAGTAAATCAAAAATACAAAAGTATTCATTGTCCATCCTCTAGGTCCATCCTCTAGAATGAGTTGGGAAACTAGCCATCAGGACAGAGTCTACTCACGGCCTTACTTGTTCTTGTGTGTCCCCTGAGGTAAGAATTTTTTCTGTGTGCATTTTTAAAGGTTGTTAAGGACAATAAAGACAATTTTGTGCCAGAGGCTACCTGCGGCCTGCAAAGGCTAAAATATATCTTTTATAGCACATGTCTGGCAATCTCTGCTCTAGGTTGTAGTTAAACATGTTGTGTGATGATTGCTTCCTTTCACAAAAGATATGTTTACAGATTTCATTCCATTTTAGAATACTGCTATTAGTGATCTGATATGCCTAGTATAAATTTTATACCTTCCCTTATTGCAAAATCATAAAGATTTAATGATTGGAAGATTTTATTCTGAAAGTTGAGGAACTGAATCAAATCGAATGAGTACTAGAAATAAGTAACAGTGATCTTTCTGGAACCACACTCCAGAATATTTTTAAGCAGTTTCTTATACTGTTCATTACCTCTTTATATCCTATTTTAAATGGAGATAGAGATAAATTAATAATTTAAAAAATAACCGTATACTCTGCAATCCAATTGTTTGCTATCTTGTTCTGGTTTCAAGTTATCACCAAATTAACAAAGAGAAGGGAGAGAGTGAGGGACAGGCTTTAAGATAAAGCACCCCTCTCCCCCTAACTATTTTTTCAAGGTTCAACTACAGGACACCCATGTAAATTATAGTTTATTTTATATAAAAATTCCATTCAAGATAAAACATACTATGGAGGGGGAGGGAAGAGAGGGACTCAAGAACCATTGTAGATGAAACTGTTGAGATAATTTCAATATGAACTTATGTCAAATAAATGATAACGGTTTTTAAAGAATGCTCACCCATAATGTCACGGTGGCTCCCGATAAAAAGTACCATGGGATACTGTTACACAGAGGCAAATAAGGTTCCATCTCCTGTAATTTTGAAGAAATCACAACACAATTCAAAATCTGCCCTCAAAGTTGAGACTCTAAACAGTCCACAAAGCCCAGTTGAGGTAGAAACCTCCCCAATGGGTTCACTACAGCTCATGGAAAGCTACATTCTAGTAACGAGTCCTTATGTTTAAATAGAAACCTTTAGGGCTCTTAGATGAGATAATTTACAAATGACATGAGATATAAATAATCCACATGATTTCCTGAGTGTTGAATTAGAATGGTATTCAGGTCCAGGCAGACAGGAAAACAAAGTCAAAGCCTAAGCTTCTGCTGAAGTGGACATGGCTTAATGACATTAAAAGTTTATTCTAATTGAGTTAAATTGAATTGAATTGAACTGCAGTGCTCTGTAAGTGCTCTGCATGATATTACATAGGGTACCTTCTTTATACGCGTAGGATTAACTGTCTTCTTCCACAGAGTTCAGAGGCCCAGACTTTTCCACCATAACAGTTTTTTAAGTCATTGAGGGAATATATTAACTACATTAGCTGATATTTTTAGCTATATCAAGAGGCAGTTAGATCTTACCCCTCAAGTACTGTCACATAGTAAAAAATATCTGTCAGTGGAAATCTAAATCATGTAATTCTATTTAACAGATAAGATTTTACATCTTCGTAGCCCAGGGATTTTCAGAAAGGACAGAATGGAAACAGAACTTAGCAGGTAGAGTTGGTTGCCTAAGAACTCTACAGAATCCCAGGATGTGTGTGCATACATCTGATTGGTTATGCATGTGTATATCCAATGTGTGTGTGCTCATGCGTGCCTGTGTGTGCTCCCAATAGACTCAAATGTAAAAGTTCTGGTTGTGCTTAGCCACTGAAGAAGCACGTCTACAAAGTAAAAAAGAAAGAAAAAAAGAAAAAAGAAATCCTCTCATTTTCAAAACCGTTAAAGCTAAGGGAAGTAGATGATTCACAGTGAATCAATACACAGTATTTTTCAACTGGTTCCAAAGGTGAACATTCAGTACATCTTGTTTTTAGCCCAACAGTTTTTGGCAAAGCCAAAAGACCTGCTTTTATTTTCATTTTTATCCCATGAGGTGTGAATAGATACCTGCAATGTCATTATTATGATCTCTTTTAATGTATTTCAATTAACTGCAAATTGCCACCCAGGTTGTGAATGTATTTTCTGAGGTGGTTTTTTCTTTTCATTCACTCACTGAATTCTTGTAGTATTCAATGAAATTGAATAAATGTTTAATTAATGCCTAAACTGTGAAAGGAATTGTGAGTATTATACACAAGAATAGTATTCTGAACAGAACAGGACATTCTGCTGAAGAGATTTTAGAGACATATTCTATTCTCTCTTTAATAGCATCAGGTACCATGGTGATTATAGATTGTGGAAAGGTAGGGACTCTAAAAGAATATGCAGCCAAAAGTCTGCCAAGTACCTTTCAATTTCACATGGGAAAAAAAAATTAGGTGGAGTTCCTGTTGTGGAAATGAGTCCGACTAGTATCATTGAGGATGTGGGTTCGATTCCTGGCCTCATTCAGTGGGTTAAGGATCTGGTGTAGCTGTGGTGTAGGTTGCAGATGCAGCTCAGATCCTGCATTGCTATGGCTGTGGTGTAGGCCAGCAGCTGCAGCTCCTATTCCATCCCTAGCCTCGGAACTTCCATGCCACAGGTGCAGCCCTAAAAAACCAAACAAATAAAAGAAAAGAAAAAAATGAGGTACCAAGAAGCCAAACAACTCAGTCAACAACGTACAGCCAGTTTTTCAATTATCCCAAAGCCTAGACTTCCCTTCCCAGACCCCAGTGCAATGATCTTCCCATTATAATTAGAATGGACTAAGTGAATAAACTTTGGCCTGATAAAGCAATCACTCATAAGCCCTCTATCTTAATACAATAATATGATACAATTTTAACTTTTGCATATTAACTTAGTATCATTTCCATTTATGTATAAACACACACACAAACACACACAAAGCCCACAGCATACACACTATTTTCCATTTCATTTTATTTCACTTAGTATTAAAATGATATAGTTCATGATATGATGACTTGGATTTGCTTCAAAATAATCTAGTGGCAGGGAGGGACAGGTGTATAATTAAAAAAAAAGACTGTCCATGAATTAATAATAATTGAAGCGGGGTGATGGCTCCATCCTGGGTCTCACCATACTTTTCTATCTACTTTCACATGTATTTGAAATGTATATTAGAAGCAAGTAAAAAGGTTTATATGATTTATATGTTAGAGACTACTTTAAAGGCTAATTAAAATACACGTCATTATTTATGAGGCCCCCTACAGCAGTGTGTCTGTTGAAATATGCTGCCCATGCTGCTCCCCTCATCTACCTTAGTCACTGGATTCATTTTCCTGTGTGTACACATAGCTTCAAATTCAGGTCTCAGCTGAAGCTGCTGCTGCTCCTCTTCAAAGTCCACCAGGTCCCACTCATATTCTAGTCTGGCTTGTCGCTGTTTCCAAAACTCCAAAAATAATGTGACTATGAGAAAGAAATGTATAAAAACAAATATAATAAAGAGATGGAGAAATAAATGAATACGAAAAAATAACCGGGTTTTTCTTTATTTTAAAAAGCATTTTGGTTGCATGATGGTTCTTCTGTCACTATAATGTTTGATGATAAATATAAAAGTATTAATGTTGCATAATACTACTTAGTAGTACTGAAAATAACTCATACATACATAAATACAAATTGATTTCTTGGACAACAGTCCATACAAGAAAAAATTTTTCAGGAACATTATTCTCTCTCTTCATTCAGATAATTTGAAGTAATATTTGAACTTGACTTTTTACTAACTTGACTTTTACCTAGATTTTGTTTGCTTGTTTTTTATTGAAATCATTCAAGCAACTGTACCACTTGCTCATGCTTATGGAAATTTAAGGAAAACATAAGAACCCATTTCACAGTGCAGTATGTCTCTCTCTCCTGCTCTGTCTGTCTCTCTCTATATGTATAACATACGATATTATATATAGTATGAGAGGCTACCTCGTGGGCTTGAAGTCCTCAGAAAGTCCACCAAATACAACATAATTCTCTCAGAGTTCCCACTGTGGTGCAGTGGAAATGAATCTGACTAGTATCCATGAGGATGTGGGTTCAATCCCTGGCTCAGTGGGTTGGGGATCTGGCATTGCTGTGAGCAGTGGTGTAGGTCACAGATGCAGCTTAGATCCCACATTGCAGTGGCTGTGGTGTAGGCCAGCAGCTGCAGCTCCGATTTGAGCCCTAGCTTGGGAGTTTCCATATGCCATAGATGCAGCCCTAAAAAGCAAACATATAAACAAACAAAATACATAATTCTCATTTTCTAGATTGTGTTTTTTTTCTTTTTCAGTCAACAAAGATAAGGATCCAAGTTCATTCTTTTGCATGTCAATATCCAGTTTTCTCAGCACCATTTGTTGAAGAGTATCCTTTCTGCATTGCGGTTTTTTTTGTTGGAAGCTTGTCGAAGATTAGTCAACCGTATATGGGTGGATTTATTTCTGGACTCCATTCTGTTTCACTGGTTTGTGGGTCTATCTTTATCATACTGTTTTGATTGCTATAGAAAACAAATAGTTCCTGACTGGCTATCTCTCCAGGGCGGCAGACACAAATACCCATGGTCCAATCTTTCCCTGAAAGAAATCTACTTGCATACTTTAAAAGCAGTTGCCTGATAATTCAGCTTGCAAACAGTCTGAATCTGGGTGCTGAAGGAGATCTTCTCATTTGAGATACCAATAGGTCTTGGCACAACTCCCAAATATTGGGAGCCACTAAGAATAAAGAAGGCAGCTTGGACAATCACAGGCCACACTTTCAAGGCTGGGAGAGGTAATGGTTTTATCTAACGCACAAAAATCAACACAGAGAGGCAAGCTAAGTGAAGAAACAGAGGAATATGTTCCAAATAAAACAAGACAAACCTCAAAAAAAGATCTTCATGAAATGGAGATAAGTGATTTACCTGATAAAGAGTTCAAAATAATGGTCATAAAGATTTGTTTCCATAACAAAGGTCCAGGAAACAATGCATGAACAAACTAAGTTTCTGAACAAAGAGATGTTAAATATAAGAAAGTATTAAACAGAAATTATAGAGCTGAAGAATACAATAATTGCATTATAAAATTCAATAGGTAAGTTCAACAGCATACTAGTTTAAGTAAAGAAAGAATCAGCAAACTCCAAACAGGGGAAGAGGAATTCATACAGTCAGGGGGGCAAAAATGAATTAAATGAAAATGAAAAATAAGTGAAAAAAGTGAAGTTAGCTTGAGGGAGTTATAGGACAATATCAAATAGACCAACATTTGCATTATAGGGATTCCAGAAGGAGAAGAGATGGAGAGAGAGACAGAAAACTTATTCAAAGATATAATGGCTAAAAACATCTCTAACATGGGGAGGAAACCCCCCCCCCACAAATATCAGATCTAGGAAAGCCACTGAATTACAAAAAAAAAGTGAAAAAAAAAGAGAACCATGTTGAGACACATTGTAATCAAAATGTCAAAAAGTAAAGACAAAGGGAAAATCTTACAAGCAGTCAGAGAAAACAAAAACAAAATCTTTACAAACAAGGGAACCCACATAAGACTATCAGCAGAATTTTCAGCAAAAGCATTGCACACCTGAAAGGAGTAGCATGTAGTCAAAGCACTGAAAAAAAAAACAAAAAACAAAAAACAAAAAAAACCTGAGGACCAAGAATACTCTACTTGGAAAGTTTTCCAGATAAGCAAAAGCTGAAAGAGTTATCACAATAAGGATGGCTTTTTAAAAAAGGTTAAAGGGACCCCTTTAAACTGAAATGAAAATATATCAAAGTATAAATTTCATTGGTAAAGGTAAATGTATAGTTAAATTCAGAATATTCTAATGTTATAACGGTTGCAGGTAAAACACTCATAAATATATTATAAAGGTTAAAAGACAAAAGCAGTAAAAATAACTACCTACAATAAAACTGTATAACAAGTAATTGGTTAAAGAATAGACAGGCTAAGAAGATATAAACTGTGACATCGAAAACATAAAACATGGAGTTCCCATTGTGGTTCAGTGGTAATGTGGACGTGGGTTTGATTCCTGAATCCACTCAGTGGGTTAAGGATCCCGCATTGCTGTGGTTGTGGTGTAGGCCAGCAGCGGCAGCTCTGATTCAACCCCTAGCCTGGGAACTTCCATATGCCACAGGTGTGGCCCTAAAAAGACAAAAACAGAACAAAACAAAACAAAACCAACCAAACAACAAAAAAAATAAAGTATGGAAGGGAGACTAAAAACATAGAGCTTTAATATACATTTCAAGTTAGTCTTCAAAATGTTATAGATGTTTTACGTAAGCCTCGTAACCCCAGAGAAAAAAAATCTTATCAACAAAGGGACCTAAGGTAAAGGGACCTAAGTATACCATTACAGAAAATCCTCTTCCCCAAAGGAAGAGAACAAGAGCAGAAGAAAGGAACAAAGGAATTATAAAACAATTAACAAAATACCAATAGTAAGTCTATACCTATCAGTAATTACTTTAATGTAATTAACTAAATTCTCCAATCAAAAATCACAAAGTGGCTGATTAAAAAAACAAAAACCACAAACCAAAAACAAAAACAAAAACAAAAACCAAAAAAAACCAAAAGAACCCCAAGACCCAACCAAGTGCTGCCTACAAGAAACTCACTTCAGCTGTAAGGACACAAAATAAACTAAAAGTGAAGAGATGGAAAAAGATATTCCATGCAAACAGAAACCAAAAGAAAGCAAGACTAGCTATACTTATATTAGACAAAATAGACTTTAATACAAATATCAAATAAATGGAAAGAGAGTCCATGTTCATGGACTGGAGGAACCAATATTATAAAAATGTTCATACCTAAGTAATCTCCAGATTCAATGCAATGCCTATCAAAATTCCAAAGCTTTTTTTCACAGAAATAGAGAAAACAATCCTAAAATTTGTATGCAGCCATAAACGACTCCAAATAGCCAAAGCAAACTTGAGAAAGAAGAACAAAGCAGTAAGCATCATACTTTTGATTTCGAACTATACTATAAAGCCATAGTAATGAAATAGTATGTTACTGGCATAAAAACAAACACACAAACTTATGAATCAAATCAAGAGCCCAGAAATAACCCCATAATTAGTTATTATAGTCAACAAACATTTGATAAAGGAACCAAGAATGAAGGAAGAAGGGTTTCTTCTATAAACGTCTTGGAAAACCTGGATATTCATTTGCAAAAGAACAAAACTGAAAAAAGGGACCCTTGTGTACTGTTGGTGAGAATGTAAATTGGTGCAGCCATTACGGAAAAAACTATGCATGTCCCTTCAAAAATTAAATATAGAACTACAATATGATCCAGCAATCCCACTTTTATGTGTATATCCAAAGGAAACAAAATCTCTATTGAAATGATATCTTCACTCCCAGGGTTGCTGCAGCTTCTGGGTGTTCCATGTATGGTTGCTCCCCTATTTGTTATGAAATATAAGGCTAGTGTTGGTGTACAATCTCTCTCAATGTAAACAACTGAAAACTATTACATTTGTTATAATTTTTGTACCTATCATCCATTTCTGATTCCAAAATGTGATAGAGGCAGGATTTGGCAGCCATATGACAGGGAGATGTCCATATACTAACTTAACCAGAGGAGGCTGCCCAAGAATTGTTGGTAAGACTCTCTGTGTCCCCTATTCTCCCTTTGAATCTGGACCATTCCCTTTGGATCACAGCATCCAAGCAGAAGTGACAGAAACCCATAAATTCCTCTGTCTCACATACACTCCTTTCCCCCTACGAAATTTGGCATTCATTTGCCTGGACCAAGCTGCTCCCTTGCCCGGTTTTTAAATGGACATATTTTTGTTTGTTAAAGACTTTTTGTTAACTTGGAAAGAAAAAGGTCTCTCTTTTCCTAGAATTCCCCCAAATTTTGAGACATGGTTTAGAAGTTTTTAGGCCTACTCTTGCTGAGTTACTCTTACAGAAAATATTTCCTACAGATGGTGGGAACCTCATGACACTTTCACTTCCCATATGATATAGAAGAGGAAACATGGGGACATTTCCAAAATTAAGGGGAATTCCACTTTACATGGAAGACTTTTACTAAATGGACATGGAAGCTGAAATTAGAATTCAACACAGGGAATGTAAACTCAAACACTGATTGATTAGTGCTCAACATTTTCTGAGTTTTGTTCATTTGTATCCATGACTCAATATCCTTCAGCCACCAAATACTTATGGTCTTGTGAATGAAGCACTTACTGAGACTGTTTTTATTATGGTGTTAAGTGTGGGCTGAATATATATAAAGTTTAAAAAATCATAGTGTGTTTTAGAGAAATGAGCAGATGAATAAGAGAGACCTTTCTGGACCAAAGGCCAAGACCTAAAGACCACTGATGTGGACTCCATCAGTGTACTGAAGCTAGCAAAGACACAAAGATGTAAAACCACTTTGGGTTTATAAGAAATGCCATCTGTATATGTTATATGAATGGCCATATAACAGAACATGGAGAAAGTTGTTTTTAGTGTGACTATTTACTTACCCCAAATTCCCATGAATATTGCAAAGAACACTGTTGACTCATTGTCAAATAAGTGGGAGAACTGTAAAACAACAACATCAGAAAAACTGCTTAGTAACAAACACAATACAAAAGGAGGGAAATTGCAAGTCTTTTCAACATACCACAATACATACACACCTTTGAAGCCAAACACGTGGAATTGAGTCTCCAATAGTCACACATCAGATCACAGAGTGGGCACATGATAATCTGACCTCCAATCTCAGGGTCACAGATCTCAGTGCTGCAGAAGGAAGAGCAAAGTTATTTTATTCTTTTTTCTTTTTTCTAGGGCCACGCCTATGGCACATGGAAGCTCCAAGGCCAGGGGTGGAACTAGAGCTGCAGCTGCCGGCCTATGCCACAGCAACAGCTACACCAGATCCAAGCTGCGTCTGTGACCTAGACCTTAGCTTCTGGCATTGCCAGATCCTTTAACCAACTGAGCGAGGTCAGGGATAAAACCCACATCCTCACAGATACTAGAAGGGTTCTTAACTCTGAGCCACAGTGGGAACTCCAGCAAAGTTATTTTAAAAGTGACATGTTTGGGCAGAAGTCCAAAGCTGTTCTTAACAGAACAACTTTACACTGCTTGTCACATATGGCAGAAGGAGCAATGCAGGTCAAGTCATGCTTTGCGGAATGGGATCTTTACCTCCCATCATTGTGAAATGCTTTGAGGAATGGGATCTTTAGTGCCCATCATTATAAAACAGATTTTCCAAAAAAATATGTTAAGATGATGCATACACCAATTAACCAGATGAGAGAAATTTTTTCACATATATATGTATATCTAATCATCATGATGTATGCTTTAAATATCTTACAATTTTGTCAATTATATTTCAATAAAGGTGAAAAAAAACCCAGTAGATTTTCCATGAAGTACCAAGTGAGGGGTAACTGCTTTGTTTAGGTCTTTTTCAGAAGTATCAATTATCTGTTGCCATAGGAAACATTCTGACACAAACTCCAGAAAAAATAATAACAACAGTTTCAGTTAGTATAAGATTTCTTTCTCTATTTGGGCAACTTGGTTGCACTTACCTGCTTAAGTTATCATGCATTGAGAATAAGCCATAAATAAAACAAACTAAGCCAACTATTGCTGCAAAAAATAGCATTTCTGTGTAAAATCCAAGAAAGACAAAATAGATGCCAATTTTTTCTCCATAATAATCCCTATGAAAGAGAATAAAAATAGAATCAGAGGTTGCAAGAATGATACAGTCCAGAGAGTCTTGGTTTTGTATTCAGACAAGCCTGTATTCTAATTTTGGCTCCACTGCTTTCTAGCCATGTAATTTTGATAA
This sequence comes from Phacochoerus africanus, assembly GCF_016906955.1. NCBI lineage: Eukaryota > Metazoa > Chordata > Mammalia > Artiodactyla > Suidae > Phacochoerus > Phacochoerus africanus. The sequence goes on from NC_062547.1 coordinate 38,698,476, forward strand.
AGTTACTAAATTTTCTAATCTTTGGTTGCCACATCATAAAATGCAGGATTATGCTTATCCACAGAACTGGTGTAAGGATTAAAAGAGATAACAAATATAAACAGGAAGCCAACTGAGTACAAGCTGTTTTACTTGTGAAATAATAAGGTAACTTGAAAAGCTTTTTAATTTTAAAGAGAGTTTAAAATAAAGTGCAAATCATTCTGTGGTGTGACTTCTAGTAATTAACTTAAATCAAAATCACATTCGCGGTCTGCTCAGAAACTTTTGCTTCCTCTCTAAAACTGAAGAAAGTACGAGGACCACAACAGGTGAGCGTCGTTGTACACATGAATGTCCACCTTCCTTCAAATGTGGATCACTGATGGATGCTTATGGGGTTGTAAGACAGGCAGCAAACCAAGGAATCAAGAATGACTGTGTAATGAAGTTCCATAAAATATACAGTTCAGCTCTTGCTTTACAAAGAGTGGAAAAGTGACAGCATTATTTGGCATCAATGTTCATCTCTTATAACCGAATTTTTTTTCTGTTGATTTTAAAGCGACTTCTCCCTTAAGGAATCCCTCAAAGAACCAGAGAACTAGGTTTTTCTCTACCTCAGAAAACCAGGTTTATAAAAAAAACAACATTAAAAAAATAGGTTAATTTTTCCCCTTATTCACGTAGAGCTCAGCTCACCAAATCTGTGAAGTCCTTCCACAGTTTTCTATGTAGAGAGATGTGAGTCCTTTTAGGTTCTAACTGCATTACACATATAAACCTATTAAAGCACTTTACATTAAATTGTAATTCCCACACATGCTCAAAAAAACAGGCAACTCAACACAAAGGGTTTAAATTTTATATAACATAAACTTAATACAGACTTAACCAAAACAATTTCCAAGTGAGGTTTATAATATTTCTCATAATATTAATTTTATTGAACCTCCCATTCTTCAGTTTTCAAAGTTTTGAATATTTTCTAATGAAATAGGAATCTTTCTCCTTGTACCACATTTCATTTTTTTCAGTGATAATAAACATTTTTACCTTGTTGTTTTCCCTTGTACTGCTCTTCAAATGACTATAAACTTGAAAGCCAATTATTTATTGTATCACCTTGTTAATTTACACTTATGACTTCCTTAGGTTCACTCACACAGGATGAGTAAACCTGCTTTTGCTCTTTGTGTGTGTGTGTGTGTGTGTGTGTGTGTGTGTGTGTGTGTGCGCGTCTTTTAGGGCCACACCGGTGGCATATGGAGGTTTCCAGACTAGGGGCCCAATCAGAGCTGTAGCTGCCAGCCTATGCCAGAGCCACAGCAACACGGGATCTGAGCCGTGCCTGTGACCTACACCACAGCTCATGGCAGTGCTGCATCGCCAGATCCTTAACTCACTGAGTGAGGCCAGGGATCGAACCCAAATCGTCATGGATACGAGTTCTGTTCGTTAACCAATGAGCCACAACGGGACCTCCTCTTTTTTTTTTTTGGCCAAAAAATAGAGAAATTACTATACGACTTTATAATATCAAAATTCCCACCCCCCAAAAGAATAAAGATATTTTATTTGAGAAAATTTACTATTTACCATGTCTACTTCCATTCGATATTTAAAAATGATAGAATTGATTTTTAAGGTAAAATATTATTGCTGTAGGCTTAATCAAAAAATTATTTGAAAATTCATAAAGAAACTGGATATTTCAAATCTTTATTCTTGAACTACAATTTTCTTTCAAGTTTTAAGAATCTTGTTCATTGAGAAATAAAAGTTCTCAAGAATTCTAGAACTTTAGTATTTAAAAGATTCTCAAAAAGAGAAAGTCTCAAAGGAATAGTTATTATATATAGAATTATAGAAACTACTAAACTTTGGATTTGGAGAGCTTCAGAATAGATTAACAACTAAACAGTCCCTTAAGAATGCAAAAAGCAAGAGACATGTCATAGATTTGTATTATGGTAAAAAACCAAATATATTATTTACATATTATTGAAATAACATTTAATAATTATCTTATTCATGACAAAGAAAAAGAAAAGTCTAATAACATGAGATACACTATAAAGTGTCAAATGTAAGGAGAATGAATACTTCTTTTGAGTATTATTTTTTTAGGAAATTTTTCCTTTTATTTACACCTATGGTATTTCTTCTCTCTCTCTTTTTCTCTCTCTCTCTCTCTCTCTCTCTCTCTCTCTCTCTCTCTCTCTCTCTCGCGCGCGCGCGCGCGCTTTTTTTTTTTTTTTTTTTTTGTCTTTTTAGGGTTGCACTGTGGCATATGGAAGTTCCCAAGCTAGGGGTCAAAACAGAGCTGCAACTGACAGCCTACACCACAGCCACAGCAAAGCAGGATATGAGCTGCGTCTGAGACCTACACCACAGCTCTCGGCAATGCTGGATCCTTAACCCACTGCATGAGGCCAAGTATCAAACCCGCATCTTCATGTACACTAGTTGGGTTCTTAACCTGCTGAGCCACAATGGGATCTTCAACTATGGTATCTTAACCTGTCCATTTGATATACTAAACTTTGAACTTGTCTGTGGCCCCATAATATCAAATATGGCATCAGATAGGTAGACAACATTCAATAATATTGGCAGTATGATCTTGTAAGATGGAATTGGTCTAATTTTGTATTCCCAGGACTTGGTACGTAGTCTGAGATATAAATAATCAAAACGATGATAGAACTGAAATAAATACAGGCTTAAGGAATGAATAAACATTTGGTCTAAAGTGATCCATTTTTACACAAATTCACGGACATCTGAGAAACTTAGCTATTACACTATCTTGGCTTTTTAATAGTAGCATCATAGTCACTGTAAATATATTTATTCTAACTTATTTGTTACATAGAAATTATACAATTATATCTATTGTATTTATAAGTATTAAACCACCACAATTGGTGATATCAAAAGATAAATTACACAGAGCTCTTATACTGGAAAGAAAAATATGGGATCGGAAGGCATATAAAATTAAAGACTGATAAACCAATAATGGCAACCTTGGTATTCCCGTTTTCACTGAAAAAAGTAGACTCTCATATGATAAAATGATCAGTATCCAAAAGGGAGTAAAAATATTTACAAATTTTTGGACATGGTACCTAAGTTTGGTGTAGAGATAACATGAAATGTGTGAAATGTAGGAATTTGAATCCTATATTCTAAATCTCTTCCTAGGCACCCCTAGTCATCCTTTCTCTCTCTCTCTCTTTTTAAATTTAATCCTCCATAGCCAATCCACTAGGTCCAATAAATTCTGTCATAAAAGTCTTTTTCTAATCCCTAGTATCCTCCCTTTGCTTTCTCCAATGCCCTGGGTATGACTTTCAATATCTATTACTGGAAAATTTTAACAGCCTCCTTTGCATTCTTCTAAACTATCTGCCCATTTTCCAAGAGACTGAGGTTTCTAAAGCAAAAAATTAAATAATGCCCTCTTCCTTCCTTCAATGGTTTTGTCATTACGTCTTCATGATCTTTTTACGGATAAATGTTCAAATCTCACCAGGAACTCTTCCTACATGAAGAATTAAATGCACAATGCCCTTAGCCAGTGTTCTGTACTTGCTCTCTCCACCTGGGATATTCTTACTTAACTTGGTTACCTAGCAACCTTTTACTTCTCTCTCAAGAGGCACTCAAGAATAAGCAATGTGAAACTTGCTTATTGTCATAAAGGTAGGTGCTTTTCCCTCTGTGCTGAATTCTTTCATGGCTATCACTGTGCTGTAATTATTATGCATTTCTGTGTCTTCCTACAAATGTATTCATATTAGGAAATCATGTTTTGATTATCTTTACAGCCCTTGCCTCTTGCTGATATCTAATGATGCTAAACAAAGGTTCACTAAAGGAAGGTATTGTTGAAACTATGCCTCTGTGGATAAGTCCTTCCTATTTCTAAGGATATTTTTATTTCTATCAAGTCTTCCCACAAAAATCTTTCCTAAAAACTATAAAAATCAGCAAGAGGAGATAAAGCCACACCTGATACAGGCCTTCAAGCATCATGACAGAGAACATCATGATCTTCAAATCACCTGTAAATAAAAAAATAAACCCAATTCCAACAGAGTTCCTGTTACCACCTGCCAAATCCTGAAGTAGGGAAAGCAATGAAAAAGATTCTTAAGAACTCCTAGGGAAAATATGCAAAGTTGGGTTGGAACATTAAACAAATACATAAAATAACTCCTGAGGGGAAAGTCTAACTAAATGCCATAATACTGAACACGTGCTGGGACCTGGTAATTCACTGCACTAGTGAAATGAAAGGAACCTGAAAGAAACTGAGTAAGACTGAAAGTGGTAGGCTCAGAGAAACAATGTCTCTGGGGAAGTTTCTGATATAAAGGGTGGTACTTCTTAAAAGTGTGGCAGTAAAGAGAAAGAAAAGAGGGGCAGATAGGATCCTATAGAAATTCTCAGAGGTATTTCCACTCAGATCAGGAACAAGGCAAAGACACCCACTATTATTTAACATTGTTCTGCAATTATTAGCCAATGACTTGAACAAAATAAAATAATTACAGACATAAGAACTGGTAATAAAGACGACATGATTATATACCTGGATAGCCTTAAGGAATCAATGATGAAACTAATTCAGTAAAGAATTCATCAAGGCATTAGAACATAAAATTAACACGCAAAAGTCAATAGCATTCAACATAAATAATAGCTAGTTAGAAGACATAATGTAAGAGAATATATAATTTATGATAGCAACAAAAATATACTTAGGATTAAACATGAAGTTTAATTTCTACAACACTCCTGAAAAACCCAAAAGTAGGCTTAAAGAAAGATGTCATTTTCCTTAACATAAATTTTCCTGATTACAATGTCTCAACATCAAAATACCAGGTCTAAATTAATTTACAAACTTAATGCGATCCCCATAATACCAACCATCTTTTTTCATAACAAGCTAGACAAACTGACCCCCTTGCTGTACAGTGGGGAAAAAAAAAAAAAAGAATAAACATGTAGAATGTAGAAGGAAACACCGAGAATAAAAGCTATGATGAAGTATTATTAGCCCAACTAGATATCAAAACGTTCTAGGGCAAGGCCACTACAATTAAAACAGTCTAGTGCTGCTGCATGGATAGGTAGCTAGAGAAATAGAATAGCTGGAATATACAGAAATATACTCAATTCCATATAAAAATCCAGTATGTGATAAAGGTGGTACCTCGAATCACTGAGGCAATGATAAACTTTTAATAACAATTTTGGGACAAGTAGATAAAAGTAGATCTATTCCCTGAATAGAACAAATTCCAAATGGATCAGGAATCTAAACATAAAAAAAAAATGAAACTGTGCAAGTAGAAGAAAATGACTTGTGTGTATAAGGAGGCATTCTGTCACTATGAATCCAATTTAAAAAAATTGACAACTTTGCCTTCATGTAAGAAAACTTAAGTTCTGCATAGCAAAAACCAACCAACCACCCAAACAAAAAACCAAAAATCCTATAAGCAAAATTGAAATGCAAATGACAAATCTGGAGAAAATATGAGAACGATATATCACAGATAAAGGGTTATAAATCCTCAGCATATAAAGAATACTGAGAACATTAAGAAACAGAAATCCTTTATAAAAATGGACAAAATATAGCAATAAGCAGGTCATAAGAAAAGATACAAAAAAGTCCCTTTGCATGCAAAAAGATACTCAATTTCATTCATGATAATGGCAAATGCAAATTAAAGCTACACTAAAATACCATTTCTCACCTGTTGGCTTGGAAAAAATTAGAAAACTTGAAAGTGCACTCTGTCATACATACATACAACATACTTTCAAACATGGTTGGTGGGAATTCCAAACAGTCCAATCCCAGTGAAGAGGAATTCATCAATCTTTAATACAACTACATACGCATTTGCCCTTCAACCCAGCAATCTCATATATAGAGATTTACCCTGAAGATGCACCCTCAGGATACAAAAATACACATGTATGTGGTTATTTCTTAAAGCACTTTTTATAATTATGAAATACTTGAAATTACCTGAGTCCAAATACACATAATGGTATGCCTTTAAGCTGTAAGACGAATGTAGCATGCCTCTATGAATTCATATGGATTGATTTTCAAGATATATTATTATATGAAAATAGTAAACTGCAAAAGAGTCTAAGTAGAATCCACTTGTTGTTTAACAAGGTAGGAGAAATTTTATTTATTTATTTTTAGCTTTTTAGGGCCGCACCTATGGCACATGGAAGTTCCCAGGGGTTGAATTAGAGCTACAGCTGCTAGCCTACACCACAGCCACAGCAACAGCAGATCTGTGACCTACACCAAAGCTCACTGCAATGCCAGATCCTTAACCCACTGAGCAGGGCTAGGAATCAAACCTGCATACTCACGGACACCAGTCGAATTTGTTACTGCTAAGCCACAACAGGAACTCGGGTAGGAGAAATTTGAGAGAATATGTATATTTTCATTATTTTATAAAATGACATGCCAGAAAATAATGAAGCTGGTTAGCTAGTTATAAGGAATAACAAGAGAAGAGGGCAAGGAATGGGGTGAAAGGGAAATGGGAGGGAGTACCATTTCCCTAAGTTTTAACTAAAATTGAAAACAAACTGAAATATATCTTATTGTACCTGAGGTGAGAGGGCAGAGTTTTGGGGAGGATAGAGGAGGACTGTTATATTGTCACAGGATCCAGCTATAAGGGCTCACAATGGAGCTTTGGTAAGAATGTTGAGTGACAAGTAAACTTGGAAGGAGGGCTGCAGTTGTAAAATTATTTTGAAACCGAAACAGTGAAGATTGATTCAGGTAAGAATTAGTATATATGCTACATCCAGGTGGAAATTTTAATGAGTAGGAGAACTTCCCACAGATTGCTTTATTACTAGCAAGGTTAAAAATGGTAGAGAAATTAAACAAATGCTTAACTGGGTGACCAAAATCAATACAAAAAAACAAGAGGCTTATTAAAAGCAGGGGGAAAAATATAATCTATAGAGTTGTGAAATAGGATCAGATTGTGACTGGATGACCAAAATTCACAAATAACCTGGTGCTCCCCAAAGCTGAAATCCTCCTACATATCCTCCTAGAAGTTTTTGTAGCTGTAGGCCTTATAATGAGTTCTCTCATTCATTTCAAGATAGTTTAAACTTTTGTATAGGAAAGAATCAAGACTCATGTTTTTCATGTGGATATCCATTTCTCCTAGCATCGCTTGTTTTGAAAGGACCATCTTTTCCCCAGTGAATAACAGGACACCCATGTTGGAAATGAACTGACTACATATGTGTGGATCTAATCCTAGACTTTCCTTTATTTTTCTTTGGAATTAACTGAAAATATACAGAAAAGTTGCAAGAATAATTCAAATAATACCCGTATACCCTTTAAGTCTTTTATTGTGAAAATATTGTTCCATTTGCATTTTCTCTCTCTTCGTGTACTTCCGTTATATATATACCTTTTTCTGAATCGTTTGCAAGTAAACTGGTTGAATATGCACATCATGGTCTATTATTCTCAAATATTTCATTTTCTATTACTAAGAATATGAATATTATCTTACACAATCGCCAAAAAGAAATCTTAGGGATAATAAGCTGTTTTCTGCAATTGCTCCCTCTGTGATAACATAATGTTTGCTTTCTTGCCTTATCAGTTACTTAGTTGAAAACTTTACACATAGTGATCAATTCTTTACCTTAAATTTTGCTAAAAATTTCAGTTTATTTAAAAAATGACCTCACTACTGAAATGGAAAGCAGTATGAATTGCTATAAATGGAAAAGTTATAAAAATAGGATGACAAACTTTGAAAAGTTAAGTTTAAGCTAGACATTGCCATCTGATGAAATAGCTGCGTTTCCATTCTGTTGTAAAAGAAAATCAGCAAATGCTAAACAAGTACTGACCTGAGATGTACTGTATTTGTGTATATTGTGGGTTATAAATACAAACCCTTGGGGAATATTTATAGCAGAAATATCTGTAGAAAGTTAAATCCTCTCAACATATTTTGAACAATGTAAAGTACGTAAACTTTCACTCTGAAAACTTTGCTTCTTGGAAAATATACTATGAAAATATTCTCCAAAGGCACAATATTTGTAAATGTTCTTAATAGCACTGATGGTAAAAATGTTGCAACAGTATAAGCTTCTTCAATAGAAAAAAAACAGACAAATAAATTAGGCAAAACTTACAATAGGGCATTCTGTGTTCCATTAAAGAGCACAAGATAGCTCTGAATGTACTCACAGGGAAGTACACCAATTAATATACTGTTTAGTGAAAAAGACAATCCTAGCAAAAAAAGTAGATAAAGATCCATTGCTCCAGGAAAAAAAGTTTGTATATGTATTTTACCATGCATGCACATGAAAATACGACTGAATGGCCATTACCAAATGAAGCACAGTTAACATCTGTGGAGTTCAATGGAGATGGAATTTCACTTAAAACTTTGCACACCTCTTTATTTCTTGGAATTTTTTAGATAAATGTCCTACTTTTATAATTAAAAAATTAAATGGCCCTTACTCAGAACAACTAAAACATCCATCCAATGAAGAGTTCATATAATGATTTATAGAAAGCACCCGTTTTTATGTGAGCCGCCTTTTAGTTATTCTTAAAATGTTCCCTCGTTATTTGCCTTAAATGAAACTGTTGAAAGAACATTTCAGTTGATTTGGATATATACTGTGCAAGTATAATAGTAAAGGCATAAATCACTGAGAAAAAAATTCTATCTCTAGCAACTAGGGGTCCCTATAATCTGACTATTTCTTTATTGAAAGCACAGCAGGAGTATCCTAAAACCCTGTAGGTATGTAGTATTGTCATGGTTCATGCAAGAACCTGCAACCATAGTCTTCTTGCACAGCTAATGAAACTGTTTAAAGAACTGAGATCAGAGACAATTGTCTTCACAGCTCTCTGAGATCAATACACCCACACAAACATCCATACATGACCTTTCTGCTATCTTCTAAATTCTTATACACAGAGAAAACCAAAAGAAACTAATATACATTAAACAGTAAGTGCTAACCCCATACTAAAAAATACATATATCATTTAATTATCAAGTAACCCCATAAAGAAATAATACTATTATTATTCCTATTTTACAGATGAGTCTCACAGAGGTTAAGTAACTTGACCATGTTTATATGCGTCTAAGAGGAAGAGCTTGGATTTGACCCCAGTTCTACCTAAACACCAAGCCCAAACCTCTGAACCATTGGGCTAACTCTGTACAGTGGTTAAGACCATTTTGGCAATAGCACTTTACTCACAAACAAATAACTAAATGATAGCGTAGATATAAAACAGGGAAGATGGGAAATGTAATGGGTGAAAATAGTAGTAAAAAGAATAGAGTATGACACCACTGTGAATAAAAAACACATAATCAAGTTTTAATTGGCTTGATGCTGTGCAAGAAACTTACCTAATCAAATTAAAAGGCTGCTCCTTGTAAAAATAGGAAAACCGAGCCCAGTTCTGGCAAAGTATGTACCTTTCATTGACAGGATTAGGAGGTTCTGATGGCTTCCAGTATTGACCCTACACATACAAAAGAAGAAATTGCTGAATGACAAAGCAAACCACAGAGTGAATAAAGACATGCTGCTTTTATAAGAAGGCTAGTGAATGAGGCAAATGTTCTCTTTCACTTTTTTATTTTTACTCTCATATTCTGTTGATATAAATTATTCACTACACTCTATACTAAGTGAAAATAATGATGATTTATTTATTCTCACAGGCAGCTATCTAAAAACACGAGCCCAAGTCTGAGGCTATGGCTTTACTCAAGATGCTCCTTTCACCTGGAATGCTCATTTCAGCAATATTCAGATCCAATAGTCACAGCTCAGGGATTCCCACAATGACATAACCAGCTGGGACTTTGGAAATAGGCTGACACTTTGATTGCACAGACGGAAATATTAAACCCCAAGGAAAGCTAAGTGAATGATCCAAGGTCACCCTGCTATGACTGGATGGTCTCTAGGGAACCTGTCCTGTCCTCTTTGACCTTCACTGATATCAGTTTCCCAAAGGACTTAAAATATATACAGCAGGCTTTAGTACTTAAGAGCCTCAGTATTGTTTTCCCTCCATAAATTGTATCTTCATTGTTAAGAATTGAGTAGCTTTATCACTGTCCCTTCAGGGCCTAGTAGGGTACTGTCTACACATAGTTTTTTTTTCTTTTTTTGGCTATGCCAGTAGCATATGTAAGTTCCCAGGCCAGGGATGGAATCCAGGCCTGAAGCTGTGACCTACAATGCAGCTTTGTGGCAACATCAGGTCCTTAAACTGCTGTGCCACAGCAGAAACTCCTTAATACTTCCTTTTTAACCATTTGCCTACACAAGTAAAGCGCAGAACATTGAGTAAACATCCAATTTAAAAGTAAGCACATCTGAAAATCTCTGTATGATAAGGTACACAATTTTATATCATCCAGATTCTAACTTCTGTCTTTTGTAGCTAGTCCTACTGAATCTTAAGAAATGAAAAAAAAAAAAAAAAAAGCAGCCTATTTGGGTATCTTATATAGGTATAAGCAGCCTATTTGGGTATCTTATATAGGTATAAGCAGCCTATTTGGGTATCTTATATAGGTATAAGCAGCCTATTTGGGTATCTTATATAGGTATAAGCAGCCTATTTGGGTATCTTATATAGGTATAAGCAGCCTATTTGGGTATCTTATATAGGTATAAGCAGCCTATTTGGGTATCTTATATAGGTATAAGCAGCCTATTTGGGTATCTTATATAGGTATAAGCAGTCTATTTGGGTATCTTATATAGGTATACCTATTTGGGTATCTTAAAATTCTTTAAAGCACATAAGGGAAAATCCATACCTAAATCTGCATTCAGGAGAGAAGAAAGAAAAAAAAAGTAAAATTAACAGTCAATGATAACACTCTCTAGCAATAGCTCAGTAACACTGATTTCCTAGTGAGCTTGCAGGATTCCACTGGAGGGCTAGATGTATGGATTAAAATTGCTGGCGACTAAGGACAGTTTGTTTGGCTTTACTACCTGGTTATAATAAGAAAAGAATCAATGCCCTAAAAACAAACAAACAAAATCTTTAAAATCTTCCAAAAAATAAATAATGAGCCCTTTTGTGAAGAACACTTAACAAAGAATGAGTTGCAAAGTGTTCCTTAACTTGCTATAGATCTCTCTACTTGGTCTAATGTGGGGCCTTATTTAGGATCCATAATCCCCTAGAAGTTCTTTTGCCCTAGGGGAATACGTGCATGTGCTTGAGTGTGGAGGGTAGGTAGTTTCTCTAACACAAGTTAAATTCACCTGAATCAATACCCCTGTTGAAAACTGCCACTCATTTTGGAAAATTCTGCTGTACTCTTATAGGAAACATATCAAAGATAAACTACTAACCAATGTTGAGCTGACCTACAGTCAATTATCATAGTTGAATAAATACTAACAGAGGAAACATGGAAAAGGGAAAGATGGATTTGGGCTTTAGGAAACCATGATAGCAACATCATTTTCAAAAACATGGGCAATGATTTAGACAGCACTTGTTTAAACAGTAATACCTAGTTCCACATTCCAAAGGAATGTGTTTCTTGAAAAGAGAGCATCATCAAAAAGTCTTATCTTAAGTATGGGGGAGTAAAACAGGACCAAAGGAAACAAAAGTTCCAGAAGGTGATCTCAAAGTAGGTTATATAGTTTAGCTAAATGTCTACTGACAACAGGAGATGAAATTCGAACACTGAATATCCAAAAGGAAAGGTTTCTCTAAGAAACCTCCAGAAACTAGGCTACCTAGGTTGTCAAGCCAAATTTTCAAGTTTGGTTGAATGGATCCATCATATAAAAGGTGACTTCTTTGTTGAACTCAATATTTTTGTACAAGGATCTGGTAGTCCCAAAGAATCCTTCAGAATCTCAGTTGTTTGTCTGACTCTTCTTATGGACTGAAGTTTTCAGCTTGTTTTGCAAGTGTATATATGCTTTATTTCCCCCAAATTCCTATTCTGTGAGCTTGGATTCATGGATTTATCCATGGATTAATTAATGGATTCTTGGATTGATTTTAATTAATTAATTAATTAATTTTTTTTTTTGTCTTTTTGCTATTTCTTTGGGCCGCTCCTGCAGCATATGGAGGTTCCCAGGCTAGGGGTCCAATATGGGTTCTAAAGAAAATCCATGTGCAAAGGTAATCATATTTTTAATAAATTTCCATTGAAGACTCTATGTGTAGCAGTAGTAACTATGTATCTCAGCATATTCTCAGCTTGAACCTAGGGAGTCTATGAGGATTGTCCCAATGTGAGAGAGAAGCAAGTAACCTGTCATAAAAAAGTAAGCAAATGGAGGGTTCCATCTCCCCAAAAGGCAACTTCTGAATGTGGGAAAGGTAAATAAAGCTCAGTATTTCAAGCCCAAGCACATACTTACATCATGGAGTGGAAAGGCAGCTGAATAAGTGTGAGAATTTAGCAGTCTTTCAATCCCAAACCTTTTCTTCCCATCTTCTATGCCAAAAGGACACCGTGAGAGAATATAATAAACCTATCAGGCATAAAGAGACTCACATTTCAGAACACTATGCTTTCCAAAATTCCACATGTGTTTTTCAATCACAATTTAATAATGTCTACTTTGTCTCAGATTGGATATGGGCTCTGATTAAGAAAGGAATCTTCACCTTTTTTATCTGGGGAAAGATACAGAGGGTGGGGTTGGGTGGAATTACAGGAATTTCAGCTCCTGGGCCTGAGAGCTCCCTATTTCCTTGGGGAGAACAGGAATGGGTCATAACTTATTTTGCTTCTATCCCAAGCTCCTCTGGGAGTCCCTTGTGCCAGAATTCACACTGTAATAAGGGCTTGGAGCTGTAGTCCAACATCACTGATACTAATGGTTCAGTTAGGGGAATACAGAATAGAATTGGTGCTTGGCCAAGTTGTCTTGAATATTGTTCAAGTAATTACTCTGATGACTTCTTCAGGGTCTTTTTCTGATATCAGAATTTTTTTTTTGTCTTTTGTCTTTTTTGTTGTCGTTGTTGTTGCTATTTCTTGGGCCGCTCCCGCGGCATATGGAGGTTCCCAGGCTAAGGGTTGAATCGGAGCTGTAGCCACCGGCCTACGCCAGAGCCACAGCAACGCGGGATCCGAGCCGCGTCTGCAACCTACACCACAGCTCACGGCAACGCCGGATCGTTAACCCACTGAGCAAGGGCAGGGACCGAACCGGCAACCTCATGGTTCCTAGTCGGATTCGTTAACCACTGCGCCACGACGGGAACTCCTGATATCAGAATTTTTTAACTCAAGATTTCTATACCTCTGCAACTACTTTGCAACCATCTATATATTATTATCAGTTTTCTCCTCCATATAATTTGAGCTTTGGTGTTTTCTGCTCTTGTATTTCTGTCAATTCAATCTCATCTGCTTTTTGTCTTTCAGGAACTTTGCAGAATTTCTGTTTTTCTGTTTGCTAAATGTGGCCTTTTTAGCACTGTTTAAGATATCTTTCTCTCCTTCCCTTTTAAATATTTTATTGTTTAAGGAATTGTTGATTGTAATCTTCGTCACTCTTGAATCATCATTATCTAATCTGGTTATTCATTTTAGGAGCAGTTTGATATTCTGTCTCAGCAAATAAAAGATAATTTATGCAAAGTAGTTTTAATTTTATAAATAATGTGGTATAAATATTAACTATTTTACATACTGTGAATTATTTCCCCGGAAAAGATTTACCTAAAAGAAGTTTGTACTGGGGAGCTAATGAAGTGATAAATTTCACTCCTCCAGATATTAAGGCTTATTATAAAGTTATGGTAATAAATAGAGCATGGTATTGTCAAATTAAAACAAATCCAGACTTAAGAAAGACCTTATTATAAAGGATTATTGCAGGGGATGAGGGGGCTATTACAACAGGGAAATCTAAGAACATCTGAAAAATCAGGCAGAAAAAGGCTTTTCTTTTGTAGGGAGAAGTAAACCAAATTCAGGAAGTATCTTTCTTTGTGTTAAGGAAGGGCTGTTTTACATGCCAATGTTGGATCAGTTTGAGGGTACATTAAAGTTTAGGGTCTTTGGGGCAATAAAGAAGTTCAGTTAACAATTGGTCAATTCACCTAACAAGTACTTTGTTTCAATGCATCAATGAGGATAAACAGTCCAGCTAACTTTTATTTATTTATTTATTTATTGTCTTTTTAGGACTGCACCCAAGGCATATGGAGGCTTCCAGGCTTGAATGGGAGCTGTAGCTGCCGGCCTATACACCACAGCCACAGCAATACAGGATCCAAGTCTTGTCTGGGACCTACACCACAGCTCATGGCAATGTCAGATCCTTAACCCACTGAGTGAGGCCAGGTATTGAACCTTCATCCTCATGGATACTAGTCATGTTCATTACTGCTGAGACACGATGGGAACATCCCAGCTAAACTTCTACGAAACAAAGAACAGCAATGTGGAGGGCCTGGTCTAACCTTTATTACTATAAAGTAATGACAAAAGGAAGAAACTGTAAGAGTATGTGTAGATCTAAAATATTACTCAACCACAGAAAAGAATTCAATTTTGTCATTCACGACATCATGGATGGACCTGGAGGGTATTATGCTTAGTAAAAGAAGTCAGAGAAAGACATACAAATACTCTACATTATCACTTATATGTGGAATCTAAAAAATAAAATATATAAATGAATATAACAATACAGAAACAGACTCACAAATATAGAGCACAAACTGGTGGTTACCAGTTGGGAGAGAGAGAGGAGAGGGGCAAGATAAGGGTAGGGAATAAGAGGTACAAACTACTATATATAAAATAAACAGGATACACGGATATATTGAACAGCACAAGGGAAATAGCCAACAATGTATGATAACTTTAAATGGAGTTTAATCTATAAAAATATTGAATCACTATGTTGTACAAAAAAATAGTGCCTAGCACATAGTAAGTGCTGTTTAAGTATTTGCTGTTATTAGGAATACCAGTATTTTAAGGAATCTCAAAATTATTTTGCACATTTGCAGGGATACTGGATTAAGTATGTACTTCTGAATATAATTACTTTAAGAATACAAGTCTGGGTATATGAGTTTGGTACATGTTAAAATATATCAATAAGAAAAAGAAAAGAAAGGAAGGAAGAAAAAAATGAAGAAGAAAATAATGAAAAGTAATGAACAAAACTTGGACAATTAACTAACCATAGCTAACTTAATCAATCAGATAAATGTTGAGTCAAAGAAGCCAGACTCAAAAGAATACATATGTTATGACTCCCTTTTTATAAAGTTTAAAAATAGGCTACACTAGGAGTTCCTGCTATGCCACAGTGGGTTAATGATCTGGCTCATCTCCGTGGCATTGCTGGTTTGATCCCTGGCCTGGCACAGTGGGCTAAGGATCCAGTGTTGCTAAAGCTGTGGTGCAGGTTACAGATGCGTCTCAGATTTGACCCCTGACTGGGCAACTTCCATATGCTGCTGCTGCAGCTGAAAAAAGGAAAAAAACGGAACAAACGTAAAAAACAAAACAAACAAACAAACAAACAAACAAAACAGGCTACACTAATATTTGCTGTTAAAAGTAAGAGGTGGCCTCTGCTGAGGACAGGAACAGTGACTGGGAGAAAACACTGGGGCTTCTGGAGGGCTAGGAGGGTTTTCTCTTTTGATCTGACTGGTGATTACATGACTATGTGTATTTTGTGACTGAATTCAAATAGCCATACACTGAAGTCTTATGGGCTTGTCTCTACTTATGTTATGCTATAGTTTAAAAAGAAAGAAAAAGGAAATAGGTAATTTTTAGTGCTGAGAAAGACATGTAGAAAACAGTATTCTCTTATGTTACACTCTAAATTAGTACATCTTTTTTGTAAAGAGTGATATATATATATATATACACATATGTGTATATATATGTATATATATATATATATATATATAATGTGCATGCTCTTAAATCCAGAAATTTTCTATGTGGTACATATTTTTCAGAAAAATTTTATGTATGTGCTGAAATACGTAAATACCAGGTTGTAAACAGCAGTAATGACTGCAGTATCAAAAAAGTTGGAAACAAATTCAACAGCTGTCACAAGTGGAGATGGTTTATAAATCTGTTACATCTATAAATTAGATACTATGAAATATATATTGAGAGCATCAGATGTCACAATGATTGTAACGATGCTTTGAAAAGTATGAAACTCTATAAATGTAAGATGCTCCTGCAAAACTATGCAATGTATACATACATGAACTATACAGTGTTCTGGATGAAGATAGGAAGGTCTTTTTCTACATCAGTCTTCCACATAACTTCCCAAAACAGCAAGAACAGTATTGCTCCAGTATGAAGGAGGGGAAATTGTTGTGTTTTAATGCTGAATTAGCCTAAGGTTTTGGCACTCATTACAAAGAACAAGTAAAGATAAATGAGTACTGATATTTTTATACCTGATTAAGTTCCTAACTTGGTCCTACAGGTTCTTTGACCTTTTGTAGCATTCAATGCAACAAGTATATCTGAAGTGTTTATAGTTTGTAGACTGCTTCACATTCATCCTTTCATTTGCTTCTCCCAATGATGCCGGTCTTAATTACCATTCTCTCTGTTTTAAGATGTTATCCTACTTAGAAAGTAGAGTCATGAATTTAAACCAGGTCTTCAGATGCTATATCTAGAAAAATGATTACTTCAAAATCCTTCTTAGACACTTAATAATGCTGGACCTAAAGGGAATGAAGTGTTTTATTCCTCAGGGAAAGAGAGTAATTTCAAGGGAAAGAGTCTTGTGATTTTTAGAACCCTGGTGATTTCATTATTAGGTAACAGGTGGAAGGGGTAAGAGCAACAAAGAACCTGAATTTCTTTTCTCTAAAGTCAGATCAATAGTAATAATAGTAATATCTAACATTTATTGAACACTTAGTATATTCCAGCAACTATGCAAAGTCATTCACATTCTAACTCATTTAATTTTCAGGGTAACCTATGAGGTGGATATTATTCCTATCTTAACAGGAAGAAACAATGGCATTGAACTGTGATTAGGAGAGAGGTTTTTAAAGGGAAAATTAAAGATTCCAGGACTACAAATGGAGAGGAAATACTATTATTCAAAATAATGAAAATGGTTTTAAATGAAAGGAAAAAGTTCTGATGTTTCTCAAATGCTATCTATTGTGGCCAATAATAATAATAATAATAATAATAATAATAATGTTGCCTGCCACCAAGCCATTAGCCATGGCAGCTAGCCCCCAGTGGGGAATTCAGGACTGAGAAAAATAAGATATAGATCCTAGATAGATAAGTATGTATCGAAGGAATAATTTCAAAGATCCTAGATTTTTGCATCTTTCCATATATACAAAAGCACTAAAATCATTAATTTAAGATATAGATATCTGGAGTTTTTTGGCCATGCCTGTAGCATGTGAAAGTTCTCAGGCCAGGGAGCAAACTTATACCACAGCAGTGACCCAAGCCAGATCCTTACCACACTGGGCCACAAGGGAACTATGAGATATCTGGTTTTTGTGATTAGCAGCAATCTTTTGATGTTCCACTACATGTATTTTTTTCCAGCAAAAATTCCTATATATCCTGCCTCCTGCCTTACCTCTTCGGAGAAGTTCTTCAGAGCTATCTGAGAGGCTGTTTCTGGACTACAGTTGTCAGTAATATCTCAAATGAAACATAATTCTCCACTTTTAGGTTGTGCATTTTCTTTAGTCAACCCCACATATAAAGGAATGAAAACACTCATTTCCTTTTGGAATGACTGATATTCCTCCTACTGTTCAATGAACTTATAAGACTAAACTCTACAATTATAAAACTATTTTACAAAGACCTTATAAAATCAAAGTCTTCTGGCTCTCAATTAAGGGCTTTCCCCAGTATTGCATGAGGCCTCTTTCTTTGCTGTGTCCACACAATCAACCATTCATTTTATGACAACAGTTTGAAAAAGAGGGAGGTTAACAGGTGTAAGAGGTCCATGTGGACTTTCAAACTTGACCAGTTCCACCAAATACTCATCAAACGTACACAAAAACACCCTTAGACAGAGTATCACACATGCACACGAATAAAAACACACACAGGCACACACCCCTTATATGAAGAGATGTGCCCTGAGGTCTTCTCTACCTACAATTCTGTTTCTTGCTGAGGATGGAAAGAAGCTTGATTCATTTTCAATGAGGAAGAGCTCCTGCCGATGTCTGGTGAACTGGGCAGTGAAATATTCGGGATGCGGATGCTTCACGTTCTTGGGGAGCTTCAGAGGCCCGAGCACACAGCTAAAAGGCAATCTCTGGACTCGGGGAATATCACTCTCCTTAATAGGCATTTTGATTCCCAACACTTCAGCATAAGTAACTAATACCTCCCAAGGGGCATGGATCTTCACAAAATAAGTTCTTCCGTCTTCAGAGTTCTGCATAAAAATGGAGGAAAAATAACTGAGAGATTCCTCAGTTGATTAAAGAAAGAAAATTTTGTAAAATCTCAAAAAATTAAAAATGCCATGGCATTTGTTTATTGAAAAATTTCAGCAAAACTTTTAGAAGAGCAAATGCTCAAAACAGTTACATATATAATACTTAATATACACATATCTATATGTATGTACGTGTGTGTGTGTGTGTCTATGTGTGTGACATAGAGACAAAGAGAGAATTTTTTTTGTTTTGTCTTTTGTCTTTTTAGGGCCGCACCCACGGCATGTGGAGGTTCCCAGGCTAGGGGTCTACTTGGAGCTGTAGCTGCAGGCCTACACCAGAGCCACAGCAATGCCAGATCCAAGCTGCGTCTGCGACCTACACCACAGCTCATGGCGATGCTGGATCCTTAAACCACTGAGCAAGGCCAAGGATCGAACCCACAACCTCATGGTTCCTAGTCAGATTTGTTTCTGCTGTGCCATGATGGGAACTCCCGAGAATATTTTTTAGAGTATATTTCAGCAACATGGGTGGAACTAGAGACTCTCATACTGAGTGAAGTAAGTCAGAAAGACAAAGACAAATACGATACGATATCACTTATAACTGGAATCTAATATATACAAAAATGAACCTTTCCACAGAAAAGAAAATCATGGACTTGGAGAATAGACTTGTGTTTGCCAGGGAAGAAGGGGAGGGAGTGGGGTGGATTGGGAGCTTGGGGTTAAGAGATGCAAACTATTGCCTTTGGAATGGATTAGCAATGAGATCCTGCTGTGTAGTACTGGGAACTATGTCTAGTCACTTATGATGGACCATGATAATGGGATAAAATAGAATGTATACATGTATGTGTAACTGGGTCACCACGCTGTACAATAGAAAAAAAAAAAACTGTATTGAGGAAGTAAGAATTAAAATAAAAAAATAAAAAAAAATTTTTAAAAAGTATATTTCAGGGTAAATGTACACTACCTGAAAATCCACAGAAACATATGGGGTTCTGGGCAAATTAAGTTTTTAGCAACTACCTATAAGCTCAGAGCTGTGCTGAGGGCATATGAGAAATACACACAAAGTGTAGGAGGTACTTACTTTCTCTCCTCAACTCAGCCTTCTCACCTGTATGTACAGGCTACACCAGAGTAAGAACTTTAAGTAATAAGGGTTCCATTACACCAAAGAACAACTAGGTTATAGGTAGAATATGTGGTTAAATGTATATTTACTAGTTCAGTCAAAAACAGGGATAAAAAGTAGAAAGTATTAATTTAGAACTAGAGAGTATTAGAGATCTATGGACAGGGTGGAATCAGAAATAGGTTTTTTTAAAGCTGTTTTGAAGGAAATTCTAGAAAACCAATAAATGGTAGGAGGTTAAAAAAAAAATAAGAACTTGGCATATTCATGAGCAGAAAAAGTGTCTTTGCTTAAATAGAAAGCTGTGTTGCAAAGTAGCCAGGCTAACTAGTTACAGTGTCAGATTACAATAAGCCTTCGAAAGGAGACAGATAGGAAACAAAAACCATATCCTAGCATTCCTGCTGTGGCACAGTGGGTTAAGAATCCAATCTGACTGCAGCAGCTTGGGTCACTGTGGAGGCTTAAGGTCAATCCCCAGCCTGGCACAGTAGGTTAAGGATCCAGCATTGCTGTAGCTGTGGCATAGGTCACATCTATGGCACAGACTCGATCTCTGGCCTGAGAACTTCAGTGTCCCAGGTGTGGCCATAAAACAACAAACAAACAAACAAACATGACTTTACTTTCTCTGGATACTGAAGAGAACGATGTATGCTTATTTTTAAAGTGTTCCACTCATCGTCTCAAATTGAGAGCACTGACCTACTTACTTGCCTGGAAGATCACTGGCCCTGCCAACCCCATGGTATATGTCTGTGTTAAAAAAAGCTACTGTTTTGCTCCCAAATATAAAGCCTAGCCAGTCAAAGGCAGAGCAAGAGAAAACAATGTTTAAAACACCAAGATTCTGGTAGGGATGGACAACTCCACTTACCATTTTATCTTCAACTTCCAACTCAAGACCTGTTTTTCTGAGATTTTGTTCAAACTCTTTTCTTCTCATCTATGGAAAAACAAATCAGTAGAATTATGGAAAACATTTTATTTGCCCAGTGATCAGCTGACTGTCACACAAGGACTGTGCCTCCAGATGGTGCCCTAGTTGTATACAAAAGTACCCTAGGTATTATCCCCATCTGAGTGCTGTGGACTGCATTTAAGCTGTGCTATAATTCACAATATAACTGTAAAAATCCAACAGATCTAGGAATAATCTCCGAGGAATTAGCAGGACCTCGATAGGAAACAAACACAGAAAACTTTACCAGTTAACAGAAAAAAAAAAAAAAACTTTGATAAACAGAGAGACATATCATATTCTTCCTAGTTGGGAAGAACTTATATTATAAAGACATCAGTAATTTTCAAATAAATGACACATTTAATGTAATTTTAAGCCAGAGTACCATCATGATATTTTGATCATGAAGAAGAGTTTCACTTAGAAAAAGTAAAACTAAATTTAATTATTTAAATGCAAATAACTGTTTCTTGTAGGCTTTAAAACAATGATCGATTATTGAAAAATCATTTGGCTTTATAATTTAAGTGAAAAATTATAACTGTGATTTAAGTGTGAAACATGGCAACTGAAATTTTAAAATGTTTAACTAAGACATAGGATACGTCTTCAAATGGATAAATCCACCTTGAGCAATTGTCAGTGAAGATCATTTTAACGTGATCTTTTTCTCCACTTCCAAAGTTTACTACATGTGAGAATATGTCCATGAACAGTTTTCTCCTTTCTTTGCCACCTTCCACAATTACCCTTCTCTTATGCTATCAAAGGCAGACTGAAAACTTCCAGGAAGCCAAAGCAAAGCAAAACAAAACAAAATGAAAAACAAGGGGAAGAGAAGAACATTCCAAATATTGTTATCAACATTTAAAAAATGAATATCTCTTTTCATTGTAGTAACAAACTCTTCTGTAAGTTGTGCGGAGGTCAAGAGAAGGTTTTAGTTCTTGCTTTTTAATATTTTTGAATGTGGAAGAATTAACAACACATTTATTTGTTGAAAGAAATGATTCAGTAAAGAACAACACAAAATGTAATTCGGGAGAGAGAGGAAAAGGATTGTAAAAACAATCTCCCTAAATGGACATACAGAAAAGAGTTTGAATGTAACAAACCTGGCACTGCTGTCCTTAGAAAGGCCTGTTGACAAACTTGGTCCTGGCATCTGGGAACTCGGTTTGCAGGAGGGTTCCCACCATTCCCAGAACTACTAAGAGGGGTTCACTTCACCTCAGCTGTTTGTACAAATTATGTAGTTGATAACTAAATATATGCTTCCTGCCAGGACTATGACATGTTGGTTTATACTAGACATAAGGTGACAAGGTGACCAGCCTCAACGAAATCCTATTGCACTGAGTCTTTAATGAGCTTCTTTATTAGATATCACTTCCAATGTGATGTCACACATCCTCACTGCAAGAATTAAGTGCATCCTGTGTGACTCCCCCTGGGAGAGAACTCTTACAAACTTGCTCCCGGTTTCCCTTGGATTTTGCATGCTTCTTTTCCTTTTGCTGATTCTGCTTTGTACTATTTTGCTGTAATAAAACATAGCCATTGAGTATGGGCTATATGCTGTATTCTATGAGTGCTCTTAATGAATCAGCAACCTTAGGGTAGTCTTATTGATTCCTAAATAAGGGGCAAGAAGAAATGGGATCCAGGACACAAGCAGAGGTACTGGAATTAGATAGAAGAATAAATAAAATAGTTTTCCTATGGTAAGAGGTAGATTATTCAGGTGAAGATGCTGGTAGATGGAAGGATGTGGTAATGGAAATTAAGAATTTCTCTTCCATTTACGTCAGTTCTCTCAGTAGAGTAGAAAAGTGTGGTCAGCTAAGCTTGAAAGTGGTCTGGGCATATTTGGGGTGTGAGAGAGAAAAAGTTATGAAACAATCATCAAGAAGAGTGGATAAAGTGAATAGAGAAGTAAAGTATGACTGCCAGACAGAGTTAAAGATGCAGCTGAGGTCCCTTGGCACAAGTACGAGGTAAAAACCAGTAAAAGAATTGTATTTCTTTCTGCATAGCCCTGGCAGGTGGAGAGTTGGGTTTAACTAAAGCTGTTGTTCTGGCTACTACAACTGAGAGCAGGGTAAGCTGGATGGCATATGCAATAGAGTATAACCTATAGATATGAGATTTAAACTGAATAAGCATTAAAAAGAGCAGAAAGATAATGAGCAGCAGTAAAAAAAAAAAAAAGGTAGTTAAGATAACTGTTATCTGATCTTGGTGCAGTTGAAGAAAGAAGAGTATTGTTCAAACAGATATGAGGGGTTAGTCAGATAGCTGGATACTTGGAATGAGATTACAAATATTTCTAGTTATTAGTAATGACACATTCTAGAATGAATTAGAGACTCAGATAATTGGAAAAGGGAGTTCAAGGAACAGAGGCTAGAATGTCAAAATGACCCTCTATGTATGCATTGAGATTATCAATGAATAAAAAAAGGCATATTGGTGAAGAGAGTGATAGTGAACCAGGAGCTAAAATTGTTGAGAAATGAAACAGAAGACCAGAGATTGATTAATGAAAACAACAATGCAGGGTAGTGATAACTCTAGTGAAATTCAAAGTTCAGAGGTTTCAGGGCAACACGAGGGAGGGTGGACTGTAAGAAACAATACTGGACAAGGGGAGAGGGATTCATCTCTCTCCAGGAAAAGGGTCTGGAAAAACCAACACCACTTGAGAGGACTGGTGGGGAAGGTACCAAACCCTCATGAGGAGCCAGGTTTGCAGGGGACATTCAGAGAAGAGGTGAAAATGATGACAGTGAATGAACTGTAGAGGCCTGGTGGAAGAGTTTCCAGGGAAAAGGTAAAAGAAATGGACAGAAATGACTATGTACTGGGTCTTATGGGGATTAAATCTATAGATTTTATTTTTATTTTGTATGACATTTATTTCATATGTATGTTAGTGTGTATTTATATGCTCACCCATATGAATTAATATATTAATCCATTTCAAATATCTAATATTTATTAAGCATCCATTATGCTTCAGTCACTATTCAAGGCATTTGAGTACATAGTAACGAACAAGATAAAAGTCCTTGGTTTTTTTTAACTTAATTTATGGTGTTGGAGATTGCAGTTTTAAAAAATGAACATAGTAATGTAAGTTCAGAAAGAACATAATGTCAATGTTATTTCAGATAGAATGGATTAATGAAAGTTGAAAATTAACACAGAAGATAAATATTATATTCGGATGTACACCTCAAATTTTGAAGGTCACATTTATTTCTAACGTTATATATTTCTATATAAAAATATATCAGTCACTTGGGAGAAGAAGAAGTTATTGTGCAAAATGTCCAAAGAATAAAATTGACTTTATATATCTATTCTTGGGCTGCATATTGCGCAGTCTTCTCAATTTCAGCTTTCAGTAACACTCTGAGGCCTCTGATTTTATAATATAATTCAGGGGAATCATCCCTGTCAAACTATAGACCGTGTTTCTTTTTATTATTCCCATTTCTCTCATATAAGTACTTACCGCCTTCAGTTCTGCTTCTTTCTTTATGTCATCAACATAGGAAAGCACAAAATCAATCTGCCTGATCCCATCCCGGAAGAAGATAGAATCTTTGCTTTGTTCATCTTTTTTAAACTGCAGAGGACATGAAAGACACAACTTTAAATTATAGTTTAATTTTCAAATGGCAAAAACATAAAGGGTATTAGCTAAAATGTGGTTATCATCTACCTTTATTTTCAGTCTGAAATGACAGAGGAAGACAACTAGAGTTTTCATCAATGCTTACTTTAGAAAGGGAAATTCCATGAGGGAGTTATATAGTAAACAATCAAGACTCAAGATGAAGCGAAGCATATCGACTACATGCACACACACAAAAAATGCTGCAAAATGAACATATGTACACATTGATTCAAAAATGCACATTCAGAGAGAGATGACATCACCTTCATTAAACAACATACCAATTAATCTGACAAATAATTCATGGTCACTCACTACTTTGGGAATATAATTAATTATAGACCAATTAATGAATCTCACTGCAAGAACATAAACTTATGATTAATGTTATACTATGTTTTCATGGAATCACTACTTTCTAACTCAACTTTTGAAGGGTTAAAATAAAATCAAGGTGCAGTTAAAAATTAGAAAGCAAGTTAGCTTGCCAGCTGGCTTCACTAAAAGTACTCTCATGCAAATCTCCTTTAAATATCAATTTCCTAAGTGAGCCAAAATCAATCCTTAGTTTACTTCTTCATTTTTTATGTCCGAACCCATACCACATGGAAGTTCCTGGGCCAGGAATTGAATCCGAACCACAGCTGCAACTTATGCCACAGCTGCAGAGACATCAGATCCTTTAGCCCACTCTGCTGGGCCAGGGATTGAACCCATGCTTCTGCAATGACCCAAGCTGCTGCAGTTGGATTCTAAACCCACTGCACCCCATCAGGAACTCCTCAATCTTGTGTTTAAATTTGTGTTATCAATTCTCTCAATATAATGGCCAAATTTACAAATTAAACTTTCACATGTACAGTTTATTAAGTCCTCCTCTTTCAAAACTAAAAAAAAAATTAGAAAGCCACATAAAGAATGGAGTTCATGTTTGACTGATTTGGTCTTCTTCCTAGTTTATATGTAATATGTAATATTTAATATAATATACAATAGCCTACATATAGCACCTAGAATGAGCAAATAGATGATGTAGTGATATCAATGATCTCTCTAACCTGTGATGCAAAGTTATAACATAGACAACTTTGTAACTGCTCTAGCTAAGGTGTGAATGTAGAACTGGAGGTTTTTAATATTCACAACTGGTTTCATGTTAATTCATGAATTTCTTTTATGGTACACTACACTGTTTATCAATCAAATCAGGCCAGGCAGACCTGCCCAAAAAAGGATTGGATGTAGATCAGACAAGTAAGAATAAGACATAAATCTCATGTTTGATCTGTGGTCTATGAACAGAATAACTCTACTTTATATGAATGCATAACTGATACATCTCAGAACTAGTTCCCAATGCACAGGAGGAAATGAGTGGAAAAGAGAACAAAGAAACAAAAAACATTTAGAGGGTCTAGAGATTAAAAATCAAAGTACACTAATGCAAATGTTATGTCGGAGTTCTCTGCACCCCAAAGAATGCATAATAATCTCTCTTTTCCTAAAAGAAAAGTTTAAAAATACTGAGAAAATTCAAATTGTTATCATGTTATGTCTTGACACAAATCACTTAAAAAGTAAACAAGAAATTATTTGATCTCTTATAAATCATCACAGTGTTAGCATATCTTATGAAATTCACCAACATTTTTAGAACTAACTGGGGAAGGAAAAAATACTAAGTAGACTAAATATAATCAAAGCAAAAAAATTAGGGGTAAGAAACAATAATCCTTTTGCTTTAATTTAGTGACAGTCACATTTTGCATTTTTTAAACAACATATATTTATAAGTGTTCATATTGTTCAAACAAGCTAAATCTAGGTCCCCAGAGAAAAGTTCTGGTGACAGAAGATGTGCCATTAGAAATTAATAAAAATCACACTCAGAGTTTTTGACTATTTGGGAATGAAGTAGCTAGAATAGTGAATCCAATTATTCACTGAATGTTTAGTCAAATTGGTATATAACTCCCTTCTCTGGAAAGCCACAGGGTACCCAGGAAAATCCAAACTTCTGTCATTATGTCCTGCTCTAATATAAACAGTAAATTTTTTAAAAATACTGTGAAATCACTGGTAGCCTTGTAAATCGCCATGAGATATATATCTTAGGACTGTTAACAAAAACTGGTTGAAACTAAATAACTGGGGAAGAAAAACCTGGTAATTCATTACATATAACTGAATACTATTGAAACACAACATTCTTTCGTTTTGCTCTAGACAAGACATTGAGATCATTTTCCACAGAGTGTGGACATGAGGCAAATATCTGCATGGCTTTTGAATTAGGTAGTTATTCTGAGGTTCATAAACCTAAATTATACTTTTTTTTCTTTTTAGGGCCACACCTGCAGCAAATGGAAGTTCCCAGGCTAGGGGTCAAGTAAGAGCTACAGCTGCTGGCCTAGGCCACAGCCACAGCAATGCAGGAGCCAAGTCTTTGTCTACAACCTACACCACAGCTTACAGCAACACTGGATCCTTAACTCACTGAGCAAGGGCAGGCATCGAACCTGCATCCTCATGGATTGGGTTCATTATCACTGAGCCACAATGGGAACTCCCAAACCTAGATTCATGATGGAGGTTCATAAACCTCTGAAACTGTATGTAAATTGTATATGTGTATGGTGCGTGTGTGCGTGTGTGTGTGAAGCTATATTTTTTAGGAAGAGCTTTCCAAAGCTTTAATCAGATCCCCCCAAATATTAAGAATAACCATTCTAAAAACTCAGGTGGCTGGGGAATAGGAATCAGTGACAAATTCCCCCATATCAATAGTATTCATTGCAGCAAAAAATGTCTCAGGCTAGCACTGCAGCCATTCAAAGCACAAGCAGCATCATTCAGCACTGGTTACCATAAGACGCCGCCTCAGGAACAAATTGTATCGCTTTGCAGACTGTGAAGTAATGGATAGAGAGTTATCAAATTCTGCCCAGGATTAGAGAAAAGATTCCCAAAACATAGGCAGGCAAACAAACAAACCCTCAGGATGATCACTCATGCAAATGTGCATGTGTGTGTGTAATACTTAAAACTGGAGGGTGGGAGAAGACAGCAAGAGGAAAAGAACAAAAATAAGAAGAAAATAATAAAGAATAAATGAAAGAGGAAAAAGGAGACTTCAAAGTACATTTCCCTAAATTCTTTTTTGTTTTTGTTTTTTAGTTTTTGTTGCATTATTTTTTTATTATAGTTGATTTACAGTGTTGTATCAATTAAATCATTTTACAGTAACTATAAATAATATGTGTTTGTGGAATTAGGTTAAGGAAAGAGAATAATGAAGAAAAACATGAGAATAATGGAAATGTAAAGTAAAATAGGTATTCTATTAAGTATGCTTGTATACACCAGGCAAAGAAAGCAAAATTACTGCAGTTACACTGCGACCATGTATGGTACGGAAAGTTCACCCAATAGTATAAAATATTTCATTAATGAAAAGTATACTGAAATTATCATGTATGTGTGTAATTATATTTTTTAGAAGAGGTTCCAAATCTTTAATCAGATTCAAAAAAGAATAAGATTCTCTCATTACCATTAAAACATTTCATTACCAATATCCTAGGGGAGGGAAAGGAAAGTCATTTAATTATCTAAATGTTGGGTTGTCTTCAGTCTTCAGTTACTATGACCATTATTTTTAAAATACCAAAGCAATGATCTAAAAACATCTGGGATATTCAATAATACTTGAAAGAAAAACAACCTACGGCAAAAAAGGCAAGTATTGTGAGTATTTTAAAGTATAACAAAATGGTAAATAATCTAATAAAATTATCAATAAAAAGTTTCAGTTCTTTTCATGCAGTTTTGCTTAAAGTGTTGTTTGTCTGGAACAGGCTGCAGAGACCTGAGCAACTGGTGACTAAGCAGGGAAAATCCCTGCTCTGTAAACTGATGCACCTGGTACGTAAAGATCAGTTAATACTGCTGTTATTTAAAAACCACAGATACAAGATGGAAGCATTTAATAAAGCATATTTTAAACTATCTTCTTCTACCAGGCTGAAATATTTCATCTCAGCACTTTGATTTCCTTGGGAATCTTCAAGATTCACAGGTTACTGTTTTTCTCAGATGTCATCTGAGAAATCACAGAATTGTGAAGGGAAATTAAAGAGTCTTATACTAAAGGGCTATACAGGGCCCCATTATGACTTTCATGGGCCCCTTCCTCTATTAAAAAATTTAATTGAAAAACAAAAACCAAGTAAATATAATATATGATTATATTTTGTTTTGTTTTATATTCTGGTTTTAAAAGAAATTAAAATTAAAACATTTCTGTAGGCTCCAAAAAGTATCATGGGCCCTAGTAGGCACTGTGACTACCATGTATAAAGAGTAAGTTGGCCCTAGAGTTATGGGTTAACTAAATACCACCACATTACAAGTGCTGAGATTGTTGTAATTCGTTAAAATTTGTTAATGGGCACATTTTATTGTATGTAATGTATAAAAAAATAAAGATGATAATTTTAAAGAACATTTTGTCATGAACACCTAGAAAGATAGACAGTGTATGGCTGAGACATGAAAGACTTCAACAGAACAGTTTTTGTTAGGAAAAAAAATTTAGATATGTAAATCTGTAGATGTTGTAACTGAACAGGACCCTGTGGGGC
Source organism: Phacochoerus africanus (assembly GCF_016906955.1). Taxonomy (NCBI): domain Eukaryota; kingdom Metazoa; phylum Chordata; class Mammalia; order Artiodactyla; family Suidae; genus Phacochoerus; species Phacochoerus africanus. Next base: position 38,727,443 of record NC_062547.1, read on the forward strand.
CTTCCCAGAACAGACCCCACCTGTGTCCTCTGCCTGCCTGCCTTTCTGTCTATAGAGAAACTTTAAACAATCAATTTAACCACAGAAGTGAGAAAATACAGAGAAAAAGGAAAACAGTCAAAAAAGACAAAATAATACTAGTTTAGCCACTCAGCGAAATCAAGGACCTTTAGGTCTTGCTCAAGGATTACAGACAATATTCTGAACCATGCCCTTAGAGCTGTTCTATAGGTGGTGAAGCCCCCATCAGGTGGAAAAAGTTAACAGTATGCTGCCCACAGGCACGGAGACCCCAGACTCCCAATTACCTCTCCACCAACGAATCAGGAAAATGTCCAGGAGCTGTTCCTTGAACACTGTAAGACCCCTTACTACCTTCTCCAGGGGGTGGGGATACAGTCTTTGAGGCACTAGCCTGTTGTGTTCACTCTCTGCCTGGCAATTACAGCTACTTTTGCTGTTTCCTCCAACTCTGCCTCTGTGTTTATATTCACCATCACTGTACATATGTAGCCCATATTTCAGCAACAATTTCTTTAGATATCCAAATGGACATGATAGAGAAAGCATTTGGATATTTTTTGTCTGAAGGTCAGGAGAGATGTCTATATTGGAAACTTAAATTTAGGGTTACAACATATCAATGGCATTTAAAACCATGAGACTGAATAAGATCCTTTGGAGTCTGAATTAAATGTCTGAGTCCTGGAGCAATCATATCTAAATATATACATAGATCAATTATAAATACTAAGCTATAGTCATACTAATTGCTTCTGATCTACTTATTCAGTGGTACCTTCTGGTCGGTTTTTGCCTATGCCATGAATGTCATTAAATATTTGGAATATCATCCTGAGGATAACAAGACCCACACCCCTTCAAAACTTGGTAAAGGCATGTTGGTTGTTATTCAGGCATGCTTTTAGTATGCCCATCCAATTCCCATTTCTCCTTCTTTAAACACTAAGTACTTTTCAAATTATTCCTCCCAAACACAAATGGTACTCACTCTGAGACAGGTTCTTTCAGGTATAATTTTCTCCATTTTCCTCTATTCCATTTAATGGTTTTAGCATCCTTCTATACAAGCAATTTAGCTAGCCATTTGGGTACTCAATCGAATCCACTGTTGACTATTTTATATAAAATAAAATGTTCATTTATGTTAATTCTTCTGTATTTACAGAATCATTAGCAGTGGAGTTCTATCATAACAATGATCATAATTTTTTTCCAAAAAGAACACATGTCCAGGGATATCTTGCTGGATATCTTTGGTCCTTTCTCTACCCCCTCTCTACCTTTCTTTTTTTCTTGGGAGGGTGACTAGTTATAGACATCAAAGAGCTCCTTTGACCTCTGGTTTCCCACAAATGATTGGAGGGAGGGAAAAGAGTGTGCCTTCCTTTCTGAGGTTGGATTCAGGAAGTCTGTATCTCTCCCCTGCAGGTCACTGAGCCTCTCAAGAATATCTTATTTAAGACTCTCTCCTGAGTTCTAATAACTGTTCCCTCCATATTCCCTTCAGTTCTATGAATGATAATGGATTCATGGTTATTAGATCTATACACATTGGGCTTCTCCTGCACCCCATTTTTGTAAAAGTTTTTTTTAATTAAGCCTTCCTCAATTATCCTATTTTGAATATGCCTAATAGGACCTTGATTGATAAACAGAAGATTTTTCTTTTGTGATATTTCTGTAACATGAAAAGAAAATTTCCCTGAAAAAATGGCTGATTCTAGGACTGACATGGGAAAAGTATAAGATGAGATGAGCTTAGAGTATCCTGTAGTGCCAGAAAGTAAGAAAATGAAAAAAAAATCAATAGGATTATATCAAAGGCACACAGGGGTCAATCAAAAAAGTTCTTAATAATCAAAGCAAGGAGAATTCGAGCAACAAAGTAAATTGGGTTTATAGTGCAAAATATAAATGTCCATGAATTCATAACTGATATAAATAAATACATACATAAAACACATAAATATATTGATGAATAAATAAATCACATCTCTCCTATAGAATTCCTTAAGGAGGTGGCGCATAATCCTTATTGATGAATAAATAAATCACATCTCTCCTATAGAATTCCTTAAGGAGGTGATGCATAATCCCCCTAATCCTTAAAGGTGGGCTGCACATAGTGATTTTTCTTCCAAAGACAGAATAAAAATGGAAAATTGATAGAAAAACTTCACAGTAGAGCAACCTGACAAATACCACTTCAAGCCAGGCAACCAAGGATAGCATCAAGAATAGTAAGTCACAATGACAGGATGTACCCCTCATATAATGTGATGAAAAGAGCCATTTTACTTCTATCGTCTTCCTCCCCAAAATACATTACCCTAGTCTATATGAAAAAGATATCAAGAAAGTCATAATTGAGGGACATTCTATAAAACACTTGACCAGTATTCCTCAGAACTGTGAAGGTCATCCAAAACAAGACAAGTCTAAGAAACCATCACAACCATGAAGAGCCTGAGGAGACATGACAACTAGATTCAAAGTGGTACCCTAGATGGGATCTTGGAACAGAAGAATAAATTAGGGAAAACTAAGGAAATGTGAGCAAAATACGGACTTAGTTAATGTAATGTACTAATATTGGTTCATTATTTGCCACAAATATGCCATACTAATGCAAGATGCTAATAATGAGGGGACTGATATAAGGTATAAGGAACTTTATGTATTAGATTCACAATAAATCTGTAAGCCTAAAAGTATACTAAAAAAAAGTTGATTAAAAAATAAACTTATTGCTTAATTTTAACAACTTACTGTTTAACCAAAGACAATGTCATCATATAGAATGAAATAGCATAAATCACTTTAAAATCATTTGGAGTTTAAAATTTCAATTATTAGTATATGATATAACTGAAGAAATTATTTGCAACTTATATCACAGGTAAGGTGGCAATAATAAATATGTAAACAGCTCCAAAAACAAGAGGAAAAAGAAAAACATAACAGCTTGACAGGAAAATAGAGACAATAAAAATAGAATGATCCAGCAAGATAAACTGAAATGATAGAATTCATTTCATCAATGAATGAAATTCATTCCATCAATGTAGAAAAAAAGATAAATGTCTCATTCATATTGAGAGAAATGCACATTTAAAATATTCTAGGATATAGAACTAACAGAAAAAGCTCCCAAATGAAAAAAGTTAACTGTCTATCTTTCTAATGGATAGGCAAACTTCTAAACTCATTAAAACACTGTTAATGAGTCTGTGGAGAAATAGAACTCTCATATATTTCTTAGAAATGCAAAACAGAGGGGAATTTGGCACTATACAGTAAAATTTCATATGACTTTATTTTTTGATACCTAAATCCTATTTAGAAAGATACAATTTGTCCAAAATATTATAAGACTGATTTCCAGGGTTAAGGACTAAAAAGAGAAAAGATTCCCAAGATTAAAAGCAACTCAAATGTCCATAAGTAAAGGGACTGGATAACCTGACAAGGATAAATGCACAATTCTAAACTCCCGCAATAGAACACTATGCTGCATACAAATGAATGAGAGTGGAATCTGTACACAATATAGAGTGAACCCCAGGATATGTTTTTAAGTGTAAACCAAGGAATAGATCAGTATACAAAGAATGCTGCCTTTAGTATAAGAAGCAAGAGGAATATAAATATACATCTGTATATATACCCACAGAAAAGTAAAGCACACATTTGAAGTATAAACAAAATAAAAATGGTTGCTACAGAAGGATTAAGAGAGAAAAGGAAGAAAGTTTTCTCTGAACTGCTTTGCTTTATAGTTGCAAACTGAGACAGATTTACCTTCAAATTAATACAAGCTAAGCTTCAGTGCCTCTTACTTGCACCAGCCCCTTCAAGGATTTAGGAAGCAATATGCTTTCACGGGCAAATATTTTTTGTAAATTTTTTTTTTCTTCTTTCAGCTGCCGTAGCAGCACATGGAAGTTCCCGGGCCAGGGATGGAACTGCACCACAGCAGTGACCAGAGACACTACACTGACAAAGCTGGATCCTTAACCCACTGTGCCACAAGGGAACTCCTCAAGTATTATAATTTGGTCAACTCCATGATCTCAACTCTGGAACATAAAATACATTAGTGAAAAGCAAAATATATGTATCAAAGCTGTCGGTATAAGAACATAACTCTACTTCCCCATCTTACCAAACAGCATTTTTATTTACTAAGCAACTAATGAAAAATTTTGAATCCTTTTATTAACATCTTAATTGATATTCAAAGTTTATTTATTTATTTTTTTTGGCTTTTGCTTTTTTTTAGGGCTGTGCCCAAGGCATATGGAGGTTCCCAGGCTAGGTGTTGATTCAGAGCTGTAGCTGCTGGCCTACACCACAGCCACAGCAACGTGGGATCCGAGCTGCGTCTGTGACCTACACCACATCTCATGGCAACGCTGGATCCTAACCCAACTGAGCAAGGCCAGGTATCGAACCCACAACCATGGTTCCTAGTCGGATTCATTTCTGCTTCACCATGAAGGTAACTCCTCAAGTTTGATTTTTAAATAAATTTTACTTCTTCATGATTACTCTTAGGTATGTAGTTACAGGTAAGAAGAAAGATACATGGAGAAAGAATAACAAATGCAGCCCAGAAACTTGGGTTCTAATCTAGTGTAGGATCTGCCCCCTAAACATATGAACAACTTTGGTCAAGTCATTAAACCTCTCAGACCCTTCATTTTCTCATCTGTAAAACTGAGAAAGTAAATGAAAGCAAAGTGCAATGCTTTATGTGTCATTCTCATGAATGTGTCTGATGCTACTTTTTTCCTATAAGAAAATGATTTTTTTCCTAAGTAATAAATTCTCAAACTTGTCAGGTATAAGAGCCTGAAAAATAACTGTGAACTGACCATCGATAACTACAAAAAGACATACTTCCATGTGAGAAAGTATAGTACTGACGGCTGCTTACCACTGGTTCTTCATTGATGAGAAAGCTGGACTCTTTGCTGCTCAGGTCCTGCAAATGGCACCGTGGAGAAGATAAAACACTGTTAATAACAATACAAATGGAGAGCATATATATTTTAACAAAAACTCTAGGTTTTTCATGCATAAATTCTAAACCTACAACTCAAGGGATCTATGAAACACCTGAAACTGGATGCAGAACTATCTGTATCTATGCGTATAGCCATGCATATGTAGGTGTGTAACGTGTGTGTATACATATGTGGGGAATGGGGCAAGACGCAAAGAGCCCTTGAGAGAAAATGAGAATTTTGAAGGTAGCTTTAACAAATCATAAAAAAAATCTGAGACACAAGAAATGGTTAAGAAGTACTACACTGCATAGAAATAACAAGGAGCTCCATTCTTTGAATGACACTGAATCCAGGACTAAAAGGAAGGACAGAATTATCTGGCTATTTTAGGCCTTTCAACATTTGCCTGCAACCATTAAAGTGAATACCTTGGGAAAAATGCACCACCAGAATTCTTAAGGATTTGTACTTATAACCCAAGAGAAAAGCCATACATCAATTTTGTTAAAGCAACAGTGATGCCTCTCTTGCTGTAAGGCGGATTTTAAATGTTCCATGTCAGATCACATACCACAGCATATACTCCTGAGATGGCTCAAACATCTCTCTCTCTTCCTCTCCCTCTTGTTCTCTTTTCTTCCCTCCTTCCCTCCCTCTCTCTCTCCTCTTTTCATCTGTTTAGCTAGAAGTCTCAATTTTATTACCTTTTCAAAGAGCTAGCTTTTTGTTTCAATGCTTTAATGTTTTTCTATTTTCAACTTAACTAATTTCTGCTCTTATCTTTATTATTTTTCTCCTATTTTCTCTGGGTTTATTTTGCTCTTCCTTCTTAAAATGGAAGCTTATTATTGATTTGAGACTTTTCCTCTATATTAACATATAGCACTACAAATTTCCCTCTCAGAATTGCTACGTCTACTTCTTCAAATGTTAATATGTTGCATTTTTACTTTTATTCAGGTCACTGGAGTTTTTTGTTTTTGTATTGTTTTTCCTTTGAGGCCCTTTCCAGACCCTTAGACTGTTTAGAAGTATGTTTAGTTTACAATTGTTGGAGATATGCCTGTTAACAATGTTACTGATTTCTAGTTTGATGATACTGTAGTCAGAGAACACTCTCTACTATTTCAATTATTTTAAATTTAAGTTTTGTTTTATCGCCCAGAATGTAGTTTGTCTTGGCATACATTCCATCAGCACTTGAAATAGATGTCAATTCTGCTGTTGTCAGGTGAGGTACTCTATAAATGTTGATTACATCCTATTGGTTGATGTGAGATGAGTTCATCTATATTCTTACTGATTTTTGTATTCAGTTGATCTTATTCTAGGCAAAAGGGTGAAATCTCTGGTTATAATTATAGATTTGCATATTACTGGTTTCCATTTTCTAGAGGTGTTTTTTTTGTTTGTTTTGTTTTTTTTGGCTTTTTAGGGTCCCATTTGCAGCATCTGTGATCTACACCACAGCTCACAGCAACACCAGATCCTTAACCCACTGAGCAAGGTCAGGGATGGAACCTGTGACCTCATGAATACTAGTCCGGTTCATTACTGCTGAGCCACAACAGGAACTCCCATTTATTAGTTTTTGTTTCACACATTGTGATGCTATTATTTGTTAAATGAGAATTTATCACTGCTGTGTCTTTTGTTGGATGGACGCCTTTTATTATTATAGAATGTCCTGCTCTGTCAGTGGTAATTTTTCTTACTCCAAAGTATACTTTATGTGATATTAATGTAGAACTTCTTTCTTTTTGTTAATGTTTGCATTTATTTTCAGCCATAATGCATATTTTTAGTCCTTTTACTTTCATTTTTTTCACTCCACTCTGCAAATCTCTTTTCTTTCAATTCGTGTGTTTAAACCACTTACACGTCATGTAATTATCAGTGTATTAGGAATGAAAAAATCTGCCATTTTATTTTTGTGCTTTCCATTTGTTCCTTCTGTATTATGTTTCTCTATTTTATTTTTATGACTTTCTGTGGGTTACTGGGGCTATTTTCATAATTCCATTTTGATTTATCTAAACAGCTTTTGAGTGTATCTCTTTACATAATTTTTAAAATGGCTGCTTTTGATATTAATTATATTGTATATACATTATTTATCACAGCCTACAGTGTACATGTTTTATTTGTCAAGTATAAAACTAAACATGAGACCCACATGGTCTCCACCAACATCTTGCAGAAAGTGTGTAAACGGGTCCATTATTACTCAGTGGGGGCTGAAGAGTCAGCCTTCTCTGACTCCAACTCTAAGGGGAGTTGGGACATCTTGTTACTGCAGACAGAGGTGAAAGTCTGGTCTCCCCACTTGAGCTCTTTTGCACAGAAGAGTGGCAGGACTACAATATTTTCTCTCCTGTAGTGTTTGGGTAAAAAGAGCAGTTATTAACCAAAAGTTATCTGTCTTCCTAGGTGACCCTTTTCCTGGTCCAACGGTTAGGGACAACAGGTTTTTCTTGATGTTTTATTTGTCTGAGCTAGTATTTCTGTATTAACTGGCTGCTCAAGCATCTAGTCTTAACACATGAAGAAGCAAAGAGAAAACCCAGGGAACTAACTTCACAGCTGTTCCTTGGGTCCCAAGGTCCCTAGCCAGTTTATCTTCTCTGACTTCCACATTCTTATGATGTTTGTTTTATATATAATGTCCAGGGTTCTTACCTGTACTTAGCTGAAGAACTAGAGACAATTTTGTCTACTTCATTTTTCCAGAGTAAAAACTATAGTCATTTTTGAAGTAATTCAATAATATAACTATTTAATAAATTTAATCAGCCATTCTTCATCTTTGTTTCAGAGAGATACTGTTTTTATTTCAAAGTGCTTTATCTTTTAAAAAATATGATAGACCTCATATTCTATTTCATTCAGCATTTTGGTCACTAAGCTTCTAAATGAACCCAGAACTTCTAGAAATCTTAAGTAGACCAGCTTATTGGGCCAGTTTACCCAGCTAACTAGCACACAGCCAACCTATTCTTATAGGTTGTGTGTCCCAGGGTGGGCATTTCAGTTGCTCCTAAAAAGCTATTTTTAAAGAGACTTCTTCTATTTGACTGTTCATCCCTAACCCAATTCAAGGACACCCAACTCCATGAGCACTGCTCTGGGTCAACCAAGCCTACCAAAGGTTGTTTCAGTTGAAACACCATTAGAATGTTTACATTCTATGTACAAAAAACCCCAAAACCAAACCAAACCAAAACCCCGAATCTAAGTTGTTAGCATCTATTTGCAAGTTTATATAAATAATATAAAGTCTTTGCTTAAGAGAATATTGCATTTTTATAAATTTTACTTCATTTCATTTATTTATTTTATTTAACATATTTAATTAATTCAGTTTGAATAACTTAAACCCTGGCATAATTATCAATAAGCACTTCTCAGGTTCAAGACAGCAGTGTAGTGAGATCCAGAACTCACTTCCCTCCACGGACACACCAAATCCCCAGCTACAAATGGAACAATTCTCTCTGAAAAAGCTGAAAACTTTCTTACTAGCACCTCTGAAACAAAGGTAAAAAAGCCACATCAATGGGGGTAGAAGAAGCAGAAATGCAGTCCCACCGAAACCCTACTTTGGGCATGGCTAATCCACAATCAGGAGGGAGCACAAGTAGAGAGCTCCTCCCTGAGAAGTGAGGGGACTGTGCCACACATCAAGCACCCTGACCCCTGAGACCTGCACCAAGGAGACAAGTCCCGAAAGTGAATGTTTTGAAAATCAAGAGGGCTTATGTCCAGGAGACCTAGGGCTATGTGGAACTAAGATTCTACTCTTAAAGGGCTCACATGCAGACTCACTCAACATGGATCCTAGCATAAAAGGCAATTTTAAAAGCACCTAAACTTTGTGAAAAAGATTCGTTTGCCAATCTTAAAATATATATCAGAGGAGTGAGGGCCTGTCAGGGCTCTCTCCAGGGATGAAGGTGCTGTTGGGGGAATTTATACACACGACACACACACACACACACACACACACACACACACGTACACAAAAGATAATGAGAAAGCAATCTAACCATACCACACAGGGAGTATTCAAACCAGAAGGGGAGACAACAAGAGATGAAGAAAGGAAAAGAAAGCAATGGCAAAGCAGTCAGAAAAGAATGAACAAAACAGCAATAAATACAACTAATGTAAATGTAACAAGCAACTAAATTCTCCAATCAAAAGACAACAGAGTAGCTGAATGGGTAAAAATAATAAGAAGCCTCTATATGCTGCCTCCAGGAGACTCACTTCAGATGTAAAGATAAAGACTGCAATAAAAACAAAGATTGGCATTACATAATAAGCAAGGTGTCAGTCCAAGAAGATATAATATTTGTAAATATTTATGCACCCAATTTAAGAAAACCTAAATAACACTGATGAAAGAAACTGAAGACATGAGTAAATGGAAATATATCTATGTTCATGGATTGGAAGAATTTAATATTGTTGAGGTGTCCATATTACACAATGGACATACTTACCCTAAATAATCTACAGACTAATCCATCATAATTTCAATGGTATTTTTCACAGAACTGAACAAACAATTCTAAAATTTGCCTGGAACCACAAGAGACCCTGAATAACCAAAGCAATCTTGAGAAAGATGAACAAAGCTGGAAGCATATGCTTTTTGATTTCAAACTATGATAAAGCTGTAGTAATCAAAACATTATGGTATTGGTATAAACACAGAAACATAGAACAATGGAACAGAAATAAAGCCATGTATATAGGATCAATTAATTTATGACAAAAGAGCCAAGAAAACACAATGTGGAAAGGATAGTGTCTTCAAATTGAAGCATTGGGGACACTGAGCAGTCACATGCAAAAGGATTAAACTATACTATTATCTTAAACCATATACAAAAATTAACTCAAAATCTATTAAAGAATTGATGTAAGACCTAAAACCATAAAACCCTAGAAGAAAACATAGGTGGTAAGCTCCTTGACATCAGTCTTAAAGATAATTTTTTGGATCTGATTCCAAAAGCAAATGCAACAAAAGCAAAAATAAACAAGTAGGACTAAATTAAACTAAAAAGTTTCTGCACAAGAAAGGAAATCATTAACAAAATCAAAATGCAACCTACTGAATGGGAGAAAATATGTGCAAGTCATTTAACGATAAGAGATTAATATCCAAAATATATAAAGAACTCATATGACTCAATAGAAAAAAAATCCAATTAAAAAAAAAAGGCAGAGGATCTGAATAAACATTTTCCAAAGAGATATAGATGACTAACGGGCACATGCAAAAATGTTCAACATCACTAATCATCAGGGAAATGCAAATCAAAACCACAATGAGATATGACCTCACACCTGTCAGAATGGCTATCATCAAAACAAGAAATAACAAGTGTTGGCAGGGATGTGGAGAAAAGAGAATACTTGTGCACTGCTAGTGGGAATATAAATTGGTACAGTTACTATGGGAAATAGCTTGGAGATTCTTCAAAGAAATTAAAAACAGAACTACCATAGGATCTGGCAGTTCCACTTTTAATTATTTATCCAAGGAATATGAAAACACTAATTTGAAAAGATACACATACTTCTATGTTCATTGTGGCATTATTTACAATAACCAAATTTTGGAAACAACATAACTATCCATGAATAGATGAATGAAAAAGATGTGTATATATATATATATATGCAATGGAATACTTCTTAACCATAAAAAGAATATGTGTATATATATATATATATATATATATATATATATATATATATATGCAATGGAATACTTCTTAACCATAAAAAAGAATATAATCCGGCCAACTGCAACATCAGTGGACCTTGAGGGTATTATGCAAGTGAAATAAGTCAGACAGGGAAAGACAAATATTGTATGATGTCATTTACATGTAGAGTCTAAAAAATAAAACAAATGATCAAAAAAAAATTTCATAGATACAGAGAAAAGACTGATGGTTACCAGAAGAGAGGTGTTTGGGGGTAGGCAAAATGGGTGAAAGGCATCAAGAGGTACAAATTTTCAGTTACAAATAAGTCATAGAGATGTTATATACAGTATAGTGACTACAGTCTATAGAAGTGTATTGCATATCTGAAAGTTGCTAAAAAAGGTCTTAAAAGCTCTTATCGCAAGAAAAAAACCTGTGACTTTGATGATAGATGGCAACTGGACTTATACTGACATTTCTCAGTATATACAAATAGCAAATCATTATGTTGCACATCTGAAATCAACATGTCAAGTATACCTCAATCAAAATGTGCTAATCACGTACTACTAATAACTAACAAAAAAAAGTTGTCAAATATTATACTTGCTTTATATTCAGACGAAGTGTTAGTCAAATAACATTTTCTTGCATATCAAGTCTCAGCATATCTGAGTGTATTTTACAGGAAGCCTCAGAATAAATCAAAATTTATGTCTGCTCCCTTGTAATATCCAGAAAGATTCAACACTAAATCTGTGCAAGGAGTTCCCTCGTGATCTAGTAACTAAAGATTTGGCCCTGTCACTGCTCTGTCTCATTTGTCACTGCTGTGGCTTGGGACTGATCCCTGGTCTGGGAACTTCTGCACGATGAAGGGCCAAAAAAAAATCTTCATGAAACATGTAATTTGCTTTACTGACTCAAAAATGAATGGTCTAGAGGACAAAATATAAACAATGCAGTACAAGCAAAAAACTAAGGTACAAAGACCTAAGTATTTCTATGAAGTATATTTCTAAACTTGTTTCAATTTTCTGTTATGACATATAAGAAGCTAATACATATATTTAACTTACCTCAGCTATTTCAAAACAGCGGTCTGCTTCTCTACTGGATTTTCTCTCTAAATTAAACAACGAAAAAATCATGTTAAAATGGCCGACTGATCACAATATGTTAAAAGTCTGATCAGGAGAAAATAGGAATTCAAAAATTTTTAAAAAAGAGTTCAATGGGAAAAATACTGGGAGATGCAAGATCTTCCTGGAGATAAGTTGTTCAAAACAAAAAGAATTCAGTACCAAAACTTGTACTAGAGGAACAGCATCAAATACTGGTGTGTAAAATATAATCTCACTCACTAAGAAATAAACTTATCTCTGAAAAAATGCAGCTATTTTGTTTTTTTTGTTGTTTTTTTGTTGTTGTTTTGTTTTGCTTTTTTTGCTATCCTAATGGGTTTGAGGTAGTACTTCTTCTTAGCATTAAATGTGTATTCCCCTAGTGATTATGACGTTGAGTATCCTTCCATGTTCTCCTTGGCCAATTTTATATCTTCTTTACAGAAGTGACTATTCCAGTCCTTTGCCCATTTTTGAGTCAGACTTTTTTTTTTTTCTGTATTGTTGAGTTTTAGGAGTTCTCTACTTATCTGGATCAGATATACGATTTGCTCATATTTTCTCTCATTTTGTGGCTTGACTTTTTACTCCACTTATAGTGTCTTTTGCTGCACAATGTTTTAATATTCATGAAGTCAATTTGTCTATTTTTCTTTTTTGCTTGTGCCTTTGTTATATACAAGAAACCACTACCAAATTCAATGTCATAATTGGCAGAACAATGTGAATCAACTATAATATAAAAAATAAAAACCTAAAAAAAGAAATTAATTGTAAAATTTTAAGAATAAAATAAATATGGCTTAAAAAATTCAATGTCATAAAACTTTTGCCCTATGTCTTCTTATAAAAGGTTTTTAGTTTTAGAGCTTATAATTAGATTTTTGACTATTTAAGTAGGGCCCAACTTCACTCTTTTGCACACTTATCCCAGCACCATTTGCTGAAAAGAGTGTCATCTCCCCATTGAATGGTCATGGCATCCTTATAAAAAAAATCATTTGACCATATACATGCAAGAGTTTATGTCTAGGCTCTCTGTTCTATTCCACTGGTCTATATATCTGCCTTTTTTATTACTGAAGTATAGTTGATTTACAATGTTGCACCATTTTCTGCTGTATAGCAAAGTGACCTAATCATCCACATATATACATTCTCGTTCTTTATCTTTCACCATGGTCTATCCCAAGAGACCAGATAGAGTTCCCTGTGCTATATAGTAGAATCTCATTGTTTTTGCATTCTAAAGGTAATAGTTTGCATCTACTAACCCAAAACTCCCTATATATTTACCTTCATACTGACATCATACTATATTTTGATGACTGTAGCTTTGTAGGAAGTTTTGAAATCAGTAAGTGTGAGTCCTCCAGCTTTGTCCTTCTTTTTCAAGATTGGTATTTGGTGTCGCTTGAGAGTTCATATGAATTTGAAGATGGATTTTCCTATTTCTTTCCAAAATATCATTACAATTTTGATTGAGATTGCTTTGAATCTGTAAATTGCCTTGGTAGTATTGACATCTTACCAATATTAAGTCTTCCAATCAATGAACATGGGATGAGCTTGCATTTGTTTATGCTTTTTCAAATTTCAGCAAAGTTTTGTAGTCTTATTTGTACAAGTCTTTCACATTCTTGGATAATTTTGTTCTTAAGTATTTTATTCTTTTTGATACTGTTGTAAAAAGAATTATTTTCTTGGAGTTCCTGCTGTGGAGCAGCGGGTTAAGGATCCAGTGTTGTCTCAGAAGTGGTGCAGTTTGAACCTTGGCCCAGAGCAGTGGGTTAAGGATCTGGCATTGTGTAGCTGTGGCATAGGTTTCAGCTACGGCTCAGATTTGATCCCTGGCCTTGGAACTTTCATTTGCCACAAATGTGGCCATTAAAATAAAATAAAAAAAAAGAAAGAAAGAAAAGAAAAATGCTATCTTAAGGTACAAACTCAGTAGAATACATGCACTATGGGAATGTATAAGAATGTCAGTAACAGTATATTAGGAGTAAATAGAAAACCATCATTTCCTTAAATATCCAGAAATAGTAAAATGGATAAATACAATGTGATGTAATCATGCCACATATTATATTTAGCAACAAAACTAAATAAATTTCAATTACATGCAAAAACATAGATAAATATCCCAAAAATTATTTAGCAAAAAATAGCAGAAATATTTAGTAACATTTCAACTATCTAAATTTAACTACACAAAACCAAAGTATGTTACTCAGGGATGAATACTTAAGGGCATGATGCTATTGGGATACAATTTTCCTTGGGTCTTTCAAGCTTCTGCACATTTTGCAAATTAGATACTCAGGGTCCTTTGTTCCAGATTATCTTTCAAGGATCTTTGCTGAGATAGAGATAGCCTCACATTGTGGAGCAAAGGGAAAGTCTGCATACAGTCTTGGAAGATTGGATTAGTGTCTCCCACTAGAGCAATTGGAAGGCAAAATTACTGGGCAATAAAAAAGACTCAAGTTTCCTAAACTCAGATTGCTCTCCTGTATTGCAAACCACCCTATGGGCAAGTCCTCTGCACTGATCTGTGGCAACCTGGGCTCAGGAAAATGGCACAAAATGCTGCTATTCTTGGTGCTGTTATTGCAGTCAGTAATAAACAGTCCTTTGTCTCTGATCCTGGTGTCTCATGTCTCCTACTAGTATCCTTGAAATTGTAACAGGCTACTTAACTTCCAAGTACAGTAAGATCTCAGACTTTTCACAGTTTTTAACATTGATCATCAGTATTATAATAATAATAGTGACGGTAATAATAATGGCTACATGTAGTGATTCTTTATTATTAAGAAATTTACAGTTCTGTAGAGGAATCAGACCGAAAATTGTGATAAATGCTATAAAAAAGACAAAAGGAGCAGAGAGGAAGAAAGAAACAGGGAGGGGTATTGTTTGGACCTGAGGAACTCAGAAAAGCTCTCCGAGAAACAATATTTATACTGAGATCTGCAAATTGAGAGGATACAAGTCATATGAGAACACAGGAAGGCTGTAAGACAGGAACAGCTTTACATGTTCAAAGAAATGAAGGTCAAGCTAGACGTGTAGGTAAATGGCAGAGAGGCATGAGAAGATGCCAGAAAAGCACGGAGTTGGGGACACTTTGTGGAGGACCTTGTATGCCTGGATTTTTTTCAAAGTGAAATAGTCTGCCAGAAAAAAAGCTTTTAAATGGTATTTACATTTAAGTTTTAGGAAAAGCAGTAGTTGTTGACTGGAGAATGGGTTAAAAGAAAGTAAGAATGGAGAAAGGAAACAAACTATGAGGTTGTTGCAATGAACGGCAAGAAATGATGGCAGTCTGGCCTGGAGTTGGAGCAGGCAAGTGAAAGCATTGTAGAAGGATTACAGATATTTGAGTAAAACTTTGAAACAGATTGCTATCATATTTCAAATGTGCAAGTTGAAGGACAAAGAGGACTGAAGACTCCTAGGCTTTAAGACTGCATTTAATGAAATGGGGAAGAATATTAATGGTGGGCAATTAATACAGCTGATGCTGCTGGCTCCCCACAAATATCCTTTCCCCTTGTTCTTTACTAACAAAGCACTAATTATATGGTGCAGCAGTGAGCACTAGGAAAAAAAGAACAAAAAACCACTTTGCCTAGTCTTCCTTGCAACTTTAGAATACGATATAAATTCAAAGCTACTAAATATCATAGAAATGATATTAATGCCTATCTCAAGATATGCACAAGCATTAAATGAAAAAAGCATATAAATTGCTTCAGATAGTCACTGGCACAGAAAGCTCTGTGAATATTAGTTATCCTTATTGATATTGTTATTTTTATTAGGGCATGTTTTATCATTTTATTAATTTTCAGAACTCTCTTAAATTCTTTGGGATACATTTTAGAGTGTCAGAATAAAGATGAAACAATTTCTTTTGTATTTAAATCGTTTTGTTGTAGGATCTATAAAAAAAGGTAATGTCTACTGTATGCAAAGTATGAAAACCAACAAACTGTAGCTACTTACAACTACATCACTTTTCTGAGTATAGGCTTTCTCATATAAAAGATTAAAACACAAGCAAAAATTACTTGAAAAATATAAGGCATCATACAGTACCACCTTCAAAGGGTTTTTACTCATAAGTGCTGTCTATATGTAAAGCTCAAAATTCCACAATGTCTTGACTACCTCTTGTTGGACCTTCCAATGAAAATGAAACCTTTAATAAAGATTAAATATAATAAATTATTATATATAAAATAAACTCTTTATTTTATATTTAATTTATTAATTTATTATATTTATTAATTTATTATATTTATTGATTTATTATTGTATTATAGTAAATATAATAAACTCTTATGAGTATATAAAGAATAGGATTCTAAGACACACATGCTTTGTTTCTCAGTGTATGGTACTTGAGCACCGATGTAGGGAGGATTTATTTTCTTGAAGACAAAGACAGTCACTACTATACATAGAACTAAATATAGTTCCAAGCACAGAGCAAACAAATGCACACCTTAAGCTAAGTTGTAGAGTATTTTGTAATTATATATTTTGGTAAAAGAAAGTCGAAAAACTGGAAGCATTAACCCCTCCTTCCTCTAATTATTTTTGCCACATTTAACATATAACAACTAGTTAAAAAATATTTTCAAACTCCTATCAGAACTTGATGCAATGAATTTATCTGAGAATCTGGGAAGGGAATGATATAGTTCTTTCAGATTATATATATATATTTTTTTTTTTGGTCTTTTTTTGCCATTTCTTAGGCCGCTCCCGCGGCATAACGATGTTCCCAGGCTAGGGGTCGAATCAGAGCTGTACCTGCCAGCCTACACCAGAGCCACAGCAACGCGGGATCCGAGCTGCGTCTGCAACCTACACCACAGCTCAGGGCAATGCCAGATCCTCAACCCACTGAGTAAGGCCAGGGATCGAACACACAACCTCATGGTTCCTAGTTGTATTCATTAACCACTGAGCCATGACGGGAACTCCCATTCCAGATTATCTTCTATCCATACTAATTCCCTCTTACACTTTCACCCTTCAACTCACTGCTTCCACGCCCTATTTCTTTTTAAGCTAATTCTTGCTTATTTTTCTTTCTAAGCTAATTCTTTGCTTATTTTTCCCCTTATATCAGTTTGGACATCCTCCTTTCAGACCTTGCCTGAAACCTCCTAATCTGCTTCTGGGTTAGCCTCCTACCTGCTCCCTTGCCACCCTGGATTTAGCCCTTTGTGAGTATCTAGCCCAAGTATATCTCTCTCCACAAGACTTCAAGCTCTCTGAAGGCCAGTTGGAGTGCACTTTCTAAAGTATCCTTTTCTGAAAAGCAGAAAGATTAAAGAATATAGAAGTATTTGCTCATAGAGCATTCTCCCTCTCAAACATGCTAACCCTCTCTCTCTCTCTCTCTCACACACACACACACACACACGCACAAATATTCACATGTCATAGACCCAGATACACTTTCACACTCACCCACAAAGTATAAAGTTGTTAAAAACTATGCACAATCTCCAAATCTCTGTCAAAGCAGAATCCTATTTGAAGAGGAGGGATGGGATGTGAAGCCAACAATCCTAGATCAGTTTTTTGTTATTCCTGCAACTCCTCTAAAGTGAGTAGAACTGACTATACTCTTCCTGTCAGCTAGAAACCAAATCTATTAAGAATTTCATACCAGTCACTATGGAGAATCATAAAATATGAGCTAAAATTCAAGCCAGCACAAACTCAGCTTTGAGTTTTCACTGAAAGCACCCTACTAAGAATACATACTCTAGCAATTCCAGAACCCAAAAATAGCTCTTGCATTTGCCAAATGATCTTCTCAGTTTACACTTCTTCCAGCAGCATAAAATAACATATATGCAATCAAATATTCATGTTACTAAAGGAAAAGGTGGATTGGTTAAACATGATGCTTGACGTAGTTGTAAAGATGCAAGCAACTTTACATTCAACTTTAAAACTTCCTTTTCCAATGTTAAGCCTTCAACTGTCTTTTCCAACACCAGATGTATCATAAATCAGTGAGAGAATGAATATTTCAAATCTGAACTTCCTTATAATGTCAACCAGTCAATAGTTCAATTTCAGGAGCACTGATATTTTACTAGCAGTCTTTCTTTACATAACTATTTAAATGTTCTATTGCACATTGCCCTTAAAATTTCATTTTAAAAATTATTAGATCATAGGAAAATAGCTAATTGGAGATCACTGACTGCTTGTGTGTTCAACTGTGAAGAAAATAAACTGAGGAAATACAACGAATTCTAGAAATATATATTACGTCTGAAACGCACAATGTTAACATTCTCATTTTATCACATGTACATCAATTGTTTAATTTTCTCATATTTACTCTTCAAAGGGGATTTAGGAAATACATATTACAGAAGATACAGTCTTACCTATATTGGGGAATTTACTTTAAGAAATCCATTTATATTTTAAAACCCTCTCAAATAATTATAAATGTAGCTTTTTAAAATACTCTCAAAAAGTAGCTCTCGGAGTTCCTGTCGTGGCGCGGTGGTTAACAAATCCGACTAGGAACCATGAGGTTGCGGGTTCAGTCCCTGCCCTTGCTCAGTGGGTTAAGGATCCGGTGTTGCCGTGAGCTGTGGTGTAGGTTGCAGACGCTGCTCGGATCCCGCGTTGCCGTGGCTCTGGCATAGGCCGGTGGCTACAGCTCCGATTCAACCCCTAGCCTGGGAACCTCCATATGCTGTGGGAGTGGCCCAAGAAATAGCAACAACAACAACAACAACAACAACAAAAAGACAAAAAAAAAAGTAGCTCTCAAAAAACTCAGTATTTTTCAGCCTTCTTCAATCAACACTTTTATTTTCATAATTGTGTCATTAAACTCCAGGAAGAAACATATATTTAGAAGGGAGTTTCCAAAAGTCCACAGGATTGTTGGTGTTAAAAAATACATCCTGGAGTTCCCATCGTGGCGCAGTGGTTAACGAATCCGACTAGGAACCATGAGGTTGAGGGTTCCATCCCTGGCCTTGCTCAGTGGGTTAAGGATCCGGCGTTGCAGTGAGCTGTGGAGTAGGTCGAAGACGCAGCTGGGATCCCAAGTTGCTGTGGCTGAGGTGTAGGCCAGTGGCTACAGCTCCAATTCGACCCCTAGCCTGGGAAACTCCATATGCCGCAGGAGCGGCCCAAGAAATGGCAAAAAGACAAAAAAAAAAAAAAAGCCATCCTTATTGCCATGTACTTTTCATATGATCCTAGAAATAACAAAAGTCTCAAAAAAAGGGCAGTAAAAACAACACAGCAAATTAACTGACATATTGAAAGACATTTAGAAAAATAAGAGTCATCTGAGAGACCTAGACTTCCCTCCTCCTTAGATTCTGCTCTCACCAGTGCCACTTTTCTCTGCCACTTGGATTCTGGATCAGTGAACAAAACAGGTTACAGGAATTTGAGCAGGATGCATTCATGAGACCCAGTCATCAAATATATGGTATTCTACATCAATATCCTTTTCTCCTACTCCACCCAAATCAGAGGCAAAGCTTTTACCACAACGAGAGGAAATATAAATCAAAGGCCTTTACCAAGAAAATACGAAACTGTTATTATTTGGTGAAATGTTCTAAAACCTCCCTCAGATGGACTAAAGATTCAGTAATCTTGACCTCAAGTAATGCTAATTTAAATATACAGTCTAGTAAGCAAAATTATCCTGAGAGACTAAACTGGATCTTCTAACATCTGAAAGAGAGCAGTGGTCAAATCTGTAATGCCATATTGACATATTATTTTCTTCATTATACACATAAAATTGCACACCCACATTTTTTCCTCCACTCTTCCTTCATTGAAGGACATATTTCTCATAGCTCTACTTCAGAAGGATTGATTATAAGTAAATATTGAATGCTTCAAATGAAAGCAAAATCTATTAAGAGCATCAGATTACTGACATTACAACAGGAAGTAACTCTCAGCAAAGGAGGAAGCCACTGAATAAGTACAGAAAGGGATTTCAAATTTTATACATCTAAAAGACATTCGACGACTTTTTTTTTTTTTGTCTTTTTGCCATTTCTTGGGCCGCTCCCGCGGCATATGGAGGTTCCCAGGCTAGGAGTCTAATCGGAGCTGTAGCTGCCAGCCTACTCCAGAGCCACAGCAACACAGGATCCGAGCCGCATCTGCGACCTACACCACAGCTCACGGCAATGCCGGATCCTTAACCCACTGAACAAGGGTAGGGACCGAACCCGCAACCTCATGGTTCCTAGTCGGATTCGTTAACCACTGTGCCACGATGGGAACTCCCCATTTGACTTCTTTTGCACCAATGAACATCAATTATTTTCCATAACAAATAAGTTTACTGCATCATTTAGCAGAGCCATTAATCAAAGTTTACAGTTTTCAGCAGTTGTATTTCCCCCTATCTTTAAATTATTTTTTGTTTAAAAAAAGGGAAGTTGCTTCAAGTGACACCATCAAGAACACAGAAAGAGAACCCACTGAATGGGAGAACATATTTGCAAGTCACATATACTGACTATATAAAGAACTTTTACAAATGCAGTAATTAAGAGGGCAAATAACTCAATTTTTTAAATGGGCAAAGGATTGAATAGCTATTTCTCCAATAAAGATGTACCAATGGCCAATAAACATTGAAAAAGATAGTTAACACATTAGTCACTAAGAAAATGCAAATCGAAACCACATTGAGATATCACTTCCAACCACTAGAGTGGCTATAAATAAAAAAGACAAATAATAAGTGTTAGTGAAGATGTGGAGAAATTTGAACCCTTATATATTACTGGTGAAAATATAAAAAATGGTGCAGACACTTGGAAAACAGCTTGGCAGCTTCTCAAAATGCTCAGTATAGAGCCACCTTATGATTCAGCAATTCCACTCCTAGGTTTATATCCAAGAAAAATAAAAACATATCATACAAAATCTTGCAATAAACATCCACAGCAGCATTATTCACTGTAGCCAAGAAAAACCCAAATGTCCACCAATTAATGAATGGATAAAGTGTGGTATATCTATACAATGGAATATTATTTGGCAGTAAAAAGGAACAATGCACTGATACAAGTTACAGCATGGATGAACCTCAAAAACATTATGCTAAGAGAAAGAAGCCAGTTACAAAGGACCACATATTGTGAGTCTGTTTACATGAAGTGTCTAGAATAGGTAAACTTACAGAGACAGTAAATAGATTAGTGGCTGCCTAGAGCAGAGGATAGGGAATGGGGGTTGTGGGGGTGGGGAGTGACTGGTAAGTTTCTATTTGGGGTGATGAAAATATTCTAAAATTAGATTATGGTGATTGCAAAACTAAATATACTAAAATTTTAATTGTACACTTTAAATGGGTGACTTTTACTGTATGTAAATTATCTCTCAATAAAGCTGTTAAGAAAGGGGAGACAGGATGCAATAATGCATTGTATTTCTTGGTGTTTTTGAAGACTAAGGAGTATGACTTCTTAGACCATTTATCACTAAAAAAAAAAAAAAGCTGTTTCCATGTTTAGATCTAATACTAAATAAGGCATGAAGACATAGAGTCATTGAGAGAAATGAGTATCATTGAGGGCCCTGGAGACAGACCCAGAAAAATACGTGCATTTTCAGGAAAATGTGTTTACTAAAACAGACCCTCAAAAAATAGGTCTATGCAAAGGCCTTAGCAAACAATGGGCAAACATTTCTCAAGGGAACTAAATATTCAGTGAAATCCTCTAAACCGACAGCCTTCCCAAGTGCATAAAAATCTTAAGCACATGGACCTTTAAGGTCTGCTCTGCTCCTCCCATAATTAACAAGGATCTCAAAGCTTGAAGAGTAGTCAGCAATTAGAAGCAACAGGACTTCCCACGCAGGGCACAGCGGTCAAGCTTGCTAAGCTTAGACTCTCTCCTTCCTCTGCCTGGGTTCAGAGGCCCTGGCACCTCGGTTCACTTGCTGAGCATGCTCGCGTCTCCTCCCTGCACTATTCAACCTCTCCGCGGCGTAGCGGGAGCAAGGAAAGCGGTCTCGCAACCTTGGGGGGGGGGAGGGGGAAGGGTCGCACCACACAGGTGCGGGCCTCGCTGGAGCTGAAGAAGAAACCCTAGAGTGCAGACACCTACCCACCTACCCAGGCAGGGATTGTTCTCCTGGCAGATCCTGTCTCGCGCAGAGCATGCCATTCCGCGAACGTCCCCGGGAGCCGGGCCGCTGGGCCGCCAACGTCCCCCGGGGTCCTTGCGCCTGGAGTGGCTTGGTCCACGCGCGGAGCCCGACTCCACCAGCCTCCACTCGCCCCACTCCGCCAGCTCTCACCTTCCTCTTGCACCATTTCCAGGACATCCGGGTCGCCCATCTTCGCCAGCTCGTTGATGACACTGTTCGAAGGGACGCAGAAGGCGGACAGCTGCGACAGTTGGCGAGTTCTGGGCTGGAGACTGAATCTGATCGTGGGCCGCCGGCCCGGAGTCGGGATGAAGAAATCTTCTTTGTTAACCTCGTTGTCCTCGGCTTCCCCCAGCCTCGGAAAATTCAGCCGGTTGGGCTTCTTCTCCAGCCGATACTTCTCCTCGATCTTACTCTTGAGCTTTAGCTTCACAGACTTCTCCCGGTAGCGCTCCTGGGACCTCTCCCAGTACCTTTCCCGGAACGTGCCGGGATGCTGGTCACCCCGCTTCCTTGAGTACTGTCTACTCTCGCCCTCCTGCAACTCCCCTTTGGAGTCTGCTTCCAGGCTCGCTCCCTGCTTCTCTCTCCTCCTCCCGAACTCCACCTCGGGGGCCGCCATCTCCCCGCCCCCCGGCCCGCCCGGCTCCCGGCCACCTGGCTCCTCTTGGCTTCCGCCTTCTGTCCTGCTTGGTCCCGCCTCCACCGCCTCCTGTTCCCCCCCAGGGCCCGGTGCCTCCAGGCTCTCTAGAGCCGGCAGCTCCCTGCTCCAAGGTCCTGGCTGGTCCCATCCCACAGGGCTGGCCCACGTCCAGGGCTCCTGGTTCTCCCGGGCAGCCGCCTCTCCCTCCTCTGAACCCTCCTCCGACGCCCGCCGACGGGCCACCTGCTCCCTCAGCCAGTTGGCCTGGTCCTCTTCCATCTGCCCAGCCCTCCGCCTAGAAGGAGAGAACCCCTTCCCAGTTGAGGAGTTATTTTTTGTCGGGTGAGAAAAAGCCGTCCGTCCTTAAGGGGACCCCATCCCTTAAGGCCCGCGCGTGGACAGACCTCCCAGGTTCTAGCAGCCCCCTCCCTCGGGAGTCCTGCGCATGAGTACTGACTTTGCCAGCTTCCTGGACGCAAACGTGATGTCTGTCCAACACAGTCGGTGGAAAGGCAAACATGTTTGGCCTGAGTTCGAGTTCAGCCTCTGCCCCTTAAAAGCTGGACTGCTTTGGTCAAATTTGTATGAGCTTTTTTTCTCAGGAGAACCATTAACAGTTCCCACCGAGGGGCCTTGTGAGGAGCAAGTTGAAGCGTCTGGGCAAAACGCGTTGAGATTTTAGCTGCTATCAAGACTAACCCGTTGTCCCTTGAGCCCTGCTCGGCCTCAGAGTGTTTCTCAGTGACTTGAGTACTTCGACATCAATCATAGTCAATGGTCCCACTTTTTTTTTTTTTTTTGGTCTTTTGTTGTTGTTGTTGCTATTTCTTGGGCCGCTCCCTCGGCATATGGAGGTTCCCAGGCTAGGGGTTGAATCGGAGCTGTAGCCACCGGCCTACGCCAGAGCCACAGCAACGCGGGATCCGAGCCGCGTCTGCAACCTACACCACAGCTCACGGCAACGCCAGATCGTTAACCCACTGAGCAAGGGCAGGGACCGAACCCGCAACCTCATGGTTCCTAGTCGGATTGGTTAACCACTGCGCCACGACGGGAACTCCTGGTCCCACTTTTCACAGGCTCCTCTGAATTAGTTCTGTGTTTGAGGTTTTATCAATAGCCAGCTCCCCAATAACTGGGAGATAAGAAGTACTGTCTTAATGGGGGGGGAAACAGACAAATGATGGTGCCCTAAAGGTGAAGTGGAGATCTGAGCTGAAGGCCTTGAGAGTCCAATGGAAAAAGTGACTGAGTTTGGGGCAGTCACTTGTTTAAGAACAAGGAAGATATTAGCAGATGTAAACTAGTATATGTAGGATGGATAAACAAGGTTGTACTGTGTAGCACAGGGAACTATATTCAATGTCCTGTGATAAACCAAGAAAAGAATACATATATGTGTGTGTGTGTGTGTATATATATATATATCTGAACACTTTGAATACATATATGTGTGTGTGTGTGTATATATATATATATCTGAACACTTTGCTGTACAGCAGAAATTAACACAGCATTATAAATCAACAGCATTATAAATCAACTGTACTTCAATAATTTTATTTTTTTTTAAATGAGGATATGACCAAGGAAGACTTGACCTTCCTTAATTTTCATGTTACTTTTTTTTTCCTTCTATGGACATTTTAGGACCAAGAATTAATTCTTTTTTTTTTTTTTGGCTGCACCCACAGCATGCAGAAGTTCCTGGACCAAGGATCAAACCTGTGTCACAACCGTGACCCAAGCCATAGCAGTAACACTGGATCCTTAACCCACTGAGCCACAGGGGAACTCCAGGAATTACCTTTTACAGAAAGTAGGTCTTTAGAGAGGTGTTTTACTAGAGATTATGGTTAACTGTGGAATTTGAAATCACCTTTTTTCCCTATGCTTTGCTATCTGTTCACTATTTAAACCTCTAGGACTTCATCAATTCTGGTCAAGTGATTTGAGACAATACATAATTCCTTACCTAATGCAGATTGGAATTATGTTAGAAATGTGAGTATACATAAGTCTGAGGAATAGACTTACATGTAATTATAATAAATTGCTGGTTGTGTAACAAGTGTTGGGTTTTTACCTCTTGATTAATCATGGTTTGAATCTAATAAAATGTTTACAATGTGGTTTGTTTCATTTTCTTCCCATATGCCAGGTACTCTGCTAGGTGCTGTGGATATTGTGATTGCTGGTACAATCTTTTCTTTAGGTAGATTAAATTAATATAATTATTTTATATAATTTTATGTAATTATGTTTTATTTTTCTTGACTGTACACCATGTTTAAAATGATATATATATGAAAACACATTAATGATTTTATGCAAAATTAAATGGAATATGTTGATGCTGAATTTGCTGATATTGTATCATCTCAACTTCGTTAACAAAAAGTTAGATGTTCCTTGTGTTCTTTGCAGCATATGAAGGTTCCCAGGCTAGGAGCCACAACTACACCTTATCTGAGCCGCATCTGAGACCTACACCACAGCTCACAGCAATGCTGGATCCTTAATCTACTGATTAAGGCCAGGGATCGAACCCGCAACCTCATGATTCCTAGTCGGATTCGTTTCCACTGCACTACAATGGGAACTCCTTACTTGTGTTCTTTTGAGAAAGGTATGTATCTTATCCATAACTCTTGAGATCTTGGGAAATCTTCTCTGTATTCTTATCATTGAAATGTTTTATTTTGCTTGTCCATTCATAATTTTAGAATCTGCTAATTTCCTCCATTGCTATACCCGGCCTTCTTAGACACAATCTTCAATCATGTTTCTAGAATTATGAATAATGAATACATGTTCTTTTAATGTAATTGAATGCACAGTTAAGTATAAAAAAATTATATTTTTTTAGCTCTCCAAATAATTTCAACCTTTGTTTCCAGATTATTCAGTCTTTATTTCAGTGTTATTGCATCATTTGGTAGTGCCTTTATTTATTTATTTATTTTAGGTCTTTTTTTTTTTTTAGGACTGCACCGTGGCACATGGAGGTTCCGAGGCTAGGGGTCCAATAGGAGCTGTAGCTGCTGGCCTACACCAGAGCCACAGCAATGCAGGATCCGAGCTGCATCCGATCCTACACCACAGCTCATGCCACGCCAGATCCTTAACTCACCGAGCAAGGCCAGGGATTGAACCCTCTTCCTCGTGAATACTAGTCGGGTTTGTTAAGCAATGAGCCATGACAGGAACTCCAGGTAGTGCCTTTTTAAAAAATTCTCCTTTTGTGTCCTATACTAAGGATGGCATGCAAAAGTGTTTAAATGACAATAGAAACACAACTATAAATATATAAATGATGATACCTGGGAAACTTTCAAAGGTTTGCTTGAAATACTTGTTGGCCAACACTTAAGTAAAAGAATGAGTTTTCAGTAAGAAAGACACTTTACAGATACCAGTATGAAACCCTGATCTGTTTGAAAGTTAAAATGTATAAAATTGAACAACACCTGCATGCAAATATTTTTTATTCTAGAAGCCTGATTGAATAAACAGATTTAATTCTGAAGAGGACAAGTTCATGACCTATAATCTGGAGGCTAGAAACACCCTTCAAAAGTCAGCTGATGAATCCTTCTACCGGCTAGTATTTAAAGTAAGGATATGGGTGCCCCTGTCTGTGGTTTGGATCAGTGTGCTTTCTCAATTTCTCTACATGTCAAGGCTTTAACTCCTACAGTAAATGTCTTCCTTTTGAACTAATAGGCATTCATTAATGTTTTAGCCCCTAAAATTTTCATTTATTCAATGTATTTTCAACATGATTACAATCCACGTAAAATAGCATGCTCTGTGGTATGGAATCTTTGAATCAGGAATCAAAAGACCTGCATTCTCTCCTTGTCTCTGTCCCTGAATGACCTCAAGGGCACAATGACCTTGAACAGATAACTTTACTTCCCTGTTCCTCATCTGTGGATATTAAAGTCTTTGGCCTGTTCCACCCATCTCCCAAAGTTGTGAAAGTCAAACAAATCATAGTTGAAAGGGCTTTGGAAACAATAAAAATGCAACAAACATGAGAAAGGTTTATTGACTGGCCGGGGTAAAGTTATAGATTTACCAGTAGATAGGGGTATTATGTGTAGTTTGTTATTTCACCCTAACAAAATGCTGCTTCAGCCATTTCTCTGGGCTTTGAAGGCATGTTCTGACTCCACGCAGATTCCTCACTCACTATCTGCTGGTTTCAGAGGAGGGGCCTGAGTCTTTCTATTTGCAATATTTATTTCTTTGAATTCAGACTTTCTTAGGTCTGGGACTTTTGCAATCAGCCCTAGTCCTGTTTACTATGACCTTCATTGCTGCTTACTATCAGGCATTCTTCCCTCCCCTATAAAAACTCACTTTACAGGCTAGCCTCTGGAACCATTATAGTCATCAGTAAAGCCAGTATGATACTTAGCACTCAGAGGCATGCTTGGTATTTGCCAACATAAAGGCCTAGGTTGGCATGTTTACTATGCCTTGTAACTGAAAAATGCCGTTGGTTCCCAGACTAAAAAGTTGGCAAACTCTCTCAGCAAAAGATGAGGAGCAGTGATAGTTTCATCCCCCCATCCGTGCCTGCTTGAAATAGCCACCTCTTTGCTTGCAGTCTGTCTATGGCTTTCAGTCACATATAGGGGAAAATCTAAACAGTTTTCTTGTCAGTAGGACTGCAACACTGTATTTACATGATCTGAGCCTGACCCGATCCCACGTTTCCCATCACGTTCCGGCCATGCTGTCTTGAGGCTTTTCCTCAACTCCAGTAAGCACTTTCCCATTGTTTCCCAAGCACTTTGGACTCGCTGTTCTCTCCCCTAAAAATCTTCACACAGATGCTGGATGGTTCATTTACTTCCAGCATTCAGTTTTCTATGCAAATGTCACTTCCTTGGGAAGAACTTTGTTGACTACCCTAAAGCAAAAATCTCACATCACTATCCTCTTAGTGGATTTTTTTCTTCATAGCTGCTCTTTCTGACTTTGTACACTTATTTGCTCATGCATATTTATTTTTGAATGAGCTCCAGGAAGGCCAAGGCTTACTCTGTTTTCTTCTCTGTGTATCTGTGGTACTTAAAATGTTACCTGACACAGAAGGGTTCTCAACAGATACTTACTGAATGAATTATCCAAGTCTATCATCACATTTCCTGTTCTCTGAGTCAGTAGCTGACTCCTCCAATGCCCCTTGCTTTCCTGTATCTGGGAGAATAAATGGATGACACATTTGTGGTGGCTTGTGGCTCCAAAAGTGCCAGTGCTATTCTGAGAAACAATTTTCTAATTCTGAAAAAAAAAAAAAACAACACATCAGATTTACCTTCTTACAACTAGAATCGACAGACATACAGACAGTAAATCAGGACTTCGCCTCACCATATAAGCATCTTTTGGCTTCTCTTTGAAGACATATTCCAGACCTTTGACAAGCAAAGGCAGCAGATGACAAGAAGAGGCAAGCAAAAATCCATCTGTGCTTTACTGCTACTATATTCCTCTAATAACAGGTGTCCTTTAGTATAAAGTTATCACATCCTCTTTTTTCAATGGCAGATGCTTAGGCTATTATTTTTCTTTGGCATACACATAAACAGGAAATTAAAAAAAATGAGTCCATATGATCTATGCTGGCTTCATCAAATAAGAATCTGTATCTTGGGCCTTAAAAAGAGATGCCTCTACATTTTCTTGACCATCAAATCTTTTTTGAACTTTATCATGCCACTGAAAGAAACTGATTCCTTAAATGTTATCCTTCATTGCCTTGTATCAGTTATTATATCCAATGCCTCTTTCCACATCTTCACAATGGACCTGGGCCATTCTGAGTCTCCATCCACAATTCTGACTTTCCCTCTCTTCAGGAAGCATGTGGAAGAAAAAGCATGCACATTAAAATCCGATGTTCTGGATCAGGCAGACCTGTCCAAGTTTGAAGTGCATAACTTCAGCACCTCTTTAAGCCTTAATTTCCTAATCTATATAATGGAAACAATAATATCTACCATGTGGTGTGGTTATGAAGTTAAATAATAATGCTAAGTCCTTGACACAGCATACATTAAAGAAATGTTAGTTTTCATCTTTTTTAATACATTCAATGATTTCCTCATCCCTTTCATCTTTTTGCAGCATCCCCCTTGTTATTCCCATTTACTCTTTTTTTTCTATTAACTATCTCTTCTTTGAGGCTCCCACTCAAATATCCAGCTCCACACTAACTGATCACTAAAAATTTCTAAATTCTTTACAAAACATATGTCACTTGTATGTTTTAACATTACTCTAATTTGAACAAATGTAAGGCTACATCAATCTTCCTCCAAACCAGTTCAGCTTCCCAACTCTCCCATTTATTTCAAAGTCACCAGGATTATCTCAAGTTAGTGACTAGTAATTATAATAGCTACTGTTATTATCAAAAATATTCATCAGTGTGCTTTGCATATATTACAAATCTGAGGTGCATTTAGCACAGCTCTTAAAGGGTTCATCAGGAGAATCTTCCCATCTGCCCTTGGCTTGTTCATATTTGACTCTTCCCAGCAGCACCTGACCAACCTTCCTTAGATCACTTCCCAAAATAATCTTCCTGTATATAAGTCTACTTCCCTCAGCTTCACTATTAGGGGAAATCCAGGGTAAGACAAAATTATCATTTTTAATGCCTATTTAAAAAAATTATTTAGTAAACCGAGGCTTAAAAATGTTAAGCCCCAAATTTCATAGCAATTAAAAGAGGAAGAGCTTGGACCTGGAATATCCTGACTCCACAGCTCATGTTCTTAATCACCATACAGCTTTGCAATGTGGAAACTAAAATCACCTTGATTTTGTGCAATATTTTTATAATGTATATCTAAATGACCAGTTTTATGTCATTTCTTCTTTGGAAACATCTCCCTCTGCAGTTATTGAAAATGATTTCTTCCAGCTGAGGCCACAATGAATCATTTCCTACAGCGATCACTCTATACCTCCCTCTTAGATTCCTGTGACAGCCTGACAGTTGATTTCCTTCCTTTCCATCAGACAATCTTGTTTATAGATAAGTGTGTTCGCTTTGGGGTGTGATGAAACTGATCTCAAATTTTAACTCTCTCAGTTCTTAACAATGTGATATTTAGTGAGATTCTTAACCTCCCTGAGCCTCAGTTTCCTTATTTATAGGTTAAAGAAAATAACTCTTAACTCACAGGATTGTTTGGTGTAATAAATATAACTCTTATGTTTTCACTTGTTCAAATATTAAACCGTGGAATGCCATTTTCACCTTATTGCATTTGGTATTATTGTGATTGATCTGTTGGTTTTAAGTGGTAAGGTTTCTGACAAGCTGGATCCTTTTATTGTCAAATATATATATTCATGCCTTTAATTTCTATGAAAGGACTTATTTTTATTAGTCCATAATTCTTTTGTAGTCTTTGAAGCAAATGAAAGATGTTTGGATTTTGAAATCAAATGAATCATGCATAAAAATGTCAATAAGGGGGAGCTCCTGTGATGGCTCAGCAGTTAACGAACCTGACTAGTATCCGTGAGAACACGGGTTTCACCCCTGGTGCTGCTCAGTAAGTTAAGGATCTGGCGTTGCTGTGAGCTGTGGTGTTGGTTGCAGATCCTGCATTGCTGTGGCTGTCGTGTAGGCTGGCAGCTGCAGCTTTGATTTGACTCCTAGCCTGAGAACCTCCATGTGCCCCGGGTGCAGCCCTAAAAAGGCAATAAAAAATTGTCAATAGGGTATTTCCCTTGTGGTGCAGTGGGATCCACTCAGTTTGCTTGGTTTGCTGCTGTGGTGTAGGTTCGATCCCTGGCCTGGGAACTTCCACATATAGCCGGAACGGCCAAAAAAACCTGTCAATACTCTTCAGACCCAGTGGACTCACATATTGATTAAAGTGCTCCATTATGTAGCATTCAGATGATCTTTAGTGCTGTGGCAGTGAAATAAAAGTTTCTGAGCAATATCAATTTCCCATTAAAAGATGATTTAATGCTTGGATTTAAATATGCTGTCATCCAATTCATGTTCCCTAAAATATATTATACCCACTGCTGAAATTTTAAAGGAGTCCTTGAAACTTGGGTTAAATAGAAAACCAAACTTGACTGAAATACAGGCACTTCAAGTTAGTGAAGGCTTACAATTTTCTGCACTGAAATTGGAAGGCCTTTTATAAAATATGTTTATGAAAACAGCCTATTTTCAAAGTACCCAATTTGCTTACAATCTTAACCATAAGTACAAAGAAAATGCAATTAAAGAGTTTCACTGTCTCAGTGGTTACATCTGGCATTTTGTCTATCTAATTAAATCCTCTTTCTAGGACTCCACCCAGTGGCTACATGGTTTTAACCAGTAGCAAAAGAAGCATCAAGAATATATTTGACTCTCCCCAAATCATGAACATTCTTATAACTGAGCCTGCTGTGGTTTTTAATTTCATGTTTTAAGGAGAAAGTTCTTAAGCACATTCTTTATTTAGTTCCCGCAAGCCAGATACTTATTTGTAGTTTCAAGCAGTCACTCACGGAGAAGGAGAGCCCACCCTGCTTGATTACATATTTGCTTTACATTAAGGGCATGTCTCTATCCCAGAATTGCCAGAAAAGTCATCTTCAAAGACCAAGAAATGGGAGTCTGTAAAAGCAAAACAGGCTGCTTCAAAAGTTAACTGGTCAACCGCCACTCTATTGAGGTTTAGAGAAGGCCCTGCAGAGGGACCCAAGAGCAGGGTCTGAAAGACTTGTCCAGATAGGGTGTTTAGCCAGAAGAGAAACAGACAGATAAGCCTATTTTACATGGGCAATCATTTAATTATTTGTTCACTGATCTCTCCTTTGTAGTTCCATGAGGGCACAAATCATGTCCCTTATGCATCTCTGCATTCACCAGAGGCAAGCCCAGGGCTAGACATGAATATTCAAATGCATTAATGTCTAGATGCATCTCTCCTTCATTGTTTTTCTTTCTGATCATTTCTTTTGTGACTGTCTTATCTTCCCAACTAGACTGCAGTCATCTGAGAGTAGAGACCATATCTTATATTTCTCTAAAATCCTTTCCAGTGGTGTTCTCTTCAAATCAGTGTCGGTACCCATGGGGTATTAAGCTGTGAATCTGAGAAAAGAAAGGAAAAGGTAAAGGAAGCAAGAATGGTAGTAAAGAGCTGTGATGATTTATGCACAGCATATCTCTAAGTATATTGATACATAGAAAAGTCCCAAATTTGATCATATTAATCTATAAATTGAATATTAATTTCATATGGCTTCATCCATCTACAGGAAAGTGACAAAGGTTCACCAAGGAAAAAAACATGGCATGTGAGTAGGCAAATTGAAGTCTAATTTATACCTGTGCTACTTACTGGTTCTGTAATCTTGTGTGAACTTCCAGTTCTTATCGGATCTGTTTCCTCAGTTGTGAAATGGGCATGTGTCTTCTTGTGGAGGGATATTGTGGGGATTAGGTGAGCAAAGAATTTAAGCCTCTAACCCATTACAGATGCTCAGTAAAAGTCACTTCACACCCCCTCCCATCATCTTGTGCAATTATTTTAGCACCTCCTCATCTCAATCTGCTTATCTGTTAAGACAGGCAAAACGGATAAAGAAATTAAATATGACTCAGAGTTCATGCTTTTAACTACTATACTATAGTTTTAAATTAGTTCCTAATTAGTTTTTATAATGGCTTTAAATTCAGCTTGTTTAAAAATTAACAGTCTTTCCTGCAATAAGATGGAGCTAGTGTAGGACATAGCAATAAATGATGTGGTGTGTGTATATGTGAGAGAGAGAGGCTAAGATGTCTGACTGACTGGGTCATCTGTTTTTCTTCTCAATGCATGAATGAGTGACTAGTATGTGTCATACTTCATAAATCTTTGCATGCCTAACCTTCATTTAGTAGGAGCATGAGGTGTCTATTGCTGAGGCACTTTGCTA
Organism: Phacochoerus africanus; assembly: GCF_016906955.1. Classification (NCBI taxonomy): domain Eukaryota; kingdom Metazoa; phylum Chordata; class Mammalia; order Artiodactyla; family Suidae; genus Phacochoerus; species Phacochoerus africanus. The sequence continues at coordinate 38,760,138 of NC_062547.1, forward strand.
GTCTGCTTATACTATAGGTTTAGCAGTTTTGAATAAAAGAAGGTTAATAGTATAAGAATATATATCATTTTCTTTATATTTAGGGATCTTTCAACTGTTTTATTCAATTGATTTTAATTCCAGTTCTGGCACTGTTCAAAGTTCACTTTATATATATGACCTCATTTAGTCTCTAACCACCTCATACAGTATATCCTGTCTCCTTCCTTTTCTCATGAGGGTTTCAGTTACTTGCCCACCATTGCACAACCATTCAGTGATGGAGCCAGGATTTCCACAGGAGATCATGCTCTTCCTCTGTGCTCTATTCTGCCTCCTCATGGTTTATTAATTTTATACATTACAGCTGAAAACTCTTACTGCCCAGCAGACACATTATAGCAGAAGTGACTACTCATCAATGTTATGTAAATGACTGGGGCTGTGGCAGGGGTGGGGGGGTTGCCCTGACAAAGATAACTCTACCTGCCTGTAATTGCACCACTAAAATTTCCTTTGTTTGCAACACAAGTTACCTCCTTTAAGATGTATAAAGGCTGGACAAGGGGAAAGAAGGAGAGAGAAGATTCTGGAGCCTTGGAGAACTCCTGGGAGGTCAGGACTGGATTTGGTGCTTGGTAAGAGAAAGGCAGAGGGGACGGAAAGGAACCTCCCTATTAGTTCATTATGATGAGTCCCCGGTTATGAACAAGGAAACTGAATGTCAGAGGATTAAGAAGTTGCCCATGGTCCCAAAGCTGGTAAGCAGCACAGTATGGATTGGAAATTGTGTCTCAGTTTTCCATAAAATGTTGAATCTCTGAGCCCTGATAGTCTTCGATTAAGGCCCCTTCTGTTACTGCAACCAAAACCAGCTAATTGTCCATTCTCTGTCCTCAGACTCTGAAATCTTCTTGAAAGCATTTTCTGGTATCTTTGATCCAAATTAAATATTCTCTTCTTTTTGAAGTGTGCCCATTACTGTATGAAGTAAATACATTGGAAAAAAGTTAGGTGAGTAATTTAAAAGAATAGTATTCTCTAAGAGTATGTATAGAATAGCATGGTATAGCACAGGTCAGTAGAGTGTAGCATATATTAGGTCCTTTCATAGAACAAGGAAAAGATACACTCAGGACTTAACTAGAGAGAGTTTTTTGTAAGTATATTATAAGTGATTTTTTTGGGGTGTTCTGCCATATCTCTCTCTCCTTTCTCTTTCCCTTTTCTCTCATTCATTCATTCAAAATATATCACCAAACAGGAGTTCCTGTCGTGGTGCAGCGGAAAACGAATCCAACTAGGAACCACGAGGTTGTGGGTTCGATCTCTGGCCTCGCTCAGTGGGTTAAGGACGCCGTGAGCTGTGGTGTAGTTTGCAGATGCGGCTCAGATCTGGTGTAGGCTGGCAGCTAAAGCTCTGATTAGACCCCTAGCCTGGGAACCTCCATATGCCAAGGGTGTGGCCCTAAAAGGACAAAAAGACAAAATAATGTCAGTGACCAACACATATTCTAATGAAACTTTTGGTGTCTCAGGAGAGAGAAATAAGCAGGTAAAAAATTAAAATGACCATTTTTCAAAGGGTTATAGGAACAATAAGAGATTAATGGGATAGACAATTGTTGGGTCAAAGGTATGACAGAGGTTACTTTACCCATAGTTTATATAGGAACAGTTAGGAAGGCTTCTTTAGAGAGATGATGTTTAAGCTGAGACTTAAATGATAAGAAAGTAACTGCGTAGAATAGAAGGAAGAGTAATCCAATAAGATAGAGTGGCCTACACAAAGGCCAGGTGTTACATTCAAGCTCCGGAAAGAGACCAGTATGAACAATAGGAGGCTCTTGATTAGGCTGCAGGGAGTCACTGTGAAATGTGTGACTTTTACTCTCATTTTTCCATGGATTATCCTTGCCATTCTGTGTCTTTGGATTTCAGTCTTCCTAATTAGGAAGGATCTAGGTGAATAGATTACTCATTTCCTTATTTGCTTATATCAATTAAAGGAATGTTTACTCCTCTGACAGATAATCCTCAAAATCTCAGTGACTTCCTGCTGAATGGGAGAGAAGTATATTTCTTATTCCATGACGGTGTTCCTGATCAGAGTTGGGGAGCTCTATTTTACTTAATCATTTGAGGACTCAGACTGATGGAAGATTCACTGTCATCAACCCATGGCTTTCAAGTTTGTCCTGAATGTGGTTGTCTAGACTGGGGATACTGGGTCAGGGGTACTGCCCTGAATGTAGTTATTAGTACTGGGTCAGGGAGTTTAGGGAGAGAAGTGGGTAGGTAACCTCATGAGAGGGTTTTAAGGGCCAGTTGTGAGTGGGGCACAGTATTTCCGCTCACAGCCCATTGAACAGAATTTGGCTGTATTACCACACTAAACTGCAAAGAACAGTGGGAAATGCAAGTCTGCATGGTGCGAAGGAGGAAAGGGAAATAATAATTCAATCCATGTAGTGAACTGCCCAAGGCTGCCTTTCTTGGTAGATATCAGTGGAACACAATTTAACTGTTAGGTATTGGGAGGCTTCCTAACCCATAGGAATGGGAGGAGGGTAAGAGAATTTATTCTGAAAAACAAAATTCAGGTAAATATAATTTTTTTAGAAAATAAAAAACACGAAATTTTTGATAATACAAACTGCAGCAATTGTCTTGCCTAGTAGCGATGAACAAAAAATATAGTGATTCTCAACTAAAGGAACACTTCTGTAGGGAAATGTGGTGAGTTATATAGTGTCCCCACCAAAAGATATGTTTAAGTCCTAACCCCTGGTACTTGTAAATATGACTTAATTTGGAAATAGAATCTTCACAGATGCAAAGAAATTGAGTATCAGATCATTATGAACTAGAGGTACATGGAATTATGAAACAGAAAGGAGGTAGATTTCCACCTTAATACTATGCCCAGTCATTCCTTCCAATGTACTCCATACCCTCTCTCCCAGCAAAGTATCTTGCCTTACCATTTCCAGGTATCTTCAAAGAGCACGTGTCAAACATGCTCAAAATTCAGTCTCTCCGCTCAGCCACAGCTAGCATGTAGCAGCTGCCACATCTCACTTGGCTCTCCCTTGTCAAAATCCAGCATTTCACAGCTGCTTGAGGGAATCTTAGGGTGCCTGTGATAATACATGCATGCAGTTAAGTTAAAGCTGCTGATGTCCCTGGAGGTCAAAGCAGAATATTTTAAAGAAGGGAGGGGAATGATCCTCTACTCAGCTTTTTAGCCACCAAGTCCCACAGGGGCAGTGCCAGTCCCTCAGCCCTCTCTGGGTCCCTCATGACAGAGCCTTCATTGTACTCTGGTCCTAACTCCTCTCTTGTCCAGGAGCTCTCAGATGACTCTAGGTGTATGATGGGCCATGAACATGGTCCCATTACCTCTACTCTTTCCATCTCTTCCATTGCTTTGGCACCTCCTTCTTGAAGAAAAAGAAGAAGAAAAAAAATCTTTGTTCTTCCAACCAAAGGGAACTTTTGACAAGGCTGTCACGTAACCAAACGTCTCTACTCTGAATAGCATCAAGAAAAATAAAAGGAAAGAAGAAGATTATAGATAGAGAGCAAATCTACAGCTGTCAGAGATTATTCCCCTCTCCTGAGGCTGACCCTATTCTGAGGAGCCAACAAAGATTTTGAGCTTGTAGTTCAGGTTTTGTATGACTTGCTACATGTTTCTGATGCTTAGGGGGAGTTCATTTCTCCAAGCCTTGGTGGGATATTAGTTGATGAGATGTTTATAAGGTAGAGCTGGTGGACTTCATTTCAATTCAACCACGGGATTTGGGTTGAGAATGGAAAGAATAGCATCTGGTGGTTGCATTAGCCCTGTAAAATAGGCCTCAGGAAAAGTGACAGCATCCATTTAGATCTGATTGTTCTGTACCTATAAAGGCTAAAAGCAGGCTTAATGCAAGAGAAAGGATTAGGAGGGAAGCCAAGAGCAACAACAGAGGAAAAAGGAGAGTGAATTAGTTTGAGGAATGCATTCAGGATTAGAAACAGAGCAGGGAGGTGTTGAGGAAATAAGTGTGATATGTCAAATAGGTGATGTTGAATTAGTTTGCTAGGGCTGCCACTGACTGGTTGGCTTAACAGAAATTTGTTTTCTTACAGTTCTGCAGGTTACAAGTCTAAGATCAAGGTGTAAGCAGTTTCAGTTCAGTATAGTTTCCCCTGAGGTCTTTCTCCTTGGCTTGTAGATGGCTATTGTTACTCTTTGTCCTCACATGGTTGTCCTTATGTGCACACATGCCCCTGGTGTGTCTTTGTATATCCAGATTCCCTCTTCTTACAAGGATACCCGCCATATTGGATTAGGATCATTTTAACTTAATTAATTCTTTGAAGGCCTTTTTCTCCAAATATAGTCACATCCTGAAGTACTGGGGCTAAGGGCTCCAACATGTGAAATTTGGGGCAAATACAGTTCAGCCCATCACATATATACCTTCAGGATAATGAACAATTTTTTTTTTTTTTTTACAATTGAAATGCTAATCCATGTTAGTCTTTTCCTGTCCCCTTAAATATTTGTTTGATGGAGGTAAATGTTTCCTGACCCTGGGTGGTATTTGGAAAGAGTCCAATACTTTTCTGCTTTTAAAGAGTTAAAATATCACTTAATGTTTACAAAATATTATTTCAATTCTGTAATTGCAACGTGCTCATTTCCAGATATCAGTCAAGTGATTCAACCTTTTTTAAATTTATTTTTTAATTTTTTTGGCTTTTTAGGGCTGTGCCCATGGCATATTAAGGTTCCCAGGCTAGGGGTCTAATTGGAGCTGTAGCCACCAGCCTACACCACAGCCACAGCAATGCCAGATCCTTAACCCACTGAGTGAGGTCAGGGATCCAACCCTCAATCTTAGGGTTCCTCGTCGGATTTGTTTCTGCCACGCCATGATGGGAACTCCAAGTGATTCAATCTTTATTGAAAGATAAGACTTCTTATCTCCCTCCCTGCTGAGGTCTGTAGAAGTCACCCACCTGCTTTCAGAAAGAGGCTGTATAATTGGTCTCTTCATCTCTATCCTTTCCTCCTAATCCACCTGCCATCTGATGTTTCTGGTTTCTAAAGGCAAAGCTGAGAAGAGAGGAAGTAGAAGTTAGGAAAGGCGCCAAGCTAAGAGCTTGGGTGCTATACAGACTTATAGTGTCTGAGTGTCTTAAGCCAAATATATCTATTTCTCGCAGTTCTGGAGATAAGGAAGTCCAAGATCAAGGTGCTGGGCAGTTTAATTCTTGGTGAGGCCTCTTCTCCTGGGTTGTAAACAGCCATCTTCTCACTGTGACCTTGTATTGCCTTTCTTCGAGGCAGAGAGAGAGAAGGAGAATGCTCTTCTCCTTTTACCAGGGTACTAAATCTCATCATTAGGGTTCCATGATGACCTCATCTAAATCTAATCACCTCCCGAAGGCCCTACCTCAAAATACAATCACACAAAGATGAATTTTGGAGGATATGAACATTTAGCCTACAAAAGTCACAGAGGCATCCCAACTAGGCTGGATGGCTTTATGGTCTCAGTTGCTGGCAGGTATTATTAGATCCACAGTGACTATGATTAGTAAAGCACATCTCCAAGCAATTCCCTTGACCTAAGTGGCTGCATCCTTATTCCAAGTGGTTGCTTATAGCACATTTCCTTAGCCCCCAAGATTCTATTTGTCATACCCAGCTTCTTGCAGCTAGGGCTCTTCTGCTCATCTAGACAGCTGCATTGGTCAAGACCCAGGCTAACCCAATACTGCCTCTTGCTCCTGCATGGTTTATGTCTGGTTAATGGGAAAACTCTCATCTCCCTTGCTTTAACACAGTCTGAGTTTAGACCTATCCCAATATAACTCTCTCTACCTTGCTGCCATAGGCTATGTTGGCATTCTCAGACCCAAATCATTTACTGGACAAGTTTTCTCAACTACAGAAACAGATTTTAAGTCTGTGAGTTCTCTGCTGCCTCAATAAGCTTCAAGCAGATTCTTACCCAAGGTCTTCAGTGGGATGGAGTGAGGACTCACATTGTAGAAAGAGCTTTCTCTAAGGAATTCTCTTCAATTCTCCTGCCTACTCTCCATTCCTTCTATACTTTTGATTTGGTTGTGATAGTCAAGAGCCAGTTAAAGTTTCCCATCTATTTTATTCTGGGATTCAGTGAAATTACACATATACTCATCCGAAAGAGTCACTGAGTGTGTGAGAGAGAAAGGGAAGTATGAAAAATATTAAAAGAGATGGAAATAAGAATAGAGGGACAAGGGTAAATAGGGAAGAAAAAAAAGGGAAGAGGAAGGGCAGGGGAGAGAGAAATATACAAAAAATATTAAAGGTATTCATTTAGGAAAGTGGAAATGATTAAGTTTTCCTCCTCATACATTTTTATTTTACAAGTATTTCACACTGGTTTTTAAAATAAACCTCTAATTTTAGAATATCTTTAGATTTACAGAAAATTTACAAAGAACAGGGAGAATTCCTGTATACCCCACAAGGGTAGTACTATCAAAATGATTTATCACTGTTGAAGTTAACCTTGACAAGAGAGTGTTTGATAGATTCCCTTACTGTTAAGTTACTCTTTTATTTCTTTTTCATGCTATTCTCTTTGACAGAAAGCCATAATGCACAGCCCACACTTAAATATAATGGAGTTATGCTCCATCTCCTTGAGGACAAAATAACTGCATAAATTATTTGGAATTCTGCATAGGAGATTTGTTTCCAGTTCCCCACTTATTTACTCAGTCATTTACTTGCATCAGTATGGACTTTATTTTATACTTTGGGTAATATTGTAAAAAAACAAAGTAAATGAAAATATTTCTAATTTGGTATCAAATTGAAATGCATTAATAAGTTCAGAAGAACCTTCATACCAACTTTTTCACATAAGCTAAATTTAAACAAATATAATTAGCTTTGTAAAAAATAATTTTTCAGATAACATAACTAAGGGGTATAAAAGAACTAACCAAATAATTTTTAAAAATATTGTCTATACCAAATAACCATTGAACTGTACTCTTATTCTAAAGACAAAAGAACTATAAACTAATCTTGAACATACTTAGTAGGCTTGCATTTCACAGTAGTATGAGTGTAGCAATTCAGAAATTACTTTCTGTGGGAGTTTCCGTTGTGGCTCAGCGGTAATGAACCTGACTGATCCATGATCCCTGGCCTCGCTCAGTGGGTTAATGAACTGGTGTTGCCATGAGCTGTGGTCACAGACGTAGCTCAGACCCTGTGATGCTATGGCTGTGGCAAAAGCTGGCAGCTGCAGCTGCAGCTCTGATTTGACCCCTAGCCTGGGAACTTCCATATGTTTCAGGTGCAGCCCTAGAAAGACAAATAAATAAATACAAAGAGAGAAAGAAAGAAAAAAAAAAACTACTTTCTGTGTATTGCAGTGTTAAGCTAATGGGTAAGAACATTGACGATGTTTGGAGCCAGCATGTCAGTCCTAGAGAAAGAAGACACAATTATGGAAATAGAGGAAGGCTAGAAAGAATACTATAGTGTTAGATTGGAATTTTCCATGGTTTAAAAGCACAAGATGAGCTTGGAACATTTTGTAGGGCCACAAAGTAAGAAAGTGTTAAAAAAAAATGCTGAGGACATGGCAAAAGGACAAAGGGCTAACCTTAAGAGGCTTCCAGTCACTAAATTTACAACAATTGGAATATTGAAATAAAAAATTCATAGAAATGTATTATAACTCATTGATTAGAAGGACTTATGTGTCTATACTGCTGTTAAGTAAATGGGTGGGAAGGAAAGCTTTTTATAATAGAAGAATGCCAACTACCAAAAGTAGAAGGAATGATGGTATTAGAAAGTAACCATTGGAGTTCCCATTGTGGCTCAGTAGGTTAAGAACCTTACTAGTATCCATGAGGATGTGGGTTCAAGCCCTAGCCTCACTCAGTGGGTTAAGTATCATGTGTTGTCACAAACTGTAGCATACGTTGCAGATGTGGCTCAGATCCAGTGTTGCCTTATAGCTGTGGTCATAGCTGCAGCTCCAATTCGACCCCTAGCTCAGGAACTTCTATATGCTTCAGATGCAGCCATAAAAAGAAAAAAAAGAAAAAGAAAAAAAGAAAGTATAGAGAAGTCACCATCTTGTGATTATCACAGTACTGACTGACTCAGACATGAATCATCAAAAGATGATAAAACTATAATGTAAATTTTGATGAGAAATAGGGTATGCACATTATCTCAAAGTAGCTTTCCAGAGATTACTTACTAATCACCAAAAATAGGACATCTGATATGATTCACTGAGGAGAAAACATTTCTTTATTAGTATCTGAGACAAGAAAGTATACCTTGAATTGAATTATAAGGAAAAAAAAAAACCACACAAATTGTTGAGACACTATGCTTAATAACTATCTTGTAGTCTTCAAAGAAATCACTGTTTCTGGAGGCAAAGAAAGCCTAAAGAACTGTTCTAGATTAAAGGAGACTAAGGAAGTATTCCAAGTAACTGTATTGTGTAACCCTGGATGGGTTCTTGATTGATGAAAAAATTCTAAGATGGAAATTTCTGGCATATAGGTAAAATTTGAATATGGTCTGTACACAATATAATAGCAGGAAATTTAATGCAGTGGTAGAATTACTAATGGCCAAAAATCATAACACATATTCAGCTTCAATAGTAATCAAGCAATGCTACATGAAACACAAACAAATTATAATATTCAGTGCTGGTAGGTACATAGCAAAACAGATAACTCCTAAGTGTATGCCTTGATAGGTGATTGTTGGAAGGATGAATGGACAGATAGGTAATGACACATCTTTTAGCCTGAACATTTTCAGTTCTTTAAATGTATCTTAATAAAAGTTTTGCTATTCTTGCATCTTTTGGGTAACTTTTTTTTTTCAAAATACAATTTACAAATGTTTCTTTTCTCTAATTATTAGATTAGTATGCGTCCATTCTAGAAAATTTAGAAAGAATGAAAAATTTTAAAAGAAAGTAAGATATATCTGTAACCCTACTATGTAAATCTAACCACTGCTAATGAAAGAATATTTAAAAAATATATTTGGAACATATTGTGTATATAATTTTATTTCTCATTTAAAAATTTGACATTTTATTATAATGTTATCAAATATCATTTAATAATTTTTGAATACCTAAATTTTAATAACAGAATAATAGTCTATCTTTGGCTATAACAGCAATTTATTATACCATTTTCTTTACTGTAAAGTATTAAGTTTATTTCTACTTTGTTACTATTATTTTGATCTGGCAAATGTCTGTACTTTCAAATATTATGTATCTCTCATCTTCTTAAGGTAGATTTAAAGAAGTAGATTTTCAGATTAAAGAAATCTGTCTAAACACGTGCATCTTCACATTGTTTTCTGGAATTTCTTATTTGTTTGACTGACTTAATACCTCTACCAGTGGTGTATGAGTGTCTATTTTGCTATCTACTTACAAGCATTTAACACTTTAATTTTGTTTTAGTTTTATGTTATATTGCTTTTTTTTTACTATGGTAGATAAACTTTTTCCCTTATAATTTTTTTTTTGCCATGCTACTTCTTTGAATTATGTTTTCATTCTATACATATATAGTTATATATAGTGAGAGAGAGAGAAAAAGACAGCTACTTATCCATATACTATCTAAATGTATAAAGCTAGCTTGAGATGAAAATGGAAATAGAAGTATAAATATAGAGAGAGGGAAGGAGAAGGAAAGGAGAGAGACACAGAGAAAGGATAGCAATGAAATATCCTATATAGATAGAGATATAGATTTTCTATTACTTTGATTCCTGAAGAAGAGATCATTTTTCTTACTGATTTTTATTATAATTCTTCTGATAATAATGTTTCTCTAGATTAACATAAATATGTGTTCCCTTATATTAACGTAGCATATATGTTCCATAGAGAGAGACTCTTTTAAGTGTGCTCGTACTGTGTTTTTTTTTTGATGATTTTAATTTTTTTTCCATTATAGCTGGTTTACAATGTTCTGTCAATTTCCTACTGTACAGAAAGGTGACCCATTCATACGTACATATATACATTCTTTTTTTTTCATATTATCGTGCTTCATCATAAGTGACTAGATATAGTTCCCAGTGCTATACAGCAGGATCTCATTTGTTATCCATTCCAAAGGCAATAATTTGCATCTATTAACCCCAAATTCTTAATTTAACTTTTTTTTGCTCCCTCTAGTGAGAAAATCTGTATGTGTACACTTTGTAAAATTTCTGACTTCTTTTTCAGTATTTAGTGCCCTCTGGTGTTTGCAAAGAAAAGATAGCAATATATTTTACCTCCACACTGTTTCTTGCTTATTAGGATTCCTTCACATGGATGAATTATATCAGTACAGATTGAGCTAATGTTTGAATATTTTCATATTTACTCCAGGAATAAAAATGAGTGGCAGCCAATAGTTATTTTGGAAGAGTTCTGGCATTAAAAAGTATCTGGATTTCCATCTGGCAAATGAAAGAATGAAAACTGCCTGGAAAACTTTGTTACCAGAGTGGCTCTACCTTACAAAGTCAGAAAATGAGATATTCACATTCAGTCTGTGAAGTCCACTTCTTGATAACATAGTAATTATTGTGAGTATAAAAGTAGCAGGAGGGGAAGGGAACAACCAGAAGAGAGAAAAGTGTGATTTCTCTTTCTTGTCAGAAGACTACCATGTTCTTTCTAGGGGATTTGTCTCATTTTTCCCATCTCATAGAGAGATTCTACACTCACCTCCTCTGCAGCTTTGGGTTATTTCATTTATTTAATGGAGGTTTCAGTTTTCTTATTTCTACACTGAAATTTACCTAGTACAATAATTTTCAAAACTTTTTGAGGGGGAAGAGGAAGAGTAGGCACTTATTCAAACAAAGTAGTCTGTGGAAATCTATAGTAAAACACAGGGAAAATCAAAGTTAATCCAGTTCAAGTGGAGGTGTTTGGTTCTCTCTCTCTCTCTCTCTCTCTCTCTTTTTTTTTTTTTTTTGCTTTTTAGGACTGTACCTGCGGCATATGGAAGTTCCCAGGCTAGGGGTCAAATTGGAGCTACCGCTGCTGGCCTATGTCACAGCCACAGCATAGCTGGATCTGAGCCACGTCTGTGGCCTACATCACAGTTATGGCAACACCAGATCCTTAACCTGCTGAGTGAGTACAAAAGGATTGAACCTGCATCCTCATGGATCCTAGTTGGGTTCATTGATCACTGAGCCATGAAGGGAACTCCTGGTTCCCCACCATTTAACTGCCTATCTAGTTTCCCTCCCAGTCAACCTCTGGATCACCTCTGAGACCTTCCAAGTTCTTGATGGACACATTTTGCTCAATAAGGGCAACAAAAGGGAAATCCACCAAGTGCCTCCTCCTCATATGTTAAATGTTAAATGTTACACTCAAATGCAGTAAATCTGCTATTGTAACTGATTTTGTATTTCAGAAACTAGTAATATATCTTTCGTTTACTTACATACTTAAGACAAATTCTTAAAGCTAACTATCCATTATGGTAGGTTCTGGGGGTAGTATAAATTGATATGTTCCCTGTCCTTCTAAGTGTTAAGTGTATGGTCCTATAGAAGATATAAAGATTAATGAAATTAACATAAATAATATAACATTATGAAAGTGAGGTCAGTGTTACCATGAGAGCGTATAACAGGGAGATTTGATCTAGACAGGAATAGCAGGAAGGCTTTAGAGGGGAGATAGTGAAGTGGGAGCTAAGGACAAGTTAGGAGTTACCTGGGCAGAGCAAAGAAATAGGGTTCTTTCATGTGGAAGACAGGGCAAGAAGGAATGTGACACTTCAATTAATTGAAGATGATTGATATGGCTAAAACAAAGAAAGCAAGGGGCAGGGGAGGAATGGGTAGTAGGTGTCAGGACAAACAGAGGATTGTAAACTACTCAAGGATTTTGATCTACATCTTAATAGAAATAGAAAGCTACTGAAGTGCTTTAGCTGAGGTGATATCATTAGGTCACTCTGGCTAGAACATATCATTTTGGTGCCTTGGACTGGAATGTGTCCTTGGAGATAGAAAAAGCAGATATATTTAAGAAATTCTTAAGGCAGAAATTGACTCGCCTTGGTAATGGATTGGTTGTAGAAGGTATGTGAGCATATCCTATGTTACCAAGAATAACCCCAGATTTCTGTCTTGTTCAATTGAATGGATGGGACATGGACCATTGTAAGAAGGGTAAAACTTTTGAAGGCATGGATGTTCACCCAACATCTGCATCTTAAGAGAAATAGAAAGCTACTACAGTGCTTTAAGGATGTTTGGATGTGTTGTGTTTGAAGAGCTTTTGTGCCAAATTGCCAAATTGTAAATTTATACGTGAAATGCGAAGAACCTATCTGACCACAGAAGCTAATGGGACAGTGATGTTTTGACATATTAACCTTTCCTGGGGTTGAGGAGAGATGAAGGAGACATAGAATGATTTCTCTGTGCTCTCAGAATGCTTATGGAGGAAAATCTACAAAGAGATGCACACAAGTGTATGTAGATGAAAATGCTATTATATAAAAGAAAGGAAATGGGGGTTTAATGTGACTAATTTCACTTCTAAACAGTGTTTCATGACATTGTATGAAACTTTGGGTCCCATATCTGAAATAGCAGGTAAAAATGATGAGGTAGCAAGTTCTATTTTGCTGCTACCCCTTCTTTTTTGTATGCTATTATCCTTTCAAAGAGACTGACCTTATGTAAGCAATTACTTTTGTTGCCAATAAAATCTGGCTTTAGTGTAATAACTACTATAGCTTAGCTCTCCAATATATTTGATGCATATGTGGTAATAAATTTGACCTTTGCAAAGAGAAGTCTGCCTTTGTTCCAGATTCCTGGGAAGTAACGTATAAGCCTTTAGACTATCCTGAGCGAAGGAATATCTTTGTTATTCATGGTGGTCCCCTTGGACCTCATCTGATAATTTATACCACCTGCTACCAAGGTGGTTCATGGTGGGCCCCTATGGCCATGTGGTGTTACCCTGTCACCAGGGAAGGCATGGGTCCTGGAGATGGAATTCACCCACATGTGCAACGATTCAATCAATCGTGTCTACAAAAATGAATGCCAATAAAAACTCTGGAACCAAAGCTCAGGTAAGCTTCCCTGGTTGGAAAAACTTGTGCATATTGTCATACCTCACAGGGAGATATTTGCCCATGACTCCGCAGGGTGACAATGCCTGGAAACTCCATGATTTGACTCCTCCTAGATTTTGCCCTATGCATTCCTTCCTTTGGCTTGTTCTAATTTGTGTCTTCTCTCTGTAATAAATGTGACCTTAAGTATAATAGTTCTGTGAGTCTTTCTAGTGCGTTATCAAAACCAATGGTGGAACCCCCAAACTTGCAGTTGGTGTCAGAAGTCTTGGGCACACTTAACAGTCTGCGGAATTATGCTCTTAATCTCACAGTTTGGCTAACTCATGGCTATACAGAACCACGTCAAAGCTTTTGAATGCCCCCTCTTGATTATTTACAAGGTTTTGGAATCTAAAAGACATATATCTTTGACATCCTAAATTAAGGTTTGTTTGTCCTTCAAATACAGGTTTCCTTTTCCAAAAACCTTGTTCCTCTCACTTCAGAAACAGTGCCCCCCTGGGAGGCTTAGCAGTGAAACCGGAAGATCCCGTTCCTAAAAACATCACCTCTGAATTCAGTACTTCTGGGTCTCAAAATCTTAGAGTTGTGTGGCAGTCAATGTCCAATCAGAAGACAAAATCTACATATTATTGAATAAGGAAAATTTAAATTAAAAAAGTATCAACTGTAACAGGATTGGACTAATGAGGTTTTGGTGAGGAAGAAACAGAGTTCTAAAGAATATAGGAACAGGAGATATAACGAGCAGCTGGCACCTCCAGGGATGAGATAAAGCACTCAATAGGGAGTCCCCCTTTCAACCCCAAAGCTCAGATCCACACCTCGTCAGAGGAGGCTCTGCTGTGGCTCACTGGTGGCAGAGGACTTATTGTGGTATTTCACTAGTGGAACTTGCTGGGGTGGGCCCTCTGAACTTGTAGGAAATCTACCTTGTGGGGCTGGGGAAAGTTATTCGCAACATGCTGTCTTATCTGAGGTACAAAACTGCCTGGGTGTGGGGATTCTAGAAGAAGCTACTGCCCACTTGGTATTGCTGTCCATAGGAAGCTGGATGCAGTAGCAGCCAGCTGAACAAGGACCGCATGACCAGGAGGGGAAACCCCTTCCTTCTGCCATGTTTCTCTAGAGCCCCCTACTGAGGAAGCTTAATGATGCCTGCTGACCAAAAAAACAAAAAAACAAAACAAAAAAAATGTTTAAGGGCCGGCTCTATTTCATATAGCAGAAATGAATTATGCTTTTTGCCCTATCAAGAAATATATTTATAACTGGCAACAACTTAAAGTTATATGATAGTATATTTTACAATCTGGGAGGCTAAGGGGCTTGCATAAAGTTATACAATGAGGAGACATGATCAAGTCCTAGATCTTCTAATGCTCAATCCAGTATAATATAAATATACATTTTACCATGAGTTAATCTAATTTAAATTTATTTCCCTCCTCCATATTATGGATTTTTCTTCTGAAAGGATTTTTCTCTCTTTAATAATAACAACAAAAATAAAGTGATAACAAAAATAATGGCTATATGTATTGGGCAAAAACCACATACCAAAACCTACTGAAAAGGTAATATTTTTTACAAATGAAGAAAGTAAGGCTTAGGGAAATCAAATGATTTACTTAATGTCAGGCAGTAAGTGGCAGAGTAGTTTGTTTGATTCTAAAACCTGGCTTTTAACCATTATGGTAGTTGAATCAAATATTTTTTTAATTACAGCCAAGAAATGCTTACCTAAGTAGAATGGGAGTGTTCCTAGAATTAGGGGACAGGGGATATTTATGTAGCAGTTATGGAAGGAGGAGACACCAATAAAGGTAAAGATAGACCAGCATACGTGGGCAGCTTACTTGCATATGTAGGGTGGGAGGAAGGGGTGCAGGGGTCATAGACAAATGTAAGGTGAGGAAATGCTGTTTCTTGACAGCAGGACACAAACTAGAGGACAGTGGGCAGCTGGGATTGGGGTAAGACTGAAGGAGGCAGGAGGCCTTTACAGATCATCAATGCCCCTTTCACAGCTGTTTACAAATGCATATTTCTGCATTTTTAAACATGCAACACCTGCTTCTGCTTTGGTGCTCTGTGGTTAAGGTGTGGGAATCTGTGCACATGCGCGAGCATGGTGCGTGGGTGTCAATCTCCCTCTGACCCCTTCCAAAGCCCAGCTGGGTTCCGGAACAACTAGCCTAACCCACCCCCCTCATTTCACAGATGAGAAACTGAGGGCCCAGAAAGTAGACTCTAGATTTGCCTCATACCTTGGAGGGAGGGAGTGAAACTTGGCATTCTCCTCCTCCGTTCTTGGCCTTCACACACATGCTAATCAATGGGATCTAAATTCAGCTGGGTTGTAATTTCTTTTCTACTTTTTTGGTTGGCTCCTTTAGCTGTACACTATAAATTATGTTTTTATATTTGGAAGGGGGTAGCTGCATAATTTAAATAAGGCAAAGGCAGGGATTTTGAGCAACCACTCTGGTTTTATACTGCCACTGCCAATCGCGTTTTTCACGCAGAAGGGCTTGGAAATTTTGCCAAATTGGTCAGAGTACATGCGGTATAGGTACAACATTTTTCATAGAGTATAACCCCTTAAATGTGGTTTCATTTGAATCCTTGGTTAAAAAAATAAATTCTAAGTGAGATGAATGAAATGTCACTTGAGGTTTGGAAAGGAACACTTTAATACACTTGGAATGAGCTGTATTTAAATCAATCTAACAAAAGCAGATCTCCACCTCATTGCTGGTTGATGGGCTTGGATTGGCTGCCTCTGTTATTTGCGCATGTTCACTTAGGGAATACAAAGAGATTTTTTTTTGTGTGAATTTACAGAAAAAAATGCAAAAATATGGGTAATCATATTTACAGTAGAAAGAGAAAAGAAAAACAAAAAAAATTGTATAATTAAAAAAAGACAAAATTCTACAAAAACTGCAGTCCTACAGAACAGTTTGTAGAATAACAGAACTGGGGATTCTCTTTGGTGTGTTCTCATCCAGTCTCTTAATTTCACACAAGGAAAACAGGAGAGTTGAGTTTTTCCTTTGGCAGATAACTGTGCCTTCAGAAGGCCCTTTAGTAATACAAATATACAGGCTGTATCATATAGACTGGGAGTTGAAGTTGTAATTACAAAAACCACTGAAGCAAAACCACAAACTTAGAGCTAAAATGGACCTCAGCCACACCTAGTCTAAACTCTTCTTTTCTAAACTGGGAAAGAGAGCTCTGTTGAGATGATGGCCTCTCCAAATGAAGCCGTAAATGAGTTTTTCTGTTTTTCTGTTAGTAGAGCTGACATTTGCCAGGTGTAGGATTTCAGCTATCATCAGTGTCCTTCACTAAACTCCCCTGTAAAATTAGCGTAATAATTCTCTATAGGACTTTTATGAGGATTAAATAATAGTTTTAAGTTCCTGTTGTGGCTCAGTGGTAACCAACCCAATTAGTATCCATGAGGACTCAGGTTCGATCCCTGGCCCTGCTCAGTGGGTTAAGTTTCTGGCGTTGCTATGAGCTGCATTGTGGGTCACAGACAGAGCTCGGGGATCTGACCTTGCTGTGGCTGTGGTGTGTGCTGGCAGCTGTAGCTCTGATTTGACCCCTAACGTGGGAACTTCCATATGCCATGGGTGTGGTCCTAAAAAAAATAAATTAAAAAAATAAAGGAATAGTTTAAAAAGTAGTTTTAAAATGTGAAATATTATTATTCATATCAGCAAATCTGAATACATAGCATACTAATATATAAAAGCAATATAAGTATTATTGATTTTTGTTCTTCAAAGAAAAACATCCAGATAAATTTAAGTACTAAACAGAGCTTTTACTTCCATGCAAAGAAGCAGTTTTTAGAAGAGCTGACTTCCAAAGAGAAGCAGCATTTAAAGCAAATCCACAAAGTATGTTATAAATATATTTGATGTTGATAGGATCAGCGTTGCAGGAGTGAAAAGTCTAACATTCATCTATTTTTGTGCTCAATGGCAGACTATGGATCACTTTTAAATTACTTTATCAGTGATATGTTATGCTTAGTGCACCTACTATTATCACGGCCCCCAAATTTATTTGCTCTCAGAGAGAGCCAGCAGACTCTGGGACAAGTTCATTGTGATGACGGCAGCCTGGAATGTCCAATTTGGGAGAGCTTCTGTGGAGAAGGGGCTTTCTGGGGTTCTGCCCCTTCCCCATCACTGCTGCTTCTATCTTTGTCTTTCTTCTAAACTACCTTATGTTCTTTTTTTTCTTAGCACTTATAAGCCATTTGACATATATTTATGTACTTGTTTTATTGTCTGTATTCTCCCCAATGAATGTAAGCACCATGAGAAAATAGAAATAAGATACCAAAGAAAAGTGTCTGGACATACCAGGTACTGATAATCATTTGTTAAACGGATGTTAAAAGTTAGAAGATGGGAAAAATTGAATCCTTACATGTAGGTACCAGTTATTTAAAATTTTTTTTTGGATCCCAAACACAGTCTTTACCTTTTGTGTTTTTGCTCGTTGCACTTAAGGGAACTTCAGCAATCCTGCTTCTCCTAAGATCTGATGCCACCTCAGGTGTCCAGACCTAACTCAATTGCAGTTCAGTGTAGGTTTCACTTTATACCTCCATTTACTGAGTGAGGATTTAGTTATTTTTAGGAAGCCAGGTAAAATGCTTGGCATCTGATGAATTTGAGCTGATTGAAACGGTGGTTCATTTACCCGAAGTGGTGTTAGGTAAAATGTGTGTTCGCTTTTCAAATCTAAGTGCAAAACTTGCCCCATTCCTCTTGCAACTTGCCAAAAGTTTTCCCAATATAGTAGCTGTCTTAATGGATGTGTGTTGTTTCAATTTAGGATTTAGCTTTTTTGATGCTATCCTCACAGTTTCGGGACATGAGGTTGCATAAGTGCAAAAGAAGGGGTTCCTGAGCACACAGCCTTAACACTCCCCTCAGATTAACTTTGGTTTCTTCAAGAGCCCAGACCCTCAGACTCCCCTTTTTTGGAGTATTTAGAGAATCTGTAATCCCATATCTTCCCCCTACTCCTTTGAGATGTAAATTTTTTAAACAGCCAGTTGCTCATTTTTTCAACCCAAGAATGCTCTCTTTGTCAAGGACTTGAGAATCATCTCTTTGAAATGTAGTTATCAAGGAAGACAAAGCCCCTAGCTCCCAGCTTCTGTGGGAAGCCAGTACAAGATGAACTTCAGCTGGCCCCTTCTACAACTTGTAAGACTGCCTCCTAACTTCTAATGATGCCAAGGATCACCAGGAGGAGGGTGGGCTATGGAGGTTAGATTCTTCACTGGAAGGGAGGAGCCAAATGGTTATTTTCTGAGGAAAATTTTGTTATACAAGTGTAATACTAGTAGGCACTTATCAGGCAATTTTATGTGCCATGGGTAAGGCTAAATACTTCATATGAAGTATCAGCTTTTAGTCTCCACGACAGTATACATTAGACCCTATTATTATCACCCCCATTTTACAGAAGAGGATGTGTTACTAATTTCAGCCCCAACAAGGTTCTCCTGCCTGGTGTCACCGGAGCCAATAGAACCAGGCTGAGTTTGGTTCAGAAACCAAGCAAAGCTTTATTTGCTGATCAGAGAATGGAGGGGGATGAGCAAACGCCCTCCCTGAAAGGCCATTGGGTGGAGCTGCTTTATAGAAGGGGTGGAGTTCTCCCAGGTGGGTGCAGGTGTGCTGCTCAGATATCAGCTCTGGCTCAGCGTCTCTCCAAACCCCCACCGCCATCTTTTCAGTCTCAGAACTGAAGTGCTGGGCCCAGGAGCTCTGGTCTCAAGGGCCTGGTGTGAGGCTTCTACACGCTGCCCTGGGACCAAGTGAAACCAGAGGAAGCACGAAGGACAACAGAAAGGTTAGACTTTTTTTTTTTTTTTTTTTTTTTTGCTCAGGTGCTCTTTTTATTTCCCTGGAATTGTTAGTGGGCTTTGCTGGCCGCAGATGCTTTGGTAATTGTCCTGCCCTGGACTCTGCTCGTGGACCGTTTCCATTTTTTCCCCTACTGTAAGCTCCCAGGAGCTGGAATTGATAAATCTAAGAAGAAATACAGGAAGGAGGAGCCTAAAGGATAAACAAGGTGAGAGGTTTTTACCAGGCAGAAACCCTGTTGAAGGAATTAGAAATGGAGAGCAGAGAGCTAGTTAGTTGAGATTAAGGAATTTGGATTCGAATTTTGTGCTTTCTTCCTCACATTTACAACTAGGGTGGAACATAAATATTCAATTGATGTTAAGATGGAAACTTACCTGGTTGACTTTCTTGCTTTTCTTTGCTAACCTGAAGTAACGGAATGTAAGTGGTTCTTCTCATGCCCTGGACAGCTTGAAGATTTAGAACTCTCTTCCCCCAAAGAAATGGAAATAATTGAGGGTCTGAGTTTAATGAGCCACTAAAATCAGCTGAGAAATATGAAAAGAAAGCCTAGGGTGTGATGAAATTGGCTGAGAGGATGGGGGTGATGGAAGTCAGGGAAAGGCTTCCCTTGGTTCAGGACTAAGAGAAAGAGAAGGTGTGTAGCTCCTGGGGCTGTGGAGAGCCAGTACCCGACTGCAGCCCGTGCTCTGGAGAGGCTACAAAAGCTTGAAGGAGAAGGGGTGTGTGATGAGTCCAGGGAGGGGAGATTCACTCTTCTTTTGCTTCCCCTATGTTGGTAAAGATGGTAAAGGTTCTTTCCGTTTTCTCTAGTGTGTTACATCTAGCAAGTGTTTTTTTTTAAGCCACATTGTTCAAGGAGCTGAGGTAAAAGGCAGAGCTTAATGGCAGAATGCCTCTAGGAATCGATTAAAAGACATTGGCCATCTTATCCTCCTCAAAGGGGAAGGTCAGCCTCAGGATCTCTTGACAAATTGCCCTTCTCGATGTTTTTTCCTTTCATTCGTCTCCCTACCCCCCAGCCCCTTAAATGGCTGCACCTGCAGCATATGAAAATTCCCGGGTCAGGGATGTAATCTGAGCCACAGCTGCCAGATCCTTTTCACCCACTACACCTGGCAGAATCTAACTCCAGGCCTCCACAGTGATTCAAGCTGCTGCAGTCGGATTCTTAACCCACTTCACCACAGGAGGAACTACGGGATGTTTTTTCTGATGATTCGTGTTTGTGCGACTGTGTCCTGTTTTGTTGATGTTGTATTTAGTCCAGTGCTCTAAGGATCCTTAATGTTGGTAACATACCTACATTCTGAGTTTAACTTAAATACATTGCTAGTTTATTTACATTCTTACATCTGAATTTTTCTGCTTTTTTGGCTTATGGTTGCAAAAAGCACCAAGAATAATATTTTAGTATTCTCTGTCTTCTGAAGGAACCAAGAGAATCTGTTTAGTTCTAATCCTTCAGCTTACTACTATGAGGTCCAGACAAGTGACTGATGCCTCTAGGCCTCAGAATTGCCCTCTATAATAATGTGGAGGTTGGACTGGTTGCTAGATACAGCTCCAGTCAATTCTGATGATTGTGGATCCTTTTTTTTTCTTGCTTACAGAGTCATGTTATGCAAATATTACCCCTAAGTTGCCAAAAGGGCCAGCTAATAAAGAGTAAAAACTATAATGGTATTTAGCAACTATGCAGGGGATCAGTTTAAATTGAAAACGGAGTAGTAAATCCCACAAAAAAGAATGTTGGAGAAGTTGTTAATTGGGTGGCCTCTGCTGAAGTGCCTTTTTGACTGAAGTTTTAAGTGACAGAGAAGGGAATGACTAAGGCGAGGTGGAGAGAAGCCAGGGTGTGGGCTGCAGCTGCTGTCTGCTTGCATCAGTATGGTCAGGGCAGTATGAATAAGGCATCTTCTTAGCGACATCTGGAAGCAGAAGTGTGCCTTTTGAGCATGGCAGATAGCCAAATACCCATGGACTAAGTCAAAAGACCTGATTCATCATTATTAATAATAAAAATAACAGTTTTACTATGTATTCAGCCCTTAACTGTGTATCAGGACCAAGGACTTTTGCTACTTTATCTCATTTCTCATTTCCTTTATTGTACAACAATCTTGTGAAGTAGATATTTTTTATTCACTTTATTTCAGAAATAGGGAAACTGACTCCAAAAAAATATTAATGATTTGCTCAAGATGACCCAAGTGTTTTTGCAATGGATAAAGAAGTTAATGGCTATCATTTTGGGAGGAAAGGTGAAGCAAATGGCTATCACATCCCAGTTTACTCCTCTCTTTTACTCTTTTTAATTTCATTTGGAATTGAAATCACATGTTTGACCTGTATGCAAGCAACACTTAAGGTGGGAGAAAACATCTCAAAAGGGTAACAATTTTGAGAAGGTTTCTGTGAAAGTGGAAAGGAAGAAACTTGTTGATGAAGTGGAGAGGAAGTGCCACAGCTGATTGTATAGGTGTATATAAGACTCAGATTCTTTTTCCCAAAACATTTATATTTCTGTATCTTCTCCTCTTTGGTCAAAGGCCTGAAACCAGCCCCAGTAGGTAGATGATGGTTCTTTTCTACTTCAGCAATTTGACTTACATTGTGGAAAGGCTTTGGTTATAAAGTCATCCTAACACTGAGGAAAGAAAGACAAGTGAACCATAAATGTTCTAAGACAAAACGGGCTTTCTGATTCAGTGGATTCAAGGCAGAATTTCTACCTTCAAGTACCCATCTCCCTTCCACTGCCTTCACTTTACCTTTATTAAAGGGAATGAAATAATTTTAGTCTTCATCCATCCCAGGTAAAAAGAAAAATTCAGTGTTGCATATTTGAAAGTTGCTAAGAAAGTACATCTTCAAAGTTCTCATTGCAAGAGAATAGTTTTTGTAACTATATGTGGTGATGGATGGTAACAAGACTTATTTCGATGCTTGTTTTGCAATGTATCAAATACCAAATCATTATATCAAACACATGAAACTAATGTCAAAGACAATTCGGTTTTATAAAGAGAGAAATTCATAGGGTGATGGGGAGGTGGGCAGGAGTGCTGGTTAGTGCTGCAATCTAATCCTTGAAGTATAAACCTTAGGATAACTTTCCCAAAATGGATCCCAGGGAATACTAGTCTCAAAAGCTGCTCTCTAAATTAAAGGCTCCATGGTCAAATTCCTTTGGGGAATGTTGCAGTCTCTGCCAGTGTCACTGAGAAGCTTCTAACATTTAGGGCCAGAAAATTCTTTGTTGTGTGGGACTGCCCCAGTATTGCAGGGCATTCAGCATCCATGCTACCTGACCTTTAAATGCAAGGAAGTCCTCAGCCATAATGATAATCAAAATTACCCTAAAACATTTTTAAATGACCCCTGATTGAGGGTACCAAAAATAGCATGAAGAACAAATGTAACTATTATTTTATGCAAATTCACAGAGCCTTTAATTTTTCATCTGGTATATTAAAGACTCTGAGAAGAATTCCTCTTAAAGAACATTTTTAAATTCAATCCAGCATATCCTAAATAAATATAGACCTTCTCATTTTTCTAAAAAGAAAGAAACGGAGTTCCTGTTGTGGCTCAGTGGTAACAAGCCTGACTAGTATCCATGAAGATGCAGGTTCCATCTCTGGCTGCCTCGCTCAGTTGGTTAAAGATCTGTCATTGTGGTGAGCTGTGGTGTAGGTTGAAGACTTGGCTTGGATCCCTTTGCTGTACCTGTGGCGTAGGCTAGCAGCTGCAACTCTGATTCGACCCCTAGCCTGGGAACTTCTATAGTCTGTGGGTGTGGTTCTGAAAAGACCAAAAAAAAAAAAAACCACAACTTTCGTTTTTTTTTGTTTTGTTTTTTTTTTTAGAACTTGAAGTGAAATCACATGAAATGCCTTTTGGAAAATACTGCTTTAGCAAGAAAGACCAGGAGAGGAATATTAGATTGTGAAAAGATATTAATGATCATCTAATACCTGGCATCCACTATTCACCCTATGAGCTAGTTATGGCCAGGCTGGCCCTGAGGACTCCTAGAATTTTTGTTTTGAATGTGATTACCACTTAGCATTTGAGCATTGTGTAACCTAACCATCTGTTTGTCTGTAAGAACAACTCCCCCAAGTATCAGGCTAACAGGCTTAGATCAGTGAGCAATTTTATTTGATGCTGATAGTAATTCATTATGCAGTTTCAGCTATTCAGGTTTCATTTAACTAACATTTCATCACAAAACAAAAGGGATCCTTATGCAAGATTTCCTGCCAAAAGGAAATAGATGTGATATGGCCTCCATATATATTTTACTTATATTTGAGTCATAGGTAATTCTTGTATACCCACTATGGACCCTTTAACTCACCTGTTAAAAATATTAATCTAGAGAAGCACCTGTACATAGATATCTTAATGATGTAGTAGTCATCAAAGGGGGGGAAATGCATTTTCCTGTATTTCAAACTGTGCATTTTGACAATGGAAGAAGCTAGCCCAGACAGTGGTCAGTGGCAAAACTGATTTGGACCCAGAAATCCTGACTTTTAGGCTGCAATATTTATGCTACCCCATTTAATTATGTCTAAAAGAACTACCGAGATGTATCAAAAGGAATAATTGTAGTATGCAATTGGAGGGTCTTAGAAAGTTCTCAGAAAACCACTATTTAACTGTTCCAGTACTAAAAACAAACAAAAAACTCATTTTATGCTAAATATATAAGCAGAGTAAACTTAACTGCTTTGGTGAACTGTCAATGCCTGAAGTCTCTATTGTCAAAGAGCCGTGAACCCAGATAGAAGGTTCAAGTTTCTTGGAATCACATAATAATAAACTAAATAAGGCTTTGCTTTAAATCCAAATACAGTTTAAAATGAGGTTTGCGTTTCCTAAATTCCAGCCTGTCTTGGACAGGTCTTGATAAGATTATATGGTCTTTTCTTGAAAGACCACAAATATTTCTTTCGTCCCTTTCTTGGTCTCGGTCACAGTACATTTTTTCTTCTGCTATTTGACTGATAAAGTTTTCTGGGTACTACTCTCCCTCTTCTCCCTTGCTGCAGCTGTAGAAATGGATTCAAAACTTTGGAAGAAACTCTAAACTGTATTCTTTTGATAGCTTTTCTTCATTAAGAGAACTCTATATGTATTCTCATGTTTAAAACCTCAGATGATAGGAACTGTCTCATTATGAGCAGTTAAGTCCTGAATTACATTTTTCCTAGTATACTTTCCTCAGGCATGGTAGCTCTTTTTTTTTTTATGTCAAAATAGCAAAAAACACTTAATTTGAAGGGGGTTGAGATATCAGGATGTGGAACAATCAATAGCAGTTTTTAGAGAAAGTGGTTCTTGAATTATGTGTCAAAGCAGAATTCCAAGATTCCTGACAAAATTGAGCACACAGCAATAATGAGTGAAATTGGCCAAATGTCCAATAAAGAATGGCTCATATTTGCTGATAATCAGGTGACATTAGGTCAGTGGGGATTAGGTCGCAGCGAATCCTGGTAATTGTGGCAAACTACAGCGAGCACATGCTACCTAAAGTCAAATGCCGTTTACCATAGCCATGGGGGAATATTGGCTCACCGTTGGCAGCCTTTCAAGGGAAACTAAATCTAGATTTTAAATATTGGTAACCATTTCATGAAAATATTAGGTGGATGAACATGTCACACAATAGACTGAGTCTCAGTGGTTCTTGGCTTAAGTAGACTTAGCCCTATCTTCCCATCTCTCTGCCCATCTGAACTAGAATCTTCCAGAAGCAGGCACCGTTCAGATGTCTTTCATCTCTCTGGAACTGATTTTCATTGTACAAGTATAGCTGTCTTTAGCTTCAGTTCTAACCATTAAAAGAGCCAGCAGGGGGAACCCACAGACTGTGTGACTTAAAACTAAAGGAATAGGTTTTTGAGAAATTGGTACATAGAAAAACTTTTAAAGCAATTTTGAGGACCAGAAACCAGCTTCCAGCTATGTGGCCACCAATTTGAGTTGTATCTTACCTACCAACTCTTGTGTTAAGTATTGTTATGCCAATCTTCATTTATAAAATTAGAACCATTGAATGTAAAGTTTTTAAAAATTTTTATTAAAATATATTTGTTTTACAATGGTGTGAAATTTCTGCTGTATAGCAAAGTGACTCAGTTATATACATATATACACATCCTTTTTTACATTCTTTTCTATCTAATCAGGAGATTGTATATAGTTTCCTGGGCTATACAGTAGGGCCTCATTGCATATCCATTATAAATATAATAGTTGGTATACGCCGAACTTCCTTCCATCCCACTCCCTCCCCCTCTCTCTTGGCGACCAGAGGTCTGTTCTCCATGTCTATGAGTCTGTTTCTGTTCTGAAGATAAGTTCATTTGTGCCATATTTTAGATTCCACATGTAAGTGATAGCATATGGTATCTGTCTTTCTGACTTAATATGAGAATCTCTAGTTGCATCTATGTTGTGCAAATGGCATTGTTTTGTTCTTTTTTTTTTTTTGTGGCTGAATAGTAGTATTCTGTTGTGTATGTGTACCACATCTTCCTAATCTAGTCATCTGTCGACGGACATTTAGGTTGTTTCCATGTCTTGGCTATTGTGAATAGTGTTGCAGTGAACATAGGGGTGCACATATATTTTTGAATGGGAGTTTTCTCTGGATATATGCTCAGGAGTGAGATTGCTGGATCACATCGTAATTCTATTTGCAGTTTTCTGAAAAGCCTCCATACTGTTTTCCACAGTGGTTGCACCAAATTACATTCCCACCCACAGTGTAGGAGGGTTCCCTTTTCCTCACACCCTCTTTAGCATTTGTTATTTATAGACAATTTTCTTGGGTGGGTGAGGCCACAGCCACAACATATGGAAGTTCCTGACCAGGGATTGAATCAAAGCTGCAGCTGAAACTTACGGCACAGCTGCAGCAATGCCAGATCCTTAACCCCCTGTGTTGGGCTGAGGATGGAAGCCACACTACCACAGAGAAAACATTGGATCCTTAACCCACTGTGCCACAGTGGGAACTCCTTATAGACTTTCTAAGGATGGCTATTCTGATCAGTATGAAGTGGTACCTCACTATAGTTTTGATTTTAATTTCTCTAATAATTATTGATATTGAGCATTTTTTATGTGCCTACTGGGCATCTGTTAGTCTTCATTGGAGAAATATCTATTTAGGTCTTCTTCTCACTTTTCAATTGGCTTGTTTATTCCATAGGTTGTCTTTTTTAATGATTTCCTTTGCTTGGGAAATCTTGTAAGTTTGAGGTCCTATTTGTTTATTTTTGTTTTTATTTCTACTGCCTTGGGAGATTGACCTAATCAAACATTTATGGAATTTATGTCAGAATGTTTTACCTATGTTCTCTTTAGGACTTCTATGGTATCATGTCTTATATTTAAGTCTCTAAGTCATTTTGAGTTTATTTTTGTGCATGGTATGAATGTGTGTTCTGATTTTATTGATTTACATGCACCACTTACTGAAGACACTTTTTCCCATTTTATACTCTTGCCTCCTTTGTCAAAAATTAATTGAACTTGGGCATGTGCCTTTATTTCTGGGCTATATAGTTTGTTCCTTTGATCCTATGTCCATTTTTGTATCAGTACACTATTTGATTACTATACCATTGTAGTATTATCTGAGACCTTGGATAGTTATGCCTCCTGATTTGTTGTTGTTTCCCCACCCGCCCCCAGGATTATTTTGGCAATTCCAGGTCTTTTATGGTTCTATATAAATTTTTGGATTATTTGTTCTAGTTCCATGAAAAGTGTCATGGGTAATTTGATAGCGATTGCGTTACATCTATAGATTGCCTTGGGTAGTATGACCATTTTAATGATATTCTTTTGGTCCAAGAACATGGGATATCTTTCCATTTATTTGAATTGTCTTTCATTTCCTTTATTAATGTTTTATAATTCTCAGTGCATGTCTTTCAGTTCCTTGGTCGGGTTATTCCTAGGTATTTTTGTTTTTGTGATTTTAAAAGGTATTGTTTTTGTATGGAGGTACCTTAGAAATCAATACATAGAACTACCATATGATCCAGCAATCCCACTCTTGGACAAAACTTTCCTTAAAAAAGACACGTGCACCCGCATGTTCATTGGAGCTCTATTCACAATAGCCAAGAGCTGGAAACAACCCAAATGTCCATCAACAGACGATTGGATTAGGAAGATGTGGTACATATACACAGTGGAATACTACTTAGCCACAAAAAAGAATGAAATAATGCCATTTGCAGCAACATGGATGGAACTAGAGACTCTCATACTGAGTGAAGTAAGTCAGAGAAAGACAAATGCCACATGATATCACTCATATCTGGTATCTAATATACAGCACAAATGAACCTTTCTACAGAAAAGAAAATCACGGACTTGGAGAATAGACTTGTGGTTGCCGAGGGGGAGGGAGTGGGAGGGATTGGGAACTAGGGGTCAATGGATGCAAACTATTGCTCTTGGAATGGATTAACAATGAGATCCTGCTGTGTAGCACTGAGAACTATGTCTAGATACAACACAGCACGACAATGGGAGAAAAAAGTATGTATACCTATATGTGTAACTGTGTTCCCATGCTATACAGTGGGGAAAAAAATTTGTTGGGGAAAATAATAAAAAATTAAAATACAAGGCACTCTTTTTTACATTGAATTCAGTGTCTTTTCATCAGCACTTGAATGCTGACAGTAAAAATCATTCCCTCATCTGGATTGGTCTGAATGCTGCCTCAGTTGAATGAGTGGGTGATGTGTCTGTCCCTATTCATTTGGACACAAAAAGGACTGATTCAACCATCATTTTATTATCAAGATCTCCCTATGAGTGGAGCATTGTATACTGTACCAGTGGAAAATTTTAGACCATTGATTTGCTGCTCTCAAAAACATTAGGAATGTTTAATTCTGAAAGAGTGTGCACACACACACCCTGACAGAGAAATGGCTAGATTAATATGGTGTATCCTGTGGAGAAGGCTTATGTAAGCATGTATGTTTTAACTTTTATCTTGTAATGGCATATATAAAATATGATAATACTTGTAGACACATTGGGAAAAAAGTTAATGGGTCTGGTTGTATAGAAGATTAACAGCTCTGGCTTTTCCAGGCCACATCTGGCCATGAAGAAGGCTGTGGGTGGGGATGAGTATGTGGTCAGACCATCAGCCCACTGATGGCATGGCAGAGAGTTATGAAACACTGGGTTGGGAGCCTCTGCTATAGGTTGGTAAAGAGCAAGGAGATAAAAATAGAGCCAACTTTTAGAAATGCTTTTTATTTTTTTTTTGTTTTCACTTTTTTCCTATGTTGATTTAGTTTTCATTGACCTTTGTCAAAAAGAAAAAAAAATCCTTTGTAATGTCTTCTTCACTTAAAAATACAGGATAAAAATACAGGATAAAATTAAAGCTTTGGTTTTCCAGAAATATTTTTCTCGTTTGCAAAGTTCTAAGCATGATGTATCTCAGAAAAGAGGAAGTCCTTTCCCAAGTATGTGTTCCTCCTATGGCAAGAGCTGTCTTAGCCTTGTTTGGTTCACTCACGTTTGGTTGTACTATTGTTATGGAGGAAGAGAGAGATCAGCAAGCAGAGAAAAAAGAGAACACGGCTGCTGCTGACATTATTATTATTCCCGAATGAAAGCCTGATGAATACCCCCTCTGTGCCATCAACCTCCATATTCACAGTTGGTTTAGTTTTAATGGCTGCTACTATTTAGGAATAGAATAATGTTGAGTTATAATCAAGCATATTGAAGTATAATGATAGAGTTATTAGTGAACTGAGAGGGGAATGAAAATTTTCATCTTTGTGCAGAACAGCATAAAATGATCACATTGTCACGCAGTGGCTGTCCTTTGTTCCTCTCCTTCATAGCTAATCAAGTTAGATTACACCTATTAAACAAAGATGTTTTCACACTTGGTTCCTAGACACAACCATCTATAAATAAAATTAGAGGTAGAAGGTGAAGAACTTCTCTTTCCCTCAATTTGCAAAACAAGCAAATGTAGAATTTTGGATTTTTGATGTGTAGCACAAGTCTCCTGGTCACAGCTTAGTTTGAATTTAAAAGGATTAAAAGCCACTTAGAACTAGAGCAATGCTACCATAACTGTTTTGTTTTTTTTTCTTCATCTCCTAGCTCTTTCCCGACGACATCTGGGAATATGTATGGTGTTGAGAACGGGATTAGATTAGCTAGAAGGGACTTTAAAATTTGATTTAATTTTAAAAAGCATAAAACCTTTAAGAATGTTTTCAATCTGAGTTAGGCTAGATGCAAGAAGATACTGCATAACCCATAAGTGTGGGGATTGCTGTAAAATCAATATAATTTTCTACAATTCTTGCAAGCAAATGGAGGCAGACTGTCTTTATTTTTTCTTGGAGACAGCCCTCCAGAACTCCTCAGTCCTTTATTAATATTATTATTACTGTCTTTTGAGGCTGAACCCAAGGCATATGGATGTTCCCAGGCTAGGGGCTGAATCGGAGCTGTAGTCGCCGGCCTGTGCCACAGCAACTCGGGATCCAAGCCTCATCTGTGACGTACACCATAGCTCACAGAAACACTGGATCCTTAACACTGGATTGAACTCTCATCCTCACGGATGCTAGTTGGGTTTGTTAACCGCTGAGCCACGATGGGAACTCTAGTTGCCTGTCTTTAGAATACCTCATAGGGCCCATGGTAAATAGGTCTTCACTGTTGTAACAAAGAAAGTCCTGAGCAGTTGTCTGCACTCTGATTCAAATTTTATTTGAGCATAATCTCCCTCAGTGGCCCCTAAACTGCTAGCCCTATGAGGTCAGGATGTTTGCATTCCAGAAGGGAACTCCACCTCATTTTCTCCCTTGAACTATTTATGCTGGCTCTCCTCAAACTGCTCACTTGACGAATTATCACTCATTTCTCTTGGATCATCCGTCAGAACTGATTTCACATTCAAGATTTTATAACTCCTGAATCAAAGGAAAAAACAACAGTCATCATAGGACCGTTTGGAAAAAATTAAACAGAAGTTTTGATTGTCGATAAATCAGAAAGCAGTAAATAAAAACATACCTGGGTGAGTTGAAGGCCATTTTGGATATTTGAATCTGTGGGGTGGAAGTGTAAGGAGTAAGTGAATCAGCTTAGCCTCTCTACCAACGCATGTAAGAATTAGCACCCTGAGATCCAGAAGGCAAAAATGTGGGTGTTTTTACTTTCCTCCAAATATTTTTTGAAACCAAGTAAAAATTGCACATACTTTATCATAATGATACCCTGTTGGTTAAAAACCAAAATAAATGTGTTTCTTTGTTTTGGCCTGGAAGTCTATCTCCTGAGTTATTTAGGATGTCTGTTATCTGTGGCAGGTTGAAAGCCTGATGAGCTTTTATTTTATTTTTTATAGTTGATGTACAATGTTCTGTCAATTTTTGTTGTATAGTGAAGTGACCCAGTCATACATACAGTATATATTTTCTTTTTCTCACATTATTCTCCATCATGGTCCATCACAAGTTACTAGATATAGTTCCCTGTTCTAAACAGCGGGATCTCATTGCTTGTCCACTCCAATAGTTTTTGTGTCTGCTAACCCCAAACCTCCATCCATCCCACTCCACCCTCCTCAGAAACCCAAACTCTGTTCTCTGTGTCAAAGAATTTGTTTCTTTCCAATTGGCTGTAGTTGACATTAATTACAATGGTTTGTGAAGAAATAAAAAACTTGAAGTTCCCTCCTGGCACAGTGGGGTAAGGATCCAGTGTGGTCACTCCTGTGGAGGCGGTTCAGTCCCTGGCCTGAGAACTTCAATATGCTATGGGCAAGGACAAAAGAAAAATTAAGAAGTTATTTGTGGTAGAAAGGCCGAGTCCTTCACAGTATAATAATGTCATTAAAACAAGAATCTATAGTGTTCACTTAAAGATTTATGAATTATCCCATTTGTATACTCCAGTAGCTCCAATTAAGTAGGTATGGTAAAAATGACCCTGAACACCAGAGAACAGAAATAATTTTCCAAGTTGAAACAGATACTGCTTCTCTGACTACAGTCACAATTTGGTACCAGCCATCTGTACAAGGTACTATATTATTACCATAGCAATGTGATTACAAATGTAGACTGAACAATGATTGCTGGGTTTCAAATTCTGACTCTAACTCATATTAGCTCTGATTCTGGGTAAGTTAATCTTATTCTCTATGCCTCAGTTTTCTCATGTCAGATTAAATGGGAATAGGAAAATTCCCTAGCCTGGGAATTGTGATGATTATTGAGTTATAAGTAGTTAGAAGAGGGCCTGGAGTAGTAAGTATTCAATAAATGGTAGCTATTATTACTATTTCATATAAGAAGACTGATTTTTCACACTCCTTCATGGTAGATCCTGGACTTGGATCCAGCTCTGTATAAGCTCCTATCCAAACTCTAGTTTTCCTGTTGAGGCTTTTATGCTCTTTTGATTGTATTACTTGTTTGTTTTGTCTTCTCTAGGGATGCACCCGAGGCATATGGAGTTTCCCAGGCTAGGGGTCTAATCGGAGCTGTAGCTGCCAGCCTACACCACAGCCACAGCAACACGGGATCCGAACTGCATCTGGGACCTACAACACAGCTCACGGCAACGCTGGATCCTTAACCCACTGAGCAAGGCCAGGGATCGAACCCAGATCCTCATGGTTCCTAGTTAACCACTGAGCCATGACGGGAACTCCCTACTTTTTTAAAAAAACCTTTTAAAGACCACCTAAGGTATTTAGCACCATGCTAGGTACAATGGAAGATCTAAAGAAGAAAAATATATCATCTTTGTTCTTGAGAATATTATAATCCAATTGCATATATAAGACTAACATATAATACAATTGGAGAATAATTGGGTATTGTTAAGCTATTTGTTACTGAATGTATGTGAGATAGAAATTCAGAGAAAGTAGTGTCAGTTTAGTATAGGTGAGGGTATCAAGGGTATCTCATAAAAAATAGATGTCTGATAGGTATGGAGAGGTCAGAACATATTTCAGATTGGATGACTATTAGAGCAAAGGCATAGTGAAAACAAACTTGCCTCCAAGGAAAGGAGGAGTCTAGCTTCTTGAAACTCTAGTTTTGCCTTTATAGAAGAGCAGAAGAGCAATCTGATAAATAAGAGGGGATCCAACTAGAGGGCATCTTCAACATCATGTAGAAGAATGTGAAATTAATGTGATAGATAGTAGGGAACCATTATAGATTATTGAATGTTCCAGAAAGACTAACCTAGGGTTTTCCCTAGTGGCTCAGTGGGTTAAGGATCTGGCTTCTGGGATACAGGTTCAATTCCCAGCCTGGTGCAGTAGGTTAGGAATTTGGCATTTCTGTAAATGTGGTATAGGTTGAAGCTGTGGCTTGGATTCTGTCCCTGGCCCAGGAATTTGCATATGCTGTGGGTGTGGCCAAATAAAGTTTTAAAAAAAGATTAATCTGGCAAAGAAGTAATGAAACCAGTTAGATGATGACTGCAGTAATGTAGGCATGAAATGACAAGGGCTTAGACTTCAATAAGGTGGTGATATGGATGATGATCTATTTCAGCAGAGGGGATTAAAAAAAGAGTCAAAATGACCTGAGGCCTGATGTTCAAAAATGAATGTTAGGGCAGATGTGATTTGCAATCTATTTTGTTTAGTTTGCATGGCACTTTATTTATTTTTTTTGTCTTTTTGCCATTTCTTGGGCCGCTCCTGCGGCATATGCAGGATCTAAGCCGAGTCTGCAACCTACATCACAGCTCACAGCAATGCCGGATCGTTAACCCACTGAGCAAGGGCAGGGATCGAACCCACAACCTCATGGTTCCTACTCAGATTCGTTAACCACTGTGCCACAACGGGAACTCCTGCATGGCACTTAAAAAAAAAAAAAAATTTGGAGTTCCTGCCATGGCTCAGCGGAAACGAATCTGACCAGCATCCATGAGGATGCATGTTCAATCCCTGGCCTCGCTCCCTGGGTTAAGGATCCAGCATTGCTGTGAGCTGTGGTGTAGGTCTCAGATGCGGCTCAGGTCTGGCATGGCTGTGGCTGTGGCATAGGCCAGTTGCTATAGCTCCAATTCCATCCCTAGCCTGGGAACTTCCATATGCTGTGGATGTGGCCCTAAAAAGACAAAAACAAAAAACAAGATATTTCTGGTAAACAATGAATTCTCAGCTACTTTGCTAGATTTGGAAGGTCTGGTCATGCTGGTCCTGAGTTTTTATAGGGCTGACACTAGAATGGCAGCCCAGTTAAAATGAGTTACATGCTCTGAACTTTATCATAGCCTCCCGTGGCTCCACTTCTCAAAACTTGTTTAGATCATGTGAAGATTTGATTTTGTCACCCCTGCTTGAGGACTACCTTTGGCTTTGATGGTTGGAATAAGGATGGTGATGATGTTGAGGATATTGGTATAAGATATGAATGTTTATGAAAGGAGCTCATCTTTCTAAATGCTGTCTTTAGATTCTTCTTTCTCTCCTGCTACCATTTATAAGGGGATTTATAATGCTGATCTACTTTTTCAGATGACTCAAGAGAATAGGCAATATCTGCTTAAATCCATACTAATTTTATATGTATTTATCAGAACAGATTTGTATTTTTTAATCTCACTTGATCATAACAAATATTTCATGAAGTATTCCCCCCCTTTTCTAGACGATGACAGAGAATAAAAATTAGACTTGTTCAAGGCAAAATTTCAGCAGATCACCAAAACAGTAGGTCATAGTCCTGTCAGAAGATGTAATAGTTACTGAGAAATTATTTTAAATTTACTTATGAATGTATTTATTCAACATAAATTCACAGGATATTTTAAATGTGCCATGCACTGTGATAATGCTTATAAAACACTTAGGTTCTTAGTATGTGCCAGCAAACATTCTAACTATTATTATTGTATATTATATTTACCTGAGACTACTCAGAAATTAAGACAGTGATAATGGTGGGGGGAAGATGAAAAAAGGAATACAAAATGAGTGATTAAAATATTGAATGAGATAATGTATTTCAAGATTCTAACATTGTTTTGTATTTATAAGACAATTATTTTCAGTCCTGGTTGAGACATTTTCATCCTTTGGCCTATGTAGATATTATGTGGGGGAAATATAGAATCCTGTACTGAGTTGGGAGGCAGTTGGTGAAGGATGAGGAAGAATTATAGACACATTTTTTCATGTGATTGTCAGACTTGTGTTCTTTGAAAATCATAAAAAGTGATGTCAGGGAGTATTGATTTATATTTTTAATACCCATTTGATGGTATCAGACTTGAAATAATTGACTTTTTCAAGATCATATAGCTAATTAGTTGCATAACTGGGAATAGAGTCCAAGACTTGAATCACAAGCCATGGCTTATTCAGTTAATTCACACTTCTTAACAATGAACATATCAAATCCTAAATTCCTTGTCATGCTCTTAAAATTTTTTACCAAAGGAAAATAAGTGAAGGAACATTAAAATCTCTATTGCATATCATCTAGAAAATTCAGTCTTTATAACCTTAATCCTCTAAGGATCTGGCATTTTTTACCATCTGAAATGAGTGTAGCCTGGAATGTTAATCTGAGCACTGACTTTTGTGTTGATTATCAGGATAGTTCATTAATACCACTGTTCATAAAACATATTCTAGGAAAATTGTGAAGGACCACAATCTCTAGTACTTTGTTTTCATGGCTGAAATTAGCAAAGTTGGAAATTTCCAAACTTTTCTTCTATCTATTCTCATCATATGAAAATTTTAAAGAAACATTTAGGGAATAATCGCGTACTGCATTTGTTCTTTAGTGCCTGCCAAAGAAAAAAAGAAGAAAAAATGTTCTTTGACAGGACTATTGAACATAGCAAAAGAATTAGAACTATGCTGCATGTTTTTAGAGGGCAAAACTAGACCTAGTTAATTAAAGTTTCA
Organism: Phacochoerus africanus; assembly: GCF_016906955.1. NCBI lineage: Eukaryota > Metazoa > Chordata > Mammalia > Artiodactyla > Suidae > Phacochoerus > Phacochoerus africanus. The sequence continues at coordinate 38,795,193 of NC_062547.1, forward strand.
AAGAGGCAGCTCCATAAGTAAAAACTGTCTTGTGAGCTCTCTATATCTATGCACAGTACTTAGGAGATGTTAGGTGTCAAGTAAATTTGCCGATTTTTGTTTCCAATATGCCTGAGCCTCTCTCTGTCTTGGTGCTTGCATCCCATGTCACCTTTTAACTTTACTGTGCTTCCATAGATACTGTAAGCTATTTGAAGTTAGGGACTTGATCTTGTCCATTATCATATCTGTAGACCTAACACAGAACTTGTCACATTTTTATTTAATAAGTATTGTGGAAAGAAGGAAGGAAAGAAAAAGGAAGGAGAGAGGAAGGAACAAATTACATCATAGTTATCCAGAAATAGAACGAAGTATTTTACAATAGAATTTTGTAATCCTGGTTCAATAACTACTTCCTGGGACTGTTGTAGAGCTGAACTGAAATGTCTTTGGGTGATAAAACCTGCCAGGGAGTATAATCATATATAGTGTTTGAAAAGCTATATATGTCTTTTAATATTTCAATTATTTAGAAATTCCATTCAAAATGTCATATTTACTTCTGTCCTAAATTGTAAAGCTGTTATTTAATTGTCATAACATAGCTAATGAAAGCCTTGGCATTGGATTTAGATGCATCTTTGACAAACATGGCACTTTAATTCTGAAACAGAAATGCTCCATTAGGCTTATAGTTGCATAACTACAGGAGAAAGACATTAAGTTTATCCTTGCTACAAAAAAGAACTCTGAATTGGGGAGAACTACTTTTAACTACGTTAAATTGAAACAAAACTTGATCCTGACAATCTGTAATTATGTCTACATTATATCTGCCATAGAAGACTTTTAGAGAAAGAATATTCTCTAACTTATAACCGTTTAGTACATATCTTAAGCGCCCTTCAAGCTCCTCTCAAGGTAATGCTACATTTTATCATAATTTCACATAAGAACTTCTTTTTCAGAAACTTGTGGAAAAGTAAAGGTGATAGTTGTCATTAGGAAAGGATTTTGATGTTACGATGTCAGCAGGAGTAGAGAAGAGTAAGAGTCTTTCTCAAATGAGCCTTGAGCACTGTCACTCTGTGTGGTTTCTTCCTCTGATCTGCTTACTCTACTCTGGCTTTGCCTAGAGTGACTCAAACTAATCTATAAGCAGAAGATTTTTGTTATTCCTCAACAGGAGATAAAAGTCAAAGTACATGATTCATGCTTGATATTACCTCTGAGAAAGATGAGCAGACACAGTAATTCATTTGTTGCCATTTTATTCAACAACCAGTTGAAAAGTGACCTTGTCACTCCAACTTCTTTGATTTAATGCATGCATCATGATGGTATCAGTTTTATCAAAGCTAACTCTTGTAGTTGTTTATGCAGATTCATGATTTTTTTCTGGTTGGAGGGAAGTGAAGGACTAAGGAAGAGACAGAGGAAGAGAGAGAAAGATAAAAGAAGAGAGAGGGGGAGAGAGAGAGAAAGAAGGAGTTTTCTCTTGTGGTGCAGTAGGTTAGAGATCTGTCTTTGTCCCTGGCCTGCAAACTTCCACATCTGGTGGGTGTGGCCAAAAAAAATAGAAAAAGAGAGGGGGAGAGAAAAGGAGGGATGAAATGAAATAAGCCAAGAAGAGAAGAAAAAAAAGAAAGAGCAAAAGAGACAGGCTAACGAGAGAAAGAAAAGTAAAAAGTGATATGATTTTTAAAAAACTTTTGCAAACAAATATACCAGAACAAAAATAAAGACGTTAAAATGGATAAAAAGTATGACTGATGCCAGGAGGTTCTAGATTAGAATGCTTCTGCTGCATATCCAATTAAAATGCCTAAAACAACAAAGAAAATGCATTATCTCATTAACAATAAACTTAGGGAAGTGGTTCAAAACCAGGGTAGTCTGGGGAACAGTTTTGACACATATTTAACAATGTCTGGGGACATTCTTGATTGTTAATCATTGGGGGAAGTGTGCTAATAATATCTGGTGAGTAGAGGCCAGGGATGTTGCTAACCATCTTATAATTACACAAAGCCCAAGTCAGCTCTCACAACAAAAAATAATCCAGTCCAAAGTGTCCATATTGATGAGATTGAGTAATCCAAGTTTAAAAGTAGGAGGTTTCTAGAGTTAAGTGGCTGCATGACATCATCAATGATGTGATTTCTTTGCATCTTTCTGCCTTTATGACTTGCCCTCTCAAGTTGACTAACCTCATGGTGTCAAGATAGCTGCTGTAGCTCCACGTGTCACTTCCAGATGACAATATTTCAGAGGGATAATGGAGAGTTTTGCTTGGCTTGTACTTTTCAAACAACCCTACTGATAATTAAGTCCATTATGATTTACCCCTAGAGCTTAGGACAGATTTAGTTTTTAAAGCACAAGTTTACCTGATAATAAAATCTACTTATTTTAACAAGAAAAGAGAGCAATGGTTGTTGCATAGGAGAACAGCTTTGTTTTCCTTGAGTTCTGCCATTCTAATGCTCTTGTGTGTACCCCAGGGATAGATAAGTCTTGAATATAAGAGGCTGCTTCAATCCTCTTGACAGGGCACTCTCCCTTGGCTAGTGCTGGAAGGATATGGGGAAATTATATCTTTTTTGGTCTTTTTAGGGCTGCACCTGTGGCATATGGAGGTTCCCAGGCTAGGGGTCTAATCAGAGCTGTTGCCGCCAGCGTATGCCAGGGCCACAGCGTATGCATCTGTGACCTACACCACAGCTCAGGGCAATGCCAGATCCTTAACCCACTGAGCCAGGCCAGGGGTGGAACCCACAACCTCATGGTTCCTAGTAGGATTTGTTTCCACTACGCCATGACGGGAACTCCGGAAATAATATCTTGACTTTTTTTTTCTGTTTTCGTCACTGCTTAATGCCTTTATGCTTGACATTTCTTCAGTTATGTTAATACTTTAAATTGAGTTACACGCTTGTCTTGGTATCATGAAAGCTGTATTTTTCTCTGTATATTGATAATGTGTACTGTTCTTAACCATATAATTATAGTTTTAACTCTCAGAAAGCAACATTATATTTCATTTACTTAAAGAAGGCCCTTCACTATTGCCTTCCTTTCCCATGCATTACCTATAGCTTAAACACTTTGGTTCTTAAGCCTATAGAACAAGATTAAGCTTTTGTTAGATACCCTAATATCAGTGTTTCTCAACCTTAGAGCCATGACACATTTTTTTTTTTAAAGTGGGCTATTATGTTTCAGGTGATAAGGATGAAATCTTGAAACAGACAAGTGAAAAACTTTGTGATCTATTAGCTTATTTCTAGGTAAGTAGGATTATTTCTTTAAAACTTAGAGCATATTTAAATTAACTGAGCATCAATTATGTTTCCATAAAATTGTGACAATGATGATAAGAAAAGATTTATTGCAAAAGAATGACATGCAAAATGACAAGAAAGGTGTCAAAGTTGAATAGCAACATTATTATTTCAATATCTACCTCTCCAGACTTGCTTTCTTAGCTTGACAAAGATAGTAGCCTATCCTTTTGCATGGCCTAGAAATTCTGCTGTTTTGCCATGACTGGATCTGAATATACCAGGCAATTGGAATCCTGAGAGACGTCACATAAAGGACACAAGAATTTCCTTTTCCTCTCTCATATCCAGAGCAGATAGCATATTTGATCATAACACTTGACTTCATTAACTTTGTAAATAATTCTGAATATTTTGACATAAGATTTGCACTGTCCAATGCTGTACCCACTTGCCAATGTGGTTATTTAAAATTAAAATGTTAACTTTTTGATGTTTTTGACATACAATAAACTGCATATATTTTAAGTTTACAATTTGATAAATTGTGAGATGTGTATATACATATAATAAAACAGTACAATGAATAACATATATCTTTCACCAAAGTTTCTTTGAGCTCATTATACTCATTAATTCAAACTAAATCACAAGGCTATAGAGATCAAAACAGTATGGTATTGGCCATTAAAAAATATATGTATCAATGAAACAGAATAGAAAGACCAGAAATAATAAACCCCTTATATGGTCAATTAATTTACAATGAAGGAGCCAAGAATATAAATTGGGTAAAGAATAACTTCTTTAATAAACAGTGCTGGGAAAACTGGACAGCCATATGCAAAAGTACAAAACTTAAACCTTACCTTACATCACACACAAAAACTAAGTCAAAAATGGACTAAAGACTTGAAACCATTAAACTCCTAGAAGAAAATGCAGAGGTAAACTCTTTGACATCAGTCTTAGGGATGATTTTTTTATTTGATTTTTTTGTTGTTGTTGTTGAAAAACAAATGCAACAAAAACAAAAATAAATGTGACTACATCAAACTAAACCTTCTGCACAGCAAAGGAAACTACTAACAAAATGAATAGGCAAGCTACAGAATGGGAGAAAATATTTTTAAGTTAATTTGTCTGACAAGGGAGTAATATCCAAAAATGTCCAAGAATTCCTACCATTGAATAGCCAAAAAACCCAAAAAATTCCCCAAACCCACTTCTCTTCCAAATTACCCAGTTAAAAATTGAGCAGAGGAACTGAATAAATCTTTTTCCAAAGAAAACATACAAATGGCCAACAGGTATATAGAAAGGTTTTCAACATAACTAATCATCAGGGAAATGAAAATCAAAACCATAGTGAGATACACCTCATACCTGTAAGAATGGCTGCCCTCAAAAAAAAAAAAAAAAAGATAACAAGTGCTGGGGAAGATGTGGAGAAAAGGAAACCTTTGTGCACTGTTGGTGGAAATGTAAACTGGCACAGCCACTATAAACAACAGTGAAGGTTCCTCAAAAAATTAAAAATAGAATTACCATATGACCTGGAAATTCCTCTTCTGGGAATATATCTAAAGGAAGCCAAATCATTATCCTGAAGTAATACCTGCACTTTCATTTTTTTGAAATTTATTTTTATTTTTGAAAACTTGATTGGAGTATAGGTGATTTACAATGTTGTCTTAGTTTCAGGTATACCACAAAGTGATTCTGTAATACATATACATATATCCATTCTTTTTCACATTCTTTTCTTGTACTAGTTATTATAGAATACTGAGTAGAATTCCCTGTGCTATACAGTTGGTCCTTGTTGGTTATCTACTTTATATATAATAGTGTGTATGTATTAATCCTAAACTCCTAATTTATCCTTCCCCACCATGTTTCCCCTTTGGTAACCATAAGATTTTTTTTTCCCCCAGATCTGTGAGTCTGTTTCCATTTTGTAAATTAAGTTTATTTACATCATTTTTATTAGCATCCACATATAAGTCATATGATATTTGTTTTTCTATGTCTGACTTCACTTAATATGGTAATCTCTAGGATCATCCATGTTGGTACAAGTGGTATTACTTCATTTTTTCATGGCTGAGTAATAGTCCATTGAATATACCACATCTACTTTATACATTGCTCTGTTGATGAACATTTAGGTTGCTTCCATATCTTGATTATAGTAGAGTGTTGCCATGAACATTGGGGTACATGTATCTTTTCAAATCATGGTATCCTTTGGATATATATCCTCCCAAACCATGGAATCCCAGGTGTGGGATTGCTAGATCATATGGTAGTTCTATATTTAGTATTTTGTTTTCTATTTTTTTAATTTTTTAATTATTATTATTTTGTCTTTTTGCCTTTTCTGGGGCCGCTCCTGCAGCATATGGAGGTTCCCGGGCTAGGGGTCTAATTGGAGCTATAGCCGCTGGCATGTGCCAGAGCCACAGCGATGCAGGATCCAAGCTTCGTCTGTGATCTACACCACAGCTCATGGCAATGACAGATCCTTAACCCAGTGAGTGAGGCCAGAGATTGAACCCACAACCTCATGGTTCCTAGTCGGATTTGTTAACCACTGAGCCACAACAGGAACTCCTATATTTAGTTTTTAAAAGAAACTCCATATTGTTCTCTGTAATGGAGAGCTTACATTCCTACCAGTGTAGGAGGGATCCCTTTTCTCCACACCTTCTCCAGCTGTTATTGTTTGTAGACTTTTCAATGATGGCCATTCTGACTGGTGTGAGATGATACCTCCTTATAGATTTGATTTATATTTCTAATAATTAGTGATGGTGAGGAGCTTTTCATGTGCTTTTTTGATATCTGTCATCTTTGGAGAAATAGCTGTTGAGATGTTCTGCTCATTTTTTGTTTGGGTTATTTTTTTTGATATAAGGCTGCATGAGCTCTTTGTATGTTTTGGAGGTTAATCCCTTGTCAGTTGCTTCATTTGCAAAGATTTTCTCCCATTATTTGAATTTTCTTTTCATTTTGTTTATGGTTTCCTTTGCTGTACAAGGTTTAATTAGGTCCCATTTGTTTATTTTTGTTTTTATTTTCATTACTCTAGGAGATCAAAAAAGATTCTGTTGGAATCTATGTCAAAGAATGTTCTGCTCATGTTTTCCTATAAAAGTTTATAGCATCAGTCTTACATTTAGGTTTTTAATCCATTTAGAAGGTTTTTTTGTTTTTTTGGTATGGGGTTAGAGAATGTTCTAATTTCATTTTTTTCCATATGCCTGTCCAGTTTTCACAGCGCCATTTATTGAAGAGAGTCTTTTCTCCATTGTATATTCTTATCTCCTTTGTCATAGAATAGTTGACGATAGGTTCTTGGGTTTATTTCTGACTTGCTGTCTTATTCCACTGTTCTATATTTCTGTTTTTGTTCTAGTACCATACTGTTTCGATGACTGTAGTTTTTGTAAATACAGTGTTAAGTAACAGAACTTGATTCCTCCAGTTCCATTTTTCAAGATTGCTTCCCTTATGCCTGATCTTAGTGGCAAAGCATCTGTCTTTCACTATTAAGAATGAAATTAACTGTAGACAGTTCATAGATGTCCTTCATCAGGTTGAGGAAGATTCTGTACTTACTTTTCTGAGAATTTATCAGGGGCGAATTTTGAGTTTTTACAAAATTTTTTTTTTTGCAACTATGGTTATAATTGTACACTTTCGGGGCAATTTGTTTGTTAATATGGTGAATTATGTTGATTTTTTTTTTTGGTATTAAACCAATCTTACATTCCTGGCATAAATCTCACTTGGTCATGAGCTATTGTCCCCTCTATACGTTGTTGCATTACATTTGCTGAAAAACGTATTCAGAATTTTTTCATCCATGTTCGTGAGGGATATTGGTATGTGATTTTTTTCTTATAGTATTTTTGCCTGGTTTTATCAGGGTAATGCTGTTTTTATGCAATGAGTTATAAATATTCCCTCCTATTTAATTTCCTGGAAAATTTGTGTGCAACTTTTTTTTTTTCTTAAAGGTTTAATAGACTAGTGAAGCCACTTAAGCTTAGAATTTTCTTTGTGGGAAGGATTTTAACTATAAATTTCATTAATAGATTAATAGGGATACTCCTGTTTTCTGTTTCTTCTTGAATGAGCTTTTGATAGTTTGAGCCTTTCAAGGAATTTGTCAACTTTATTCATGTTGTCAAATTTAGTGGTGTAAAATAAGTAAAGATGAGTACAATTTAATATTTAGTTTCCCAATCTCACCAACAAATACTGAAGACAAATCCTTAATAAGTGCTGTGGCTAGTTGGGACTGTGTTGGTCAGCATAGATACAGGACATTTCTGTCATTGCAGAAAGTTATATTGGAAACACTGGAGATAGCTGTTATCAATTATAAGTTGCACTTATGATGAAACTCTTTCCTATATGTTACTTGTATGTTACTTTTTTCCCATTTTTTTAATGATTTCTACTTTTTTCCATTATAGCTGGTTTACAGTGTTCTCTCAATTTTCTACTACACAGCAAGGTGACCCAGTTGTAATACATGTATGCATTATTTTTTCTCATATTACCATGCTCCATCACAAGTGACCAGACATAGTTCCCAGTGCTGTACAGCAGGATCCCATTGCTTATATGGTGCAAGATTAGGAATAGGCCAGCTCTACATAGGAAGTGAGGAGTCCCCCCAAAACCAACTCACTTCTCAGAACGTTTTTATTTTTAATTATATTTTAAATCTGGAGAATACATATTAAATTTGCTTATTTCTTGGCTTATCCATGTTTGGGGTAGAGTTATTGAAGAACGCAGTATTTTCAGCATTCAAAAGAGCAGTTCTAAAGTAAAACTGGCCTTGCCTAATTGACTTGATAAAGCCTGGGGGAGAGGGGAAAGTAAATTAAAAGCAAGTGAATAAAAGAAAAAGAAAAAAATAAACCATTAAACTTCTAAATCTGTAAATTCTATGCTTTAACAAAACCTCTGGCTCTCTGTGAGTATGTTATATCTCTGTAAAATTCTTTTCACAGAGAATTTTCCTGACAAATTGAAAAGAGTCTGGCATGTATTTGTACTGCGATGTGCTCTAGCTATCCTAAAATCTGCAAATCAGAATTTTCATAGTGGAACCATCCCTTGTTACAGGGATTGATATTTCAGGGGACACTGCTCAGGGCAGAATTTCCTCATTATTTCATGGCATTTCCAAATTTGTTTCAAGTGGCTTGGCCTGTTGATGACTGTGTGTTCTAATTATTCACGGTGAAGCAGAGATTAATCAATTATATTTAATATCCTGACATAAAGAGTAAGTATTTTTTTCAGGACTGGTTTTTTGGAAGGAAAAAACTGTTTATAATTTAAAATTATTAAGGTCCTTTGCTTTTCTTACCTAGAAGAGTAATCAGAGGCTTCTTTTCTCTTTGTTTAATTAACGTTGTTTGGTAGCTTTTTTTTTTAAACATCCATATTTTCAGATCCAAGAAATTTGTTTTTAACAAATATTTATTTCCCTGAAGGTGGGGTAATTTAGAGCTTTAGTGCAAAACGTATCTGGAATTGAATGTCCTTGTCCATGTTCCTTAATGGATCTGACTCTTGAATTTCCAAGCTCTAAAATTACTGATTAAATATAGCTCACAAGGAGATAGTAAGGCATAGTAACTAAATGCATGTATCTTAGATTTGTATATATAATTATAGGTCTACCACCTAGCGATCTGATCTTGAAAATTTATAAATCTAAGTCTACTCATTTGTAAATGGACACCCTAATATATAATAGGATTCCAATTAGGATTTCTATATGGATGAAATGTAATAGCCATTGTAAAGTACCTCGCACAGTGCCTGGCTTAAAAAACTAAGACTCTCCTTATTTTCCTCACTAGCTTATTGTCACATAGATAATACACAATGCCTAGCACTTAGTAGGTGTTCAACAAATTTTATTTTCATTCATTCTACATTTAATTAATGTTTCATATTTTGAAAGACTAAATAGATTCAGCTCTTCATATATTTTTCTTAAATATATTTTTTCCTTCCTTTTCCTCTTTCCAAGTCATACTTGAATAATCATTTCTAAAAATATCCACAAATATTATCTTAGGGGTAACCAGATTTTCAACTTTTGGCTTTGTCTATATATTAAATATTAAATACTAGAAAATACACCAAAATACTAATAGCAGTTTTCATATGTTGGAGGCATTATGGAAAACTGCTATTTTTCCTTTATGAATGCTTAATTTTCTATAAGAAAAATAAATCAATTTAAAATAAACTAGCAAACATTTTTGAAGAAGAGAGGCATCAAGAACAGTTCTAGTGGTCCAAGTGGGCATAACAGGTGTTCAGTGTCTATTTCAGAATACAGTCTTACCTAAGTTGATTTCTGAGTTTTTTATACCTTGCACATGTTTACCTTTGAGGATAAGCAGACATTTAGAGTCTCCCTGAAGTCATGGCTTTTTCTCATCTTCTACCTGGCCAGGTCCTAAAAACTTTGGCTGGTTTAGCAGCCCAACAATATCCTTGGTTAAGTACATCACTTCTGCTGCTCTCAATCTGTTTTTAAATTCAGAGTGCTATGGTAGAGTGCCTGATATTTGAGGCTTTTACCATTCCAGGTCACCTTTACAAAATTCCTTATGTAGGATGTGAAAATTCTAGTTTGAACTGCCATCCATTGCTGTACTAGATATACTGTGGCTGCTGTCCGTTAATGATCCCTGAGCTGTGCTATTAAAGGCAAGGTATTACTCTGTGAAGTTTATGATAGTTATCTTGCTGAAACAAGCAAATACCTTCTATTACATTAATGTTCTATTTAAATAACAAATAGTTGGCCTCTGGCTCTACCTCATCCTCTACTGCGTGTCTGGGCAGTAGGGTTTGCATGTTGGTGAGTATTTTTAGGCTCTTGCAAGCAGCCAGAACACCATTTAATGCAAGATCATCTTGACAGCCCTTTTTAGATCTTGACACCTGATGCTTTTTCTGAGTGCTTTGTAAAAGCAACATTTATAATTTCCACCCCTAATACAGTTATAAAAGCCTGATGCATCTGTTCAGAAGAGAACTCTGCAATAAAAAGGGAAAATTGAAGTAAATTAAGTCAGGGAGCTTTTTGAGCCATCAAGGAAGATGTTGTATACTATCATTACATTTCAACACATAACTTGGTGCTGAAGCTTCAGATGAGCTGATGAGCTGTGGGCAAATAAAAGTAAGGGTTCAAGCTAGTCAAATACCTTTCTAAGCAGCTTGCCTTAGCACAGTCTATTTATCCAAGCATCTAATCAAGGGCATTTATTCCTGAGGTTGCAGTAAAATGGAAATATCAATGGAGAGCAATTGGTTATTAAAATTTGCTCAGTGTTGAGCAGGGAATCTTGCATAAATCTTAAGCTTCACCCATTCATAAGAGCTTCATTCTTTAGCTCTATCATAATTGGAAGCTTTATACAAAAAATAAAACAAAACAAAAATAGGTTCTCTCTTCATATGGTTGTGGGAGAAAAGGATTAAAGTGGATAGGTGAAAAAGAGTATAATGCTTGAATTAATTGTTAATATAATTGCTACATTGTAAGGATGATTAGCAACTTTTTGTCTCTAAATGCCATTTCCAGCTGTATTCACTAGGGGGAGTATTTCTATGACCTTGACTGAAACTTGCATATTTCCTATGACTTTACTCCTTATACTCAGATAAAAATTTAAATTTATCACTCCTTAAAGTTGTAAATGTGTCTTTGATTGAGAGATTAGATGGTCCTAGCCTAAGATATTAATTAAGCATTTCAATATTCATTCAGAGGTAAGACTCCCTCCTTACCTATCATGCCCCTAAAGTAAAGATTAGCAAAGACTTCAGGAATGGAGGGGTAGTCAGCTTTTGCTGCTTTATTCCACTCAATTTTTTGGTCTTTTACACAACAGTGGGAAGGGGTAGGAAGCTGTGTTCAGGGCATAAGCACACTGATACCTTTGAAATCACTTTTATGATAATAAATCCTACATTTATATGACTGGCTTGGATTTCTCCCTGAATTTCTAAATTTACATTTTCAATTGTCTAATTCAGCATGACCATTTGGTTATCTAATATTCATCTTAAACTTAAGATGTCCAATCTGAACTACATTTTCTTCTCATATACCTTTTTCCATTTGCAGCCTATCCCACCTCAGGAAACCATTCTTCGAATTGTTAAGGCCAAAATCTGTGGTGTCATTTTTTTTTTTTTTTTAATTTTTTTATTTTCCCACTGTACAGCAAGGGGGTCAGGTTATCCTTACATGTATACATTTCAATTACATTTTTCCCCCAGTGTGGTGTCATTTTTGATTCTTTCTTTTCATAAGTCTGATGCATCAGAAAAGAATCCTATTGTTGCTACTTTCAGTATACATCCAGAATTCTCCACTCTCTGATAACTGGTGAAGTCCAAGCCATCTTTTCTCACCTGGGTTATTGCCTCCTACTGATCTCCTTGCCTCCATCCTTATCCTTTTAATCTTAATGCGTAGTCTGGTGATCCTAGTTAAACCCTGAAATGGTTCTCTGTTTTATAGCAAAAGCCAAAGTTGTTATACTGTCCTATAAGGCCTACCATAATCCAGTCCCTGTTATCCCTTTGATTTAATTTATGATTAATTTTCTTTATTACCTTGGCAACCACCTCATTGACCTTTCTCTTACTTCGTAAACATACCGGAGAATTTCCACCTTTGGAATCTTTGTACTGTTTCCTATGCTTGGAATGTTCTGTCTCTTCCTTGCTCATATCTCTGTGACTTCATTACCTCCTTCATATCTTTGCTCAGATTGTTTCTCAACGATGTCTGCTTTACTTACCTTGGCATTCCTGATCCTCCTTGTTCTGACTTTTATTTTTGTTTGTTTACGTCCCCACCCCTTGCTAGCATGACGGTTCTATAGGGGCAATGGCTTATGTCTATGGTTAAGCAAAACAGTGCTTAACACTTTCCAGTAACTCAGTGAATATTTATAGATAAATTTGGTGACGTGCTTTCTCATATTTGTTGGATGTTTCCAATACCAGGAACATTTATTAACAGTTCTTTTGACCTGGGCAATTTCCTGGTGGGTACCGTTCATATCTTTTCACACTCTTAAGAAACCACTGTCCACTCCAGCTTCTTGATGCTGAAATGCCTCCATTAGGACCAAGATGACCACAAGTAACCCACATCAATTCATAGGAAGCATTCATTTCTCATCCCAATAAATTGGAAATGCATGTAAGAGCAATTTTATCCTGCTAATATAGCCTGCTTTATATTCCCAGGTATGAGTCAGACTGAATTAGAGCTCTCCAGAGAAAGGAAACCAATAGAATAGTGGCACTAATTTCTCCATCCCTGTAGTAATGTGGCATGGCTTTTGGTTTGCTGTTTTCCCAGGTAGAGACAATTTTACCTAAGCAAAGGATCCCATTTGGCCTTTCCTATCATAATAGCATAAACCATGCAAGTCAACAAATCTATGTGAATATTCTGATTCTGTCAGTTACTCAATATATCTTCCAATTATGCATTCCCAAATTGGGGGAATAACCAGAGGATGGGTTTAGAGACCGTATTATTAGGGTCATCCAGAAAAATAGTACCCCTAGGAGACACACACAGACACATCATGAGGACGAGACTTCGGTAAGAGTGATACTCAAGTTCAAAGGCAGTTTCCTGGCAAACCAGGAAGAGCTGATACTGAAAATGAGGTCTAAAGGCAGTCTGCTGGCAGAATTCTCTCTTGCTTGGAGGTGGTCAGCCTTTTGTTCTTTCCAGGCCTTCAACTGATTTATGAGGACCGCACAAATTACAGAGGGTTATCTGCTTTACTCAAAGTCCACTAATTTAAATGTAAATCTCATCCAAAAATACTCTCACAGAAACATCTGGAATAATATTTGGCCAGGTATGTGGGCACCATGGTCCAACCAAATTGATGCATAAAATTAACCATTACAGTGACCCATTGGACATGCTCTGAGATGGACCTGAGCTAAAACTCCACTGATCACTTGAACTCTGTTAAGTCCCCACTCTGACTGATGGATCACAGCATCTTTTCAGGTCTCCTTGAATTGGTGTCAGTTCAGAGCCAAAGATCAGTAATCCCTGAAACTTGTGATAATTTGCTTTCTTCTAGTGTGTAGTCACCTTGGTAAAAGACCTTCCCTTTGAAAAAAGCTGGGTGAAAGATAAATAGTATAAATTTTTAGCAGAGTACCTGGGTCCTTTCTCAAGGGCCCCTGGTCTCCCTTTCATTAAAGGTAATCTTGATTTGTAAACTGACTCAAGTTTGGGAAATGTCCAAATCTGTTTATGTAATTCAAGTTAGACTTTGTTCACTTGACCTTAAATTCTCCTTACAGAGACCAAGTAAGACTTTAGTAGACTGCTTATATATTTCTCTTCAATGGAAACCATGATCAAATAACTAATATCATAGATCTGTGTAAGTCAAACTATTTTAATTACAGGTTTGACTCCGCTGTCTATTAAAGTAACTATACCCATTTTGCCTTTGGCAACTAAATGCCTCTACTCGGCCCCTGACACACTGGTACACACCTATGTTTTTTTCACTTAGATTTCCCAATTCAAATCCCATCCTTAAAATTCTAGCTCTCCAGAAGGACTCTGGGCACTAAAGTCTATATTGGGGTTCTCCACCAAAACAGAACCAATAGAATATAGATACAGGTATAGGTGTGTATAGCTATATGGAGAAAGAGAGACAGATTTTAAGGAATTGGTTTACCTAATTGTGGTGTCTGGAAGAGCTAAATCCATAGGGCAGGCCGATAAGCTAGAAATTCAGGTAAGAGTTAGTGTTCTGATTGTGAGTCTGAAGCTTCTGAAAACTCAGGCAGAATTTCTATGGTTCAGTCTGGAGGCAGAATTCTTTTATTCAGGAAACGTTACTCATTGCTCTTAATGGCCTTCAACTGATTGGATGAGACACACCCACATTATAGAGGGTAATCTGCTTCACTCAAAGTCTACTGATGTAAATATTAGTCACATCTTAAAAAAAATACTTTGATAGCAAAATCTGGACTAAGTCTGATCAAAAAAACTAACTGGGCCCCAAAGCCTAGCCAAATCGACAAATACACCATTATACAGACCTAATCATCTAGGGAAACTTAAGGAAAACATTTCTGGTTGTGTAAGTGGTACCACTGAGGCTCCTTTAAGTAAACTTTATGTAAAGAAAGTACCATTTTACTTTATTTCTTGTTTGCGAGTTGAGAACTCACAGCAGCGTGTAAGGGCCTTTTTATTTATTTATTTTTTTGTCTTTTTGCTATTTCTTGGGCCACTCCTGCGGCATATGGAGGTTCCCAGGCTGGGGGTCGAATCGGAGCTGCAGCTGCTGGCCTACGCCAGAGCCACAGCAACTCGGGATCGGAGCCGTGTCTGTAACCTACACCACAGCTCACAGCAACGCCGGATCGTTAACCCACTGAGCAAGGGCAGGGACCGAACCGGCAACCTCATGGTTCCTAGTCGGATTCGTTAACCACTGCGCCACGACAGGAACTCCGTAAGGGCCTTTTTAAAAAACTTATTTCCACAGATCTTTTCTTTGGCTTTGTGACATGATTTCCTTTAATCACCTTTGTTGAGGTGTAACTTATGTATGATATAATTGCTTAGAGTGCTTTTCTCCTTTAAAAATACTTCTCTTTGAAGGGCAAGATAAAATCTAAATGCCTGATAGAGTTAGGGAAATTCAAAGAGATAGGGTCATAAATCACTTTGTATAAGGAATGGCCCATACTAAAACCTTGATTAATGTTGGTTCCCCATTTGTCTTCCTACTGATGACAGAGGCTAAGTTTCACATATTTTAATATGCCTAAACAATTCATATGGGGCAAGGCCACATAGAAGATGCTGAGTAAATATTTGTGCAATAAACAAATAAGTTAAATGTTACAACCATACGGAAAAGACAGCAATTAATTATAAATTCATGAAGATCATCATATTTTCATTCCTTCATCTCTGCACTTACCAAGCAACTTTCTCATATTCAGTTCCCAAGAAATCTTGCCTACTAGAAAAAAAAAAATACACTATCCACTTGACTTGAAGCTTTTGGTCCATGAGGCAATAATTTTTCTCATTATAAATGAAGAAATTAGATTTCAAGTTGCTAATCAATATCTAGTCAGTTTGATTCCCATTAATTAGTCCCCTAGAATCTAATCAACCTTGAATAAATGAATAGGAGAGAACTTTGACATTGAGAAGATAAGGATCAGGTCTTTGGCCCATGGAGATTTTGCAAGGAATTTTATAAGATACCAACAACCTTCTTATTGAGTAGGTGGTAAGTCTGAGTTTAGCAAAGTGTGTACAGAGATAGCAGGGTTGGATCAACCCTTTTACTTTCTATTTACCTTAATAGTTTTATTTTTTAGGAAAGTTGATATCAAATTAAATAAAAGCTCTTTAAATAACATACAGGGCCCCAGCATAAGCTGTTTCTATCCAATACTGACTACATTATTTTCCACTAGGATTCCTCTGTTGACTTCAGTTATAACAGACTAATGACTTCTTCCTGCCTTTACCTTTTCTGAACCTTGAAATGCTCTCTTTTTAATCTTTACCTAAACAAATAAGTTAAAAATGTTAAAAATAGTATGTTCAAGGCCTGATTCAAATATGCTTCCTCTCTGGAGCCTACCTTATGAGGCTGGTTTGATTTAATCTGTTTCCTTCCTTCCTTCCAATTAAAGTCTAGTTTATTTACAATGTTGGGCCAATTTATGCTGTGCAGCAGAGTGACCCAGTCATATATGTATTCAAAATATAGAATTCTTCACGGATTTGCATGTCATCCTTGTGCAGGGGCCATGCTAACCTCTGTATCATTCCAATTATAGTATATGAACGCTGAAGTGAGCACTGTACTGTTTTCTTTAATAGGTCTTTGAATCTTACATCAGGTACATGTGACACTTTATATTCAGATAACTTGTGATTTCAGACTGGACTCTATAATGAAATGACAGAAACCCAGTTGTGGTAACTAGTCTTCTAAATGATGGCTGAATTTATCTTCTGATATTCATCTCTTTGAATGTTTTTTTTTTTTTTCTCCACTGAATATAGGCTGACCGTGTGTGACCTATAGAATATGGCATAATTAATGGTGTGACTTCCCAGGTTAGCTATTTAGGTTGTAAAATGTATTGCAGCCTTGGCCATTCTGAGGGAAGCCTGCTATCACGCCATGAGGACACTCAAACAGCCTTACAGAAAGGCCCTTGTTGAAAGAAACTGAGATCTCCCTATCCTCCCACCCCAAGCCTATGGTCAGTAGATCCTGTCACTCAAGCGAGAACCACCTTAGGGATTCTCCATTTCCGTCAACCCATTGGATGACTGTATCACCAGAAAACATGTAAGGGGAACAATATGAGAGACTTTGCATTCAAAAATTCCACCTGAGCCACCCTATATTCTTGACCATTGGCAGCTGTGAGACATAATGTGATTTTCGTTGGTTTAAGCCATGTATGTGTTGGGATTATTTATTGTGAGCATTTTTTTTTGTCTTTTTGCCTTTTCTAGGGCTACTCCCGTGGCATATGGAGGTTCCCAGGCTAGGGGTATAATTGGAGCTGCAGCTGCTGGCCTATGCCAGAGCCACAGCAATGTGGGATCCAAGCCACGTCTGCAACCTACGCCACAGCTCATGGCAATGCCAGGTCCTTAACCCACTGAGGAAGGCCAGGGATCGAACCTACAACCTCATGGTTCCTAGTCGGATTCATTAACCACTGCGCCATGATGGGAACTCCAATATTGTGAGCATTGTAAGCAAGAGTTAACTAATTTACCAGTTCAGGTTGGTTGTAGGAAAATTATCTATTGCTCATGTAGCAGAAAAGTCTAGGGACATGGCTTTATGGATGGATGTGTTTAGGGTCACGCAGTTATTATTAGAAATGTTTCTTCCCATATCTTTCATAGAAGATAAAAATACCTTCTTTTCTCGTCTTTGGGCTTCTTTCCTCAGATTCTTATGAGTTTGCACAGATGAGTAGAAGTAGCTTCAGATACCCATCCTAACATTAACAACTCAGGGAAGTAAAGTCTCCTTCCCAAAAGTTTAAGCAAAGGTGTAGGATTGAGTCCTGTTGGCCTGCTTTGGGTTGGGTAAACTTGAGGGCAGGGGATAGATCTGTGGGTATTAGAAATGAGTCATTTAATCATCCTTAGAGCCAGGTGATGGGGTAGATACTTTCAAAAGGAGCTCATGAGAGAAGGAAAGGGAGAGGGGGTGAAGAGAGAGAGATGATACTCCTAAGAACGGTTGGAGGGCTATCTCTGAAGAATGGATGATGGACAAGCAAAATTTTACGTATCAACTACAAATACATAAAAATAATCTTCCAAAAGCCCTACTTTGACCATGTTTCTCAGAATTTTAAGATCATTTGTCTCTAAATTTTCTTTATTTATTTGAAATCTAGGAAGAGTAACACGTTATTATTGAAACCTGTAAAATATTACAAAAAATTGTGATTGTATATGTTCCATTGATTAATTCAGTGGTGAACAAGAGAAGCTCAATTGGCCCCTGCCCTCCTGCTATGTGTAGGGTAGCATGAAAAGACCCCTAAAATATTTAAGTAATTGTATGAATAATACCTTATGTTCAACGTAAATGCTCTTAAGGAAAAATAAAAGACTCTGAGAGCATAGAATTGTCTGGTGCTCAATAAATGAACATGAAGTCCTGCTAATAGACTTGGTGTCTAAGCCCCCAGGTCAAATCCTGGTTTTTCTGAGTAACTGAGTGACTTTGTGTTAAATACCTAGCTTCTGCAAGTGTTACTCTTTTCATAAAATCATTTTTGATGAGGATTAAGTAAGATACTACAAAGAACATACTTACTGAAGTGCCCAGCCCATAATAAACACTCAGTACTTGTTTGCTACTTTTATTATTTTGCATAAAGGACTTGGCACAATGTCATGGATTAGCAAATGTTCAAAGATGTTTGCTAAATGATTAGGAATCCCCCAAGCATATGTCTACATGATGCTCCCTTACTTCTTTAGGTGTTGAGTGCAATGTCACCATCTCATTGTTAAAATTTAAATCTCCACCTTGACCTTATGCTTTTTATTGCCTTATCTTTTAAAAATTATTTTCCATTCACTTATCACCATCTGATATACTTACATTTTGTTTATTTATGATCTGGTTCCCCATTAAAATGTAAGCTTGATGCAATTATAGATTTTTATTTTTTCCTTGGTATTTCTACAGAAGCTCAAATAATAGTGATTGAATTTATTGATCACTTTTTGTATGTCCGGCACTGTTTTAGTGCTTTATATGTATTCTTAACATTAAAACGGGTATCAAGACATTAAAACTGTCTTAGCACACAAGTAGGCTTAACACGAGCTTTGCTTTTGGACATGGGCAATTTACATGCTCAGTGGTCCTGCCAATCTTCCCATCTCCTGTTGGATCTCTCTGAGGTTCTGTGGCTTCTCCAGTCCTACCCCTAGAATGTAGTCTCTAATCCATATAAGTAATATTTTTCTTATATATAAGATGGTGTTCCATGTTTACTGAGCTATTTCTTAGTGTGCTTGGGAGAAGACTGCCAGAAAGATGAAGTTTCTAAGGTTGCATATACCCTGACATGTACTTGTCAGCTTAGCCCACTTAACACCAAATTTGTGGCAGTAACAGAGTATTTATCTTTCTATTTCCTTTAGCTTCCTTATGGGCACAAATATCTTTAACTTTTAAATAAATATGTCATCCACATAAACCTCCTCAACTTGCACATATTATTACCCCTTCTTTTCAAACATGCTATGAATGTGAAATAAATGTTTATCCAATTGGATCTTCAAAGTTTTACGTGAAGTGCAACGCTCTGTCATTATTTCCAAATTATCTTGGGCTTCAAGTCCTTCTAGCTTACTATTTTTTTAAAAAAACTTATACCTATATTAACTCTTCCTAGATAAAAAATAATCAGAAGTTTATCTATGTATAAACTTTTACCTCCCAGCTCTCTAGCCATATATTTGCACAAAATAACCTGTTAATATTGTCAGGAATTTTCAGAACATAAGCAAGCATAAATATGAATGCATACATGAGTATTTATATTTATACAAATGGGATCAAACTACTGTGCATATACTTTATTTACTTTATAACTTAGACATTTTTCCATGTCCATTTATATGCATCTATCTTAAAATGTTTTAGGTTTGAGGGATCTAAAATGTACTGAGATGATTCAGTCATAGTCCTCAGTTTGTGGCAGATAATTAACATCCATCTTTTCTTGTTTTACCTTGTTCTGACCTTCATACTTGAGTCACACTTCCACTTCTTACTTCCATCTTTGCATCTACCCTACCTGTTTTGCATAAGTGCATTTGGATATGTATATCTCACTGAAAATTCATACAATATTGTTAAATATATCCACATATAAGCATACATACAATATGTTATGTATGCATGTGTTAATTTGCATAAATAATATGATTTTAATTTATTTAAATCAATCCTATGCTTTTAAAAAAATCACTGTTGTTGCTTTATGTAACTCTAATGCATTTTTTCTGGTAACTGCTCAGCATTCTAAAAACTACATTTTATTTAAGGAAGGAAAAAGCTGCCTGATACTTAATTCTCACTTAATGACATTTATTTTTTCTTTTGGATTGAATAGTATTAAGGAAACAAGAAAAATACAGGAGAGAGTGAAGTTAGCTCAGAGGACACAGATACTAAGATGTCTTTAGGTGGCAGAATCTTTGGAGTTGACATTCTATAATAAGTTCTCTTCTAGGTCCAAAATAAAGACAATAAAATTTGGAGTTCCCATCGTGGCTCAGTGGAAACCAATCCGACTAGCATCCATGAGGTCACAGATTAGATCCCTGGCCTTGGTCATTGGGTTAAGGATCCAGTGTTGCCATAGGTTGTAGTGTAAGCATTGCCATGAGCCATGGTGTGGGTTGCAGACATGGCTTGAATCCTGCAATGTTGTGGCTGTGGCATAGGCCTGTGACTGCAGCTTCAGTTCAACCCCTAGCCTGGGAACCTCCATGTGCCGCTGCAGTGGCCCTAAAAAGACACGCGCACACAAAAGACAATAAAATTGAACAAATAAAAAATTGCTACTACTCTTACATCCTTTTGCAATGTGACTTTTCTGCTTTTCCCACTAAGAAGTAGATTTGTATCTGGACTGGCTTCGTGATTACTTTGAAGTGATGTTATGTAATTTCTGAAGCAAGGCTTTAAGAGAACTTCAAGATGATGCTCTTTTCCTCTTGCAATACTGAGACCAAAAGAGGAGCTGCTTAGCTGAGTGCAGCTCAAATTGCTGACCCATACATTTATAAAAAAGAAAATGGGTATTTGTTGACAGCTGTAATTTGGGAGTGGTTTGTAATGCAGCAATAGATAAGCAATTCAGTATTATGTCTTTTTTTTCTGTTACCATGACAATTCACATTCCTTTGGTGAATACCAGAGAGAAAATTTTGTGTGTTTACCTCATATATAGGGCTCACAAGCTATATGTTTGAACCATATTTTAGATCCTAGATGTCCCTTGGGTTACTTAAATGTTACATATGTGGAATATGTGTAGTGGTAGAAGTGCTAGGCCATCGAGCACTATATTCATAAGTAACTCAAATATAAGTTACTTGAGATGATCATGTGTTTCCTTCCTTTTATTATGGTGATATAGTGTATAAACTGATAAATTTTTCCATATTGTACCAACCTTGCATTCTGGAATAAATCTTACATGTTCATGATGTATAATTCTCTTTAAATCCTATTGAATTCAGTTTGCTAGTGTTTTCTTTAGGGGTTTTATTACATTCATGAGGGATATTATTCTACACTCTTCTTTTTTTGTGATATCTTTGTCCGATTTGCTACCAGGATAATAATCCTGACTTCCTAGAAAAGAGTTTGAAAAGGGTGTCCTCCTCTTCTACTTTTTGGAAGATTTTGTGGAGTGTTGGTGTTAAGTCTTTTAAAAATACTTGGTAGAATTCACCAGTGAAGCCATTCGATTCTGGGCTTTTTTTTTTTTTTTTTTGCCCCACCCATGGATGTGGAAGTTCCTGGGCTAGGGATGAAACCTGTACCACAGGCCCACCTGAGCCACTGCAGTGACAAGGCTGGATCCTTACCCAGCAGTGCATCAAGGGAACTCCTGGTTGTAGGCATCTTTTGTGTGACTTTGAAAAATTACTACTTCCCTCTTTTTTTTTTTTTTTTGTCTTTTTTGTTGTTGTTGCTATTGTTGTTGTTGCTATTTCTTGGGCCGCTCCCTCGGCATATGGAGGTTCCCAGGCTAGGGGTTGAATCGGAGCTGTAGCCACCGGCCTACGCCAGAGCCACAGCAACGCGGGATCCGAGCCGCGTCTGCAACCTACACCACAGCTCACGGCAACGCTGGATTGTTAACCCACTGAGCAAGGGCAGGGACCGAACCCGCAACCTCATGGTTCCTAGTCGGATTCGTTAACCACTGCGCCATGACGGGAACTCCTACTTTCCTCTTTTTACTTCTTATAGGTATATATAGATTTTTCTACTTCCTCTTGAGTCAGGTTTCGTCTTTTTTTTATTTTTAGGAATTTTTCCAATTCATCTAGGTCATCTAATTACATACCATATAATTGGTTATAGTATTTCCTTATTATTCTTTTTGTTTCCATAAATTGATAGCAATATCCTGTCTTTCATTTATGATCTTAGCAATGTGAGTCTTGTGTAAATTTTTCATGGTCAATGTACCTAACCAATTGTTGATTTTTTTTTTTTCCCCCCCAAAAAACAAAATTTGTGGTTTCATTGACTTTTCTCTATTACTCTTTTAGTCTTTAATTTATTACTTTCCTAAATTTTATTATTTCCTTTCTTCTGCTTTCTTTAGGTTTGTTTTTGAATTTAATCTCTTCTAGACAGCATATAAATAAATGGATGCTTTTTTATCCACTTAGCTAATACTTGTCCTTTTTTTGTTTTGTTTTTTTTGTTTTGGTGTTTTGTCTTTTTAGGGCCACACCCATGGCATATGGAGGCTCCTAGGCTAGGGGTTGAATCAGAGCTGTAGCTGTTGGCCTATACCACAGCCACAGCAACACAGGATCTGAGCCGCTTCTATGGCCTACATCAGAGCTCATGGCAATGCCAGATCCTTAACTCACTGAGCAGGAGCAGGTCTAGGGATTGAACCTGCATCCTCGTGAATACTAGTCTGGTTTGTTAATCACTAAGCTACCATAGGAACTCCCATATCTGTCTTTTAATTGAACAGTTTAACCCATTTATGTTTAATGTAATTCTCGACAGCTTAAGATTTATTTCTGCCATTTTGCTATTTGTTTTCTATATGTCATAGCATTTGTGTTCTTCAATTCCCCCAATACTTCCTTCTTTTGTGTTAGAGATCTTTTCTATTGGACTACTTTAATACTTAAAATATTTTTACTATTTTACAGTACCTTTTATTATATATTTTGAGTTCTCTAGAGATTGCCATTAATATTTTAATTTATAATGACTTATTTCAAACTGAAGTCAATTTAATCTCAATTTTACTTTTGCTTACAGGTAGCAAGGTTGCCCCTATTCCCCTTTACATTATTTTTTTCACAAATTACATCTTTATACATTGTTTATTCATTAAAATAGAATTATAATTACCACTTTATTCATTTTTTAAATAAGAGAAAAAAGCAGCTACGAACAAAAATACTGCATTTATACTGTATTCTATATATACCTATATAATTAACTTAAATGTTTTTTTTCCTTTGTGCAGTTTACAGCTTAAGTCCTTTATTTTAATCCTGAGACTCACTTTAGTATTTTTTTGTGTGTGTGTAGTTCAGGCCTGCTAGAAGAAAATGGGCTCACTTTTTATTTATCTAGGAGTGTCTTAATTTCTCCTTCATTTTGGAAGTTGTTTTGTCATATATAGAATTCTCATTTGAGTGATTTTTCTTTTTAGCATTTTGAATATTTCATCTCACCACCTTCTGGCCTCAGTGGTTTCAGCTGAAAATTCAGCTCTTACTGTTATTGCGGATTCCTTGTGCTTGACAAGTTACTTCTCTCTTAGAGCTTTCAAGACTCTTTTTCTTTGACTTTAAACAGTTTGTTTGTAAGGTGTCTAGGTGTAGATCTCTTTAATTTTATGCTACTCGAAGTTCATGGAGTTTCTTGAATGTGTAGATAGATGCTTTTCATCAAATCTAGAAAGCCTTTAGCCTTTATTCTTCCAAGTATTCTTCCTTTCCTTTCTCTATTTTCTCTTATTATACATACATTATTTGAATTTTGTCACACAGGTCTTAGTGGTTTATTTTTATTCATCTTTTTAAATTGTTTTTCATTCTTTTCTTGTTACTTAGAGTGGACAATATTTATTGACTTTTCTTCAAGGCCTCTGATTTTTTCTTCTGTCTGCTTAAATTGCTATTGATACCTGCTATGAACTTTCAAATTATTATACTTTGTAACTTCCAAGTTTTATGTTTTATTCCTTTATATGACTTCTATTTAAGTATATCCTCTATTTAATGAGACATCATTTCACACTTTGCTTTAGTTCATACATGTATAGCTTGCTATATGTAAACCTCATGGTGACCACATATACTATCAACTTATATAGCTTAATATTAAAAAAATTAAAAATTAGCAGAAGACCTACATAGAAATTTCTCCAAAGAAGACATACAAATGGCCAAAAGGCACATGAAAAGATGCTCAAACATCACTAATTGCTGAAGAAATGCAGATCAATACGACAATGGCATATTCCTTCACACCAGTCAGAAGGGCCATCACTAATAAGTCTACACATAACAAATGCTGGAGAGGGTGTGGAGAAAAGAGAACCCTCTTACTCTGTTGGTGGGTGTGTAAAATGGTGCAGCCATAATGGAGGACAGTATGGCAGTTCCTTAGAAAACTAAAAATAGAGTTATCATATAATCTAGTGTTCCCATTCCTGGGCATATATCTAGAAAAGATGAATACTCTTAATTTGAAAAGATACATACATCGCCATGTTCATTGCAGCATTATTAGCAATAGCCAAGACATGGAAGCAACCTAAATGTCTACTGGGAGATGCATGTATAAAGATGTGGTACATATATACAATGTAATATTATCACTCAACCATAAAAAAATGAAATAATGTCATTTACAAGAATATGGATGGACCTAGAGATTATCACAGTAAGTGAAGTAAGTCACGCAGAGAAAGACAAATATCGTATGGTATCACTTAGGAGAAATCTAAAAAATGATACAAATGAACTAGTTTATGAAACAGAAATAGACTTGCAGACATAGAAAACAACTTTATGGTTACCAAAGAGAAAAGGGGGGAAGGAATAATTTAGGAGTTTGGGATTAACATATATATACTCCTGTATATAAAATAATTAATAAGGACCTACTGAATGGGACAGGAAACAGTATTCAGTATTTTATAATAACCTGTAATAGAAAAGAATTTTAACAGGAATATATATATATATGTATAATATATAACGAAATCACTATGTTGTACATCTGAACTTAACACATTATAAATCAACATACTTCAATAAAAAAGAAAACTCGGTCATGTTAACTAAGTTTAAATTTTTTTCTTGATCTGGTTTCAACTAGCTAAGTAGGAAGAAAGTGTTCCCTCCTGCCTTCCTTCCTTTCCATATGTATATAAAATGTTTTCAATGCCAGGCACTGTTCTAGGTACTTTGTAAATAGGCAGATATATTTGTGTACATGAAACATACAGTCTAGTCAAAGGAGAGAAAAAACTAGTAAAAAAATTGTTAAATCTGTCTTAGGATTGGGTCAAAGAGGAAATGTATTGGCTCAGAAAATTAAAGAATGGTTCAACATAAAACTCGACGAAAGGGAAGGAACAGAGCTAAGTCTCAGTTACTCCCAGGATTAACTTTTTTTTTTTTTAACCCTACTTTCCACTCTGTTAGCTTCACTTTTCCTACTGTAGATGGATTTCTCCTGATTGATAGTTGGCATGGACATTGACAGCTTTTCAGTTTTATATTTTTAAGGTTCTGCCTCCAGTAGCTACCATTCTGAGTCTCATACACCCCTAGATAAAGGCTCTGGCTCAGCATATGGAACAAGAAGTTGAGCAATGTAGAAGCATGGTAGTTGTGTTGGTGCAGTTCATAGAACAAGGAGTGGAGACGTGTGGGTTGGGACATGGTGTGTAGGTAGGATATTTGATACTCAGTACACTGCTATTTACCAATATCCGTTTGAAAACAGACAGAAAACACAAAATCAATCCCAATATGATTCTATTCTTGTTTGTAACAACAATAACAACAACCAAAGATAGATAACAAAAAGGTCAGTAAACTCTTCTCATTGTTTACGTTTAATCACAAGACTCAGATTGTTTAGAAACAAAGTTAACATGAATAGAGGGAAAACTCTTAACATTCTAAAACCACCCAAGTGTAATTTTTAAGATTGAAAGCACTTGTTCCAGATATGAAAGATAATAGAATTAGGTAGCTCTGTATACATGTGAAGGGAGACATGGCTGTTTTGAATGTCTACATGGGTTACTGTGCCAGAGTCATCACAAAAACTCCCCTTTATCCTGATTGCCTTCATAAGAGAGAATTCATTTTATCTATTCAGAACATTTAGACCTATACCTCTTATTATTTTATGCTAAAATATGTGTGTGTTTCTCTTTTAAATTTAAGGAATCGACTCAGTTTTATGTTTTACATTGCTTCTGATGGTTTATTTTATGTATCCACTTGGCTGGGCTAAAGGGTGCCCAGATGGCTGGTAAAGCATCATTTCTAGGTTTGTCTGTGAGAGTGTTCCCAGAACAGATTAGCATTTAAATAAGTAGACTGAGTAAAGAAGATCACTCTCATCAGTTCATTCATCGAGAGCCTGACTAAGTCAGGAAAACAGAAGCAAGGCAAATCTGCTCTTTGCTTGGCCTGGGACATCCAGCTTCTGTTTTCAGACATCAGTGTTCCTGGATCTCAGGCCTTCAGACTCCCATTGGATTACACCACTGGCTTTCTTGATTCTCCAGGTTGCAAATGGCAGGTTGTGGAAATTCTTGACCTCCATAATTGCATAAGCCAATTCCTATAACAAATCTCCTCATAGAAATATATATTTCCTATTGGTTCTATTTCTCTAGAGAACCCTGACTGCTTCAAGGCTAAGCCAAGATTTAGTGATTACATAGTTTATATGAGCATTGTAGATAAATGTGATAATTCAGTTCCTAGAATGGAATTCTTTTATTTGACACTCTCCGATGACTATACCAATAATGAATGGCCAACTATGCTCTTTGTGTGTGCAGCGTGCTTTTATTTAGGATATTTTTACTGTTTGCACGCTGTTTAACTTAAATCTCAGAAATGATTTGTTTGTTTTTTTTTTGTTTTGTTTTGTTTTTGTCTTTTTGCCATTTCTTAGGCTGCTCCCGTGGCATATGGAGGTTCCCAGGCTCAGCGTCAAATCAGAGCTGTAGCTGCCAGCCTGTGCCAGAGCCACAGCAACGCGGGATCTGAGCCGTGTCTGCAACCTACACCACAGCTCACGGCAACGCCAGATCCTTAACCCACTGAGCAAGGGCAGGGACCGAACCCGCAACCTCATGGTTCCTAGTCGGATTCGTTAACCACTGAGCCACGGCAGGAACTCCATAGATGATGTTTATGGTAACTCTAACCTTCAAACATCAATTTTTTATTCTTTACTGATTATCAAAATATCTAAAGATGTTTACTGCCATTAGGATAATTTAGCATTTTATGGAATTCACTGTTTATTTTTGAATTTGTTAAACTCTTTTCATATTTTAATGAAGCAGCAGCAATAAAGAATAAGAAAATTAGGCAGCACACAATTTCCTACTAAGTAATAATCATACACCAATTACCTTAAGGGAGAAAACTCATTCTCCTCTTGCTTGCCCTTAACTCCTCTAATTACATCATTTTGGAAGCAGATAAACTTGATAAAGATATAAGGTACTTCAAAATACCATTCTATTTATTTATTTTTCCTATTAAGCTCCACTAATAGAGCATAGGCAATTGGGAGAACAAATAACATTTGTTCTAAAGAAAATTTTAACCAAAAATATACTTCTCTGAGATTCTGTATTTAAATAAAATGGTTCATCCTTATTTTAATAAAACTTTTCAGGGGTTATTTCTTTGTGCATTCATTTCTTAAAGTACAAATAATGAGGCATTTACATTACATTTTCTAGTATGATAATTGGGATATGTCTAATCTAGATTATGTTACTTCCATTGTACTCTAGATCCTGTCCAAGGGAGTTGGTCCCTCAGGATTGTCTCAGGTGATTTGCACTTTATAAATGATTTATTCCTCTATGTGATTTTAAAATGATAGCTAAAACTATAGAGCATTTTGTAAATTAGGGGAGGGGGTTATTCATCGTAGCTCTATGGCCCCAGATTTATGATTCAAAGTAGATTAAAGAAAGACAGTGGACCCTAGTGGAGGCTTATTGTTAAACTGATCTAAGTCTGCAAGGCTGTTGCAGAAGCCTCTGCAGAAGCCTCTGCAATTAGAGGCAGTAGCCTTTTAAAAAAATTTTTAAATTATAGTTTACTTACAATGTTATGTCAATTTCTGCTGTACATCAAGGTGACCCAGTCATAAAATACATACAAATTCTTTTTCTCATATTCTCTTCCATCACAAGAGGTTGGGTATAATTCCCTGTGCTGTACAGAAGGACCTCATTTCGTATCCATTCTAAATGAAAAAGTGTGCATCTACTAACCCCAACTCCCAGTCAATACCACTCCCTCCCCCCTTTGTCTTGACAAACATAGTCTGTTTTCCATGTCTTTGAGTTTGTTTCTGTTCCATAGACAGGTTCATTTGTGCCACATTTTAGATTTTTAGATTGCACATGTAAGTGATATCATATGGTATTTATCTTTCTCTTATTTCACTTAATATGAGAATCTCTAGTTGCATCCATGTTCCTGCAAAGGGCATTAATTTTCTTTTTTAATGGCTGAGTAGTATTCCATTGTGTATATGCACCACATCATCTTAATCCACTCATCTGTCAGTGGACATTAAAGTGGTTTCTACACCTTGGTTATTGTGAACAGTGCTGCAGTGAACATAGGGGTTCATGTATCTTTTTGAATTAATAGTTTTCTTTGGATATATGCTTAGGAGTGGGATTGTTGGATAATATTGTGGTTCTATTTTAGTTATCTGAGGAACCTCCCTACTGCTTTCCAGTGGTTGTACCAATTTACATTGCCACCAACAGTGTAGGAGAGTTCCCTTTTCTCCATACCCTCTCCAGGACTTGTTATATGTAGACTTGTTAGTGATGG
Organism: Phacochoerus africanus; assembly: GCF_016906955.1. NCBI lineage: Eukaryota > Metazoa > Chordata > Mammalia > Artiodactyla > Suidae > Phacochoerus > Phacochoerus africanus. The sequence continues at coordinate 38,823,969 of NC_062547.1, forward strand.
CCATTCTGATTGGTGGGGTAGTAGTTCAATGTACCTCATTGTAGTTTTGATTTGCATTTCTCTCATAATTAGGCAGTAGGCTTTGTATATTTCCTAGCTCACAGTCTCACAGTAGTGAGATGTTATAAGGTGTACTACAAAATTATTTTTTTTATCACATCCGTAGTTGTATAGTGATCATCACAATCCAATTTCACAGGATTTCCATCCCATAACCCAAGCACATCCCCCCACCCTACAAACTGTCTGCTCCAGAGACCTTAAGTTTTTCAATGTCCGTGAGTCAGCATCTGTTCTTCAAAGAAGATCAGGCTGTCCTTTTTTCAGATTCCACATGTCAGTGAAAGCATTTGATGTTGGTGTCTCATTCTATGGCTGACTTCACTTAGCATGATAATTTCTAGGTCCATCCATGTTGCTAAAAATACTGGTATTTAGTTCCTTTTAATGGATGAGTAATATTCCATTGTGTATGTGCTATATCTTCTTGATCCACTCCTCTGTTGATGGACATTGAGGTTGTTTCCATGTCTTGGTTATTGCAAATAGTGCTGCAAGGAACATCGGAGTACATGTGTCTTTGTGAGTCATGGTTTTCTCTGGATAGGTGCCCAGGAGTGGGTTGCTGGATCAAATGGTAGTTCTATGTTTAGTTTTCTGAGGCATCTCCATACTGTTTCCTGGAGTGGTTGCACCAATTTACAATCCCACCAACAGTGTACTAGGGTTCCTTTTTCTCCACACCCTCTCCAGCACTGATTGTTTGTAGACTTTTGGATGATGGCCATTCTGGCTGGTATAAGGTGGTACCTCATAGTGGTTTTGATTTGCATTTCTCTAATAATGAGTGATGTTGAACATCTTTTCATGTGTTTTTTTGTCATCTGTGTGTCTTCTTTTGAGAACTGTCTATTTAGATCTTCTGCCCATTTTTTGATGGGGTTGTTTGTTTTTTTGGTATGGAGCTGCAGAAGGTGTTTATAAATTTTGGAGATGAATCCCTTGTCAGTTGATTCACTTGCAAAGGTTTTCTCCCATTCTGTGGGTTGTCTTTTAGTTTTGTTTAGGGTTTCCTTTGCTGTGCAGGAACTTTTAAGTTTAATTAGGTCCCATTTGTTTATTTTTGTTTTTACTGTCATTGCTCTAAGAGGTGGATCTGAGAAGATGTCGCTGTCATTTTTGTTGGAGAGTGTTTGGCCTATGTTTTCCTCTAAGAATTTTATAGTGTCTGGTCTTATACCTAGGTCTTTAATCCATTTGGAGTTTATTTTTGTGTATGGTGTTAGGAAGTGTTCTAATTTCATTCTTTTCCATGTGGCTGTCCAGTTTTCCCAGCACCACTTACTGAACAAGCTGTCTTTTCTCCATTGCATATTCTTGCCTCCTTGGTCATAGATTAGTTGGCTGTAGGTGTGTGGGTTTAATGCTGGGCTCTATATCCTGTCCTACTTATCTATATTTCTGTCTTTGTGCCAGTACCATATGGTTTTGATGATTGTTGCTTTGTAATATAGTCTGAAGTCAGGAAGCTTGATTCTTCCCAGCTCCATTTTTCTTTTTTAGGGTGTCTTTGGCTATTCTGGGTCTTTTTTCTTTCAAACAAATTTAAAAATATTTTGTTCAAGTTCTGTGAAGAATGTCCTTGGTAATTTGATAGGGATTGCATTGAATCTGCAGATTGCCTTAGGTAGTATAGTCATTTTGATAATATTGACTCTTCCAATCCAACAGCATAGTATGTCTTTCCATCTATTTGTGTCATCTTTGATTTCTTTCATCAGTGTCTTACAGTTTTCAGAGTACAGGATTTTGTCTCTTTAGGTAGGTTTATTCCTAGGCGTTTTATTCTTTTGGATGCGATGGTAAACGGGATTGCCTCCCTAATTTCTCTTTCTGATCTTTCATTGTTGGTGTATAGAAATGCCTCAATTTCTGTGTATTAATTTTGTATCCTGCAACTTTGCCAAATTCCTGGATGAGCTCTAACAGTTTTCTGGTAGAATCTTTAGGATTCTCTAGGTATGGTATCATGTCATCTGCAAATGGTGATAGTTTTACTTCTTCCTTTCCAATTGGGATTCCTTTTATCTCTCTGATTGCTGTGGCTAGGACTTCCAAAACTATGTTGACAAGTAGTGGTGAGAAGGGACATCCTTGTCTTGTTCCTGATCTCAGTGGGAATTCTTTCAGCTTTTCACCATTGAGAATGATGTTAGCTGTGGATTTGTCATATATGGCCTTTATCATGTTGAGGTAGGTTCCTGATATGCCCACTTTCTAAAGGGTTTTTATCAGAAATAGGTGTTGGATTTTGTCAAAGGCTTTTTCCGCATCTATTGAGAGGATAATGTGGTTTTTATTCTTCAGTTTGTTAATGTGGTGTATCACACTGATTGATTTGAAGATGTTGAAGAACCCTTGCATCCCTGGGATAAATCCCACTTGATGATGATGTACAATCCTTTTAATGTATTGTTGGATGTGGTTTGCTAGGATTTTGTTGAGGATTTTTGCATCTATGTTCATCATTGAAATTGGCTTGTAGTTTTCTTTTTTTGTGGTGTCTTTGTCTGGTTTTGGTATCAGGGTGATGGTGGCCTCATAGAATGACTTTCAGAGTATCCCTTTCTCTGCAATGTTTTGAAACAGTTTCAGAAGGAGAGGTGTCAGCTCTTCTCTAAATGTTTGATAGAAGTTACCTGTGAAGCCATCTGGTCCTGGACTTTTGTTTGTTGGAAGTTTTTTAATCAGTTTCAATTTCAGTTCTCGTGATGGGTCCATTCATCTTTTCTATTTCATCTTGGTTTAGTTTTGGAAGATTGTACTTTTCTAAGAATTTGTCCATTTTGTCTAGTTTTCCATTTTATTGGCGTATAGCTGCATATACAAAATTCTTATATCACTTGTACATTTACTACTGAGTAGTTATGAAAAACAGTGATTCCTGTAATGGGACACCCTTTCTGTGACTGTAAGCACTCCAAATGTACCATATTTGAATGATTCCTTCTAAAGAGGACTCCAGGTCAGCCACTTACTAGTTGGATAAGGTGATAGGAGCATTTGTTAGACCAAGGAGACCCAGGTCACTTAAATGTTCTATGCTTTGAAGGTGTTGAGCAACAGCATTTGGTAGGTTTTGATATATCTGGTTCATGAAGAGGCCCTGGAGCTTATAAAATTACAAGAGGTCTTGAACACTGCTTATTTTTACCAATGGGAAAAATCAACATTCTTTTTGTAAATGAACACCTGTGTTATTAGAATATATTTAGAATAAATATTTGAAATGCTGCCACAGTCACTTGGGAATGTGGATTCTTGATTGCAGTACTTCAAGTACTAAGTAGCTGTCCCTAGGGTGTAAATTAAAGTTAATTCACCCACATAAACATGCACAGTGCACATACCACAAACACACATCTACATAATATGCTATTATTTATATGGATGTATTTTAATATAAATCGCCACAAAGGAATCATAACAAGGCAATGAAACCATATTTTACAACCTCCGTAATCTAGAATTCTTTACAGTTATTACCTTCTCTACCCAATAGAACCAAATGCTATCCCTTGTATGCATCCATAACCCTGTGCACTCAGGAATAAACTGGGCTTCTACATAAACTTTACTTGCAGTGCTCCACTGATACTGGATGCAATTGTTTGGTCACAAATGAGTTATATTTGAAAAGTATATGCTACTGATTCCTGTGCTTCATATTTTTTCCTTCTATTGTCCCTTCATTCTTCCTACTCAAGAGGAATTGTTGGGAGTGGGTGGAAGGTGGGACCAGGAATCTGCAGAAGTGATTTACCATTTAGCTACACAGTATCATAAATAAATAACAAATCTGGCTCTTGCCTTCTACTCTTTGCCTTGGATGTCCTCAGAGTTATCAATTATGTAACAGTTTGGGAAAGCACTGAACACTGAATTAAGAAAATAAGTATGGGGCCATAATCAAACCTCTTTTCTGTTATGGATACACTTATAAATACAAAAAATACCATTGTGTATAAACATAAAATTTCATCCATGCAATATGTCTCTTATTACACTAGCCTTCTGCAAATGAGATTTTTATTTTGGTAGTATTCAGAATGAGTTTATGGAATATTTAAATGGAGAATGCCCCCATGGAAACAGCAGGTTGCACATGTCACAGTGTCCTTTCTAATAGTTTCTAGGAGTGTCTCTCTCTTGATTTTGTGAGGTATTCGAGAACTGGAACTGGATCTTACTTTTGTATCTCCACTGTTGACTACTTAGTAGGTATCAAGACTATGCATTGGATAAAAAGTGAAGAATAAATATATGAACCAATGAATGAAATAAATAGATGTGAAAGAAAAGCAGAAGGATAAAGAAGCCAAGTGAAGTCATTTAAACATTTGGCCAGTAGGAGGTGGATTAAATCTATTTTTTTTCCCTAGCAAGGTGAGCAAAGTTTTACTTCCTCTTTTAGAAGCTTGTATCCTGAAGTTCAGTAGAATCAAATAATCAGCTACATGAGGATGCCTGTAAAATAACTGGTTAAATAAAAAGAGTGAAAATTTATTATGTTACTCTAATATTATAAGCAAACAGGTATAATGAGCTATATGACGTGAGGGAAGTGAGAAAGAGGGGAGTGAGGGCATCGAGGCAACTACTATTCCAGGCAGATGAATTACAAGGGCCCAGACACTGCAGGGTGTTCAAGAACAGCGATTGGGGCACAGTGTGTTGGAGAGAGTAGAGGGAGAGGCTCTCTGAGACCACTGAGTAAGGGCTTGGTATTTCACTCTGAGTGAGGTAGGAAGACATTAAGGAGTTTGAGTAGAGGAATATAAATACTGACTTAATTTTAAAAGGTTCGTTCTTGCTACCGTGATATCAAGATAGAGACACAAGAATGGACATCAGAAACCTGCTAAAAGGAACATAGGGAACTTCTTGTTGGAGAAGATGAAATATAAGTGGAAAAGATCATTTCAAGAAGTGACAAAAACAGAACAACAATGCTGATGTGATAGGAACTGGGGACAGGTGGGTACTTTTGCACTTCAGATGAGGTCATTAGGGTCAGTCTTTCAAAGGAAGTAGCAGTTTAGTTTAGATGTGAAGATGAAAAGACCCAGTTTTTATGAATATATAGGGGTAGAGGATGCATGGGCAAAGAATAGCAAGGGGTGAATATTGCTCAAACATCACATAGGGCTTAATGAATTTTCGAGTAACATTAAGCCATCAAGTCAAAATTTGAAACTTTTAATGGTGTTACGTAGTATAGTTGAAGTGCACAGGTTTCAAGGCCAGGCTAATTTTACTTCAATTCATGATATCCCCTTATCAGTTATATGACCTAAAGTCAGTCACTAAACATCTCTGAGCTTCACTGGCCTCATCTGAAAGGGGGAATAACAAAACCTACTAGACAGTGCTATTGTAAGGATTAAAGGAAACAATGCACATGAAGTAGTATAATTCCTGATGTATATTTTGTGTTCAATAAATATTATTCCCCTTTTAAAATGAAGAAAAGGCTAATGTGTCATCACAGCTAAATAAGACAAAGATGGAGTTCCCATTGTGGCTCAGTGTTTAATGAACCCAGCTAGCATCAATGAGGAAGTGTGTTTGATCCCTGGCCTTGCTCAGTGGGTTAAGGATCCACCATTGTCATGAGCTGTGGTGTAGGTCACAGAGGCAGCTTCGATCCCCCATTGCTGTGGCTGAGGCATAGGCTGGTGGCTACAGCTCTTATTAGACCCCTAGCCTGGGAACCTTCACATGCCTAGGGTGAGTCCCCCAAAAGACAAAAAGATCCCTCCCCCAAGAAAAAGACAAAGATGTTTCTTTGTAGTAGACAGTTCCAACCTGGGGCATAAGGAATTGCTTTCCCCTTCTCAGTGCTTTGCTTCATATACAGCTGGGTTCTGTTGATCCTCTATTAGAGGATGGGGATGGCTTTGGTGTTGACCTTCGTATAGCAGGAATGCTGAGTGGGCTGCCTTCTTGAGCTTAGCCTTCCTTATGCTTAACTGTTCATCTTTATGCTATACTGGCCTAGGGTAGAAGATTTTTTGATAACTTGAAGAGGCAATATCCCCAGGCACAAGTTCAGGAGATGGAGGGGCATGGAGGCCATGGGTGATTGAGTGTGATGTTTCAACTGTCTGCAACAAAATTTAATTTTGTATTTAAAGAACTTAAAATTTAGTGATGCATAATTTCAAATGCAAATATTAGAGGACTTAAATTTTTTTTGTTGATTATTTTACTCTTAAAATTATTTTTAACATTTCAGTAGTGAGAAGGAATCTCTGTCTACCCATAAACTCTAGTGCTCCAGAAATGCAAACTTTGATTTTCTGTAACTCCATACAATTCTGTTTTAAGAGCTTATTTGCTGATGACAGGAGCTAAAATCTCAACTAATTCAAGGTCCTACCCCTTTCCCCCAGGATGGTGGCTGCATTCCATAGCTCATGCTGCAGGGTACAGTGATGTCTGGTTCCTGATTATCATCTGTCAATGTGGACATTTTCTCTGATATCAGTCATCTTGTCTCTTGCATGAGTCATCAATTCCTGAAGATTTTGGTTGTGCTCTCCTTTGTTCTAGGTCTGGCTCCCTCAGAGCCTCTCCGGGGAACATGGAAAACTATTAACTACTCCCCCTGTCTATTCTAAAGCTATGGGAAACTGGGAGATGGGGTGAGGCAAAGGCATGTGCAGTCATCATCAAAGAATATCACTCAGTTCTCAGCTCTCTTAATTCCCTCTGACTTTTTTTCTGTCTAGACTTTGATAGAGCAAAAGCTACTGAATTAAGCATTCTGCCAAGTCATCCAATCCCTGGAACAGTAAAGACACGATATGTTGTAGCTTTAATTTGCAGAAGGGGTTGGGTAATGAAAAATATCTTGGGGGAAAAACATTAATTGATATCTAAAAATATTACTCTGCTTCCCTTCTATAGCAAAATAATTTTGGCATTTAGATCACTTATACGGAAAAGTATAGTTGATGAAATAATCTTTTATTAGCTTTAATCAAAGCGAGTCACAAGTCCAGAGTGAGGATAGTAATTTCTTAAGCACTGAAGGGGGTAAATACTCATTTGCTATGTCTCTGGTGCATCTCCTGAGTTTGGTTCATCAATGTTCTTTTAATTGGGATGGACTGGGAGTTTAGGGATTGTAGATGTAAACTATTGGATTTAGAGTGACTAAGCAATGAGATCCTGCTGTATGGCACAGGAAACTATATTGGGTCACTTGTGGTGGAACATTATGGAGGATAATGTGAGAAAAAGAATGTATAAATATACATAGATGTATGACTGAGTCACTTTGCTGTACAGCAGAAAAGGACAGAACATTATAAATCAACTATAATAGAAAAAATAAAAATCTTTAAAAAAGTAAAAAATAAAAAAGCATTCCTGGAAAAAAATAAACTTTTTTGAGTGACTCAAATCGACAACATTTAAAGACTGCCCCCATTTCATGTTTTCAGTATTGTCTACATCATGGCCCCGAGTTGAAAGGGGTATGGCAGGTACATTGGTTTGTATTTGTTGTGCACTGCTAAAACATAATCCTAATCTTTTTATTTTTTAAATTTTCCCACTGTACAGCAAGGGGATCATGTTATCCTTACGTGTATATATATATTTTTCCTTACCCTTTGTTCTGTTGCAACATGAGTATCTAGACATAGTTCTCAATGCTACTCAGCAGGATCTTCTTATAAATCTATTCTAAATTGTGTCTGATAAGCCCAAGCTCCCAATCCCTCCCACTCCCTCCCCCTCCCATCAGGCAGCCACAAGTCTCTTCTCCAAGTCCATGATTTTCTTTTCCGAGGAGATGTTCATTTGTGCTGGATATTAGAGTCCAGTTATAAGTGATATCATATGGTATTTGTCTTTGTCTTTCTGACTCATCTCACTCAGTATGAGATTCTCTAGTTCCATCCATGTTGCTGCAAATGGCATTATGTCATTCTTTTTTTATGGCTGAGTAGTATTCCATTGTGTATATTTTCCACATCTTCTGAATCCAATCATCTGTCGATGGACATTTGGGTTGTTTCCATGTCCTGGCTATTGTGAATAGTGCTGCAATGAACATGCGGGTGCATGTGTCTCTTTTAAGTAGAGTTTTGTCTGGATAGATGCCCAAGAGTGGGATTGTGGGGTCCCACATATTTAAGTTCTATGTATAGCTTTCTAAGGTATCTCCAAACTGTTCTCCATAGTGGCTGTACCAGTTTACATTCCCACCAACAGTGCAGGAGGGTTCCCTTTTCTCCACAGCCCCTCCAGCACTTATTTGTGGACTTATTAATGATGGCCATTCTGACTGGTGTGAGGTGGTATCTCATGGTAGTTTTTTGTTTGTTTGTTTTTTGAGTTATATATTTATGTACACATTCTTTTTTTATAATTTTTTTTATTTTCCCACTGTACAGCAAGGGGGTCAGGTTATCCTTACATGTATACATTACAATTACATTTTTTCCCCCACCCTTTCTTCTGTTGCAACATGATAGTTTTGATTAGCATTTCTCTTATGATCAGCGATGTTGAGCATTTTTTCATGTGTTTGCTGGCTATCTGTATATTTTCATTGGAGAAATATCTAGTCAGGTCTTTTGCCCATATTTCCATTGATTGATTGGCTTTTTTGCTGTTGGGTTGTATAAGTTGCTTATATATTTTAGAGATTAAGCCCTTGTCCATTGCATCATTTGAAACTATTTTCTCTCATTCTGTAAGTTGTCTTTTTGGTTTCCTTTTGGTTTCCTTTGCTGTGCCAAAGCTCGTCAGTTTTATTAGGTCCCATTGGTTTATCTTGCTCTAAATTCGATTGCTTTGGGAGACTGACCTGAGAAATTATTCATGATGTTGATGTCAGAGTGTTTTTGCCTATGTTTTCTTCTAGGAGTTTGATGGTGTCCTGTCGTATATTGAAGTCTTTCAGCCATTTGGAGTTTATTTTTGTGCATGGTGTGAGGGTGTGTTCTAGTTTCATTGCTTTGCATGCAGCTGTCCAGGTTTCCCAGCAATGCTTGCTGAATAGACTTTCTTTTTCCCATTTGATGTTCTTGCCTCCCTTGTCAAAGATGAATTGACCATAGGTGTCAGGGTTTATTTCCGGATTCTCTCTTCTGTTCCATTGGTCTGTCTGTCTGTTTTGATGCCAGTACCACACTGGTCTTGATGACTGTGGCTATGTGATATTTCTTGAAGTCTGGGAGAGTTATGCCTCCTGCTTGGTTTTTGTTTCTCAGGATTGCTTTGGCGATTCTGGGTCTTTTGTGGTTCCATATAAATGTTTGGATTGTTTGTTCTAGTTCTGTGAAAAATGTCCTGGGTAATTTGATAGGGGTTGCTTTGAATCTGTAGATTGCTTTGGGTGGTATGGCCATTTTTACAACACTGATTTTCCCAATCCATGAACATGGAATATCTTTCTATTTCTTTACATCTTCTTTAATTTCTTTGATTAAAGTTTTATAGTTCTCGGCATATAAGTCCTTTACCTCTTTGGTCAGGTGTATTCCCAGGTATTTGATTTTTTGGGGTGCAATTTTAAAAGGTATCATATTTTTGTATTCCTTTTCTAATATTTCATTGTTGGTATACAGAAATGCGACTGACTTCTGAATGTTAATCTTATAGCCTGCTACTTTGCTGAATTTATTAATCAGTTCAAGGAGTTTTGGGGTTGAGTCCTTAGGGTTTTCTATGTATAGTATCATGTCATCTGCATACAGTGACAGTTTGATCTCTTCTCTTCCTATATGGATGCCTTTTATTTCTTTGGTTTGTCTAATTGCTGTGGCTAGGACTTCGAAATCTATGTTGAAGAGCAGTGGTGAGAGTGGGCATCCCTGTCTTGTTCCAGATTTTAGTGGGAAGGTTTTCAGTTTTTCCCCATTAAGGATTATATTTGCTGTGGGTTTCTCATAAATGGCTTTGATTATATTCAGGAATATTCCCTCCATACCCACTTTGGCGAGGGTCTTGATCATGAATGGATGTTGGACTTTGTCAAATGCTTTTTCTGCGTCTATTGAGATGATCATATGATTTTTGACTTTTCTTTTGTTAATGTGGTGTATGACCTTGATTGATTTGCAGTATGTCGAACCATCCTTGTGAAGCTGGGATGAACCCTACCTGGTCGTGTTGTATAATTTTTTTGGTATGTTGTTGGATTCGGTTGGCTAAGATTTTGTTGAGAATTTTAGCATCAATATTCATCAAAGATATTGGCCGATAGTTTTCTTTTTTGTTGTTATCTCTGTCTGGTTTTGGAATGAGGGTGATGGTGGCATCATAGAATATCTTTGGGAGTATTCCTTCTTCAACCTTTTGAAAGAGTTTAAGGAGGATGGGCACCAGATCCTCTTTGTATGTTTGGTAGAATTCGCCTGTGAAACCATCTGGTCCTGGACTTTTATTTGTAGGGAGTGTTTTTACGACATCTTCAATTTCATTTCTAGTGATCAGTCTGTTCAGGTTGGTCTGTTTCTTCTTGATTCAGTTTTGGCAGGCTGTAAGATTCTAGAAAATTGTCCATTTCTTCCAGATTGTCAAACTTGTTGGCATATAGTTGCTCATAGTATTCTCTTATGGTTTTTTTGTATTTCTGCAGTATCCATTGTGATTTCTCTCTTTTCATTTATAATTTTGTTTATTTGAGTTCTTTCTCTCCTCTTTTTAGTGAGTCTGGCCAGGAGTTTGTCAATTTTGTTTACCTTTTCAAAGAACCAGCTCTGAGTTTTTTTAAAATTTTCTGTATTGTTTTTTGAATCTCTATTTTATTGATTTCTTTGATCTCTATAATTTCCTTCCTTCTGCTGACTTTGGGTCTTTTTTGTTCCTCATTTTCTAATTCATTTAGGTGGAGGCTTAAGTTGTCAATTTGGGATCTTTCTTCTTTTTTGAGAAAGGCCTGTATTGCTATAAATTTCCCTCTGAGCACTGCTTTCGCAGCATCCCATAGATTTTGAGCGGTTGTGTCTTCATTATCATTTGTGTCAAGGTAGTTTTTTAATTTCCTTCTTGATTTCCTCATTGACCCATTGGTTTTTTAGTAGCATGTTGTTTAGTCTCCATGTAGTAGGTTTTTTCTCATTTCTTTTCCCATGGTTGATTTCTAATTTCATGGTGTTGTGGTCAGAGAAGATACTTGAGATAATTTCTATGCCCCAAATTTGTTGAGTTTAGTTGTGCCCCAATATGTGATCAATTCTTGAGAATGTTTGATGTGCACTTGAGAAGAATGTGTATTCTGATTTTTTTTTTTGGATGTAGTGTCCTGAAGATATCAATTAAGTCTAACTTTTCTATTGTTTCCTTCAGGATCTCTGTTGCTTTATTGGTTTTCTGTCTAGAGGATCTGTCCATTAATGTGAGGGGTGTATTAAAGTCTACTATGATTGTATTCTCATCAGTTTTTCCCTTTATGTCTGTTAGTATTTGTTGTATGTATCTGGGTGCTCCTGTATTTGGGGCATATATGTTGATGATAGTAAAATCATCTCCTTGGGTGGATCCCTTAATCATTAAATAGTGTCCTTCTTTGTCTTTCTCTGTGTCTTTTATTTTAAAGTCTATTTTGTCTGATATGAGTGTTGCGACTCCTGCTTTTGTCATGTCTATTGGCGTGAAATATTTTTCCTCACCCTTTCCCTTTCGATCTCTATGTATCTTTTGTCCAAAGGTGAGTTTCTTGTAGGCAGCATATTGAAGGTTTTTGCCTTTTTATCCACTCAGGCACTCTGTGTCCTTTGATTGGGGCATTCAGTCCATTGATATTTAAGGTGATAATTGATAGATGATTATTTATTGCCATTTTGAACCTCGTGTTCCAGTTGATTCTATGGTTCTCAATTCCTCCTTTTTTTTTTTTGGTTGAATGGTCTATGGTTATTATCTGCTTGAGTGTTTTTTTGTTTTTTTCATTTTTTGCGAATGCAATATTTGGTTTTGGCTTGTGGTTGCCCTGTTTTTTAAGTATGCCATATATATATGTATACATACATATATATATATATATACACATATACATACACATACATATACACGCTATGTGCTACGTATGTGTGCTATGTGCTACGTATGTGTGCTATGTGCTACGAATGTGTGCTATGTGCTACGAATGTGTGCTATGTGCTATGAATGTGTGCTATGTGCTACGAATGTGTGCTATGTGCTACGAATGTGTGCTATGTGCTATTATATATATACATATATATATATATATACACACACACATGTATTTCCAAGTTTTTTAAGTATGCTAACCCCTTCCTATAAATGTGTGTTTTAGCCTGATGGTCCTGTAGGTTCAATCACTTCATTACTATATTAAAATTAAGAAGAGAAATGAACAAAAAGGGTCTATTTATTTCCTAATATCCCTTGCCCACATTTTATGATTTTAATGACTTTCTTTTTTTTTTCTTTTTAATTTTATTTTGTTTGAAGCATGTTCATGATTAAGTCTATATGCTGGCTTATTTGAATGACTGTTCTCTGATTGTGGTTTCCTCAGTCCTAGTTCTTCCTCCTCTTCTTTTTTTTTTTCCTTTTCCTCCCTTTCTTTCCCTCCTTTCTTTTTGGTTTAGAGAAGCTCTTTCAGTATTTCTTTTAGCCTGGGTTTTGTATTGATGTATTCTTTTAGCTTTATCTCTCCTATTTTAAATGATATTCTTGCTGGATAGAGTATTCTAGGTTGCATATTTTTTCCTTTTAGCACTTTAAATATCTCTTGCCATTCCCTCCTGGCCTGTAGTGTTTCTGTAGAGAAATCAGCTGATAATCTTATAGAGGTTCCCTTGTAGGTAACATTATGCTTTTCTCTTGCTGCCTTTAGGATCCTCTCTTTATCACCAACTTTTGCCATTTTTATTATGATGTGTCTTGCTGTGGATCTATTTGAGTTCAACTTGTTTGGGGCCCTGTGTGCTTCCTGTATCTTGAACTCAGTACATAATCCTAATCTTGAAGGACTCCAGTATATATTGTATTAGCACCATTTTAGCCGGAAGCCACAGAAACTCCTGATACTAAAGGAAGAATGTATTGGCTTACATATCTGGAACTAGCTTGATTCTGCATATCAAAATTCAGTGTCATAAATAAAATTATTGGTGATTTCTTTGTTGTCTCTTTTTTCTGTCTCCATCTATCAGCTTTTCCTCCTTCTACATGTAGTTTCAATTCTCAGACAGACCTTCTGTGGTGGGAGAGGTAACTAAGCTTAGATCCTTACAGCTTGTGATTGAAAAAAAAATTCCTTTTTCCCCTTCAGCCTCCAAATATCAAATATCTGGAAGGCTTATATTTCCTTGGGCCATGTGTCCATTCTTAACCCAATCACTGTAATCAGAGAGATGGAGTACTCTGATTGGCAGGCCTTAATCACATGCTCACAGCTATAATTGACAGGTCCGCCAGTCATGGGATGTGGAAGCTTTGATTCTTGATAGAAAAAGAAGTTTTGTGTTACTAGAAGAATGGAGAAGGGCTACAACAGTAAAACTGATCTCCACTACAAATTAGAAGAGTGCAAAAACTGAGGCTCTTTTTTTTTAATCTATTTTTGAGCCATGTTCATATTCATAATTTGTTTGTGCATTGTGAACAGAGTCATAATACCCAAAGAAAGAAGCTTGTGAGGAAAGATAATGGCTGCATCCATATCTTTCAACTAGATTTTCACCTTGTTTTTAGATATACTCTGGAAATTCTAACACATAGTTTTAAGTTTTTCCCTTCCCAACTCCTCTTCCATCCTGTGTCACCTTGTACACCTGTGTTTTTGTGACTAAGTTTGCACAGTTGGTTGAACAAGCTATTAGTAAGCCAGATAAGGTGGTGATAAAAAACTGCTTATGTGGGATTTGATCCAGTATGTTTATATATATTTCCAAGTTCCTTTTGAGGTATGCTCTCATTCTATATGAAATAAAAACAGAAGCCAAACTGCATCATATATCTCACTGGTATCTCAGGTCTAGTTCCCCTTCTTCTTTGTTTCTCTGGCATGATACATGCTCCTGCCAGAGTCAGAATTATCAGTGTTAAGGAGAGTGAGGCTAAATCAAATTTATTGTAGCTTGTAGACAATACACCTCCAGATCAGGCAGAAAATGTCAATATCACTGACCTCAAGGGAGATATGTGGTTTTTGTTCAGTGTGGCTTTGGACCCTTCAGCCAGCAGCAAAGCATCAAAACAGCAGCAGAGAGGGATTTTCTCATGACCAGAATGTAAAGTGTCATCACTGATCCAGACATAGGAAGAACTTTAACAGTTCCAAGTCTGCAGGGGGAACTGAACATGAGGCAAAAACATTTGGAATTCTAGTCCTGGTTCTTTCTCTGCATCTCTGGGAGTTCTTATTTAACCACTGAACCTCTTTCAGCATCACTTTATACTTCATTGTACTATAAATATGGTGATAATAGTTCTCATGGAGTCTGGACTAGACATTGCTGCTCTTTTTATTTATGGCTATAAGGTTTCCTTTAGTTATATTTTGATGGTTGGTTTTATATGTCAACTTGATTGGTTAAGGAATACCAAGATAGCTGTAAAACATTATTTTTGAGTGTGTCTGTGAAGGTATCTCCAAAACAGATTAGCACTTGAATCAGTATACTGAGTAAAGCTCACCCTCACCAGTGTAGAAGGGAGTCACCCAATCCATTGAGGACCTACATGGGACAGAAAGGTGCAGGAAGAGCCATTTTTGTTTTCTCTGCTTAAGCTGAGACATCACTGTCTCCTGCCATCTGATATCAGGCCTTTGGACTCATTCCAGGACTTAGACACCATCCATCCTTTGATTGTCAGGCCTTCAGACATGGACTGAATTATATCACCTGCTTTCCTTGTTCTCCAGCTTGAAGACAGTAGTAGATCACATGCGCTGATTCCTGTAACTTATTAAATATCCTATTGATGCCATTTTTCTGGAGAGCCCTAATTCAAATAGTATCATCTAATATTTCTTACGTGATATGTGTTTCTTTACAAAGACTTTTTGCCTCTGTGATGGCATTTAATCTTTGAACACCTCAGGCAGGAGAGTATTTTTTTTTCTTTCAAAATTTAGAAGAAGCTACTAAGAAATAACAGAAGTGAGCTGACTTCTCTACAAGCCATAGAATAACACAAAAATTCCAGGACTTATGTCACTAAATTTTAACACCTTGTTATTCTGATATTTCTTTTTAGTTTTGAAATTATATACCCCACTCTTTGCAGTAAAAGCTTCTTCACTCTAAAGCCATCAATTTCTTTCTTCTGTGTCTTCAGCATTTCTTGGTAAAAAATAAATAGGAGCTGATATTTAATGAGCATTCACTATATGACAAAATCTGTGCATAGTGTTTTACATTCATTGCTTCATTTATGCAATAGTTCTATAATTTAGGGACCATTATTATTTCCATTTTACAGATGAAGATATTGGGCCTTAAAGAGTTTGAGAAACTTGCTTATAGACACATTAAGAATCCGAGCTGTAGAATACTGCCTCCCTGATCTATAGCTGCTACTTTCTGGTATCTATATCTAGCTACTTCAGAAAAGATGAATTAGGTATGTATGTGTCTAGGAAGTAATTTTCTTTGTTATGCCAAGTTTTTCCCCTGTATTTCCACATTGCTTTCCTCACCTTCCTTTAGGTAGGGTATGCCAGTTGAACATATCTTTCCTACTCCATTCATTCTCAATTTAATAGAGCAAAAATGTAGGAAAATATTTTAAATTCGATCTTACTACCCCACGTGTCATAATATCCCTGGGAAATATTGCCCATGTCTATGCTTTACCTTTTACCTGAAGTTGATGACTCCCAAATGTAATAATTGAGGGATATAAAGAGGACTGCTTATTTAAAAAGTTTTTATTCTAATAAATTTGGAAGACAATGTATTTTTTTTGTCTTTTTTTTTTGTTGTTGTTGTTGTTGCTATTTCTTGGGCCGCTCCCGTGGCATATGGAGGTTCCCAGGCTAGGGGTTGAATCGGAGCTGTAGCCACCAGCCTACGCCAGAGCCACAGCAACGCGGGATCTGAGCCGCGTCTGCAACCTACACCACAGCTCACGGCAACACCGGATCGCTAACCCACTGAGCAAGGGCAGGGGCCGAACCCGCAACCTCATGGTTCCTAGTCGGATTCGTTAACCACTGCGCCACGAGGGGAACTCCCAATAATGTATTTTTAACAATAGATGTTTTCATGGCCTTTGATAAGATGATGTGTATTGTGACTCACTAAAAAATCCAGTATGAAGCCTTACTCAAATTTACTTCTTGCAGAACTAATATTCCTTAGAACCTAACTTAGGATATTCTAAATTACTAATTCCTCATTAGACCTGTACTGGGCTCCAGGTGTGTATTTCTATGTTCATTCTTGATATCTAAATTTGTGACACAGAGCTATCTCAAAATCAGCATCATTTTTTTCTTCTATTTTTCCGTGTAACCACATACATTTATTTGCAGTACATGAAAAAAAAAAAAAGAGGTGAGGAGAGAAAAATATTTGAATACATAATGGCTGAAAATTTTCCAAGTATGATGATCAAAAGTATAAATTCAGGGTGTTTCCTTCATAGCTCAGTGGTTAACGAACCTGCCTAGGATCCATGAGTATGCAGGTTCGATTTCTGGTCCACTCAGTGGGTTAAGAATCTGGCATTGCTATAAGCTGTGCTGTAGGTTTCAGACACAGCTCACCATGGCTGTGGTGTGCTGTACCTCAGATCTGACCCCTAGCTTGAGAACTTTCATATACCACAGGTGCGGCCCTAAAAAGTATAAATTCACATCCAAGAAGCCTAGCAATTTCTAAGCTCACTATATGTAGAGAAAATTACATTAAGATATCCCCTAATCAACTTGCTGAAAACCGATGATAAAAAGATCTTAAGACCGCCTGAGAAAAAAAATACATTAAGTTCAGAGGAATAAAAATGAGTCACAACCACAAGACAATACAGAATGACATTTTTAATAAACTGAAAGAAAAGAACTATCAACTTGGAATTCTACAACCTGCAAAGTAACCTTTGAAAAATGAAAGGGATATAAAGATTTTTTTTTTTCAGACAAAGGTGAGATGATTTTTTAACAGCAGATCTACAGAAGTTTTAAGGGAATCTCTTTAGTCCAAGGAAAATAACACCAAGTGAAAATCTGAATCTGCATCAAGGAATGAAATGCACAGGAAATGATAAATATGTGGGAGGCAATAAAATAAAATTTGTCGAATTTTTAATTTCTCTGAAAATAGTTGGCTTTTTCAAGCAAAAATAATGAGATTTATGACAACGTTGATGTGAGATGTATGATATCACAAAAGAGATGTGGGAGCAAGTGGAGGTCTATTGCTGTAAGATTGTTATACTGTACATGAAATGCTATGATCTTATGTGAAGAAAAATTATGATAAGTTAGAGATATATGTTGTCAACCCTAGAGCAATGCTTGGAAAAAAAAAATACAGGGGTAGAGCCAATAAAGGAGATAAAATGGAAGCATAAAAATAATAATTTTTCATAAGAGAAGAGAGGAAGGGAAAAGTCTATGCTACTAATCTATGAGGGAGATGAAAATTTCTTGGATTGAGGCAGTTGTACTGGGTATTGCAATATGTGCCATTATTTTGTGCACATCTTGGCCTATTAAATAACTCATTTATAACCAGGATGGACCCTTGTACTTCTTTTATTATTGAAAGTCAACCCCAGCAATAACCATCAGGAAACTGTGAAATAGACACATTTTTTAAATTTATATAGCTTGGAAATTACACAGCACATATGGGGTCACACAGCATGGTCGTGGTGTAGAGAGAGAATGTGTGTGCAGGCCTGGGGTTCTGCTTTTATTGGATGAAGGGTGGGGGCCTAAGGTTTTGAGGGCTTCCACTTTATTGGTGAATTTAAAACATTCACATACTTGATCTGGAATTTAAAAAACTAGAAAGAGAAAAAGCAAGTGGCCTAAATGGCTAGTTATGAAAATCAACGAAGATCTCTAACAAAAGGGGTGAGAGCAATTCAGAGGTTTTAGAAACTTGACCACAGTTACAAAGCTATTAAGTAGGGCGCTGGTGTCAGATGGTCTCACTTCTGAGTCTAAGCCTCACGACCTCTAGGGTAATAATCCTGCAGGTCTTTAATGTACTGATTCAAAGTCCAATTTTCTCTCGTTTATCTATTTTTTCTAGCCCTGACTCAGGCCAGCATAATCTGGATTGCTGTTATAGGAAGGATTTATTCATGACCATTTTGTGCCTCTTTTGATTTTCCTGCTCACTCAGGGAAATCGGGGGTAAGAACACAAAACATGCAGGGACCCATCTTTATGCCTTCTCATCTCTCACCAATTGCATTTTCTAACCTAGCTCAGGAGTGGCAATTTTCAACCCAAGTGCAGATTTCATTATGGGCTCTGTTGGTTTCAAAGATCCAGCTGGCCTCCTGCTACCCAATACTTATCCATGACAGTCACATATTCTGGCTCTTAGGATGGGAATGTCCCCAGGTCAAAGCATAATTAGAAAGGACATTGCTTCTGAACCCGAGGTTTCAAAGCAACACATAAAGAGCCAGTTGAATGTATTGGCTGCACATCCTGTCCTGCTGCTATGTCCACAGTGTTTGTTATAGAGCCTCTTGGCTACTTTTCTACATGCCCATCTGCTAATGGGGCAGCATGCCCACTTGTTCTGTATTTGGATTGTTGCCCATGGCCATGGCTGCCAGGGCATGACAGATGCCTGCAGTTAACAGAAGTGTTAGGCCTTTTCTACCTATGCCTCTTCTGGTAGCCACAGACCTTGTCAGACATGATACACAACTGTTGAATGTCATCTACCAAACAACATGACTATTTGGGAATGAGATTAGGGAAAGGGAGCTGCCGTAAAGACAGTTTTCACCACATATGAAACTTGGAGTGTCGGTATCCCCCATATCTTGATGGGAGAACAGGTATATGCTAGAAGGTCTGAGGAAAGTTCAGGATAGCAAGGGTGCCAAGTGATTATGAAACCTCAGACTAACACAGACCATGGAATAGCAGGTATTACTGTGAGCCTTCTCTAAGATGGGGAACTTGACAAAAGCAGAATCTGTCAAGGTTCAGAGAAGTCTGTAACGAACTCAATGGGCTTTATAACAGAAGAGGAGCTAAAATCTCACCCTTATGTTTGAAACCTATAAGAAATACTTTCCAGAAGCCTTAGTTTAGGCATTTGAATCTCAGATAAGTACACAAATGTATATTGTTTGTGAGCTTCCTTATTTTATTATAGATGTGATCTGAATGGAGTGCAGAGGATACAGCATCCTGAAATCATTTTTACTCTTAGGGACCAATAATAGGGTGAAAATTATTTGATTTTTAATTAAAAGTTTGATAATTCTGTAACAATTTTGATATCAAAAGCTTTAAATTTTGATCAGGTAATATGGCTATAGGTAGACATATTTAAAGAGCATTAATTTGGTAAAACAATGTAGAGTTACATTGATTTGTGATATTTAATACTTTTTTGGATGAGTTTTAACAAGAAAAAATGTATTGTCACATAGTCTGTTATTAAATGTATTAATATTACTACATTAAAGTATTAATGTAGTGATATTAATAGCCTAAAGTAATTTTTTGTGAGGTTATTTAACACTTCAACCCCTAGATACATATAAATCTAAGGCTAGGAATAATCAAGGGATTTATGAGGTATAAGTGGAATGTCAGGCAGATTTAGAGTGAATTTGTTTTACAGTTCTGTTCTAGTAAAGACAAATATATTTTAAAGGTTTCTGAGTGAAAAGAGTTTTAGATGTTACATATTTACACATATAGGTTAGAGTCTAAGTTATATGTTGGCAAGTCTTGCTTTCATCCTGCTCATTATCATGGCCCTTGCACAAAGCATAGGAAATAAGACCTTGAGTTTGTTGAAGGAGCAAATGAATGGTGGGGTCATAAATAATTGACAATCCCCTCCAAGTTTACTTGTGTAAAATTATGCTCTAAAATCACACTCATATATTCTCCTAGGGGGAGGTGCTAAGAACAGATCCATTCAGAGGATAAGATCATAGCCATCTAGGTCAGAGAGAACAAAAGCACAATCTCAGGCTGTGGCAGTGAGGACAGAGAGCAAGAACTGATGGAATTGCCTCTTCCAAGAAGGTTGGAACGGATCTGTTTATCCAGGAATTGGGTGCTGTAAGGGCATATGTGAAAGAGGAGGAGCAGATTAGGGTGACTCTGGGGTATCTAGTAGATGCCCTAGGAGACAGGATAATGCCTCCACAATAGCATGAAATACTTTGAAATGTCTAGAAAAAGGAACACTAAGCTCAAAACTCTGTCTCAGTCCTGGAGGGCTCTCAGACAACAGTCAAGAATGTGAACAACTGAGTCCCACTTGATCTTGGCACTGTTGCGATTTCCCTCAGCCCCCACAGAGACCTGCAGTGCTCAGAACATGCTAAGTGCTCAGTGAATGCAAACTGATTAAGGAATGAATATTTTACCAGGGTTTCTCTGGAGGCTATGACTTCTCAGAAATACTAAGAGCACCTGCTGTGTAGTAGGTAATTACTGAAGACAGTGGCTTCCTCAAAAGACTTAGATATTGTGACAAGGGTCTTTTCATTTACTAAAGGCTAGGATCAAAGCCAACCAAATTAAATGATAGATGTCAGAGAGATCTTATTCTCTGCATTCTGGTGACATTTATTTCCCTGACGTTTTGGTGCTGCATTAAAGTTTCTGTTAGTTTTTGTTTTCATTACTGAGGTTTAAATGACAACATTCCAGATGACATTTTCCTATGTGAAAATTTCTTGCTATTAGAAAGGGTAATTAATGACTCCACGTCTCCCAATTTAGCAGGTAATGCTGTCCTATGTTACTTACTTTTTCCTCAACAATTAAAGAGTTTTTAATGAAATAGCTTTATTTCCTAATAAATAAGACTTTTAATTAAACTGTAATAAAAGTGGGGATTTAAATCAACAGAAGACAAAAATGTAAAGGATCCAAATGGTCAGTTACCTAAATCAACAAATGTCTCTAAATAATGGAGCCAGGGGCAGGGTAAGGGTGGGGGCATCTCTGGCTCTTTAATTAGATCTGTTGCTGGCAATAGGTTTATTCAAGATAGCCATCTTTGAAGGAGATGCCTCTTTGAAGTGGGTGCCTCTGCAATCAAAGTTTGTCAGGCACTTACAAAAAGGAAAGAAAACTCTCACGGTCCATGCACAGAAGTAAGGATGGTTTTAGAATCTTTCTGCAATAGAATTAATTTATACAGTCTTTTCCACTTTTATTTTCCCTCCTTAATAAAGAAGTATCAGATTCCTACTTTTATGTTTTAAATTCGGCAATAAAGATCAAGCCCATGAAACCCTAGGCCCCCCATCCTTGATCCCAATAAAAGTAGAACACTAGGGTCCTTCTTTTTTAGAAAGAAAAAAACCCCAGGCTCTCTCTCTTTCTCTATCCACAACTTCTCCATGTGCCCCCAAGTATGACTTTTATGCTCCAGAACTGGTAGCTAAGAAACTTTTCTCCAAAGCTTCCTGATGGTTATTGCTAATGGCTTCTTGTGGTCAAAATAAGAACGCAGTGACATGTCCAGCTGTAACACTGGTTGTAAACAGACTGAGATCATCACATATTACTGTCCCATGAGTGAGTCCAGTTCATTCCCTCTTCATGTGGCTTTCTACATCTAAATTATCCAATTCCTAGTAATTCTTCATCACTAAATTCAGTTGCTCATGCTGCTGTAAAACTTCCCAGGCTCAGGATCCATGTTAAATCATTTTTTCATTCATGATCAAACACTGGTGGGCAAGCTATTGGATTATATTTACAATTCAGTATAGTAAGTGTTGGAATAGAGGGTTGGAAAAGTGCTATGGAAATAAAGCAGAGGCCTATCTTCTTCCCTCCTGTTTATCATTTTGGTCACTTGCATCTGGCTTGTCATATCTCTTCCATCATAGTTAACTGTGGTAAAAAAGAGGCCTTGTTTTCATCTCAGAAAACAAGTGTAGGAGGGATAATAAGAGTGGGGAGTAATGGAGCATATGCATGTAAGGTTAATTATTGCTTAGGAAATTCAGTTAATCTGCTAGTCTAGTCTGGATGGGATTTAGGAATACAAGATGGCTTCTGCAGTTTTTTTTTTTTCTTTTTAAGAAGAAAAGATGAAATTCTAATTCTATTGTACTTAATTGAATTGTACTTAATACAATTGAATTCTAACAAGTTTGTGCACATCCACTACTACCTTCCCCACCCCTCGTGGACACACACATTTTGAATGACGAAGAATCACCATGTGGGTCTGGGTCTTATAAAGTGACAAAAAATCCATATAGATTCCCCAGGCATTGCTAAAATATTTTATCATATTAGCTGAATCTTGATGTTTCACTTCATTTTCTCTAAAGGAAAGAAAATTGTCCATCATGATATATGGAAAGGACTTACAAAAAAAGGATCCGGATGGAGTTCCCTTGTGGGTGGCTTGGCAAGTTAAAGATCCAGCATTGTCACTGCTGTGCTCTGGTTACAGCTGTGGTGCAGGTTTGATCCCTGGTCTGGGAACTTCCTCATGGCATGGGCGTGGCAAAAAAAGGGGGAGGGCAGAGAGAGGATCAGGATGATTGTTCTTGAGACTTCCACACAACTAGCTGTCTTTCTGTAGTCCTTTCTTAAACATCTTCTTTCACAAGACAAACTGAGAAGCTGACAAAATAATGCTAGCATGAATGGGAACATTTACGACAAGAGTGCTGTTATGGAACAGTTTGCTGGGACAGGAAATCAAGAATTCCCTGTTCTGAGACACTTGTGGTTGTGTTATTACAACTATCTTTAAGGAAGGGGACAGCTTCTGAGTTCAAAAGAACTGTGGTGAAATGATTTTCATTGGTGGTCAGAGATGTGCAAGTGGGAAAATTCCCCTTAGGAATGTGGTTTTCAGTAGATTTGCTGTGGTACGCAGATGTCAGGCAAGCTCTTCGGGATTGGTCCTGTTGTAAAATTTTAAATGATGCATAAAATTTGCTTTGGAAGCAACTGAATATACATATTATTACTTTGATTTATAGCAGATGGCATGTTGAGCTGAGAGCTTTGTGCAAGCTTTCATATAGGCGAGTCCTTGTTCCTGGATGGCAAAAAGAGTAGTATAACAGGGGAATGACTCATTTACGGAAATACAAGGGATCTCTTTCAGGTGAAGAAACAATATAGTTACATGCTCAATTGAATAATGATAGAGTGCTGAAAGTGGGCTAAGGAAATAGTGAAATACCTGTGGATAAAATGTAATCTTCAAGTGAGAATGCAATTCTAGAATTTAAAGTGCAGCCAACAATATAAAAGATTGGAATTACTATCTTAGCATTCATGGAGAGTTTTTGTGAGGGGAGAAGTTAACTTTGGGAAGGAGTGTGGACTTAGAAGACTATGATGATGGATTATGTTTCTTTAGAATATACAGTAATATATAATAAGATAAGGCCTCTGATTGTTGCTCCATTCCATATTCACCTGAACTCTTGCCAAGGAGTAATGCAGGTCATCAAGGAGGGTACAGCTGGTCAGGGTTTGGCTGATGCAAACTCAAGATGCTTATTCACTTATTCATTCAAGAAATACATTGTGACCTAAGTATGGGAGCATAGGAAACAGTGTAACTATACCTATGTGTGCCCCAGAACACTTAAA
Source organism: Phacochoerus africanus (assembly GCF_016906955.1). NCBI lineage: Eukaryota > Metazoa > Chordata > Mammalia > Artiodactyla > Suidae > Phacochoerus > Phacochoerus africanus. Next base: position 38,847,769 of record NC_062547.1, read on the forward strand.
TATTTAATCACTAGGTGCTCTGTTATAAATACTGTACCAGGAGTTAAGTTTATGACTCTATGGCATTACACAAGTGGTTGCCAAACCATACTAATGGTATGATTGGTGTCAGAGAAGGTCTCCCAAAGGGAGAAGGTTACTGAAATGAAGGAGAAGAAATTAGCAGGGAAGAATGGAAGGTTTGGATGTAATGTAGAAGTCGTGCTGAGGATTGGAATATTCCAGAGAAGAAAATTAAAATATATACCTTATAAATGGGCAACAGTTTCATTTAACTCTCCAGGGAATAGCAATTTTAAAAAAATGTTTACAACATGACTAAGTGCATAGTTTACCTTATGACATGTATAAGTAAGACTAACATATTTTCCCTCCTTGATTGGCTATGAAAATTGTTATTCTAATTGTCCTAGGATGATTTTTTTTTTAAGCTTGGCTTTCCAGAAATAAGAGTAGAGGGAGTGGGTAGATCCGGGAGTTTTGCCTTTATGAAATGGTCCAGTGATCAAAAGCACCTGAGAGTCATGCTATAGCAAAATAAAGGAAGGATACACTGTTCAAAGGTTGGTACATTTGATTTTGTGTGATGGTGTGAAATGGGCAGTGGAATCAGGAAATCTGTGTTCAAATCCCAGATAATGTCCATGATTTGGGACAAATTTGTTATCTCTGGATCATTTTATTATATTTGGAAAAAAAGGAGCTAGACCTGATAATTAATAATACAATTTTAATTTTTTTTTCCTGGGTCCCACTTGTGGCGTGTGGACATTCCCTGGCCAGGGATGGAACCTGTGCCTCAGCGAGGACTGTAGCTGCTACAGTAATAATGCTGGGTCCTAACTCACTGTGCCACAAGGGAGATCCCACAAATTTCAGTTTTAGTATCTAATATGGCATTTAATTCAACTAACTTGTGATTAAATCATCTACCAATGTTCAAAAAAATCCTTTCTTTTAATCAGTAATAATGGACTAAATGTAGAATGGTATCTATGTGATGGTTAATTTCTTAGGTTTTGAAAATGGATTGTCTGAGCTCAGACCTTAAGAATATTGGGAACCTATCCTTTAATATCCTTATCAGTAAAGTGGTGATAATGGAAGTACTTATATCATCAGGCTGTTGTAAGGAATAAATGTATTAACACATGAAAAGCTTTTGTACAAGTGGCTAGCATACAGCACACACTCAATTGTGCCCTTTACAAGTATTATCCATTTTATTGTGGCACTTAATATTTGGTATTGGGATTAAAAATTATTTTAATAAAATTGGCAAAAGTTCTAAAGATGGAAACCAATGAAATGGACATATTTTATAGTTGTTTAGGTTTTTAATTCAATATTTATCTAATGAATACAGGAAAAGACACAGACGCAGTCCCTATTTTCCAAAATGAGGATAATAGTTTAGGAAAAAAAATGTGGAACCAAAATAATTGAGAAATGAATGGGAAAATAATTCTGGAAATACACAGACACACATACATGTATATTATTTTTAAAAAATAGAGTATAATTGACTTACAATGTTGTATTAGTTTCAGGTATAAAGGAAAGAGAATCAGTTATACATACAAATACATCCATTCTTTTTTCCAAATAGGTTATTACAAACAACTGAGTAGATTTCCATGTCCTGTACAGTCGGCTTTGTTAATTATTTTATACAGTAATGGGCATATGTTACTCCCATTCTCCTAATTCCCCCCTCCCCAACCCCTGACAAGATTTCCCCTGGTAACTGTAAGATTTGTTTTGAAATCTGTGTGTTTCTTTCTGTTTTATAAGTACTTTTGTATCATTTTTAAATTAGATTGTACATATAACTGATATCACATGATCGTCTTTCTCTGACTTCACTTGTTATGACAAACTAGGTCTATTGATGTTGCTGCAAATGACATTATTTCTTGCATTTTATGGCCAATATTCCATTGTATATATGTATGACATCTTTATCCATTTCTCTGTCAGTGCTTCCATATCTTGGCTTTTGTCAGTAGTGCTGCAGTGTACATTGGGTGCATGTATTTTTTGAGTTACAGTTTGCTCCAGATAGATGCCCAGGAGTGGGATTGCTGGATCATGTTTAGTTTTTTTTTTTTTTGGTAGTTATATTTTTTATTTTTTAGGGACCTCTATACTGTTTTCCATAGTGGCTGCACCAATTTACGTTTCCCAAAACAGAGCATGAACATCCTTTTCTACACATCCTCACCAACAGTTGCTATTCACTGTCTTTTTAATAGTACCACCATTCTGACAGGTGTGAGATGATAGCTCATTATGGTTTGTTTCTTTTTTCCTTCCTTCCTTTTTTCTTTTCTCCCTCTTTTTTGCTTCTTAGGGCCGTACCCGCAGCATATAGAAGTTCCCAGGCTAGGGGTTGAATTGGAGCTACAGCTGCTGGCCATAGCTGTAGTTTTTATTTTATTTTATTTTATTTTCCCACTGTACAGCAAGGGGATCAAGTTATCCTTACATGTATACATTACATTTTTTTCCCCACCCTTTGTTCTGTTGAAGCATGAGTATCTAGACATAGTTCTCAATGCTACTCAGCAGGATCTCCTTGTAAATCTATTCTAAGTTGTGTCTGATAACCCCAAGCTCCTGATCCCTCCCACTCCCTATATTTAGTTTTTTAAGGAGCCTCCATTACTGTTTCCCATGATGGTTGTCCCAATTTACCTTCCTACCAACAGTGTAAGAGGGTTTCCTTTTCTTTACATCCTTTCCAGCATTTATTGTTTGTAGATTTTTTTTGATGATGGCCGTTTTGACTGATATGAAGTGATAACCTCATTGCAGGTTTGATTTGCATTTCTCTAATAATTAGTGACAGGATCTTTTCATGTGCTTTTTGGCCCTCTGTATCTTCTATGGAGAAATAATTAGATCTCTTGCCTCCTATTTTTTGATTGGGTTATTTGTTTTTTCATATAGAACCACATGAGCTATTTGTATATTTTGGAGGTTAATCCTTTATCAGTTGCTTCATTTGCAAAGATTTTCTTCTCTTCCGTGGGTTTTCATTTTATTTTCTTAAAAACGATTTCCTTTGCTGTACAAAAGCTTTTAAGTTTAATTAGGTCTGATTTATTTATTTTTATCTTCATTACTTTAGGAGGTGGATTTAAAAAGATATTGCTGAGATTTATGTTAGAGAGAGTTCTGTTTTTCCTCTAGGAGTTTTATGGCATCTGGCCTTACATTTAGGTCCTTAATCCATTTTTATCTTATTTTTGTGTATGGTGTTAGAGAATGTTTTAATTTCATTTTTTTTACGTGTAGCTGTACAGTTTTCCCAGTGTACAGAGACTATCTGCTTATTGAAGAGACTGTCTTGTTTCCACTCTATATTCCTTTGTCATAGATTGGTTGACTGTGGGTGCTTGGGTTTATTTCTGGGATTTCTATGCTATGCCAATGATCTTGTTTATGGTTTTGGGCCAGTACCATACTATTTTAATGACTGTAGCTTTTTAGCATAGTCTGAAGTCAGAGAGCCTGATTCCTCCAGTTCCATTTTTCAAGATTGATTTGGCTATTCAGGTCTTTCGTGTTTCCATACAAATTTTAAAATATTTTGTTCTAGTTCTGTAAAGAATGTCCTTGGTAATTATAGACATTGCATTGAATGCATAGATTGTCTTAGGTAGTATAGTCATTTTGACAATATTGATTCTTCCAACCTGAGAGTGTGGTATATCTTTCAATCTGTTTGTGACATCTTTGATTTCTTTTCATTAATGTCTTATAGTTTTCAAAGTACAGGTCTTTTGCCTCCTTGGGTAGGTTTATTTCTAGGTATTTTATTCTCTTTAGCACAATTATAAATGGTATTATTTCCTTAATTTCTCATTCTGATCTTTCATCAATAGCATATAGAAATGCAATCAATTTCTTTGTATTAATTTTGTACCAAATTCATTGCTGAGCTCTGAAGAGTTTTCTGGTAGTGTCTTTAGGATTTCCTATGCATAGTACTATGACATCTGAAATAGTGACAGTTTTACTTCCACTTTTCCAATTTGGCATTCTTTTCATTTCTTTTTCTTCTCTAGTTGCCATGGCTAGGACTTCCAAAAACTATGTTGAATAACAGTGGTGGGAGTAGACATCCTTCTTTGTTCCTGATCTTAGTGGAAATGCTTTCAGCTTTTCACTGTTGAGAAATATGATAGCTGTAGGTTTGTCCCAATATGTCTTTTATTATATTGAGGTAGATTCCCTCTATGTACACTTTCTGGAGAGTTTGTATCTGAAACGGGTGTTGAATTTTGTCAAAAGCTTTTCTGCATCTATTGAGATGTTCATAAAGTTTTTATTCTTCAGTTTGTTAATGTGGTCTATCACACTGCTTGATTTGCCGATGTTAAAGAATCCTTGCATCCCTGGGATAAATACCACTTGATTGTGGTGTATGATCCTTATGACATATAATTGGATAAGTTTGCTAATATTTTCTTGAGGATTTTGCATCTATGTTCATCAGTGACATTGGTCTATGATTTTTTTTTATGGTGTATTTTTCTGGTTTTGGTTTCAGGGTGATGGTGGCCTCATAGCCAAGTGTGGGAGTGTTCCTTCCTCTGCAATTTTTGGAAGCATTTGAAAATAATAGATGTGAACTCTTCTCTGAATGTTTGATAGACTTTGCCTATAAAGCCATCTGGTCCTGGACTTCTGTTCTTTGAAAGTTTTTAAGTTACATTTTCAATTTCAGAATTTGTGGTTGGTCTATTCGTATTTTGTATTCCATTCTGGTTCAGTCTTGGAATGCTGTGTCTCTGTAAGAATTTGTTCATTTCTTCTAGGTTGTCAAATTTTATTTTTTTTGGCATATAGTTGCTTGTGGTTGTCTCTTTTGATCCTTTGTATTTCTGTGGTGTCATTTAAAACGTCTCCTTTTTCATTTCTAATTTTATTGATTTGAGCCCCCTCCCTTTTTTTCTTGATGAGTTGATCTCTTCAAAGAACCAACTTTTGGCTTTATTAATCTTCTCCATTTTCTTCATCTCTGTTTCATTTGTTTCTGCTCTCATTTTTGTGGTTCCTTTCCTTCTACTAACTATGGTTTTTGTTTGTTCTTCGCTAGTTACTTTAGGTGTAAGGTTAAGTTATTTATTTGAGACATTTCTTATTTCCTGAGATAAGATTGTATTGTCATAAATTTCCTTCTGAGAACTGCTTTTGCTGCATCCCATAACTTTTGGATCATCACATTTTCATTGTCATTTTTCTCTGGGTGTTTTTTGATTTCCTCTTTAATTTCTCTGGTAATCCATTGGTTGTTTAATAGCATATTGTTTAGATTCCAGGTGTTTGTGTTTTATGCTGTTTTTTTTTTTCTTTTAATTGACTTCTGTGCTCACAGCATTTTGATCAGAAAAGATGCTCTGTATAATTTCACTTTTCTTAAATTTACCAGGCTTGTTTTGTGGCTAGAGAAGTGATATATCCTGAAGAATGGAGGCATATTTTTCTACTAAAAAAGTTAGTGATTAGAACATCCTATAAAGAGGGGGAAATCCTTGGAATTTTATAGAAATTGAATATGCCTAATGACAGAAAGATCCCCAGGTAGCATATAAAATCCAAGGGCCAACTCTTCTTTCTCTGCTTTTACTTAATATTATTTAATAGGAATCTCTTTAAAACTTTATTTGGTTTTCCTAAGAAGGTCTAAAGAAATCTGGATTATTTTACATTAGAAAGTGGGGGGATGTGAAGTCTGTTTTTAGGGAGTCAGCTAGCCTTGGAGATCAAGATCTCTGCTTTTTTTGATTGAGGTGCCTCGGGGTGCAGGTCCCTGGACCAAATGGAATCAGGTGTGTTTCCAGAGGAAGAAACCAGAATTATAATCACAAGATGGTTAAGATCATGTAGAAACATGGTGCCAAGAAAAGGCAAAGATAAAAAAAAATAGGAGAAACAACAAAGTTGGAAACAGGAGAGTAGGGAAAAGGAAGATAAAGGTACAATTAAACACAATTAAGAAAGGGCTTTGTTGTTCCACTGACCAGGATTCAAATTTGTGATGTTGCAAATGTGAGGCATTTGTGTGAGCTTAGACCACTTTAAGCCTAGTTTCTAATACATAAAGTAACAGTGCAGACTGACTCTTTGTCCTTTCCACTCAATAGCAACTGAGGAAATGCCAGCTCTTACCCTTCACCCATTCCCTTGCCTCTCCTGATCTCAAGGCTGATGAAAATATTCGGTGGCTGTTCCTTTGGGTAAAATCTGGGTTATACATAGGTATTGGAAGGATCAGTGCAAGACATGACACAGAATATGGCAATGTGGACAATGTGGGTTATTATTCATTTACTAATATTTGAAAGAATACATAAAAGGACTTTGAAGCATGTAGATGGTAGGCATACACTGAGGAGAAGATTTGGAAAAAAGCATTCTATGAAAAGACTGGGGAATTGCATTTTTAATGATAATGCAGGAAGAGTAAATTATTTGAACCTTGGCCTTCTATGAAAGGTAGAGGTGCTGTGCATGGTTCCCTGGCCACTAGGGAGCTTTGGAGGGAATTAGGGGGAGTTAATAAAGCTGAGATGTGGCATTTGTTTAGAGTAAGTTAGGGAGACACTTGAGAGGCTGTTGTAAAGGCCTGTTTGATAGGTAAGAAGAGGTGAAGTAAGGTAATAGCAGAATGTATAAAAGGATGGAGGGAGAACAAGATGGAGGGCTTGAAAGGATAAGCAAATGATACTTATATATATACTTCTGCCCAATTTAGTTCTTCATAATAAAGGACTTGATTATGTCTCTCAGAAAAATTGAGACAGGCTATTTCATTTTTTCTAAACATTCTCTCTGAGGCCTCATTTTTACCAACCCATTTTTCTCATTTCTTTCAAAGCTTTCTGTGAGAAAGAACTGACAGACTCATTTATGCTAATTAGTAAAGGGCCAGTAAGGTATAATTTGTTAATAAAAGCCTATTTTACTACATAAATTACTATATCTAAAGTGCTTATCACAATATTAGCTATCACTATTAGTTATGGTAAGAACAATAATAATAATACCTTATAGTATAATCATTACTGTCTTTTATGTGAGAATGATTTTAGCCTGATAGGACAAGGGATTATTCCCCAAGGTAGCATCATTCTGTGGGACTCTGATAGGTGACTAATTAATGGCATATCAGACCATTAATGGCATAGCTATAAAGACAAGTTAACCACCAGCTGTAAGAGAACATAATTTTTAAATACATATATTCTGATGCCATGATATGAAACCAAAAATTCCTGAGAAGTAAAGCTAGGCAGAATTATAATTCTCAGAAAGTATGTTAAGGGTAGTAGAATTGCCTTTTTCTTTCCTTGATGTCTAAATTTTTCTTTGTTTTTTTTTGTAATTAAGTTCTGATTATCACTTACTAACTCTAATATCCTCAGTAAGTTATTTTTTCTAAACCTGAATTTGTTAATTAAAAAAGTGAAAATCGTAGTAACTCTCATAAAATTGTTTTGAGCAGTAGATGGATACCTATTAAACCTTGATCATTGTAGCTGGCACATAGTAAGTACTCAAGGTGGGTTATCATGAATTTTAATAGGAGAGGATAAGAATATGCGGTAAAATAACAAATTACACAGTACAATTAAATTATTCATTCTTAATTTATAAATTTATTCAACAAGTATTTATCAGACATCTATCATTTTCTAGCACTGTTTTAGGTTCTAAGTATATGGAAGTTAAAAAAAAGCAGAAACCCTTCTGTTGCTGAAGGTTAGGTTCTTGTCTCATTGCAGAAGGAATTCAGAAAGAAGATGGAAATTGAGAAAAGTGCAGATTTATTTGAGTAATACACCTCTTAGGGAGAGGTGGGAAGAGAGGCAAGCAGCTGCCCTAGGTTTTTTGGCACACTGGTTATATGGGGCATCCAATTGCGTGGGCAGGATATTCACTGGGAAGGTGGGGCTGGGGTTGGATTCCTTAATTTTCATCCTAGCTTCACCTTCCTCAAGGGCGGAGGGATTTTTTTCCTTATTCGCTTTTATCAGAAATGTAATGGCATCAGTATTTGTTGGGTACTTCTTATCTGCATAGCTAATTTCATTATGATTTTATTATAATGAGGGCATAATGAGCAACAGGTTACGTTTGGATATTGGAGATTTGTGCCCTCTTCCACCTTTCTTTGTCTGCCTCCAAGGGTCTTAGCTCCACAAAAGGTGTAGTTTCCTATCAGTCTGGAGGTTTTGGCTTTTCTTTGTCTGCCCATGGACCCTGCTGTTTGCATGATGCATGGTTTCCTGCCATCTGCCTCCATGCCCCTCTTGTCTAACTCTCTGCCTGCTGTCACTCTTGTCCACATAAAACTTAGATTTCTAACAAATTTATTTTGATATACATAAGTACAATAAAATAGAAATCATTTAAAAATAGAATTCATAAAACCAGGCATCAGTGAACATGGGCCACTATGGGAAACATATTTGAGTGTGAGGGGTTTTCCTTGGCACTTTTCAGAACACATGATTTACAAGCAGCTTCAGCAGGTCAGAGAAGTCATCATTTGTGATATACAGACATATGATATACAGTCTGGAAAGTGTTTAAAATACATCTCTGAGATGCTGACATATTTCAACTGGGCTTGAAGTCTTTCAACAATACTTAATTCTCCCAGGAGTGAAATAGTCTCTAGATAATTTAAAATCTTTTGGATCTTCTTCTAAATTCTATTTAAGCAACATGTTATCACTATAGGGAGAAAGGGGGGGGAGACAATCGATAAACAAGAAAAAAGAATAATGAATCAGAAGTGGCACAAATGGATGAGAGGAGCTCAAATTAAAAGGAGCAAGACAGCTGCCAAGCCTGAAAAAGGGAGGCCAAAGATTTACATTTATGAGGTTTGTAAAAAACCTATCAGACAAACTAATTACAAACTACAAATTTTAATTGGAGTTAATTGGATTGGGTAGTTGATTGAAAGAAGTGGAGGAGAGGAAAAATCCTTTGCTTTTTTTCTCACCTATCAAACACACTAATGGATGATGAAGCATGAGCAGTTAATCAAAGCAAAACCTCCAATTCCCTCACCAAATCCTGGAATGTCAGAGCCAAAGGGCTTTTACATCAACCATCTAACACTATCACTTGTTAAATGGGGACATTAAGAATAAGGATTGATAAGTGACATGCCCAAGGCCATCCACAGTGCCAATCAGGGGAAGGACTTGTGTCTAGTTTCCCAAATTAGAACTTTTTCCAGCATATACCATTGCACTAAAGGATGCATCACCCCAGGAGCAAGAAGTGATTTTCAAGATAAGACTGTTCTGAAACCATGTATATTTGGTGATAAATGTTTTGACCAAGGAATCATATAATTGAAATATCAATTGGAAAAAGATAGCAGTTGGATGTTCCTTGTAGCTGGTGTGATTGAGAAATGGTTACAAAGAAATGAGGGGGAAAGCAGTGAGGCTGGCTTTTGCTTGCAAAAGCTAATGAGAGTTCCAACTTGCTTGTATTCCTAAGGTGACCTTAGATTTCTCTTTGTTCTCTGTCAAGGATGATTTGGGCTAAATTGCATAATGAGTGTTTTAACAAAGTGATTTGCCTTTGTTTTGGTGTAAAGAAAAAAATAATTACTCTGACAAAGATGTTAATGAAGTTCAATTGAAGCAAGGAAAGTTTTTTTAATAAGTAGTATTAAAATAACTATGTATGCAGTGCAAAAAGAAAGCTTGACACCTACCTCACACCATATATAAAAATTAATTTGAGATAGATCATAGGTATAAATGTGAGGGCTGGAGGAAAACACAGGAGGAGGTCTTTGTGATCTTAGCATAGGTAAAAATATTAAGCTCTAAGCAAAAAAAAAAAAAAAGAAAAAATGACTTCATCACAATTAAAAACTACTACTCATCAAACAACCTGGTAAAAAGAAAAGTCAAACATAGACTAAGGGAAAATATTCATAATATAGTTTGTAATACATGTATCTAACAAAGGGACTCATCCAGAAAATATGTAGAACTCCTATGAATCATTAAGAAAAAGCTCTCCTCCCTACCCTCTGTAGCAGAAGACTTAATGACACTTCAAAAAGAGTATATTCAAATGAACCAGACTCACAAAGAAACTGTTTGATACTGTTACTCACAAGGGAATTGCCAATTAAAATCTCAATATCATCACATTTCCATCAGAGTGGCTAAAAATTAAAAACAAAACAGAAAACTCCCCCCAATACTAATGTTACCAAATGTTGGAGTAACGGAAACTCTTACACGTTCCTCTCAAAACTGTAAAATAGCTCTAATATTTTGGGAAATTTTCTTGTGTCAAATAAAGTTAGTACACATTCACCATCCTATGATCTGGCCATTTGGCCATTCTATGCCAGATAGAGCATATCTGGATACATAGACTACATAGATACATTGCATAGCTATGTATCTAAGAGAAAAAAGCTGATATGTCAATCAAAAGACTTGTACAAAATGTTCATAGTAGCTTTAGTTGTAATAACAATAAAATGAAAACAACCTAAATTTAACAGTAAGAGAACGAATAATGACAATGGGATACTACACAGTAAAAAAAAAAAAAAAAAAGTAACCACACATGGATGCATATCAAAAATATTATTTTGAACTAAAAGGTCAGACACAAAAAGAGTGGATACTGTATGATTATGTTTACTTGCATTTCAAGGACAAAGGCAAAAATTAATCTATGGTGGTAGAAATAAGACCAGCAACTTCTCTGGCTGGTTTGGTCGCAGTCATGTTGACTGGGATGGGCAGGAGGGAGATTTTTGGGAGATGGACAGGGTATAAATCTTGATCTGGGTAGTGGCCACATCATGCATACAAAGATAAAAATTTGAAAAGAAATACTTTCAACAGTACATAGAACATATTTTTGCATTAGACTATAAGTAAATTATACCTCAATTTAAAAAAATTACAAAGAAATAATCAGAAGGAAAATTTGAAATGGTATTATTAGAAACCATAGTTACCTTTTGGCCCTTATCCACCCTCCCAGGAGTTGAAGATATTTCCATCTCCCTTCCTTCTTCACCTTCCACTTCCTGTCTCCATTCCTCTCCTTTACTTCCCACTCTGTTTTTATTTATAAGGTGAGCTTATATAGGTGAGTTTTTTGGTCCATTGGCTGAATCAAGTTTATGAGAAGGTGACTTAGATTCATCCTTGGCAGATTAACCATATGATTTATTGTTCAAAAGCAGGACACTTCTGAGACTTTAAAGACACTCTAAAAATAACTATGTGTGTGTATATGTATATATATATATATATATATACATACACACACATGTATATACACATATAGACACATGAGTATTTTAAAAATACTTTCATTACTCTCTGAATTACTCTTGCTCTTATGCTTAAAACTTTTAAAAATCAATTAAAATAAGATATTCCTTTTTTATTGAAATATAGTTGATTTATAATGCTGTGTTAGTTTCTATTGTACAGCAAAGTACACACACATATATATATATTCTTTTTAATTTATTTTCCACTATGGTTTATTAAAGGATATTGACTGTAGTTCCCTGTGCAACATGATAGGATCTTGTTTATCCATTCTATCTATAATAGTTTGCATCTGCTAGTTCCAAACTCCCAGTTCAATACTCCCCACATCCCATCTGCCCTGGTAACCACAAGTCTGTTCTCTAGGTCTATGAGTCTGTTTAGGAAAAAAAAAAAGGTATACTCTAATGTTAAAGCAAGTAAGTAAATATCACTCAACCCTTCATTATGTTGACTGAGCGTTAAAAAATAAGACAAGCATTATAATTATTCTTAGTGTATTTTCATATACTTTAGTTTCTTGGCTATATCTATCTTTAATACTCTATCACTGATACTTTTCTGAAAAATTTATTTTAATATGGTCTTAATAAAGTTTTGATTAAAATTGCCTACTGCCTTCTGGTTAGCACTTGAAATACCAGATGTTTTTAACTGACTCTTCTTTGGTGGATCATATTTTTGATAGAAAAAATAATCTCTCGACTGTGTACAGAGGTACTTGGTAGTCTCAGAGCAAATTGCTCTAAATAAGTATATTCTCAGTTCACATTTTTGTGTTGAAATGTATAAATAGTTCGGCCCTTTTTTTCTCTACTTTGCTTCTGTCTTTATTGATAGTATTTCTCCTCACATTTTTTTTTTTAACAAGATAGTCATCCAGTTAGTTGTCTCTATGATTGTTTTTCCAAGCTTCATCAAAATTAGATGTTTAACAAGATAGGGCTTCTCAGTTTCATTTCAACATGGTACAGAACATAATATATATATTTCATAGCTATATTTGCATGCTATTTTGTGTTCTTATTGTTTAATTTGTTCTTTTATTTCCTTATTATGCAACATTATTTTTCATTGGTTTGTACTCCATTTATTGAATATATTCTTTAAAAAATTCAAGCTGATTTTCAAAATTAAAAGGTACCAATATTTAGAAGTTTTTTTAATAGAAAAGTTAAATAATACTAAAGATCTAATGTTTATTTAAAAATTATTTTTAAAAGTTTTATGCTTTTCTAAAATCCAATTGATGAAGACAGTATAGAGATCTGCCATCCTAAAGCATTTTTTTTGTATTTACTATTGCGTTTGTCTTAAAATTGTTGTAGTTTGTGTGTGTGTTACTGTTTCTCTTTCTTTGTGTGAATGTGTGTAAACACACACACACTTGAATTTGTAAATCTTGACAATTGTGACTTTTATTTGAATCAGTAGAATAAACACAGTTTAATACAAATGTGAATTACATTTTTAGTACAACTAAATTCAAGTATATCTCTGTTTCATAGATCTCTAAGAACATTGTTTTCAATCATAACATTGTGATCCACCAAAGTATCTATTCATGTTATCATGATAAATATTTTTCTTAAATATCTTATTTTTCACTTGAGTTTGTAATACTGAAAGTTAGGTCAGATATTTCATCTTTGATAGAATGATCTCCAAATAGCTTCACTATGATTCTGTGAACTGGTTGAAATAATTGAAATATTATTGGACTTGAGTGATTTTTCTAATTTAAATATTTGACACACATAAACCTGCCATTGTTTAAAATTCTTTGCAAATTTCTTCTAATGGAGTCAACATACTAGCTATCCCTTATATTTTGCCCAAGAAAACTTGGAATTGAAAATGAGAAAATTTAACTTTGAATAATAGCCATCTTATCTAATCTAACAGTCAACCTTCACACAATGATATGTAAACATGTGGTTTCCAGTATTAAATTGATGTTTGGGGGCACTTTCTTTTCTTTTCTTTTCTTTTTTTTTTTTTTGCCTTTCTCTAAGGCCGCACCTGCGTCTTATGGAGGTTCCCAGGCTCTGGGTCAATGGGAGCTGTAGCCACGGGCCTACTCCAGAGCCCCAGCAACACCAGATCCGAGCCGAGTTTGCGACCTACAACACAGCACACTGCAACGCCGGATCCTTAACCCGCTGAGCGAGGCAAGGGATCGAACCTGCAACCCCATGCTTCCTAGGTGGATTCCTTAACCACCAAGCCGTGACAGGAACTCCCAAGGGGGCAGATTCTTTTTTAATGACTAACTTTTGAAGTATACACCCTGATGTTTCTTCCATAGATTTGTCTTTATGTGGTCAGGGATGTTACTCTGGCCTCCACGTAATTTGTAAATATTAACAAATATCTTGTGCAAGTAACATAAGCATGAAGAATTTTAGTGAAAAAAGAAAATTCAGTACTTAGATTTTTTTATAAACACATTTGCATTTTTAACTCCTTGCTGCCAAAGGGCTTACTGTAAAATAAAGTATTACTTAAAAAATAGCATAAATAGTTTTAGCTTTATGCCATATGAAACTCCAGGAGCAAGAGCCTTCTGAGTACTCTCTATGTGGTCTATGGCAGGACTGCTCAGCTTTTATATCCCATACATATTGCACGAACAAGCCAACTATAATATCTCTAGCTTCCCACTAACCCCACCAACTGGTGGTCTGGTGGATTTATATCCTTTGCATGCCATGGTACAGTAAAACTGGTTCATGTGTCCAGTGGCAGCCAGGTATCACCGAATCAAATAATTTTCCACAACTGCCTCAAAACCTAAGGGCATTAGCTGTGCCTGGCCATGTGGGTCTGAGGTCACTTTATGAATGACTGTCCTTGATGCTGTTCTTGAAAGAGAGGTTCTGAAAATTATCATGAAACCAGGGAGAGATGATCAGTGGTCACACTTCAGATTTATCTTCCTATTGTAGTGAGTATTCTGTTAATTGCCTATGTGGCTCATGCACTGCTAGGAGAAACCACAGCAGACGCTGTGAGTGTGAAGTTGAGGGAGTTCTGCCAGATCCACTCCAGGGTGCTTTTATACAATTATTATAAAAGCTGAAAAATACAGAACACATGCTTAACTGGATAGGAAGTCAGACACATCAACGGGGACTTTCTGGTAAACTGCAACGTAAGTTTATTCTAGTTTGGGGGCGTAGATCAAGCTGGAAAGGTTATCACCTTTACAGCTGCCTGGGAATATATTGAGCCAGGGAGGAAAGATTAAAGCATAGTAAATGGGAAGAATGAATTGACTATCTGGGTGGGGGCGTAGGGGGGAGATCTAGAACTTGCATCAAGCTGTAGGAAGGCTGATAAAGTGTGGAAATAGGTTTTGTGATCAGTATCCAATTAAAGGAAAGGCGGAGGACATGTTGAAGGAGTATGTGGCAGGCATAAAGGACTGGAAATGCATGAACCTTAAGCATGAGGCGTGGGGTATAATAAGCTCTTAAAATAGCAAAATAACTTAGGTATTAAGATCCTCCATGGGCCAGGCATTAGCACTAATTGACACAGCTTGGTGAGATTTCATTAATTTTTCGATGACACAGATGAGAAACATGGAAATAAAGAAGAAACAATTAGAAGGAAAGACCTGAGTTGAAACTCAGATGCGTTTTGCTCCAAAACACACATGCTTTCTACCATGCCTCTCTAAAGTCTCCCCTCCCCTGCCCCCACATGCCCTTTATGTGGTACTAGAGTGGTTAAGCTTTATAGTTTAAAAGCAACCTTGAGGGAGTTCTCTGGTGGGGCAGCGAGTTAAGGTTCCGGCATTTTCACCACTGTGGCTCAGGCTGCTGTTGTAGTGCAGGTTTGATTCCTCGTCCAGGAGCTTCCACATGCCATGGGTATGGCAAAAAAGAATCTGAAATATCACTGGAACTCTAGTTTAAAAAATAAAAAATAAAAGCAACCTTGAGGAGTTCCCTGGTGGCTCAGGTGTTAAAGATGTGGCAATATCATGGCTGTGGCTGAGGTTGCTTCTATGGCATGGGTTTGATCCCTGGCCCAGAAACTTCCACATGTTGTGGGAGGGGCCAAAATTTTAAAGCAACCTTGAGCTTTGCATCCCAATATTTTTATCCTCCTTCCCTCTCAAATTCGACCTTTCTGTTTACCTAGGCTTAGATTCAAAGCAGTTGAGTCTAGGAATGTATAGGAATCATGATTGCTCAGGACTTTAGAATCTACCTTTGTTTCACACTAATTGCATCATGAGGCCACTCCATCTACCACAATCTCTACTTTCTGGTAGAGTCTGGGTTGTATTGTCAGGCCCTTATTCTACTGCTGAATTCCCTTCTCTTGGGCTCTGTGCTAAAGAAATACAAAACTCTTTGCCACACCTATGGCATATAGAATTTCCCAGGCCAGAGGTCACGTTGGAGCTGTAGTTGAAGCCTATGCCACACTGGATCCTTAACCCACTGAGTGAGGCCAGCGGTGGAACCCCCATCCTCACAGAGACAACATCAGGTCCTTAACCTGCTAAGCCATAATGGGAACTCCTCAAGGTTGCTTTTATTTTTTATTGTGTTTTTTAAAATGAGAGTTGCCACATTTATTTCAGGTCCTTTAACTTTGTCCTACTCTTGAAATTTCATATATCTTACTTCATTGTTGTATCTCCTATTTCTTGCTTTACCTTTGTTGGAACTTTGTATTGTTTTTCTGGATATTACTGAGGCTTCCCCTTGATTATATTAGTTTATTTTCTCCTGGAAGCTCCTATAGATCAGTATCTCCTTATGGATAAGCATATTCATACAGTTTGCTCATCTTCACAGATCCAAAGTCCCCTGACTAAAGGAAACATGATCAACATTGATAGTTCTAATTGAGAGACTATGTTTAATTCCTTGACTTTAACACCAAGAAAATTAAAATTCAAATACTACCCTTGCCCAAAATAGCTTCAACTTGGTTATGTCTTCCTGTATCTAATGGCCTAAGTAAAATGTGCTTATAAAGAAATAGAGGGTTGAGGCTTGAGCCTTGTCTATACCCACATAAAGAAAATTAATGAAACTATAAACTTTTAGGGCCAATGACCTGGCAGATGGCAGATGGAATTCATTTTCTTCAAAGACTGATGGTATTATTAAACAACATCTGACAGAGACTTTAAAAATCTGCACCCTTTTTTTTTAAGGTACTCATTAACTATGGAGGAAAAGCAGTCCTCCCATTCATAGATTTAAGCAACAAAAACCACCTTGCTGGACTTCTGGGGCCTATGTGGTGGGCTGGATGACAGATGGACACAGGAAAAACCAGCATCTGCCCAGCTGGGGGAATGCGTGGGCCCTTGCCCAAAGAAGAGAAGCAAATTGTCCATGTGAACTTTTCAGAGCCTCATCTTGACCATTTCTCTGCCTCAAGGGTAGAAACAATTATACTTTTATATAATCACTTCAGATTTTCTCTTCTCATCCTATGCTATCACCAGTTGCTTACTCTCCTTGTCACAGAATTGTTGTTCAACCTTGGACACAATTTACCATTTCATTCAGCTTGTGTTTAAATGTATATAAAATCAGAGGAGCGAGTTTAATCTGGGATAATTCTTTGTTGTGGGCTCTGTCCTGTTGAGTAGAGGATGCTTGGCATCATCTCTAGCCTCTGGCCACTAGATGCCAGTAACCCACTCCCTCCCCCATTGTAAAAACCAAAAAGGTCTTTAAACATTATCATAGGTCCTTGGGGTCAAAATCACTCCTGGTTTTGAACCATTTGTACGAAAACGTATATAAGTTCCCTTCCTCTTTGTGTATTCTGTCATAGTCTGTTGCCTGGAAAGACATTCTTGCTTTTTCAACAGTTAAAACCAATTTATAGAAATATAGTTCAGGAGCATAAATGAAGTTGAAGGGGATAATTGACCTGATCATATACTTAATAATTTATATTTCTCTGGGAAATCGAGGTTTGAACATTTGCTTCTTTTTATACAAAGTTTATTTAAAAAATAATATCATTTACTACTATATTAAGCTACATAAAAATATCATGGAGAAAAAAGTCAGGCTTATCCAAATAACCAAAGAAAGGTACACCAACATGCTGGCATATTTCTTTGTAAGATTTTTTCAAGAATGACCTATGTTTTCCAATAAAAAAAGATATAATCATGTTTATTGGCCTTTTTGAATTTTTTGATAAACTTGCCTGAGAAAATGATTTCTTTTGTGCACGGGGAAATTATATGTGCAGTATTACAGTAGTATTTGCATTGAATAAGTTAATAATTTAAAATGAGATTGTTTACTTTTAAGCTTCCTTTTGGCATCACTGTGAAAGGAATTCTAAATATTTCCACTTTCTTGCAGGTTCAATGCTGTGCTGAACTTATATAGTATTCACTTGCATCAGAACTCTTCTGATTTGGATGTTACTGTTCTTTAGGTTCATATGGGAACATTTTTCAGACTTTTTTACTCTGTGAATTTTTCACTTATGTTTTCCTGTTTTGGCTTCCTGGTTGCTCAAGTTAAGTGAATGGCATATTCTTAGCTCTTGAATATTTGAGAATGTATATTTTTTCTGTTATCAGTGTGTAAGAGATAAGTTGCCTGTCTATACTCTCTAAAGAGCACATCATTTTCCTTCTCAAATTCTCTATAAATTACTTCATTATTTTCTGACGTATTAAGCATGTTAAGATGGGATCTGAAGCAAGCATGGTTCTGGGTTTCTTACAGATTAACTTTTTTTTTCTTTATTCACCTAATTCAGAGATTTTTTCCAGGATATGTCTAGATATGCCTTGTGCTTCATTAATTTTTCCTGTAATATATTGAGTTCTATGCACATAGGTTTTCCTTTGCTTTCTAAGCAGGAGAAAATTCCTTAAGTTGTGAACAGAATTTTAGACTTTTTCTTTTGTTTCATTGGGGGAGCTGAGGAGTTGCAGAGACTCGAAAAAAGGACCTTGCCTGATGGCAGAAAAACCTGAAGGCAGGTTCCTAACCAAGGAAGGGAGTTCACCTGAATGGTACAAGCCAAAGGTGGGCTTCTGGTCAGGATGAAAGCCTGCCTGTATGGTACAAGCCGAGGGCAGGCCTCAGGTTACACAGCTCTCATTTTGATGTTGATGGGGAAGAATTGGGGCTTTCCTGGGAAAACAATTTCCATGTTTGTGCTGGAGAACATGGATTGTTTCTCGGGTGACCTAGTCTTTCCTGTTGTTTTATTTGTTACTCAGTTTTCCTCAGTCTTTCCTGATTATTATTATTCTTATTTTCCATTCTTATTTTCCTGTGGTGATTTGTGATTTAATAAAGTTACAACAATAATAAGACTTTCATCCTGAAGGACTTTCCCCTATTTAAATCCAACTTAGTTAAAACATAGTGTTTACCTATTAACTAGTTATATAGTAAACTTTAGAGTTAGGATTTTAATGAGGTTCATAAAAATTAGACATGTATTATCCAAAAAACCTAGCTGTGAGTTTTGTCCTTGATTTTAAAAGCTTTTAAGTGATAGCTAGTTTAGTCAAGTTGGTTTATATTTACTTACACTATCTCCCTGCCATAACGCTTTGAAGATAAGCACCCGTCTACAAATAAGGTTTGTGAATGCCAAATTCTTGTGTCTATGGCCTCTTCAAAGTACTCACTAAGTTTAGTTAAGATAGACATCTTAAAACAGGATGCAGAGCTGCTATACCATGTAATAGTTGACCAATGGACTTTTAACCCTGGGATGAAATCTGTAGTGAAAAACTGTCTATATAATCAACCACTGTTGCCAATAAAGTTTGAGCAGTCCAGCGCCCTGAAAGAAGGGACAAAGAGGCTGTCTCTGTATTGTATATTTTCGCTGACGCCATCCATCTCCAGGAAAAAGTGTACATTCCCTGGCCACCGGAGCTGGCCTCCGGCATTTCATTTCTTTGGATTTCTCTCTCAACACACTGTTCTAATTGCCTAGCTTATAGGATGGAGGTGGAGGGTGAGGGGAGAATTAGGATGACCATACATGCCAATTTGTCCAGGTTATTCCTGGTTTATATCAGTTGCCCTGACGTAAATGTTCACTAAAATATTAATGTCCTCTCTCAAAAATGTCCAGTTTGCACTGTGGTCATTGCTATCAGCTGCTCACACTAGGCTGGATATTACTCTATAATCGATGAGTGGTCTTTCCTACCCTACTGCAGCCATAGGGTAGGGAATTGCCCACAAAGGACAAAGTGAGGACATATTGTTGATACACCTGGGGGAGAGAAAATAGATAGAAATCCTTAGCTCTCTTCTACTTGTACAGCTGTGGAGTTTGTGGAGGGGAGTTTCTTCCCCCTCATAGTATAGAAAATCCCTCTACCTGTTGAGCATATCTTTGTGACCCATTAATTGTCTCTTGCATTTAGACTGTAGTACACAGAATGATTAAAAATAAAAATACAAAAAAAAAAGTGGGGAGTTCCCCTTCGTGGCTCAGTGGTTAAAGAGCCAGACTAAGATCCATGAGGATGTGGTCTTGATCCGTGGCCTCGCCATGGGTTAAGGATCCAGTATTGCCATGAGCTGTGGTGTAGGTCACAGATGTGGCTCAGATCCTGTGTTGCTGTGGCTGTGGTATAGGCCAGTGTCTACAGCTCCGATTTAACCCCTAGCCTGGGAACTTCCATATGCTGTAGGGGTGGCCCTAAAAGCAAATAAATAGAAAATAAGAAAAAAATAAGGTGGAGCAGGAAAATAGCAGCTAAGTGAATTTACTGCAATTGGAATATCAAACAAATAAACAAAACAGCCCTAGGCAAAAATGCCAAGCATCAGTGAAAATTACTACATACTAATAATGATCAAGAATATCCAAAGTTTGGAATTCCCGTTCTGGTGCAGTGGAAACGAATCCGACTGGTATCCATGAGGATGTGGGTTCAATCCCTGGCCATGCTCAGTGGGTCAGCGATCCGGCATTGCTGTGAGCTGTGATGTGCTTTGCAGACAAGGCTCGGATCCCACATTGCTGTGGCTGGGGTATAGGCTGGCAGCTGTAGCTCTGATATGACCCCTAGCCTGGTAATTTCCATATGCTGTGGATGTGGCCCTAAAAAGAAAAAAAAATCCAAATTTCGAACAAAACTAAAAGTCTAAAAGATACAAACACACATATGTTCATAATAACACTACTCAAAATAGCCAAGACATGTCAACAGTCTAAATATTCAATGACAGATGAATGGATTAAGAAGATGTTGTATATATATATATATATCTACAATGAAATATCACTTGGCCATAAAAAAAAAAATGTCATTTGCAGCAGCATTGATGTAACTGAAGATTCTTTTTTTTTTTCTTTTACTTATTTTTTTCCCCCACTATACAGCATGGGGACTAAGTTACACATACATGTTTATATACATTTTTCTCCCATTCTTGTGTTGCAATGTAAGTATCTAGACATAGTTCTCAATGCTACACAGCAGGATCTCATGGTAAATCCATTCCAAGAACAATAGTTTGCATCTGTTAACCCCAAGCTCCCGATTCCTCCCACTCCCTCCCTCACCCCATGGGCAGCCACAAGTCTATTAACCAAGTCTATGATTTTCTTTTCTGTGGAAATGTTGATATGTGCTGTATATTAGATTCCAGTTATAAGTGATATCATATGGTATTTATGTTTGTCTTTCTGACTTATTTCATTCAGTATGAGAGTCTCTAGTTCCATCTATGTTGCTGCAGATGGCATTATGCTGTTCTTTTTTATGGCTGAGTAGTATTCCACTGTGTATATTGCCATATCTTCCTAATCCAATTGTCTGTCGATGGACATATGGGTTGTTTCCATGTCTTGGCTGTTGTGAATAGTGCTGCAATGAACATACAGGTGCATGTGTCTTTTTAAAGGGAAGTTTAGTCAGGATATATGCCCAGGAGTGGGATTGCTGGGTCATATGGTAGTTCTATGTATAGATTTCTAAGGTACCTCCGTACTGTTCTCCATAGTGGCTGTACCAGCTTACATTCCCACCCACCAACAATGCAGGAGGGTTCCCTTTTCTCTACACTCTCTCCAGCATTTGTTATTTGTGGACTTAATAAATGATGGCCATTCTGACTGGTGTGAGGTGGTATCTTGTGGCAGTTTTGATTTGCATTTCTCTAATAATCAGGGATGTTGAGCATTTTTTCATGCGCTTGTTGGCCATCTGTATATCTTCCTTGGAGAAATGCCTATTAGGTCTTTTGCTCATTTTTCCATTGGGTGCTTGGCTTTTTGGGTGTTGAGTTGTATGTATATTCTAGAGATTAAGCCATTGTTTGTTGCATCATTTGAAACTACTTTCTCCCATTTGTAAGTTGTCATTTTGTTTTCTTTTTGGTTTTCTTTGCTGTGCCAAAGCTCGTCAGTTTGATTAGGTCCCATTGGTTTATTTTTGCGCTTATTTCTGTTGCCTTGGGAGAATGAACTGAGAAAATATTCATGAGGTTGATGTCAGAGAATGTTTTGCCTATATTCTCTTCTAGGAGTTTGAGGGTGTCTTGTCTTATATTTAAGTCTTTCAGGCATTTGGAATTTATTTTTGTGCCTAGTGTGAGGGAGTGTTCTAGTTTCATTGCTTTGCATGAAGCTGTCCAGGTTTCCTAGCAATTCTTGCTGAATAGATTTCCTTTTTCCAATTTTATGCTCTTGCCTCCTTTGTCAAATATTAGTTGACCATAGGTGTCTGGGTTTCTTTCTGGGTTCTCTAGTCTGTTCTGTTGTTCTGTCTGTTTTGGTACTGGTACCACACTGTCTTGATGACTGTGGCTTTGTAGTATTTCTTGAAGTCTGGGAGAGTTATGCCTCCTGCTTGGTTTTTGTTTCTCAGGATTGCTTTGGCGATTCTGGGTCTTTTGTTGTTCCATAGAAATGTTTGGATTGTTTGTTCTAGTTCTGTGAAAAATGTCATGGGTAATTTGATAGGGATTGCATTGCATCTGTAGATTGCTTTGGGTAGTATGGCCATTTCTATGATACTAATTTTTCCAACCCAGGAGCATGGACTATCTTTCCATTTCTTTACATCTTCTTTAATTTCCTTGATTAATGTTTTATAGTTCTTGGCATATAAGCCCTTTACCTCCTTGGTCAGGTGTATTCCCAGGTATTTGATTTTTTAATGTGCAGTTTTAAAAGGTATTGTATTTTTGTATTCCTTTTCTAATATTTCATTGTTAGTAAAGAGAAATGTGACTGATTTCTGAATGTCAATCTTATATCCTGCTACTTTGCTGAATTTGTTGATCCGTTCAAGTAGCTTTTAGGTTGAGCCCTCAGGGTTTTCCATATATAGTATCATGCCATCTGAATACAGTGACAGTTTTATCTCTTCTCTTCCTATTTGGATGCCTTTTATTTCTTTTGTTTGTCTAATTGCTGTGGCTAGGACTTCCCAAACTATGTTGAAGAGCAGTGGTGAGAGTGGGCATCCCTGTCTTGCTACAGATTTGAGCAAGAAGGCTTTCAATTTTTCTCCCTTGAGTATTATATTTGTTGTGGCTTTGTCATAAATGGCTTTGATTATGTTGAGGAATGTTCCGTCTATACCCACTTTGGTGAGAGTTTTTATCATGGATGTTGCATCTATTGAGATGATCATATGGTTTTTGACTTTTCTTTTGTTAATGTGATGTTTGACATTGATTGATTTTCATATGTTGAACTATCCTTGTGAAGCTGGGATGAACCCCACTTGGTCATGGTGGATGATCTTTTTGATATGTTGTTGGATTCGGTTGGCTAGAATTTTGTTGAGAATTTTTGTGTTTATATTCATCAAAGATGTTGGCCAATAATTTTATCTTTGGGTGGTATCTTTGTCTGGTTTTGGAATTAGGGTGATGGTGGCCTCATAGAATGTCTTTAGGAGTGTTCCTTCTTCCTCAACCTTTTGAAAAAGTTTAAGAAGGATGGGCACCAGATCCTCTTTGTATGTTTGGTAGAATTCGCCTGTGAAGCCATCTGGTCCTGGGCTTTTATTTGTGGGGAGTGTTTTTAAGACATCTTCAATTTTATTTCTAGTGATCAGTCTGTTCAGTTGATCTGTTTCTTCTTGATTCAGTTTTGGCAGGCTGTAAGATTCTAGAAAGTTGTCCATTTCTTCTCTATTGTCAAATTTGTTGGCATATAGTTGTTCATAGTATTCTCTTATGGTTTTTTGTATTTCTGCAGTATCCGTTGTGATTTCTTTTTCATTTCTAATTTTGTTTATTTGGGTTCTTTCTGTTCTCTTCTTAGTGAGTCTAGTCAGGGGTTTGTCAATTTTATTTACCTTTTCAAAGAACCAGCTCTTGGTTTTATTAACTTTCTCTACTGTTTGAATCTCTAATTTATTGATTTCCTCTTTGATCTTTATAATTTCCTTCCTTCTGCTGACTTTAGGTCTTTTTTGTTCTTCTTTTTGTAATTTGTTTAGGTGGTAGGTTAAGTTGTCAATTTGAGATCTATCTTCTTTTTTGAGGAAGGCCTGTATTACTATGAACTTCCCTCTGACCACTGCTTTTGTGGCATCCCATAGATTTTGAGAGGTTGTGCCTTCATTATCGTTTGTCTTGAGGTATTCTTTAATTTCCTTCTTGATTTCCTCACTGACCCGTTGGTTTTTTAGTAGCATGTTGTTTAGTCTCCATGTAGTTGTTTTTTCTCATTGCTTTTCCTGTGGTTGATTTTTAGTTTCATACCATTGTGGTCAGAGAAGATCCTTGAAATAATTTCTGTGCTCCTAAATTTGTTGAGGTTAGCTTTGTGCCCCTAATATGTGATCAGTTCTGGAGACTGTTCCATGTGCACTTGAGAAGAATGTGTATTCATCTTTTTTTGGATGTAGTGTCCTGAAGATGTCAATTAAGTCAAACTTTTCTATTGTTGCCTTTAGGATCTCTGTTGCTTTGCTGATTTTCTGTCTAGAGGATCTGTCCATTGATGTGAGTGGGGTGTTAAAGTCTCTTACTATGATTGTATTCCCATCAGTTTCTCCCTTTTTGTCTGTTAATATTTGTTGTATGTGTCTGGGTGCTCCTATATTTGGGGCATATATGTTGATGATAGTAATATCCTCTTTTTGAATGGATCCCTTAATCATTAAATAGTGTCCTTGATTGTCTTTCTTTATGGCCTTTGTTTTAAAGTCTATTTTGTCTGATATGAGTGTTGCAACTCCTGCTTTCCTGTCATGTGCATTGTCATGAAATATTTTTTCCCACCCCCTTACTTTCAATCTATATGTGTCCTTTGTCCTAAGGTGAGTTTCTTGTGTGCAGCAGAGTGAAGGTTTTTGCTTTTTTATCCAATCAGCCACTTTGTGTCTTTTGATTGGAGCATTCAGTCCATTGACATTTAAGGTGATAATTGATAGATGTTTATTTATTGCCATTTTGAAGCTCGTGTTCCAGTTAATTCTATGATTCTCCATTCTTCCTTTGTTTGGATGTTTCCAATTATTTTCTGCTTGAGTGTTTTTCTTTTATTTTTTTTGCGAATGTAATGTTTAGTTTTGATTTCGGTTGTCCTGTTTAAGTATGTTAACCCCTTCCTATAATTGTGTGTTTTAGTCTGATAGTCCTGAAGGTTCAAACACTTCAGTACCATACTAAAATTAAAAAAAAAAGAAAATTAAAAAAGAATATATTTATTTTCTTAGTTCCCTTGCCCACATTTTATGATTTTGATGTCTTTTTTTTTCTTTTAAATTTTATATTGTTTTCAACATCTGCATGTTTAGATCTGTATGCTGGCTTATTTGAGTGACTGTTCTCTGATTTTGGTTTCCTATATCCTAGTTCTTCTTCTTCCTTTTTTTTTTTTTGATAGAGAAGCCCTTTCAATATTTCTTTTAGAATGGGTTTTGTATTGCTGTATTCTTTTATGTTGTGTTTGTGGGAAAAATTTCTTATTTCCCCTTCTACTTTATTTTATTTAATTATTTATTTATTTTTCTCTTTTTGTCATTTCTAGGGCCACTCCTGTGGCATATGTAGGTTCTCAGGCTAGGGGTCTAATCAGAGCTGTAGCCGCTGGCCTATACCAGAGCCAAGCAATGTGGGATCCGATCTGAGTCTGCAAACTACACCACAGCTCAGGGCAATGTTGGATCCTTAACCCTCTGAGCAAGGTCAGGGATTGAACTCACAACCTCATTGTTCCTAGTCGGATTCGTTAACCACTGAGCCAAGATGGGAACTCCTTCTCCTTATATTTTAAATGATATTCTTGATGGATAGAATATTCTAGCTTGCATATTTTTTCCTTTCAGTGCTTTAAGTATCTCTTGCCATTCCCTCCTGGCCTGTAGAGTTTCTGTAGAGAAATCAGCTGCTAGCCTTATGGGGGTTCCCTTATAAGTGACACTTTGCTTTTCTCTTGCCACCTTTAGAATCCTCTTTATCATTAACTTTTGCCATTTTTATGATAATGTGTCTTGGTGTGGGTCTATTTGGGTTCACCTTGTTTGGGGCCCTCTGTGCTTCCTGTGTCTTGAAATCAGTATCCTTTAGATTTGGGAAGTTTCCAGCAATAATTTCTTCAAATATATTTTCAATCCGCTTGTCTTTTTCTTCTCCTTCTGGAATTCCTATTATGTGTAGCTTGGCCTGCTTTATATTATCCTATAGTTCTCTTATATTGCATTCAAGTTTTTTCATTTGGTTTTCTGTCTGCTGTCCTGTTTGGGTGATTTCCATTATTCTATCTTCCACATCACCAATTCGTTCTTCTGCATTATTCATTCTAGGTTTTACTGCCCTTAGCTCAGTTTGTATCTCTGCAAATGAATTTTTTAGTTTTTCTTGGCTCCTCCTTATATTTTGTAGTTTGTTTCTGAGGGCGTCTGCATTACTGTTCATATCTTCTCTTAATTCCTTCAGTATTTTCACTCTCTCCCTTTCGAACCCCAAATCTGTCAGACCTCAGAGCTCTGTTTCATTGTTGACTGCTTTAGGTGAGTTCTCCTGTTGGTTTAACTGGGAATGGTTTCTGAGCTTCTTCATCTTGCTTGTTATTTTCTTTCTCATGGTGGAGGTGCACTCCCTGTGGCTGGGCAGGGTTTGCCCTGGCACTATTGTGGAATGTTTCCCGAGTTCTGGCAGTGTTGGCCAGTCTTCTTTGAGGCAACAGGGTGTTTCTTGAGGGTGGGCGGGTCTAGCAGGGTCATTCTGAAGCAAAAAAGGACTTCCCAAGGGCAGGCAGGACTGGCAGGTCTGTACTGTGATGGAGGCAGCCTTCCTTTGGCCGTGCAGGGCTTGCCCCAGTGTTTCTGGGTCACAGAGCTCTTCCAGGGAGCAGGTGGTGCTGGGTAGCTGGTCCACGGGAGTACAGTGCCTCCCAAGGGCAGGAGGTTCTAGCCAGGTTGCTGGGAGGCAAAGGAGCACTTCCCCAGGTCAGGCGGAACTGGCAGGACCACACCACAATGGAGGCACACTTCCCATGCCCAGGTAGGGCTTCCCCTGGTGCTTCTTGGCCTAGGAGCTCTTCCAGGGGGTGGGCAGTACTGGGCAGCTGCTCCGCAGGATTGTAGCCTCTCCAGAGGGTGGGAAGGCCAGGCTGGGGAAAGCCCCCGGAGGTGGTTAGCTTCCCACGAATGGTGAGGCTGGCCCTCCAGGATGGCAGGCAGCCTCAGGTCAGGTGTGCATGGAGTAGGGGAGGGGGCATGCACTGGGAAGCACTGCTCTCTGCTAGCTGGCAGGCAAGCATGCTTGTTGGGGCACAAGAAGTAATCTATGACATACTTCCACTCCTCTTATCCCCTCCCCGGCACTGGTGCCTTGTCTCTCCTGTGGGTCCAGCTCTTCTCCCAGGTTCCCTGTTATGGCTTTCCACTCCCCAGCCCTTAGCATATTGCTGCCTCCACCCACGATGCACCACTTGCTAATCCCTTAGACTGTCTCCACACTGCCAACTGGACAGCCCGCTTCCTAGTCCCTTAGGCTGTCTCCACACTGTCAACCCCAGCCTGCTCCCAGGGACTAACCTCTGGAGCTGAGGTCTCTGTGCCTAGCCCCCACCTGAACATCTTGGTTTTTGGTGACTGTGCTAGTAGTTCAGATGATCTGTTCAGCTCTCTGTTTTTCAGATCTCAGACCTACTGCTGTTCTCTTCTCGGTGTCTGGAGATCCCTCTGACTTGGTTGGTCTTTCTGTTGATTAGGTGAATTTCCATGGTATGGGTTCCCTTTTCTCCTTCACAGTTCCCTCTCGGGAGCACCCATCTGGTCCCGATTGCCCTTGTCTCACTCTCTTTTTTTCTCTTGTTTTACTCAGTTATGTCATGAGATTCTTGCTATTATTGGAAGTTTAAGTTCTCCTGCCAGCATTTGGTTGCTGTTCTGTGTGAGCTGTTTAACATGTAGATGTGTTTTTTTTGTGTGTGTGTGTGTGCGCGTGTTTGTGGGAGAGGGCGAGTGCATCCCCTACTCTTTCACCATCTTGCCTCCCTTCCCAGATTCTTATACTAAGTAAGTCAGAGAAAAATAAATACCACATTATATCACTTATATGTTGAATATAAAACATGGCACACATGAACTTACTTACAAAACAGAAACAGACTCACCGACATAGAGAACAGACTTGGGGTTGCCAAGAGGGAGAGGGGAAGGAGTGGGATGGACTGGGAGTTTGGGGTTAGTAGATACAAACTATTACATTAGAATGAATAAACAATAAAGTCCTACTGTATAGCATAGGGAACTATATCCAATCTTCTGGGATAGAAGATAATATAAGAAAAGGAAGGTATATGTTTATGTGTATACATATATAATGTATATGTATATATATATGACTGGGTCACTTTGCTGTACAGCAGAAAGTGGCACAATATTGTAAATCAACAGTACTTTAATATAATTTTTAAAATATCCAAAGTTCTTGAATACATACACATTTAACAATAGCTTCAAAATATACAAAGTTACAGTCTAGATAACACTGGGGAACTGTAGATAAAATACCCAAGTGTAGTTGAAAGATTTTAACAACTCCACTCAAAAAATGTTAGCTCAAGATGATAAAAATGAAATTTAATCAGCTCTGTATAAAATGTGCCTATAGAATTTTATACCAACAAGCAGAATACTCATTCTGTTTAACACACGCACACACAGTCACAGCATTAAATTTGTACTGATGTCTTAGATCATGACCCTTGGAAAGAGAATTTAAGGTGGAGAGTTCTATGAAGAATATTTACAGAGATGTGCTCTGTATAAAAATAAGAATGGCAAGAGTAGGCATCGAGGAAACTGACCCACAGTGAGGTTGCATGTGAGGCTTAATGAACTCTAATGGGAGCTCTGAGGCAGGAAGGGAATTGCAATTTTTATAAAGCGATATAAGGGGACTTCTTCCCTGACTGCAAGCTGCACCAGAGAAGGAGCATAACCTTGCCAGAGGCATTTCCCTACATCTGAGAGTGATATCCAGTGAAGGATACACTGGGAGCCTTGAGAAGCTGTTACTCCCAGCAACTAGGGTGGTAGGTGAATCAGCCCTGAAGAAACCATCTGGGCAGAGCTCCATAGTATCCATCACAACTAGATCCCAGAGACTCATACCTTCAAAAGCAAAGGTATTGTACAGACTATCTTCTCGGTTAACAAGATAACGATGCATTAACATTAGAAATCAGTAACGAAAAAATAGCTTAAAAATTCCATATGCTTTCAAAGTTAAACTATAAAATTATCTCTTCATTAAAGAGGAAATCATGAAGATAAAATGATGAATTAGTTAAAACCGAATGACATTAAAAGTGCTGCATGTGGAAATTTGTGAGATGAATGCAAAGCAGTATTAAAAAAAAAAGTTAAAGCTGTGACTATGTTTATGAGGAAATAGCATAACTTCAACAAAAGAAGCTGGATTAGAATAGAATCAGGAAAAAAAAATAGTAAAATCAAGGCACTAGGGACTACAGATAGGTAAAATTAACAAAACCAAAGCATAATTTTTAAAAAAAGTCTAACAAGATTGATAAATATCAGGTAAGACTGAGGGGGAAAAAAAGAAAAGTGGCAAGAGGAGATAAGATAATAACTCTCTTCTTAAATGGTATAGAATCACAAAGAGGAGAATAACTGTATTTTAACAGATTAATCATAGATAAAATTATTAGTAAAACATTTGAGATAGACAAAATGGAATAATTGACACAAGAAGAAATAAAAGAGCAATGGAAATGAAATTATAACACCTTCTCCATAAAAACCTTCACACACAGAAGTTCTTAGAGGGTTAGTATTTATCTAATACAAGCTGTTTTAGAACATAAAGAATAGGAAAATGACAATGCAAGATTATGCTGATACAATCTTGATCTTAAAATTGAGTAAGAATAATACTAGCAAAAATAAATTCACTCTTAAACATATCCACAATACTCGAAACAAAATACTGCAAGACCAAACCAACCAGCCTAAAATCAATATACTTATCAAACAAGTATATAAAGATTGCTTAGCTTTAAAAAAATCTGTCAATCCCCAAACAAACCAAAGTACAACTGAAGGAGTTTCTAGCTCTTATACTGTGAAAATAATACTTAAGTAAGATGAAGATACATGGAAAACGGAATAAAAAAAGATGAACATACACCCAACATAAGTTCCAGGAGGATAGACTGTGGGAAAGGTAACATTTGAGACAATAATTCAAAGGTTTTTTAAAATGATAGACATCCTCAATTTGGAAATCACTGAATTTTTAGGAGGATAAGAAAAATGTAATTTGGGTACTTCATAGTGAAACTTCAGGAACTGAAGGCAAGAAGAAAATAAGTGGTAAAACCGGAAAAGTCAATTACCTACTAACAGATAAAATTTTATTTTCTTCAGTAAAAACTGATGCCAGAAGATAGTGAAATAATATCTTTTTATATCACTGGGAGATTACCCAACTAGAATATAATACTGAGCTCAATGTCATATTTAAGAGTAATGGTGGTATATTTAGACGAAGACAATATTTTTCTCATTTTTCCGACCACAGCTGACAAAGACCAAATATTTCCCAGGAGTCTTACTAGTTATTATACTGACTGATAATATTAAAATATTCCTTTTAATGCGTGCTTAATTTTCTTGGAATTCCATATAGGATCATTTAATATTATATTACTTTATTATCCACATTCATTAAAAAATGTATTTAATAAATTCCTCTACAGGCAAATAATCTTAGCAGCAATTTTTGCTTAAGATCAATAAAACAGAAGAAGAAATTTCAGTGGTCTTCACCATGAATTTATATTCTAATCCTTGCCATTTCTCACTGCTTAATTACTAACCTTATCCATTACTTACCTACTGCCACAATCTGACCTTCTTGCCTTTTGGTCACTATGCTCAGTTAGGCCTTCCTTCTGTTTCTGAAACATATCAAACCTGAACTCATTTCAGATCCTTTCTCTCTCCGCTCTCTTGCAAGGTGGATCTGAATTTATTTCTCATCTTGTCATTGAGTTTTCAGCATACCTCCTTAGAAATGTAGTCCTCGTTCATCCTAGCTGGTGTGAAGAGCCACCCACTCTTTTTGCAGAACCTTATGGGGCCTTTGGGTGACAGTCACCTGCCTTATATCCTCTGCTTTAGCTCCTTTCCGAAGTACATAGATGATAGTATCTGATGCAAACTTTCTGAGGTGTTTTTTAGATGCTAAAACTACCAGTACCTGGAAGAAATTAACTACTTGAGAATCATGAGCCCCCAGGTCAACAGGCATCTGAGGGTTGATAATGTTAACCATCCTGTTACCTCACCATGAACCAATCAGAGAATTGTGCATGAGCTGACCACATACCCTGTGATCCCCACCTCCTTCACCTGGCATTTAAAAAATGCTTTGCGGAAACCCTTCTGGGAGTTCAAGTCTTTTCAACATGAACCATTCATTCTCTTTGCTTGGCCCTACAATAGTCTTTCCCTGATCCAAACGCCGATGTTCTGGTTTGTTTGATCTCACTGTGCATCAGGCACATGAACTTGTGTCCAGTAACATTTTTTCAGTTACATGACTTGTCTAACTTTTTATTGAAACTCCATGACAGTAGGCACTCTATTTGTTTACTACCATATATGTAAAATATAGAATAATGTTAGGCACATAATAAGCACTCCAAAGTTATTTACTAAATACATTAATTAATGAATAACTTAGCAAATTGCTACACAAATGGAGGACTAATGATAACTTGATTTCTAATATGCAAAGAAGTTCATAGCTATTATCATATTTAATCCTTATAATTCTTAAATAAAAGGGAGAAAGAATAAAATGAACAAAAACCACTTTGGTCAGAAGAGTGATTAATTATCTTCACTTTGCTGAAGAATCCAAGAGTTAAAGTGATTAATGATTTACTAATAATGAGGCTTGTGGTAGATAATGCCCTCCCCAATATCACCAAAAGATGTCCATGTCTAATTCTTGTGAATATGTTGCCTTGAGTGAAAAATAAAGAACTTTGAAAATATAATAAAAGTTGAAGACCCTGAAATGAGGTCCTTATCTTGGATGATCTATGTGAGCTCTGTCTAATTTCAAAACCTTTCCTGGCTGAGATCAGCATCAATGGAATGCCATTGGGACAGAATGGTTGGAGAGGTAAAAAATTTCTAGTTTTGAGAATGGAGGAATGGGGGCTCCAAGACAAGAAATTGGAGGCAGCCTCTAGAAGCTGGAGAAGTCAAGGAAATGGATTCTCCTCTAGAGCCTCCAAAAGAAAATTGAGCCTTGGATCTGGCTTGTAATCTACAGAAATGTAAGGTAATAAATTCATGTCATCTTAAGCCATTAAATTTGTGTTAATCTATTATAGCAGCAATATAAAACTGATACTGGTCTGACACTAGAACTCAGATCAGCTGACTGCTCATTTGGTATTCTTTCCACTACACTTATACATCATCTTCAGTGTTCAACATCCCTCTAAACGCCATGGCAAACAGACTAAGTACTGACTGAGTGATGACCTGACAGGGAAATGTCTCCCCAGTTGGAGAAGTTGTAGTATCACATATAAAGTGTATGTGACAGATTCTTCAAACTGTTAGCAATTTTTTTTTCTTAAATTTCCCAAAGATAATAGCATGGTGAATAGGGAGAGGCTCCGAGGAAGAGATAGGAAACTTAGCAATGTGTTTTGAATAGATTTTATTTGAAGCCATTTATCATTCTCATTATCTTCATCATAATGAGAAAAAAGAGCTCCATTCTTGCTACAATTTATGTCATTGTAATATATAGCATTGTTCCAGAGAGAAATTCAGTGCAGCCAAATAGCACCATTGTAAAAAAAAATTTGCAGGCATTTTCTTGTGTTCTCAAGCAGCTTATAGAAAACAGGCTTAGCCAATAAGGAAAAGAAGAAAGAATAAAATGACTAAAGAAAAGGCCAAAGGAGTGAAAGAAATATTGAACCCAAAGCATCTACTGATAAGAAATAATGTATAGGTGTTTTGGGTAAGGTTGAATGTGAAGGGGCAGGTTTGTTGCTTAGCATATTTCTTAAACAAAGCAGTTACAATGGTCTTGAGAGAATTTTTATTTTAAAAAGTAAATTTATCAATATGAGAACTCCTAAGGATATATGTAAATTAAATCACATTTAGCTGCATGAATTATTTCATTGAAACATATAATAGTCAATGAAAGAAATTTTAAATCCTTAAAACAGGATCTATTACAAAAATATCCTGAAATACAGTCACATTAAAATGACTTTTGTGGACTGAGGTCAAGTAAATGAGTTTTAGTATTATTTACATGTTTTAATATACATGCATGCCACTATCCCTGAATAGGCGATATGGTGGTAGTGTTTAAAGATTTTTTTTTTTTTACTTTTGTCCTTTTAGGGCCACACCTGCAGCATATGGAGGTTCCCAGGCTAGGGATCCAATCGGAGCTGTAGCTGCTGGCCTACGCCACAGCCACAGCAATGTCAAATCTGAGCGACCTACACCATAGCTCACTGCAATGCTGGATCCTTAACCCACTGAGCAAGGCCAGGGATCGAACCTACAACCTCATGGTTCTTAGTTGGATTTGTTGCTGCTGCGCCATGATGGGAACGCCCAGTTTAAAGATTTTTAGATAAGATTACTATTTAAAAACACTTGAGGACAAAAAATTCGCTTTATGTGTATACAAGTTAACTCAAATTTGCACCTTAATTGTTAAGATGTGAAAAACTCACTGGAGGTATGTTTAATTCATGCCTACGGCCCCTTAATCATGAATATACACTGTCAAGTATGGTGTTTTTAGTACATAGCAATAGCATTCTCAAGATCTATACAGGAAAATTTTCAACTAGCATAATGATTGTTAAAAATATCTTTTTATCGAACAAATAAATGCTGTGAAAATGAGCGATGGCATCAATGACATGTTTTGACAAGTTAGATAAATTTGTATATTCATGCTAAAACCATATTAGTTTCCATTTTTGATAAAACAAGTGATGCACCGTATTTCATTTAATCACTTGACAAATCCCTGTATTCTTTTATGCATTACTTCTGAGTCCAGCACTATGTTGATCTCTGAGGTTACAGAGATGAATAAACAGTAGTCATTGGCGTTTATAGAATTAATTGTCCAATAAAGCAAATAGCTGGCAGAAAAATAATTCAGAATACCCTGCTCTAACTTGATAGGTGGGTTTCCTCAAACATCAACTCTTCTGAAAAAATAAGGTACCA
The DNA here is from genome assembly GCF_016906955.1 of Phacochoerus africanus. Classification (NCBI taxonomy): domain Eukaryota; kingdom Metazoa; phylum Chordata; class Mammalia; order Artiodactyla; family Suidae; genus Phacochoerus; species Phacochoerus africanus. The sequence continues at coordinate 38,881,849 of NC_062547.1, forward strand.
TTATTGGAAAGTTACTGAATGCAAATCTGCACAGAATCAGCCTTCCTCATATTGAAGGATGCAGCCTATATTTTTCTATAATAGTTGCAATTTGAAGTCAACCATGATACTTGTCTATTCAGATGAAATAAGGATGGAGACAATTATGGTGTTACAGTTTTCTGGACATTGTCAGTGATTCAGGAAGCTCCTGGATAGCTTAGGATAGGAGCCTGTGCTATTTACAAATCACTGGAAGTTGGACCCAGGGAACCAACTTGTTTAATCTCTGCAATGCTTCCCAAGATGAGGTTGCCTATAGTATCTCTTCCCAACCTCCTCTTTCCCCATGCCAAGATGAATGTTAGCTTCCTTCTGTGCAATTATAAGAAGGAGGAGTATGTGAAGAAACGCACTACTAACAGAGCACTACCCAGTTTCTTGTTATTGTGGAGCAATACGTATTGAATTGCAACCCAATAATGGGACAAGTACTGCAATAGTAATAAATGTACAGCTAGGTGAGAGGACAGTTTCATAGAGAAACTCCCAGCTCTTACTGGAGGAATGAAAGCCTATAGAAGTGGGCTTCATTTATGTTTGAACTACATACATAAATAGGTATACTGTAAGCAGAAGATGGAATGATACAAAAAAGAAGCTTCTTATAGACAGAGGAACATATACAAAAGCTATGATACGGCTGGAACACAGACTGTCAGGGGAAGAAATATGTTTGTGTGTTTTAGAGGAGAAGAGGTAGTCAAAGCAGTGAAGGCAGGTTGAAGGTGCATTGTTTTGAAGGGCACTATGCATTGACCTGATCTTCTGTCCACGGAGAGCAACACATCATTCTGTGCTTTTTGAAGCAGGGAGCTCAAATGAGAGAAAGTGCTAGGAACATGTACACCAGGGCAAAGATATTAAGAATCTGGATTAAACTTAATACCTATTGAATAGTTTTGTCAGTATTAGAAAAATAAACAAAAAACCCACAAAAACTGTAAACAAGATGCCCTGTGTGGAACAATAATCAATATTAAGGCCACAGGAGTTCCCTCTGTGGCTCAATGAGTTAAGAACCCGATAGAGTGTTCATGACAATGTGAGTTTGATTACTGGCTGCATTCAGTGGGTTGAGGATCCAGCGTTGCCACAAGCTGTGGTGTAGCTCACAGATGCAGCTCTGATCCAGTGTGGCTATGGCTATGGTGGAGGCTGGCAGCTGCAGCTCTGATTTGACCCCTAGTCTGGGAACTTCGATATGCCATGGTTGTGGCCATTAAGAAAAAAAAAGATGGTGCAAAGAACAAAGATTTATTTGAAGTATTAAGAATTATAATTTGGGAGACACAAATTCAGATAAAATCAAAAGATTGTTCTGGGGAAGAGAGAGAATGAGGCAAAAACCACAAGGCTGTTCAAAGATCATGACTGATTCGGATGCAAGAAAAGATGTATTTGTCCCTCGGGGGTAGACATTCACAAGTTACTTTAGAGAAAGTGTCTTATAAATTTCTTGAGTTTCTGGAACATTGTGGAGATGTTCCGGATGCTTGAATTAGGACAAGTGGATCGAAGGTCAGATTCCATCTGGCCTGAGACATGAACAAATTCACACTTCTTCAGTGGCCTCCCCATTCCATTTTAGAGAGCTCTCTTAATAGTATTGACTCCAATTTGACTTTCCTTTTACACCAGTTTATGTGTTATTTTGTTTACATGATACTCTAATTGGGTGTGTGGTATGTTAACTAGTAAGACTGATACTAAAGAAAAGAGTTTATAAAATTGGCCTTTTGTCTAACTTTACCACTGAATGTGGCAAGTCCTTTCTTAAACTGTAGCAATGTACACAATTCAAACTAAATTGCATTGAAGTGTTCTATGTCATTTGAATATAATTAATTCTGGTAGTGTTTTTAGCAATGTCCTTTTCTGAAAACTTTGAGGGCTTCTTTTATTCATGGAAATGGATTCCTCCTCTTCTTGCTTTAAGTGCTCTCTCTCTGCTTTTGTTTAATTGCAAACATAACATTTATTGAGAATGGATTGCAGGGAAAGTATAATAGTGCCAACACAGTTGGCAATGCCCTTAAGGTCATAAATGTACAGTGTGCATCTGTGGGCTGAAATCCATTTTCACTTTGGAGTATTTTTAGGAAGAGTATACGCCCACACTTCCATGGCTCTTCAGAACTCAGAAATGGTTATTCCTATTTGTAATGTCTGTATTTTTATGTGCTGGTCAGGTTTTTTTGTTCTTTTGTTTGTATGGTTTAATATATAGTTTTATACCAGAATCAATCAACCAGGAAGAACTTTTTTGAGGCTGTAAAAGGAAATAGCATTTATTGATGATTTGTTGAGTACTAGGAAGCATGTTGTGTGCTTTGCATCTGCTTTCACTGTATCCCACATCATCTCTGTGAGGTAGATATTGTTAGCTCCACTTTAAAAGTAAGGGAATTAAGTCTCAGAAAGGGAAGATAACTTGTGCAAGGTCACATGGCTTTGCAGAGTGAGATTTTGAGACCATATCATTATTAGTACATAGTCTTGGTTCTTTTGAATTACTCTGTGACATTACTTTTCAACTAGAATGATATTGCCCCTCAGGGGACAGTTAAAGCAATATATAAATATATTTTTGATTGTTATGAGCATGGAGGAGGATGTGTTACTAGTGTCTACAGGGTAGAGGCCAGGCATGCTGCTAAAAACTCTACAATGCACAGGATAGTCCTTATAGTAAATAGTTTTCCAACCCCAAATCTTAATGCTGCTGAAATGGAGAAATCCTGATGTACAGTGCAGAATCTTACCAAACGTTAGAGTGAAACATATTGAGAGGAAACATTAAAAAGATACTTTCAAGAATCTGTTTTAACCCACTGTGAAATAGGCCATGTGCAAGACTGAATTTCCCATCACTCTAGGTATCCAAATGCAGGCTGGGTGAATAGTAGTTAGTCCTGTTGTTGAGGTGCTTTAGCCACTGGGTGAGAGTTTGAAACTAAGCTACTATGATTTTTTTTATTGTTCTATATTACCTCTAAAAATTTTTTTAAATTTATTTATAAAACATATTAACTAGATTGAGTTTTTTTCCCTCATTTTATTTAGTTTAGCATAGAGGACATTAGGAGAAATATAGCTCCACATAATTTATAAGCCTTTTGGAAGAATAAAATGGCACTGTTAAATCAAAATCAATAATCATAGAAAAAGTACCAAATATTTTAATGAAATGTAATCTGAATGAAATATGCCTGCTAAAATGTATGAAGGTGAATGACACCTGTCTTTCAGCAGTCACAGGGGACTGTCTCTGAATATCAATACTCCAACATCTTTATCTATTTTCCTCAGTTCCTCCAACTGGCTTTGTCCAGATGCTATTGTATTTTGCTTCTAATCTAGCTATTATCTCCTAGCTTGTCTCTTCACTTTCTTAGCTTAAGAAGTTGATCATTTCCTTTATTCACATCCAAAGCTTGATGGTTATTATTTTTGAAAGCAGCTTTTTTGCTCCTTATTTGCCCATTCCTGTTCCCCCCAAACCTTCAAAGAACTTACATAATAGGATGAGAGCCCCAAGCAATTTCACCTAACTCCAGACTTATGCTCTCCTGAATGCATGCCCTGCCTTGCCTGACCTGTGGATTATTTTCCTAGATAAAAAGAAGAATAAATAATCAGTTAAAAAAATCACTAGCTTTCTACCCCCAACAGCACGATTAGCAATCTTGTAGTCAGATCATGCAGGCATGAAAACATCTAAAGAAAGAGTCAGCCAGACTGCATACAATGGAGAATGATGCAGAACCCAACTTCTTGCCTCGATAATTCACTGTCATGGCTTTTATTTTTTCCTCTTTAGAAACTGTCATGGCTGAGCAGAATTTTTGGCATTGGTCTTAGGACATGAGCCTACCTTCTCCCCACATTGCTGGCTTTTCTGATTAAAGCACCTTTCCTTTCTATTGACACTTGCCTCTCAAAATATTGGCTTTTTAGTGGCAAGCAGCTGAACCTGAGTTTAATAACATTCTTCAAGTATTGCATTGTATCAAATTCACTAGAACCATAGGATTTTTCTCCACTATCTAACTTGAGTTACAAAGTCTAGCTCATTACCTGTTGCTAGCAAAAAACTATATAATATGGATGGCTTGATCTATGTCATTTTATACTGAGTCTCTTATAAAATGTATTTATTTATACTGGCTTAAGCTTTCTTCAGCATGGCTGATTATTTGGCTAGATTCTGAATCTTGACAATATTGACATGGATAAAACACCAAGTGAAGAGAATTATTTAAACAAATACAACTTTACTAATCAAATATTGGTGAGAGAAAAGCTAAATCCTAGAGGAACAACAAATAATACAATCACAGCTTTTGATTTCAAAAAAGTGGTTGTTAAAAACAAAAGATGTACAGAAGGTGCACTTAGGAATGGTAGAACCAGAACTTTGAAAATCCACTTTTCCAAAAAAAAAATGAGAATAATAGCTAAAAAAATTCAAAATCATGTTTTTCACAATTTTGGAAATCAATCTAGGGCTGGAAGCAATCTGAAGACGGTTTATTCAAGAAAAATTGCTGAATTTCTCTGAGAAGGTCAAGTTTTAAAGCAATTTAAGTTGCCACATTGCCATTCCTCAATTCCTAGCTCTGTGGTAGCATTGAAAATAGGCAGCCTTGCAGTTACGGTAGCTGTGAAAAAGAGCAGTCTAAGAGCCCCTGAAGGGGTGGAATGGATTTGAAGCCCCTGAATAGCCTAATCTTCAGAGAATTGTCATTATTTGATTTGTCTTGCAGCTCCCTAGAAAAGCCTTATTCACAGTACTTGTCTTTGACCTCAGAGCTCACTCACTGATAAAAGTCTAATCTCCAAGTGCTTTTGTTAAAAACAATTATTGGGTATTGTTTGGTAGTACAGCTGCCTGAGATAGTAATACCTGTTGAGACAAATAAGAGGAAGACTAAACAATTTAAAAGGAAAATTTGGCCTTTTTTCTCAAGATTTCTTTGGCAGTTTGAGGTCTTTTTGTGGTTCCATGTGCATTTTAGGAATATTTTTTCTAGCTCTGTGAAAAATGTCATGGGTATTTTGATAGGGATTGGGTAAATATGTGGATTGCTTTGGGTAGTATGGCCATTTTAATGATATGAATTCTTCCAATATAAGAGCACAGGATAACTTTCCATTTCTTTTTATCATTTTCAGTTTGTTTCATCATTGTTATGTAGTTTTCATAGTAGAGGTCTTTCACCACCTTGGTTAAGTTTATTCCAAAGTATTTTATTCTTTTTGATAAAATTTTAAATGGGATATATATATATTTTTTACTTTCTGATAGTTTATTATTAGTAAATAGAAAAGCAATAGATTTCTGTATATTAATCTTTTATTCTGCTGACTTGCTAAATTCTAATGTATTTGGAGTAGAGACTTTAGGTTTTTCTATTTAAAGTATCATTTTATTTACAAATAGTGAAAGTTTTATTTCTTCCCATACAATTTAGATGCCACTTTTTTTTTCTTGTTTAGTTGCTGTGACTAGGAGTTTTAATACTATGTTAAATAGAATTGGCAAGAGTGGGTATTACTGTCTTGTTCCTGAATTTAGAGGAAAGTCTTTTAGCTTTTTATTGAGTATTGTGTTGGCTGTGGGCTTGCCCTAAATGGCCTTTACTATGTTGAGATATGATGCTCCCTCTATAGTCACTTTGAAGAACAATGTTGAAAGTATCACCCTCTCAGATTAAGACTACACTACAAAGTTTCATTCATCAGAACTGGCACAAAAACAGACACACAGATCAATGAAATAGAGCCCTGAAATAAATCCATGTGTCTAGATCAATTAATGTGTGACAAAGGAAGCAAAAATATACAGTAAAGACAACCTTTTCAGCAAGTGGTGCTGGGAAAATTGGACAGCTACATGTAGAACAATGAAATTAGAACATTTCCTCACACTATTTAAAAAAAATAAACTAAAAATGGATTATAAGCCCTGAGACCATAAAATTCCTAGATGAAAATAGGCAGGACACTCTTTGACATAAATTATAGCAGTGATTTTTTTTGGATCTGTCTCCTAAGGCAAAAGAAATAAAAGCAAAAATAAATAAATAAAACCTAATTAAACTTAAAAGCTTTTTGTCAGCAAAGGAAATCATCAACAAAATGAAAGGGCAGCTTAGATAATGGAAGAAAATATTTGCAGATGATAGGACTGACAAGAGATTAATATCCAAAATACATAAATAGCTCATATGCTCAATAACAAATAATAAACAACCCAATCAAAAATGTCCATAAAGCACATGAAAGATGCTCAACATCACTCATTATTAGAGAAATGCAAATCAAAACTACAATGAGATATCCCCTCAAACTTGTTAGAATGGCTATCATCAACAAGGCTACAAATAAATGTTGATGAGAATGTTTTACCTATTTTCTCTTCTAGGGGTTTGATGGTGTTTTTTCTTATGTTTAAGTCTTTGAGCCATTTGAGTTTATTTTTATGTATGGTGTGAGGGTTTGTTCCAGTTTCATTGATTTACATGGGGCTGTCCAGTTTTCCCAGCACCACTTGCTGAAAAGATTTTTTCCCATTTTATATTCTTGCCTCCTTTGTTGAAGATTAATTGGCCTTAAGTGTCTGGTTTTATTTCTGGGTTCTCTTTTCTGTTCCATTGGTCTGTATGTTTGTTTCAGTACTAGTACCACACTTTCTGGATTACTGTGGCTTTGTAACATTGCCTGAAATCTGGGAGAGATATGCTTCCTGCTTGTTTTTTTTTTTTTATTTTTTTTTTGTTCCTCAGGGTTGCTTTGGAATCTTTTGTTTCCTTATAAATTTTATATTTTATGTTTCCATATAAATTTCATGGAAATTTTATGTTTCCATATACATTTTATATAGGTTAAGTAGTCAGCATTGCTGTGAGCTGTGGTGGAGGTTGTAGATGCAGCTCGGATTCTGCATTGCTGTGGCTGTGGCATGGGCCATCAGCTGTACCTCTGATTTGACCGCTAGCCTGGCAAGTTCTGTGTGCCACAGGTGTGGCCCTAAAAAGCAAAACAATTATATAAATAAATACATTTAAAGAACAAAAGGAAACCATTTCTCTGGATGTAAAGGAAATCTTAGAATAATGTCCCACCAAATAGACAATAACAATAAAGGCCTAGAAATTATAGAAAGAACTAAAAAATTATGCAATTAAAAAGTACAGTAACTGAAATGAAAAGGTAATTACAGGGGCTCACCAAAAAATTTGATCTGTTGGAAGAATTAGTAAATTTGAAGTAAATAGATCAATTGAGATTATCCAGTCTGTGTAACAGAAAGAAAAAAATGAATAAAAAATACTGAACATCTATTGAGATCTGTGAGACACCACAAGCATACCAACATGTTCATAATGAAAGTCCCAGAAGGACAGAAGGAGAAAGAAAGGAACATAAAACTATTTGAGGAAATTATTGCTGAAAACTTCCCAAATCTGTTGAAAAACTTTAATATAAACACTCAAGAAGCCCAACAAACTCCAAATAGGATAAACTGAGGGCTCCTATCTGTAACTCAAATATCAAATTATTGAAAAACAAAGACAAAAAACTTAAATAAGATAAAAACAATTCCTCAAATATAAAAGATCCTCAGTAAGGTTAACTGATGTCTTTTAATCAAAACTATGAGGGCTAAGAGGTAATGGGGCGACATTCAAAGTGCTGAGAGCAAAAGATTATCAACTAAGAATTCTATATACAGTAACAATGAAAGATAAGTTTCAACACTTTCACATAAACAGAATTTGAGCGGTTATTTCTAGCAAACATGCCCTACAAGAAATACTGAAGGGAACCTTTACCCTGAAATAAAAGAATAGTAGACAATGTTTTAGGTCTGTATAAGGAAATAAAAAGTATTAGTGACAGTAAATAAGGAAATAAGCATAGTAACATAAATAAGGAAACTGGCACCAAATGCATTGAAATTATAGGCCTTTCATTACCAAGATTTTTCAAAAGGTAATACCACATTTCAAAGAATCCTGAATGAGAAAAATTAAAAAAACCCTCACTTTTTTGATGTAATCTTAAGAAATATGAGTAAAGATGATCATTACTGGGTTTTATTTTTTTGAAATTGTTGTAGGTAAGCAACAATTTAAAATTTTTCAGTTTTTTAAAAATTTACATCTTGCCATAATCTCTATTACTTAGAAGTGACTTTCTCTAAGAAGAAGAAACTCAATTCTAAAAAATTATAAAGGAATAATGGCTTTTCAGTAAACTACATTAATCAAGAGCTAATTTGCTCATGTTGTATCAACACAAACATTCCTTTTTTTGGGTAAAGCTTTTTGTCATTCAGTTGAAGAATGTGAGCTTCAAATAAGTAGAAAGTTTCCTGGTCATGTGGTAAACCCATGTCTTTCAGTTTAGAATTAACTTCAAATTAAACAAAATCTTGGCTTTCTATTGCTTATGATATTAGACTAAAACTCTGGACCATATTTCAGTTTTTAAAATGACTTTGATTCATTCTGACAATAATAGTTTGTATGATTAGAGGTAGAAGAAACTAAATGGAATTTATCTTTCTTGAACTGTGGTTATTTAAATCAAACTTTGACTTTTAAACATTTGTAGTCAGGTTATCAAATAAAGAAGAGTTTATTTGCCTTTATTCTTTACAGAATTAATTATGTACTCTAACTACACAAGTAGCCATTTAGATCAATAAATAAAACATTTTGAATAATTCTTAAGTTATAATTGCAATTTATTCAGGCAGAAAAATGTCAAAATAATCATTTTATACTTTCTTTCTGTAATGGATGGGAAATTCCCCAAAGATTGTTATATGTGTTACCTTGTCAAACTCACCTAAATTAGTAAAAATCTTCCTGAAAAATAAAAAAAAAATTGTCAAGTTTTGCTTTAAGGAGGTCTGAAAACTTTTAATGAGGCAGAAATATAGCTACCCAAAAGTTAAGCAAAAATTATATTTCCAGTAAGTCAATCTGCTAAACCAAAAAATTGATAAGCTGCCACTTTGAAAATAGAAAACAATTTATAATAGCAAATATCCAGGAAAAATTAAAGTGTAAATGAGTGCCATGTCCAAAAGATACTATTAAAGAATGTTTTTACTGATTATCTAGATTTTGTCATATCTGTTAAGAAAATTGGTACTAATAAGAATAGAGAAGCTGTAGCAACTCAATTTATATCATTTATACAAAAATATCTCAAAAAACATTTTTTAAAAACAGACCATAATGTGTAAGGGTCACTTTGGGTCACAAATGCAGGTAAAGATACCACTTTCCTAGAATATTGAGGTATAAGAGCCACATAGACCAGAGTCACTTCCACTTTCAGCCCTACTTTCTTAACCTACCTCTCTGACATATTTTAATCCATAGACCTCAACATATACTTTACCTCAAAGCTTCTCACACAGAATAATCTATTACATTTTTCTAAACTGGCTCCTCTTCCCAATTCTTTACTTTTGACTTGATACCACTCTTTCCTTCTCTTCAGTTAGAAAACATTCTTAAACTTAGTTTTTAAACTTTGATTTTCTATAGGTAGACTATTATTTTATGATTTGGAATTGATTTAATTTACTACTATCTTTTAATACAACTATTAACAGTAGAAGCTATGAAAGTATTTTCCGGGAAAGAATTTGGGTTTCCCAATGTGTCAATTTTCATTTCAGGTGTAACAATAGTGTCTACTAATTTTAAAAGTGTATTTTGTTCCATGGATCTGCTCTGCTTGATCCAACTCAGGATCTCTTTCTACTAGAAGTCTTATAACTAGTTTTCCCATCCCAGTTGATTTTTCTGCTTTTGCTTAGCATTTACAAAGATGACGTCCCTCTAATATGTGTCATATAAAACCCCAAGGATGCCGCACTCTGCTTTCATTTTACCTAATCAAACTTAAGTCTCATCTTTCCTTTCCTTATTATTTAATTTCTTAGGAAGGTAGCTTCTACAAGTATGTGCTAAAACCTGAAGCTGACTTGGTTTTTATTTTTTAACTGCTACTGTTCTTTAACACATTAAGGCTCAGCTCAATTCTATTTTAAGCAAATTGATAACTGAATGTTTTCGTAAGTTTTTCATATTTTAGTTCTGAGATAAAGAGATACAAAACACAGGTAATACATTTAAAGGACTCAAAATTTCATAAAAACAACAAGTTATTCTACTAGATTATGATTAGAGGTGTGAAAGAGGTATATCCAGAGTGCTATAGAAGCAAAAACAAAGGTATCTAGGATAGCCGAATGAATCAGAGGAATTTTTCTGGAGGAGATGGGTTCTGAAAGGACTACATTCCTGAATAAAAAAGGAGGGGTAGTCAGAGGTAGATTTTAAGGGTAGTTTGGGAGAACAGAATGTGGGGAGGTCTAGAGATGGAGGCATGGTAAATTAGAAGTATCACTAATACCACAGCAAGAGGCACAGAGGGAAGATTCAGTAATAGATGATGCCCAAAAATGTGAATGGGGTAAAAAGAAGGAAAAAAAAAAAAGGAATGCTAAAGAGTTTGAACTTGAACCTGAAGCCTTTGGTGATATTTACACAAATGAGTAGGTTTGTAGTTTACAAATGCTATGTCTGTGTAAAGGGATAACTCCAAATAGCCTAATTTGCCTCATAGAATGAGTTTGGGAGTGTTCCTTCTTCTACAAATTCTTGGAAAAGTTTCAAAAGTATAGGTATTAACTTCTCTCAGTATTTGATAGAATTCACCTGTGAAGCCATCTGTTCCTGGACTTCTGTTTATTGGAAGTTTTTCAATCAGAGTTTCAATTTCAGTACTTGGGATTGGTCTGTTGATATTTGCTACTTCTTTCTTGTTCAGTCCTGGAAGTTTTTAACCTTTCTAAGAATTTGTCCATGTCTTCTAGGTTGTCCATTTTATTGGCATATAGTGGCTTATAGTAATTGCTTATGATCCTTTGTATTTCTGTGGTGTCCATTGTAACTTCTCCTTTTTCATTTATAATTTTATTGATTTGAGCCCTCTCTTTTTTTCTTGATTGGCCTGGGTAATGTTTATCAATTATATTTATTTTCAAAAAACCACTTTTAGTTTCATTGATCTTTTCTATTGTTCTCCTCTATTTCACTTATTTTTGATCTGTTCTTTTAATTTTTTTTCTTCTACTAACTTTGGGTTTTATTTGTTCTTTCTCTAGTTGCTTTAGGTGTAAGTTTAAGTTGTTTACTTGAGATTTTTTTTGTTGCTTCCTGAGGTAAGATGGTTATGCTATAACTCTCTTAGAACTGCTTTTGCTGGGGCCCATAGGTTTAGGGTCTTTTTGTTTTCATTTTTGTTTGTCTCTAGGTATTTTTAAGATTTCCTCTTTGATTTCAGTGATCAATGAAAATAAGAGCAGAAATAAAGAAATGGAACCTAATTAAGTTTAAAAGCTTTGTCACAGCAAAGGAAATCATCAACAAACTGAAAGAAAAACCCACAGAATGGGAGAAAATATTTGCAAATAAAAAAACTAACAAGGGATTAATCTCCAAAATATCCATATAGCTCATTTAGCTCATTATCAAAAAACCCCAAGAAATCCTGTCAAAAAATGGACAGAAAATCTAAATAGACATGTATCCAAAGAAGACATACAGGTGGTCAAGAGCACATGAAAAGATGCTCAACATCACCAATTATGAGAAAAATCCCAATCAAAACTCTAATGAGATTTCACTCACAATGGCCATCATCAAAATGTCTACAATAAGTGAAGAGGGTGTGGAGAAAAAGAAACCCTTCTACACTGTTGGTAGAAATGTAAATAGGTACAACCACTATAGAGAACCATACAGAAATTCCTTAAAAGAACAAAAAATAGAACTATTGTATGATCCAGCACTCCCATTCCTTGGCATTTACCCAGAGAAAACAATAATTTGAAAAGATACATGTATCCCAATGTTCACTGCAGCACTGTTTACAATAGCCAAGATATGGAAACAACCTAAATTTCCATCAACAGAAGAATAGATAAAGATGATGTGGTACAGATCTGAAATATTACTCAGCCATAAAAAATGAAGTAATGCCATTTCTAGCATTATAAGTACTTACCTTATAGCATGGGGAACTCTACTCAATATTCTGTAATAACCTAAATGGGAAAAGAATCTGAAAAAGAATAGGTATATAACTGAATCACTTTGTACACCTGAAACAAAACATGGTAAATCAATTATACTCTAATATAAAATAAAAATAATAAAAATATCCTTATTTGCCTAGGAAAGTCTTGGTTTTCACCTATTATTCAAAATAATTAATAACGTCCTCTTCATTTTCAAAACTATCCTGGCTTTAATGAAATATATTTCCAAAATTAAAAGGGAATATGGAAGGCAGAGAGGATAGATATGGGTCTGTAGAAGAATGAAGAAAGAGTCAACAGAGATAGGAAGAATCAGATTTAAGAGCCGTTATAAGGTAGCACTGATAGGGCTTATAGAATGATAGGTTTTTTGGAAAAGGGGTGGAGGTAAGAAAGAGATCTAGGCCTGACAACTGGATGGGTGGTTGGACTATTTATCAAGATAAAGGACCCAGGAGATGAAACATTTCACTACGGAGAAGATTCACTTATCATGTATAAAGCCTTGCCGCTCTATTTTCATCGCCTCTGACCTCTTTCTTTGCTTAGTGAAAGTGGCACATGGCTTAACTCTTTCTTCTCTCTCAAATTGATTGTAATCTTGTTTGGGCATTGTCTTACTCTTCAGTGTCTTTTACAGTTTTATGATTCAAATTCATTTTCCATTATCTCCCTTCCTGAAAATCAGGACAAAACAAAAATCTTGTTTTACTCCCAATTTTGTTTAGGGACTTTAGAAGTTGACCAATTAGTCCACATGAGAAGATTTAAAAATAAGCCATAACTACTCCTCTTATACTCAAAGTGTTGCCATATCTCATTTCATTACCTTCAGTATCTGTCACGTTCAGCCCTTCTTTTTCAGCCGCTGCTTTAGTTTAGGCGGTTCCCTATTATCCATCACTTGGTGTATTGCAAATTCCTAATGGCCTCTCTTCTGCCCTCCCTCTTCTTCCCTCACCCCCATTCTATCTCTCCTATGCTTCCAGAGTAACATCTCTAAAATATACATAGCAATTACAGTAATAATAATCATTGATATTTATGAAGCATTTATATTATGTGAGAATAGAGATAGTGGGCTAAAATCATTAACTCATCTGTCTCCTAGCAATTCTATAAGTTTGCTTAGAGAATGGAGAGTGATAGAATTTTTCCAGTTTTAAGGATGAGAGCTAAAAGGCTAAGTTGATTGCTTCATGTCACTTCACGGTAATTTTAAATATTCCCTAAACGACTATGTCATAACTTGTCACTTCCTTACTTAAAACAATTCTGTATATTTCATAAATAGAATTTTAAGCTAGACCTACAAATATTTCTTAAGACATACAGAAATCTACTTAGTCTATCTCAAGTCTATTATACCAGTCCCATGTATTATCTATTTTTCTTCCTAGTATTACAAAATTCTACTAATTCTTAATTTATCCATTCTTTATTGGACAGGTAGAAATTAAGAATATAGACCATCTGTGGGCAAAATCTCCAGGAAACTCAAAATGTGTTTCTGAACATGCTGAAAAAAGAAAGATCTGAGAATCAGTCCTAAGACAGTAAACAAAGCTGTTTCTTGGCAACAGTTTTGCTTCTGCAGTAGTGTGCAGTGTAGGAGGTATGGAGCTGATAAGGGTTAGGTAACAGACATCAGTACAAATCTTGTTAAGGAGCTATTGGGATTGTGATACCACAGCTTATGCTGTTCAACTTTATGAAATATATAGTGTTGTGGACAAAAGTACGTTTTAGGATTAGATCTAACTTGAAAGAAGTTCCTACAATAACACTCTGTCCTGATCAATTCACAGGTCCTCTTTGAAAGTAGCAGGAGTGATTTTATTGTTATGTGTCATTTAGAAGAAGCAAACATCTATGCAGGTTTTTTTTTTTTTTCCCTCCCTGGCTAGTTCTTATTTTTTTATAGCTCAAATAATTTAGCAAATTCAATCTTTACAAAGCAATTCTTTCATATATAAACCCTAATAATATTTGTGAGAAAAACTTACAAAGAACTATGTGATATGATATCAGGTCTATATCTTTAACCTTTAGTTCTTTAAACATGGGATATTTAGACATTTATTAGAAACCATATCATTTTTTCTTTTTTTCTTTTTTTTATAGTGTTCTGTCAATTTTTTTCTTTATTTTTTTTTCTACTGTACAGCATGGTGACCCAGTTACACATGTATACATTCTTTTTTCTCCCATTACATATTCCATCATAAGTGACTAGACAGAGTTCCCAGTGCTACACAGCAGAATCCCATTGCTAATCTATCCTGAGGGCAAGAGTCTGCATCTATTAACGCAAGCGCCCAGTCCCTCCCACTCCCTCCACTTCCCCCTTGGCAACCACAAGTCTATTCTCCAAGTCCATGATGTTCTTTTCTGTGGAAAGCTTCCTTTGTGCCATATATCATATTCCAGATATAAGTGATACCATATGATATTTGTATTTCTCATTCTGACTTACTTCACTCAGGATGAGAGTCTCTAGTTCCATCCATTTTGCCGCAAATGACATTATTTTATTCTTTTTTATGGCTGAGTAGTATTCCATTGTGTATATATACCGTATCTCCCTAATCCAATCATCTGTCGATGGACATTTGGGTTGTGTCCATGTCTTGGCTGTTGAGAATAATGCCGCATGAACATGCAGGTGCATGTGTCTTTTTCAAGGAAAGTTTTGTCTGGATATATGCCCAGGAGTGGGATTGCTGGGTCATATGGTAGTACTATGTATAGTTTCTAAGGTACCTCCATAGTTGGTATACCAGCTTACACTCCCACCAACAGTGCAGGGGGGTTCCCTTTTCTCCAGCATTTGTTATTTGTGAACTTATTAATGACGGCCATTCTGACTGGTGTGGGGTGGTATCTTGTGGCAGTTTTGATTTGCATTTTTGTAAAAAGCAAGGATATTGAGCATTTTTTCATGTGCTTGTTGGCCATCTGTACATCTTCCTTGGAGAAATGTCTATTCAGGTCTTTTCCACATTTTTCCGTTAGGTGGTTGGCTTTTTTTGCTGTTGAGTTGTATAAGTTTGTATATTTTAGAGACTAAACCCTTGTCAGTTGCATCATTTGACACTATTTTCTCCCATTCTGTAAGTTGTCTTTTTGTTTTCTTTTTGGTTTTCTTTGCTGTGCCAAAGCTCGTCAGTTTGATTAGGTCCCATTGGTTTATTTTTGCTCTTATTTCTGTTGCCTTGGGAGAATGAACTGAGAAAATATTCATGAGGCTGATGTCAGAGAATGTTTTGCCTATGTTCTCTTCTAGGAGTTTGATGGTGTCTTGTCTTATATTTAAGTCTTTCAGGCATTTGGAGTATATTTTGTGCATGGTGTGAGGGTGTGTTCTAGTTTCTTTGCTTTGCATGCAGCTGTCCAGGTTTCCCAGAAAGTCTTGCTAAAAAGTCTGTCTTTTTCCAATTTTATGCTCTTGCCTCCTTTGTCAAAGATTAGTTGACCATAGGTGTCAGGGTTTATTTCCGGGTTCTCTATTCTGTTCCATTGGTCTGTCTGTCTGTTTTGGTACCAGTACCACACTGTTTTGATGACTGTGGCTTTGTAGTATTTCTTGAAGTCTGGGAGAGTTATGCCTCCTGCTTGGTTTTTGTTTCTCAGGATTGCTTTGGCGATTCTAGGTCTTTAGTGGTTCCATATAAATGTTTGGATTGTTTGTTCTAGTTCTGTGAAAAATGTCCTGGGTAATTTGATAGGGATTGCATTGAATCTGTAGATCGCTTTGGGTAGTATGGCCATTTTTATGATACTAATTTTTTCCAACCCAGGAACATGGAATATCTTTCCATTTCTTTACATCTTCTTTAATTTCCTTGATTAGTGTTTTATAGTACTCAGCATATAAGTCTTTCACCTCCTTGGTTGGGTGTGTACACAGGTATTTGACTTTTTGGGGTGCAATTTAAAGGGTATTTTTGTGTTCCTTTTCTAGTATTTCATTGTTAGTAAACAAATGTGACTGATTTCTGGATGTTAATCTTATATCCTGCTACTTTGCTGAATTTGTTGATCAGTTCAAGTAGTTATTGGGTTGAGTCCTTAGGTTTTCTATATATAGTATCATGTCATCTGCATACAGTGACAGTTTCACCTCCTCTCTTCCTATTTGGATGCCTTTTATTTCTTTTGTTTGTCTGATTGCTGTGGCTAGGTCTTCCAATACTATGTTGAATAACAGTTGTGAGAGTGGACATCCTTGTTTGTTCCAGATTTTAGTGGGAAGGCTTTCAACTTTTTCTGCATTGAGTATTATATTTGCTGTGGGTTTGCCATAAAAGTTTTGATTATGTTAAGGAATTTTCCCTCCATAACCACTTTGGTGAGAGTTTTGATCATGAATGGATGTTGGACTTTGTCAAATGCTTTTTTGCCTCTATTGAGATGATCATGTGGTTTTTGACTTTTGTTAATGTGGTGTATGACGTTGTTTGATTTGCATACATTGAACCATCCTTGTACACCTGGGATGAATCCCATCTGGTTGTGGTGTACAGTCTTTTATGTTATTGGATTCAGATGGCTAGAATTTTGTTGAGAATTTTTGCATCTACATTCATCAAAGATGTTGGCCAATAGTTTTCTTTTTTGTTGGTATCTTTGGTTTTGGAAATAGGGTGATGGTGGTGTCATGGAATGTCTTTGGGAATGTTCTTTCTTCAACCTTTTGGAAAAGTTTAAGGAGGATGGGTGTATGTTCCTCTATGCATGTTTGATAGAATTCGCCTGTGAAGCCATCTGGTCCTGGACTTTTATTTGTAGGGAATATTTTTATGACATCTTCAATTTCATTTCTAGTGATTGGTCTGTTCAGTTGATTGATTTCTTCTTTTATCTTTTTTTTTTTTGCTATTTCTTGGGCCACTCCCACGGCATATGGAGGTTCCCAGGCTAGGGGGTTGAATTGGAGCTGTAGCCACCGGCCTACGCCAGAGCCACAGCAACATGGGATCTGAGCCGCGTCTGCAACCTACACCACAGCTCACGGCAACGCCGGATGGTTAACCCACTGAGCAAGGGCAGGGACCGAACCCACAACCTCATGGTTCCTAGTCGGATTCGTTAACCACTGCGCCACGACGGGAATTCCGATCGATTTCTTCTTGATTCAGTTTTGGCAGGCTGTAAGTCTCTAGAAAGTTGTCCATTTCTTTTAGGTTATCAAATTCGTTGACATACAATTGTTCATAGTATTCTCTCTCTCTCTTTTTTTTTTTGTATTTCTCTAGTATCCATTGTGAATTATCCTTTTTCATTTCTAATTTTCTTTATTTGGGTTTTTTCTCTCTTCTTCTTGGTGAGTCTAGCCAGGGGTTCATCAATTTTGTTTACTTTTTCAAAGAACAAGGTGTTGGTTTGATTTTGTCTATTTTTTGAATCTCTATTTTATTAATTTCCTCTTTGATCTTCATGATTTTCATCCTTATGCTGACTTTAGGTTTTGTTCTTTTTCTAATTCATTTTGGTGGTAGGTTAAGTTGGCAGCTTGAGATTTTTCTTCTTTTTGAGGAAGGCCTGTATTAGTATGAACTACCCTCTGACCACTGCTTTTGTGGCATCCCATAGATTTTGAGAGTTTGTGTCTTCATTATCATTTGTCTCAAGGTATTCTTTAATTTCCTTGATTTCCTCATTGATCCATTGGTTTTTTAGTAACATGTTGTTTAGTCTCTATGTAGTCAGTTTTTTCTCATTTTTTTTTCCCCTGTGGTTTATTTCTAGTTTCATACCATTGTGGTCAGAGAAGATCCTTGAAATAATTTCTATGCTCCTAAATTTGTTGAGGTTAGCTTTGTGCCCCTAATATGTGATAAATTCTTGAGACTGTTCCATGTGCACTTGGGAAGAATGTGTATTCATCTTTTTTTTGGATGTAGTGTCCTGAAGATGTCAATTAAGTCAAACTTTTCTGTTGTTTCCTTTAGGATCTCTGTTGCTTTATTGGTTTTCTGTCTAGAGGATCTGTCCATTGATGTGAGTGGGGTGTTAAAGTCTCTTACTATGATTGTATTCCCATCAGTTTCTCCCTTTTTGTCTGTTAATATTTGTTGTATGTGTCTGGGTGCTCCTATATTTGGGGCATATGTGTTGTCGATAGTAATAACCTCTTTTTGAATGGATCCCTTAATCATTAAATAGTCCTTGGTTGTCTTTCTTTATGGCCTTCGTTTTAAAGTCTATTTCATCTGATATGATATGAGTATTGCAACTCCTGCTTTCCTGTCATGTCCATTGTCATGCAATATTTTTTCGTACTGCCTTACTTTCAATCTATATGTGTCCTTTGTCCTAAGGTGAGTGTCTTGTAGGCAGCAGAGTGAAGGTTTTTGCTTTTTTATCCAATCAGCCACTTTGTGTCTTTTGATTGGAGCATTCGGTCCATTGACATTTAAGGTGATAATTGATAGATATTTATTTATTGCCATTTAAAACCTTGTTTTCTAGTTGATTCTATGTTCCTCCTCTTTCTTTTTGGTTGGATGGTTTCCATTTATTTTATGCTTGAGTACTTTTCAGTTTTTGTGAATGTATTGTTTGGTTTTGATTTGTGGTTTTCTTGTTTTTAAGTATGTTAACCCCTTCCTGTATCTGCTTGCTTTAGCCTGATAGTCAAATAGGCTCACACACATTATTAAAATAAAAAAAGAATCTGTTTTTTCTTACTTCCCTTGCCCATATTGTATGACTTTGATGTCTTTTTTTTAACATCTTCATGTTTAGATCTGTATGCTGGATTGTTTAAGTGACTGCCTTCCAGTTGTGGTTTCCTTTATTCTATTTCTTCCTCTTTTTTTTTTTAATTAGTTGAGCCCTTTCAGTATTTCTTTTAGAATGGTTTAGTATTGCTGTACTCTTTTAGCTTTTGTTTGTTGGAGAAATTCTTTATTTCCCCTTCTATTTTAAATGATATTCTTGCTGGGTGTAGAGTACTCTAGGTTGCAGATTTTTTCCATTCAGTCCTTTAAATATATCTTGCCACTCCCTCTTGGCCATAAGTATTTCTGTAGAAATACTTATGCAGGTTCCCTTGTAATTAACACTTTGCTTTTCTCTTTCTTTAGAATCCTCTTTAACTTTTGCCATTTTTTTATAATATGTCTTGGCATGGGCCTGTTTAAGTTCAACTTTTTTGGAGCCCTCTGTGCTTCCTGTGTCTTGATATCAGTATCCTTTATATTTGGAAAGTTTTCAGCCATAATTTCTTCAAATATATTTTCAATCCCCATTTTTCTTCTCCTTCTGAAATTCCTATTATGTGTAGACTTACTCACTTTTTTTTTCTTTTGTTCTTTTAGGGCTGCACTTGTGGCATATGGAGGTTCCCAGGCTAGGGGTCTAATCAGAGTGGTAGCTGCTGATCTACACCACAGCCACAGCAATGCTAGATCCAAGCTGTGTCTGTGACCTACACCACAGCTCATGGCAACACCAGATCCTTAACCCACTGAGTGAGGCCAGGGATCGAACCCACAACCTCATGGTTCCTAGTTGGATTCATTTCTGCTGTGCCGCTATGGGAACTCGGGCCCTCTTTATATTATCCCCTAGGTCTCTTATATTGCTTTCATGTTTTTTCATTTGGTTTTCTGTCTGCTTGTCCTGTTCTGGTGATTTCCATTGTTCTATCTTCCACTTCACTAATTCATTTCTCCGCATTATTCATTTTACTCTTTATTGCCTTTAGCTCAGTTTGTATCTCTGCAAATGAATTTTTTAGTTTTTCTTGGCTCCTCCTCATATTTTCTAGTTCCTTTCTGACAGAATCTTCATTACTATTCATATCTCTCTTAATTCCTTCAGTATTTTCACTATCTCCCTTTTGAACTCAAATGTCTATTAGACTGCAGAGGTCTCTTTCATTGTTGACTGCTTTAGGTGAATTCTCCTGTTGGTTTAACTGGTAATGGTTTCTGAACTTCTTCGTCTTGCTTTTGTTTTTCTTTTTCTGAGAATTTGGGGAAGCCAAAGTGTAGTTTGGCACAGTCCAGAGTGGCTCAGCAAGTGACTTCCCACGGGCGGGGTGGCCTGGAGCATGGCAGACCAGTGAGCGAGAAACCATATCATTTTTTACGTTATTTTAAATCTGGATCCTTCAGGGATCACAAATGTCGATCTTGATTTTCTTTAAATAATATTTTATTTATTTATTTATTTTTTAGGGCCAAACTTGAGACATATTGAAGTTCCCAGGCTAGGGGTTCAAACAGAGCTGTGGCTACTAGCCTATGCCACAGCCATAGCTATGCCAAATTTGAGTCACATCTGTGACGTGCACCACAGCTCACAGCAATGCTGTATCCTTTAACACACTGAGTAAGGTCAGGGACTGAACCTACATCCTCATGGGTACTAGTCAGATTCTTAACTTGCTGGGCCACAATGGGAATTCGTTAATAATCTTATTTAAAAGTAAACACATAGGAAAAAGTAAAATGAAGTCATTAATCTTGAAGGAAATGTGCCAGTCATGAATTTAAGATTTTCCAGGGTTTATTAAGGTCACTAAATTTCATAATTTTCATAAAAAAATGAAGACCACTCAAAAGACTCCCTAGTAATTTTATTTTATTTTATCTTATTTTATTTTTTAATATATATTTTTTATTTTCCCATGTACAGCAAGGGGGTCAGGTTATCCTTACATGTATACATTACAATTACATTTTTCCCCCATCCTTTCTTCTGTTGCAACATGAGTATCTAGACATAGTTCTCAATGCTGCTCAGCAGAATCTCCTTGTAAATCTATTCTAAGTTGTGTCTGATAAGCCCAAGCTCCCAATCCCTCCCACTCCCTCCCCCTCCCATCAGGCAGCCACAAGTCTCTTCTCCAAGTCCATGATTTTCTTTTCCGAGGAGATGTTCATTTGTGCTGGATATTAGATTCCAGTTATAAGTGATATCATATGGTCCTTGTCTTTGTCTTTCTGGCTCATTTCACTCAGGATGAGAGTCTCTAGTTCCATCCATGTTGCTGCAAATGGCATTCTGTCATTCTTTTTTATGGCTGAGTCGTATTCCATTATGTATATATACCACATCTTCCTAGTCCAATGATCTGTTGATGGACATTTGGGTTGTTTCCATGTCCTGGCTATTGTGAATAGTGCTGCAATGAACGTGCGGGTGCACGTGTCTCTTTTAAGTAGAGTTTTGTCCGGATAGATGCCCAAGAGTGGGATTGCGGGGTCATATGGAAGGTCTATGTATAGCTTTCTAAGGTATCTCCAAACTGTTCTCCATAGTGGCTGTACCAGTTTACATTCCCACCAACAGTGTAGGAGGGTTCCCTTTTCTCCACAGCCCCTCCAGCACTTGTTATTTGTGGATTTATTAATGATGGCCATTCTGACTGGTGTGAGGTGATATCTCATGGTAGTTTTGATTTGCATTTCTCTTATAACCAGCGATGTTGAGCATTTTTTCATGTGTTTGTTGGCCATCTGTATATCTTATTTGGAGAAATGTCTATTCAGGACTTTTGCCCATTTTTCCATTGATTGATTGGTTTTTTTGCTGTTGGGTTGTATAAGTTTATATATTCTAGAGATTAAGCCCTTGTCGGTTGCATCATTTGAAACTATTTTCTCCCATTCTGCAAGTTGTCCTTGTGTTTTCTTTTAGGTTTCCTTTGCTGTGCAAAAGCTTTTCAGTTTGATGAGGTCCCATGGGTTTATTTTTGCTCTAATTTCGATTGCTTTGGGAGACTGACCTGAGAAAATATTCATGATGTTGATGTCAGAGAGTGTTTTGCCTATGTTTTCTTCTAGGAGTTGGATGGTGTCCTGTCGTATATTGAAGTCTTTCAGCCATTTTGAGTTTATTTTTGTGCATGGTGTGAGGGTGTGTTCTAGTTTCTTTGCTTTGCATGCAGCTGTCCAGGTTTCCCAGCAATGCTTGCTGAATAGACTTTCTTTTTCCCATTTGATGTTCTTGTCTCCCTTGTCAAAGATTAATTGACCCTAGGTGTCAGGGTTTATTTCCGGGTTCTCTCTTCTGTTCCATTGGTCTGTCTGTCTGTTTTGGTACCAGTACCACACTGTTTTGATGACTGTGGCTTTGTAGTATTTCTTGAAGTCTGGGAGAGTTATGCCTCCTGCTTGGTTTTTGTTTCTCAGGATTGCTTTGGTGATTCTGGGTCTTTAGTGGTTCCATATAAATGTTTGGATTGTTTGTTCTAGTTCTGTGAAAAATGTCCTGGGTAATTTGATAGGGATTGCATTGAATCTGTAGATTGCTTTGGGTAGTATGGCCATTTTTACAATATTGATTTTCCCAATCCAGGAACATGGACTATCTTTCCATTTCTTTACATCTTCTTTGATGTCTTTGATTAAAGTTTTATAGTTCTCGGCATATAGGTCCTTTACCTCCTTGGTCAGGTGTATTCCGAGGTATTTGATTTTGTGAGGTGCAATTTTAAAAGGTATTGTATTTTTGTATTCCTTTTCTAATGTTTCATTGCTGGTATACAGAAATGCAACTGACTTCTGAATGTTAATCTTATATCCTGCTACTTTGCTGAATTTATGAATCAGTTGAAGTAGTTTTGGGGTTGAGTCCTTAGGGTTTTCTATATATAGTATCATGTCATCTGCATACAGTGACAGTTTTATCTCTTCTCTTCCTATTTGGATGCCTTTTATTTCTTTTGTTTGTCTAATTGCTGTGGCTAGGACTTCCAATACTATGTTGAAGAGCAGTGGTGAGAGTGGGCCTCCCTGTCTTGTTCCAGACTTGAGTGAGAAGGCTTTCAGTTTTTCCCCATTGAGGATTATATTTGCTGTGGGTTTCTCATAAATGGCTTTGATTATGTTCAAGAATGTTCCCTCTATACCCACTTTGGTGAGGGTCTTGATCATGAATGGATGTTGGACTTTGTCAAATGCTTTTTCTGCGTCTATTGAGATGATCATATGATTTTTGACTTTTTTTTTGTTAATGTGGTGTATGATGCTGATTGATTTGCGTATGTTGAACCATCCTTGTGAACCTGGGATGAACCCAACCTGGTCATGGTGTATAATTTTTTGGTATGTTGTTGGATTTGGTTGGCTAAGATTTTGTTGAGAATTTTTGCATCTGTATTCATCAATGAGATTGGGCGATAGTTTTCTTTTTTGGTGTTATCTCTGTCTGGTTTTGGAATGAGGGTGATGGTGGCATCATAGAATGTCTTTGGGAGTATTCCTTCTTCTTCAACCTTTTGAAAGAGTTTAAGGAGGATGGGCACCAATTCCTCTTTATATGTTTGATAGAATTTGCCTGTGAAGCCATCTGGTCCTGGACTTTTATTTGTCGGGAGTGATTTTATGACCTCTTCAATTTCATTTCTAGTGATCGGTCTGTTCAGTTGGTCTGTTTCTACTTGATTCAGTTTTGGCAGGCTGTAAGATTCTAGAAAATTGTCCATTTCTTCCAGATTGTCAAACTTGTTGGCATATAGTTGTTCATAGTATTCTCTTATGGTTTTTTTGTATTTCTGCTGTATCCGTTGTGATTTCTCCTTTTTCATTTATAATTTTGGTTATTTGGGTTCTTTCTCTCCTCTTTTTAGTGAGTCTGGCCAGGGGTTTGTCAATTTTGTTTACTTTTTCAAAGAACCAGCTCTTGGTTTTATTAATTTTCTCTATTGTTTTTTGAATCTCTATTTTATTGATTTCTTCTTTGATCTTTGTAATTTCCTTCCTTCTGCTGACTTTAGTCCTTTTTTGTTCTTCTTTTTCTAATTCATTTAGGTGGAGGGTTTAGTTGTCAATTTGGGATCTTTCTTCTTTTTTGAGAAAGGCCTGTATTGCTATAAATTTCCCTCTGAGCACTGCTTTCGCAGCATCCCATAGATTTTGAGAGGTTGTGTCTTCATTATCATTTGTTTCAAGGTAGTTTTTAATTTCCTTCTTGATTTCCTCATTGACCCATTGTTTTCTTAGTAGCATGTTGTTTAGTCTCCATGTAGTAGGTTTTTTCTCTTTCCTTTTCCCATGGTTGATTTCTAATTTCATGGCATTGTGGTCAGAGAAGATACTTGAGATAATTTCTATGCTCCTAAATTTATTGAGATTTGCTTTGTGTCCCAATACGTGGTCGATTCTTGAGAATGTTCCATGAGCATTTGAGAAGAATGTGTATTCTGCTTTTTTTGGATGTAGTGTCCTGAAGATATCAGTTAAGTCTAACTTTTCTATTGTTTCCTTCAGGATCTCTGTTGCTTTATTGGTTTTCTGTCTAGAGGATCTGTCCATTGATGTGAGGGGGGGTATTAAGGTCTCCTACTATGATTGTATTCTCATCAGTATCTCCCTTTATGTCTGTTAATATTTGTTGTATGTATCTGGGTGCTCCTGTATTTGGGGCATATATGTTGACGATAGGAACATCCTCCCCTTGGATGGATCCCTTAATCATTAAGTAGTGTCCTTCTTTGCCTTTCTTTATGTCTTTTGTTTTAAAGTCTATTTTGTCTGATATGAGCGTTGCGACTCCTGCTTTTCTGTCATGTCTATTGGCGTGAAATATTTTTCCTCACCCTTTCACTTTCAATCTCTATGTATCTTTTGTCCAAAGGTGAGTTTCTTGTAGGCAGCATATTGAAGGTTTTTGCCTTTTTATCCACTCAGCCACTCTGTGTCTTTTGATTGGGGCATTCAGTCCATTGACCTTTAAGGTGATAATTGATAGATGATTATTTATTGCCATTTGAACCTCGTGTTCCAGTTGATTCTATGGTTCTCCATTCTTCCTTTCTTTTTTTTTTTGGTTGGATGGTCTCCTGTTATTATCTGCTTGAGTGTATTTTTTTTTTTCATTTCTTGCAAATGCAATATTTGGTTTTGGCTTGTGGTTGCCCTGTTTTTTAAGTATGCTAACCCCTTCCCATAATTGTGTGTTTTAGCCTGATGGTCCTGTAAGTTCAAACACTTCATTACTATATTAAAATTAAGAAGAGAAACATACAAACAAACAAAAAGGGTTATTTACTTCCTAAACATCCCTTGCCCACATTTTATGGTTTTGATGACTCTTTTTTATTTTTTTCTTTTTAATTTTATTTTGTTTGAAGCATATTCATGATTAAGTCTGTATGCTGGCTTATTTGAGTGACTGCTCTCTGATTGCGCTTTCCTCAGTCCTAGTTCTTCCTCTTCTTCTTCTTTTTTTTTCTTTTCTTTTTTCTTCCCTTTCCTTCCTTTCTTTTTGGTTTAGAGAAGCCCTTTCAATATTTCCTTTAACCTGGGTTTTGTGTTGCTGTATTCTTTAAGTTTTTTTTTTGGTGGAAAAAATTTTTATTTCCCCTTCTATTTTAAATGATATTCTTGCTGGATAGAGTATTCTAGGTTGCATATTTTTTCCTTTTATCACTTTAAATATCTATTGCCATTCCCTCCTGGCCTGTAGTGTTTCTGTAGAGAAGTCAGCTGATATTCTTATGGGGGTTCCCTTGTAGGTAACATTCTGTTTTTCTCTTGCTGCCTTTAGGATCCTCTCTTTATCACTAACTTTTGCCATTTTTATGATGATGTGTCTTGCTGTGGGTCTGTTTGGGTTCAGTTTGTTTGGGGCCCTCTGTGCTTCTTGTATCTTGAACCCAGCATCCTTTAGATTTGGGAAGTTTCCATCGATAATTTCTTCAAATATATTTTCCATCCCCTTTTCTTTTTCTACTCCTTCTGGAATTCCTATTATGTGTAGATTGGCCCGCTTTATATTATCCCATAGGTCTCTTATATTGCTTTCCTGTTTTTTGATTCGTTTTTCTGTCGACCGGATTGAGTGATTTCCATTATTCTATCTTCCATATCACTGATTCGTTCTTCTGCATTATTCATTCTGGTTTTTACTGCCCTTAGTTCCGTTTGCATCTCTGCAAGTGAATGTTCTAGTTTTTCTTGGCTCCTCCTTATATTTTCTAGTTCCTTTCTGAGGGTATCTGCATTACTGTTCATATCTTCTCTTCATTCCTTCAGTATTTTCACTATTTCTCTTTTGAACTCCAGGTCTGTCAGACTGCCGAGATCTGTTTCATTGTTGACTGTTTTAGGTGAGTTCTCCTATTGGTTTGACTGGGGGTGGTTTCTCAGCTTCTTCATCTTGCTTGTTGTTTTCTTTCTCCTGAGGGAGTTGTACTCTCCGTTATCGGGCAGTGTTTGCCTTGTCACTGCCGTGGAATATTTCCTGAGGGCTGGCATTGTTGGTCAATCTTTTTTGAGGCAGTGTGGCTTTTCTGGAGTGTTGATGGGGCTAACAGTGTTTCTTTGAAGCAAAGGAGGGCTTCCTGAGGGAAGACAGGACTGGGAGGTCCACAGCACGATGGTAGCAGATTTCACTTGGTCATACAGAGCCTGCTCTGGTGTTTTTAGGCTGTGGGGTTCTTGCAGGGGGTTGGCGGTGTTGGGCAGCTCTTCCTCAGGAGTGCAGCACCCCCTGGGGGCTGGAGCAGCTATCTGGATCACTGAGAACCTAAGAGGCTCTTCCCTAGGGTAGCCCAACTCAGAAGGACAGCCTGAGAATGTAGGCGGATCTTTTCACAGTCTGCCCAAGCTTGTTGCAGCTTTTCTGGGCTGCAGGGGGTCCTGCCTGGAGCTGGCAGTCCTATGCAGCTGATCCACTAGGGCACCCCCTGGGGGCTTGGGTGGGTAGCAGGGCCATTGGAAACCGAAGAGGCTCCTCCCCGGGGGCAGCCTGACTCAGAAAAACCATCCGAGAATTAGGCAGATCTATTCACGGCCTGGCTAGGCTTGTTCTAGCTTTTCTGGGCTGCAGGCCTTTTCTTGGGGGCTGGTGGTGTTTGGTGCTACTCTGCGGAAGTGTAGCCCCTCCAAAGGGCAATCAGGCCTGTGCAGGGACAGCCCCTGCAGTTGTAGGCTTCAGGCAATTGTTGAGGCCAGCCCACCTGGATGGCAGGCAGCCCCAGGTCCGGTGAGAGCATAGGGGGTGGCAGGGGTGGGGGAGGGGATGCACTGGGAAGCACAGCCTTCAGCTAGCTAGCGGGCCTGTAAGCTTGCTGTGGCGTGGGGGGTATTCTATGGGGACCCTCCCCTTCTTCTCTCTCCCCTCCCCAGCAGGGGCGCAGACCAGGCTCTTTTACCAGGTTCCCTCTGATGCGGCTTTCCACTTCCCCTCTCCTAGAGTATTGCTCCCTTCCTCTGCGACAGCTTTGTTTTCTAGTCTCCCAGGCAGTCTCTGCCCCGTCAGTTTCCGCTCCGCTCCGCCCCGCCCCCCCAGCCAGGGGACTAACCTCTGGAGCCACGGTCTCGGTGCCCAGCCCCCACCCAGGTGTCTCAATTTTTGGTGACTGTGCCAGTAGTTCAGATGGTCCGTTGGGTTCTTGATCGGCTTTTCCGTACTCCAACTTACTGCTACACTCTTCTCTGCATCTGGAGATTCCTCCGGTTTGTTTGATCTTTCCCCCGTGTAGGTGACTTTCCAGGGTGCGGGATCCCTTTCTCCTCAGCAGTTCCCTTTCGGGAGCGCCCGTCCCGCTCGGATTCACCTTCTCTCACTCTCCTCTTTTCTCCCGTTCTGCCCAGTAATGTCATGGGCTTCTTGCCGTTATTGGAGTTTAGGTTCCTCTGCCAGCGATTGGTTGCTGTTCTGTGCGAGTCATTTATTCTGTAGATGTGCTTTTTTTGTTGTGTTTGTGGGAGAGGGCGAGCGTGTCCCCCTACTCCTCCGCCATCTTGTCCTCTCTCCTCGTAATTTTAATCTATTGCCTTTCTAGTGGTAGATTGAAAACTATCATTCTGATGATTTCAAACTCTTACCATTAAAGGGTGCTGTCCACTGTCCCATCCTTGAATCTGGGCTGTCCTTGTGACTTGCTTTGACTGAAAAAAAAAAATAACCTATATGACACAACTTTGAAGCTATTACCTTTCTTTTTGAAGAAGTTAATTTTTCAAGAGCAAGTTTATATTCAGGTTTATATACAGGAATACTCACAGGAAAGTACAGAAATTTCCTATATACTCCTTGCCTCCCACATGCGTAGCGTCCTTCATTATCAACAACACTCACCAGAATGGTACTATTTTTTTTTTTTAACCAATGGTAAATCTACATTGACAGACTATAATCACCTAAAGTTTCCATACTTTATATTTGGTTCATTCTTGCTGTTACACGTTCTATGAGCTTGGATAGATAAATAAAGACATATCATAATATTACACAAAATGTTCACTGCCCCAACTATCCTCTGTGTTCCACCTGTTGACCCATTTCACTCAATCACTGCCAACCACTGATCATTTTACTGTCTTTACTGTTTTGCATTTCTAGGATGCCATATAGTTGGAAACATACAGTTTGTAGACTTTTGAGATTGGTTTCTTTTTTTTAGATTGGTTTCTTTCACTTAGTAATGTGCATTTAAGGCTCCTTTATATCTTTCATGGCTTGATACTTCAGTTCTTTTTAAGCTCTGAGTAATACTCCATTGTCCATATGTACCACAGTTTACTTACTCAGTCACCTATCAAAGCCATCTTGGTTGCTTCCAGGTTTTGACAATAATAAATAAAGCTGTTATACACAGTGGGAATACAAATTTTCAACTCATTTAGCTAAATATCAAGTAATATGACTGTTGGATCATCTGGTTAAGAGTATGTTCAATTTTGTAAAAAAAACCCCACCAAAATGTCTTCCAAAGTGGAAGTACCACTTTGGACTCCAACTAGCAATGTATGAGAATTCCTTTTGCTCCACATCCTTGCCAGCATTTAAGGCTATTAGTATTCCACAGTTTGACCATTCTAATAAGTATGTGGTAGTATCATATTATGGTTTAAATTTGAATTTCCCTCATGATGCATGATGTGCAACATCTTTTCATTTGTTCCTTTGTCATTTATGTATCTTCTTGGTAAGTTGTCACTTAAGATCTTTGGCCCATTTTTTAAATGGGCTGTTTATCTTCTTGTTGAATTTTAAGAGTTCTTTATCTATTTTGGATGAGTCCTTTACTGGATGTATCTTTTGCAGATATATTCCTCCCAGTCTGTGGCGTGTCTTCTCATTCTCTTGATATTGTCTTTCACAGAGCAGAGGCTTTAAATTTTATTAAAATCCAGCTCATTAATTCTTTCATTTATCCTGCCCCCTTACGTTTTATCTAAAAAGGTATTGCCATACCTGAGGTTATGTAGGTTTTCTCCTGTAGTCTTCTAAGAGTTTTGTAGTTTGCATCTTACATGGAAGTCTATGATACATTTCGAATAAATTTTTGTAAAGCCTGGGTCTAGATTTATTTATTATATGTAGATGTCCAATTGTTCCACCACTTTTTGTGGAGGAAGCTATATTTGTTCCATTATATTACCTTTGTTCCTTTATCAAAAATAAGTTGCTTATATGGGAATTCCCACTGTGGCTCAATGGGTTAAGAATCTGACTGCAGTGGTTCTGGTTGCTCTGGAAGTGCAAGTTCAACTCCTGGCCTGGAATGATTAAAGGATCTAGTGTTGCTCAAATTCAATCCCTGGCCTGGGAACTTCCATATGTCATGGGTATGGCCAAAAAAAGAAAATCAGTTGCTTATATTTATATGGCTCTCTTTCTGTTCACTTTGTTTCATTGATCTGTCTATTCTTTTACCAACACCACACTGTCTTGTTACTGTAGTTTTTTAGTAAGTTTTGAAGTTGGATAACATTAATCTTCCAACTTTGTTCTTTTCCTTTGATATTGTGCTGACTGTTCTGGGGGCTTTTGTTATTTCATATAAACATGAGAATTGGTTTGTTGATATCCACAAAATAATTTTTTGGAATTTTTGTTGGCATCATATTGAATCTATAGATCAAACTGGGAAAAACTGACATGAGTCAGTTGAGTCTTCATATCGGTGAACATAAAATATCTCTGCATCTATCTAGTTCTTTGATTTCATTCATTAGATGTTTTGTTTTCCTCATGTAGATCTTGTACATATTTTATTAGATATAAACCTAAGAATTTCATTTTGAGAGGTGCTAATGTAAAAGGTACTGTCCTTTTATTATCACTTTGCACTTGTTCATTGCTCGTGTCTAGGAAAGCAATTTATTCTTGTATATTGACTTTGTATCTTTTAACCTTGCTATAATCCAGAAGCTTTTTTTTTTTTTTTTAAATTTTGTGGATTCTTTTACATAGGTGATTATGTCATCTGTGAACAAAGATAATTTTATTTCTTCATTCTCCTTCCTTTTCTTGTCTGATCATATAAGCTAGGACTTCCAGCACAATGTTGAAAAGAAGTAGTGAGAGGAGGCATCCTTGCCTTATACCTGATTTTAGTGGGGAAAACATTTGAGTTTCTTAACATTAAGTATGGAATTAGCTCTAGCATTTTTGTGTTTGTTCATTTTCTGAAGATTTTTTTTTAGTACATTGGGAAAATTCTCCTCTATTCCTAGTTTACTAAGAATTTTAGCATGAGTAGGTGTTAGATTTTGTCAAAAGCTCTCTGTATTTATTGGTATGGTTGTGTGATTTTTTTCTTTGGGTCTGTTGATGTGATAGATTATATTAACTGATTTTCAAATGTTGAATCTCTCATGTATATTGGGATAAATCCCATTTAGTCATGGTGAATAGTTCTGTTATGCACTGCTGCTTTCAATTTTCTAGTATTATTGATTTTCTAATTTCCTTGATTTCATTAATTTTCTAATGTTGAGGATTTTTGCACCTTTGTTCACAAAAAATATTGGTACATAGTTTTTTCTTATAGAATTTTTTTTTCCAGTTTTTGTATTAGGCCAATGCTGGCCTCATAGAATGAATTAGGAAGTACTCACTCTGCTTTTTTTCTCTGAAAGATGTTGTAAAGTATTGGTATAGTTTCCTTTTTAAATGTTTGATAGAGTACACTAGTAAACAAATCTGGGACTAGCATTTTATGTTTTGGAAGGTCATTAATTATTGATTCAAGTAATTTAATAGATACAGATTTAGATTGCTATTTCTTTTGGTGTGATTTTTCTCAGATTGTGTTTTTCAAGGAATTTATCCATTTAATCTAGGTTATAAAACTTGTAGGTATAAATTTACATTATTACTTTTTTGATTGTCATACATTAGTACTTGTGATTTCCTTGTTTTCATTTTTGATTATTAGTGAGTTGTATATTCTCTCTCCTCTTTTTTTTTTTTTTTTTTTTTTGGTTACTTAGCCCAGGTAGAGGCTTATCACTTTTTCTTTTCAAAGAACCATCTTTTTGTTTCATTGATTCTTTTGTATTAATTTCTGGTTTACATATTCATTGATTTCTACTCTAATTCTTATGTCTTCTGCTTACTTTGGTTTTAATCTGTTCTTCTCTAAGTAGGAATCTTAGATTATTGTTTTAAGCTCTTCTTTTCTAAGGTATACATATTTCTCTTGAAGCACTGCTTTCACTGTAGTGGCCTAGAATTAGTTCCCTTTTAAGTGGAAGTTCAGAACTGACTGGAATTGAGTATTTCTCTTCCTCCAAGTCAGTTAGGTCCTCATAATGCTAGATTAAGTTCTGCTTACTTTGTTTCTCCTGAGGGCAGACTTTGTTGAGAAGAACGTACTATGCATATTTCGAAATGGTTGCTTTTCCCTTCACTCTGCCAGAAGAAAAAAGGGATTTTTCTCCAGTGTTTAATGTGGGAGTCTGGTTGAATTCCTGGAGGTAAATCTCACTAAATTGCAGCCCCCCAAGTCTGGGCCCCTTAGAATTTTTAACTTTCACACTATACTAAGCCTCTGACAATCATCAGTTACCTGTGGCAATTTCTGCTCCTGAGTCTCTGCTCTGGTAAGTTTTTATTTGTATCTGTCAGTCACTCCAAAGTTGGGGGCAGCAGTTTTCCTTATGTCCTCACTTCCCTTATGGATCCTAGAATACATGTGGATTTTCTAGTCTGTTAAGCTCTTTACTTGTTGTTAGGATGGAGTAGTGACTCCCATCTCACGTGCAGAATCAGAAAACAGAAGTGTAGCTTATAATTTTCATATTTTGAAAGACAGCTTTGAAGTTGCCCTGATGGGAATAAAAAAGTCAAGGATAAAAGGCCACATGGAAATAGAGAGATGCAGCCATTATAGTTGTACCAGCTAAATCCATCCCTAATCTGACCCTCCCTCCCCTAGGTGATGCATTGTACCAAGTAAACTCAGGCAAACCAGCATACAATTTGCTCAATCAACCCACAGAATTGTTAGAAATAATAAATCATTGTTGCTTTAAAGCCATTAGGTTTCTGGTTATAATATAGATAACTGAAAAAGCTATTGATATCTATAAATGAGATATAATAGATAATGAATACACTCTGATAGCACTTTGTTTTGACTGAATAAACACTATTTGAAAAAGTATGTAAAAATAGTCATTGTCAAGGGATACTAAAACTTCATATATTTGTATTTTTTCTTTTTCCTTCATTTATTGTTATAATTAGCATTTAAAACTGTTAACATATTTAAAGTGTACAATGTGATTATTCAATTCAAATATATGTTGTGAAAGGAGTCCCACCATTGAACTAATTGATACGCATGACTTCATGTATTTGTCTTTGTGTGTGTGTTTGAACGTTTAAATTCTACACTTTAGCAAATTTTAATTACATAATACAGTGTTATCAACAGTAATCACGATATTACATATTAGCTCTTCAGATGATATTTATCTTAAAACTGAAAGTTCGTACCCTTTCCTAATCTTTCACTACTACCCCACCCCCAGGTCTGGTAATTACTTTTCTCTTTTCTTGAGAAACTTTGGCTTTTTAAAAACAAGTCCACATATATGTGGTACCATGCAGTATTTATCTTTCTTTGTCTGGCTCATTTCACTCAATATGTGTGCCCTTCAGTGTCACCCATATTGTTACAAATGGCAGGATTTCCTTCTCTTTGATGGATCAATAATATTCCATTATATATGGATACTTATGTATCAATCATACATTCTTTTTCCATTAATCTGTTGATAGACACAGGTTTTTTCTGTGAAAAATGATGCAATGAACAAGTGAGTATAGACATCTTCTCAAGATAATGATGCTTTCCTTCGAACATAAATATCCAGAAGTGGAATTGCTGGATCATATGAGAGTTCTATTTTTAATTTTTTCAAGACTCTCAATATTTTTTTCCATAGTGGTTGTACTAATTTACATTCCCAACAACAGTGCATAAGTTTCCCTCTTCTGTATATTGTCACCAGGAATTGCTGACACTTGATTTTTTTTTTTTTGTCTTTTTAGGGCTGCACCCATGGCATATGGAGGTTCCCAGGCTAGGGGTCTATCGGAGCTGTTGCCATTGGCTTACGCCAGAGCCACAGCAACACCGAGCCGCATCTGCAATCTACACCACAGCTCATGGCAACACCAGATCCTTAACACCTTGAGCAAGGCCAGGGATTAAACCTAAAGCCTCATGGTTCCTAGTCAGATTCGTTTCCACTGTGCCACGTTGGGAACTCCAACTCTTGACCTTTTTTAAAAAATAGTAATATCCATACTAACAACTGTAAGGTGGTATCTTAGTGTGGGATTGATTTGTATTTCTTCGATGAATAGTGATGTCGCACACATTTTCATGGCCTGTTTGTCATTTGTATGTCTTCTTTGGAAAATAGTCTATTCAAGTTCTTTGTGCATTTTTAGTAGGGTTATTGGTTTTTAAACTCTTGAGTTCCTTGTATATTTTGTATACTAACTCCATATAGGATATGTGGTTTGCCAATATTTTCTCCTATTCCACAGATTGCTTTTTCATTTTGTTGATGGTTTCCTTTGGTGGGAAGAATTTTTTTTTCTTTTTAGGGCCATGCCTGCACCATATGGAAGTTCACAGGTTAGGGGTCGAATTCCAGCTACAGCTGCTGGACTACGCCACACCCATAGCAACATGGGATTGGACCCATGTTTGCAACTTACACCGCAGCTCATGGCAGCATGGGATCCCTGATCCACTGAGTGAGGCCGGGATGGAAACTTCATCCTTATGGATACTAGTTGGATCTATTTCTGCTGTGCCACAGGGAACTCCCAAGGAAGATTTTTTTTTTGTTACTTAAAAAAATTTTTTCTCTAAATACTAATCTATAAGACTAGTCTTTTTTTTTTTTTTTCCACTTGTATATTTGGGAGTTTCCTGTGAGCTTTTGTATAAGAATATCATAAATTTCTTTTTCTCTTCAGTGTCATCATATCTGCAAATTTTACCTTTCAAGTTCTCTCTGGTTTCCTAGAGGCACAGAAGGCTTCTGATGATTGTCAGCCCCCAATATTCTCCCTATCTTTAACTGGTTTAATGTTTAGAAGCAAATTATCCATTAAAATAATAATCCCTGTTCTTACTTTTTTTGCTCGAAGGCTCGTTAACTTCTATTTCTCTTCACTGAATCTAGTCATTGCTTTCATCAAGTTATCACTAAGGGTTTTTTTCTTTCTTTTTTTTTTAACAGTTTTTTTTTTCCTTCCCTTTCTGATGCTCACCATTTGAGCTTTATTTTCATTGACCCCTCTGCTTCAGTCTCATTGCCAGACGTAATTACATTTCTGCCTCTGGATAGATGAATGACTCTGATTCCAGAGCCAGTCTCTGCTGTTTACTGCCTGTGAGATCTTGGTTAAGTAATGAACATTTATTATTATCTGTGTAACAGAATATTAATAGTAAAAATAAAAACAAAATAACACATACTAAGCACATATCTTACGTTAAATGTTTCTGTATTAAAAACCTAATATTCTAGTAATCCTATGAATTGTGCACAATTAACCTTCTGTTTTACGGATGATAGGAGTGAGGATCAGATGTATGGATTTACTCACATTGACGTTGTTGGAAGCACTGTAGAAACTCGCCTCCAGTGTCCCATGTAGCCTAGGAGAACATAAATTGTATGTGCTTAAACTAGTCACAAATGATAATTACTTTGAAATTAAGCACTACAATTCAGTGGTTAGAAAACAAGCTTCCCTGGGGCAGAACAGCTAGGATAACAGATTATCTAAAGCATAAATCTGGCCACAACATCCAGACACCTCCTGGCATGTTGTTTGGGACTTGTGCCTGTCAGTTGGGGTGGCCTAAAGCTACTTCTGTTGCCAAGATATGTTTGCTTTAGAGGGATATAAAGAGTAGGAAGTAGCCCTTGAAACAACTCACTTCCTATCCCAGGTAGAGAGTTATGAGCTCTTGGTCCTACTAGCTAATATTCCTGAGAAGTCATAATTGTAGTCAAGAGATCTTTCATTATAGACTCCAGCATGGAGTAAGACCTTTGGTTCAGTACACACTTGTTGGATGAAAGAACAAAGGAACTCCAGACCAGTAGTCATACAACTTGAATTTGCATCACAGTTTTTTTTCTCCTGCTGCAGATGTAATTCGTTAAAAGTTGTTGGGTCTGCTTCAAAGAAATGGGAAGAATAATCTTTGCCCTACGTCAGTAATAGATTTAGCATAAAGATTAAATGAGATAATGGATGTGACCATGTTTGAAAATTTAAAATGTCTGTTATTAATCGAGATGAGTTTTAATCCACACTCAGCTTTTTAACTTGCCTCATTACCATGATGAGTCCCATTAATCTTTGCCTGCATTGCTACCCCTTAATTTTCCTCTCTGGAGAATGTTTTCAGTCCCTAATCTTGATCTTATATCTTTTCTAAATGTCTCAGAAGAAATTATATGTCTTGCTGGTTATGGTTCTGCAGTTAAAGAAATTCAAAATAAAATTGTTTTCTGGCCATTACTCAGCCACAAAACATCATTGAGGGTTTTTTTTTTTGTATTTTTTTTTTGTGCTTTTTAGGGCTGCACCTGAGGCATATAGAAGTTCCCAGGCTAGAGGTCGAATTGGAGCTACAGCTGCTGACCTACACCACAGCCACAGAAATGCAGGATCTGAGCAGAGTCTGTGACCTGCACCACAGCTCATGGCAGTGCCAGATCCTTAACCCACTGAGTGAGGACAGGGATCGAACCTGCGTCCTCTTAGATGCTGAGCCATGACAGGAATTCCTCATTACAGCTTTTGAAATTAATGTGGAGTTTAGTGTAATTAGCTAATATTATAACCAGTTCCATGACCTAGAATGTCTGAAGCTTTCTTCACAAGTATTACTCATACATTGGGATCTCCACTCTCATAAACTCCTTGTATCTGGTTCCTACCTCTGAATTATTATTACTTGTTTTTATTTTCCTGGCACCACCTGAACTCAGGAATAAACACCTCTTTGAATTTCCCCAAGGATATCCTCACATAAAATCATTAGTGATCAGTGTAGAACTTACTTTATTATTATTATTTTTTGTCTTTTTGCTATTTCTTGGGGCGCTCCCGCAGCATATGGAGGTTCCCAGGCTAGGGGTCTAATCGGAGCTGTAGCCACTGGCCTACACCAGAGCCACAACAACGCGGGATCCGAGCCGCGTCTGCAACCTACACCACACAGCTCACGGCAACGCCGGATCGTTAACCCACTGAGCAAGGGCAGGGACTGAACCCGCAACCTCATGGTTCCTAGTCAGATTCGTTAACCACTGCGCCACAACGGGGACTCCAGAACTTACTTTAGATTTTGTAGGGGAACTTCAAAAAAAAAAAAAAAAAAGTACCTTCTTAAGCAATTCTGTTCTCTCAAAATATCTTTGCTCCTGCTGCTACCAAGTTCTTTTTCCTTTTCCCAATACCCTTCTACCTTTCTGATTGATTCCTCTCTTCCTTGCTACATATGCACAGCCCCTAACCCACCGGAATTTCACATTCTTCTTCTATTATGCAGGAGAGTTTACCTCTTTTCTGAATCCTCCTTGTGGCAGCCAATACTTGGACTGTTTATGTTAGGAATTTCAAGGCCCTAAATTTCACACCAAGCATGTATCTACCATTCTTATGCTTAAAGATGGAGTTTTCTGAGAGAAATTCTAATGACTAAAATTTTCTCTGAATCAATTCTGATGTAGTTCACTTTGAGTCTAGTGATCAGTTTGTGTTTTCCTGTAGGGATTGAAATACGGATTGGATATGAACAATCACAAACTAGAAAAAAATGATATATTGATTATGATGCCAAAGATTTATTGACACTTTCCTAGGCATCACATTATTAGGGCTTTGGTTTAATTACTTAGTTCTTTTAATAACCCAGTAAGCCAGATAGTATTGTTTTTATTTAAGATGAAGCAATTGAAGTATATAGGGTTAATTAGATTGCATAAAGTCACAGATTAAATAAATGGCAGAAATGGCATCAAACCCAGGCTGTCTGGCTTCCAAGTCCATCCTCATGATTACCATTCTATATGGAGTCTTACATGCCAACACACTATACTTCCCCTCCACTGTGTTGACATTTTACCCATCAATCCATGGTGGTCAGACTACCATGGCGATAACCCTCTGTTTAGACAGTAAAGAGTCCTAGAGTTCCTGCTGTGGTGCGGTGGTTAAGAATCCAACTGCAGCAGCTCAGATTGCTGGGGAGGTGCAGGTTTGATCCTCAGCCGTGGATTAAAGGATTTGACATTGCCACAGCTGCAGCATTGGTTGAAGCTGTGACTCAGATTCAGTCCCTGGCCTGGGAACTTCCATATGCTTTGTGTGTGGCCATAAAAAAAAAGAAAAGAAATAGTAACACGTCCATCATCAGTTCTCTGAAGCAATAGGAATTTCACTGGGTACTATTAACACCTTCATTGATCCATATGCAGCTCCTTCGCACTTAGGTGAAGTATTATTATTGCTCCTTGGTCTGACATACAAACACCCATAGAAGTAGAAAGATACATTAATAAGTAAAATGTATGCAATATCGTGATGGAATTGTATCTTAGGATAACTATTACAAGAGTTTTTATTATTTTTTGGAAAATATGAGTACAAGTTACAAAGTAGATTTTAGTTTCAAACATACAAGAGTCATAATTCTGGTTTCCCCATTTACTAGTGGAACTGAGTCTCAATTCCTCATTTGTAAAGTGGGGAAATAATCATTCCTTTAAAGGCATTAATGAAGACAAAGGGAGATAATAGATGTGAGATAATGAACACAGTGTTGGCCACCAGAAAACTACCATTTACTGGTTTCTTACTATGTGACAGCCACTGTGCTCATCATTTCATGTACATTATCATATTGCATCCTGTACATCAGAAGCCCTCATTTAATTGAAGTGCTTACCATTATTGATGTGAATTTTTAATAGCTGGGCATTTTAGCTTTGGATTTTTTTTTCTTTTGAGAGACTTTGAAGTCTGCACACACACTGAACTTGGATGTAACTGATGTTACAGGACCATACTCTTTGGAATAAAATTTTATACACAGTATTGATCTGATGAAATATAAAAGATGAATACAGAAAAAAATAGGACGATCTTATCAAAGAATATCAGACTTAAGAATACATGAGGAGAATATTACTCCTGTACATCCAACCTCTGACAAGACTTCTCTCTAGACCATTCATTGTATTTCTGACATTCTAAAGGCAGAGATAAAACCTGCTCCCTTGTTTGCATAGACTTCATCACCTCTTGGAAAAATGAAATGAGGAAGAAATATCAAAATTAAGTTTCCCACTAGGTGGCAAAGAGGCACTATATTAATTTACAAGCTTTTCTCTGTGCAATATAAAAATAGAGAAAAATCACATCAGTGGTGGACTGCCTTGGAATGAATATATATAAACGTGTCTCTATATATACACATATATTTCTGCAGATTTTGCCTTGGGAGAAAAATTGACTTATGATTACCAATTAGAAAGTGTGAGAAAGAAAGAATTATTGAGGTAAGTTAGATTAGGGCATTTTAAAACATGCAAATGTTTAAACTTATCTTCAGGGAAGACAGAGGAGGAAATTCCAAATTGGCACTTTTTAGTGCTTTTGCTGACTGCCCTTTAGCTTGCTGGAGCATCTCCTGAGCCTTCTGTTCTAATTTAATTCAGCAACTGAATATGCTTTTGAAAGCAAGGGAGCATGGTGATAACTTTGGATCCCTGAACTTGATTTATCTTTGTTTTAAAATGTTTCAACATTTTCAAAATTTCTGAGGTTCCTTTTTTTATTATTAAAAAAAAAAATCACTTGCAAGCTCTGGCCATGACTAGAGCTGGAACCCCCCTCCCTCCACTTATAGAGCATTTCTTTTTTTTTTAATTTTTATTTATTTATTTATTTTTTATAGAGCATTTCTAAACCATTCTGTTTCTCTGCCTAAGGGGAGGTGACAGTAAACTGGGGGAGGAAAATTCCTGCAGTTTTTATAAAAAGTCCAGAGTAGGGGGATTTCTTTGATTTCCCCTGATGAAAATATGAATGGAGACTAGAGGAGATGGGGCAGAAAGCCTCCATTCTCATAAGTGAACTGAATCAGTATAATTTAATTGAATATAATTTTAATGGGATATTTGGATGTACTTGAGAGGTTAGCTTCATCCAATCTGTCTACCCTCAGTTTTCCCATCTGTTAAATTGACATAATAGTAGACCCTCCTTCAAATTGCTGTTGTGAGGATTGAAGGAGGTGATGAGGATAACAGTAGTAAAAAGATCTTGAAAACTATTGACTTCTGCATGCTCGCTTTGCACCAGCTAATATGTGAAGGGACGGTTTACATTCATTCCCTGAGACCCAGACACATGTTAATGGGTTTAGATCAGGAAATTAATCTTCCAGCACAGCCCCTCCTTTTCTCTAGTGTCCTTTTATTGCACTCACACCCAAAGTAGAACATAATGAAATGAAGTAAAACATCCCTCAAGTAAACTAGCAAACCAAAACTAAGAGAGGGTACAGGTTAATTGATTTTAGGTACATTCAGGTTCACCCCAGTATCTTCAGTTGTATCTGGATCCCTTGGGAAAGCTGTGGTTTAGTTTCCAGTTGGGAGTTGCCAATTCACAGAGCTCTCCATGACTCCTTCCTGGTTTGTCCTGACACAACTAAGATACCACACTACCAATGTTCGTGAAATCTGTCCTGACAAATTGCATTTGCAAATTATAGTCTTTGGCTCTCTGCTCAGGTGTTCCCTATAATGACTGCTCTATTTAAATTTACCATGTTTCCCTTGAGGCTTCTTATTCTCTTGCCCAGATTTATTTTTTTCCTCTGATACATTTAATTAACGATATAGAGTTGACACTCGAATAAGGCAGGGTTAGGAGAGCCTGCCCTCTGCAGGGTAGAAAATAGATGGCTCCACATCCATGGATTCAGACAACCTTGGATCGAATTGTTCAGTATTATAGTATTTACAATTGAAAAAAATCCATGTATATGTGGACCTGGCCTGTTCAACCTATGTCATTCAAAGATCGACTGTAGTTTACTTGTTATATTTATTTGTCTGTCTCCTCCAGCTAAAACATAAAATCCTTGTGGGCAGTGGATTTTTGTTTGTTTCGTTTATTTCTGTGTCCTCAGACTCTAGAAATGTAATCCCTCATTAAATATTTGTTGAGTCAATGAATCAAGAAATGAATAAGTAGCTAAAGGGCGAGAGGACAAAAGGTATGGAAGCATCATGGACTTCACATTCTATTGATGTTATAGTTCTAGCTGTGCCTGCAGAGTTGATTTGTTTATATACTAAATTGATTTTTATTGAGTTATATTCAATCATGTGTTGGGAACCCCAGGAAGCTTACATTCTAGTGTGCCAGACAGATTATAAACAGACAAATGAGTTGAGGAATAAATATTTGAGGATAAGCAGAAACTTCTCTAGCATTTTACGTAGTTGTTAAGTATTGCAACCTGTTGGAATGTGGTTATCTTGAAATTGTGCTTATATGGCAGTTTTATTGTTGTAATGTAGATTTTATGTCATTTAACTTGGCTTTGAAAGTGCTGACAGAGTTCTTAGCATGCCATATGTCCTCTTCCCTAAGCCATTACATTTGATACGTTGGTGATAAATTCTATAAAGAAAGTAATCAAGATGATGTGATGAGTATAATGGGGTGGGCCTCTGGGTGGGGATATGGTTTTATAAAAGCTTCTTTGAAATGGAAACTTTTAAGTTGAGGCACAGAGTATAGGTAAATGGGAGTAAGTCCTTTAAGCAACCAGATGAAGGAAGAGAGTCCCAAGAAAAGGAATCAGAACATGCAAAAGCTCAGAGGTAAAGAAGTGAATTAGGGACAGAAAAGTGACCAGTGTGGAATGAAGGGAGAAGATTATATCAGTAAGGTTTTAGGGATACAAAGCAAATCATGGGAATTCTTAGAGGCTGTGATTGTAAGTTTTCTGTTTATTCTAAGGGTGAATGGCAAAAACATCAACTAGTTATAAGCCAGGGAGCAGCATGATTTGATTTATATTAAGCAGTAATCTCTCTCACTATTCTAACATAGTTTGGCAAGGTAGAAGAAAGGAAATAGTCACTTAGGAGGCCTAGGAGGCTTTAGGTGAGTGATGATGGAGGCTTAGACTGAGGCAGTGGTAGTGGAAAGGGAAGAAGTAGGGATTACAGATATATGTTTGGGGTCAAATTGAGAGGCTTGCTAATGGGTTCATTGTGAGGGTCGGGGCGGGGGCGGAGGAGACTCAAGAATGACTCCTGAGTTTATGACCTGATCAACTAGGTGGATATTGGCACCATCAACTAATATGCCAAAGACTGGGCAAATAGCATGTAAAGGAAAAAAGCACTGATAAGAATATCTGGCACCTGTAACTGTCATTCTGGAAATGGTAGCTACGCATACTTTTGTGTCAGGTGTAGGATATAGAATGTATCATATGGCTCTGGTACTCCTGACAAGGAGAGTATTAACAAAGCAGTGGGAATGGAAGCCAGATTAGAATGTTCCTGTCCCTGGGAAACCCTACACTTCTCTCCATCTCAGAAAGAAATACTCCCACTAAGCATTTAGGTCATGTCCCTATTATGGCACATTCCATGTTGGACTTGATTTATTTAGCCTTGTTGCTACTTAGCTGTCTAAATTATGAGTCTTTTGGAAGAATAGAGATTACTTAGCATTTAATTGTACATCCATAGTACCTGGCACATAGTTAGTGCTCAAAAGTGAATAATCGTGCGGCTGATGTGAATAAAATGTCAGAGTCCTATGCTTATCAGAGGTTTCCTTTGAGACAACATTTGGTATTGATCCTCTGATTATTCAACATTTGAAATGAAAAACACATCAGTGAGGCACTGGAAACCTTTTTGAAAATCCAGTATGGTGCAAAAGTGGTCTCAGGATTAACTTTCATAATAAGTGACTTTGTTTTTCAGAATACTATATAGTTACAAGATCCATCAACTTTAAGTTCAGGCTTATCCCCAAAACTTTTTTATACCTGAGTTGGAGCTGGTCCTCTGTTTTTATCTACAATATCATACTGTGTTTAGAGAATTGTATATGGCACCTAAAATACCTTCTAAATGGGATTAGAGAGTGGGTCAAAACCCGAGATTCTGAGGTTCAGATCACAGATAAGATGTCTTCACCCATTATTTTTTTTCCCCAGTTCCCTGTTATCTTTTAGTAGGTGAATTGTCTAGCCCCCAGAAGGAGTCTATCCCAAAACAAATGAAAAAACAACAAAAAACAAATGGCTTTGTGTTACCTTTGTCAAATCATCATTGTCAAAAGATGGTTGAAGGCAACTCCCACCTCAGCTTCTGCATCATGCCGGCTATCTCTGTACCTCAGTAGCATTATCTTTAAAGCAGGGTATGTCACAGTCATATACCTTCTATGCCATGATTTCTCAAACTTTAATATGCATAGAAATAACCTGGGAAGCTTGTTAAAGTGCAGATTCTGATTCAGTAGCTCTGCAGTGGGACGTGTGATTCTCCATTTCTGACAAGCTTCCAGCTGATGTTTATGCAGGTGGACTGTGGATCACGCTTTGAGTAGCAAAGCTCCAGAGCTCTACTGGGTGAAGGACCATCCAGACTAAAAATGAGAGTGTGTGCAGACCTTTGGTTTTTAATAGCCACTTGGTATTTTATGCTATGAATATACCATGATTTAATCAGTTTCATACTGTTGGAAATACACCCTTTGGCTTTTGTAAATATCATTCTAATGAACTTCTTTGTACATAAATAGTTGTCTTTCCTGATATTTATTTGTTAACTTTTGGCTATATTACTGAAAGTATAATTGATTTTTGAAAGGTACACATTTTAGCATACATTCTCAAATTGGCAAGAATTTTCAAATGAACTCTTTGATGAAATTATTATGTATAATTCCATTTTTGCAGCTTTTCTTGCCTACAGACTCATGCGACATTCTGACACCATGACATTTTTAATAATGCCTTAAGTAACATTTTATTCAGCTATCTGATCCTGCCCCATCTTTTTCATGCTAGTTAAATATTTTAAGTGTTGAGTTTGTGAAGAATCATAGCTATTGCTGAGGAAAGAATTTGTAAGTGCATTCCTGGCACAGAATGCAAATACAATATATAACATATTGGAATAATATATTGGAACCTCAAATCAGACAAAATGACTTTATGTCTCAAGATAGGCATCCAACTCAATCAGTTGATTAAACATTATCCAGAACAGCTGGCAGCTGACAGGAATGACTTCTTTTAGAATAAAGTGGATCCTCTAGATTCAAATATATAGAGCAAAAACATGAAGGAAAAAATTCCTTAATTACAACTTAGCATATGCAATAATAACTTTGAGGCTTACTGTGTTTAACTGAGTAAAAAGAATTTATTTGAATGTCACAGCATTGATCTGGTCTTCCACTCCAACACTGTTGGGTTTGTCCTGGTTTTCTTCCTTCCTGACGTCTAAATGCAGATCTATTCTAATCTGAATTGTCCAAGAGCAAAATAATGGGAGAGCTTGTGCTCTTTTAAAAGTCATACAGAGAGTT
This sequence comes from Phacochoerus africanus, assembly GCF_016906955.1. Taxonomy (NCBI): domain Eukaryota; kingdom Metazoa; phylum Chordata; class Mammalia; order Artiodactyla; family Suidae; genus Phacochoerus; species Phacochoerus africanus. The sequence continues at coordinate 38,925,911 of NC_062547.1, forward strand.
CCTGTTTTGGTGCAGCAGAAATGAATCTAACTAGTATCCATGAGGATGTGGGTTTGATCCCTGGTCTTGCTCAGTGGGTTGGGGATCCAGCATTGCCATGAACTGTGGTGTAGTCTCAGATGCTGCTCAGATCCTTTGTTGCTGTGACATAGGCCAACAGCTGTAGCTCTGATCGGACCCCTCTCCTGGAAACTTTCATATGTTGAGGGTGCATCCCTAAAAAGCAAAAAAAAAAAAAAAAAAAGCCATACAATGGCAAGGATTTTTTTTTTTGAGTCAGCACATCTGCATTACAGTATCTATGTAAAATGGGTTATTACGAGGTTAACACCATGATTGAGAGAATGTAAATGAAAATATTTTATAAACTGAAGTATTGCTTATAGTTGTAAATACCATTATTATCTAGAGGTTCAGTAGGAGCAGGTAAACTCTGTGATGCAAACACCTCACTTATCTCCTTATTTCTATCGAACATATACATTGCTCTTCCCACGGGAAGTTTCCCTTATCCTCCACTTCAAAGCTCATCACAAATCTCCTCCATGTCTTCATAGGCCTTCAAGCTCTTGTTGATTATCCTTCTGCAGAATTTATACAACATCATTTTCTGCCACTTCCTGGTTATATGCCCTTTCAGATTATCTTTCTGATAGGGGCTGAGTTGTGTCCCCTTAAAATATGTATGTTGAAATCTTAATCCCCAGTACTCAGAAGGTGACTGTATTTTAATTACTTTAAGGAAGTAATTAAATTAACATGAGGGTTTTTTTTTTAAAAGGCATTTAATAAACCTATACAGTGAATAGCATGTCTTTATTTATGGTACATATATTATAAATATAATACATTTTTGAAAGGCTTATTTTTAATCAACTTGAATAGGTTTGTATTTTAAACAGATCAACTCAGTTATCCAAGTTATGTAATAAAGAACATGATAATTTAAATGACAAAAATCTTATATTGAGAAAGAGATGTATGTGGAGATGAACAAAATGGGAGAAAATCAAACTCCTTCCAAAACTAGTCAAAGCATCAAAAAAGAATGTTTTTCTTTTTGTGAAGTTAAGTATAAGCCATGGAATCCACTAGATACTGAAGTACAAAGACTTGTTTAGGCCTTTAGGACACTCTTACTGGTGACTTAATAAGAAGGAATTTAGAAATACAAAAGTCACCAAGAAGCACACGCACAAGAAGAATGATGCTAAAGACAAAAATGAGAAGACAGCCAAGAAGAAAAGCCTCAGAAGAATTTAACTTTGATTTTGAGCTTCTAGCCACCAGGAATATTGTTTGAGCCACCTAGTCTATATTACTTTGTTGTTACAACCCTAGAAACCTAAAATTTTCCTTCAGAATTAGGTTGTACTTTCCTTGAACGGACCACTAACCTCTTTACTTCTTTACATTTTTGGTGCTCAGCTAATAGTACACACTGAATAAGGATTTTCATTATGATTAAATCTTAGGGCTGGATGGAGAATGAAGCCCTCAATTCTGTTAAATGTGTTTATCTGAATAGCTGATAAATATGTTCCACACTGGTTTTGATCCAGGTATTTTGAAAAGAAAAAAAAAAAGTACTCCCTTTCAGTCATCTAGGAGACTTAAAAGATAAGAATAATTTTAGACATTTCCATATGAATTTTCTAGTTGACCCGTTGAAGAGCCTTTTGATATGGGCTGAGCAGGTATTAAACACATCATTTTAAAGAACTCAACAGCTCTGTTTGAGTGATGGTTAAGTCAGATAGCCGGGAAAACAGCTTAGAACCTGATCCAGCTCTTGTTCCAAATTTGATCTTCTCTTTCATTCTGGTCACACACACTTTTCCTCTCCCCCCTCCCCAAGACAACTGTTTTTTTTTTTTTTTGTCTTTTTGTCTTTTTGCATTTTCGCCTTTTCTAGGGCCGCTCCCGCAGTATATGGAGGTCCCCAGGCTAGGGGTCTAATTGGAGCTGTAGCCACTGGCCTACACGAGAGCCACAGCAATGCGGGATCTGAGCCATGTCTGCAACCTACATGAGAGCTCACAGCAATGCTGGATCCTTAACCCACTGAGCAAGGCTAGGGACTGAACCCTCAGCCTCATGGTTCCTAGTCGGATTCGTTAACCACTGAGCCATGATGGGAACTCCTGGGACAACTGTGTTTTTTTTTTTTTTTTTTTTAAATCCCAAAACTATGACTTAGGAGACATAGATTTTAGCAATATTCTGTTCCATGTATTTAGACCCATTTATTCATTCATTCACTCAACTCTATTTTATTAATAGCCTACAATCTATCATGTACCAGGCAAATCATACTTAACTTTGAGACAGTTTTAAAATCTAAGTGGAACATAATTCTTCATTTACATACCTCACAGGGAGGTTTTGAAGATAAACAAAAGAAATGAACACATTTATTTCAGAAGAAGGAAGGGGTGATTCATTTCCATAGTCAAGGTGCTTTGTGATTGCATAAGCAATGGTTGTCCTTAGTACAGCCAGAACACGTGTGGAGATGTCATCATTTATAAAGCCACTTCTCCAAAGGCATTGAGCATGGGAATGTGGTGATATATTTACTCTGGGGCATGTTAATCAAGGGAGAAGGAGATAACAGTATCGGATCCTAGACCACTGGGCAAAACCAAGTACTAAATTTCTGAGACAGTATTGGTAGAGGAGATAGGGTCAAAAAGAGAAGAGAAAATTCATTTTTCTCAAGGTTCTTTCTATTTCCCCTGATCTCTGGGGCTGCAATCAGGTCATATGCTCAAAGAAGTGTCCAAGATAAGAGTTAATACAAATGATAAATTGCAAGTTAGTATCTGGTACATTCTTCTGAGGGTGTATAAGATGGTCCACTTGATGTGGGAGGAAAAGAGAACTTTTACCTACTTAAATTTTATATCTCATCACTTAAAATTTGTTTTTTCTTTTATATCTGATGCATAGTTATATTAAATGTAATATTTAATTATTAAGAGAATAATATTTAGATATTGTGGATACATATTTAAAATGTGGTTATTGTTAGAGTTTGTTGTCTTCAAATTATAGCATCAAATGGCATTGTGGAGAAACATTTGGTTGAGAGCATGGATTCTGGATCTACTATTTTCTAGACTTGCCATATATTGCCTGTGTAATCTTCTTAGTCACTTAACCTTTTTAACTCTTGGTCGGTCGTCTTCTCATTAAAATAAGTATAATATTTCCCAGGTTTATCTCATGGGATTGAGATTAAATTTTTAAAAATTTATATTCAGAATTCATGTCGTGGCACAGTGAAAACTAATCTGACTAGGAACCATGAGGTTGCAGGTTCAATCCCTGGCCTCACTCAGTGGGTTAAGGATCTGACATTGCCGTGAGCTGTGGTGTAGGTTGCAGACGTGGTTCAGATCTGGAGTTGCTGTGGTATAGGCCAGCAGCTATAGCTCTGATTTGACCCCCAGCCTGTGAACCTCCATATGCCATGGGTGCGGCCCTAAAATAAAATTTATTTTCTACCCAAATGAAAACACTTCGTTTGTGCTATCTAAATGATGTATTTTATTTATGATAATTTATGGGAAGTACTTTGTCAGTTCTAAAACATCAAATCCCTGGTATTCTTTGAGTCCTTGACTTTAAGTGTTTACCACCTGTTCTCACACACACACCCCGAATGTCTCTTTAGCAAGCCCGTTTACTATGCTTCTACATTATACAGGAGTAATGTTGGCCTCTCTGATGTCTGAGGTAACAACATAGGAATTTTAAACAGATAGGAGTAAACTTTTTATGAGAAAACAAAATCTTACTTAAAAATATCTACTTGGGAGTTCCCGTCGTGGCGCAGTGGTTAACGAATCCGACTAGGAACCATGAGGTTGCGGGTTCGGTCCCTGCCCTTGCTCGGTGGGTTGACGATCCGGCGTTGCCGTGAGCTGTGATGTAGGTTGCAGACGCGGCTCGGATCCCGCGTTGGTGTGGCTCTGGCGTGGGCCGGTGGCTACAGCTCCGATTCAACCCCTAGCCTGGGAACCTCCATATGCCGCGGGAGTCGCCCAAGAAATAGCAACAACAACAACAACAACAACAACAACAAATATCTACTTGTATAATACTACATACTGGTAAACTTAAGGAAAAGTCTATAGCTATTATTTTTTTTTTAAATTCCAACTTATTAAACCAGCCTAATATATCCAAAGATTCACTTTAATTATAGGAACTTGAATATCTGAATTTAGAACTATGTGTGAGTTAGCAGTTTCTGGTGTTTTGTTATTATTATTAGAATTTTAGACTAGTAGAAGTTCAGTTTACTTACATTTCCTGACTTTTGGGAATAGTAGATTTTTATGAACATTTATATCTATAAACCATGGAAAACTTTTAAAGAGATATTATAACCTAATTTATTAATATTCTCTTGGGGGTAGGAAAACATTGTATGCAATAAAAGATAAAATGTTTTGTCAATTTTGAATACATAGGCATATAAGCTCTTAGAGTTTCAATTCAAAGATTAAAAATAAACAGAAACCAGCTATAATGGAAACAATAAAAATCATTATAAATGGAAAAAAAACAGAGAAATACATAAACTTAGCAGTCCAGATCATCAAGATTTATTTCCACAGTGGGCGCACAATTCTGAATTGATTTGTGCTTGCAACTGATAAAGAGACAAATAAAAAGAACATTAAATCAGATTCTCTGCTTTCATCGAACATAAAATAAATCTCCATCTATTTCACCACGATCCCAAATGGTCACATCATTAAACCAAATATTCCGTTGTTGTCGTCACCAATAGAGAATGACTTGGAAGGCCACGTGCAAACCCGGAACAAAACCAAATATTCCATGTAAGAAAAGAGTAAAAAATGAATATTGAGAAAAACAGTAAGCAAGGAAAAATTCTATAGCTGCTTGGGACACACTCTGGCCAAGAAGAGACATCCATGAATTTGGGAAGCCCATGAGGTGCACTTCCTAAGTCACTAATTTTTTTTTTCCTCTGTACAGCATGGGGACCAAGTTACACATACATGTATGCATAATTTTTCCTCCCATTGTTGTGTTGCAATTTAAGTATCTAGACATAGTTCTCAATGCTACCCAGTAGGATGTCATGGTAAATTCATTCCAAGAGCAATAATTTGCATCCATTAATCCCAAATTCCCAATCCCTCCCACTCCCTCCCTCTCCCCCCAGAGCAGCCACAAGTCCATTCTCCAAGTCCATGATTTTCTTTTCTGTGGAAATGTTCATTTGTGCTGTATATTAGATTCCAGTTACAAGTGATATCATAAGGTATTTGTCTTTCTTATTTCATTCAGTGTGAGACTCTAGTTCCATCTATGTTGCTGCAAATGGCATTATTTTGTTCTTTTTCATGGATGAGTAGTATTCCACTGTGTATACATATACCGCATCTTCCTAATCCAATCATCTGTCTTGGCTATTGTGAATAGTGCTGCAGTGAACATGCAGGTGCATGTGTCTTTTTTGTCTGGATATATGCCCAAGAGTGGGATTTTTGGGTCATATGGTAGTTCTATGCATAGATTTCTAAGGTACCTCCATACTGTTCTCCATAGCAACTGTACCAGCTTACATCCCACCCACCAACAGTGCAGGAGGGTTCCCTTGTCTCTACACCCCCTCCAGCACTTGTTATTTGTGGACTTATTAATGATGGCCATTCTGACTGGTGTATCTCATGGTAGTTTTGATTTTCATTTCTCTAATCAGGGATGTTGAGCATTTTTTCATGTGCTTGTTGGCCATCTGTATCTCTTGGAGAAATGTCTATTCAGGTCTTTTGCCCATTTTTCCATTGGGTGCTTGGCTTTTTTGGTGTTGAGTTGTATGTATATTCTAGAGATTAAGCCATTGTCCGTTGCATCATTTGACACTATTTTCTCCCATTCTTTAAGTTGTCTTTTTGTTTTCCTTTGCTGTGCCAAAGCTCGTCAGTTTGATTAGGTCCCATTGGTTTATTTTTGCTCTTATTTCTGTTGCTCTGGGAGAATGAACTGAGAAAATATTCATGAGGTTGATGTCAGAGAATGTTTTGCCTATGTTCTCTTCCAGGAGTTTGATGGTGTCTTGTCATATATTGAAGTCTTTCAGCCATTTGGAGTTTATTTTTGTGCATGGTGTGAGGGTGTGTTCTAGTTTCATTGCTTTTCATGCAGCTGTCCAGGTTTCCCAGCAATGCTTGCTGAATAGACTTTCTTTTTCCCACTTTACGTTCTTGCCTCTTTGGCAAATATTAATTGACCATAGGTGTCAGGGTTTATTTCTGGGTTCTCTAAGTCTGTTTCATTTGTCTGTCTGTTTTGATACCAGTACCACACTGTCTTGATAACTGTGGCTTTGTGATATTGCCTGAAGTCTAGAAGAGTTATGCCTCCTGCTTGGTTTTTGTTCCTCTGGATTGCTTGGGAAATTCTGAGTCTTTTGTTGTTCCATATAAATGTTTGGATTGTTTATTCTAGTTCTGTGAAAAATGTCCTGGGCAATTTGATAGGGATTGCATTGAATCTGTAGATTGCTTTGGGTAGTATGGCCATTTTTACAATACTAATTTTTCTAACCCAGGAGCATGGAATATCTTTCCATTTCTTACATCTTCTTTAGTTTCTTTGATTAATGTTTTATAGTTCTTGGCATATAAGTCCTTTACCACCTTTGTCAGGTGTATTCCGAGGTTTTTGATTTTTTGGGGGTGCAGTTTTAAAAGGTATTGTATTTTTGTATTCCTTTTCTAATATTTCATTGTTAGTAAAGAGAAATGTGACTGATTTCTGAATGTCAATCTTATATCCTATTACTTTGCTGAATTTGTTGATCCGTTCAAGTAGCTTTTAGGTTGAGCCCTCAGGGTTTTCCATATATAGTATCATGCCATCTGAATACAGTGACAGTTTTATCTCTTCTCTTCCTATTTGGATGCCTTTTATTTCTTTTGTTTGCCTAATTGTTGTGGCTAGGACTTCCCAAACTATGTTGAAGAGCAGTGGTGAGAGTGGGCATCCCTGTCTTGTTCCATATTTGAGCGAGAAGGCTTTCAATTTTTCTCCCTTGAGTATTGCATTTGCTGAGGGTTTGTCATAAATGGCTTTGATTATGTTCAGGAATGTTCCATCTATACCCACTTTGGTGAGAGTTTTTATCATGAATGGATGTTGGACTTTATCAAATGCTTTTTCTGCATCTATTGAGATGATCATATGATTTTTGACTTTTGTTAATGTGTATGACATTGATTTTTCATACGTTGAACTATCCTTGTGAACCTGGGATGAACCCCACTTGGTCATGGTGGATGATCTTTTTGATATGTTGTTGGATTCGGTTGGCTAGAATTTTGTTGAGAATTTTGTGTCTATATTCATCAAAGATGTTGGTCAATAGTTTTATTTTTGGTAGTATCTCTGTCTGGTTTTGGAATGAGGGTGATGGTGGCCTCATAGAATGTCTTTAGGAGTGTTCCTTCTTCCTCAACCTTTTGAAAAAGTTTAAGAAGGATGGGCACCAATTCCTCTTTGTATGTTTGGTAGAATTCGCCTGTGAAGCCATCTGGTCCTGGGCTTTTATTTGTGGGGAGTGTTTTTAAGACATCTTCAATTTTATTTCTAGTGATCAGTCTGTTCAGTTGATCTGTTTCTTCTTGATTCAGTTTTGGCAGGCTGTAAGATTCTAGAAAGTTGTCCATTTTTTCCCGATTGTCAATTTTGTTGGCATATAGTTGTTCATAGTATTCTCTTATGGTTTTTTGTATTTCTGCAGTATCTGTTGTGATTTCTCCTTTTTCATTTCTAATTTTGTTTATTTGGGTTCTTTCTGTCATCTTCTTAGTCTAGCCAGGGGTTTGTCAATTTTATTTACCTTTTCAAAGAACCAGCTCTTGGTTTTATTAATTTTCTCTACTGTTATTTGAATCTCTAATTTATTGATTTCCTCTTTGATCTTTATGATTTCCTTCCTTCTGCTGACTTAGGTCTTTTTTGTTCCTCATTTTCTAATCCGTTTAGGTGGTAGGTTAAGTTGTCAATTTGAGATCTATCTTCTTTTTTGAGGAAGGCCTGTATTACTATGAACTTCCCTCTAACCACTGCTTTTGTGGCATCCCATAGATTTTGAGAGGTTGTGCCTTCATTATCGTTTGTCTTGAGGTAGTCTTTAATTTCCTTCTTGATTTCCTCACTGACCCGTTGGTTTTTTAGTAGCATGTTGTTTAGTCTCCATGTAGTTGTTTTTTTCTCATTGCTTTTCCTGTGGTTGATTTCTAGTTTCATACCATTGTGGTCAGAGAAGATCCTTGAAATAATTTCTATGCTCCTAAATTTGTTGAGGTTAGCTTTGTGCCCCTAATATGTGATCAGTTCTGGAGAATGTTCCATGTGCACTTGAGAAGAATGTGTATTCATCTTTTTTTGGATGTAGTGTCCTGAAGATGTCAATTAAGTCAAACTTTTCTATTGTTGCCTTTAGGATCTCTGTTGCTTTGCTGATTTTCTGTCTAGAGGATCTGTCCATTGATGTGAGTGGGGTGTCAAAGTCTCTTACTATGATTATACTCCCATCAGTTTCTCCCTTTTTGTCTGTTAATATTTGTTGTATGTGTCTGGGTGCTCCTATATTTGGGGCATATATGTTGTCGATAGTAATATCCTCTTTTTGAATGGATCCCTTAATCATTAAATAGTGTCTGTCTTTGTATTCTTTATAGCTTTCATTTTAAAGTCTATTTTGTCTGATATGAGTATTGCAACTCCTGCTTTCCTGTCATGTCCATTGTCATGCAATATTTTTTCGTACTGCCTTACTTTCAATCTATATGTGTCCTTTGTCCTAAGGTGAGTGTCTTGTAGGCAGCAGAGTGAAGGTTTTTGCTTTTTTATCCAATCAGACACTCTGTGTCTCTTGATTGGAGCATTCAGTCCATTGACATTTAAGGTGATAAATGATAGATGATTATTTATTGCCGTTTTCAACCTCTTTTTCCAGTTGATTCTGATTCTCCATTATTCCTTTCTTTTTTTGGTTGGATGATGTCCTATTATTTTCTGCTTGAGTGTTTTTCTTTTCATTTTTTGTGAATTCAATGTTTGGTTTTGATTTGTGGTTGTCCTGTTTAAGTATGTTAACCCCTTCCTATAATTGTGTATTCTAGCCTGATAGTCCTGTAGGTTCAAACACTTCATTACCATACTAAAATAAAAAAGAAATTAAGAAAGAATATATTTATTTCCTTAGTTCCCTTACCCCTATTTTATGATTTTGACGTCTCTCTCTCTTTTTTTTTTTGTCTTTTTGCCTTTTCTAGATCTGCTCCCATGGCATATGGAGGTTCCCAGGCTAGGGGTCTAATTGGAGCTGTAGCCACTGGCCTTAGCCAGAGTCACAGCAACGTGTGATCCAAGCTGCGTCTGTGACCTATACCACTGCTCACAGTAACGCAGGATCCTTAACCTAGTGAGCAAGGCCAGGGATTGAACCTGCAACCTTATGGTTCCTAGTCAGATTCATTAACCACTGCACCATGACAGGTACTCCTCTTTTTCTTTTTAATTTTATTTAGTTTTAAACATCGTCATGATTAGATCTGTGTGCTGGCTTATTTGAGTGACTGCTCTCTGTGGTTTCCTCTATCTTAGTTCTTCTTCCTTTCTTTCTTTCTTTATTTATTTTTGACTTAGAGAAGTCCTTTCAATATTTCTTTTAGAATGGGTTTTGTATTGCTGTATTCTTTTAGCTTTTGTTTGTTGGAAAAAAAATTTTATTTCCCCTTCTATTTTAAATGATATTCTTGCTGGATAGAATATTCTAGGTTGCATATTTTTTCCTTTCAGTGCTTTAAATATCTCCTGCCATTCCTCCTGGCCTGTAGAGAAATCAGCTGCTAGCCTTATGGGGGTTCCCTTATAAGTGACACTTTGCTTTTCTCTTGCCACCTTTAGAATCCTCTCTTTATCATTAACTTTTGCCATTTTTATGATAATGTGTCTTGGTGTGGGTCTATTTGGGTTCACCTTGTTTGGGGCCCTCTGTGCTTCCTGTGTCTTGAAATCAGTATCCTTTAGATTTGGGAAGTTTCCAGCAATAATTTCTTCAAATATATTTTCAATCCGCTTGTCTTTTTCTACTCCTTCTGGAATTCCTATTATGTGTAGCTTGGCCTGCTTTATATTATCCTATAGTTCTCTTATATTGCATTCAAGTTTTTTCATTTGGTTTTCTGTCTGCTGTCCTGTTTGGGTGATTTCCATTATTCTATCTTCCACATCACCAATTCGTTCTTCTGCATTATTCATTCTAGGTTTTACTGCCCTTAGCTCAGTTTGTATCTCTGCAAATGAATTTTTTAGTTTTTCTTGGCTCCTCCTTATATTTTGTAGTTTGTTTCTGAGGGCGTCTGCATTACTGTTCATATCTTCTCTTAATTCCTTCAGTATTTTCACTATCTCTCTTTTGAACCCCAAATCTGTCAGACCTCAGAGCTGTTTCATTGTTGACTGCTTTAGGTGAGTTCTCCTGTTGGTTTAACTGGGAATGGTTTCTGAGCTTCTTCATCTTGCTTGTTATTTTCTTTCTTGTGGTGGAGGTGCACTCCCTGTGGCTGGGCAGGGTTTGCCCTGGCACTGTTGTGGAGTGTTTCCCGAGGTCTGGCAGTGTTGGCCAGTCTTCATTGAGGCAATGGGACATTTCTCAATGGTGGGCGGGTCTAGCATTGTCACTCTGAAACAAAAGGCAGGCAGGACTGGCAGGTCCACACTACGATGGATGCAGACTTCCCATGGCCGTGCAGAGCTTGCTCTGGCATTTCTGGGCTGTGGAGCGCTTCCAGGGGGCAGGTGGTTCTGAGCAGCTGTTCCATGGGAGTGCAGCACCTCTCAAGGGTGAGACCAGCTAACTGGGCCCCTGGGAGACAAAGGGGTGCTTCCCCAGGGCAGCCAGAACTGGCAGGACACCCTGCAGTGGAGTCAGATTTCCCAAGGCCAGGTGGAGCTTGCTCTGGTGTTTGTGGGCCGTGGAGCTCTTCCAGGGGGCAGGCAGTGCTGTGTGCTGCTCCTTGGGGGTGTAGCCCCTCCAGAGGGCAGGCAGATCAGGCTGGGGAAAGCACCTCAGGTGGTCAGCTTCCCGTGAGTGTCGAGGCCAGCCTTCTGGGATGGCAGGTGGCCTCAGGTCAGGCATGTGTGCATGGGGTAGGGCAAAGGAGGATGCACTTGGAAGTACTGCTCTCTGCTAGCATTTGGGCAAGCACACTCGCTGTGGCAAAAGGAGTATTCTATGGTGGCCTGACCCTCCCTCTCTCCCCTCCCCAACACTGGTGCCCTATCTCTCCTGCAGGTCCAGCTCTTCTCCCAGGTTCCCTCTATTGTGGCTTTCCACTCCCTAGCCCTTAGGGTATTGCTTCCTCCACCCACAATGCACTGCTTCCTAATCCCTCAGGCTGTCTCTGCTCTGCCAACCCAACCAACTGCTTCCTAGTCTCCCAGGCTGTCTCCACACCACCAACTCCAGCCTGGTCTGGAGTTAGGGGGACTAACCTCCAGAGCAGTGGTCTCGGTGCCCAGCCTCCACTGGGGCATCTCGGTTTTTGGTGACTGTGCCAGTAGTTCAGATGATCTGTTAGGCTCTCACTCTCCTTTTCAGATCTCAGACCTACTGCTGTGCTCTTCTCCATGTCTGGAGATCCATTTGACTTGGTTGGTCTTTCCATTGATTAGGTGACTTTCCAGGGTGTAGGTTCCTTTTCTCCTTCACAGTTCCCTTTTGGGGTGCCTGTCTGTCCAGATTCCCCTTCTCTCACTCTCCTCTTTTCTCTTGTTTTACCCAGTTATGTCATGAAATTCTTGCCGTTGTTGGAAGTTTAAGTTCTGCTGCCAGCATTTGGTTGCTGTTCTGTGCGAGTCGTTTAACATGTAGATGTAGTTTTTTTTGTTGTGTTAGTGGGAGAGGGTGAGCGCATCCCCCTATTCTTTCACCATCTCGCCTCCTCCCCAAGTCACTAAATTTAATTGGCTTTGTCAGATTAGTCCCCTTAGGTATCTTGACTGAACAATCTCCAAAACTGCTAGAGTATGATTTTCAAAAAATTATAAATAAAACCTTCCTTCATGTATCAAATGAACCCTTATCAATATTTTTATTCAACTCACTGAAGAACCAGTAAGATGTTAAGACAAGTTCAGAGTACCTTCATTTAGACAATTCAACAAAGAACTGCTACGATGAAATTGCTGGATCAGATAGAACTGATGTCCCCCAGGGCAAAAAAATGGATTCACCTTTTGCACAGAAAAGTTACTTCTTTGCCAGACAAAATTCTGTAAGCTAACATGTCAGGTAACTGCATCTAGAACCTTAGTTTAAGGTAACAACATAAGGTTCTATTTTAAGAGTCTGAGATCTGTACTCACTGCAATAGCAACTTAATGAAGAGGTCATATCTCCGACTTAGATGAGTAAAAGCATACCTGCAAAGATATGTTATAGTGAGTGACAGCCTTTCAGTTCTGATGAAGCTGTCCCCCCACTCCCCGCAAAAGAAATAATTGCCAGGGTGGGGTCAAGAGGTATAGTTTTCGCAGCGTGAGAGCCCTCGCCTAACTCATTTGTCTTGGCTGCATTTCAAAGAACAGATAATGAACCACTGAGGAATGGGTAGCAGAGCACAAACAGTGGGTGGAGCAAAGACAGAGGTTAGCATTTGCCTGTAACCACACTGCGCTGGGGCCCATTTGTCCTTGCATACAGTGTGGTGTTTTTATTTAGTGTACTGTGTTGTTTTTTTTTCTTTGTTGCAATAAAGACTGCTTTCGTGCTTAATTGACAAGTGGCTGGGAACTTTAAACTGACTCACAGCAAACCTACAGCAGAAAAAACAAATGTATATGACCTGAAGGGAAAGAGGCAAGTCATATTCTAAATGTGATCTTGATAGGTGCTGCTCAGGACCATAAATTAGTACTTATGGAGGATTATTGTTCTGCCTTAATCATACATGTCCTTAGGCTACATTTCTTAGTCCCAATAACAGCAGCAATTTTTCCCTAGTGTTAATGTGATTGTGTACATATTTTGTAAATTACTTGTTATCACTCATTGTCTATTTCTCCTCAAATATATAACTTTTGTAAACCACCTTTGCATCTCAGTTGTTTCTCTGAGATAAAAAAAATGGTGAAATTTTAAACTTTTGTTTTAGGCTTCAATTCTTCCACAAGTCATCATCTCAAAACTCAATTCTGTCTCTTATTGGTATTATCTATACCTGAATCAGGTTTGTTAAACCATGGTGTATGTGAGAAAGGGGTGAAAATAATCACATAAATTTGGTACTTGACTCCAGAAATCTTGGCAAGGAAAAGAGGTTTTATTCTTTCTTTCTTTATTTTATTTAATTAATTTATTTTTTAGGGTCACACCCAAGGCGTATGGAGGTTCCCAAGTGAGGGGGGATCAAATCAGAGCCGTAGCCACTGGCCTAGGCCATAGCCACAGCAACGTCAAATCCAAGCGGCATCTTCGACCTACACCACAGCTCACGGTACTTGCCAGATTCTTAACCGACTGAGCGAGGCCAGGGATCGAACCTGTGTCCTCATGAATGCTAGTCAGATTTGTTTTCACTGAGCAACAACTGAACACCTGAGCAACACTGAACTCTGGAAAAGTGGTTTTCGGTAGATGCCTAATTTCTGAAAATCAAGAATTCAAAGGTTAGAAAATACTAGAGGAATATGGTGTCTTCTGCTCCCCTTATTTGGGTCAGATAATAGGGATTTGCCACTTGTGTACTATGCAAATACTGTGGTTGGAGTAGGGGAGCTGGCATTAGGGGTGGTGTATAAGTAGGGAAAGAGGTTAGTTTTGCAAGAGCTTATGAAAAACTTATAGAACATTTTAAACATAATTTTAATATCTTCCCCTTGAATGAATAAATCAACTGTGATAAATAGGTTGCACTAGTTAAGCTTTAAGCAGAGGCAGAACAAATGTGATTTCAGGAATTCTGGAATGTCCCTTTATTTCCCTGAAATTCTCTAGCAGTTGCTGGTGCCAGCAATCCTATTAGGGGTTGATCTGTATTTGATAGCCACCTGCTGATAGTGGGAATAGCCTGGCTGAGGGACAGGGACATATACAAGCTGGAGAAGAATATCCAAACAGTTGGCCAAAATAGGAAGGTCCTGAATCACATAGCAGGATCCAGATTATAATGCTACAGAATAGATGCGCTATAAAAGCAGGTCAAGGAGACGAACAGAAGGGAAATATGGGTCAGTACCTGCCCTAGGGATGTTGACCACAGCTGGCTGACTCTTATGAGCTTTTCTCATTGGACATTTGACAAATTAACTGCACTTGAAGGGCTGGAAAGATGATGAATGGTCTCAGCTTGTGTAATCTACTCTGCTGAAAACAAAACTCCCCAAAAGGGGTCACTATTAAGCTATGGTTTTATATGACAGCGTTTCTCAGATCCTTTATGAGAACAGGTTTAGGGGAGAGGATAGGTGAAGGGCAGGAGGAGTCTGCAGGCTTCACATAGGCTTTGTGGGATATCCCTGAGGTGAAGAAGGGTGTGAGAGTGGGAGGGTGAAGGTTAAAGAGGATGACGTCTATTTTACATTTTTTTTTCTCAGAGCAATTTCTTATTCTTGAGGCAAAGCTGGAAATTTTGCTGGTGCCTTGGAGTGGCCATGAGAAGGCCTGTATTCAGATTCCCTTTCATTCATCATCAAATGCAGTATCTTCTCTGATGAATAATGAAACATATCCTGCTTATCTTATAGAATATCTGAAATGTTTAAATGAAGTTAAAATGAGATTATCCAATTCAATAAATAGTTCATTAAGCAGAATAGAAATATAAAAGGGTTATTACTTCTACTAACAACTCGTTCACTTGTTCAGCTAATACCCACTGAGTATTTTCTGCGAGTGAACAGCAAATAAGATCATTCCTTCCCAAAAGAAGCTGATTATATGAATATTATTATTATTATGTAAACATCTGACAAATTCTTTTTCCTCTGCTCATATATAAGCCCTATTCATAATAAACTCTTTTAAATTCAAACTTTAAAATTCATGGCAAAATTTTAGCAACCATTGGTGAATTTTGCCATACATTTTAATTTAGGGTACAGCCAAAATACATTTTATCAAGATCATGCCAATGAAATGCATGCTTAGTAGTTATTTGGACGTGAATAACCAAACAGTAGGAGCTGTCATCATTATTATCTTGGGTCATTGGTCAGAACCAGAGAAAGTGCAAAGGCTGTTGCAGAAATTGAAAATCAACGCTTTGATTCAAAGGCAGCTTCTGAGAACAACTGGAGTATTGAGTGAAGGAATTTTGGACTATGTATTTGAACAAATGACACTCCCACGAGCAACAATTTTGAAAATCACTCTTAGACAAGTTTGCAATGTGATATATGGAAATCACCCCTAGTTGTAGCTTACCTGTGGATTATGGAACAAGAGGAGGCATGGCAGTAAGCTGTCTCCTTCACTGCCTTGTCAGATCAAAGTACATTTATGCATTTCAGCCTTTTGCTGGTCTTTAGTTCCTAGATTGAGCAGACACTTCTGACAAGGAGAAAAATCTCCCTGTTCCCCCACTTGAAGCACTGCTCATTACAACCTCATTTTCTCCTTAGAGCTTCTCTCAAGGGGAGCATCCTTATACTTACCCTGTGACCTGTAGAAACCAAGGAGGCAATGGCAGGTGGTCACCTCATCCCCTTCAAATGCTGAATAGAGCATGGACTTCAAAGCATGCACATTTTAGGTTTTGAATCATTTCTTTTCCCTCTTCCCAATGCATCTATATACGAACTTTGTGGTCTTTGTGAAGGTACTCAGTTTTTCTAAAATACCAAGTTTGTTCATTCACAAACTGGAAAATAAGAATGTCTATACTGTTAACATGTTGTAAAGTATGAGAATTGCCTTGCAAATACAATACTGTCATTCTCTACCACAGCCTATCCCTCATAATTCAACCAGGGATATTTTTTCAAGTCTCACACATGGTCTCACACTGTTCTCATGATTAAATACAAACTCATCAATGAGATTGCCAAGGCTCTGCATAGTTCGAATAATGCTTAATTCTCTCACTCTGCCAATCATTCCTCTCCCCAACACTCTGTAATCATAGGTTTTCAACTAGATTCCCAAACATACTTTGTCTTTAGGTATTTTCAGATCTAACTTCATGTCAGTATCTGTCCCAATTTCTCTTTTATTCAACTATACTTATATTCATCCTTCTGACTTTACTGGCTTTGCTTACAATTCTTCTTTGACTTCTCCAAGTCTGGGTTAGATGCTCTTCCCAATTGTCTTTCCATCTCATAGCACTTACTATGCTGATTATTACTGCCAGTTTACGTGGCTGCCTTCAACCGATACCTATATTACACATTCCATAAAGTCAGATATGGTAGTCATTAGTAGTCAGTGTCTGCTGAGAAGCTGCTTTTTGGTTCTTAGGCAGCTGTCTTTTTACTTTGTCCTTCCATGGTGTGAGTGGTGAAGGAGAGCCCAAAAGTTTCTTTAATAAGGACATTAATCCCATTTATGAAGACTCCACTGTCATAACCTAATCAAGTCCTAATGATCCCACCTTCAAAACCATCACAATGGGGATTAGGTTTCATCATGAATTTTGGCGGGATGCTTTCTGTCTATAGCACTTTTTAACAGAGGTCTGATAACTACTGGCCTGAGAATCACTTTTTGGCTCGTGTAGACTTCCAGGCCCCACTAAACTGGAATCAGAATTTCTGGGAGTTAAGTTTGAACATTTTCATTGCCAGCAAAATGCTAAATAACTCATAAGCACCCTAAAGTTTGACAGTGGCTGATATAGAAAATATTCAAATGAATATTTGATAGTTAATTCAAACAAAACCAGATTTCTGTTTTCAAATTGCATCCCCATCTCTGGCTCAGCCATGGGCAAAGGCAGAATGGAATGCTGTGCCAGCTCCCTAAGATTATTTTAATCAATTATGAAATACTTCCTTGGCAGAGGAGCAGTTTCCTCCAGACATCCCTGCTCTGTGCCATGCAAGCATGCGTTGCATGTCTGAGACTGTAACATCTGCAGATCTAATACAGCAGTTAATTATTTAAGGACACTCTCTGCTTTCTCATTTGTATGGTGGATTGCAAATGCAAAGCTACATGCACTTGTTCTTATACACACAGAACACCTGTACTTTTGGAGACAGACCTGGACTCTGTAGACCAGGTCCAAGGGAGAGATCAATCCTCAGCATCGTAAAGAGGCCTTCTTTGTGAAAACTTCCACTGTATATTAGGTAATAGTCCTTCCTCAGGCTGTTTCCCCGTTTATTATATCAGGTCATTTTTTTTAGGGGCATATATTCTGCAGTGAATCTTAATAGGAACTACTTTTGCTGCTTCCATATAAATCTTAGGTAAAGAATAGCTCATTAGATGGCTAGTAATGACCTGGCGTAGGGGAAGAATAAGAAAAACAGAGCACCCCAAATGAAGAAAAAGTTACCGCTCACAGAGTCTGTCCGAATGGAATGGAAATGAGAAGCAAAAATCTAAGATAGGTATACTTTCTAGAAAACATGTTTTCAAAGACATTGCCAGCTTTGCAGCATGCCCAACTTAATTACCAGATTTGCATTCGAGAGTACATTTATTACTGTGGTATGTTTGAAAATCATATACAGTAAAATCTCAGGCAGAATATATAAATCTGCAATGCATTTCAGAGAGGAGTGAGGAGCATGAAACCATAAGACACAAGTATGTATCAGGAATTGTATTTGTAAAAGCAATGGACAAGGTATGCCTTGGGACCAGTCCTCATTCATACCTTCTGCAGGTATTAAGAATCAGTGCTTGTGAAACAATCAATAAACATTTAGTGAGTGCCCACAGTGTGCTACCCACCATGCTAAGCCCAAACCACATCTGATAAATAAAACACCATCACATCCACAAGCAGTTCAGTCTGGTAGAGGAAATAGCCAGCAAACAATCAAGATAACGATGTGGGAGGAATAGAAATGAAGAATATGTCCTGAGTGCCGATGGAGTGAAGGAGGAGGGGCGATAGCTCTAGGGTTCTGTAAGAGTCTCTTGCTTAGCTAAGAATCAGAGCTTCTGCATTTTGGGGGAGATTGTTCTAACAGATTTGTGTACTGTTTAGTTATTTAAAAAACCCATTTGTAATCCTGAGTCAGGGAAAATCTCGTGTCCCAAATGGGGAGTTTTTATCTTAGCCTGTGAGGCCTTGGGCACCAGCTATTTAAGTAATGGAAAAGACCCTTCCAGGGAGTATTTCTCTGAAATATATTTATTTCCCATTGAGAATCAGAGATAACTTATAAAAATGCAACCTCTTCATAACAGACAAAGTGAGTCCCCATAAATTTCTCATAGAATAATAATCCCCCCCTTTATTTTGCAGTTTTAAAGATTATAAAGTTTCTGTTAATAAGAACTTTGTTTCCAAGTTTGTTGTAGCCAAGAAAAAGCCCACAAGGCTAGATGGCTGAACTTTGAACAACTATACCTTAAGAGCTGAGTGCTCTCTGGAATTAAATCAGACTTGATATTAAATCTCACCAACCAGAACTGATATGTGAGGAGAGAGACAACAAAAAAGCAGAAGTGAAAAGGAAAGATGATACAGATTGACACCCAAATTCTCATCACAAAGTCTTCACATCTCCTGGCTATGCCTATGATAATAAAATGTATAGTTAGAACCATACCACTCTAAAATTATTTTTAATAAAAGACACATCATCCAACTACCTGAACTCAGGTGTAAACAACATATCATTTTGGCTAGAACCTTTGTTTAAAGTGGACCACATACGCCACTCAAAAATTTTGAGGTGACAAGTAAAAATCATAATTCCCATTTTACAGACTAAGAAACCATATTTCATGGGCACTAGTCCAATATTTAAAATCTCCCTTCTTGGGAGTTTCCGTCGTGGCGCAGTGGTTAACGAATCCAACTAGGAACCATGAGGTTGCGGGTTTGGTCCCTGCCCTTGCTTAGTGGGTTAACGATACGGCGTTGCCATGAGCTGTGGTGTAGGTTGCAGACGCGGCTTGGATCCTGCGTTGCTGTGGCTCTGGCGTAGGCCGGTGGCTACAGCTCCGATTCGACCCCTAGCCTGGGAACCTCCATATGCCACGGAAGCGGCCCAAAGAAATAGGAAAAAAAAAAAAAATCTCCCTTCTGGACAAGAGGAAACCAACTTGGAGAGA
Source organism: Phacochoerus africanus (assembly GCF_016906955.1). Taxonomy (NCBI): domain Eukaryota; kingdom Metazoa; phylum Chordata; class Mammalia; order Artiodactyla; family Suidae; genus Phacochoerus; species Phacochoerus africanus. The sequence continues at coordinate 38,945,208 of NC_062547.1, forward strand.
CTAAGTGACTTGGCGATGAGCAGTGTTAAACATAATGGATAAAAGAGGCAGTGCGTTAATGCACATCCTGCAGCACACTGACCAGTGCTCTTAATTCTTCAAGCTCAAGAGTGATAAGGTAGGTTAGGGTTTTGTTGTTTGGCTTTGGCTAGATTGCGTAGTTTCTTTTACCCAAAGCCCAGCCAACGTTTTAGGGAGTCTCGATTTCAAAGTATTATCCATACACACTAGTGCATTTCTCTCCAGGGGCTTGATTTTCCCAATTTCAGTCTTCAATGAATATTCATGATGGCTTGTGAAGTTAGTAATCTGGAAGTTAAGAGCTGATAAAGGAATTGCTGACACATTAATTCCTTAACTCTAGCAGCCCTGGGAGTAATGTTAAGGCAGATTACCCTACAGACAGGCTGTAGATGTCAGGTTAGCTGCATTTTACAGAGATGTAAAGTTAGCAAGAGGCTGTTTTGGCACTTTCTTAATTTACTTTTTACAAAGTAATTATGATAATATTAATCTTTGTGCATTAGGAATCTCTTTGACAGTTTTATATACCCTCTAGGAAAGGTCTCAGAAAATTCCCTATTGTACTTTTGTGGAAGTGAAACGCTTGTAATTAAGAATAACAAAAAATGAAAGATTTAATAATCGGAGAATAACATTCTCTTTTCTCACTCCTCTCTTTCAGTAATGGCAGTACCTCTACCCATCAAAGCAACAATGTGCAATTTTCATGAAAGGTACTTAAGACCCTATGATAAATAGGAAATTATTATTGTTTTTTTGGTTCTTGACCAAAAAAACAAAGAATCCTGGGTTGGAAGGCATTTAGTTATTGGAAATGAATTATGGAATCTTTTTGTATGTATATTTGTTTATAATCCGGCTGTGCTCATAGCACACTGCTGTGTATTTATGATTGGACCTTATTATCTGTGACTGCTGAGGACATAATAGGTAATGGGAGGAAGATTTTCTGAGAATACTTTAAGGTCGTGAGGCTTAATATTAAAACAATGAAGCAGATTATGCTGGCAAGCAGGAACATTTAGTGATTCATCTACCTTTTCCCTCTGGGGCTTTAATAGCTTAAGGTGGAATAGCTTGAATGCCCTGACATTGGCATATATACTTTCTTTTAATCTGTCTACTTAGATGGTTTAATTTTTTTGGACTATCTTTTCCTACTCTGTTTTCTTCTGAGTTAAAATGTTATAATTTTAAAAAATATGCTACTCAGGTTTCCAGAAATCTAAAGTGGTTAGAAATTATTCACATGTGTTGTTTTTGTTTTCTATGGATATTATAAATGATACAAGATTCCAGGTAAGTTAAAGAATGATCCTATAGTTATACAATGAGGTTTTAAGGTGACAAATATTGAACTTCTAGCAAAATTTGAGGTATCACATTTCTCTCTCCCAGATACTTGTCTGAGTTCATAAAATTAATAACTTGTCCTAAGGGACTGTGCTCTGTCTTTGAGTGTCCTGGATACCCCAAGAAACTACACCTGCTAAAGAAAGAGACCCAGATGATAACAGAGATTAGTTCAATTTCCATGAAGCTACAGTTTTCTATGTGTCTATCATTTGCCCCTGGACTGGCCGAGAACTTTATTAATTGCCCCTAATATTTATTTTTTTGTTTTTTATTTTTTTTGGTTTTTTATTTAAATGTTTTTTATTAAAGTATAGTTGACTCACAATATTGTGCCAATTTTTTTTTAAATTGTACTTCAGGTAATATCTTGCCATTTATTTATTTTCCATTTTTTATTACTCAAATGAATTTATCACATCTGTAGTTGTATAATGATCATAACAATCTGATTTCACAGGATTTCCATCCCACAGCCCAGGCACATCCCCCCACCCCCCAAACTGTCTCCTCCAGAGACCCTAAGTTTTTCAATGTCTGTGAGTTAGCAACTGTTCTGCAAATAAGTTCAGTCTGTCTTTTTTCAGATTCCACATGTCAGTGAAAGCATTTGATGTCGGTGTCTCATTGTATGGCTGACTCCACTTAGCATGATAGTTTCTAGGTCCATCCATGTTGCAAAAAATGCTGGTATTTTGCTCCTTTTAATGGCTGAGTAATATTCCATTGTATATATGTACCACATTTTCTGGATCCACTCCTCTGTCGATGGACATTTAGGTTGTTTCCATGTCTTGGCTATTGTAAATAGTGCTGCAATGAACATTGGAGTACATGTGTCTTTGCGAGTCGTGGTTTTCTCTGGATAGAGTTCCTGGTGTGGCTCAGTGGTTAACGAACCTGACTGGCAACCATGAGGATTCGGATTCAATCCCTGGCCTTGCTCAGTGAGTTAAGGATCTGGCATTGCCGTGAGCTGTGGTGTAGGTCGCAGATGTGGCTTGGATCCCCCCGTTGTTGTGGCTGTGGCATAGGCCAGCGGCTATAGCTCCGATTGGACCCTTAGCCTGGGAACCTCCACATGCTGAGTGTGCAGCCGTAAAAAGACAAAAAACAAAACTAAAAACAAAACTGACCTGAAGAATGCCTGTTGTATTTTAAACTTCCCAAATGATAAAACAGAAACTTAGAGTGATAAGTTATGTATCCAAGCTATGAGTTACATGTACAAAGTAATAAATAAATGTAAAAGCCAAAATTTGATCCTACTGATCTAGGAGAGACTTCAGTAAGTGACGGCTTGGGGTGAGATCTTAATTCCCTTCTCAGGAATTGAACCTGGGCAGCCTGGATGAAAACCAAGAATCCTAGCCCTTAGACTGGCTAGAGGCTGAAAGCAGAATTGCCTTGATTCTTACCCCCATGTTTTAAGCAAGAATGTTTCAAGGAGGCAAAACTCTTGAATAAAGTTTATTGTTAGAAACACAGTACAACATGTGGGAGAGCACACAGAGAGTAAGCCTATTTATTTAAGGCAGAAGTGAAGCAGTAATACATATCCAGAGAAGTGTGGGTGTGGGCATCCTCCTGAATGAAAATTGTGCCAGAGGGGTGACATAAGTCATATAGGACAGTTTTTCTGAGTCTTTGTCTTTCCTTGGCCAATTATCTTGTTTTACCTTTCACACGTGACCAGACCCAGGGCCCTCCTCTGATCTGCGTGCACGTCTTTTGGCCAAGATGGATTCCAACCCAAGCCTTGTAGGAAGGTTATCTAGACTTATTATGGCCTGGCATCCCCTCCCTTTCTGACCCAGAGGGGTCTCCCTGACCCCGAGGTGGGGGAGTATGTGACCTCTTGTGACCTCTTGGTCTTTTGCCCAAGCAGGGCTTAGACTTCTCTTTTGATCCTGTCATTACTATTGTTTAACAAGTTCACAGAAGACAAGCACCAGTTATTTGCCTAGTGCCTGTTGTTATTTCTATCTTGAAGTATAGATAGGTGGCTGGTTGTAAATATATATCCCCGAGCCCACCTATCTCCTGCCTTAAGAAATGTAAATAAGAGGCTAGTTGCAAACATTGATGCTGGAACCCTTCTCTGTCCTGCCTCACCACCTCTATCTGATTCCAAAGGTAAATGCACCATAGCCTAATGCTATCATTTAATTATGTCACTGACCTGTTCAAGTCTGGCCCCAACAGGAATCCTCCTGCCCACTGTCTTTCAGGCCATTAGAATGAAACTGAGTTTGGTTCAGAAGCGAAGTTTTATTCTTTGATCAAAAATGGCCAGGCATGAGCTCACATTCTAGAGCACACTCTCTCCTGATAAGCCATGTGTGGGGCTGCTTCACAAGGTTCTCCTCAGCAGGGAGGGGTGTGGAATTCTTCCAGGGTAGGCACAGATGTGCTGCTCAGATTACAGAGCCAGGCACAATGCTTCTGCTCATGGCCCTCCTAGCTGAGGTGTTGAACACAGCCATTTCATACTAGGAACTCAGGTCTGAAGTGCAAGGTGCAGGGCCTCAGCACATGGTACTCTGTGAAACTGGACAAAGCATAAAGGAAAAGAAAAAAAAAAAGGTCAGACTTTATTAAGCAGATTTTTATCTCCCAGGGATTGTTAATAGGCTTTGCTGGTGATCACAGGGCATGTTTTTGTATTTTAATAGGAAGTTTCACTTGGTGTGATTAGTCCAAGGAGAAAACCTGAAGACAAGTTTATAAAATCTATATTATCTATTTATTTGTCTGTCTGTCTTAAAGCAGAATGGAGGCCAGTTAAAGGCTCCTTCAACAGAATTGCTTTATTTGGGTGATAAGCCAGTCCTTACTGGCTATAAAGAGAGAGGGACATCACAGTCATGAGCAACTCAACCCTAAATATTTTAAGGACTATCATTCCTTGAGTGGAGATTTCTGGTGATTGCTATAGAATGAGATCAGTCGTAGGCTGTTGCCACCTGAACCAGCCTGCCAGGCTACTCTTAAAAACAAAGAGAGTTCTCATTTATGCCTGGGAGCCAGAACCTTACCCAGAATAAATCAGCCTCATAGTCTCATTCGTCAGCCTGATGGGTTTAATTGTTAAATCGGAAGTTTAATTTGCCATGCTTGGATAACAATCCAATTCCAGGAAAGCATATGCATCAAGTGATCAATGGGGGACAAGTATAGAAAGTTAATTGTAACTAATCCTTGAATTCTGATGTAAATCAGAACAATAGGAAAATTTCAATTTTGCTTATTTATCTCATTATTTGATATTTTTGATATCTAGGGAAACTTAAGAAATTTTATCAAGTTGGTTTTTACTTTTATTTTTATCTATTATAGTCCATATACACATAAAACACAGATATTCTTGTTCATTGTTTGAGTTTTCTCCAGATTGAATTATCTAAGTCTATTTAGGTTTGAATTTTTCTATTTGATCTCCATAGTAACACTATGACATTTTATCTCCATTTTACAATGAGGAAACTGACATTCCTTTCTGATGAATAAATAGCTCACGAGGTCACAAAACTAGTCATTACTGGCACCAAGATTCAAATCCATGTGGGTCTGTCTTTGAAGATCATACTTTTTCTTTAAAACCCACATTGACTCCCATGCAAATTGCAAATAATGAGGAGTGAGCAACCTATTAAGAGACTGTCATGTACAGTGATAAGAGGGAACCATGTCATGTTAGCAACCACTAAAGAAATTACCCATATTCATCTTAGCTAAGAGAAACTCAGAGAAACATAAAGGTTGTCTTTACATTTATGAAAGATAATCACATGGAAGAGAGATAGGACTTGCTCTCTGTGAGGGCAATAGGAAGACTCAGAAAGCAGTATATTGTGTTTGGAGTGTAGGCATTCAAGGATGAGGGACTTAAGTTTAGCCTCTACTTTATTACTCACAACTTAGTGCAAGTAAGATAACTTTTCTCACTTCATTGTTTATAAAATGTGTATTATGAAGGTATTACTATTAGGTAGAAATACTCAAAGTATTTTAGCACTGTAAAACAAAGACCTACCAAACATCTGGGGACATCTACAAAATGGAGTTACTCATGGTTGTTGACTTCCTTGTCACAGTAGAGTTCAAGTTAGATTAGGTAACTGACAAAAGACTAGAGAGTGTTTCAGACATGAATGGGAAGAATATCGATTAGATTAGATCAGCCATTCCCAGAAGTTTTGATTTCACCAAGTGGTGAGAGTTTAAAGAATATAATGCCCATGTATATTTTTTAAACCAAGTAAGCAAAACAGCAACAGAGAAACAAAACAGGAATTCCCATTGTGGCTCACAGGAAAAGAACCCAACTACTATCCATGAGGATGCGAGTTTGATCCTGGCCTCACTTAGTGTGTTAAGACTCTGCATTGCTGTGAGTTGTGGCTTAGGTTGCACACACACCTTGGATCCATGTGTTGCTGTGGCTGGCAGCTGCAGCTCTGATTCAACCCCTAGCCTGGGAACTTCCATATGCCTCACTTGCGGCCCTAAAAAGCAAAAAAAAAAAAAGTTATGGATAAAATTAATTATCATTTAATAAGATAAAGACACCCACCTTGAGTTTGAGGTATATAACCTTAGAAAAAGGATATTCCTTTAAATTGAGAAAACATAATCTTATTAAAAATTTACTACAAGGAGATCTTTGGTGGCACAGTGGATTAAGGATCTGGTATTGTCACTGCTGTGGCTCAGGTCCAGGTTTGGCACAGGTTTAATCCCTGGCCCCAGAACTTCCACATGCCACAACCAAAAAATTTTTACTACAATAGCCTCAGTATTCTAATTTTGCCTTGGACCAGTGACAGCCTTGTCATGCATGATTGTTGCATCATTTAGAAAATGTTGGGAGTAGATGGCTTTGGAAAATTGTTTCAACATTGAAATTTTGAAATATGAAACTATATGTGAGCCAATCTATCTCTCTTCCTTGTGATGTTGTCACTGATCCAAATTGCTAGAGGCAAGTAGACATCCATATGGATGACCAGGGATGCTTTCTGTAGCTGCTTATATCACTGTTAACCAGAAATGATTAATACATTCAGGTCATACCTAATTTACCAGATTACTTTAAATTATCCTGATGAAGGTGAGACCACGTTTAGTTCTGACCCTGAAGCAATTTGTCAGAGCCTCCTGCTTTATTTTAACCTAAGGTCCCACATTAAGATGATGCAGTAATGAACTAAACAAGGGATTCTAAGAAGGCTGAGGGCACATCTAAGTATTTAATGTGAGTTGACACATTAACAAAGATGCATAGCAGCGGTCTTTACTTTCTATGCTCAGAGAAAATAGCATTTCCATGTTTCAAATCAGCAAATTCCATTTGAAGACAGAGCTGTGCTTTGAGATCTTCTCTCATGTGAATGAATAAAGACATTTCAAATTTTATTTGTCATAAATATAACATCTTGGAAGTGACTTCTAATTCAGTCGGCTTATTTCCAAATAAAGAAAACGAAACCCAGAGCTGTTAAATGACTTGATCAAGGTTACATAGCAAGACTGGCCCAGTTCAAACTAAGAGCTTAGACTGGGAAGACTTAGTTTGAAGATCTTTCTGCCAAATCATGCTGCCACTCAGATTTCCAAAGCTTATACATAATGTTTTCAGAAAGCACTTTTTTTCTGAGAATGTCTGAAATTTAAGAAAATAATCAATGCGTTTCAGAGTATAAGATTAAAATATTGATAACTTTGAATTCTGGCTGTGGCACTTTCTAGTTATGTAATTTTGAGCAGGTGACAGTCTCTGAGAGCTTCATTTTATGATCCGTAAAGTGAAGATCCTACCTAAAATTGTTTGTGATAAGTGAATAATATAGTAGGTACACAGTTCTTAGCCCAGAGCTAGGCACATTGTTAGTTCTCCATAAATCTTCATTTTTGTTATCAACATTGACAGTTCCTTCAGAAATTCCAAAATTTCAAACTCGGTGGTAAATCTTTCACTTTAATAAAGGAAAGCAGAGACCATGGAAAATGTCCATGGGAGAGGATTGGAAGCAGGTTATCAGTATTGATGAACGAAATGAAAATGAATATATTTATATATCTCAACACACTAAAACATATAAAATGCTGTACAGTGCTATCTACCCTATTCTGCTAAACAGTACTATCCCCTACCCAAGCCAAAAACCTGGGACTTACTCAATATTATGTCCATTCCTTCTGCTCCTTACATACATGCTGTTTCCGTGTTCTAACTCCTCAATATCATTTGCCCCATCCGTCCCTTGTCTCCATTTTCCGGGCAACTGCCTTGGTTTATGTTCTCCTCTGTTCTTACTGGACTACCCACAAAACCCAATCACCAATCCTTACTTTAGTTCTGTCCTCCTATGTTTCACCCTGCACCCTGCTGCAAAAAGGTCTAATTTAAAAATCAAACCTTGTCATTTCCCTGCTCAAAATTCACCAGTGACTTCCCATTGCCTACAAAATGACCCAGAATTTTGGACAAGACATGCAAAGGCTCTTCTTGAGTCATTTTCTACATGCTTGTCCTGTCTCATCCATCAGAAGTCACACTTGAGTACCTAGCTCAGTGCTTACCATGTGGTAGGCACTTAAGATATGATGGATGAGTGAATAGCTGTATAAGTAAATGAATAATGAATGAACACATCAAAATCTAACGTATTTTCATTCCTCTGGTCTCTTTTTGAGCAGGTAGTTGCCTTGTGACTTTGTAGGAATCAATGCAGCACAATAGTTTCAGTTTTCACTCAGAATATTTCTTCCTTCCAGTACATTACTATGTGATTTCTAGACTCTTTAATGCTTTCTGTGGCACTCTAGTGTTATAGAATGGCCATACCCTTTATTCAGTTCATTGTGACTATTTCCAAATGATTAAATAATCTTCTGTCACCTATATTAAATGGTCACAGAGTATTCAGTCCTGTGGATATATTGTAGTTTACTTAGCTGATTTCCTATTATCAGAACTTCAGGTCATTTACATTTATTCATTTCTAAAACATGCTTAGGTGGTATGAGTATTTCTTTAGGGAAAATAAATCCTAGAATATCTGAAACATCTTTGTTTTTAGAGCTTTTGTTATATATTGCCAAATCCCTCCAGAATGGTTTTAACATATTATATGGCTACCAGTAGGTTAGGAGAGTGCCACATAAAAGATTTTGAAGGATAGAAGGAAAAGAATTACCGGGAAGGTATTTGTTTGTCTTACGATAAATATAGTCATGATATTGTTTCATCCGACACCTAGTAAGTAATTCTGTGGTTGAGTTTCACTGTTTTTTCAATATCATTTTCTCTCTCCCTTTCTCACTCTGTGTGTTTGTCTCTGTCTTTCTGTTCTCTTTCTCATAAAGGCATTTTTTGCTCTTATTCCAGGATTAATAAATGCACAATTGTGTGTTTTTCCTGCTTAAAAAATATGATTACATAATCAATGACTATTCTTTATTATTAGGGGGTATACTCATCTTAAATGGTGGTCAAAGTCCTGTCACCTTTAGATTATGCACAAAGAGGAATGTGCAACACTAAGCAAAGTCATGTTTCAAGTACAATTTTTAAAATTTTGTTTAGCCCTCTCAATAATTCCTGAGTAGAAGCAGAATCAGGAAACAAAAGCCATTAAAGAAAGCATTTTCCCTTTCTAAAACCATGCCTCACTCTTAAAACTTTGCAAAATAGACATTTTAAAAATAATAAATACAAAGGACACCTCACTTTTTTCCTATGATACTAATGCTCTGAAACCTCGGTCTTAAGGATAGAATAATATTTAATGAATCATGTAAAATACTAATTCTGCCAAGCTGATATTCCTCTAAGGGTCCTAACTTTTTTCATTAAAAGTGACATGGTGCTTGGAACTACCTTAGTGAGTTACAAGTGTAAAATACCCATAAGGATCTTGTGAGTGCCAAACCTCTCAAACTGTTGCCCAGTCCACATCTACTGCCTCTTCCATGGGAGCCCAAGGAACTCTGTTTATGTTCTCATCCTCTTTCAGAGGCCACCACCAACCTGTCCTTTGGAGATCTAATTTTTTCAAGTCTTATTGGCTATAAAAAAAAATGCAGGTTATCCAAGTCCTACACCTTTAACAAATTTCAAGGGAAACAGCCAGGGTGGTAATAAAAATAACAAAGAGAAACTATAGAGCTTTATGAAATCTTACCAAAGTCTTAAAATCATAATGACAGGGCTGCAGTTTCTTAAGAAGTATAAGAAAATTTGCCACCCCAAAATGTGTCACTTTGGCACTGGGATTAATTTAGGCTGATGATTTTTAAGAAACAAGACTCGGACAGAAACTTTAACCTTCCTCCTAAATGCCTAAAATAATTTAGATAGAAGGCCTGTTTCCAAAATAGAGCTATTACCAGAACAATCAGCAAAGAATATGAGCTCGGTGTGGCAGGGGAAACTCAGAGATCCAAGTCCACTCTGTGTCCCATTTTTTCTGCATGGCTCAGCAAACATTTATTTACCAGACCTGCACTTACCATCTCCATGTGAAATAACTTCTTTCCTTTTTGATGTTCCAAACCGCTATTCCAAACAGCTTCTTTTTTCTTTGTCTGAAGATAGTATTTACATGGAGTGTTCAGTCATTTTGTCAAGTCACCCAGATTTCCTGGGTCTCTCCCGTGTGTAACTGTTATTAAACTTTTGTTTGATTTTCTCCTATTACTCTGTCTCAAGTCAATTTAATTTTTAGACCAGTCATAAGAATCTCAAAAGGTAGAGGAAATTTTCTTCCTTCCTGACAGTGGTAACTTGAAATCCTAGTAGCCCTTTGTGTCTTTGTCAATGCTGTCTTAACATATACCTTGGTTTTTCTGTTTCACCCACAGGGAATGAATGGCCCCAGTAAACTCCAGTTTTAAGTGACCACATAGTCCCATATTTCCTTGAGGCATACAATTAGTTATGGTCCCCTGCATTTATTCTCACCTGGACTTTCATGGGGGAAAAAAAAAAAAAGAGGTCTTTAATTTGGTCCATTCTCTTTGATCAGTCATAGGGGTTGCCTATTTGGGTACATGCTGGGGTGCCTTTAAAATGAATTATTGAGGAAAGAAATTTTCCATTAGAGGGAAACTAATATCAATAGAACCAGCAGGATCCTCACATAAGATCCTAAAGAGGGGAAATTGTGCAGTACTTAACAAAGAAGGACATATCCTTTTAATTCCGGGCTCTTGGTGGCAGAGAGTGAATGATGATAAATTCCATTACTGTGAATGTAAGTATAAGGGTTGATGAGAAAGCTTACTGTAATTTTGCACTGAAAATGTGCACTCAGAAGGAGAGGGTCTGTTTCTTTTATCCTCTGCCCGTAATTACTCTTGCTCTGACCCAAGTTAGCTGATTGTTATAAGTTCGTAAAAGTACAACTGTCCATTATCTTGAAGATGGAATATTTATGAAACCAAAGGGCTTAGAAAGCCTCCAAATGTAATACATTTTCTTTGTTCTAAAATAAAATGAATTCTTCCCCTTCTCATAAGACTCATTTCTTTTCATAATATCTTTTGTTCTGTTACATTAGTTTACAAAAGTCTATGTCTGCAGTTAAGACTGATAAAAATGTTAATAGGAGCTAAGGTTCCCCCCCCCCCCCACAGAGTACAGGTAGCTAATGGGTAAATAGATAAATGGAAAAGATGAGGACCATTTTACTTTAAATTTCACCTTCTTATTCATGATAATCAACCCAAATCTAAAGGAAGTAATAATCTCTATTTCTAACATCTCACCTAATTTTCTCCCATCAATGAGTCAGAACAAACTGGCCATCAAAGAAAACATTAAGGATCCAAACTATTGAGAATCTACATCATTTGTGGAGCTCAACTGAGCTTTACATATCTCAGCCAAGGCTAACACCTAGTGGCATTTGAGGTAGGAATCTCAATATTACCCACTGGGAATGGGGATTCTTTCCCAAATGCATTTGGCTTGAGTGGTGTCTGAAAGATCCACCATTAGCTACCTTTGGATATAAGTATCAAAGAATGTCATTGAATTATTCTTGTATTATTATCTATGGCTATTCATCACCTTTTGAAAAAATCCATTTGGGACATAAAGTAATGGATGTGACACATTTTAATGTGAAAGATCACATTGCACGGTGCCAATGGCACATTGAGAGGAAAGCCATGGGGGCAGAGATATAAAGAGTATCCAAGCCGGACCCTCTCACAACTGGAAAAGCTGGGGTAATTAAATTTGAAGAGACTGCCAAAAGAAAGATTGGGTAGCAATATGCTCAGCTAAAAACCAAAGATTTTTATTAGTCTAAGCCAAGTTCAGATAACGGAAAACACTATCATCCTCTACCACATAAGTTTTGAAAGGGAGAAACCACAGTTAGAGACAGCAGCATGTTTTATTTATTAATAACTCTTCTTTTTAAGGAAAATATTTTTGACTGAAAAAGTGTCACTCTTTTGCTGGTTTTAATGGCATCACTGGTTTTTTGAATGGCAGCTCATTAAAAGGAAAAAAGAAAAGGAGTAAAATACTTTTGGTCAGAATTTAAGGACTGCTAACATTGTCTGATTTTGCTATAGTAAATAACTCATCAGAGTCCCTTTTCTTGGCTTTTAGCACATTAGATGTTAAAAATAGCAATCAAGCAGTAGCTTGCCTTACAGAGTAAACTGATACATTTCCAAGGCTGGATTTGAGCTAAAGTTGGTAATTGCTAGTAACCTGACCAGGCTTAGTTCATTTTTTATCCTTATGAGCAATAAAAATACCTCCTCTCATTTCTTCCCCAATAACTATTTTAGGAGGTGATAGGTCCTAGATCTTAGGAAACTAACCTGAAAATCAAAACTTCAAATACTTGTAGTTAGTCCTTCAATGTCATCTGGAAGACTCTCTATGCTGAGAAGGACCTATGATATCCAGCAGCTTGAATTTTTTAGGCCGAGAGCAAAGAACTCCAAGGAAGCAAAATCAGGAGATGAAACCTGGCCGTCGGTAGCAGCCTGAAGTCAATCATAGACATGGCATGTTTGGCACTACAGTATAATCAAGTTAATCCAAAGTAATTTGATGCTTTTATACAGGCCATGCACTTTCCACTTTACAGAGTCTCCGTTTCTTTCTATTTTCTTATACTTCCACATGTTTCTGATATTTTAGGCACCTGCCAGGTCTCATAGGTATTTGAGTTTGTGACTGGTGAAACTCTTCACAAGGCAGAACAGGACAAAGTTCTAGATTTCTTTTTCTTCTTTTTGTCTCCTTTTCTTTCTTTTTTTCTTTGTGTTTATCACTATGCACCTTCATTTCTCTTTCTTTCTTTCTGTCTTTCTGTCTCTCTCTCTGGTGTCCCATTCTGAGAAGTTTATTTCCCATCCAGGTTGAACTGAAATAGTGAGACAGCAAAGAAGGGCTAAGTAGAAAGTGTATAAAATACACACACATGTTCTGTCTTTGTTGATTTTTATTTTATTCTTTGGAAAATAATTTTTAAATTCTAGTATGATTTTTAAAAAATAATTAATGAACACTATGTTGCTTCTTTTCTTTCCTTTTTGCCTTGATCATTAGAAAGCTCAGGGTTAAACTCCATGCTCATAGCAGGAGGTGTTATTAGCCTAGTTTTCTAGTATAATTACTTGTTCCCTCAGTTATGCAGCTCTTCTCATTCTAAAATTATCATCAGTCTCAAACACAAAATCATCTAATTCCTCTCCTCTCAAATCAAGATTGGTGTTAGTGACATGTTTGACCATTAGACTATGATGGAGGTCACATTCTGGGACTTGAGATCAGGTCATTCATAAGAAGTTTCCCAGTTTCTTCCCAGGCCTCTTAGGTTAGAAAGGAAATCTACTCACCATGTAAGAAGTCCAACTACTCAAAGACTTACATGCTGTGAGGAAGCTGCCTGGAGAGAATCCATGAAAAGAGAGGTCCAGCCAGCCTCAGCTGTTCCAGTCATTCCAGAGTGCCAGATATGTGGATGAAGGAGACAGCTTGGATGTTCCATCCTAGCTAATGCATGGAGCAGACCCCAAGAAACCAACAACCTGAGACTCTATATACATATGGCCCTAGCCATTTAGGATGTTCAAACCACACTAGCTGAGATCCCAGTCATTTTGTAGCAGAGAGAAGTCTACCTGATGCTTCATTTCCAGGTTCCTGACACAGAAAATTGTGTGTAGAATAAAATGGTTGTTATTTTATGCCATTATGTTTTGGGGTAGTTTGATATGGAGCAGTAGGTAACTAACTTTTTTAGAAGTAGGCACTTTATAGGTAATTAAATAATGCTATTTTTACTCATCATTAAGGAGCAGGAAATCCTTCAGGTGATGGTCATTGTAGTTTAAGTTTATATTTTTCTTCCTTTAAAAATTCCGTATCTTTCTCTAGATTTTAGGTCAGAAGGATAGTTACTTGTATGAACTTGGAAAAGCTGTTCATGTTAGGGAAAGTTTGCATACAAGAACAAGCTAGTTGCTTGAATTATGCAAAGGCATAAGTGACAGTCTCTTCTCTGCCCCTGTAGTGCTATGTGGTGGTATAGGGAATACATGGCACTGCATTTAACAACCTCTAGCCATGGTATTTGTCATAAATCATGACAGACTCACTAGGTAGCACCATCTACAGTTGAATGACAATATATATAAGTCCCCATGATGCATCTTCTCATTCTTAAAAATGCTCTGGATGTAGAAACAATTCTTTTCAGTTGGACAGTTAAGATTTTGCAACCAGAATACTACAATTGGGGAGTTTAGTGCAAGCATCTCTTTGAACACATACAAAAATGAACAGGATATAAGTTATACTCCATGGACAAAGTGCACTCCATCTCTGGCCCATTACAGTGATGAAATCTTTCAGTAAATCACAGTCTTTACGTCGTCCTTGAGTCTTTTGCAATCTCAGCTGCTACAACTGTATAATGTACATTGATTTCTGCTCAGAATTCAATGGCAAGAAAAGCTGTTTAATCATTTCCCTGCTGACTACTTAATAAAGAATCTGTCTCACTTAATAAGTTTATTTTAGATAAGACCACCATTATTGCTGTGGTCTTACAGACCTTTCCACTCCTTTTGGGGAGGGAGGAGAATAATAAATGAGGTTTCAGATGAGTCAGTGCAGCTATAGTCTTCCTTGATCTTCTCTAGGATCTGCAAGGTTGTTCAACAGCCCACCAGTGAAGGCCACTTAATCACCTGCTGCATAATTGTAAACACATAGTATCTTTTTGTGCCTCAGAGATCACTATTAAGTAAAAGAAATCTGGCACCCTTATTCCAAACTACAGCCTATGCTGCAATTATAGAAGGCAAGCACCCCAGTGCTATGATTTTCCACCCAATCACATCTCATTAGCATTCAATTTTGCTAAAGCCACATGACATAAAAGTCACTAATAAGCTACTGCATTTTGTAGGGTATTGGCAAAAAATGAAATCAGATACAACCACATTAATGTTCTGTGATGAGAGCTTGCTAATAGGATTAGAAACAGGCAAAAGGATTAGGAGGAAACCATCTGAGAAAGTCACCCCCAGTGTTAAGATAATCAATTAGCCAGGCTCATTTGAGGATAGAAGGTGTGGTGCACTGATGGGGGCTTGTGAAGAGGAGCAGAGAGGACAGGATTTATTTTCGTTGTGGAGGCAATGTGGACGTCCAAGTACAGATTCCAGAAAAGAACCTTTTAATTTCTGTTAATACAGGGTAAGTGGCTCCAGTGTCTTCAAATTTATTCTGGGTTCCCCACGGACTCTGATTTCTGGGTTATCTAAAAATAGGTTAAACCTACTTCCTGCATTTTCTTCTGAGCATAAATACAAAGTTGGCCTGTGGCAGTACAAAGTACAGAAATTTTATACCCACCTCTAGAGATCTGGTCAAGTCTTAAAGTTGGAAGGGACTTTTGCAGGAAGTTAGATCCTCTGAAAATATTCTAGGTGACAACTGGCATTCCCCCTTTCTAGGGTCATGTGTTCCTTTCCACTGAGACTTCTTTGGCCCATTTCTAACCTGGTATGCCTGGGTCCTAAACTTCAATATCATCTTTTAGTGAAGCCACAGAAAAATGGAGATAGTTCATCAAAATTCAGTATAGGGTCTTCACCTCTGGAAACCTCTGGCCAGTGAGGAGGTGTAGGGTTAGAAGAATTCACTGTCACATACCAAGAGGTTCCATACAGGGCAGGTTACATTGATGCTATAAATTTTAATGCTGAGGCTTAAATTCCAAGAATAAGAGGATCAGGTTTGACTCTGAATTTCTGGTCATATGAGATGATTGTAATGATAAATGTGAACAGTTTAGTGCATCCAACTTTCAAGGGGAGTCAGTGAGTCTGAAATAACTTGAAATACATTAAGAAAAATATACAATGACAGCTTTTCAGAGTGCTTGTTCAGCCTCTTTCCAGCAGTCCGTCCTTGTGGATGGGCATTTAGTTAGTGGGCTTTATACTCAGGGAGGTCTTTTTTGGGGGATTTAGGCTTAGTCATATACTGTATGACCTTTGGTAAGTTTGTTTAACCCTTCTAAGCCTCTGTTCTTTCATCTATAAGAATAATAGGAGTGTTAACCTCAGAATTGCGAAGATTAAATGAGACAAATCATGTAAACAAAGCATGTAAACAAAACAATACCAAGGGCCTGAATTGTCCCATCCATCTATAAGATAAATTGTAGCCAACACCTCTAGAAAGAAGAAAGAAAAAAAAAAAAAAGGAAAAGCAACAGCAACAACAACAAAAAAACAGTCCTCTAGAGGTATCAGCTGGGAACAGGCCTGACACTAACAGTTTGTGGCCTTCTCCTATTGGACAGAGAAACGTAATGAGGATAAAAAAGTAAAGACATAGGCCCTGAACTTGCAAGCTTACATTCCATCAAGAGAGACAGATTCCTAAATTATCTTGTATAATCATTCCGAGATGCCTGAAGCATCATTCCTAGAAAACACCAGTTAATCCCGGATTGATCACAGTACCTAGCAGATGGAGGGAAACAAATAAAGACAGCATCAAGGATCTTGGGGATGAAATAAATTCTTCCCAAATTTTGCACTAAATTCAGCTAGATCCATTAGAATAAGATGATATTTCTAAGGGCTCCATAATCATTTTGGCCTTAATATTTTCAATCTTGTGATATAGAAGTGCTTTTTTTAGTAGCACCTTTACTTGAGAGTCTAGTAAATGCCAAGTTCAAGGCTAAGTGATTTGCATACAGTATCTCATTTAAGTATCACAAATAATACTGTTAGGTAGTTTTGTTGTTTCCTGCTCTTTTATTTTCATGAGGAAACAGAAGCTTAGAAAATTAACTTCTCAAGTGCCACATTATGTAGGTAGCAGAACAGATACCTGATTTCTAAATCTTATCCACGATCTGTACTGCCCACCTTTACTGTGGCTACAGCTACAGAAAATCTTAAACATCAGAATCTCAGATGCTACCACTTGAGCCATTTATGATCCACAGATAGCAACAAACAAATTTCTTACAGCTTAGAAATAATTATTAAGACATGGCCATGCAGGGTGTGTGACTTAATGTCCCACTTTTGTTAGCATAATGCAGCTGCATGGATGGGCTTGATTGCAAATTTCACAGTTGAGAATTCGTTGCCATCTGATGCTGAGTACATTTTTTGCTGTCAGATGAATTTGGGAGATGGATAAATTTTCTGAGAAGTGTGGGTATTTCATATTTATGGTTTAGATGAGGAGCCATCAGAAGTCCTATAAACACATTTTGTGTTTCTCAGTCAGGTATTTACAGCATGGTAAGTTGGACACAGTGGAAAACTGCCAAATCCTCAGAAGTTGCAAACAGGACTAATGAAAGGGAAACAGGTTAGGTAAGAACACATTGTGAAGAGGAGGACGAGTAGAGAGACACAGTTGACAGAATCTTTCTCTGAAAGGCTCAGTAGCTGAATGACCTTCAGTGACAGGAGCTGGTGTATCAGCTGGAGACAGCACAGTGGTGAGCGTTCATGCTCCAAAATTCAGGACTTCTGCTGATTTTCTTCCAGGGTCAGGGCAAAGTGTGCTCACTAAGGCAGGGCCAAGGGCATTGTGGGAACAGTTCCCTCCCTTAGGGATTGTGCCAGAGGCTGCATTTTTAATGATAGGAGTTCTCATTGGAAAACTGATTATTTTTTTATGGTGATGTGATTCTAACTGCAGCCTCCTTTCTAAAGCCGTGAGGAGAGGATAGAGGTTGGAGGGTGGGAAGAAGACGAAGAGGTTTCCATACTGTCCTTGTGAATGTTCAGGTGAGTGTTCCTGAGCATTCTAAACAGACTTCCAAAATAATTTGTGCATACCGATACCAGTTTGAGAAAATTTACAGATAAACAAAGAGAATGTGTCTAAGTACTGGGTTGAGGGTAGGAATAAGGAGAAAAATATACAAGAAGAGTGAGAGAAAAATGTTTTGTTCTGAGATTTTACCCTTTCCCACGGAAGGTAAAACAGATATATGAATGACTGGAATAGAAAGCTATAGTGATTGCCAGGGGAGGATTCAGACATGTTCACTGAGTCTCTGGTAAACATTCACATGTTACCTTCTTTACTCTGCAAAACAACATTCTGCAGGAGAGATGATTATCAGACCTACTTTGCCAGAGAGGAAATGAAAGCTTAGGGAAGTCTGCTAGCTAATCAGTGGACTTCAAAATCAGCCACCCTCTCACCAAAAAATGAATGAATGAATGAATAGATAGGTAGATAAATAAAATGGCTTCAAAATCAGCCACCCTCTCACGAAAAAAATGAATGAATGAATGAATGGACAGATAAATAAAAAGCATCTCAGGTGCATGCAGGCTTTGATGTTTCACAGGCAAATCAGGCAGTAGAACTGGAATTTAAAGGACCGTGTGGTCCTCTCTTCTTTGAGAGGAAAAGGCCTTTTGATAGTTGTGGTATATAAGGCTTAGGCTTTGAATCATGTAAAATTTTCAAAAGTGGAAACAAAGAAGTATGTGGCATGGGAGTAAGAAAGTAAAGGGTGTCCTGATCAATGAAGGAGGCAAAACCCAGTTTATCCTTTCAAACATGATTATTACTGAATATTATATATAATACTAAGATTTCAGTATTTCCTAATGATATAATTATTATTGAATATTACATATAATACTAAGATTTCAGTATTTCCTAGTTATATAATTATTACTGAATATTATATATAATACTAAGATTTCAGTATTTCCTAGTTATATAATTATTATTGAATATTATATATAATACTAAGATTTCAGTATTTCCTAGTGACATTTTTTCTAATAATTTTTTTTGTGAATTGCAGCATTTTAAGACATACTCTTTCTAAGCCCCTTGAGGGCAGAGACTTTTGAACTGTGTTATATTCTTTTCCCTCTGTCTTTCATAAAATGAGCTCATTGTGTCTTATTTGACATTTTTTACAATTTAGAGCTGAGAAGCATCAGGGATAGCCCATACAACTCTCTTGTTTTATATATGGGGACACTGCAGAGAGAAAGGACAGAGGTGGTTTTCCAGTTTTCAGATGATGATGATGATGATGATAGAGGAGGAGGAGGAAAAGGCATATGTGAGGAAAAAGAAGAAGAGGAGGAATAGGATGAGGAGGAAAGGCAAATGTGCTTGGTGGAATATATCCTCTTTCTACCACACGAGTTCCTTGAGATGTTTTTTTCTGAGAATGGCCACAAATAGGTCTTGATCCATCCATCTGATCTTTTCACAAGACCCCTGTTATAATAAAGAAGATGAACTGTATAAGGAGAGGAACATCACTTCTCACTGAGAAAGAACATTAGTAAATTTAGTTTAGAAAATAAGGTGATATCCTCAGCTGCATTGAAATACAAATTGTAGGAGTTCCCATAGCATCTCAGCAGTAACAAACCTGACTAGTATCCATGAGGACATGGATATGATCCCTGGCCTTGCTGTGTGGGTTAAGGATCTGGCGTTACCATGAGTTGTGGTGTAAGTCACAGATATGGCTAGGATCCTGAGTGGCTGTGGCTTTGGCTTTCAGCTGAAGTTCTGATTGGCTCCCTAGCTTGCGAACTTCCATATGCTGCAGGTGTGGCACCCCCCACAAAAAAAAAAGAGACAAAATAAAAGATATGAATTGTGTATAAACATAAAATTCATAGAAATTGTAATAAAAGATCTCAAGTAAATTCCTTAGGCCCCAGACAACAAATTTCTTTCCTACTAGAAAGCTTCTCATCTATGTCTGTCAAGATACTGGAATATTCCAGTCATTCTCCTGTATCTTTGGTATATGATATTCCCTGTATCACAGGGAATTGTGAGAAGTACCTAACACAAGGCCTGGTACATTAAATAATGTCAGTAAGTGCCCCCCCCCGATATATATTATACTGTAGCACATATAAAGGCAATTCCTCTTATTGCTCACTTCATTTAACTTCATTCATGCATAACTCAAATTTTTGTTTTTTAATTTCTTTCACATCTACTTTCTCATGTGGCCCTCACCTTAAGCCCTCAAAACAATCAGGTACCTATTTTCCAGGTGGTCAAATCATCCTAGAGAGGTTACACGGCTTGCTTAAGAGAGCATCACAAATCAATCCTAAAGGAGATATTGGAATCCAAGTCTCTTTGATTGCTAGCCTTAGGCATTTCCTCCTATATTCCCTTTAGATACCTCTAGGAAACGGCATTTCCCTCATTCAAGTACCTGAGACAGTTCACTCTAACAGGGTTATGATTCTTATTTGTCTACATAGGAGAGACCCTGCCTGGAGGGGTTTGAGCCCACTGATTGTTCTTCCAACAAACATTTGCAGTTATGTGACTTTGAGTGACCTAGACTTGGTTAGTGTTCATTTAGTATATTCGC
Organism: Phacochoerus africanus; assembly: GCF_016906955.1. Lineage (NCBI taxonomy): Eukaryota > Metazoa > Chordata > Mammalia > Artiodactyla > Suidae > Phacochoerus > Phacochoerus africanus. The sequence goes on from NC_062547.1 coordinate 38,965,493, forward strand.
TGCACAACATCCTGCCGCTTGTTGATGCCATTGTAAATCCTAATTTGCTCTAGTGTCAGGTCCCTGATTTCAGGAGCATGACTTCTCATTTATGACATAAATGGTGAGATTAAACCAAGTCTGGACTGACTCCACATGTGCCATGGATAGTATTCTTCTTGATTCTCAACAGTTCTTTACAGTTCTGAGGTGCATTTCTCTAATCAAACTGCTGTCACCCAGTCATCTCTGTAAGCAAACCATGACCCTTGAAAAGCTAAGAGGAATGGTTTAGAATGGCCCCTGAAAAGTGTTTTTATTTTCATTTTATATATGCAATAGAAATATGCTTATAGTAGGGACAGGAATTTCTGTTAGAAATAGTCATTTGACCTGGAGTGTGGTCTGTGACACAGGTAAGTCACACCCCCTGAGACTCAGTTATTTCTCTAAAATGTAGATCACAATACCTTTCCAGAAAACCTCAGATGGTTTGTGTCAGTTCCAGAGAAGATCAATAATGAGGATTCTTTGTAAACACAAGATCTTTCACAAAGTGTAAAGTATCTTCAGCACTAAGAAACTGAAGACTGCAGTTGTAACTTCACCCTGGAAAGACAATGTAGACAATTTAGCCTGAAAGTGGTGGACCAATCAGACCATTTAATTTTGAATTCTGACTCTATGGTCTACTAGTTGTACAGTTTTGGGCAAGTTACCAAGTCCTTCTAAACCCCAATTGTTCTCTTCATTGCATATACACATAATAGAAAGTTAACAAAAGCAATTATAGCAGTTCCTGTTGTGGCTTAGTGGGTAAAGAACCTGACATAGCATCCGTGAGAATGTGGATTCAATCCCTGGCCTTGCTCATTGGGTTAAGGATCTGGCATTGCCTCAAGATGTGGCTTGGATCCAGCATTGCTGTGGCTGTGCTCCCGTTCATCCCATAGCCTGGGAACTTCTATATGCCATGAGTATGGCTGTAAAAAGAAAAAAAAAGCAATTATAGAATTATTATAAAAATCATACTGGTGAATATATAAAATACTTAGAAAGATGAAAGGCCTGTAGTAACTGCTCAATAAACATGAGAACCCAAGCTCCAAGATAACTTTTATAAGAAATCTAAGCAGATTTGTGACTACAGGGGAATAACTGACTTAAAAAAACTCCTTCCATTGTGTGGTGATTTTTCATGTAAAGTTTACACAGTTTAGTCAATACCTATTTTGAGTTTAGAAGATTCGCAGGCAGGTTTTGAGTAGTTTCCATCTAGCCCTGTAATAGCCACAGGTAAATACTCAGGTGGAAGCAAATGGGGACATGGGGAACAGGGAAAAGCTCCGCTGTAGGAGCTGCTTGGACATTTGTCTAGAATCACTGATACACCTTCAATGCCAGAGAGCAATTCAAAATCTTCATGTGGAAAAATCTCACACAAATTTGGCTAAATTTCAATTCAACAAAGTGAGATTATGCTACATTGGCTCTTTTCTAAAACTAGTGGTAATAAGTAAAATTACTTGTATTTGAAAGTATAATACTTAAAAATCCAAGAAGATTAGAAATGAAATCCATCTTAATCCTCATGTAAAGTGTGAGTAGTCATTTGTCCAGTATCATCAAATTAGAGCAAGAATCTAGCTCTTAAAAAAAGAAAACAAAAGAAAAGGAGTTCTTATGGTGCTGCGGGCTAAGGATCTGGCATTGTTAGAACAGTGGCTGGGTCATTGCTGTGGCAGTTTTGATCCTTGACCTGGGAAATTCCACGTGCCATAGGTGCATCCAAAAAACAAATAAAAGAATCTAGTTCTTGTTGAGTGAATGTAAAATAACCATTATGCAATATAGTTTGTTGTCTCCACATGCTTGTCTGGTATGAGAAGTTTAATTCTGGTTTTACCATATATACTGAAAGAGGTATTAAACTAGTTGGCCTTTATCTTTTAATTTTTTCGTTTGTGAAATGGGAATATTACTATGCAGTTCTTCAAGAAAAAGTTATTTTTCCCACTTCAATTTCAACACAACATAAAAGGATTTGAAGTTTACACCTTCCTTTAGTGAACATGTTTTTGCCTTCTTTGTTGTGCAACTGACAGTCAATAAAATGCACGCACTGTCTTTAGAGCTGACTCAAACTTAACATTTTCTACATGGTCTCAAAGAACTGAAGCCATGTAGAGAATGGAGTAAGGAGGGACCAAAGGGCAACAGAAGAGGCTCTTAATCTTTTTTCATCTCGTGGACATAACAAATGTATAGGTACACAAAGAGCAATTTCTTCTGAGACAAATTAAAAACAAAAAACACACCTGTGTGACTCATACATATTAGGAGATTGAAGCAAAAAACAATGACCTCTCAACAGGCGTTCCCACTGTGGCTCAGCAGTAACGTTTTCAGACTAGTATCCTTGAGGACGTGGGTTTGATCCCTAGTCTTTCTCGGTAGGTTAAGGATCTGGCATTGCCATGAGCTGTGGTGTAAATCATGGATGTGGCTCAGATCTGCTGTGGCTGTGGCATAGGTTGGCAGCTGCGGCTCTGATTGAACCCCTGGCCTGGGAACTTCCATATGCCCTGGATGCGGCCCTAAAAAGGAGGAAAAAAAGTACAACAAACAAAAGTTGAGGACTAAATGACTTCACTGGTGAATTCTACTAAACATTTCAAGAAAACCTAATACCAATCCTTCTCATACTGTTCCAAAAAGTAAAAGAGGAGGGAACACTACCAAACTCATTTTAAAAACCCAGCATTACTCTGACTGTAAGTGTGTCATATATAACCTTTATCATACTGAGGTATGTTCTTTCTATGTCCACTTTTATTAATGGTGTACTATTTTAATATTTTAAAAATTTAAATTACCATTTTATTATAGTTGATTTACAATGTTCTGTTAATTTCTGCTGTACAGCAAAGTGACCCAGTTATACATATACATTCTTTTTCTCACGTTATCTTCCATTATGTTCCATCACAAGTTGTTGGATATAGTTCCCTGTACTATACACCAGTATCTTCTTGCTTATCCATTCCAAAAGCAATACTTTACATCTGCTAACCCTAAACTTCCAATCCATCCCACTTCCTCCCCCTCCCCCCTTCCCCCTGACAAACACAATCTGTCCTCCATGTCCATGATCTGTTTGTTTTGTAGGTAGATCATTTGTGCCATATTTTAGACTCCACATGTAAGTGATATCATATGGTGTCTGTCTTTCTCTTTCTGACTTACTTCACTCAGTATGAGAGCCTCTAGTTCTAACCATGTTGCTGCAAATGGCATTATTTTGTCCTTTTTTATGCTGAGTAGTAATTCCATTGTATATATGTATCACATCTTCTTAATCCATTCATCTGTTGCTGGACATTCAAGTTGTTTCCATATCTTGGCTATTGTAAATAGTGCTGTGATGAACATATGGGTACATGTTTCTTTTTGAATGAAAGTTTTGTTGAGATACATGCACAGGAGTGGGATTTTTGGATCATATGGTAGTTCTATATTTAGTTTTCTGAGGTACCTCCGTACTGCTTTTCATAGTGGTTGTTCCAGTTAACATTCCCACCAATTGTGAAGGAGGGTTCCCTTTTCTGCACATCCTCTCCATTTGTTGTTTGTTGACTTGTCAATGATGGCCACTCTTACTGGTGTGAGGTGGTGCTTCATTGTTGTTTTGATATGCATTTCTCTAAAAATTAGTGATGAACATTTTTTCATGTCCTGATGGACATCTGTGTATCTTCTTTGGAGAAATGTCTACTTAGGTCTTTTGCCCTTATTTCAATTGGGTTGTTTGGTTTTTTGTTATTGAGTTGTATGGGTTGTTTGTATATTTTGGAGATTAAACCTTTGTCAGAGTCATTTGCAAAGATTTTTTCCCTTTCTGTGGGTTGTCTTTTTGGTTTTTTCTTGTCCTTTTTTTTTTTTTTTTTACCTTTTCTAGGGCTGCTCCCACAGCATATGGAGGTTCCCAGTCTAGGGGTCCAATTGGAGCCGCTGGCCTACGCCAGAGCCACAGCAACATGGGATCTGAGCCGCATCTGTGACCTACACCACAGCTTACAGCAACACCGGATCCTTAACCCACAGAGCAAGGCCAGGGATCGAACCTGCAACCTCATGGTTCCTAGTCAGATTCGTTAACCACTACGCCATGACGGGAATTCCTGTCTTTTCATTTTTTTCAGTGGTTTCTTTTGAGTTTAATTGGGTCCTATTTGTTTATTTGTGTCTTTACTGTCATTATCCTAGGAGGTAGATCAAACAAGATGCTGTTATGATTTATGTCAAAGAGCATTCTATCTGTTTTCCTCCAGGATTTTTATAGTATCTGGCCTTATATATAGGTCTTTAATCCATTTTGAGTTTATTTTTGTGTATATGTTCTAGTTTCATTCTCTTAATTGCAGTTGTCCAGTTTTCCCAGCACCATTTATTGAGAGACTATCTTTCCTCCACTGTATATTCCTGCCTCCTTTGTCATAGTGTAATTTACCATAAGTGCTTGGGTTTATTTCCGGGCTTTCTCTTCTGTTCCATTGAGCTATATTTCTGTTTTTGTGCCAACACCATACTGTTTTGATGATTGTATCTTTGTAGTATAGTCTGAAGTCAGGGAGACTGACTCCTCCAGTTTCGTTTTTTTCTTTTCAATATTGCTTTGGCTATTTGAGGTCTTTTATGTTTCCATACAAATTTTAAAATATTATGTTCTTGCTCTGTAAAGAATATCATTGGTAATTTGATAGGGATTGCATTGAATCTGTAGATTGCCTCAGGTAGTATTGTCATTTTGATTATACGGATTCTTTCAATCCAAGAGCATGGTATATTTTCCATCTATTTGTATCTTTAATTTCCTTCATCAGTGTCTTATAGTTGTAAGAGTACAAGTCTTTTGTCTCTTTAGGTAAGTTTGTTCCTAGGTATTTTATTCTTTTTGATGTGATGGTAAATGGTATGGTTTCCCTAATTCCTGTTTCTGATTTTTTATTGTTAGTATATAGAAATGCAACTCATTTGTGTGCATTAATTTTGTATCTTGTGACTTTACTAAATTCGTCAATGAACTCTAATAGTTTTCTGGTTGTTTCTTTAGTATTTTCTAGGTATAGTATCATGTCATCTGCACATAGTGATAGTTTTACTTCTTATTTTCCAATTTGGATTCTTTTATTTATTTTTCTTCTCTAGGACTACCAAGACTATGTCGAATACCACTGGTGAAAGTGGACATCCTTGTGTTGTTCCTGATCTTAGTGGAAATGCTTTCAGTTTTTCATTGTTGAGAATGATGTTAGCTGTGGGTTTTTCATAAGTGGCTTTTATTATACTGAGGTAGTTCTCCTCTGTGCCCACTCTCTGGAGAGTTTTTATCATGAATGGATGTTGAATTTTGTCAAAAGTTTTTTCTATCTATAAGATTATCATATGGTTTTTATTTTTAAGCTTGTTGATGTGGTATATCACATTGATAGAGATACAGATTTTGAAGAATCCTTGCATCCCTTGGATAAATCCTACTTTATCATGGTATATGATCTTTGTAATATATATTTGTACACATTTTGCTAATATTTTGTTGAGGATTTTTGCATCTATATTCAGTGATATTGGCCTGCAATTTTCTTTTTTTGTGGTATCTTTGTCTGCTTTTGTTATCAGGGTAATGATGGCTTCATAGAATGAGTGGGGAATGTTTCTTTCTCTGCAATATTTCTGGAAAAAATTTCAGAAGAAGAGGTGTTAACTCTTCTCTGAATGTTTGGTAGAATTCAGCTGAGAAGCAGCTAGCTCTTGGACTTTTGTTTTTTTTTCAAGTTTTTTATTCACATTTTCAATTTCAGCACTTTTGATTGGTCTATTCATATTTTCTATTTCTTCCTGGTTCTGACTTGGTAGGTTGTGCCTTTATAAGAATCTGTCCATTTCTTCTAGGTTGTTCATTTTATTGGCATACAGTTGCTCATAGTAGTCTCTCATGATCTTTTGTACTTCTGCAGTGTCTTTTGTAACTTCTTTTTCATTTCTAATCCTATTGACTTGAACATGCTCTCTTTTTTTTCTTGATGAGTCTGGCTAATGGTTTAATCAATTTTGTTGATCTTTACAGAGAACCAACTTTTGGTTTCATTGATCTTCTCAATTGTTTTCTTTGTCTATATGTTATTAATTTATGATCCAAAATCTATATGATTTATTTCCTTCTACTAATTTTGGGCTTTGTCTGTTCTTTATTCTCTAGATGTTTAAGGTGTAAGGTTAGGTTGTTTATTTGAGTTTTTTCTCTTTCCTGAGATATGACTGCACTGCTATAAACTTCCCTCTTAGAACTGCTTTTTCTGTGTCTCATAGATTTTGGATTGTTGTATCTTCATTGTCATTTGTCTATAAGTATCTTTTAATCTCCTCTTTGATTTCTTCAATGATCCATTGATTGTTTAGTAGCAAATTGTGTTTTATTCTTCCAGGAGTTTTTTTTTTTTTTGCTGTTTTTTTTCTTGTAATTTATTTCTAGTCTCATAGCATTGTGGTCAGAGAAAATGCTTGAAATAATTTCAACTTTTTAAACTTTGCTAAGGCTTGATCTGTGGCCCAAGATGTGATCTATCCTGGAAAATCTTCCATGTGCACTTGAGAATAAAGTGTATTCTGCTGCTTTTGGGTGAAAAGTTCTATAGATATCAGTTAAGTTTACTTGGTCTAGTGTGTCATTTAAGGCCTGTGTTTTCTTGTTGATGATCTGTCCATTGTTGTAAGTGCAGTGCTAAAATCCCCTACTATTACTGTATTACCGTCAATTTCTTCTTTTATGACTACTAGAAGTTGCTTTATGTATTTTGGTGCTCCTATGTTGGGTGAATATATATTTACAATTGTTACTTCTTTTTCTTGGATTGATCCTTTTTTTCTGTTTGTTAGGGTTTTTTTTTGTGTGTGTATGTTTTTTTTTGCTGCATGCATGACGTGGAAGTTCTAGACTAGAGACTGGGGGTCAAATCAGAGCTGTAGCTGCTGGCCTATATCACAGCCATAGCAATGCAAGATCTAAGCCACCTCTGCAGCCTACACCACAGCTCACAACAATGCTGGATCCTTGACCTGCTGAGCAAGGCCAGGGATCAAACCCTTGTCCTCATGGGTCCTAGTAGGGATTGTTATGATTGTACCACCTTGGGAACTCTTGGATTGATCCTTTAATTATTGTGTAATGTTCTTTGTTTCTTGTGACCTTCTTTAAAATATATTTTTTCTTATATGAATAATTCCATTTGCATGTAATATTTTCTTCCATCCCATCACTTTTAGTCTGTATGTGTCCTTAGTGTTGAAGTGGGTCTCTTGTTGGCAGCATATACTAGTGTACTGTTTTTGAATCCATTCAGCTAATTCATATCTTTTAGTTATTCTATTTATATTCAATGTAATTGTGGATAAGTATGTACTTATTGTCATTTACTTATTTTTTTTTGGATTGCTATTTTGTTTTTTTCTTCACTTTCTCTTTTTTTTTGTCTTGTGATTTGCTGACCATCTTCAGTGCTATATTTTGCTTGCTTCTTCTATGTGTGTGACCATTTTAGCTATTTGATTTGTGGTTCCCATTATATTTTGGAATCTCTCTCTATATATATATATATGAACAATAATATGTATGCAGCCATCTATATGTATGCAGAATTGTTTCTGCTTGCTGATTTCTTAATTTCAAATGCATTTTCAATGTTCTGCATTTGTGCTCTCCTCTGCTCATGCTTTCTAGTTTTGATATCAGTCATATTTGTCAATAGATGATTCCCTACTTTTATATTATCTTTGTCTTTACCAGTGAGCTTTTTCATTTGTAATATTGTTGTTTCTAATTGTTGCTTTTCCTTTTCTGCTTAGAGAATTTCCTTTAGTAGTTGATGTAGAGCTGGTTTGGAGGTGCTGAATTATCTTTTGCTTGTCTGTAAAGCTTTTGATCTTGCCATCAAATCTGAATGAGGGCTTTGGTGGGTAGCATATTCTTGGTTCTCTGTTCCTCCTTTTTATCACCTTAAATATATTTTGCCACTCCCTTCTGGCTTGTAGAGTTTCTGTTGAAAGAGCGGCTGTTATCCTTATGGGGGTTCCCTTATATGTGATTTTTTGCTTTTCCCTTGTGGTTTTTAATATTTTTTTCTTTGAACTTAATTTCCATCAGTTTTAATTGTTATGTGTCTTGCTGTGTTTCTTCTTGGGTTTATTTCGTATGGATTCTCTGTGCTTTCTTCACTTAAGTGAGTGTTTCCTTTCCCATATTTGGGAACTTTTCAGTTATAATCTCTTCAAATATTTTCTCTGGCCTTTTCTATCTCTCTTCTCTTCTGGAACCCTGAGGATGCAAATGTTGGTACATTTACTATTGTCCCAGAGGTCTCTTAGATCCTCCTCAGTTTTGTTCATTCTTTTTTCTTTATTCTTTTCTGTATCAGTGATTTCCACCACTCTATCTTCCAACTGTCTTATTTCTTCTTCTCCCTCCATTAACCTACTATTGGTTCCTTCTAGATTATTTTTCATCCAGCTATTTTGCTATTAATCTTTCTCTTTAAATCCACTAGGTCTTTGTTAAAGATTCTTTTAAGGTCTCCATTATTTTTTCCAAGATCTTGGATCATCTTTGCTATCATTGCTCCAAATTCTTTTTCAGGTAGATTGCCCATCTCCTCATCATTTAGTGATTTTTATATGTTTTTGTTTTGTTCCTTTGTCTGAAACCTGCTTCTTTGTCATCTCATAGTGTCTGCCTTTGTGTTTATCACACCCTTGACAATTGTATTTAGATGCTGAAGCAGGTGCCTAGTCCTAGATTTCTCATGAGTGGTAGTGGTTCACATATACCCAGAGCATGTGTAGAGACCAGTGGTATCATGCTTCTTTTCCTGGAGCTGGGTAGCTGCTAGGGATGCAGTTTGTGAGCCAAGTGGCAGTTATTCACTGTTCACAGGATTGCTTTTGTAGCTCACAGAGGTAGCAGTGTCTCTTGCAGGCCAACCTGCTACCAGGTAGTTTTCAGAGCTATTTCCTATAGCTTATAATGTCAACAGTTTCTCCTGCTGCCCTGCCTTTGCCTGGAAGGCTCTATGGTCTTCTCTCTGCAGCTAAAGGGGCAGGTGCTGCTGTTCTGTCAGCCCTCCCCTTACTTGGCCACTTTAGGGATCTCACTCTAATCCCCAGGGGTGGGGAGTTTCTCCCTAACTGTTGCTAAAAGCCTCTTTCTGTAGGTGCAGATGTGTGTTTCTGGTGGTCATTCTCCCTGCCTTGCTGCTGGTAACAGTGTTCTCTGTAGCTGCTGCAGATTGGAATGTGGGTTAATGGGTCTCCTCTGGCTCCCTTGCTGTGGAATAAGTGCCACTGACATGGGCCTTCTCAGGGCAACTGGAAGGGTCCCTGTATCTTGTGCTTTTCTCCAGTCAGTCAGCCCAAAGCTCTGGCAGGGAGTGGGCACCAGTGGCCCTCTTGCAGGAGAATGGGCACTACTGCTGGCAGCTCTTCTGGCACTGATTGGTCATCACTAGTGTGAGTTCCTGTAGAGTCTTTTGGTAGAGACGATGTGCTGTGTTTTCCCTGATCAAGCAGATTACCACTCTTGTGGAGAATGGTCACTGCCACCAGCAGCTCTTCTGGCACAGGTTGGGCTCCAAGAAATCTGCAGCTCTCTGGGTGGGGCTGTTTCCCAGATGTTGCGAGGCAGATGCTGCCACCAAGTGGTGCCCCAAGCTGAAGCAGGCAGTGTGCTGCAGCTTGAAAAAGCAGAACAGGGAATAAGTCTGTAGTGGTGGATCCCACCTCTTCCTTCCAACACCCCCAAACAATGGCATCTAGTCTTTACGCCCCACTGAGTTGCTTCTGCTTAGATGCTCTCCATTGTGGTCACCCTATAGTCTAGTCCTTCCAAGCTGTTTACACATAACCAACCCCAGTTTTTTTCCCAGGTAGCCAGGCCAAGCTCCCTCTTTGGGTCTGAGGGCCTATAAGGCCATAGTTTTAGTTCCCAACCCCTGCTGGCACCTGCCTATGGTTGCCTGTTGCCCATAGCACCAACTGTTTGTGGAGGATTGGCTCCTTTTTAACTGCTTCATTCCATTTGTCTAGAGTTCCTTCTCCATTTTTGGCTGATCTCCTTGCTGGTGAGGGAAGTTCCTGGGGTGCAGGAGCTATTCCTCTTTCCAGCTCTCTCCTAGGAGAACAGGACCCATCTCACTTCATTTCACTTTTTTCTTGTTCTTTTTCTTCTCTTTTGTCCTATCTGGTTTTGTGAAGTTTTTCTTGCTCTGTCATAATCCTGAGGCCTTTAGTCAGTTTTTCACAAATTTTATATTTGAATAGTTCTGCTCGTATTTGCATTTTCAATATATTTGTGGGATTAGTTGAGCCTCATGTCCTACTACTCTGCCATCTTTGGAAATCTCTAAATTTTTGTTTGTTTTTTAAAAATTTTATTGGAGTATAGTTGACTTACAAAGTTGTATTAATTTAAGATGTATAGCAAAGTAAGTCAGTTATTCATATACATATATATACCCACCCCTTTTCAGATTCTTTCCCCATATAGGTTATTACACAGTATTGAGTAGCTTTAACAGTGCTATGCAACTAGGCCCTTGTTACCTATTTTTTATGTATAATAGGGTGTATATATCAGTCCCATCCCCCTAGTTTATCCCTTTCCCCCCTTCTTTCCCCTTTGGGAACCACAAGTTTTGTTTTGAAATATTTGAGTCTGTTTCTGTTTTATAAATTATTTTGTAGCTTTTTTTTTATTAGATTCTACATGTTAGTGATCTCATGATATTTGTCTCTGACTTGCTTCACTTAGTGCAATAATTTCTAGGTGCATCCATGTTCCTTCAATGGCATTATTTCTTTCTTTTCATGGCTGAGTAATATTCCATCATGTATGTGTACCACATATTTTTTATCCAATCCTCGGTTGATAGACATTTAATTTGCTTCCATGCCTTGGATATTGTAAATAGTGCTGCAGTGAACATTGGGTGCAGGTATCTTTTCAAATTACGATTTTTTTTTTATTCAGATATATACCCAGGAGTGGGTTTCCTGGATCATATGATAGTTCTATTTTTAATTTTTAAAGGAATTTCTCTACTGTTTTCCATAGTGATTGCACCAATTTACATCCCCACCAACAGTGTAGGAGGGTTCCCATTTCTCTACACCCTCTCCAGCATTTATTATTTGTAGACATTTTGATGATGGTCATTTTGACTCTTATGTGTTGGTACCTCATTATGGATTCAATTTTCATTTCTCTAATAATTAGTGATTTGAGGCATCTTTTCATGTTCTTGTTGGTTATCTGTTTGTCTTCTTTGGAGAAATGCCTATTTAGATCTCCTGACATTTTTTTAATTGTGTTATTTGGTTTCTTGGTATAAAGTTGTATGAGATTTTTGTATGTTTTAGAGATTAATCCCTTGACAGTTGCTTCATTTGCAAAGATTTTCTCACATTCTGTGGATTGTCTTCATTTTGTTTATGGTTTCCTTTGCTCTACAAAAGCTTTTGAGTTTAATTAGGTCCCATTTTTTTAATTTTAATTTTTATTCTTATTAATCTAGCTTGTGGATCCAAAAAAGATATTGCTGTGGTGATTTATATCAGAGAATGTCTGACTCTGTTTTTGTCTAAGAGTTTTATAATATCCAGTCTTATATGTAGGTTTTTATTCATTTTCAGCTTATTTTTGTGTATGGTGTTAGAGTTCTAATTCTTTTATATGTACCGGTCCAGTCTTCCCAGCACCTTTTATTGAAGAGACTTTTCTCCATTGTATATTCTTTTTTTATTTTTTCTTTTTAGGCCTGCACACATGGGATATGGAAATTCCTGGAGCTAGGGGTCAAATCAGAGCTGTAGCTGCTGGCCTATATCACAGCCACAGCAATGTCAATAAGCAACTGTGACCTACACTGAAGTTTGCTGTAATACCAGATCTTTAACCCACTAAGTGAGGCCAGGGATCGAACCCGCATCTTCATGGATACTAGTTGGGTTCTTAACCCACTGAACCACAACTGGAACATCTCCAATATATATTCTTACCTCCCTTTTCATAGATAAATTCTTGTCCTCCTTTGTGCATGGATTTATTTTTGGGCTTTCTTTCCTATTACACTGATCTTATATGTCTGTTTTTGTGCCAATACCATGCTGTTTTGATAATTTTAGCTTTCTAGTATAGTCTGAAGTCAGGTAGCCTGATTCCTTCTGCCCGATTTTTCTTTTTTAGGATTGCTTTGGTTATTTGGGGGTCTTTTGTGGTTTCATATAAATTAAAAAAATTGTTCTATTTATGTGAAAAATGCCATTGGTAGTTTGATAGCAATTGTGCTGAATCTGTGAATTGCCTTTGGTGGTATAGTCATTTTGACAATATTGATTCTTCCAAACCAGCAGCGTGGTATACTTTTCCATCTGTTTGTGCCATCTTATACTCCTTCATCAGTGTCTCATAGTTTTCAGAGTACAAGTCATTTAACTCTTTAGGTAGGTTTATTCCTACATATTTAATTCTCTTTGGTGAGAGGGTAATTGGGATTGTTTCCTTAATTTCTCTTTCTGATCTTCTGTTGTTAGTATATAGGAATGCCAGGGATTTCTGTGTATTAATTTTGTATCCTGCAAATTTAACAAATTCATCGATGATCTTTAGTAGTTTCCTGATAATATCCTTAAGATTTTCTATGTATACTATGTCATCTGCAAATAGTGACAGTCTTACTTCTTCTTTTCCAATTTTGATTACTTTTATTTCTTTTTTCTCTTATTGCCTTCTCTAGGAATTCTAAAACTATTTTGAATAAAAGTGGTAAGCGTAGACGTCTTTACCTTGTTCCTGATACTAGCAGGAAAGCTTTTAGCTTTTCACCATTGAGAATGATGGTAGCTGTGTGTTTGTCGTATATAGCCTTTATTATATTAAGGTAGATTCCCTCTATGACCACTTTCTGGAGGGTTTTTATCATAAATAGGTGGTGTATTTTGTCAAAATCTTTTTCTGCATCTATCAAGATTATCATACAGTTTCATTCTTTAGTTTGCTAATGTGGTATATCACATTGATTGATTTGCAGATATTGAAGAATCCTTGGCTCCCTAGGATAAATCTCACTTGATCACAGTGTACAATGCTTTTAATGTATTGTTGGATTTGGTTTGCTAATATTTTGTTGAAGATTTTTGTGTACATATTCATCAAGGTACTGGTCTGCATTTTTTTATGGTGTCTTCATCTGGATTGGTGTGAGGATGATGGTAGTCTCTTAGAATGAGTTTGGGAGTATTTCTTCATCTGAAATTTTTGGGAAGAGTTTCAGAAGGATAGATATTAACTCTTCTCTGAATGTTTGATAGAATTTACCTGTGAAGCCTTCTGGTTCTGGACTTTTGTATTTTGGAAGTTTTTAAATCACAGTTTCAATTTCAGTACTTGTGTTCAGTCTATTCATATTTTCTGTTTCTTCCTAGTTCAGTCTTGGAAGGTTGTACCTTTCTAAGAATTTGTCCTTTTATTCTAGGTTGTCCATTTTATTGGCATATAGTTACTTGTAGTATTCTCTTATTATCCTTTGTATTTCTGTGTTTACCTCATTTCTTGGTGATGACTACTTATCCTTCAAACTTAAGCTTAGAAGTGATTTCCAAAAGACCTTCTTGACCTCTTTCCTACTCCAGGACCCATACTTAACCTGACATAACATTTACTACATTGAATTAAAATGGACATGTATACACATCATTGGATCATGAACTCCCTAAGTAAAGGAACTTCCTTTCCAAATGTTACACTGCTAAAGCCCAACATGGTAGGTCCTCACACATAGTAGATTCTCAACAAATATTTATTGAATGAAAGGGTGAAGGAACACAAGCATATGAAGAAAAGAGTAAAGCTATTTGTTCCCCATTGGAGTTTTGGGGTGTTTGGTCCAATTCAATAATTTTATAGAAGGAATGATTTATCTCTTTACCCTTCTTGTTTCCATATTTATTGAAGCATCCTTTATTTGTCAAGGGAAACCTGACCTAGACCTGGGCTTGGGATATAGGGGTAGAAATTATCTTCATGGCTCAAGTCCTAGGATAGAGAGCTAGATTAATCCAAGCAAAGCACATTTCATCCATACCTGGAAATCTTTAAATGCTAAGAGGATTTATTCCTAGATATATTTTTCAATATGATGATCGTGACCTGCGTGAGCACATGGATATTAGATCAGGAGGTCTGAACAAGTGAGGTGTGGTACATTAGAAATGTACCCTCTGTGTGGAAGGACTGAGTAAACAAATATTTTCTCTGGTCCAACACACCTGGGTTTAGGCAGCTCAATTACAATAAGAAAAAGATTATTTTTCTTTTCTTTCTTTCTTTTTTTTTTTTTGCTTTTTAGGGGCACACTTAGGGCATATGAAAGTTTCTAGGCTAGGGGTTGAATCAGAACTGCAGCTGCCAGCCTATGCCACAGCCAAAGAAACCTGGGATGGGAGCCACATCTGTGACCTACACCACAGCTCACAGCAATGCCAGATCCTTAACACACTGAGCAAGGCCAGGGATTGAACCTGAATCCTCATGGATACTAGTCAGGTTTTTAACTTGCTGATCTACAATGGGAACTCCCAGAACAAGATTACTTTTAAATTACTACACAGAAATTTTATAAGATGGATCCACCTCTTGAAATGGTGTGTGATTTTATGGAAGATTTGGATTTGCTTCTTATCTTCTCTTACTTGTAAATTCTTACTTTGTCTTCTGACATTTGTGCCTGGTAAATTGTGAATTTTTGGACCATACTATTAATAGAGCTTACTTAAACAACAATAAAACCAAACTACACTTAGCCACATCACCTAAGAACATGTAATATATTTGGTTCCCATCTTCCTGATATGAAGGAATATTTTAAGCTTCTAAAAGAAGTGATTGTAAAGATTCATGAGTTCTCCAGATTGGAATGCTTTATCCTACAGTAACTTTAAAATAAAATCATATTATACATTCTAAATGCAGCTTTAAAATACCTATTTATTCCAAGTATATCTTCTGTGATGCTGAAGGTCAATTAATTCTTTTAATAGTCAAACTTTAGAAATGGGGGCTGAAATGTTTCAAGCTATGGGAAAGGGCTTAGCTAATAACAGAGGTGGAATTGGCACAAAGGCTTCTTGCCTCATTCTATGTATTATCCACTAGACTATGCCGTAGTTGTCAGTACCATAACTAATGATGAAAGCTGGTTAGTCTAATAGCACAAAGCTTTAAAATGCCTTTTCCATATTTAAATCCTTATGATGTAATTTTTCTTTCTAATATATCCAAGGGGAAATTTTCCTTAGAGAATAGGTAAGGCCTTCATTTAAAAAGCAGCACATAATGACGATAAAGTGATTGGGAGGAAATCTAGAGTTAAATTCACATTTAATTGTGAGTACTGGATTCTCTACTGCCAGATGTAAATTAAAACTCCTGCATTTTGGAATCCCTTCTATGCTGATTCATTCTACAACATTTCTATTAGAATCGCTCTCCTTTAAGAGTAGTTGGGATTCCACTATTAAATATTGTTTGGAATATACAAGTAATTTGGAAAACCATGGAAGGTTGTGCACAAGTTGCTTCTCAGAGAAAATTCTGCCAGAGCTCAGAGTTTCTGCTTTTAGGGAACCACCATAGTTATGTGGGTTTTTAAGGGAGGAAAAAATCTCATCAACTTCTGGATTTTTTCCACTTTGACCCAGACTCCTAAGAAATTAACTCTTGAATCCAGGTGAATTTTGTCAAGGCTGGAGAGACTTTATATTTAAATTCCTGGGACTTAAGATGCCAGTGATCTCAGGAATTATACTTCATTAACAGAGAATGTTAGAAACTCAAAGTTGAGTGTATTGGGGAAGAGGGAAGAGGCTTTGAAGTCCATTTTAGGGGTGGAAAATCCTCTTCTATAAAATACATTTTTGCACATTTGGTTCATTGGTTCAAGGTTTTCAGCTCACTGTCTCTACATCTTACATATTTTGAATATTTCCCTGTCCAGTATCTTTGTCTCGGGGTGTTTCCCACTCTCCATTCAGAATCCTACTGCCTAGTTTTAACTGCCATTGCCATCCCTCTGCTGCTTATCACTTCACCTCTTACCTTGTTCTTTCCCCAGGGTGAGAAAATTGCCTCTCTGTCCTTTGATATCATTTTGCAGTGTCCAATGTACAGTTTTATTATTTATCTTAGAAATAATCATTTTTAAGATTTTTTCTATTATAGTTTATTTACAATGTTCTGTCAATTTCTGTTATGTGGCAAAGTGACCCAGTCATATATATATATATATATACATTCTTCTTCTCACATTATCCTCCATCATGTTCCATCACAAGTGCTATATAACTTCCCTGGGTTATATAGCAGGATCTTCTTGCTTATCCACTCAAAATGCAATAGTTTGCATATACTAACCCCAAACTTCAGTCTATCCCACTTCCTCCCCCTTGGCAACCACAAGTCTGTTCTTCAATTCTGTGAGTTTCTTTCTTTTCATTTGTGCCATATATTAGATTTCAGATATAAGTGATATCATATGGTATTTGTCTTTCACTCAGTATGAGAGTCTCTAGTTCCATCATGTTGCTGCAAATGGCATTATTTTGTTCTTTTTTGTGGCTGAGTAGTACTCCATTGTGTATATATACCACATCTTCTTAATGCATTCATCTGTCAATGGACATTTAGGTTGTTTCCATGTCTTGACTATTTCAGCACTGTTAATTATAGAAAGAATCTTTTAATCTACTACTCTTAGCCTTTGGAAACTCTCTGGAAGACCTAACTTGTCACATTAACAGGCAGTGCATGAGAAGAAGAATTTTCGTGTGTCTGAATTGAAGGATACTTAGAATTCCCAAATTCTCTGCGTATTATGGAGGGGGAAACTGTCCTGAAAGGACTGGAATGACTTGGTGAATGGAGACTCATCTATTAGTTGCAGAACACGTGCTCAAAATGAGATTTACATTTTCCTGGGTTTTCTCCTAAATGCTCACATTCTCATAGGCTCATGTCCTGTATTGTCATAATAATTAAGAATAATTAGGCATTGTTTTTCTCTTTTATCAACAGTAAACCATATGCAATTATAAGGCAATATAGCTTTTTAATAAACATATCAGAGTGTGTACATTCAAGCATGTCAGGGATCTTTAGATAGTCTTCCAGGAAGCATATAAAACTAAGTATTGTGAAATTTGCTTAAAATATTGTTCTAAGTGGAGATGATTCAAATACTAGACATTCTTTGAGCAGACGTGGTATGGTTTCTAAAGCCCCTGAGGGTCCACCATAAGCAGGTGTATTGTATTAGTATAAGGAGAGGTTTTTCACTCTTCTCATGACAAAAACACAGCTAGATCAGGGAAGGGGTAGGAGAGAAACTCTATGTCTTCTCCTGCACCTTATCACTAGTGTAAATATAGAAGTAAAGTTAACCAGACACTTATAGGGTGTTTATAAAATGTATTTATAAAATTATGTGTAAAGAAGCAACAGCAAAGACATTTTTTTTTCAAGTGCACAGTTTAGAGTGGAAGATTACTATGCACTCTTTTTTCCAAAATAATGTCTGACAGCCTGAAGTGCTACACTCTTTGGGAAATGCCTTTTTTTTTTTTTTTTTTTTTTGGCCCAGGACCTCACCCACGGCATATGGAAGTCCCAAGTTAGGGTTCAAATAGGAGCTGCAGCTGCAGGCCTACACCACAGCCACAGCAAAGCCAGAGATCCAAGCTGTGTTTGTGACCTACACCACGGCTCATGACAATGCCAGGTCCTTAACCCACTGAGTGAGGCCAGTGATCAAAACCACATCCTTATGGATACTAGTTGGCTTAGTTAGAACAGGAACTCCACTGGGAGATGCTCTTTAGGAACAGATAAGAATACAGAAGCCTAAGAATTCAAGCCTTGGGTATCTAGAATTGAAACTTCCATGTAAAGAACTACAGATGAATAGATTAAGAATATGTGGTATACATACACAATGGAATACTACTCAGCCATAAGAAAGAACAAAATAATGCCACTTGCAGCAACATGGATGGAACTAGAGACTCTCATACTAAGTGAAGTTAAGTAGAAAGATAAAGACAAAAACTATATGACATCAGTTTTATCTGGAATCTAATATATGGCACAAATGAATCTTTTCACAGAAAAGAAACTCATGGACTTGGAGAAAAGACTTGTGACTGCTGAGGGGGAGGGAGTGGGATGGACTGGGAGTCTGTAGTTAATAGATAAAAACTATTACATTTGGAGTGGATAAGGAGTGAGATCCTGCTGTATATCCCAGGGAACTATAGTCACTTATGATGTAACATGATGGAGGATAATGTGAAAAAAAATATTATATATATATAATACACATATTATTATGTATGACTGAGTCACTTTGCTGTACAGTAGAAATCAACAGAACATGGTAAATCAATTATAATGGAAAAAATAAAAATCATAAAATAAAATTAAAAAAAAAAAGAACTACGGTGAGGCTTGAGTATCCACTTGCAATCTTTAAATCCTATGACCTGGGAAACCTGCAGAGAATAAATTTCTAAGGGGAAGGTATTTTATATACCTTCAGATAATTCAAAAATCTTATGATTAAAACACATGCACAGTCCTAAATCTATGTATTTTATACCGTCACGCTTTCACTCAAATAAATAACAAAGATCATTTGTGTAGTACTGGATGAAAAAAGAAGCTATTGATTTTTACTTGGAAATAATATCAAGTTGAGTAAGAAAGAGCAAGTTATTTAGATTTGATGTGCTGTCAATTATTTTGGAAATAATTTAGTTCAATCACTTCATTTTTTTTTTTGTCTTTTTGCTATTTCTTGGGCTGCTTCCTGTGGCATATGGAGGTTCCCAGGCTAGGGGTCGAATCGGAGCTGTAGCCACCGGCCTACGCCAGAGCCACAGCAACGCGGGATCCTAGCCATGTCTGCAACCTACACCACACTCACGGCAACACTGGATCGTCAACCCACTGAGCAAGGGCAGGGATTGAACCCACAACCTCATTGTTCCTAGTCGGATTCGTTAACTACTGCGCCACGACGGGAACTCCCAATCACTTCATTTTTATAGGTGGGGAAACTGACACTAGAAAAATTGATTGATTTGCCTAAAGTTAGAAAAGGCTAGTCACAGAATTGGAATGAATCTGGATGTTGTACATCGACATAGGGAATAGATGTATAAGTGTGTGCTTGTGTGTGTGTGTGTGTTGTGTATGTAATGATTTCTCAACCTAAAGTTATTTGGTGGAGGGAGGCTTTCTAGGTTTTGGTATGCCATGGAGGTATATATTTATATGCATAATTAATTTTATGTTTGTAGCAAACGTTTTGGGGAGGCTTTTCTCAATTTTCATAATTATCAGCATTATCCGATGACCTTGGATATCAGGAAATGTGATATTTAAAATCTTTGTCTCATTATATCTCTGGGTTTCTCAGATAGGAATTACAACAGAAAGCCCAATATTTAGTCTTCCCTTATGGAACTGGTTATGCAGAAGGAAGTCACAAAAGAAGAGAGCAAGAATCATAGAAAAATCAATTTCCCTCTAATGTTACTATTCACTAGGATGACATGGCTAAAACCCAGATATCATTAGGAAAGTTCGTGCCTATAACTCACTTACACAAATAATTTAACTGTTGTTTTGTGAACCTTATAGGTGTTCCAGACTGTGATATATTCTCAGCAAATGTCATGATGGATTGGGGTATATGAGTATAATTCATGATTGAGATTAGTAAGAATAAGGAACAGGATTGACAGCTAGAATAATCAGGAAAAGGAATATGATATTAGAAGATATAGGATCCAAAAAAGTGGGAGAGATTCAGAGAATGAATATTCTTCTCTGTTCTTGTGCCTACCCACAATTCTTAGTTACCAGGCCTCCTAACTCCTCCTATACTTCAGACTGCAAATTAGTGGGTTAATTTGAAGATGATTATAGACAGGGAAATTGCATCTAGAAAGACTAAGTGACTTGCCCAAGGTCACTAAGAAGGGGCATTTGTAAATACAGTTTTGGAGTCTTCTTTCAATATGAGTATCTTAGTACAAGCCCACTGGCCTGACCAGCGTTTTCCTTACCTCACTGCCTTTAATAGAGTTTCCAGCACCCTCCATGAAATATCTACTCTTCTGTCATCATTATCTCTCAGACTATCTCTTTATTTCCTCAGTCTATTTCTTATTCTTTTGATGATACAGAAACAGTTTCCCGTAGATATCTACTCAGAGATAAAGTCATTCTTCAAGAAGAAGCATAGGAAACATGGAGATCGGTCTCTTTACGCTTAAGCACAAGACTATTTTTCTATTGGCAGGTCAGAAAGTGTCACAACAGTTTGTGTAAAGTTGCACAGACTTGAGTGCCAGGTGACACAGGAGTTATATCCAGATCTGATCTAGATACAACCATTTAACCTCTTTTGATCTTCATATATAAATTAAAGATATTAAATAAGAAATTTGGAGTGAGGATGAAATGACAAAATATGTTATTTAATGTATAGTAGTCACTCAATAAAGAGAGTATCTTCTTCCCTACCCTAGGAACCTCACAGGTTATTTTGAGGTTGGAATGATATAATAAATATGAAGATATGTTAAGTAGTTAAAATATATTTTATAAGAAATGGGAATTATTTTTATTTCTCTGAAACATGGGAGGAATGTTAAAAATTACCTTCTCTGAAATGACATTTAAGATATATTTTCTGGTTGTGAAGCAACTTTAATCCAAAGAACATTTGCCTACCAGATAAATACAGCAAATTACAATGAGAGATGAGGTTGAGTTTTTCTGTATTGGCCTAATTTTTCCAAACAAATAAGGTGACGGTTCTAATGAGTTTTCCATATGTACAGCATATATAGCCCCATGTATCTTGCCCATCTTTGAACTTAAACACTTTAATCAGGGCTAGACTTTTTGCTGAAAAGATTTTTCCTGCAAAGGAACCACTTGGTTTGTGGCTGCTGCAAAATTTTATGTTCTGAATCCATTGTATGTCCTGGGATCCTAATAATATTTACTTATTTAGTTGTTATACCTGAAGGTTGGACTAAGAGCACATAAGCAGTCTTTCTGTTCAGCTAGAGTGTTGAATAAGTACTCTCTCTGGAGTATTTTACCATCATTTAGGAGTTAATACTGCAAGTAAGTGGCTTGCAAAAATCGCCATGACAATATTTCCTTGCATATTTGCTTTTTTTTTTTTTTTGCAAATTTTTCACAGGAGAATTTCGTTTTTAAGTAATGTCCTGTACCTTTTTTCCTCTTGATTTGAAATAGTAATTGATGACACCAAGAGAGACTTCTCAGAGCAGAATATATATGTATTTGTGATAGAAAAGAACAATGATTAAATTAAAGGGATTGTTAAGGGCTGGAAGTCTTGCTTCTCTTTTCCATCTCAGCTTTTTTTTTCTTTCATTTCTCAGCATCCCCTACTTCTAAACAAGGAATACAATTCTGTCTACCGTACACTTTTCCTATTTAGTTATTCTTGTGTAGATACCATTATAACTTCAAACCAGAGCTTTGAAAAAAATTAACCAGTTTGTAACCATCGCAAAGTTTTCCTGTAGGGACATTCCCAGTCTCTATTGTACACATTTTGGTTCTTGGTGGCAAAAAACAGAAACTATCTTTGATTTACTGAAACAGAAGGGAATTAGTAGGAAAATGTATTGGAAATCACAGAGTCTAAGGGCAGGATAAAAGCTAAGCCTCAATAAAATGGTCTAAGACCAAGAAGATATCCGGAACATCAACTAAAGTATCACAACTGGAACAGCCTGCTTAGGGTCCCACTTCAGTTTCCATTGGACATTGAGTGCCTGAGCTGGTACTACCACCACAGGATATATGATACCATTAGCAGTGAAATAAATTCTCGGTTTTCTTTTCTTCTGTGTGGCATTTACTCCGAAGTCACCATGGTACCTGATTGGACAAGACTAAATAATATGAGACCCTAGCTTACAGCTACTGTAAGTGAGAAGTGATGCTTTTCATTCCACCAAGACTCCAGAAATAAAAGATTCTATAATCCAAGGAATTTTGTTCAATATTGAGCAGCCAATGCAATATCCATTATGTCGTACTTCAGACTGCATTTTCAGGAGCTTCCACTTCTGTGATGATTGTATAGAATCTTAGTTTTTCTTATTCTTCCATGCAAGCACAACAAAAATCCTGGGTATTATACATAAAATAAACATAAAGTTCTGAAAAGTGAAGAGAAAGCCAATGGATAGGGAATTGGGGCTGGAGGACCAAGAAGGGCGCCGAGTTCCCTAGTCTCATATATCTTTGTGTCTGATGTATCTTGGATCTGGAGATGAATAGGCCAGGAGCCGAGAAACACCAAAGGGAACAGAAAAGCTCCTTCAGAAGCCTGCTGTCTTAGCCAGAGGATCAGAAACAGGTGTCAGGGGAGATCACGTGTGGAGCCTTGACATTCACCATTGCACAGCAGAACTGATGTGTCCCCTCTCCCCATGGGTGGTGTCAGAGGAAGCCTAATGGGGACCAAGGATTTTTATCATCATTCAGTGATAATAAGACACCCCAGCTATGGGGTCAGGATGCCTACTCTAGCTTAGCACATGTCAGGAGCCAGGAACAAACCATATATATTCTTTACTGTACCACATATCTGTGGGCAAGAAAATGATTCTCAGCCTGTTTCACACTGTATACAAATATCAGCCTAAAATGGAGCCTAGACTTAAATGTAAAACATAAAAATAAAAAACTTAAATAGATAAAGTTTTTAGGATCTAGGAGTAAGGAAAGAGTTCTTAGATTTGATACCAACAAGTTGATTCATGAAAGGAAAAAAATGATAAATACATCAAACTTTCAAACACTTTCCTGTGACACAGACCTTGTTAAGAGGATGAACATATGCACTACAGAGTGAGAGAAAGTTTTTATAAACCACATTTTCAGTGTATCTAAGATGTGTGAAGAACTCTCAAACATTAAAAAAAACTCAATCATGGAACGAACAGAAGATAGGAAGCAATATCTCAGCAAAGAAGATGTACATAATGAGAATAATCTATGAAAAATTGCCCAACATCATTAATCATTAGGGAAATGCAAATTAAAACACAGTGTAATAGCACTACAAAGCCATCAGAATGCTGAAAACAAAAAATAGTGACAATACCATGGAGAAATGGTGTATTATTTTGCGAGGGCTGCCATAAAACACCACAAACTAGGTGGTTTAAACAACAGAAATGTATTTTCTCACAGTTTGGAGCCTGGGTGTCCAAGATCAAAGGGCTGCCAGTGTTGATTTCTGGTGAGACCTCTCTGCATTATAGATGGCTACTTTCTCACTCTGTTCTCAGAAGGTATTTTCTCACTCTCTGTGCTGAGGATACTGTTCCAAGGGCACATGGAAAAATGTTTAAGAACATTTACTGGAGTTCCCATTTGCGGCTCAGCAGTAACAAACCCGACTAGTATCCATGTGGACATGGGTTCAATCACTGACCCCATTCAGTGGATTAGGGATCCAGCATTGCAATGAACTGTGGTGTAGGTCACAGAGGCAGTTCGGATCCTTTGTGGCTGTGGCTGTGGTGTAGGCTGGCAGCTGCAGCTCTGATTTGACCCCTAGCCCGGCAACTTCCATGTGCTGCAGGTGCGGCCCTAAAAAGACAAAAAAAAAAATTACTAAAACTTGATAAGAACAGTGAGAGTCTGTGGCACTTGGACCATAACCCACTCCCTCTTACTGGCAGAAATTTCATTCGAAGCAGTTACAGACAAAAACCCAGGTATCCCCCTCCCCTAACTTCCACTTAAAAGCTACTACAGTCTTTTCTCAGGAGGGACAAGCCACCATCATCTCCATACTCCATAGTATGCATTGCAGTGATAACATTCAGGCAGTGTTGACCCAGAGGTCATGGGCTCCCCTCTTCTACCCAGCCAATATTTATGATTTAGAGGCTGGAGCTCGGGTGAAGCGGGCTGAAAATACAGAGTCTGATATGACCCTTGCCCAAGTTTGTTTCTAGCATAGACTTCCCATGCTAGGAGAGACAAACTAAGAAGAATAGAGACTATGGCCCCTGCCCAGAAACTTGCCCCTAAAACATTGCCATTTCTGAGAAAGGCAGATCAGTATCCCTTCCCCCATCTCTTGATCCATGGCTCAGAGATTTTGCCTAAGAGTACAGGAAAACCCTAAGAAAAATGAGCTCTAAAGCTTTTCTCAAGGGAAATTCAAGCCTCAGGGGAATCTTGAGAAAAAAGATTTGGGTGGTAAGCAATTAAGAGGAGACCTACAGTTCCATGAGACTTAGGAGCTAAACCATGAGCCAGCAAGTTTACAAGAGAGAACCAAGGGAAGAGACAGCTAAAACAAACCACCTTGGAGTCAAAGTAAACCTCCAACAGTGGCCTCAAAAATGAATCTTCCCATAGAACCCAAATTTAATTGAATCCAACTGTGCAGAAACTTCTGACCCAGAGAATTGTCAAAAACAATAAATAATCAGCTAACAATGAGTGAAGTCTAACAGCTGCCTTTGATCAGGGAAAATGGCAGTCAAAAATAGCCCTGAAGGGAGTTCCCGTCTTGGCGCAGTGGTTAACGAATCCGACTAGGAACCATGAGGTTGCGGGTTCGGACCCCTGCCCTTGCTCAGTGGGTTAATGATCCAGCGTTGCCGTGAACTGTGGTGTAGGTTGCAGACACAGCTCGCATCCCGTGTTGCTGTGGCGTAGGCCAGTGGCTACAGCTCCAATTCGACCCCTAGCCTGGGAACCTCCATATGCCATGGGAGCGGCCCAAGAAATAGCAAAAAGAGAAGAAAAAAAAATTGCCCTGAGGAAACACACCTGAGACTCCACCTTCTGAGGAAGAAGAGACCTCACATTGCAAGGGAAATAACTTTACTTTGCTGAAAGAGGCCAGTCTGTCACTAAAACTGGCAAACACCAAGAGCAAGCTTGACAAAAATAGTACCAGTGTTTTCTTAGGTCAGTCTCCTAAGGCAATAGAAATGAAAGCAAAAATAAACAAATGGGACCTAATGAAATTTATCAGGTTTTGAATGGCAAAGGGAACCAAAAACAAAATGGAAAGACAACCTAAGATAATGATGTGACCAATAAAGGCCTAACTTCCAAAATATACAAACAGCTCATACAACTCAGTATCAAACAAAACAAGCCCAAGTCAAAAAATGGGCAGAAGCCTTAGGCATTTCTCTAAAGAAGATATACATGTGGCCAGTGGGCACTTGAAAAGGTGCTCATCATTGCTAATTAGAGAAATTCACATCAAAACTACAATGAGGTTCCACCTCACATAGACCAGAGTGGTCATTATTAAAAAGTCTACAAATAAATACTGAAGGGGGTGTGGAGAAAAGTGAATCTTCCTACACTGTTGGTGGGAATATAAATTGGTACAGCCATTATGGAAAGCAGTATGGAGTTTCCTTAAGAAACAAAACAAAACAAAACAAAAACATAGTTGTCATATGATCCTGCATTCTCACTCCTGGACATATATCCAGAAAAAACCGTAATTTGAAAATATATACCTGTACCCCTATGTTCACAGCAGCACTATTTACAATAGCCAAGACATAGAAGCAACCTAAATGTCCATTGACAGAGGAAAGGATAAAAAAGATGTGGTGCATATATATGTGTATACACACACACAAATACAATGGGAATATTATTCAGGCATAAAAAAGAATGAAATAACAGCATTTGCAGCAACATGGATGCACCTAGAGATGATCATACCAAGTGAAGTAAGTGAGAAAGGGAAAGATAAATAACATACGATATTACTTATATACGGACTCTGAAGTATAACACAAATGAACATATCTAAGAAAGAGAAAAAGATTCACAGACATAGAGAACAGACCTGGGTTTCTAAGGGGATAGGGAAGAATTGGGAGTTTGGGATTAGCAGATGCCAACTATTATACATAGAATGGATAATGTATAACAAGGCCCTACTGTATAGCAAAGTGTCTAGTTTCAACATTATATGATAAACCATAATGGAAAAGCATATGAAAATATACATATATATACGTGTGTGTGTAACTGAATCACTTTCTTGTAAAGCAGAAATTAACACAATATTGTAAATCATCTATAGTCCAGTAAAATTTTAAAAAATAACTAAAAATATATAGCAAAAATGTATTAAAGGGATTTAAACATTACATTAGAAAACATTTACTTAATGTAAAGAGAAAACCATCAAAGGAGAAATATAGAAACAAATATGATATGAGACACAGGAAACACAAAGTAAAATAGCAGATACTAATTTTAACCATATAAAATTTTAATAAGTATGCAATTCTTACTATCTATCTCAAAGCTGTACAATTAAAAAAATTGTTTGATTGTATATATATGATTACCAATCCAAGGTCCCCCCTCACATTTTATATCAATGTTAGCAAAATGAGATAATGTTTACTTTTTAAAAATATGATTAGAGTATAAACCCATAATGAAAGTTTTTGGTGATAGATATTTTGTTTACAAAGAATCACATTTTAAAAAGCAGGTGAACAAATTACCAATGGCACATAGAGGAAAAAACAATATTTGAATATTCAAAACAATATACTGAGTTGATTCGAAATGTATTTTCAACAAATTTAAAGATCCATTAACAATAATAACACCTATATAGCAAGCATTCTTCTAAGAGCTCTCCATATATTAACTCATTTAATTCACAAAACTCTGTGAAATAAGATCCATTACTCTGTCTATATATATTTTTTTTCCAGATGAGGAAACTGAAGCATAGAAAGGTTAAGTAATTTCCCCAAATCACGTAGCTACAAAATGTTGGGGCTAGAATTTGAATTTAGGTAGTTTCATCATTAGAAGCTATGCAGTTAAACACTATGCCTTCCATAGTAAGGGTTTTTTTTCCCCTTTAAATAATATGCTTTATAGGTGAGGCTCCGAGCTGAAATTCAAGAGTAGTTAAATAGTTTGATCAAAGTCACATAAGTTGAGTATAGGACCATTTCCCCAGCATTCAGGATTGTTAGGATGGTCCAAAGTGGAAAGAATCATAGAAACCATCCATACTTTCTCCTTTACTTCATAGATGGTAAAACAGAGGGCCAGGGGTTCTTTTTAGTCCAGGATCCTATTATTCTTCATAGCTAGGCTTACCCTTGAATTACAGTTTTCCTAGGTCTTAGTCTCACAATTTTTTCATCTATAACCAATGAAAAAGTTCCAAGAAAGACTTTCCATTGCAATTATCAAGTTAACTAAAGAATGATCCTGACAGTTGTTCAGTAGTTTGGATCAAATCTCACTTTATTTTAGCTATCTGTCCTGGGGATCAAGAGTAAATAAGGATTGAGCTAAAAGAAGGAGAGAGCCATAGACTATGTTGCAGGAAAGGTCAGGGCAAATGAAGACTGAGAAAGCATTTGAGTTTTCTGGGAGAATTTCTCTGGGGATATGTACAAGCTCTCTGGGAAGAAATCAGGTGAAACTTTCAGATATAAAGCTTGGTGGTAGAGGTGAGGGAGGTGAATAAATATGGAAACTAGACTTCCCTTTTGAGACATGGGTTTATTAAACAGAACAACCATGAAAAATGCAAAGATGAGGATAGCAAGATTTATATTCGAGTGCTGGTTCCTGCCTGTGTGCTGAAATTTAAGCCTTAACTACTATTAATAAATTGCTTCTTACATGGTAAGTATCAGTAGGAAAGTGTAGTTAGAGGTACTTCTCTCAGCTTCCTCATCTTTATTTTTTCCAGACTCTTGCTCCACCAAGCTATTTTTTTTTTTTCAGGGCTGCATCCACGACACAGGGAAGTTCCCAGGCTAGGGGTCAAATCCGAGATGCATCTGCTGGCCTATGCTACAGCCACAGCAACATGAGATCCTTAACCCACTGAGTGAGGTCAGGGATCAAACCTGCATCTACATGGATACTAGTCGGGTTCGTTTCCACTGAGCCACAACAGGGACTCCGACCAAGCTATTATATAGTTACCAAGAGACACAACAATTTTTCTGAAAAGTTAAAATTGGACTGAATTCTCATCCTCTTTTTACCAGCAATGATAATTTTTCAAAATTATTTCAGGGCTTAATTTTTATCACTTCTAGACTTTTTAGCACCTTTAATATTGTGATATGCATTATAAATTTAAAAAAGACTTACAGTATGCACTTTACCAAACTTAATTGCTCAGGGCAGCTCAGTTTAGAAAGACAAACATGTTGATCATTTTGTTCTCAGCACATACTTCATAAAACTCTCCCAGAATTATTCTTTTACTTCATATATAAAATTTGTCATACACTTCTGTTTTTATCTTCTCAAATCTTTTATAGGTTACATAGTCATCTTTCCAACAATTTGATAGGTTTAAGCAGCATCCCTACCTCTTCACATTGCTGGTTCCATATGCTGAACTAGAGATGATCAGCTGTGGATGTTTCTAATCCAGTGATGTCTCACAGTGGAACAATCTCTCCTTTATCGGTCATGAGCTGTGGCAAGCCTACAGTGGATCCTTCTGCTCCCAGGGCACAAAGTGGCTCATTCAGGAAGCCAAGACTTTCACTTCATGGTTTTCACAGCAAAGGCTACACCAGTCTGCCTCTTTTTTTGTGATATAGAATATGCTCAATGTGATAAAGCTTGACAGGTCACCCAGCAGCTTTTCAGTTTTCGCTGATTTGGGCTGTGTAGTGGTCTCCTTTCTTCAGTCTACATTGCAAACTCTTAGTCTAACATCCAAATTCTGGCCGTCCTTTTAGTCCCAACCTCCCTTCCCAAGCTGTCTTCAAGGACTTTCTTTGATTTTCAATTCATTGATTTATCTTTTGAGTTGGAATTCATCCAACAATCTTTGAGTTGGAATTCATCCAACAGTTGTTTTCTATGTTAAGTTAATAGACAAAAATGGAGTCTGCCATCTAGAAGCTTTGGTTTCATATGAGAAAAAAGACATGTGGAGTACATCAAATAGATTTAATGTAGTAGGTAAGAAAGGCAGAGATGAGAGTTTGGAGGAAGACCCTTCCAAATGACACATCTGGAAAGGCTTTACGGAAGAGGTCACATTTTCTCTGACCTGGGGTCTACAAAGAATTTTGAGCTTCGTCTGTGTGCCAGCGTTGAGAATACACTCAGAAATAAGCCTAATACAAATAAGTAACATTATTGAGTGTTGTGCACTCTATTATGTGCTTTCCCTGTGTTCCCTCTCACAGCAATTATATAAAGTATGCAGTATTTCATTCTAATTTTTCAAATGAACAAGCTGAAGCATTTAGGTAATGTCTGAAGTCACTGAGTCAGTAAGTGGTAGAGACAGATTTCAAATCCGGGAAGTGTGGGCCCCAAGGTCTGTGTCCTTACTCTTCTAGTCTATGCTCTCCTGCTCTCCTTTACATTGTCTTGCATTTGCAGTGGTTAGAGTCTAAGAGAGGAGGTTGAGGAGTGCACAGGTGATTATGATAAAAATTTAGGTGGTAACATGTGGGATAGGCAAAGAATTTTGAAGAAAATAGGAAACACACAGCCAGACATAAAGGATCAAGGAAATTAGGAACATCTAACCCGGGACCTGAGTGATAAACTGGAGTTGGCCACGCAAAAGAGAGAATGGACAGAAGAGCATATGGGGAAGAGCAGAGTATGTGATTCAGCAGAGGGAGTGGTATGTGCAGAGAGCAGTGAAAAAAAGAGCATGGCCAGAAAAGGAACTATCCTATGTGACTCTAGGGGAGAGCTGGGGCTGTCATGCAATTATTACACAGATTTGTTATGGGGATTAAATGCATAAATGTTTAGAAATGAGAATCTAAACCTGGGATGGCATAAATTAGATGTTTTTTGACTCATTCCCCCCCCACTTTTAGTCAGTGGTTATAATAAATTCATGCTTTATTTTTTCATGTGTTGATGTAATCCTAGACTACAAGTCAATGAAAGTCATCCCAAAGCAATGCTGTCCCTTTTTTTGAATTATAAAAAGCAAATCTCAAAGAATGTGCAGGAGTTTCCACTGCGGGGCAGTAGGTTAAAGATTCAGCATTGCCACAGCCGTGGCTCAGGTTGCAGCTGTGGCTCAGATTCGATCCCTGTCTCAGGAGCTTTCATATGCTGCAGATGTGGCCTTAAAAAAAAAGAATGTGGAAAATCAAGATGAACTATATGGAGTTAATTTTTTTCCAAGAAAATATAAGGTAGGGACAATAAACACATGCAATATTAGGGGCCATACCCTCTGAAGACATCAAGTAACGTTAGGAGAAAGGAAAAAACGAAGATGCAGAGGAAAAGCAAGACAAGATAGGATTTCTCCAGCTTGGGTTACACATAATAGGCCAAGATAGGACTTTGATACTGCACAACTTCAAAAGGTGCCATGTATTTTGTAATCTGTGGAGTGGTACCACACACAACCTGTATTTCCCTATGTGATAGCACTAAGCCATACATGACTGCACTAAATATGACATGTGGTCATGTTATAATTCATTTTAGGGGGAGTTTCCTAAGTGTGATGTTCAACACTAGAATGAGTTTGTGTTATATTGTGTAGGAATAAACTCTGTCACCAGAAGTTTCCAAGTAGAAGCAGATGTACATTATCCCTCTCTACCAAAGATGTTAAAGAAATGGGGAAAACTGAGCTAGATTAGCTAAGGTTTGTCCTGACTCACTTCCAAATTTTCATATATCTGTGATATTTTTATTCCCTTTGCCTTTTTCTTTTAAATATGTATGCATGTATCTCTGTGTGCATATATTTTTATATATGATTTTTAAATGTAGATAGAGAAAAATATAAGAATAAAAACGTATCTTTCATTAATTGTTCAGAGAATGCCCTATATTGCACAAAAATTAATGAGAATATATACATGCCACTGGTAACTCAGGTATATTTATATTGCAGTTCTTTTTTGGTGCCCATTTTTTCCTCTCCATGTGGCAATCAGATAATGTTAATCCTACTCCACCCCAATCATACTACTTAAATGTATTAATGATAATTATAAATATTTTAATGGCTTCATCTAACTCTATACAAAATTTACCTATGGGTCTGTAGAGTGAGGGCTTTTGTGCTGCTTTAAAAGCCCGCATCTTTATATAAAAAAGAAGCTCAAGATTAAATACACTTACATGTCTGCCTTAGTTATTAAGTAGTATAGTATTTTAGTAATAAAGGGCAATGATTGTGATGTTTTATAGTGGATTGAATGGTGATCCCCTCAAAAATATAAGTCCATTTTTTAACCTCTGGAACCCGTGAATGTGGCTCTATTTAGAAAAAGGGTTTTTGCAGATATGATTAACTGAATTTTGAGATCATCCTCATTTATCCAGGTGGGCCCTAAATCCAATGACATGTGTCTGTATAAGAGACGTGAGGAAATGACAGATGTAGAGGATAACATTTTGTAAAGGTAACACTAGAGATAAGAGTTCTGCAGCCACAGCCAGGAAATGCCTAAAGCTACCAAAGCTGTAAGAAGGAAGGGAATATTTCCTCCTAGAGCCTCCAGAGGGATTGTGGCCTTGCTGACACCTTGGCCTTGGACTCCTGGTCTCCAAAATCATGAGACAGGATATTTGTAATAACCTCCAGTTTGTGACAATTTGTCACAGCAACCTTGGGAAGCTAATTATATATTCTTACATGTATGTTACGATCATCAGACCTGCCAGTTGGTCATTATCATCTGAGGTACATAAAAGGCAACTATGGAAGGGTAGATTGAAGCTATAGGATACCAGATTTTGCTTATCATGAAACTTAGTTTCTAAGAAATCACTTCTGAAATGTGATGTGCTTCCAACAAAAGAAGTTTGTCTTTATTCCAGAGACTGAAGCTACTCATACACATACATAGGGTTTAAGAAAATGTTAAAATCTATTCCCAGCACAAGAAAAAATGGAAGGAGGCAGAGCACACAAAACAACATTTAAATAATCCTATGTCTGGATTATCTAATAAAATATAGGGTTTCCTTCTTCCCTCCCCTGTTTCAAAATTACTACTTACAAATAACAAGCCAACTTGATTATCAACAGCACATCCTTATCATTCTCACTCACGCAGAGCAGAGTTTCTCATAAATATTCATGGAAAAAATGTTCCTTTTTACACATTCAGAATCCTTGCTTGATGGTCTGGTGTTAGACTTCTGGCACTGTTCAATGTCAAGGGCACTGCAGCTTCCTCTGAACAAAACATCCTGGCTATCTGCAGAAATGCAGCTGTAGATGCAGACTTCACAGTCTTAAATCAAGACAGCCCGCATCTGACAGAATCCTGCAGGTTGACAGACATGCGCATAGATGCCACACACACATGCACACACACACAGAATACTTTCCATCCCAGTCTTTGTCGCTATGCCACTGGTGCAATATCTTTAAGTATGTAGAAAGAGTCACAGCACCGTGTGCACCCACAATGTTCCTGGCGGCAGAGGAACATGGATGTGTCTTCATATACTGTGCATTCCTTTCAAACATAGACAAGTATTAAGTAAGTGACACTTCTATTACACTGATTGACATTTCATTATCTAAATGCCTTGCCTTCTTTTGGCTTTGGGATAATTAGTTGTCAGTTCCCTGAAGCAATTACATTTTCAGTGTTACTCCACTTCTTCAAAGGGCAATGGGGACATTAAAAAAAAAATCTTACATTTCAGGCCAAACAAATGTCCTCAGAAAAATGTTTTGATCTTAGATGGTTCTGAAAAAAATATAGGCCACTGGAAAAATAATATATCAATAAATAACTAGCACCTCTTACATTACCTGCAGGAAGGACAGAACTATTTTTTTTGAATCACTGTCTCATCAGTGAAGGACAGAGGTTGGGCGAGATCCCTGAGATTATTTCCCAGAAGTGAGAGCTGTAATTCTAAGAGTTGGTGGCACCTGATACTATGCAGAACATGAAGTTTGCATCAAAATATGATTGTCTCATCTAACCTCTTACTTTAGGGAGAGATTTCTATTTAATTTTGTGTATCTGTGTGTTCAGTGTCTCTAAATTTCTAGAAGTGTTTTTTGTTCATAATTTCTCTCTTCTTGGTAGCTCCACATTACATATAAAAGAAAAAAATTAGGGGGCAGCAGGCTTATTACTGAATTTTTAAATAAGTTTAGATTTACTCTGTAGTGATCTATATAAATAGAAAGCACTGGGAGAATGGAAATGCAGATGCAGGTGATGCATAAATGTGAAAGATGCATGAGAATGCATAGGGTCAAGCTTGAAAGGATGTGGATTGATCTTGCAGTTAATTTAGGCTGGTGATGGCCAAGTATAGTAATGAGAAATCAAGAGGGGAAAGAAAGGACTGACTGACCCAAGACGAAAGTTCTTGCCTGAGCTGTCAGTATGGAGCATTAACGGAGTGACATTGAGCAATGACTTAGGTGAGGTGAGTGTGTGCCGAAGAGGATACTGTTCTAAGATGCTGGAGCTAATCGAGCCTCAAGGGCTATCAAGTGTAATCCCTTTTATAAATCAGCAAACACAAATTTAGTTATTGCTATGGGTTAGATGCTGAGGATTCACTGGTGAGCAGGAATAACATGGAGCCTGCCTTCAATTGTGATATAGTCAGCTAGTGGGGAAGCTAAGGCTTTGTATCAGTCATGATATGTAGTCAACCAGTTGGCAAATCTGGGGAAGTAAATTGCTCTGGATCACACAGCTGGTTTGTGTGAGGGAATTCTAGAATCTGGGCCTCTGGAATTTCTGAAATGGTTGCCAATAGCTGTGAGGCAATAGCGCTTATGTGTCAGTGCAAACTATTAAACACTTTGTCTTTTCAAATGTGTGGCCTGGGCCATCCTTCCCCCAAACTCACTCATCTACCTGCAGAATTTCATGTTCATGGAAGTACACAGTCAGTAAAGCCTTGGCTAAATAGGGCAGATCCAGCAGCTTGCCATGCAAGCAAAGCTTTCTAAAAACTGTCCTAGAGTTTAGCTGGACTGACTCCCCAGTTGTCCACCAGGAAAGATTCCAATGCTGCTTTTTAAAATAATTATTTCTTCCAAAGGGCCTGCACCCTGCAAGGTATTCTCAGGTTGCTATCAAGCTGCTGAAATGCAGTCACTTCTGGAGAAAAAATATAAGGTCACTGAATACCCTATCTGTAATAAAATTTGCCCGATCAAGTGTTGGCAGATATGTAGCAATGAGGTGTCAGGCAGCTGACTCGCCTTGAGTGTGAGTGTATGTGTGAATTTTTTTCAGGGAAAACAAGGTGGTAAAGAGTGGTAGAAATATTTTGTAGGACATGCTCTTTGTAGATTATTCGAATTAGAACATTTGTGGAATTTCCTTGTGTTAGATCTCAAGCATATCGTATAGAGTGTAAGGGACACCCAGTTAGTTGCAGAACCAGGGCAGTAAGTAGATAGCCTCATCTTGAGCCAGTGTTTTTCCCATGTATCTTTTCTATTGGTTATCATTTTTTTCTTTTTAATAGTCGTACCCATGGCATATGGAAAATACCTGGATAGGGGGTGAATTGAAGCTACAGCTGCAGGTGTGTGCCACAGCTGTGGCAACACTGGATCCAAGCTGCATCTGCACCCTATGCAACTATGGCAACACTGGATCCTGAACCCACTGAGTGAGGCCAGGCATTGAACCCTCATCCTCACAGAGACTATGTTGAGTCCTTAACCCCCGAGCCATAATGGGACCTTCCCATTGGTTATTTTTTTAAAATCAAAGTATAGTTGATTTACAATGTTGTGTTAGTTTTAGTTATTCAGCGAAGCGATTGAGTCACACACACACACCTGTATGTGTGTGAATATAAATTTTTCAGATTCTTTTCCCCTATAGGTTGTTATAGAATGTTGAATATATTTCCCTGGGCGATACAGTAGGTCCTCGTTTATTATCTGTTATATATATGGTAGTGTGTATATGTTAATCCCAAACTCCTAATTTATCCCTCCCCATCCTTTTCCCTTTTGGTAACCATAAGCCTGTTTCTATATCTGTGGGTCTATTTCTGTTTTGTATACAAGTTCATTTGTATCATTTTTTAAGATTCCACATATAAGCAATATCATGTGGTATTTGTCTTTTTCTGTGTGACTTTCACTTAATATGATAATCTCTAGTCGCATCCATATTGCTGTGAATGGCATTATTTCATTCTTTTTATGGTTGAATAATATTCCATTGTATACATGTATCACATCATTACCCATTCCTCTGTTGATGGACATTTAGGTTACTTCCACCTCTTAGCTACTGTAAATAGTGGTACTGCGAACATAGGGGTTCATTTATCTTTTTGAATTATGGTTTTTCTCTAGATATACCTCCAGGAGTGGGATTGTGGGATCATATGGTAGCTCTATTTTTATTTTTATTTATTTTTATTTATTTCAGAGCTGCACCTTCAGCATATGGAGGTTCCCAGGCTAGGGGTTGAATCAGGCTGCAGCTGCCAGTCTATACCACAGCCAGAGCAACGCAGGATCTGAGCCACATCTGCAACATATGTCATAGCTCACAGCAATGCCAGATCCTTAACCCACTGAGTGAGGCCAGGTATTGAACCCCCAACATCAGGATACTAGTCAGGTTTGTTACCCCTGGACTTCTGCTTTTAGTTGCTAAGGAAACCATGTTTTCCATAGTGGCTGTACCAACTTATAGTCCCATCAACAGTGTAGGAGTGTTCCTTTTGCTCCTTACCCTCTCCAGCATTTATTATTTGTAGAATTTTGATGATGGCCATTCTAACTGGTATGAGGGGATACCTCATTGTAGTTTTGATTTGCGTTTCTCTAATAATTAGTGATGTTGAACATCTTTTCATATGTCTTTTGGACATCTATATGTCTTCTCTAGAGAGTTGTTTAGATCTTCTGCCCATTTTTTGATGGGGTTGTTTGTTTTTATGGTACCAAGCTACAGAAGGTGTTTATAAATTGTGGAGATCAATCCCCTGTCAGTTGACTAATTTGCAAAGATTTTCTCCCATTCTGTGGATTTTCTTATTGTTTTATTTAGGGTTTCCTCTGCTGTGCAGAAACTTTTAAGTTTAATTAAGTCCCATTAGTTTATATCTGTTTTTATTGTCATTATTCTAAGAGGCAGATCTGAGAAGATGTTGCTGTGGTTTATGTCAGAGAGTGTTTGGCCTACATTTTTCTCTAAGTATTTTATAGTATTTGGTCTTATATTTAGGTCTTTAATCCATTTGGAGTTTATTTTTGTGTATGGTGTTAGAAAGTGTTCTAATTTCATTCTTTTACATGTGACTGTCCAGTTTTCCCAGCACCGTTTATTGAAAGGGCTGTCTTTTCTCCATCATATACATATTCTTGATTCCTTTGTCATAGATTAGTTGACTGTAGGTGCATGGATTTAATGCTGGGCTTTGTATCCTGTTCCACTGATCTATGTCTCTGTCTTTGTGCCAGTACCATATGGTTTTGATGACTATAGCTTTTATAGTCTGAACTCAGGGGGCCTGATTCCTACAGCTCTGTTTTTCTTTCTCAGGATGTCTTTTGCTATTCTGGGTCTTTTGTGTTTCCAAACAAAATTTAAAATATTTTGTTCTAGTTCTGTGAAAAATGTCCTTGGTAAATTGATAGGGATTGCATTGAATCTGTAGATTGCCTTGGGTAGTATAGTCATCTTGACAATATTGACTCTTCCAATCCAAGAGCATGGTATGTCTTTCCAACTGTTTGTGTCATCTTTGATTTCTTTCATCAGCATCTTAGAGTTTTCAGAGTAGAGGTCTTTTGTCTCTTTAGGTAGGTTTATTCCCAAGCATTTTATTCTTTTTTATGTGATGGTAAACAGGATTGTTTCCCTAATTTCTCTTTCTAATCTTTTGTTGTTAGTATATAGAAATTCAGGTAATTTCTGTGTATTAATTTTGTATCCTGTGACCTTGCCAAATTCATTGATGAGCTCTAACAGTTTTCTGGTATAATCTTTAGGATTCTCTAGGTATAGTATCATGTCATCTGCAAATGGTGATAGTTTTACTTCTTCCTTTCCAGTTTGGATTCCTTTTGTTTTACTTCTCTGATTGCCATGTCTAGGACATCCAAAACTATGATGAATAGTAGTGGCAAGTGTGGACATGCTTATCTTCTCTCTGATCTCGGAATTCTTTCAGCTTTTCACCATTGAGAATGATGTTAGCTGTGGGTTTGTCATATATGACCTTTATTATGTTGAGGTAGGTTCCCTCTATGCCCACTTTTTGAGAGGTTTTTATCAGAAATGGGTGTTGGATTTTGTCAAAGACTTTTTTTTTTTTTTGCATCAGTTGAGAGGATTATATGTTTTTTATTCTTCAGTTTGCTAATGTGGTATATCACACTGATTGATTTTTGGATATTGAAAAATCCTTGCATCCCTGGGATAAATCCCAAATGATCATGGTGTACAATCCTTTTAATGTATTGTTGGATGTGGTTTGCTAGGATTTTGTTGAGGATTTTTGCATCTATGTTCATCATTGAAATTAGCCTGTAATTTTCTTTTTTTGTGGTGTCTTTGTCTGGTTTTAGTATCAGGGTGATGCTGGCCTCATAGAATGAGTTTGGGAGTGTTCCTTCCTCTGCAATTTTTTGAGGTACCACTTTACATTAGCCAGAATGCCATCATCAACAAAGTCTACAGACAGTAAGTGCTGGAGAAGGTGTGGAGAAAAGGGAGCCATATTACACTGTTGGTGGGAATGTATATTGGTGCAGCCACTGTGGAAAACAGTATGGAGATTCCTCAAAAAACTAAAAATAGAACTACCATTTGACCCAGCAATCCCACGCCTGGGCATCTATCCAGAGAAAATCATGATTTGAAAAGACACATATACTCCAGTGATCATTGCAGTACTATATACAATAACAAAGACATGGAAACAACCTAAATGTCCATCAACAAAGGAGTGGATAAAGAAGATGTGGTCCATATACACAATGGAATATTACTCAGCCTTTAAAAGGAAAGAATTATCGGCATTTTTAGCAACATGGATGGACCTAGAAATTATCATGCTAAGTAAAGTTATTCAGACAATGAGATATCAACATCCAATTCAATCACTTTTATGTGGAATCTAAAAACAGGACAAAATGAACTTCTTTGCAGAACAGATACTGACTCTCAGACTTTGAAAAACCTATGGTTTCCAAATGAGACAGGTTGAGAGGTGGGGGGATGCACTGAAGGTTTGGGATGGAAATACCATAAAATTTGGTTGTGATGATCATTATACAACTAAAAATGTATCGAGTAATAAAAAAATAAAAAATGGGTAGTAAAAAATAATAATTAGTGATTTTGAGCATCTTTTCCTGTATCTTTTGGCCATCTGTAGGTCTTCTTTGGAAAAATGTTTATTTAGATCTTCTACTTATATTTTGATTGGATGGTTTGATTTTTTGATATTTAGCTGTATGAGCTATTTTTATATTTTGGAAATAAACTCAAAATAGATTAAAGACCTAAATGTAAAACCGGATACTGTAAAACTCCTAGAGAAAAACATAGGGAGAACACACTTTGACGTAAATCACAGGAATATCTTTTTGGATCTGTCTCCTAGAGTAATGGAAATAAACACAAAAATAAACAAACGGGACCTAATTAGACTTAAAAGCTTTTGCACAGCAAAGGAAACCATAAATAAAACAAAAAGCCAACCTACACAATGGGAGAAAATATTTGCAAACAATGCAAACAACAAGGGATTCATTTCCTATTGGTTATTAATTCAAAATTTCACATTGCCTTAGATAAGCCAAATTGAACATAAGAGAGATGAAACATCATTGAGGAGATGTTTTGGTGCTAAGTGCCCCTCAACTGTCATTGGTGAGTAGCAACTGTCTTCGCTTAAGCACAAGTCTGGTTCTTTACTGGGAGACTTATTAAGTTAAAATGTAAATAGGTGACTGACTTTTTATTTCATTCAAGCTAAAGGGCTCTAAAAGAGAAGAGTTCACATGTGTAATTAAGTTACTTTGCCCAGACCTTAATAGATGCCCTATCACTTTAGTTGAATAAACCGACCAAGAGTAGACCTCAGAGAGACAAATGAGGAGACAGCATGATATAGTGTAAAGAGCAGAGGACTTAGAATTTTAGGTTTGGCTATCAGGCCATTTACTGAAAAATCTTTAAGGTTCAGTTCCTTCATTAAGAAAATTCAGATAACAATACCCATTTCTCAGGACTATTCTGGGAAATTAAAATATTTTAAAATCCTTACTTTCATATTAAATGCTATAAATTATACTTAATAAGAACAAATTGTAATCTCTTATTGCAATATATTTGACTCTCAGGAGAAGTAAAATATTTTATGTAGTGGTTGCTGAAAGCAGATAATGTGGACTGCTTATGAGTCACCAAAGGAACTTGTAAAAATATACATTCTCGAATTTCACCCTAAATTTACTGAGTTAGTATCTCTGAAAGAAGTGTCAGAAAAATCTCAGTATTTGTTTTTAGCCCCCTAGGGCAGTCTAATATCCAACTTGATTTAGGAACTCTGGGGGGGGGGGTGTGTGTGTGTGGATTGATCAGCCTTAAATAATTATATCCAGATTCTTCTTCTGGAGGATCTATCTATAATTATGGTTATTATTCTTTTTCCCCCAAATACAGGCTGTCCGATGACTAATCTAATGCCATTTTACATGTTTTAGGTGTTTGATAAATACTCTCACCCAACTAGACAAGTTACAAACACATGGTTGGGTAAACAACATCTTTAGCCAAAAATGAATTGATATTTACTATTTTATTTCTAAGAAATTTTAGGAGGAACACACATTTCTCTGGGAGAATGTTAGATGTTTATGCCTTAAGGTGACTGTACTATAGGCAGGCACATAAGTAGATTTATGGTTCATCTTTGCAAGTGAATGATTTAGCTATTTTCCTGTCTTACAAATGACTTCTATAATTGGTCTAAAAACAACAATGCCTACCATTTGTTGGTCAATTACCACCTAAATTATATATGCCTACTTGATTAGCCCACAGGGCTTGATCTTCATGTGTTTGTTTTAGTTTTGTCACAGTAATTTACACTACATACATGCCAAATTGACACTGAATGAAATTCCTAGCCAGCTTAAACACATTTTTTTTTTGCTAGTTAACTTAAAACATCATTTTTCCTTTGGAAGAATAGTTAGATCTCTTAGTCAAAGAAGTTATCAGGTTCCCCAAGGTCTAGTTCATAAAGAGACACAAACTGTTTCTATAGCATTGACCTAGCCATTTGACATCTTTGGATATGAATTTTATCATGAAATGAAATGAGACATGATGGTAAATGATTTTTAGTTTTCTTCTGGTTTTGACATGATAGAATTCTGAGTCCCCCTAACACTGAGATGTGCATTTGTGTGTGAGGCATCTGGAATAAAAATAACCTATAAAATGAATCTGTACATGTATCATCAATGGAATAGACTTAAAAAAAAAAAAAGACTTAGCCTTTCAGGTTTATTAAAGTGAGAATGGAAAAAAAATCTATAAATCTCACTGAAAAGATATCTGTGAATTACTGCCATCCAGAGGCTCAATTATAGGCTACTCTTTGAGAGTTATTAACTACAAAGCATCCCAACAATAATGGGTAATTGCCTTAGAAAACCCAGCCTGGCATAGCATGAATGTGTCTGGTTCCCATTCATAACCCATCATTTAAAAAACATACATCATTTAAAGGATAAATGCAAAATATGAATTCTATAGGCCAATGAAATGACTCTCTCATCAAAATTGTAATTGTGTCTTAAATCTACCCAAAGTGGCAGAGAGGGGGCCAGAAGTGTATCCAGACAAGAGAAGATCCTGCTTTGACTTGCATTTTCCTCAGTTCCCCACCTGATTCCTTCTTCCCTCCAGGGAAATATGAACTGTAATATGGAGCATAATGACCAGCATAATGTGGTTGCCTGGTCATATCCTTTTAATCCAATTAGGAATCCATTCTGAGCCTCTGCATGAGCTATATATTGCAACCACTTTTCCTCAGTCAATTTATGCCCAAATCCATCAACATCATTTAATGTGCCCTGCTGTTCAGGGTCATTCAGCATTTTCTCTCCCTTTAATTTCTTAAGCATCATGCACATCAACACAACATATCCACCATCACCTCTTGAGAAGCTTTCTCCGCAGAATTTTCTCCCTCTTGCCATTCTTTGTCTTTTTTTTTTCCTTCCCTTTATTTCCCTCTTTTATTTATAGAAAAAGGAAGTGATGATTTTTTTTAACTAAAAAAAATGGAAGGAGGTGATGACTCCATATTTACTCTAAAACGGTTTTAAAAAAATGATAGAAAGTGGGTGGATGTATACTCTTTATTTTCCAAAATGCCATCCTTTTGTTCCTTTCCTTTTTCTTTCCAGCTGACTTCAAGCCTTTGCAGAGAGCTTATGAATTCCTGCAACCCAGTTAACTTGCAAGGAAATACAGCTTTCAGCATGAGAAAGCATTGATATGGTGCATACAAGAGATTATCTTTCATCAGAAATTGGAAGATAAGGGTTCTGAGTACTAATTGGTTCTTTAACTTTGGGCAAGTTACTTGCCTCTGAGTTTGATTTTTCTTGTGTGAATAATGAGTAAATTAGTCTAGATGAATTGTTTTTGAGTGGGTATATTAAAGCCTGAATTAAAGGGAAGAGGAGGGGCAGGTGGTCTGGGCTTTGAGATACCTATTAGGTCTTCATTTGAAGAAAAAAAAATCAAGACTGGGTAATTGTAAAGGCCCCTTTTATTTCTGTGATCCACAGTTTGAGAAGTCAGAACCATAAGTGATAACCATGATAGTATTTGTTAACATTGCTTTTTCATTTATAAAGAATTTTGAATTCACAATGAAATAAATGAAGAACACCCAAATGAGAACAAGCAAAGGTTATTATTCAGAACTCACTATGGTCCAGGAAGTCAGCCAAGATCACTTGTGTTTGGCAGAGACTCCAGGAAGGTAGAAAAGGGAGAAAACTTTATAGTAGCAAAACAAATATTTTAGGTGTGCCCTGAAGGAGGCTGTTGGCCTGAGGAAGCTGTAGGTAGGCTTAGTAGAAGTAGGATATCCTACATTACTGGTGGAGATGCATATTTAGCTTAAGTTGATCCTAAGCTGGAAGTGGGGGCAACATTCTGTGCAAGTGTCAGTTATTAATGAATTCCTTGTTATTTGGCACTGCTTTTTAGAGACTGTTGTCTGGCTTCTTAAACTGGTTGTTAGTGGTCTGACTTTGATAGGGACAGAGTGAAGGGACAAAGTAGGTGATGAAGTAGTTAAACCCACTAAGGGGATTGTAAATAAAGTGAGACACCTGTAAATTAATGATCACTCAAGAAAGCAGGCTTGCTTAGCAACAAAACCATGCAGCAGAGCATGAGACTTGCCCCCAAATAATAAAACAATAATGGAATGAGGCTCACATCCTGCCCAGTGAGGTTAGTAAATTAATGATTCCCAGGACATGCGTCTTGGTGCACATGAAAAACAAAAATATAGGGAAAGGTGACATTATACTCAAACTTGAGATGATTTACCATATTTCAGTGTGTTATCACCCATTTGCTCATGTCCATTGTGCAATAACAGTCTCAGTATGACATGTAGGGACGAGAAGACTTGGAATATGGTTGACTTACAGAGGTGTATTAGGTGTACAGCAAAGTGAATCAATTATACATATGAATATGTCCATTTTTGCATATAGCTATTATGAATAGGTGTTCCTGTGCTATCCAATAAGTTCTCATTAACCATCCATTTTATACAATAGTGTGTATATGTTAATTCCATCCTCTCAACTCCTCCCTCCCCCCAACAGCTTCACCTGTGGTAACCAGAAGATTGGTTTTAAAATCTG
The DNA here is from genome assembly GCF_016906955.1 of Phacochoerus africanus. Taxonomy (NCBI): domain Eukaryota; kingdom Metazoa; phylum Chordata; class Mammalia; order Artiodactyla; family Suidae; genus Phacochoerus; species Phacochoerus africanus. The sequence continues at coordinate 39,008,578 of NC_062547.1, forward strand.
TGAGTTTGTTTCTGTTTGATAAGTAAGTTCTTTTGTATCATTTTTTTATTAGAATCTACATATAAGTGATTTCTTGGATTGGTTACCGTAAATAGTATGTTGGCGTCCCAGGCTGGTTGCTTCATATTGTGGTCAGAGCTCTATTTTCATGTAACCTGGTTATTGTCTGTTTGTATTTAGTCTCTCAGTGATTTCATTCTTGCTCCAAGATAGGGATGACTGGCTTTTCTTTTTTCATTCCCGGCATTAATACTCTTTTGAGAGCTAGTTTTCAATTCAAGGCCACCCTTTTTATGTCAAGCCCCTACCTGCTTTATTTGTAAATCTCTCACCTCTGCTGGGACTTTTTTCTTTTTTTCCTTTTTTTCCTAGTCTAAGAATGATTAAAAATGTCTACCTCTTATACTTCCAACTGAGGTTGGGATGGAAACCTCTGACCAATACTACCAGGTAGACTACCTTCTGCCACCAGGAGTGACTCTCACAGAATCTGTCCAGCTCTGCTTTTAACCACTAAGGCTTTAAAAATTAGGCTGCCTCATCACTGCTACTTGGGTCATTTGAAACCAGCTTGCTGCTGTCATCTTGAGAGCAGTGGAGACTTCTTTATAGGATGTGTCCAAAATCTGCCGGAGTTATCCTAGGAGAGTCATTTGCCTCTCCCTCCAGTGTAAGGCTTCTCTTCCCTTAAATTCTCTTTTGCTATGCCAGTCAACAGAACATAGGCTTACTGTCTTCTTCTTTTTGATTAAGTGCAACCACCTAAAGGGCACCATGACATCACAAGCAAGTTAAGAAAACACACAAACCCAGTAACCTACTTTTGGTGCCTAAATTTTCATCAAGATAGGTATACAAACAAACTCTGTTAGTGACCCTTGTGTTACACATGAAGGTATTGAAAGACAAAGTCTCAAAAAAGTAGGTGATTTTAGAAGTTGTGCCTCCTGGCTTTGGCTTGAATGAGTGCCTGCTCTTATACCACATTTCATCTCAAAATATGGTACCTTGATTGAAAAACCACAGTATCACTCATACCTATTAGATAGATGGCAGGTCCAATTTATCTCTTCAGTCAGGAGAGAGAATATCACAATTAGTTTGCATTTCCTGCTCTGGATTATCTAGGGCATCTTGTTTTGGGTTGAGCTAATTCAGCTTGCAAAACTTGGATAAACTTGGGTAGCACAATTAGAGATTTTTTTCTTAAAGAACTTTGTCTTTTCATTATATTTGAACTTGTCTTGCAGATCTTCCCCTTCCCTTAGGAAGAATCTTTCAGCCAGAATCTTTCGATGTGCAAAAAAAAAAGCCTCCAAAAACATAGCAAACTTCTTCTCTGAATCTAGTTGTGTTACAGATTTTTCATCCCATTAGGTAAACCTGTGTTTCCTAATACGTGGAATCACTAGGCAGGCTGTGTGCTATAGTATAACAATATGAACCTTTTGGCAATTTTTTCTCTACAAACAGATAACATGAACATCCAGCAAGTATTTCATGATGTAAACATACTTCGAGAAAATTCCTTATGTTCTCGACCCTTGGTTTTTACTGTTTTTCTACATAATGTCAATTTTGAAGACTCCAAGCTTTTAGTTCATTCATCAAAAAAATATTTTCAAGCACCTCTTCTTATACCATCCTGTATGCTATATATTGTGGATACATGAACCCTTTCATCGAAGAGAAAACAATTCATGCCCTTTTTTTCTGCTGGGAATACCTGTAATCTTCTTCTTCACTTGCATTCTCCCACTCATCCTTTAGGAGTAGCTCAAATTATCTGTGACTTGTCTGGGCCTTATTCATAGATGTCCTAAGATTAAGGTTTGGCATGACGTTTGACCATGGGGTTTCCGCCAAGGTCTTTGCTACTGAGTTGGCTGTATATGTTAAATTTCTTCCTTATAAAATATAGTACAGTTACCTTCATCTTCCACTTCCAGAGGTCTGATGGAGGGGACTGACTTTATTTGGGACACAGCATGGAGAGTTCAGGCCTAAAGGCACTGGCAAAAACAAGGGAGATTTTGTTGCCAAGCAATTAAGAAGCAGCTGTAGTTCCACGATCTTAGTACAACATGCAAAAGTGGAAGACCAGCCAAAGGTTTAACTGAGTGAAAGAGACAACCAAGAAGAGCCCTCCTGGGATCACATTCTCCCTGGGGATCTGAAAAAGTATGTGTCTACTCTAGGGTGCATCCACTGAGGAACAGTCAGAGTGGGGTGAAGGCAGATTTGAAAGAATTCCCTAAGCAATACAAAGAATCACCAGCAAAGGGAGGAAGTCTTTCTAGCTCAAGGGACTTAAACATAATATATGATTAAATATTGGCTGAACAGAATGATACTCTGAACCAGGGGCAAGGTCCAGGAAGACAAGTTTAAAAATAGTCACCCTCATCCATGATAGTCTGCCTGTCCAAGGTTAAGCCCTTAGAAGTGACTGGAAAGGAAACTTCTGAGCTTCTAGCCTCTGGTTGAATGTGAAGCAAAATTGTAAACTTTCTAAGTTGTAAAGTGATCTCCAAGCCACACACACATCCAAAGGTAACAAGTAAAATTTTACTGACCAGTTGGACTTCACAACATTCCACCAACAGGTGGCTCATGCTAACCCAGGTGCAAACCCCAGGAAGCCATGCTAAAGGACATTAAGAAGGAAAAGAAAGAAAACAACTCTGAGCAGGAACAACAGAGGCATCACACTGCATGGAAAATAGGTTTCACAAAATTCATTCAGCAAAGTTACTAAATGAATAAATGAACAAACAAACAGCAAGTCACAGAGCCAAGGGGAATCTGTATATATTGCAAAATGCCTAGCACATTGCCTGACTTATGTTAATCACTACTTTTGAGTCAGAATGACTGACTGAACATTGCTCTGTCATCGATTTTCTTTGTGACCTATGCAAGCTTCTTCCTATCCCCGTTCCTCAGTTTCCTGTAATGTAGTGATAGTAACAGCACCTATTTCATAAAATTATTGTGAGGACCAAATAAATTATGCATGTAAAGAATGCATGGCACAGAGTCTATACTCAATGAGCATTAGCTTTTGCCATCCTTGGGTGTGGTTGCCTTGTTTTCCCCTGCTCTCTTTATAATGTGTGCTAGTTGCTGAGATTCCTCTAATAGTTTACTATCACTTTTTGATTGAATATCACTGCTTTAAACATGTCATTCGTCTGGGAAGTTTTGTCTATGAAATTGTGGGCTCCTTGTAGTATATATGTCCTTCACTTTATCACTTGTCAGAAGGGCCAAAAAAGAAGAGGATAACACCAAGGTGGAGAAAGGGGAATCAAGGAGGTTAGTGGAAGACAGAAAAGACAAACTACAATGACTTTGCAATTTCACTTAGGGATGAGCCCTTTTGGTCATCCTAGTGAGATATAACAGAATCATAGAGATAAGTGACATTCAATAGCATAGATCAAGTCTCTGATTTCTTTGAAACCCTATACCCTATTGCTTGCTGCTAGGTAAGCTAATTCTTTGATTTATTTTTGGTTGTGAATAGAAAGATATATTATACCACCATACCTCTCTAGACTGCTGTAGGATTGATTATTTGGTTCAGCATTTTTTACATGCCAAACTTTAGATCAACTCACCATCCACGATTCCATTTGCCGGCATTAAATGCCCAAATCTCCCATGAGCTTTCCTGACCCCAGAATAGGCCTTGCTAACAAATAAATGCCTATTTACAAAAGGAAAAATGCAGAGAAAAGGAAAGCTACCAATCATCCTTATACTCCACTCAGATAAGAAAGGAAGTGCAATTTTTTGCCATTTGAATTTGGTTTACTTGTTTTTAGTCATAAACATGATAATAAATATAAATTGCTTCAAGGTATATTTTTAAAAATCCCATTTACAAAGGCTAGCAGTTCCATTACGATTTGAATAATGTTCATAAAAAATGATGTGATGTGCTGCGTACATGTTTTCTTTTTGAAAACAAATTAGTCACTGTTTTCTGATCTTAATTGGAGCTTTATATTTCCATAGAAGCCTAATTTCTTTTCTAATTCTCATATTTTATTACACAAACAAGTACTTTTTCCTTTTTGTTCTTTTCATTTAGTATGAAATATTCCAAAATTTTAAACCTTTGCAAAATGAACATGTTAAGAAGCATACAAATACATCTCTAAAACTCAGTGATTTATCTAGGTCATGTCACCCTTGCTTCATTTGTCTCTTTCTACTCTTTTTTTTTCTTTTCTTTTCTTTCAGCATGTAAAAACAAATCCCAGACATCATGTAACTTCAGCCTACAGACTTCAATATTTATCTCTAAAATCTATGGGCATTTTCTTATATCACCATAGTGCTGTTATCACACATAATACAATTCATGACCTTCATTTTTTGTTCCATCTAATACCTGATCTACACTCAAAATTTCTCCATTGTTTTTTCTACTGGTGGGTTTTTAAAATTATGATCCAACTCAGCTCCACCATTAGTTATGATTCTTATGACTCTGAGCTGCTTTAATACTGAAATAGTATGTCTCTGTTGTTTTATTTTACTTTATTTTTTCATACTACTGATTTATTTAAAAACAAAAGCAAACCCATATCAGTTGATCTGAAGAATGTTCCACTTTATAGATGTGTTGCTTTTCATCTTCTTTTCCTTACTCTTTCCTATAAAGTGAAAGTAAGCGCTGGAGACTAACACTCCATTAGAATCAGGTTCAAGCATTTTGATAAAAAATATTGCATAGATGCCCTGTATGTCTTATATCCATCACATCCAGAGACACACAATGTTTGGCCATCTCCCTTCTGGTGGTACTGATTTACAAATGCCTTCAAACTGTGACAACCTCATCCTTCTATTGTTCTTTTTCCTATCAGCATTTCATGTCATGGTTCTTAACCCTAATAATCATTGCCAGAATCAATAATTGCCTGAGAGGTTGCAAACATTTTTATACAGAATTTTTTTTTTCATATAATAGGGTGACAGGTAAGGCAAAATACAATTCCTATTATGAAAGCATGTTACTATTAAATTTTTAGAGAAAAGATTTGGTGTTTGTTATTTCTAACATAACCAACTAGTTGGGAGATATATGGTACTCTTTCTCTCTCCCCCTCTTTTTCCTTTTCTCACATATCATCATGAATTTACAGCTTTTTATATCTGAAGTGAGTGCATCAATTTCAATTATTCTTTTTGATGCTTAAATTACATCTCTTTGCATCTTTGGCCAGTATAAGTCCCTACGTATTGGATGCTTTCCTTTTGATAAGACTCAAATCCGATCATGTTCTTGCTCTCTGGCACAAAAGACATCCCAGACTTACCAAGTATCTGTGATTTCTCAAGTGTGGAGCCAGCCCATACCTCTAAACTCTCACCTCTATAAACTGAGCACTAGATGAGCTCCTTGTTCCTGAACTGTCTTTGTAAACCTTTCATGTTGTAAAACCTAGTAAGTATTTATTTGGAGGGAAACAGTAATGAATTTATTCTAATATGACTAATTCAAATTTGCTACTATTTTTTGGCACATAATTAACTGTTTTACCCCTATATTTAGTTTCAGTCTTTAGATTATAAAGTGACATTGTCGGGTTAAATTCTACCTTGTCTGATATAAAAATTGGTAATTTTTCTTTCTTTTCATTGGCATTTGCCTGGTATATCTTTGCCTAGTCATTTATTTTTTTTTTAATTTTTTTTTTTTTACAGAATAAAATATGTACATTTAAACACAATTACATTCACACAGATTATTATATCATGGATCTTAAGAAACAGGTTAAGTGACTCCCCTAGAGAAGTGTAGTGGAAGATATGCTGAGACAAATAGGAAATTTATTCTATACTTTATCCCATTTTGTATGGCTTTTATCTTTACTATTTAGTATTATCTATTACATTTCAATTTTTCTTTAAATATTAGCATTATATTAAAGTTGTGTATATTGTGCAACTAAAATTTATATAGAAGAAAGTATTATATACCATTAAATATTTTATATAGCTTAATAAAAAGAATAACTTGTAAGAATAACAAAAATAATACACCCTCCAAAAATAAGTAAAATATAAAATGCACAAATTGGTTAAAAAACAGTGTAACTATATAAATATGTCCTCACAATTTGTTACATCTTATTGATTCTTAAGTATAGGCATTACACCATTCTAGGTGATGTGATAAACAAGATATTATAGACCTTACATTGTACCATGGAGAGAAATGGTTATTAATAATACAATTGTAGAACTGTTGCATTATTTAATTATAATTATCATAAATTATTTGATGGAGAGGAAATCAGAATCATATCTAAGGAGACTTCGGCATTCCAAGAATGATGTCAGATGACCCCCTTCATGGTGGATTATGCACTTATTTACTATGAGATATATTTATTCTCCAGAGATTCTTTGTGTATCAATTGTAGATTTTTAGTTTTGCAGTTATTCTGAAGTTTTGATGAAAGAGTATATATGTATATGAGATTAAGTTGTTGGTCTCTTAATTGCAGATTCATCTCCAGTGTCCTGCATTTGTGCCAACCTCTTCTCATGATTTTCTGATTTTGGTGGTATAATTGTGCATGGATGATTTCTTATCTTTAGTGTATAGATACCTTTACTGGTGAGCCTTGTCATTTGTGGAATTTTTGTTCCCTGTTGCTGTCTTGTCTTTTCTGCCTAGAGAAGTTCCTTTAGTATTTGTGTAAGGTTGGTTTAGTGTGGCTGAATTCTCTCAACTTTTGCTTATCTGTGAAGGTTTTGCTTTCTCCTTCAAATCTGAATGAGAGCCTTGATGGGTAAAGTAATCTTGGTTGGAGGTTTTTTTCCTTTCATCACATTAAGTATATCATGCCACTCCCTTTTGTCTTGCAGAGTTTCTGCTGAAAAATCTGCTGATAACCTTGTTGGGGTTCCCTTGTATGTTACTTGTTTCTTTTCCCTAGCTGCTTTCAAGATTTTCTCTTTGCCTTTAATTTTGGTCAGTTTGATTAATATGTGTCTCAGTATATTCCTCCTTGGGTTTATTTTATATGGTACTCATTGTGCTTCCTGGATTTGAGTGAGTGGTTCCTTTCCCATGTAAGGGAAGTTTTCGGCTATTATCTCTTGGAATATTTTTGCTGTCCCCTTTCCCTCTCTCTTCTCCTTCTGGCACCCCTATAATACAGATGTTGGTGCGTTTAATGTTGTCCTAGAGTTCTCTGAGACTCTCTTCATTTGTTTTCAATCTTTTTTCTCTTTTCCTTTCTGCATCCTCAATTTCCACTAATCTGTCCTCCACCTCGCTTAGTCATTCTTCTGCCTCCTGTATTCTGCTGTTAGCTGCTTCTAGTGAATTTTTTATTTCAGTTACTATGTTTTGCATCTCTTCTTGTTTAAGTGTTATATCTTGTATCTCTTTGGTCAGTGTTTCCTGGAAGTTATCTGTCTTTGCCTCCAGTTTATTTCCAATGTCTTGCATCATCTTCAGCATCAACAGTCTAAAGTCTTTTTCCTGGAGGCTGAGAATCTCCTGATCATTGAGCTGATTTTCTGGGGTTTTTCCTTTCTCCCCCATCTGAATTATAGTTCTCTGTCTTTTCATTTTTATAGGTGTTTGGTGTGGTGACATTTTACAGATAATAGGGTTGTAGCCTTTCTTACTTCTGGTGTCTGCTCCCCTGCCCCCTTGTGGCTGAAGTTGGTATGGGGGCTTGCTATAGGCTTCCTGATGGGAGGGGCTGATGCCTGCCCACTGGTAGGTGGAGCCGATTCTAATCCCTCTGGTGGGTGGGGCTTAGTCTCTGGATGGGATTAGAGGCAGCTGTGTGCCTGAGGGGTCTTTAGGCAGCCTGTTTACTGAGGGTGGGGCTGTGATCCCACCTGGGTTGTTGTTTGCCCTGGGGCTTCTCAGTGCTGACTGATGGGTGGGGCCAGATTTTCCCAAAATGGCCACCTCCAGAGAAAGGCAGCTGCTGAATATTCCCAAGAGCTTTGCCTTCAATGTCCTTCCCTCACAACAAGCCACATTCACCTCTGTTTTCCCAGGATGTCCTCCAAGAACTGCAGTCAGGTTTGACCCAGATTCCTATGGAGACCTCTCTCTGCCCTGGGATCCAGTGCATGTGAAAGTCCATGTGTGCCTTTTAAGAATGGGGTCTCTGTTTCCCCAAGTCTAGTCATTTATTTTTAACTGTTTCAAACTACTTTCCATTAAATGTCTCTTACATTCAGTAAATAGTTGGATATGGATTTTTTAGCCAATCTAAACATTCTTTCTTTCTTTCTTGGGCCACACCTGAGGTCTATGGAAGTTCCCAGGCTAAGGGTAGAATCAGAGCTACAGTTGTTGCCCTATACCACAGCTACAGCCACTCAGGATCTGAGCCATGTCCATGACCTATACCACAGCAACACCAGATCTCCAATCCACTGAGCAAGGCCAGGGATCAAACCCACATCCTCATGGATACTAGTCAGACTAGTTTCCACTTTATGGTTTTACATTACATGCATTAATATACATATAGAAAATAAACATTTCATGATATTGTCAATTTCAAAATCTTTTATTGATATTTACCTTGGTTTTTAATATAGTTTATCTTTTTGTCTTAGTGGTTTCTATTAGACCAATATCTTTCTTTATAAACTATCTTCAGTGTTGTCTTAATGTCCTTTAGCTTCCTACAATAAGCAAAAAGGATGTTTTCTCCTTTTTTTCCCCTTTCCCTTACTCAATTTTAATGACAAATAATCATGTTCAGGTTATCTTCACACTTACAAATGCTACTTCATTTGTCTTGTAAGTTAATACCAATGAGACCACCAGCAGATGTGTTGTACTTTGTACTTTCACCTCCCATTTTTGTTAATTATATTACATAAAAATTGCACAACATATGGTATTTACAAACTACTTTGTCACTCTTATATTTTCTATTCTTATTTGAAGCTCAGTCCTGGACTTTATACCATAGCTAGTCTAATCGTTTTTAATTGCCTGAAGGTTGTTCTTTAGTGTGTTCATTTAGGGAAAGTTCATAGGATCTGTATTCCCAAAGTGATCAGGAGGAGTTCTGTGGAGTTGAAGAAACTATTCTAGGAGATCCTAGAATAGGCATATATAAGGTACCAATCCTGTGCCAGGCAATCCAGAGATAATTAATCTGAGGTTCTTGATGTCAAGAAGTTCACAGCCTTTATAATATAGTAGTGCTATCTGGCACTACACATCTTAAAGTTCTGCTAAGATACTACTTTGTTCAGATAACATTTTACCTATAATTTTTAAACATCAGATTTCAGATCCTTTAAGTTCAATCTGTTCCTTTTCACCTAGCCTAGCCTACAGACTACCATATAGGTAAGATGTGTACAAACATACATGGAGATCGATGTCAAGGCTGGAGAAAATTCACAGTGTTTATAAGAAAATCCTAAGCCATACTAAAATATTTGAAAAAATAATCCTACATTCATTCTTTGACCCTCTTCCATTCTCTAATTAAGCTGCTTCCTTTTGGCAGCTACCTAAGTGCCATGACACTACCTGCTCTTTTCCTAATACACACACCATACTCTCAACCTTCCTAAACATGTTAATCTCCCTCCATCATCAAAGTTGACTCGAACTTTGTTTCATTTATGTAGGGCACTACTCTCATTCAACCCTTTGTACACATTCATAGATAGATACTATATGTCATTTCTTATGCTAACCTTGTGCCTGAAATTACTGTGTTGCAAAAGTTTCCAAGGCCACATACAATCTCAGTAGGACTACTGTGATTAATTAAGGATACTTGCAAAAGATAAAACATGGCAGGTAGAAAGCCTGATAGTTGCAATTTCTGGCTAATTCATGAGGGTGATGTGTTATTTTACATAACCTTGCCCATTTATATTGCAAACTCTTTTAAGACTGGGAGCCCATTAAGTATTTGAAGTTTTAATCATATAGCAACAAGAAAATCAAGGAGGATTTCAATATAGACACTCCCATTTGTTGAAGATGTTTAAGGAGTAAATATTTTTGGTTGATTAGTAAACATGGTCATTATCAAGGTACCATAAAAATCATTTACTCACTTAATGGCACTAATTAAAAGTCTTGAGCTAGGTTCTGGGTATCCAGAGATAAAAAACATATTTATGTTATTGCTTAATTTAAATGGTGGAAGCAAACAAGTTAATAAGCAAATTCAGTATAATATGATAATTATTTTGTAAGAGGTTTGCACAGTTGCTTTGGGAGCACTGAAGGGCCCTAGTTTAGAAAAGAGGATCACGGATATCTTCCTAAAGGGAACAGTGCTTAACCTGAGTCTTAAAGAAAACATGTGAATTAGTGATGAGGTGAACTTTTTGTAAGAACAGAGAACATGTATGGTGAAGGCACTGAGTCTGGAAACAACATGATGTACTAGTAGAATTAGCTATTGATTGCAGTGTGTATGTAGGATGCAGGTAGGTGTGTAGAGACCTGAGACTAGAAAGACAGGCAGAGACGAACCATCCAGCTTCAGGAATTTTTTTTTTGTACCTTATTGAGAAGACTATAGGCACCCCTAAAATAGGGAGTGCAATAACCTTATTAAAATTTTTTGTGATAAAATATCCTAAGACTATTGAACATGACTTTCATTTATTCACTTAGTAAATGATTATTAAGCATCCGCTGTGTTTTGAGCACTATACTGGAAATGGAGGATTCAGTGGTTATAGTAACAGATGTGATCCCCTCATGGGTCTAAGACCATGAAATTTCAACTTTAGATCCTATCCTCTCTAATTAATACCTTCTACCCTGCCTTCGCCTACATTGTTGGACTGGACTACTCCAGCTGGCCTATAGGCTTATAATAATATCTCTCTTAAAAAAATACAACCCCCCCCCAAAAAAAAACAAAAAAGATAATTTTACCTTTATAACACATCTCTCTACTTTTACTGCTGAATTTCGTTGCAAATCTTCACTTCTCTACTTCATGGAGATTTTTGTTTGGGCTTCACCAAGGTTATGATCTCTGTCTTAACAAACCCATGATGAATTCCTCTTTTTTCCTTCTATTCAACTGGAGCAGCATTTGATACCTTCTCTTTTAACACTTCCGTCCCTAGTTCTGATTCCACTCTCTCCTGGTTTCCCTCCTATACTTTGTAGATTTCTCCTATTTAGGCTTCCGAGCTGTCTTCCCTTGTTCTGCTAGGATGCTAAAAGTTGCAGTTCCACAGGGTCTCTAATCCCCTGCCCTTCCTGAATTGTATCCTTTAAAAATTGATTTCATCTAGCCTCATAGTTTATATACTGCCCATAGATTGATAAGTCCCCAATTTATATCTCTAGTCCTATATTTTATCCCCAGGGGTCCAGATACTTATATTCAAATGTTTTCTCAGTATCCTCATTCGGATGTCTAATAAACACACCTAAAATGGAACTCTGGTCCTTCATCCACACTTTCCCTCAGACATGTTTCTTCCCCTGTCATCACTTCAGTAAGCGGTACCACATTTCATTCAGCTGGCCTGGTTAACAATTTAGGAGTTAATTCCTTTTTTTTTTGTCTTTTTGCCTTTTTCTAGGGCCACACTTGTGGCATATGGAGGTTCCCAGACTAGGGGTCGAATTGGAGCTGTATCTGCTGGCCTACGCCATAGCTATAGCAACGCAGGATCTGAGCCGTCTCTGCGACCCACACCACAGCTCACAGAAATGCCAGATCCTTAACACACTGAGCAAGGCCAGGGATCAAACCTGCAACCTCATGGTTTCTAGTCAAATTCGTTAACCACTGAGCCATGACGGGAACTCCAACAATTTTGGAGTTATTCTTGATGAATCTCTTTCCCATTTGCTATTCTCTACACTCAGTTAATACAAGTTCTATTGGCTTCCCTTCCAAAACATGTTCAATATATGACCACCTTTACCACTTTCTTGGAAGCTGCCCTAGTTATCATTACATTGCCCTTGGGAGTGATTGCAGTAGTCTCCTATCCAGTTACCCTGCTTCCAAATTGCTCCTCGTAGCCCAGGAGACCAGCCAGTGTTCTCTCTCAAATGCAAATCGACAGATTCCACAGACTCTGCCCCAACCCCAGGCCCTACCAACATCCTCCTATTACAATTAAGACAAAACCTAGGCAGTAGGATGGAGAAAGCAGAAAAGAGGATTCATCCCTCCCTTTTAGGAAGACCTCCCAATACTAGCACAAGGCACTTCTTAGATCTCACTAGCTGCACCTCCATTGTATAGTAACACCTAGCTGTGAGAGAGAACAAAAACTGGGTTACTTTTTCTTGGTGGCCATGTACCCAGTAAAAATTGGAGTGCTATGGCTAAAAAGGGAGAAGTGATATTGGGATAAGCAACCAGTACTCTCTGCCTCATTGCTCAAATGACTCCTGCTCAGAAGGGCTTTTATTTGTCTATATTTGTCCTTACTCCTATCTTATTACCTTGTTTTGTTGTCTTCATAACACATCACTACCTGAATTTATCAGACTAATCAATCTATGTCTGCCTATTTTTGTATCAATCTAATTATGTATTTACCTCTTTGAAATCTATTTTTGTGTCAATCTAATTATGTATTTACCTCTTTGAAATCTGTATATTGTCTTTCTTTTCCTTTAGCTCTAAAGAGTAGAAAGCCAGGTATTTTCTATATCTATCAAATTGCTATATTCCCAACACCTAGAAACATGTCTGGTATTTAGTAGGCTTTCATTGCACTTAATGCTGAAAAAAAGCTTCCTCTAGGAAGTAAAAGATGGGGTTATCTCTGGGCTCAGGCTTACATGTATATATAGTTTGATGTTTTCAGCAGGGATATCAGAAGTTTAGGAAAACTGATAATGTTTAGAATGGTTGTGAAGAATGTGAGAGAAAGGTTAAGTTTGGGGGGGTGAAGTTAAAGATGCCTTCGAGAGTGGAAATTACACATTTTATGATGCAAATTGATTTTGTTATATGACTTTTACCAGCAATGGTTGATTACTAGGATCCTGGTATGAGAAATGACTAGTAGAGTTTATCTGGCCCTCAGAGTTTAGAATATTGGTAAAAGTATTATTAAAATAATGGGCAATTTTAACTTTTTTTGGTCATTTTATAAAGGAGAATGAGGATGATTATGTTAAGTATTTTAGATAAAAATAATACAAAGGAAAACTGATATAAAAGAGAATCATAACAATACTGAGCAATTTATAGGTTTTTTTTTTTTGGATAGAAATTGATGGTGGTGGTGTTGCAATTTATGGAAGATCAATTTTCATTAACACATAAGTGAAAATAACCTGTGAAGCTTAGAAAGTAGATTTTACTATCCAGCTTGCAAATGAGGATATCACAACTAATAGTTTAATGGCTTTCTCAAACATATTAAGGAATCTAGAGGAAAAACTGGCATAGGATTGATTTCAAATCTCCTGTTTAATGTGTTAGAAGGAAAAATAGAAAACATCTTGATGTACTCCACTTCATTAACTAACATGGTTTTAATTAATGTGAGATCTTTTAAAATATTATTAATCTAATTTAGGATAAAATTAAAAACTCATGGTACCATAAATATTTTAATAAGAATAATTACTGTTTCCATACCAAAAATAACAGTGAAAATATGGGCACTATTTTAAATATTTGTTAATCTCCATATTCACACAAGATAGCTGGATTCGGGATTCTAGCTTTTTGGCCACACTGCAGCATGCAAAAGTTCCTGGTCCAGGGCTTGAAATTTCACCACAGCAGAGACTTGAGCCACGGCAGTGACAACACCAGGTCCTTAACTCATTGAGCTACTGGGAACTCCTCCAGCAGCTGCTTTTGCATTCATCGTATGCTGATAGCACACATGCAAAACCTCTAGGAAGATTTCACTGTGCACATAAGGACAAATGATACGGTGGTATAATTTTAAAAAGTTTTGACTTTCTTTTAACCCCCTGAAAGGGTCTCTGGGACCTCCATATGGTCACCAGTTTCTACTCCTTCAGAACGTTTTCCATGGTCTCCTCAGAAAGAATCTTGTCATCTTCAATGTTGTTCCCACAGTTCATTCCTTGAACCTCAAGTTAGTCTTAATTTGATTGTATAGTTGTTGACAACCCCATTTCCTCTACTTAGCTGTAAACATATCTGTGTCCTAGTCCCCACCCAGTGCCTAATGCAGTGGTATATACACATTAAAATACTCAATTAAAAAACAAGGTTTGAGTTATATTAATAATATTGGGAAATATTAGAGTTCATATTTTCATTCACTTAAAGGAAGAAATGCCTATTTTTTGTTGGGAAATAAATAACACTGGCTTTAAGTCAAGTCATTTATACCAATGAAACCATAACTTTAGGTAGAGTAGTGTCTGAACATCACATGAATAATCGATGCAAAAGTAAATTCATGAAGGGGGAGTTCCTGCTGTGGCCCAGTGGGCTAAGGACCCAGGGTTGCCTCTCTGAGGATACAGGTTTGATCCCTGGCCTGGCTCAGTGGGTTAAGGATCTGACTGACATTGCTACAAGCTACAGCGTAAGTCACAGATGCAGCTCGGATCTGGTGTTGCTGTGGCTGTGGCACAGGCCCCAGCTGTAGCTCCGATTCAGCCCTGGACAGAGAACTTCCATATGCTGCAGGTGCAGCTGTAAAAAGGAAGAAAAAAAAATTGATGAAAGGAATAACATTTTGTTTGGAAGCTGAGAGGTGCATTTTGGTGTGATATGAATATCAACTTTAGGCAGCAATATGTGGTAGAAAAAGCATGGGATTTAAAGTACACAAATTAGAATCCTGTTCTAGTCTTCTCTGAAAATTAGTTTTGTCATTCACAATATAGGAATGATAATGATTTCTTCATAGCATGGTTGAGAGCACTCCGGCTAGACTGGCACCAGGAATTAAATGCTTCTACCTGAAAAATGACTCATTTCTGATCATATTTCATTGATTTTTAGCAGTCATATGGCCAATCCTAACTTAAAGGGGAAGGAGAGGTAAAACTTCCACATAGACATGAAAGGAGGAAAACGAGAATTATTGGTGAACAGCCCTCAAGTATACCACAGAGGTAAAACTAGAGAGAGAGATTAAAAACATATAGTAATAGACAGTATAACAGTGCTTTTAACAGTGCTTTTCAAAGCATATTTTTTTTCCCCAGAATTCTAGGTTCAGAAGGGTATTGGCATGTATTTTCAGAATGAGAGATGCCTTAGTCAGATACATTTTACAAAGATTGGGGTGTTTAAAGCTGAAGATTTTTCTGACTCCAGTATGCTAAACTGTATAATGGATTTCCGAAGTGGAAATTAGAGTGTGTAGCATTTTTAAATCTTATTAATCATAGAATCTTTTTGTTTGTTCACTGATCATTGCTTGGGATCATGCTGTGCACATAATCTCACATTTTGAGAAATGATGACTAAAATTAACTGGATTTGGATGATAAAGGGAGTTTTTTGAGCCCAGATAAAAGTATGAGAATTCTAGATTCTCAGGGTAGTTGACTAAAAAAACAAAGTAAAAGACTTGATTTGGGAATGTTCCATCATTGAGAACAGAGCATTGATGAGAAGAAGATTTTGAAATAAAGTCGCTTGTTAGAAAGATGAGCAACCGTTGAGATTCTTGCTAAGAAGAAACTGAGGGCATTGAATGTAGATTGGTGTATAGAGTATAAGAACATTGGAGTTGGGCTAGAGCTCATGGTTTTATCCCAGAACCATGGTATGACTGAGGCCAGTTTAGGTGGTCTATCTCTCCTGTGGTAAAGGATTGCTCTTATTCTGCTCTCTGCTAACTGTATACTGTTAGTGACCTTGATAAAGATTTCATTCTAAATGCTACATTTTGGGACTGATATCATAAAAATGTGAATGATGATAAGGCAGCAACTCAGAAGTGGTATCTCTCTCTCTGGCTTTTTTCTTTTTAGGGTTGCACCTGAAGCATATGGAGGTTCCCAGGCTAGGGGTTGAATCAGAGCTACAGCTGCTGGTCTATACCACAGCCACAGCAATGTGGGATCCAAGCCACGTCTGCAACCTACACCACAGCTCATGGCAATGCTGGAGGCTTAACCCACTGATGAGGCCAGGGATTGAACCCGTGTCCTCATGGCTGCTACTTGGGTTCGTTAAGTGCTGAGCCATGATGGGAAATCCAGAAGTGGTATCCCTTTATGGTCTTGTTCATGGTAGGAAGGTGACAAGGAGATCAGCACAGTGCCTCCCCACAAGTTGCATTCCATCAAGAGGAATGAAAATGTCTTCTCTTCAGGGTTTCTAAACAAAGAGCAATTACTGGAGAATTTAAAGTCTGACCCTACTTGCATCAACGAATGAATGACAAAACAGAGTCTTGGCCCATGGTATAGACATGTCTGAGTCTGATAATTAGAGGTTATATGGAATAACATCAGATTTTAGTTATACTTGGATTATATCTATTGTTTTCTTTTGTTATTAAGCAGAGCTTTAGGAAGTATATATCTTAAAAAATAGGTTACAAGTAAAGTTAAAACTACTTCAGTAATAACTACTTAGCTTTTAATGAGCTGTTCCCAAAATACTTGGATTCACCATTTATAAAGCCTATGCTTTTAAAATCAGAAGTGTAGATAATTATATAATTTGGATAAATAACACCTAGTTAATACATTGTGTGAGTATATTCTGAATGATTCTTCCTTCAGGATTGATTAATATTTATTTTGGCTACCTAGCTTCATATTATTCAGAGCAACATCATCTATTTCTTTTAATATTAGTTTTCTCATTCTAAATCCTGGGCACATAGTATCTCTAAATCAATTCCTAAAATTGTGATAAACTTTTCTGCTGTAAACTTTTCACTCAGATTAAAAACACTTGCTCTAGAACTTAAAACGTTATTTCATACACAATTTTGCTAGAAATTAGTTTTTCAACTTTACATTTCAAAGCAACTTATTAGATTTTTTTGTTATTGTTTTACTCTGGTTGAATAAGATTTACCAATATTGCTTAATTTATACCACAATTTATAATTAGGTATGCTTAGTATTTCTGAACCATGTTTACTCTTTTGGGAATCTGAGGAAGATATTTGTTAGCTCTTTTATTAGACTTCTCTTAGGTAGACATTTGAGTTATATATTTTATTTGAGACTGTAGATAGGAAAAATATGTAAATGTAGGAGGCATTCACAAATTTATGAAGGCATGGATGTTTAAAATCATTTGAGCTTTTCAAACTCCAACATTTGAATTTCAAAAACTGATTTCTTCCATAATAATTTCTGAATATTTGGATCTCACAGTTTTACTATCAGTATGAATTCTGAAACACTGACCAACTTATATAAGCTGCAATTATTGTCTGAGCATGATATTCAACAGTTGTTTTACTGAGGTGTCTCTCTTTTCATTGTTGCTCTCTATGGTTTCTATTAATAGCAACATGAGATACTTCTAATTCTTAACTGGCACAAGGCTCAACTCTTTATTTTCTCATGTCCCCAGCTTTTAATGACTTCAGACAAGCCCACTCTCTGGTTTCTAATTAAGTTTACACAGCTTATCCTTTTGCCTATAAAAGAGCTATACTCAATGTGCAATCTAAAATATCTCTCATGCTATCATTGGATAGTCTGAAATTTTTAGCAAAGGCATGAAAATAACTTGAATATACTAACTTCTACTAAATCATGACAAAATATATGTCTCTATAACAAATTCATTTTAAGTATTACTATAACTATTTAGATTATTTGGCACAAATCCCTCCCAAAATAAGATTTAAGCTTAAAGTAACTTCATTGGAATTTGTTTTATGGGTGTTCTTTCCCATAATTAGTAGAATAAATGCATTTATAGCATTTTTCATATTATATATGTGATCACAAATCTAAAACTGAAGGAAGTTTGGGTCAAGTATATGCAGAGATAAAAATAATGGGATTTTCTAGACGTATGACTCTACTTTTTCCTCTTAGTCATATAATTCAGACAGGAGTATTTAATTGAAGTTACATGGCTTTGAGCTAAGGTGACAAATGGATCTCATTATATATAATTTAGGAAATATTTATTGCACTGTGAAAGTAAAAGTATTTAAAAAAAAATAAGATGGTATTTTTTCTGCCAAAAGCCTTAGAATCTAATGAGGAATCATTGATTAGGTCTGACCCTGGGACTAAAATAAAATATTCTCAAAGATGACTTACCCTCCTTTGCTGTAGGCTTAGTCTCATTGATCAAAGTTGTCTTCTATTTACCTTGGTATCAGGAAAGGACGTGCTGTGAATGGGATCATGAGTTTTTCCATCAGTACAGTAAGACCCTCCCTCTCCAATATGCCTTATTATGAATAAGTAAAATTTGTTTTTAGTTTTCTTCTGTAGAATCTTATTTACTTAAAAATTTACATACAGTGATAGTTATTTTTTGGATGTATGGTTCTATGAGATTTGGCAAATATATAGTCATATAATCACCACCACAATGAAGGAGCAAAAAAATTCCATCACCTCCAGCCCCAAACATAAAACCCCTTATAGTAGATGAAACTTTACTTTTTACTCTCTATAGTTCTTGCCTTTTGCAGTTATGTTATATGCATATAATCATATAATGTGCACCCTTTTGAGTCTGGTTTCTTTTAGCATACAAATTTTGAGATTTATCCATATTGTTGCGTGCACCACCAGTTTATTCTATTTTATTTCTTTTTTTAAATATAATGATTTTAATTTTTTTTCATTACAGCTGGTTTATTGTTCTGTCAATTTTCTACTGTACAGTGTGGTGACCCAGTTACACATACATGTGTAGATTATTTTTTCTCACATTATCATGTTCCATCATAAGTGACAAGATATAGTTCCCAGTGCTACATAGCAGGATCTCATTGCTTATCCATTCCAAAGAGAATAGTCTGCATGTATTAACCCCAAGTTTCCAGAATCACAATTCTGTTCTCCAAGTAAGTCAGAAGGAGAAAGACAAATGCCATATGATATCACTTATATCTGGAATCTAACATGTGGCATAAATGAACCTTTCCACAGAAGAGAAAATCATGGACTATTTTATTTCTTAGCAGTGTTTCATGAAAGGAAAAACAGCATCTATCCATTCCCCAGCAGAAGGACATGTGGGTTGTTTTCTCTTTGAGAGTTAAGAGAAAAAGAGCTGCTGTAAACATTTGTGTATACTTTTTTGTATGAACATAGGTTTTCATTTTACTTGAGTACAAACTCAGGAATATATTTATATTTTTAAAAATTCTTAGCTTAACCACCACATATGCAGAAAAAAAGAAAACTTTCTCTATTACCCTTTTCAAGGCAGGAAACACATTACTTTTCCCCATTTTGTTTCCTTGATAATGTTTGTCATAATTTATAGTACTGTAGATTTAGTTGTTTTATGATTAATTTTTTTCTGTATCTCTCACTGGATTATGATTAATAATAAGTACTTTGAGGGCAAGGATGATACTCATCCCATATATTAGTTAACCTCAGCACCTACCTGGAATAATGAGTTTATATTAAAGGAATAAATATAATGAAGGAGAGAGGGAGGAAAGGTAGGGAGAGAGGGAGGAAATAAAGGAAGCAAGGAAAATAAGGAAGAAAAAAGAAGCAAATTTGTTAGAACAATTCTTCCACCTGGATAGGTTTGTGGGCTATCAAACAGCAGACTGGTTGATCATCTCCCTCTTTGTTCATCTAATAGGACTCCTTTTACGTCTTTATTTCATGTTATTCTATGAATGAAATTTTCAGTACAGTCCCACAAAATTACCTTATGTATTCTGTCTTGTGTTTTCCAACTACTGTACTTTTATTAATGATGAAACAAATAATTGTTTTCAATAAATGTTTTGCTCAAATGCCATGTTTTCTGTGAAACCTGATCAGTCCTGGCTCTAACTTATCATAATATTTAAAAAAAATTTATTATAGTTGATTTACAATGTTCTGTCAATTTCTGCTCTACAGCAAAGTAATCCAGTTAAACATATATATTCTTTTTCTCACATTATCCTCCATAATGTCCCATCACAAGTGATTAGATAGAGCTTTCTGTTCTATACAGCAGGATCTCTTGCTTATCCATTCCAACTGCAGCAGCTTCCATCTCCTAACCCCCAACTCTCAGTTCATCCCACCTTTGACCCCATTTGGTAACTACAAGTCTGTTCTCCATGCCTATGAGTTTGTTTGTTTTCTTCAGATAAGTTCATTTGTACTGTCTATTAGATTCCAGATATAAGTGATATCATATGATATTTGTCTTTCTCTTTTTGACTTATATCACTTAGTATGAGAGTCTCTAGTTCCATTCATGTTCCTGCAAATGTCATCATTTTGTTCTTTTTTTGTATTTGAGTAGTATTCCATTGTGTATATGTACCACGTCTTCTTAATCCATTCATCTGTCAGTGGACATTTAGGTCGTTTCCGTGTCTTGGCTATTATGAATATTGCTGCAGTGAACATAGGGGTGCCTGTATCTTTTTCAATGAAAATTTTGTCTACGTATATGCCCAGGAGTGGGATTCCTGGCTCATATGATAGTTCTATGTTTAGTTTTCTGAGGTACCTCCATACTGCTTTCTGTAGTGGTTGTACCAGTTTACATTCCCACCAATATTGTAGGAGGATCCCCTTTTCTCCACACCCTCTCCAACATTTGTTATTTGTACTATTATAATATTTTGTTTCAACTTTTCTTAAATCACTTTCTGGAGTTCCTGTCATGGCTCAGTGGTTGACAAATCCAACTGGGAACCATGAGGTTGCGGGTTCAATCCCTGGCCTTGCTCATTGGGTTAAGGATCCGGCGCTGCTGTGAGCTGTGGTGCGGGTTGCAGACATGGCTTGGATTCCGCAAAGTTGCTGTGGCTCTGGCGTAGGCTGGTGGCTACAGCTCCCATTGGACCCCTAGCCTGGGAATCTGCGTATGCTGTGGGAGCGGCCCAAGAAGTGACAAAAAGACCAAAAAAAAAATTATAAATCATTTTCTGCTCAATGGTTCCTAGTCCTTCCAGTGTATATCATACATCTTCTATACTATGGGGTGCCATAGGAAAGATACATAGCTAATTCTTTTTCTTAATTCCTTAAATTATGTGATAAAGTACCTTAACTGTAATATGTATTCAATAAGTTTTTTTAAACTTAATTCTCCTTCCATGTACTAACAAATCAGTAATGTTAACTAGCTCCAGTTTTCACTATCTTTTCTAGAACTTGGTCTTGAACAAGACTCTTTAAGACGGAAAATTAATTGTATGATTTTCTAAGTGCTACCAGGCAATTCAAATCCTTATTTGCAGAGCACTGTGTATACAGGTATTTAGCATCTATTCCACACATAAGCATTAAACATTAGGAAAATAAATTGCTTTTTTTACTCATAACTTCTTTTCCCTCCTTCTTAAGTACCAGTACTGAAACAATTCTGTCAAAACAAGATGTTTAATTTTGGCACCTTTGCATTGGGAGGTTATTCATATAGACAAAACTGTTAACACATTGCAGCTAAGATACAGCAAAGTAAAAAGTTTAATCAGCTATAAAAACAATGAATTAAATTCCAAATATGATGGGCCATCACAGGAAAATGATTATTGATGTCATTCTCAAAATAAGGCCTTGGGTGGGGAATTTTGCTGAATAAGGAAATGTGGGCTTAACAGCATTCTGTCCTAAAGGACAGAGAGTGGCTATAAAAAGAAGAGCTTAATGTTCATCTTTCTAATAGAAATCATTTGATACCATGCCATGGATAGTGAGCTTGCAAAATGAACAGTGTGAACTAACATATACTATTCGCTTGCCAGGAGTAGCCAGAACTCAAGACTTGATGAAAAATATCCCAAACTCATAGATCCTTGGAGTGCAATCATTATCATTTTTTATTTTCTTTGTCAATTTATCATTATAGCAATAATGTGAGCGCAACACTTTTTTATTTTTAGGGCTTTTATAGTGTTTTTCCATCCTTTTAAACCATTATCTTTAAATTGTTATATATATATAACATTTATATATATTCCTCATTATTCACGTCTAAGTTCAAATGTCACCTTCGCAGGACGGGCTTCCATATTTTAACAGTAAAATCTTTACACCACATTCTCTAGTCTTACTAGGTCACATTGTCTTGTTTCTCTTATTCATTATCTTTGACAGTTTCTGGAATTGTTATTCTTCTGATTATTTACTCACTGTTTTTCTCTCCTACTAAAATATAAACACAAAGCATATAGAATGTGTGTTTTTCTTATTCTCTGCTATGTTTCCAGGACTGAAATGATGCCTGGTGTAGAGCAGTTATCCCATTAATATTGTAGAACAAATAGATGGACCTTATTTGGGCTGCTGTCTTTCCCTGGCATCATAGAATTAGTCTTCAATTTATTGAGAGATCAATAATGCATCATACAATGCATTAGCCATTTTCCTGCTGAAAAAATGATGTGAAAAGATTTGCTGTGAGTTTATTCACAATGTTAATTGTGAAAATCTGCTGGAGTTAAATGTAATTTTTTTTTGTCTTTTGCCATTTCTTGGGCCGCTCTTGCGGCATATGGAGGTTCCCAGACTAGGGGTCTAATCGGAGCTGTAGCCTCTGGCCTACACCACAGCCATAGCAATGTGGGATCTGAGCCGCATCTGTGACCTACACCACAGCTCACATCAATGCCGGATTCTCAACCCACTGAGCAAGGCCAGGGATCGAACCCGCAACCTCATGGTTCCTAGTCAGATTTGTTTTTGCTGTGCCATGATGGGAACTCCCTGGAGTTAAATTTTAGAAGGAAAGAGAACATCTAAGGAAAAAAAGCAGAAGCTGAGGAATTGCTATTTACTTATTATCATTTAATACCAAGGGTCTATTATGTGCCAAATAAATTTTTTGGTACCTTTAGACATATTACTTAATAATCACCATAAAGTAATGTAAAGCAACAAAATTATTGAATGCCTACTATGGCTTAGCAAAATTCTAAAAACTTTCATTTTATTCCATTTTTTCTCATTAAATCTGCACCATTAAATTTATGAGGTAGGCACTATTATTATCTTCATTTTACAGTGATGGAAATAATACCCGCCAAGAAGCCATTTCCATTATTATAAAGCATTGGAATGATACTAGCTTCTTGGCAGGTGTAACTTTCTCATTTAAGAATGGAAAATCAAGCTTAAAAGAAATATTTTCAAGGGTACAAATCTGGTAGATGATAGGATTTGGATTTGAACCTAGATGTTTTGTAATCTGTGATTTGCTCTTTTCTTGACAAATTCATGTATGTACATATGTAGTGTGCATGTATTTAGGTAAAGTCTACCTCTAGTTAAGGATTGTTATTCACCCTTCAGAGGTGAGTGCTGGAAGATTCTTCAGTAAGTGAAAAATCAATTATTTTCTGAGTGCCTACCCCATGCTGAAATTGAATTTGTTTTTCTAAGATTATACAAATAGCTTAAATGGAGCTAAGGATTTACCACAAAGGATTTACTGTGGATGGTAGGGTGTGTTAAGAATAATTAGAGAAGATTAACTTGTTTACGATATTAACCTGTTAGGTATGTATGTAAACTCAGGACAAAAGTTAGGGAGGAAATGCATGATGCAGACAATAGTCATCAGGAAAAACTTCACAGATAGGTAATCTTGGGTCCTGAAGGATGGGCAGGAACAAGGAGAATAGAGAACATCTGAGAGGAGGGGAAGGGAGGGAATGAGGAGTGGTAACAAAGGTACAGAGCAAATGAAGAAGCTGAGCATGCAGTGTGAAGGTATAAAGGAAAGGAGAGGGTAACTGGATTGGAACTGAAGATGTGGGTCAGAAGTAGTAAGTGGCTGTTCACACAGTTTGGTGGGACCATATTGCACTGTCAAGTATGCATCCCCTTTTCTTGCTGTCCTTTTCTATTGGCATCTTCTTGGCATGGCTGCTAAAGGTTGTGTATGAAAAGAAGGAGGTTGAAACAGAATCTGTCTCCTGTTCTTTAAGCAGAGCCGATTGAGCATGGGAGTCTTGAGGAAATATATACTAAATACATACTGACAAAAATGAGACCTTCCCAGAAATGGACTTTACAGCTAAGGACAGACTGGGTTTCTATAGTGTGGGCAGGGCAATTTGCCAATTCCATTTATTGTGCTTCTGATTTTTTTAATGGTTAATTGCTTAAATATGGGCTTCTTCTGTACTTAGGAACCTAAAGATTTTTATGTGGACAATGCACTTTCATGGACTACATAGGCTAAAAAAAAAGTCTTACCTCCTAAAATTAATTCTGGCAATAAATGTCAGTGGGTAATGTAAGCTGCTTGGGAGACATTCTATCAGTGAGAAAATTTGCTGTTGCCATTGCTTTAGCAGTACAAAGATAAATTGATGTTTATAAGAAAACTATTTTGATGCACAGAAATTCTGAGTGTTTTTCAAATGTATTTTGTTCAGAATTTTAAAAGGTAATTAGTCAATAATTTATTAAGTCAATAGTCGATAATTAAATCTTAGATGAACTACTACATGTCCTGTGCTCTCTTAAATATTATTTAATTTAATCTTAATACTCTCGTAATTTTACTTAAAAATCTGAGGTTTAGACTTCTGTGTAAGGTAACAGATGTTGAGTGAAAAAACTGGAATTTAATCCTGTGTTCTTTGACTTTGTCTCATGCTTTTCCTCTTCAAAATATTTTTATTTTCCAGGATTAGGGAATTCCCCTACCTTGTTGGGTAACGATAATCTTCCCCTCTTCCCTCTCTTACTCCATTCCTCCCTTCTTTCAACTAGACAAGTGAGGAGATCTAAATTCCAGGAATTATCCTAGGTATTGTAGATACAAAGAAAGTAAGATATTGTCTTGCACCAGAAAGTGGTTACTAATCTATCAGCAGGACTAGATATTAAAATAATAAACGTGATGGAATATTAACAATGCCATGATTATATACATTAATGGAGCCAAAGCATTAACTTATTTCAAATAGGGAAGTCATAAAAGGCTTCACAGCAAAAGTGACAGTTGAGCTGAGTCTTAAAAGTAAGCATTTTAAAGAAAAACTAGTGACAAGAACAAGTGACAACCTCAGTTCAGGGAACAGTCTGCATGAAGGCACAGAAGTTTAAGGAAAACTGCCAGTCAGAGTCTCACCTTTGCAAAAGCTTGTGAAGAACAACAATCTATGCAGGCTTTCATAAATCCTCTCTTGGGTAATTAGCTTTCTGGAATATTGCCAAGCAGCAGCAAATTTTCCTTTTTCAGCACTCTTGGGAATACTGAAATGTAGGACAAATATTCTTGCCACCAAACAATATTAGCATACTTATTTAATTTGCATGAAATTCCATATCACAACATCCATATTCAATGTTAAGTGAGTTGATTGCTTTCAGACATAGAGTTCCTGGACAACTTTATTCTTAAAAATCTGGGTAATCTTATCTGCAAACATTATTCCCTTTATTGGGTAGTATTCAAGGCTTAGGGCATGAGCAGTGTTTGCTCTGAAGCAGGAAAAGAAACAGGAAGTCTCTTTAATTTAAATGTTCTTCCTTGCATCACAACACTATGCCTGCTTCTGGGTACAGCGTCATCTTGTTTCTTCCTTTCCAGCATCTCAAGGAGATTCAGACCTCCTAGTTTTTTATGTTCATTGGCTCATCTACCTTCTTCTAGGAAATAGTCCAGATTTATAAACGCAAGAGTCATAATGACCCAATATTATTGCGGAAGGAAAACCTTTGCCTTGAATTTGTTGGTCACCATTTTTTCCCCATAGACATTTTCTCCCTCTGCTAGAGTGTCACTGGATTGTCCAGGGGTCCCTCTGCTCATTCTGATGTTACAGCTTTTGTACAGACACATTACACATGAATGTACAGGTGTGTTCAGCAGGTGTCTCAGCTGTGTCACACCTGCTGTCAGAAATAGCCTTTTTATGGAACAGCTGCGAGGGTTTCACCACAGTGGGAGACATGAGGGAAAACTTTTGCATTGGATTAGTCACCTTTAACTGCCTCATTAAGTTCGATGCCCACAATGAACAGATTGATCTCAATTTAGACAAGATTAAGGTTTTAAAACCATTTCTATTGAGCTGCTTTATTTGGAACCCTCTTTGAGCATGTCATGTTACAGCGGGCTTAGCACTTTCCTTCTCAAATTTTTTTCCCTGAATAAGGTGGTTGGACAAGCTTCTAACTGACTACTGAAGCTGCAGGTAACTGCAAGGGCTATCTGCCGAACTCTGCTTGTGAGCTGTTCTGACCATCTCTGCAAATGGCTTATATGCCTGCTAAACCTGGCTTCAGGCAAAGGAGTGATTGCTTTTTCAACCTCTTGTCTCCCTGCACTTTGTATTTAGCTAGAACTGCACATCAGTGAGGAGCAGAGTCCTGGGCTATGGAGGTTGAAAACTCTAGAATCAAGTTCTTGTTCTGATCTCTTACTAATTGTGCGACTTGGACAAATTGCCATGAGTACACATGGCAATAGAAAATGGGGAACTTCTGGCTCATTCAAGTTGTTCTCTTTATTTCATCCTAATGAAAAAAAGTCACTGTAGAAAGAAGGTGATAATTATCATTTGAGAACCCATTTTGTGATCAAATATTTTAATAGCAATCCCTAACATTACATGGCCCTCAACTGTGTCCCAGGCATTTTTTTACTTATGCAGTATATATTAACTCATTTAATTGTCATAAGGCACCTGTGAGGAAGACATTGTCATTATCCTTATTTTATAGATGAGAAAATTGAGGCACAGGGAGATTAAATGATAAAAGTTGTGTTTGCTTGTATTAGAGACAACTTTCTTTTCTTTCTCATCTGGTTGCAGTATAGCACTGTTCTCTCTTCCGGCACCTCTTCCAGCTCCATCTCTGGGTTAGCTGTAATTGTCTCTTGCCTGCCTCTACCTGCTGATTGGAGTTGCTGTCAGGGTGATAAGGTCTGTGGGCCTTTCTGAAGGCAGGAAATGTACTTCCATGGATACTGATCAAGTCCCACTGGCTTCTCAGAATTCCACTCTGGACAGAGCCAGGCAGAGCCCAATAAGGGTATAATGAAAACAGCTTAAAATGAGACATATTTTTCAAGCCACTAAACAGGGAATTCCATTTTAAGTCTCAGTATTGTACCATGAGGTACATATTATGTTCCTGTACTGATGTTCATAGAGATCTAGTATGAAAGATCTGTGATGATATTGAGAGAGAGAAAGAGGGAGACCCTAGGGTTCTGCTCTTATTGGGAAGGTGTGGGCCTAGGGTTTCCCAGACTCACTCTTTATTGGTGAATTTAAAACAAGGGCCCCAAATGGCCAGTTATGGAAATCAACTAGGATCTTTAAAATAAAGGAGCAGGGAGCATGGGGGGTGGGAACTAACTCTTCACCTAGTGGGGTGGCTGGTGATATATTTATTAGAGATGTCCATATTTGAAGTGAATGCCTCTTTGAAGTGGATACCTTGGCAATAAAAACTTAGGCACTTGCACTGGAAAAAGAAAAGCCAACTTTTAGGGCTCAAACTATAAACATAATTTTGGTGGACTTGCTAGTTTTTATTTTTTTCCTTTTTTGTTTATTTTGTTTTGTTTTTACTTATAAGACATGCATCACTGTCTGTGTTGACAATGTACCCATATTAACAGTTCAGGGTTATTTTAGAATAACCTTTGAGTACACTACACATGGGCTGGGACCGTCAATCTATTTACCAAAACCAAAAACCAAAAAACCTTCACCCAGTGGACAGAGATCCTCATTTTTGTCTAACAACAACAAAAGACAATCGATGGCCAATGATAACATTTACTGGAGTTTTAACTTGGATTGTGGTATATATAAATTAGCAGATACTGTAGAGGGGAGCTCAAGACAGTAGAATAAAGTGTTTTCTGATCATATATTAAAAGCTGGCTTTGGGAGGCTGGGCCACAGAGGTCCATTTGCTTCACAGCCACACTGCCTCCATCTGCGTAGTAGTTATTGGCCACAACTGGCAGTGGTTGGGTTAAAAAAAGGCTCCGAGGCTTGGAGCTTGAATCAAATTGTTTTTCTATTGCTGATACCCTGGGATTCCCTCTTGCATTGCCCAAAGGTCACCTCTATTATGTTGTGCTTCTTCCCAGCCACCACATGAAAGGTTATGTCTCTGTTTCCCTGATCTTTGTTACTATTTCCAAATTCTTTAGGCTGTGACATCATATTTCATGTCAGTCGTAACTTGGTCAATCAAAGGGCCATAAAAGTAAATGCCTAAAATCACAGAATTCCAGAATGGTTCTACTTATGTCAAATTGCCAGCAGGCCTGAAGACATGTCCAAATAGTTTTTACCTACTAATGCCAACTTATCCTGAAAAGCTTTAGAAAATATATAAATGTGTAATATATCAGAGCTGACACTTTAAAAACTTTCTCTCTTGAGTGCTAAAGCAGAAGGTGGGGTTTTTATTTTCACAGTCAATAATTTTATTCATCTGATCAATAATAGAATAATTGACCTTTCAATGATATAATTAAATATCAATTATATTAGTTTATGTCATGTTGTATGGCTACATGAGGGGGCAGTCAGAAGGCAAGATAGAAATAGAAGAAAAGATTGTTTTGTGTATGGAACTCTACTCGATATTTGATGGTAACTTATTTGGAAAAATAATCTGAAAAGGAATGGATATGTGTATATATATAGAAATGAATCACTTTTTTTTGGTCTTTTGTCTTTTTAGGGCTGCACCCATGGCATTTGGAGTTTCCCAGGCTAGGGGTCTAATCAGCGCTACAGCTACCAGCCTGCACCACAGCCACAGCAATGCCAGATCCAGGCTGCATCTGCGACCTACACAATAGCCCACGGCAACAACAGATCTTCAACCCACTGAGCGAGCTCAGGGATCAAACCCTCAACCTCATGGTTCCTAGTCATATTCATTTCCACTATGCCATAATGGGAACTCCATGAGTCACTTCATTGTATAGCAGAAATTACCACATTGTAAATCAACTATACTTGAATAAATCTTTAAAAAATGAAAAAAAAATCACAGTAAGTGCAATATGACCAATCATCACTTTAAATGTAAATGGACTAAATGCTCCAATTTAAGACAGAGGGTGGGTGGATAAATAAACAAGACCCATCTATGTGCTCCTACAAGAGACTCACTTCAGACATAAAAATACACACAGACTAAAAGTGAGGAGATGAATAAAGTTTATAATAAAAGACAACATTGTATAATAATAAAAGTGTCAATCCAAGAAGAGGATATAACATTTATAAACAAATGTGCACTTAATATTGGACTACTTAAATATATAGAGAAAATATTATCATATTTAAAGAGAGAAATTAACAGTAATACAATAATAGTAGGGGATGTTAACATTCATCATACATTAGTGACTAGATCATCCAGACTGAAAATCAATAAGGAATCATTAGATTTAAGTGACACATTAGACTGAATGAATATAGTAGATGTATATAGAATATCCCCCCCCAAAAAACAACAGACTATACATTTCTTTCAAATGTACTTGGAACCATGGAACAGTCTCCAAGAAAGATCACATACTAGGCCAGGGATCAGACCCACAACATCATGGTTCCTGGTCGAATTTATTTCTGCTGTGCCACGGGAACTCCAAGATTGAAACCTTATCAAGCATGTTTTCCAACCTCAACTATATGAAACTAGAAATCAATTACATGAGAAAAACTAGCAAAAATACAGCACATGGAGATAAAGGAGCATACTACTAAAGACAATGAATGAATGAAGAAATCAGAGAGAGAATCAGAAAACACCTTGCAATAAATTAAAATAAAGACTTTCTGACATATGGAAAGCAACAAAAGCAGTTTTGAGAGGAAAGTTGTTTCTTAAGGTAAGCATATATCACTAATCCATGTCTACCTTGAGAAACAAGAAAATTTCAAGTAAAAACCTAACCTTACACCTAAAGGAAATTGAAAAATAAGAACAAAGCCCAAATTCAGTATAAGGAAGGAAATAGTAATATCAGAGTGGAGCTAAGTAAAATAAAGATTTTTAAAAAGCCAATAGAAAGGATCAATGAAAATGAAATAAGACCCTTTTTTTTTTTTGAAAAGATAAAATTGATAAACCTTTAGCCAGGCTCATTAAGAAAAAAAAAAGAGAGGAGTTCCCATTGCGGCTCAGTGGCTAATGAACCCAACTAATATCCATGAGGATAAGGGTTCAATCCCTGGCCTCTCTCAGTGGGTTAAGGATCTGGCATTGCTGTGAGCTGTGGTGCAGTTTTAAGACGTGGCTCAGATCCCGCATTGCTGTGGCTCTGTTGTAGGCCGGCAGCTACAGCTCCAATTCAACCCTTAGCCTGGAAATCTCCATATGCCACTGGTAGTGGCCCTAAAAGAGAAAAAGATAAACAACAACAACAAAAAAACAAAGCCCAAAAACTTAGAGTGAGCTCATATAAATAAAATTATAAATGAAGGAGGTGAAATTACAACTGATATAAAAAGTACAAGCAATTATAAGGGAATACTATGAGCACTTTATGCCAACAAACTGTACAATGGAGAAGAAAAGGATGATTTCCTAGAAATAAACAATCTTCTAAGCCTGAATTTGGGAAAAAAGAAAAGGAAAATCTAAACAAACAAATTACTAGTACTGAAATTGTACCAGTAATCAAAAAAATTGCAATAAACCAAAGTCCAGAGTCTGATGGGTTCACAAGGGAATTCTACCAAGGATTTAAAGAGGAGTTAATATCTATCCTAAAACTATTCCAAAAAAATTAAGGAAGAGGGAACACATCCAAATTCATTCTACAAGCCAGCATTACCCTGATGCCAAAACCTGACAGTGACACTACAAAAAAGAAATCACAGGCCAATACGCCTGAAGAGCATAGGGGCAAAAATCCTCAACAAAATATTAGCAAACAAAATTCAACAAAATGTGAAAAAGATCTTATCTCATGATCAAGTGGGATTTATTCCAGGGATGCAAGGATGTTTTAGTATCTGCACATCAATCAATATATCACATGAACAAATGAAGGATAAAAACCACAGGACCATTTCAATAGATACAGAAAAAGGATTTGACTAAATTTAATATCCATTCATGGTAAAATTGTTGACAAAGGTGGCATAGAGGGAGCATACCTCAACGTAATAAAGGCCACCTATAACATCCCCACTGCTAACATCATACCCAATACTGAAAAGCTAAAAATTTTTCTTCTCAGATTAAGACCAGGACAAGGATGACCACTCCTGGCATATCTATTTAACATAGTTTCAGGAGTCCTAGCCACAGAAATAGGCCATAAAAAGAGATAAAATCATACAAATTGGAAAGGAAGAAGTAAAACTATTTCCATTTACAGATGACATGATACTACATATAGAAAACCTTAAAGAGTCCACTCTACACTCTTAAAGCTAATAAAGAAATTCTGTAAAGTTAGAGGACACAGATTAATATACAGAAATCTGTTACATTTCTATAGATTAATAATGAACTATCTGAAAGAGAAATAAAACTATCCTATTTACTGTTGAATCAAAAAGAATAAATAACCTAGGAATACATTTAGCTAAGAAGGTGAAAGACATATAGTCTAAAAACTGTAAGAGAGTGATAAAACTAAAGATGATGCAAATAAATGGAGAGATATTCTGTATTCTTCTGAACTAGAAGAATAATATCATTAAAATATTCCTACTACCCAAAGTAATCTATCGACTTAAAGCAATACCTATCAAAATACTTATGATATTTTTCGCAGAACTAAAGAAATGTCTCTAGAATTTGTGTGGAACCACAAAAGACTCCAAATAGCCAAAGCAATCCTGACAAAAAGGAACAAAGCTGGACATAGCATGCCCCTAATTTCAGACTACGCTACTAAGCTATAGTAAGCAAAATAGTATGATATTTGTACAAAACAGACACATAGATCAATGGAACACATAGCCTAGAAATAATCCCCCCACACACATTGTAAATCAATCTATAATAAAGAAGCAAGAATATACAATGGAGGAAAGACAATTCCCTCAAGTGGTGTTGAGAAAGCTGGACAGAATCATGTAAAAGAATGAAACAGGAACATTTGTCACACTATTTAGAAAAACTCAAAATGGATTAAAGACCTAAATGTAAGACCTGAAACCATAAAAATTCTAGAAGAAAACTCAGGCACCACGCTCATTGACATTATTCTTAGCAATATTTTTGTGGGTATGTTTCCTCAGCCAAGGAAAACAATAGTAAAAATAAACAAATGAGACTTAATCAAATGCAAAAGCTTTTGCACAGTGAAGGAAACCAGCAATAAAACAAAAAGGTAACTTACTGAATATATTTACAAATAATATGCCTTATAAGGTGTTAATATCCAAAATATATAAAGAACTCATGCAACTCAATAAAACAACACAAAAAATCTGCAGAGAAATCGAATGGGCATTTTTCTAAAGAAGACATGCAGATGGCAACAGGTAAAATAAAAGATGCTCAACATCGCCACTCATCAGGGAAAATGAAAATCAAAACCATGATGCCATCTTCACAGATACTATTATCAGATATCATTGTCAGAATGGCTGTTGTCAAAAATACAACAAATGACAAGTGTTTATGAGGATGTGGAGAAAAGCTAATCCTCATGCTTTTTTGGTGGGAATGTAAATTGGTGCAGTCACTCTGGCAAGCTATTTGGAGGTTTCCCTCAAAACTGAAAACAGAACTGCCATACAGTCAAGCAAATCTACTTCTTAGCTATATTTGAGAAACACAGAAACACTAATTTTAAAAGATAGATGTTCATAGCAGCTTTATTTACAATAGCCAAGACGTGGAAGCAACTTAAGTATCCGTCAACAGATAAATGGATGAGGAATTTTTGGCATATATGTACAATGGAATATTAGTCATTAAAAAGAATGGGAGCTTGTCATTTTTGACTGCATGAATGGACCTGGATGTTGTTATGCTTAGGGAAATAAGTCATACAGAAAAAGATAAATACAGTATGATTTCACTTTCACGTGGAATCTAAAAGATAAAACAAATGAACACATATAACAAAATCAGAGAGACTCATAGACCTAGAACAAACTAGTGGTTTCCAGAGGGAAGGCAGATGAGGGGATTGCAAGATAGAGGTAGGGGATGGAGAGGTACAAATTACTAGATATAAAAGAAATGTTATAGTTATGTATAGCACAGGGAATATAGTCAATATTTTGTGATAACTTTGACATCAAATTCTCTACCACTGAGCGATATTCACTATAATAACTTTGTACTGTAATCTATAAACATACTGAATTACTATGTTTTACACCTGACACTATTATAATATCATGAATCAATTATACTTAAAATTTTAAATGCTAAAAAGTTAAAAGTTTTAAATATTTTGCCAAGCTTCATAACTAATGAATGTTAAAGTTAGGACTGTTGGACTTGAAAACTCCCATGTGGACCCATCACATTCAATTCTCTTTATATTATTGCATAAGGAATAAAAACCTACATACACCATGCTTCCCAACTTTCGGTTAATAGCAAAATCACCTGCAGCACTTGTTAAAAATACAGACACTTGGGCACTATTCTTGTGGATTCTGATTTAGTACGTTTGTATTGAAGCCTAGGCATCTGTATTTTTTTAAAGATGAAAACATAATTTAATAAAATTGGAAAAAATTAAACAATAGGATCAAATCAAAGCTAGTTTTTTGAATCAAGATTAATGAAGTCTTCTGCCAAAATAATTCTGAAAACACAAAATCCCAAGAAACAATATCAGAAATGAATTCATCTATAACTATAGGTATAGTTTATGATATAATATTTTTATTATAGAATTATACTATTTCCCTCTAAAATAACCATATGTTGGAGGAGAAACATTTATGATTTTTTAAGCTTTTATTTTTTCTATTATATTTTATTTACAATATTCTGTCAGTTTCTGCTGTACAGCAAAGTGACCCAGTCGTACATATATATATATATACGTACATATATATTATTTTTCTCACATTATCCTCCATCATGTTTCATCATAAGTGACTAGATATAGTTCTCTGTGCTATAGAGCAGGATCTCATTGCTTACCCACTCCAAATGTAATAGTTAGGCATCTATATTTTAATTGAACTTCATAAATACTTATGGAGCCCAGATTAGACAGAGTCTAGATTATAATTCCAAATGGAAAGAGAAATCCACACAAGTGGATTCAGAGCATCTTTAAATCCAATGTGGGTCAGC
This sequence comes from Phacochoerus africanus, assembly GCF_016906955.1. Lineage (NCBI taxonomy): Eukaryota > Metazoa > Chordata > Mammalia > Artiodactyla > Suidae > Phacochoerus > Phacochoerus africanus. The sequence goes on from NC_062547.1 coordinate 39,042,908, forward strand.
TGGGGCCCCAACACCCTGTGTATATGTACCCCATTTGGGGATTCGGGAAAAAGGGATTGGCTCCTGCTCTCGTGTCATCCAGTTATTTGATATGGTTTTGCTATGGACAGGTTGTTTGGAATGACAGTTACCATCTGCTTCCAGGGGCCTCAGCATGTGCCTTGCTCATGGTGGAGACTCTCACCACTGTCTACCATCTGGACCATGGGGCGCTACATGGGATAACCGGCTGCTCTGGTAGTCTCTGAAGTAGGCAATTTTCCCCATATTGGAAACCTCAGAGTTCCAACTTCCATTCCTTTTCCAATAGCTCGCAATCCTGACTCCAGTAAATAGACACTCTTATTGTTAGGTAGTGCCCTCATTTCTATGTCACTAGGAACTAGGTTTGTTTGCTGAAACCTTGCAATCTTCTTAAATACAGTCCCAGCACTGTATAGAGGTCTCTTCTGACCACCATAACTTAGAATCTTTCTATATTTGGCTCTGAAATAAATATCTCCCTTCATTGTCCAATGGTCTCCCAGTCCATTTCTCACTGCCCTGAGGACACTAAGCTTCATTCTCACCCTCCCCGCTGTGGCTCCTCTTTCAGGAATCCTGAAAACCACTGGGATTTCACCCCCGCCCCACTTACTGTTCCAGAGCACCAAGCCGTTGGCTATCAAATTTATAGATCTTTTGGTTAAAAACTCTTAAATCAATCTGGCTTTTAAAAACGATATTGCGGAGATGTTCATTTGTGCTGGAGGGATCGGGAGCTTGGGCTTATCAGACACAACTTAGAATAGATTTACAAGGAGATCCTGCTGAATAGCTTTGAGAACTTTGTCTAGATACTCATGTTGCAACAGAAGAAAGGCTGGGGGAAAAATGTAATTGTAATGTATACATGTAAGGATAACCTGACCCCCTTGCTGTACAGTGGGAATATAAAAAAATTATTAAAAAAAAAAGAGATTGCCTCTAGTAACAACAGTCTTAAGCATATTGCTTGGCTGACATTTTTAAATTAACACAGCTAGTGTTAGTCTAGGACATCAGGGGGAAAAAAAAACCAGAAAAACAAAGGCGGAAATGTTGACAGGGGTGAGAACCAACATGGGAAGAGTTTGGTGTTAATCTTATTGCAAGGTTATACAAAATTTCCCTAAATCCTTCAAAGTGTTGCTCCTTTCAGACCTTGAGACTGAAGTTGCTAGACTTCAGCAGCAAGTTGACTAGGGTGGTCCAGGCTCTGGGGATTTTGAAAGACTGAAACTAACTTATGCCAAACACCACACAATCAAATATATCTATTCAACATTCAACACCTACTCATTTAATAATTGTAAATAACAGTGTTTTAAACTGACAATTATTAATATATAAACTTGTTTCATTCTCTAAATAACCCTGGAGGTAAATATTATTATCCCAGCTCTTGGATAGGGAAATGGAGACTCCAAAGTTTCAAGTGAATTTTTCAGGGTATAAAGATGTAAGTAAAGAGTAGAGTCATATTTTAATTCAGTTCTTCTAATTTCAAGTAACTTACAATGATGCTATGAGCACATTATATCTGATTTAGTAAAGGCTCTAACCAATGAGCAAATTTCTGGTTGGGAAGTATTCCTAACTAAAGGAAAAGGGACAACTCAGCATAGCACACATGATTAATTCACCCAATACAAAATATGAAAGAGACATGTCTTCTTTTATGGCCCAGTATAAGGTGGCACCAACAGGGACAGTGGTAATTGTAGCTCTTTTTGGTCCCTCTTGGTGATGATCAAACTGGCTTGAAAAGATATATTGGTATTTTCTTTTCTTTTTATGATCACACCCACAGGATATGGAAGTTCTCTGGCCAGAAATCAAATCTGAGCTGCAGCTGTGACCTACACCACAGCTCTGGCAATGCTGGATCCTTAACCTGCTGCACCACATCAAGATATCCTCCTATTGGTATTTTTAAAGCAACAAAAAGGAAAATGAGAAAGAAAAAGGAAAAAAAGGGTCAGATGCTTTTTCTGCATCTCTTGATATGATCATGTGGTTTTTGACTTTTCTTTTGTTAATGTGGTACATGACATTGATTGATTTGTGTATGTTGAACCATCCTTTAGCTCACTCTCCCAAGGCCATGGAAATAAAAGCCAAAATAAACCAATGGGACCTAATCAAACTTACAAGCTTTTGCACAGCAAAGGAAACCATAAGAAAAAAACAAAACAACAGTCTATGAAATGGGAGAAAATAGTTGCAGCGATGCAAACAACAAGAGCTTAATCTCCAAAATATTCAAACAACTCACACAACTCAACATTAAAAAAAACAACCTAACTGGAAAATGGGCAGAAGACCTAGATAGACATTTATCCAAAGAAGACATGGATGGCCAACAGGCCTATGAAAAAATACTCAACATCACTAATTATTAGAGAAATGCAAAATCAAAACTACTATGAGGTACCACCTCACACTGGTCAGAATGGCTATTTTTCATAGGTCTACAAATAACAAATGCTGGAGAAGGTGTGCAGCAAAGAGGACCCTCCTACACTGCTGGTGGGAAGGTAAATGAGTACAACCACTATGAAAAATGGTATGGAGGTACCTCAGAAAACTAAATATAAAACTGCCATTTGAGCCAGTCGTCCTACTCCTGAGCATATTATCTGGACAAAACTTTCATTCCAAAAGATACATGTACCCCTATGTTCATTGCAGCACTATTGTTTTCATGTCTTTGGCTCGGACATGGAAACAACCTAAATATCCACTGACAGATGAATAGATTAAGAAGATGTGGTACATATATACAATGGAATACTACTCAGCCATAAGAGGAACAAAATAATGCCACTTGCAGCAACATGAATGGAACTAGAGACTCTCATCCTAAGTGATGTAAGTCACAAAGACAAATAGTGTTTGATATCACTTATATGTGAAATATAAAACCAGGCATAAATGAACATAACAGAAACACATGGACATAGAGAACAGACTTGTGGTTGCCTAGGGGGATGGGGAGAGAGTGGGATGGACTGGGAGTTTAGGGTTAGTACATGCAAACTATTACATTTGGAGTGGGTGGGCAATGAAGTCCTGCTGTATAGCACAGGGAGCTATATCCAGTCACTTGTGGTGGAACAGAATGGAAGATAACATGAGAAAAAGAATGTATATACATTTATAACTGGTTTACTTTGCTGTTTGGCAGAAATTGACAGAACATTGTAAATCAACTATAATAAACGTCTTTTTTTAAAGAAGTGAGAGCTCCAGATTAGGAATGGAAGAGCTCCCTCTTTCTGCCAGAGTTTGAGTTACAAACACAATGAAGATAGGCTTGCTGACCTGTTTTCTTAACAGTAACTGTTTATAAAATGGTCTACTGTGAAGGTATAACTAGAAAGTAAAATCTTAGCTAAAGTTCATTTAACAAGATCATTCATTTAGTTGATTTTCTTTCTTTCTAAACTATTCTCATCAAGAGAAAGAGACAAGGAGTTTTCTTGTGGCACAGTGGGTTAAGGATCCAGCATTGTCACTGCAGTGGCTTGGGTCACTGCTGTGGTGTGGGTTTGATCCCTGGAGTAGGAACTTAAATATGTGAGTGAGGCCGAGAGAGGGAGGGAGAGAGAGAGACAAATCTCAAGATAACAGGTTGACAATTTAGATAAAGCCAAAATAAAATGTCACCAGTATCTAGATTGTGTCCTGGAGTTGGTACATATATAGCCTAACATTTGCGCTGAAATTAACTGTGCGATCATGTACACATCCATTTATGCTGTGAAGTCTTCACTCTTATATTTCCGACTAGTTGAAGGAGACAGCTGTGGGGTGGACTGGTATTTAGGTACTTCAACTTGGATACTGCATTTAAACCTCAGTATTTCAGTTTGCTCATCTGTAAAATAAGGATATATCAACTGATTTCAAATAATTGTTTGGAAGATTATGACAGTATTTTCAAAATTTTTGTAACCTGTAAAATATTACACATGTAATAATGATTGACATTATTTGACTATTGACTGTATCAAGCACTATTCGAAGATATCTGTATATATACATATATTAATATTTAGATATTCATTAAATCTTCACAACAACAATATGTGTTAGAGAATATTATACATTTTATTTAATTTTTAAAAAATTTTGGCCATGTCAGTGGCATGCGGAAGTTCCCAAGCCAGGGATCGAATCCCCACCAAAACAATGACAATGCTAGATACCCAGGCTGCTCATCCACCAGGGAACTCCTGATATTACTCACTTTAAATATTAGTAAACTAAAGTGCAAAAAGTTTATATGTGTACGAGAATTATTATTATTCATTGAAAAGTATTTTAGTGTATACTTTGAGTCAAGTACTTCTCTCCTTTTTATCTTTTTCTCTCTTAACTCCCCCACCCTCTTCCTGGTTTCTCCTCCCCTTCCTCCCTTCCTCCTTTTCTTCCTTTTTCCTCCTCCTCCTTCAGGCAATATTGAAATAATGTTAGACTCAAAGGCAAGTGATATGTGCCAAGCTCTGGTGTTATGTAATCTTGAGGAAATCACTACATCTCCTTATATCTGTTCTCTGCCAACCTCATAGACTGGCTGAAATGATGAGAAGGATAAAATGAAGAGAAGCTACTTCCTAATTTAACAAGCTATAGGTTAGGAAGTAAAAATGTTACCATTGTTGTTATGACTACTACTAGATAATTTCTGGATCCTCTCACTACTGACATCCTTGAGTCGATGACTCTCCATATATTGCACAACACAGACCTAATGCATAGGGTGATGACTCAGGGAGTCATCCAGTCTCTAAGAAAGCAGGCCAGAAGATAGGAGTGCAACCTCATGTTAACCAGAAAGTTAAAACAACTAAGACATGCTTTGAACAGTCTGGTTTATGAATATTTTTAGTCTGTCTTGAATAAGTGCTGATTGCCTGGAAAACTGATAGGATAGGAGACAAACTACCAAATATGAAAAGCTATATAAGAGTTATGATAGCTATTTGTCACATTCTACTAAGTTATGCACTCTTATCAGGAAAATAAAACTGTTTGCCCTGAAAGGGCAGGGAGTAAGTCAGTTAAACTTGCCCTGTGAAGCACTCATCAGTTCATGTGGTTGCTGAATAAATGCTTATTGCTGATGAGCATATGAAGTGATTAGGAACTGGGAGAAGAGAAATAAGCCTTGTGAGTTCCCTTGTGGCACAGTGGGTTAAGGATCTGGCATTGCTGCTGCTATGGCACAGGCTGCAACTGTGATGAGGGTTTGATCCCTGTCCTAGGAACTTTCACACACCGTGAGTGTGGGAAAAAAAGCAATAAGCTTGAATACCTTGTTAAGAAAAATCTTTGATGACAACTATAGCCCACTGACAAGATCTGTGAAAAGCCCTGGTGGCTTTCTTTTAATTTAGTCACAAAGAGTAAGTCTTGACATTATGACAGGTGTTGGGCTAGGCTCTGGTGATATAGCAAATAACTGTCATTCTAAAGAAGTTTTGTGTTTGTCATATTAGTTGTCCTGTTTGTAAGGATATATGAGGTTTCCTATGGTAAGGAGAAATAAAACCCCACATTGATGGAATTTGGAAATTCAGTGGTTAATAGAATTTTTATAGGACAGATGGAGAAGAGAAACCCAAAAGGCCCATGAGAGTCCAGCAAACTCTCCAGACTGGTGTTTCAGTGAAAGGATGCATAGCAGAAAGGTTTTTAGGTGGCTGTAGTTTTCCAAACTTTTAAGCCTCTGAGTCTCATCTGTTGGAAGGATGTAGGAAGCAGCATTATTTCTATTGAATCATGAAAATTCTCCACATGTTTGTGTGTAGAGAGGGGAGGGGGATTAAAACCTTCTTTGCAAATTAATATTCATTCAATGCTGTTGTGCAGAATGTTAATTAGTATATCAAACAAAGGGTTCAGTACACAAATACTTTTGAAAAATGTTGGGCCCATGTATTACACAGCTCCCTGCAGACTTTACTATGACAATGCACCCTGCCAATCCTTAAGGAAGGTACAAATCTATTAGAATGCGTGGGACCGGGGCTAGCCTGGATATGAGCCATGTTCGCATTGGAACTGATGACCAGTGTCACAGTTCCCACTGCAACTATAAAGGCTTAAAGAATTCTGCAACCATTTCAGTGAGTTATTTGCATATGTCTTATCATCTGGAGGTGTACCATGCAATTGTCAGTGCTGCCTTAAGTCATCCAAATTCCCAGACTAGGGCTTTGTATCATGATTTCTCTTCTACCATGAATCAGACTTTGACATCTTGCACTTATAATATTCCATTTAGTTGCCATGATGTATTTGGTAGACATCAGCAAGAGACTATTATGGTTTCAATGTGCATGTGCATGCAAGTATGTATTTTCTCCTTTCAGAAGACAGATCACCAGCAGAGTTCCCTGCTATTGTGTGAGTGGTAAATGCCACAGTGAATAGTCATTTATTGTATACCAAATTGTTACTGGCATTAATAACTGTGGAACTATGGCTGTATTTGTTGTGTCAGCCAGACATATTCCTGCTATTAACTTTTGGATAACAGCAGCAGCTTGTCTAATGAAAAATAATGACTTTAAAACAAAGAACTCCAAATAATTTGATTCCACAGAGAAGCCAATAACAGAAAAGCAGGGCATCCTCTCCAAGTTCCCACATTTCTTGCAGCACTGGTTTTGAATGATTTTATTAGCTAAGTATCTTTAAGCAATGTGGGAGACATAAAAATTTGTATGAGTATCTTTCTTTCCCTTCATTCCTTAGGTCTCTGAGGATCTGAAAAACAGATGCTTCAACTCAAAAATGGATCACAACTTATGCAAATCTAATAAGTTAAAGACACTGGGCTTGTGTGTGTGTGTGTACACATGCACATGTGGGCACACACAATAGGAAGGATATTCTCTTTCCTATTAGTAAAGATAGGAAATAGGAAACTGCTGCATTCTCAGACCAAAAGGAGATTTATTTATTTATTTTTTTGCATATTGCCATGACGATTTTAAATGTGTAGTTGTAAAACGGCTTCTTGGCCTAAAAGGCACCCCAATTTGATTGTGTGGATTATAAAGTCACTTGTTTTTGCAACCATGTGTAGACAATCTTCATCACTATAGCATCTGGGAGTCTGAAATTACTTAAAAAACGCAATTAAATTTGAATATCTCATACTGGAATCTTACTATAAACTTGTTATTTCCCTTTCCTTAATTTAATCCCATTACTTCTAATTATAGTTTTCTATCATAAACAGTTCTTCAATTATTTTTCCCCCTGGGGAATTTACAACCAAAGATGAAACCCCTCTTTCTTCCTTCCACCCTTATTTTAGTGTCCTGAAAAGTGGCAATGAGGCCCACTCAGCCATACTTTCTATACCGTATATGTAGAACATTTCTGTGAGAGGGACCTCTTAAAGAACAAAGGTCCTGCTCAGGATGTAATTCATCTATAAGTAAATGCAGATTGGTGGGAATGTAAGCTGGTACAACCACTATGGGGAAAAGTATGGAGGTACCTTAGAAAACTATACATAGAACTACCATATGACCCAGCAATCCCACTCTTGGGTATATATCCAGACAAAACTTTCCTTGAAAAAGACGCATGCACCACATGTTCATTGCAGCACTATTCACAATAGCCATGACATGGAAACAACCCAGATGTCCATCAACAGATCATTGGATTAGGAAGATAAGGTATATATACACAATGGACTACTACTCAGCCATAAAAAAAACCAAAATAATGCTATTTGCAGCAACATGGATGGAACTAGAGACTCTCATGCTGAGTGAAGTATGTCAGAAAGAGGAGGACAAATACCATATGGTATCACTTACATCTGGAATCTACTCTATGGCACAAATGAACCTTTTCACAGAAAAGAAAATCATGGACTTGAGGATAGTCTTGTGGTTGCCAAGGGGGAGGGTGTGGGGTAGATTGGGAGCTTGGTGTTAATAGATGCAAACTATTTCCTTTGGAATGGATTAGCAATGAGATCCTGCTGTGTAGCACTGGGAGCTATGTCTAGTCACTTATGATGGAGCATCATAATGTGAGAAAAAAGAATGTGTAACTGGGTCACCATACTGAACAGTAGAAAATGGACAAAACACTCTAAACCAGCTATAATGGAAAAAAAAATATTATACTTCATTATGGTTAAAAAAAACAATGAGGAGTTCCCGTAGTGGCACAGTGGTTAACGAATCCGACTAGGAACCATGAGGTTGCAGGTTCAATCCCTGCCCTTGCTCAGTGGGTTAACGATCCAGCTTTGCCATGAGCTGTGGTGTAGGTTGCAGACGCGGCTCGGATCCTGCGTTGCTGTGGCTCTGGCATAGGCCTGAGGTACAGCTCCGATTTGGCCCCTAGCCTGGTAACCTCCATATGCCACGGGAGCGGCCCAAGAAATAGCAAAAAAGACAAAACAGAACAATGAGCCTGGAAGACAGGTTTGCTTTTAATTTTTGCTAGATTTACAGGTAATGTTACTCATTTTCTCTAGGACTCTCTTTCCTTATTTTTAAAATATGTACAAAATTTGTTTTATTGATTTCAGAAGGATGTTTAGAGTTAATACACCTGAAAAAAAATCCTTTTAAACCATGGAGTCTCATTCAAATGTTAGGAGAAAGCGATGTATAGCTAGTGCTTATGGAGCTCTTTCTCTGTGACAGGCACTGTGCTGAGGAATGCCTGTTACATTATTTTACCCTCCCCATAGCTCTTTAATTTCCATTTACAGGTGAGCAAAATGAAGAATTGAGAAGTAAACTAGTCTACCCAAGGTAAAAATGAACCAACAATTACAAGAAGTAGGGTTGGAATCGAAGTACATGTCTTTCTGATTCCATAATCTGACCCATAGCAGCAGAATCGGAAAGCAGATTGAAGGAGTCCGCTATCTATATTCATGAAACTGGGCTGTATAGATGCATGAAAGGTGATCAAAGTAGGGCTATTATCTATCTGCACATAAGTAATTATAGATGTGGCACTGAACTGAACCTTCAAGAGTAGGCTGGGTTTAGAAATATGGAATTGATATTGTGATGGTTAATTTTATGTCTCAACCCGAGTGCCATGGTACCCAGATGAAACATTTTTTTCTGAGTGTGTCTGTGCAGGTGTTTCGGGGTGGGGTTAACATTTGGATCGGTGGACTCAGCAGAGTAAATTGCCGTCCCTAATGTAACTGGGCATCACCCAATCCACTGAGGGTCTGCATAGGACAAAAGGGGAGGGAAAAAGAAGTTCGACCTTTTTTTCCTTCCTCATTAACTGAGCTAAGACATTTCCTTTCAGCTTCTTCTGCTCTCCAACTGAGATTTATATCATAGAATCCCATTGTTCTCAGGCCTTCCGGTGAACTTAGATCAAATTACACCACTAAGTATTCTGGGTCTCCAGCTTGCAGTCAGTAAATCATGGGACTTTTCCGTCTCCATAATCCCATGAGTGGATTTCTCATGAGTCGCTCTCTCTCCCCGCCCCACCCTGCCCTCCCTCTTCTTTCCATCCCTCTCCATCTTCTTTCCCCTGTGTATCTATAGATATAGGTATAAATATATAGATCTATGAATCTATTTAGA